>NC_139557.1:71685462-72923277 GCF_965112155.1 Podarcis liolepis
AATGAAATTTTGTTTTTGTGGATGCTTCAGTACTACCTACTTGAATTTACTTTTGAATAAATGAAAAAAGAGCGCAAGTGTTTTAGTCCCATTTCACCTTAACAAGAATTTCTAGAAGCTCCTACTGATGGTTAGAAAGCCCCCCCTAAAAATTTCATGTCACAGTATTAATGCAAAAGGAGTGCCAATTTTGAACTTTCATGCTAGACATATTGGTGATTTTAAATTATTTGCTCTTTTGAAATTTGATAGTAAAAGTTAGGGTGGACACATTCAGAATTCTACTGCAGCTCTATGGGCCTGAGGGAGATGGGATAATAAATGTGTGCCTGCTGCCCAAAATGGCAGCCATTTAGCTCACTATCTCTCTTTTCAGCATCTAGAACAACTTGCTTGTGTCCTGATGTCAAAATGTGATGCACTTCCCTGACTCCAGTCATCAGCACACACACAAAATGCCCTCGACATCAATATATGGGCAAGTTTCCGTTGATGCTAAAGAGCAGGAGGGGCTTAGACTGCTCTTGGCGGTAGCCACACTTTTAGTATCAGATCCACCCTGGCCTGATTCAGTCCTTTATGTTGCTGACTTCTACACTTTTATTCAAACATGTTGCAATGTGCAGTGCTCCTTCTACAGGGCTAAATTCTTCATCCAGTGACATAATCACCAGGCAAAGCTCCTAGGCCATGTGCATACAATTCCAAGCAGAACGGGATCATTAAAAAAAATAGCTGACAAACAAATTAATTATCTACTCTAGTAATATAAAGGAATACAAGAATTTGTATTGTGTGTGGCAGGAGGCAGGTGGGGGAGAAGACTTACCCTTGGTGATAGAAGAGAAATAGCCAAGAAGTCTTTGCAGAGAATAGGTTCACAATTCAATTGATTATGAAATTCTACTTTTATTGTTGGAAAGCAATATTATAATAATGTGGCTACCTTTAAAGATCATTCCAAGGCCATTAGGGAACCCATGAAACTAGACTCCTGGGTTGTTAATCCAATCATTGATCCAGAGCTTGGCCTTATGCCTTATTTGTAACAACTCCCTCAGCTGTGTGTTTTATAGCCATTCAAAATTTTATACTCTGACATACTAAAATTCTTTTTCTCCAGCCGAGGAAAAAACCCACATATTTATCCTAAACTTTAGGCTTGCCAAATATAAACACCCTTTAATAACAGAGCCACGGTGACTACACCTGAATTTCAATGTAACACTATAAAAAGGGAAGTAGATATCTGTGACATGAAAAAAATGAGTTTATAAGATATTATTTCCCCCAATTGCCTTTCATTGTGCTCTGCTTGGAGCAGCAGCCTCAGCACTACAGAGTCGAAGCAAGGCTTCAGTAGTACCCTGGACAGCTGCATACAGGACTCAGGCTGCAGCCTCTATAAGTGCAGGACTCGCATACTATTTCAGCAGCAGTCACTCTTAGGCTGAGACTTAAGCAGAGGCTGCAGCTCTCTCTCAGTAGCAGCAAGCTCTGCCTCCCACCTGAGGGCACTGAAAGGGCCACGAGCATGTTTCAGATGTAAAGTGGAGGACTCTTAAAGCCATCCCTACAATTCAGGAGCAGCCAATACATTGCTGGACGATGCTGTGGGCCTCATCTCCCTGCAACATCCTGACAGTGTCCCTGTAGCAACACAGCTACATACAAGAATGGTGCAGACACAGGACAGTGATGATGTTGGGGCAGTGTGGGCACTTTGGTTGAGTCAATCTGGTACTCCTGCTACTGTACCCACACTCCCCAGCTTCACCCCTGGCCCCTGGCTCTGTAAGGTATCCAGGTCTGCAGCACCACCCCTCCCTGCTGACTGTGCCTGCTGCAATCTATCACCAGAGCTACATAAAGGAAAAGAGAGTAACAGTTGTTAAGCTACTTAGAGCAGAACATGTCTAACCATACAAACACTAACCTGTGGCAAGTTGCATGGTTCTTGGAGTATCCAGATGGGGAGTTTTTGATGTATAATTTATGGATAACTGTGTTGTCATAGAAAGAGGGAGCTAAGAGCAGGTGATAAAAGGGAACCAGAATGTACACTTCACTTCTAGTCAAGAAGTCACCTGTCTGTAAATTCCTGCCTTGCTAATTTTCTCTTTTTTAAAACAACACTAGGATTCCGTTTCATTTTCTGCACACAGGCCTATTCATAGACTAGCTCTGTCTGTGCTGCCAAGGTCTCCTTGAGATTTGCCTAGACTGCAGAAAAGAGAGTAACACAAATCACTGGATATAATAAAACTGTGTGCATGTGAGGTGTTATGGTAGCCCATTGTGCAACACTTTTAGCAGATTACTAATAATTGTATGAATTATTTGACATAAGTTCTCCTTCCTATGAGACCACACCAACTTCCACTGCTGTTGATTTATAGCCATACTTAGGAAATCATTACTTAGATCTAGGTAGCACTTATTATCTTCCCTTACAAATTATTAACATTAGCTTGGCCATGGAAGATTTTATTATAGCAAAGAAATTTACAAGGTTGCATTTAATCAGGCCTTCGTTTCAACTGGACTTCTGGACACAAAAGACTCAGCAATGTCCTGTTATGAGCAGACTAAATGGTAGTTAATTCCCTATAAAACCCTAAAGTGAATATTTTATGTCCCAATTTAAAACTTCCATTTCAACTCTCTCAAAAAGTTAAATGCATATTTTTACTAAGATTTGTGAGTTGAAGTACATAAAATACCAGGACTGTTGTCACACATCACTAACCAGCCTTTAAAAAAACACAAAACAGCCTGTGGGGGTTGAGATTGGGATTTATGAGCAAATGTTTGACAAGTGAAAGTAGCTGTTTTTCAATACATATAATTATGTGATTACTTATTGACAGATGAGAACAAATGCTACAGAAATATCAGATGATCACACACTATGTATTTTAAAAAAACTCATAAAATATTACCGTTTTTGCAAATCCATCATATTTAATGTAATCTGTTATTAACAGTATGCAACGCCTACTGGTATATACATTTTGAAATATATAAAACACTTGTGTTTTATATTCATAATTGTATATACTACGGATACTGCATGGACTGGATTTACCATTGCAACTGAGAAATAGATCAAAAAATGGTTTTGTATGCATAGTGACTGAGTGCACTTCAGCACTGCATTAACAGAGAAATTTCCTGACCAAAGAGAAAGGTCTGATATATATAAACTATATGACAAAGTTGCATATTGATACAGTTTTATATACAAGTGCTTTTTGACTATGCTGTTATCTGCAGGGTCATTTTAACAGCTGTTATCCTAGACAGATGAAGTGGGTTTTAAGGGGTTTTGAAGAGAGGACAGTGATACTTGAACAGGAGTTCAGTTATCCCCCAGAAAATGTCTATTTTAAACTCATGTATGAAATTATAGTAGTTATTTCTATATGGTCTTCCAGGAACAATACATCAGTTCTTCAAGAAAGTAAAAGATTTTCCAGAAATTGATTTGAAGATTTGAAACCTGAATTAAATTGCCACAATCCCCCCCCCCCTGTATGTGTAAACCCTTTGTATTTGATGATATTCAGATATTTGTACTCCCTTATCCTGAAACCCAGAACAAGTTACAATCTGAAAACAATTACTGTGTAATAGAGTTGCCATATGTTCGGGGAAACCCAGACATGTCCTCTTTTGCGGGGCCAACATGCCAATCTGGGTGGACTTTTACATTTTAAAGGAAATGTCTGGGGTTGGTTTTTTGGGGGGGTTGGGGTGGGGGAGGACTTTGTACTCCAGAAGTGGAAGTGCCACAGCAAAGATCAGATACGAGCTGGAGTTCTGCCTTTGCTCAGGCTGACAGCGGCTTGAGCTCAGGCTGCTTTGCACGCTACAGCCAGCCCAAGCCACAGAAAGAGGCGCATGGGTGCACTGCACAGCGTGTCTGCTGCCAGCTCAAGCTGGGGAAAGAGGCACACGGGTGCGGATGCCCCACCCACCTATGCCCACCCACCTGTTTCCTTGGCTCGGACTGGCAGCGGCTTGTGCTGTCCTCTTTTTTGCTCTTCAAGATATGGCAACCCTACAACAACAGCTTGGATCTAAAAGTGCCCTTTTGTGAACAAAAGAGCCTTTGATTCTAGCAGAAGTTGGGTTTTTTTAAAGGAGAAAACCTTTTTTGCTGATTCTCCCTTCCGTCTCCAGACTAGTCTGGAGTCAGAGGCGCTCGGTTGCCCCCAAAATTGGGGAGGTCTGGCGAGCATTGTGTGTGTGTGATGTCTAGGCTGAGCGCACTGGAGGAGCCGGCCACTGGACCTGCCGCACATGTCATGAACATGCAACACATGCCTGCCTGCTAGAAGATTGAGGGGCCCAGCCTCTTTAAAACAAATATGAAGGGGGGCAAGGTGCCTCCATCCCCCTAGAGTTGGTGCGCCTGTCTGGAGAGTTTTTCAAAATTGGGGGGGGGGGACAGAGGCTGCGTGAGAAAGGAAGAGCCCACTGAGATGTCATGATCCTGGGAAAACTTTGCTCCTCAAAACTTGCATAACAGAGCAGCTTAAAAACAACAACTGTTAGCCTTAAATATTCACAAGTTCCTTCCTGTCATAACAGAAAGTATTTGCGAACATAGTTTGGAAGGCTTTCAAATAACATAAAACTTGTTTATTGTAGACTGTCCCTGCTTGTTCTCTTTAGTTCTATTATTACTCAGTTCTTATTCCCTCTATAATCTCTCTTTTCTACCCCTGCACACTGTGGGACGCGTCAGCATTTTCCAGTGTCCCTTCTTTGTTCTCAGAATGAGATCCTGATGCAATTAATGATCTTACTCCTAGCAGAAAGCAAAAAACCCACAATCATTCTTTCATGCATCAAAGTGTAGATAGGCTCACATCTAAAAGCATGCAATTAATTATTTGCTGGGTTTAACTCGGCATGCAAGAACAAAACACCTGGGGACCTATTCTGGAATTCCGTAAAGACCAAAAGACCTACCAGAAAAATGTATTATTTGTTGGGACTAACTAGTGAATGAATTTTATATAGGTGTTATATTAGCACCATTAGAAGTCTAAGGCCACAATCCAAAACACACTTCCTAGGGAGTAAGCCCCAATAGACAAAGTGGAATTTACTTTGGAGTAAATACGTATAAGCTTGCTCTGCATGTGCCACTAAAGTGTCAGATGCCTGCATTGTACCAACATCTGCCTCTGGACTCTCACAGCCAGATCTGATCCTCCAGTTGAGTTACAGTTAGATCAGGCTTCCTCAACCTCGGCCCTCCAGATGTTTTTGGCCTACAACTCCCATGATCCCTAGCTAGCAGGACCAGTGGTCAGGGATAATGGGAATTGTAGTCTCAAACATCTGGAGGGCCGAGGTTAAGGAAGCCTGAGTTAGATCATTAAGTAACCATGCACAAAAGACTAGGTATGTGGAAGCTACACTACACAGAGGTTGCTTAGGTTTGGGTCAAGAAAGGAAAGGTACTTGGAAGCACACATGCACCACCACCTGCAATACAGGGTTAAATTGACTTAAAGGTTTGTTGCAAAGGTTAATGAGTTAATGTATGTGAAGAGGTTTGAACACACTCAAGTGTTCCATAAAGTGCTACTCATTATGTTACCACCATCCAAAAATATATGAAACGCACAATGATGCAACTGTACCTTTAATTAGGCATGTTAGGGTAAACAGTCCAAGGTGGATTCAATTCGGTACACACCAGAGAGGCAAGTGATAGGATTAGCAGCAATGGGATCTGCAGAGTCAAAAAGTTGCAATGCGCCTTCATTGTCTCTACCTGAGAACCCTTAGCAGGAGACTGCAAGAAAGTAGGAGGCCATGCACCACAGAATATTGATGCTGCAGGCACCTGGACTGCTGCCAACACAGAGCTACAATTACCCCACTGAATCCTCTTTGGGAAGTGTGACTGGGTTTCGCCTGTTCTTTTCCCTCCCCCTCCCTCTCTAAGCAAAAAAAAGCTACCCTGGAGAGTCACACTCTGTTTTATTGCCTAAGCCTACATACTATACATCAATACATGCCTAATTGTGCATAAAATCTAAATTCTATTGCACAGCTACATAAAAATGCAAACTGCTTCAGCAGTGTAATATCTAGTGCTGAGCTCAATCCAATAAGGGCTGCCCCAAGGCAACTCGCACAAATGCAATTATCTCTCGCACACTCAAACTGCTTTCTTTCACAACATTACTTTTATTATGCAAATGCATAAATCTAATTTTAATCCTCAGAGCCATCCAGAAGATTAAAACAGCATTCACAACTTACCTTCACTATGTGTAATTAAAGATATTTTCCAATCTCTACTTTGAGAAATGATTTTAAGTACAAGCTGAAGTTTCATACTTTGCTTTAGAGGTGATAATTATAGGCATGTGCAAAGGAAAATTATGTCACGCACAATTGCTCTGTGACGTCGAGCAAGGGTTAACTACTGGACCAGATGGAAACTCATGCCAGTCAACCATAAATGAGCAACACCTTTTGCTATCAGTTTGAATGCACAGAATCTGACACAGAATCCCATCTCATGCAAAAACCTCAGACAAGAGGTGGGGCTTACTAGCCATTCGTAATCACTTCTCTTTGTAGTTTCTCCACTCAAATTCATCAGCCACATATGTCTACTGACACACATTTAAGTGCTGGAAAAATACATATAAAAGTGTATGAAGATTGATGCATGCACAATTAATATTGAATGCACAATATCAAGAGTCCACAACTGGTCCTGATTCAGGGCTCCTGAAGAGGGCATCTGAGTGGGAATGGGCGTCAGGCAGTCATCACCATTCTGGGCCAGGGAGGGAACTCTAGGGAAATCTGCCAGATCAAAAGAACTTCAACAACAATACAGGTTAAACTCGAAAAATTAGAATATCGTGGAAAATCGTGGGATTTTCGTATCGTGGAATATTGTGGGGTTTTCATCAGCTGTACGCCATAATCATCACAATTATAACAAATAAAGGCTTGACACATCTCGCTTTGCATGTCATGAGTCTATCTCATATATTAGTTTCACCTTTTAAGTTGAATTACTGAAATAAATGAACTTTTCCATGATATTCTAATTTTTCGAGTTTCACCTGTAGCTCAAAATAGATCATATAACACCAGGTCACGAGAATGTTGCAAGTTAGCAAGGCTCATTGTTTTGACCATGCTCAGCTTTACCTCAACATCAACTTTGCTTAAGATTTCCGTGTTCCACATTCTCCCCACGTTAGCATAACTGGCAGAATTGACTCCAGGTTTGTAGGGGTCTTCAGCAAAGTGTCCTCTGATGGACACCTCCTCTATTATTGGTAGGATCTGGCTGGCTTACCTGAGAGGGTCACCGCCTGCATTTCAAGCATCACCGAGTGACCAGATCTGCCATTTTATTTCCAGCAAAGCCGCAAACTATGTTATTTCCGGGGTATTATGAGAAATTAAAATGGTTGATACCAGCCACCTAGTGCTATTCATGAAAACAGGCCAGGATTTGTTATTTTTTTAAAAAAGGGGCAGGGCAAACATTACCAGGAGCACATAATTATTTGCAGCCGACAGAAATGTTTCCTTTGCTTAAGGTGAATGGAGATGGTACAGCCAAATATCAAACAAAGGAATTTCCTTCTTGAAATGTTGAACACTTTCTAAAGCATTAACATAATTTTATGTTAGATAAACCTGCTTCGGCATGTAGATGTTGTCACCAAAATAGCATTGTGTGATCTAGAAAGCAAATAGGAAGGATATGAGGGAGGCAGATACAATTCATAATGCTAGAGCATATTCAGAAGCCTCTGAAAAGGCTGCCTTAGCAGTGTTTGTGTGTGTATGTAAACATCTTCAAATCTGCTGCAATTTCTCCCTCATTTGCATCTTACTACAATTACCAAGTGCCTGGCATCTCCTCTGCAGCAGACTTTACTGCAGCAGCGTCTGTAAATACTCAAAATTTAACAGGGAAAAAGAAGTGGCCAAAATCCCGACAACCCATGGTCTTTTCCATCTCAGAGACTAATGGATATTAAGACATGGTAGATTCCAGAAGCAGCGTGCATAAATCAGATTTGGTAATTCTCTTATTTAATGGATCCAAACAAATTATATTGACATTACCTCTCATCATAATCTGATACAGACAAATGCTGTAATTGGGGGGGGGGGGGAGTGTGTGAATTCTGGCCAAATTGAATTGGCTAGAAAACAACAGCAGCAACAAATCCAAATCAAATAGTCCCAATGTTTGCTGCATTTTCTATCATATTCTTGCGTATGCAGTAACATTATTCCTCTGCTGTATGCACTGGGAAGAAAAGTTCTTTTCTCATCTGTTATTGTAATGATTGCATATACATTCAAAATGATGGCATAGCCTGCATCTATTATTCTCCTAATGCCTCAACAAGCCTCAACTTCTTTTTGAATCAGCCACAAACCGCCTCAAGAAAGATGGGGAAAAGTCTGTTTCTACCAAACAAAAAGAAATGGCATCCTGCCCTTATCCAGATATTCCAATTTAGCCTCTGGCTTCTCTGAGCAAAATCCAAGTAATAATTACCAGTAGCAATGGAGACCAACAGCAAGTAGCAATAGCTAAATTTGCTTCCAACAAAGCAACACATTTCTATTGTGGTTTATCATGCCTCTGCTGCCCAATGCCAGCATTATAACCCACCCCCCTCAATGCCAACCCAGAAACCGAGCCAGCCTTTTCATTAAAAAAAGAAGAAGATTTAAATGGTCAAGTTTTCATGCAAATTTCCCCCTCCACTTACTGCTTAAGAAGGGTACTTTAAAATGTTAATATTTTTGCCCAGGTGGATTTTTCTTTATTGCTTCCAGTATTCTGGGAGAGTTACAGAGGTACATTAGTTACAGTAATTTGGTTTGGGGACACCAGCAGGAAAAAACAAAATCCACTGTCAGAATAGAATAAACAGCTATAGTCAACACTAACATTCACAGTCATAATAAAGTCACAACCTATGTCTCAGAATAAATCTTCAAATGTATACTTGTTTAGTCATAAAAACATATTTATATACCACTATGTCTTTAAAAAATCAGAGTGGTTTACAACTATATCTATATATAATAATAATAACATGTAACCATTTACAATCAAATACCATCAACTAAGCATTATAGAAAGATGTTTTCTTAATTTCCTGCATTAGTTTGGGAGAATAGAAAAGTTTTCAGTGGGTGTTTAAAAGGTGAAACAGAAGGTGCCTGCTGAATCTTTATCGTCAGAACTTTCCACAGGACTGAGATGATGGTTTCTTGTTACTGTCAGAGCACTGTCAACTCAGGGGACAACCAATGACACTCATGCAGATGATCTCAGAGACTGATATGGGATATAAGGTTTCCGGCGGTTCCTAAGGTTCATGGTCAATGCATGGAATGCAGTGGTCAGGCTATCCTTGTACAGGAATAGTTGTAGCTGGCAAATAAGACAGAGGATGGGATTCAAATGAGTCCCATCAGTGGAAGCCCTGCACAAGGACTTCCACTTGTGCAACACAGTTTCCCCTTCTCTTGTTCCCCTTTGTGTGCCCCATCCCAAATTAGTTCAAGGGTCTGAAGAACCCCTGGAACAGCATGCATGGGAAGAAGGGGAACTGCTATGTCTGGCAAGCCAAAATGCTTGCACTGATGGAAGGATAAGAAGAGAAAGATGTTGAATTCCTCCCAGCGCTGATAAAAGGACCACAGAGGACACTTGGGCCTCTAGTGACAGATGTATCTCCAAGCTACACACCTGCTACTTCAAAGGAATGGAGCCCCATCCAGAACAGGTAACTTGCCTATCTCCCAAACATTGGAACCACCCACCCAAAGAGCCTCTGTCTTTCCAGGATTCAAATACAATTTATTGCAGTTTTTGTTCATGAAACAGTTTTATGTTGATGAAAAAAAATAAATCATTGCAGTTTATATGAATTACAACCATGTTGCTATTCTGTCCCCGCCCCACAATGTGACACCTTCCATACACCAGAACTCAGACAGTCATACCAGATTTACAATACTGAACAATGCCTTAGCCCTTCTTAGTTGCTCCCCCCCCCCACAACACCAAACAGTCTGTTGGAAAATGTAGCTCTTTGGGACCATTAGGGAAACATACATAGGAGAGGTTGGAATATATATTTTTAATGCAGCACCATGATATCATTGTATTTGCTACATGATCCCTGTTTGGTTGGGGAAATGTCCTAAGGAAGAATTTCAAAAAATCAAAGTGGCACTGAAGCAGCAGTCTTGATAGTATAAGATAGATGAATAAATAAATAAATAAATAAATAAAATTTTGCATCCTGAAGCAGCAACCTTTCACAATGAAAATTATGTTAATTTTAACCCACCTAAAAGAAATTCATTGGATATTCTAAATTCTTTGCAAATAATAGCTGTAGACGAAATGCTATTGAAATCAAGTATTTGTTAAAGACAGCAGGTATTTAACAGGATGGTTGTAAAGATAACTCACAAGGAGAACGGGAAAAATGAGAAAAATCAAATAGGTACTAAAGGAAAACAGAAAATGGAAAGAAAAATGATCTATTATATACAGCAATTTTGCAGGTAACGCTAAAATGAGGGTGTTGGTTTTATGGAAGTACTTTGCATACAATTTACGTCCCTGAATTAGATAAACAAAGTGCACTAGTTTGGTTCTTATTTTTGTTTGGGGAGGCGAAACATAGTATAGTAAATGGCTGTGAATAGGACTTCAGCAAATTGGATACATATCATTAGTGATATGATAAATGGCTTTGCATTTTAGACATTACCTGGAATTGATTCAAGACACTTTAGGTTATGGAAAGCACTCTTATTCTCTAATGACATGAGGTGTTTAGCCAATGGAACCAAGCCCATTAGTAAAGCCAGTCATCACCTGCAAATTTATGTGCCACTTAACACTATTTCTTGGCTGTGAGTGGGGTACAGTGATAGATTTGCTCTCAGAAGAGAAATAATAAGTTGTAATATTTTACTGCTCTGCCTAGTGAGTCGAAACAGGTTGGTTACAAGTTGCAAATGAGGGCGCACATACACAACCAGGTTAGGACATGTTGATCAGTGTTTACCACAGGCATAAGTGGTCATGACATTATGCCGACATGTGCATAAATTTCAGTTTTGCATTTGATATTGATTGGGGGGAAGGAGGGGAATGGGTCGTTCATGCATATGCAGTGCAGTAACAAAGCTTGGTATATTGTGTAAGAGCATGGAGTTATGTGCTAAGACACTTGCTCCCCCCCATGCCACAAGGAGCGCTGTTCAGATAGTCCCAGTCTGATCAATGCTTCTTCACACACAGTATCCAAGGTGCTATAAAATGAATTGCCGTAGACTTCCAAGTAACTGCATGGTGTACCACCATGGGGTAATGAAATCTGCCCTGCCTCTGGCCAACACTTCACGGGTGTGGTACTGCAAGCAATAAACAAAGGAATGATCATCTAAGGACATTGAAAAGCCAAAACAAACCATGTCAAAGCAAGCAACGCAGATAGGCTTCAGCACACGCTAATTCTAGCTGTACATTTGTAGGTGAGAAATGTCTTGCACAGAATGTAATGAAAGAGGAAGACTGTTACTATGAAATAGAACAAAACACAAACAATGCTATCAAGAGTGAGTCATAAGCCGGTAACGGTGCAGAAATCTTTGAAAGTAAGTTATCTTTTATTGAGTATAAGTTGAACATATACATATATTCTTGATTTCTCTACAGCATAAATTTTTAACTTAAAACATTATACATCTTCCCATACAAATCTTTTTCCACCCGTGACTTCCCACCACCTCACTGCAGCTTTGCTTTTACATATCTTTTTCTTACTGTGTTCATTATTCTTTATTTCATTTAATTCTCCCAATTCTTTCTCTTTCCATTACACTCTTTACAAGATTTAGTCAAAACATAACCAGGTTTAGACCACAGCGCCACCCGCGTCCAAACCTCTCAGTATCTGCAGCAACTCAGCCAGGCGGAAGTCAGGCAAACAGTACAGCCCCAACACACCATCTACTGCACAAGAAGGAATTGCAGACAGGGAGGGAAGTAAGTCAGGATAGACCAGGGGTAGGCAACCTAAGGCCCGTGGGCTGGATGTGGCCCAATCGCCTTCTCAATCAAGCCCGCGGACGGTCTGGGAATCAGCGTGTTTTTACATGAGTAGAATGTGTCCTTTTATTTAAAATGCATCTCTGGGTTATTTGTGGGGCCTGCCTGGTGTTTTTACATGAGTAGAACGTGTGCTTTTATTTAAAATGCATCTCTGGGTTATTTCTGGGGCATAAGAATTCGTTCATTCCCCCCCCCCCCAATACAGTCTGGCCCACCACATGGTCTGAGGGACAGTGGACCAGCCCACGGCTGAAAAAGGCTGCTGACCCCTGGGATAGACAGTGTAATGACATATCTAGAAGGTGAGGGGATAGTTACGCAACCTCTTACTACTTGTGGACTCCAGGCGGTCAGGCCTCTTGAGGTTTGGACCCAACAAATGCTGGTGGGGGGAGGTTTGAACAGCCAAGTGCCCCTTGGGGTGAGCAGGTGATGAAAGGCTCCTATCAAGAGCGGTTTTAACTTTGACCAATTGCAGACCCGGGGTAGCATTGTTCAACAGGAGGCAAGATGTTGTTAGTTATGTTTTGATGCACATTGTGATCCTTTACATTTAATGAACTTGTAGGTCTTATACCTTATACCCTATATTTTCTGTCTCATGCCTTTATTTAGGTTGAGGAGAGACAAAATGTATAAGGGGGTTGAATGCTGATAAAAACGAGTAAATGCTTGGAATGCTCTTTTATAAAGAGACAGAAAATATTGGAACTATTTATCTTAAAAACTAAGAAGGGGGACATGATAAAATTATATGAAATGATGAATGGAACACAGAAGGTAGAGTGGGTTTTTCTATTATTAACCTCTTCTAAGATAAAAGAAAGGGAATAGTCAAATAAACTGAAAGGTAACACAATTCAGGCTGGTAAAATGTTTTCTCACATGATTTGCAATTATTCCAGACATTTTTGTCATCCCAGCTCATTAAGGTGAAAATCTTAGGTAGACCTTTAAAAAACCATCAAAAGATATAGCCAACAAGGATATCCTGCTTTATAGCCATAAGCATGGTAGCAGTAAGACTAGGATGGTGAAATGAAGACAAATCTGCAATGTTTTTGAAAATGCATATATATGAGGAACAGTTGAAGGAGCTGCATATGTCTAGCCTGGAAAAGAGGATACAGAGAGGAGATATGATAGCCATCTTCAAATATCTCAAGGGCTGTCGCACAGAAAAGGGAACAAGCTTGTTTTCACCTGCTCTGGAAGGCAGGACTTGAACCAAAGGCTTCAAGTTACAAGAAAGGAGATTCTGATTAAACATCAGGAAGAACCTTCTGATGGTAAGAGCTGTTAGACAGTGGAACAGACTCTCTTAGGAGGTTATGGACTCTCTCTCATTGGAGGTTTTTAAGCAGAGGTTGGGTGGCCATCTGTTATGAATACTTTAGCTGAGATTCCTGCATTTCAGGGGGTTGGACTAGATGACCCTTGGGGTCCCTTTCCAACTCTACAGTTCTATGATCCCATGAATTATATGTACAAAAACCAAACCTATTCTAAATGTGATAAGTTGCAGCACAAGAATTTAATGCAACTTAGAATAGAGCAAAACTGGGTCTAAATTCAAAGTCGTATATTTTTTTGTCTATGGAAAAGCACTATCCACCACTATTTTAGGAGCCTAGAAGGGAAATGTTTTGGTTTTCCCCCCCTTTCTTTTTAACAGATTTTGTTTGACTGTAGCTCTTTCTTCACACATTCTCTTCATTAATATAGATGAAACCTAAAGTGAGGAAAACTGCAGAATGCTTAATCACAACCAAATAATAATATCCTCTGGAAAAGTCCCATTTCAGAATAAGAATAACAACATTTTGTTTTGCACCTGAGCACCCACTGACAATATAAACTATAAATAAAAGAAGCTGCCTTCTACTGAGTCAGGCTAGAATACCGGAGTGTCTAGCCCATCATACCACTTTCAGGTTTTCAACACCATCTAATTATTTTTTATGACTAGGTATTCTGGAAAACTCAGGCACAGTAAAATGTTTTTACTATTTTGGTAAAGGCCCCACAACTACCCTTTTCTATTGGATTGTTTTCTAGCTGACTTCTTTGCTCCTGGAGGCTTAACAGACCTCTTGTAGGAAGAAACTGTGCATCTGCCCTGCCCACATAGCTCTTGCACTTAGACATTTCTGCAGCAGCATAGGAAACTGGCAAGGAGGGTATTTATTTATTGTATTTCTATCCCACCTTTCTTCCAAGAAGCTCAGTGTGAAGTACATGGTTCTCTGCCCCCTCATTCAATCACCACAACAACCGTGTGAGGAACAGTAGGTTAGATTGAGAAGCAGTGACTGGCCCAGGGCTGAGTGAGGATTTGAACTCCAGTCTCCCAAGTCCTAGCCTGAAACTTTAGCTACTGCACCACAAATTGGTCAAGTAACCTTGGAAAGAAATAGAATGGAATGCTTTGGCATAATTTGAGCATGGAGCTACCTGATGTTGTACTCAGGCCCTGCTTTTGAGCTTCCCATAGGCATCAGGGTAGCTACCATGAACCCAGGATGACAGAGTACAAGGGTCATTGGCCGGATCCAGCCAGGTTCTTCTGATGTTTTTTCACATAAGGCCAGCTGATATTATTAAGAACAGCATGCTAAGTTCCCATGCTGAACATCCCTAGTGGGTGGTGGGTGCTGATGTGGGAACTTTCCAAATGACAAAGGCCAATTCATGTAGCTGATTTTTGGGCATTATGTAACTACGTGGTGCTTCAGCCACAAGACTTGTGGCTCAACGTGTTAAGTTTAATACATGGGTAGGCAAACTAAGGCCCATGGGCCAGATGCGGCCCAATCACCTTCTAAATCTGGCCCGCGGACAGTCCGGGAATCAGCATTTTTTACACGAGTAGAATGTGTCCTTTTAATTAAAATGCATCCCTGGGTTATTTGTGGGGCCTGCCTGGTGTTTTTACATGAGTAGAATGTGTCCTTTTATTTAAAATGCATCTCAGGGTTATTTGTGGGGCATAGGAATTCATTCATTTTATTTTCTTTCCAAAATATAGTCCGGCCCCCCACAAGGTCTGAGGGACAATGGACCGGCCCCCTGCTGAAAAAGTTTGCTGGCCCTGGTTTAATACAATCAGCTCAGTAGAGCTGCCAGTTCAGATAGTAAAGGGATGATTCCTAATGACTCAGTGAAGGGTGGGTTATAAAAATGAGACTTTGCCTAACACTGTTATTAGAACTTAGACATTGGCTGAAATTATCCCTCTGGGCAACTTTAAAAGTTCCTGGCATTTGGACTTGGCAACTAGTTGCTTGCTATACCATTTGCACTATCAGCAACCTTTAAAGGGTTTCTATCCTTTATCAAAGCCTTACTGCCTCCAAGGGCTAGATTATAAAGTGGTTCCACTTAGTAAAACTTCATTGGGAATATTTACTTATTTATTAAATTGCTATACCGCCCCTCATCTGAGGATCTCAGGGAGGTTTCCAATATAAAAACACAAAAATGCATAACATAGTAGGAAACAAAAAAAACCCAAAACCAATAATGCCACCAGCCACAGTTTAAAAGGCAATATATTGTTTAATTAGACAAAGGTCTGGGAGAAGGGGAATGTTTTTGCCTGACGTGTAAAGATATGTAATGAAGGCACCAGGTGAGCATCTATGGAGATAGCATTCCACAAACAAGGAGCCACTACAGAAAAGGCCCGCTTTCATGTTGCCGCACTCCAGACCTCTCATGGAAGAGAGAAGAAGGAACCAATGGAAAATGGTGCCACCCACCCCTAACGTAAACAGCTGTTCCACAGTCAATGTTTTCGAAAGCCAATGAGAGGCTGAGGAGAATTAACAAGGACATATTCCACCCCTTCCCAACAGAGGTCATTATACTGGGTAACCAAATCTGTTTCTGTGCCAAAACCGAGCCTAACCCTTGAGTGAATTGAATCTAGAATTTCAGTTTCCTCCAAGAATGCCTGGATCTGGTCTGCAACCACCTGCTCAATAACCTTGCCTAAGAAGGGGAGATTGGCAACTGGTTGGTAATTACATAGATTTTCAGAATCCAGAGAGGGTTTCTTGAGTACAGTGGTACCTCGCAAGACGAATGCCTCGCAAGACGAATGCCTCGCAAGACGAAAGAGTTTTCCGTTTTTTGAGTTGCTTCGCAAGACGAATTTCCCTATGGGCTTGCTTCGCAAGACGAAAACGTCTTGCGAGTTTGTTTCCTTTTTCTTAAAACCGTTAAAACCGTGCTTCACAAGACGAAAAAACTCGCAAGACGAAAAAACTCGCAGAACGAATTAATTTCGTCTTGCAAGGCACCACTGTAGTTTTACCACTGCCTCCTTCAAGCAGGAAGAGACCACCCCCCTCTTTCAAGGAGGCATCAATCACCTCCTTGGCCCAGCAGCTGTTCCTGGCCCAGCAGCCAATAGAGGCAAGGGTCCAAGACTCAAGTGGTTGCCCTGAGTGATCCAAGCACCTTGTCCACATCCTTGAGCCTTGCTAACTGAAACTCATCCAATATAACAGGACTAGACAGTGCTTTGGGCAGCTCTCGAGATTCATCTGCTATAACAGGGGAGTCAAGGTCCCTGGAGTCAAATCACAACCAGTTACTGTTGGTTCTGTCACCTCCTTCAGGTCAGACTGTAAAAAGCCCCGTCCAACCTGGAAAAGCTCTGCTGGACGGCACAATGAGGATGTAATGGAGCTTGCTACTAGGTAGGCTCACCAGGGTTATAAATTATTAGTCACCACCCCCGCAAAAAAGAGTTATTAAGAATCCTCTAATCCCGTAATGCTGTAATCCTAAACATGCTTACCTGGGACTAAACCACACTGAACTCAGTGGGACTTACATCGGAGTAAACTAGTATAGAATTGTACTGTAAGTCAGCTGAAATCCATGTTCTGGGATTAAACTGTGCCTTTAACTCATTACAGTGGACCCTCGGGTTATGTACCTCTCTAAATACGTAATCTTCGGGTTGCGAAAGCAGCAAACCTGGAAGTATTTTTCCAGGTTTCGCCACTCTGCGCGCTGCACGCATGTGCAGAAGCACTCTATTGCACCGCATGCGTGCGCAGAAGCGGTGCCTCTGGTTACAGATTTTTCAGAGTGTGCACAGACCCCCAGAACGAATTAAATCCACATCCCGAGGGTCTACTGTATCTATGTTAAGCAAACACATGGGAGTAGGGAGTGAGCACAAGCACACAGCTCTGCCCCACTAGTCTCAGCTTAAAGGGGACTGTCTGCAGCAAGGAAGCCCCCTGCACTCCTTGCCCTGCCCAACACAGAACTCTGATTTTCCATGATTGCTATTTCAGACAATTGCCTTTGTACTCATGGAAAGTGAAAGGGATGGGGTGGGGATGAAACTGGCATGCTCACACACCCTGGAATAGGGCTAGCACATCCCTAGCATGCAATTTGCTATGCTAGTCCATGAGAGTTATCAAATACACTTCAAAGCCACCAGCTTCACTTGCAGTAGTGTCCCACAAAAAAGCAACCTCATTGTAAAGTTATTTTGAGCTAATATTCTATTTTATTTTAGCACTTAGAGGAAATTGCAAGCCAGTTTTAAATGTGCCATTAAACTCTTCAGCCAACTGTCCAGCAGAGTTGTGAACCAAGTGCAAGGTCAAAATCTCTCATGTCTTTCTTGGCTGCAGTGAGTAAGGGGTCAACACAAGAGGCAGAGAGACGTCGGGGTTGTTCACATAAGTGTATATTTTATTGGCACATAATTTGGTTAAAGAATTCTGCAATGTTTTCAGGGACACTGAGGCACTGTCTTAAGTACTTACAAGTTGGGAGGGTTGGCAAATGGGAGATAAATCAGGCACAACTGCCCATAACAAAGCTTCCATGCCATTAAAACTATTGTAACTAAAATCCAGCTTTTATGAGACCATTGCAATTCTGGCAATAGTTCCCTTAGCAACATTTCCTATTTAAAACATCTGTTGAAAATTAGTAGCATTAATGTAATGGGGAAGACTGGCCAGGTTCTTTCAAAATTAATCAAACAAATTAGCACAATGGACTTTTTAACAAAGACTGTTAAGAGCATCTGAGAATACTACATGGAAGTAACAGACACATCTGGACTGTGCTATAGAATGAATGCAAGGCTGCAGAGTCTCTCTTTGAAGCAAGCTGATCGAGAGAGGCATAGCTGATATGGGCTCACAGCAATGAAGCAGAAAAGCTGCTCTTAAGGTTCTTAGGTGACCATATGCATGTGTAAATTGTGTAGGCACACCACTCCTAGATATACATAAACCATAATAGCTAATTATCTTCCCAATCACACAACAAAATAACATGCTATTAAACCAAGCTATGGTGAATATCAATTTGTCACAGAAAGTTTTCCTTTAAAAACAGCTGTTAAATAAATGTATATTGTGGTTCTTTCTGAATGACAGAGTAAAAGTGCTCTTCCTAACCATGAAGCAAATGGTAAATTTGATTTCTACTTTTTTTAAAAAACCAAAAACACCTGATAATGCACATTCTAAAATAGTAGGTGGTTTACTTCTATATGAAAAGCCAAAGATCTAATAGCCAAATACTTTTTGCAAGTGAAAAATTGGACAGGAAATCTCAAAAGAGGAAAGCTTGAGAGGTGCTGGATTTTGCTACAAACAAAGGAAAAGCTGTGAAAAGAGTAAACGGAGGCAATCTTTTTCAAATCTGGATATGCAATCTGAAATAATGACATATAACTATGGTATTGGTGCCACTCTGTGATGAGAAATGGGTAATTTGGAACCACATCATCTGGGGAGAAATTTGGAAGGAGAGAATTTGTTAGCAGGACCCATCGTCATATATTCACACTGGCAGTGAACCCGAAGGGCCACAGGATACAGAAATTCCTGTCCCAATACTAGAGGTCTCAAAAATAGGTGCTTGGATTCCTGGACAGCTCTTGGATCTGTTGTGCCCCACCCAGTCACCTCTAGCACCACAGAAGCAGAACAGAGCAGTGTACCAGGTAGGAGTCCCAGGGCTTCCAGCTAGCTGTAAATGATGCCATTCAGGAGGAGGGGAAGCGTATGCAACACTTGTCCTGCTCAAGGGGCTGAGCCTCCAACTCTTATATAAGACCTCAGTCTGAGCTACTTCACTGCCGAAGCTTCAAGCTTCAAAACCCCTTTCCTAATATATGTGGGCAAACTCTCAGTATCAATGAGAAAACTGAATTCCCCCTCCGGTTCTATTTTCTCTACCTAGCGATCATCTCACAAGTTAACCCACTCCTTTTGAAATGTTAAAAATGCTTGCTAGATACAAATCTCTCTTGGGATCATCTGAAACCTGTGATCCAACAGTAGCTCCACAGGCTGTGCTAAAGGACAAATATGTAATTAATGTACACATTCATATCTGGCACAACCTTTTTAGCTACAGTGCCATAAATCATTCTGATGAACTGTGGAACAATTGTCTTTTTTAGATGGGGCATTAAAACTCACAGAGGGATGAATTCAGTATCAAATAAAATCCTACAGGTGTTCTGTTTTTTTATCGAACCATCACTAGAGGGGAAAAAAAATCAAATTACACTCAATCAGAAGGCAAATTAGGCCATGACTTCTCATGCTAACTTTATCAGAAAAATAAGTGGCTAAACTCAAAATGCAAAGAGATTCAGCAAATGCTTTTGAAAGATGCAGAGCCTTGTGAGGTAAATAGCTACATTTTGAAGTCTCTGAGTAGGCATGCTTGTTTTTATCTTACCTTACACTTTAACTAAGAATTTCTTTAAAAGGCCACCCCCGCACATAGTATAATTTCTTATCTGAAATAAGCAGGAGCTGCAACAACAGGAGACCACCTAGAAGCACTAACAGACCATAACCATCTTCAACAGGAAATGGGATTCTGCATCCTTAAATAAAGATAGGATGGAGTTTTGGAAGACATATGCTTGAATGTCTCTGTGCTTTGCCAATATCTCCTCCCCCCCCCACTTTCATCCACTTAAATTTACTAAGTATAAATTCAGAAAGAACATTAGCTCCCTGGGTTTTCATTGGGAGGTTACATAATCCAAATCAATTGCATTACCATAAATAAATGTCAAAAGGCTGAAATGCATTTCTGTGATTAAACTGTCAAGGACAAGAACATACAAGAAGAGTGATTTTTATTTTATTCCTCTTACTCAAAGAGAAAACTAATAAGAAAAGCAAACATGTTATGAGCTACGATTAATAAAATACTAGCTGATAACTTACACATGCAAAAAGGAAACCTTGCTGTCCTTTCCACTTTTTAAGAGAAGCTAAGAGCATTTGCTTAGAAAAGATGGAACCTTTTCCAGCAGGCAAAGGGGTCTCTGAGACCAGTGTTCTAACAACACTCCAAGCTACATATCCAAAAGTTAATTACCTGGACTTTGTGAATGGTGAAGGAACACCGACACTTCAGAGCTACTGAAGTTAAGTGAGTGCAGACCTGATCAGTAAAGGTAGGTGGGAGACCACTGAGAAACCCATGCAAGGGTGCCATAGAAGTGGAATACATACATATTGGGGTGCCATTTAATTAAAGAAATTCCATGGATTATTTTTTTATAATCACTTAATAGATTTGCATAAATATGCACATTCCAGTTTAGAATGGAAAAAATAGAAGTGTGTGGCACCAACGAGGGGCACTTTTGATACTAATTTGGAAGGTCTTCAAGTTGATTAACCGGCCTGATTAAGAATTGCAGCCATAGCTACCAGTTCATTCATTGCCATATATACCTGTGAGTAGTTCCCAAAACTTATTGCATACTTAGTCATAGATAAAACATTTGTTGAAATGGGCTATGAGATCAGCCATTCACTGAAATATGTATCTGAAGAAGTGTGCATGCACACGAAAGCTCATACCAATAACAAACTTAGTTGGTCTCTAAGGTGCTACTGGAAGGATTTTGTAAAATTTTGTTTTGACTACAGCAGACCAACACAGCTACCTACCTGTAACTGAAAGTTTTTTTATCACTCATGGAGCTCATGACAAAGATGAGCTGGACAAGCAACAAGTCAATTTGTTGTGGACAAAACACCAAAATGTGATTAATAGAGTATTGAAGCAAAAACTTCTTGTGGCCAGAGGAAAAGTGGCGAAGAGAGAGCATGAGAGTCCAAGGCTAGTTGTGGCAAATTTTCATCATATTCAAAACAATGGGTTAGTGTGATGTTTGAATACAGCCGGGGTATGTATCTGCACCTGCATGTCATAGGAAGGAATCTGCTGCTATGTCCAGAAAACTGAGAATCACAAGAATGTGGTATGTTACTTTCCAGAATGTTCCTTTTCCACACCTCCTGGACCAGTGAGACACACCCACCCACCCTGGATGTGGTAGTGTTGGAGGTCGGCGGGTATTGGAGTGGGGGGTAGTCATCTCCCCCATAACACAATGTCAGGCACATAATTACATCACTCATGTATATCCCACAGGGGGAACATTAATGTTCCCTTTCACTATAATTTTATGGATCTGTATATACATTTATTGCAATTTAGTATTAGTGCAATATTAGTGATCAGGGAGCATGAAATAGCAGCACAGAACGATTTATTAGTTATTCTATATGATTTATGTTGTGTTTGTGATGTTCTATTATGTTCTATCATGTTATTGTTATTTATTGTTTGTAAGCAGCTTTGGGGTCATTTGAATGAAAAACGGTATAGAAATATAATAAATCAATTCAAGCTTGAGGGATAGCTCAGTTGGTACAGCATGGGACACTTAATCATGGGTTAGAGCCCCACATTTGGCAAAAAGATTCCTGCATTGCAGGGCGTTGGACTAGATAACCCTTGTGGCACTTTCCAACTCTACGATTCTATGGAATCAAATTATTAATACCAATTTATCTATATTAGTCCGAAACAAGAAGGGAAATATTTGTTCAGGGTAATGAAGTCTGCTCCCCGCTTTCCCCATAGTGAAAACTCCCTTTCAGTTTAACCCAAACGCTCCCTTCTTTCAAAGCAGCACAGCAACTTTCTGAACACCTGTGTGGCAACCAGCAGGCGAGGTTGTCCTTATGGCTCAGCCTTGAATTGTTTCGGTGAGATAAAAGGAGAATAAAAATGCTGCATATGGCTGTAATCTGAATTTCAAGATGACAGCGGTGGTTCTTGATCAATAATTTATTTTCTCGTGTTGCTCTTTATTGTGGAAATAGAATATCCAAGGATATTTCAAAGTAGATTTGTGCAAGAGCTATTATTGCTGCCTCTGTCAGAAAATGCTGCCTAAGCATGTATCCGTGAATTCATTCACTTACTTGCTGTTTTAAACATGTAAAAGGTTTTGTTTAAATTCCACAAAGTTTCACCACCAAGAGACATTGCCATGAATAGGTTTAGGAGAGCAAGTTGTGAATGAAGTTGTGAATATTGGGGCCATGACCCTGATCCAGAGATCCTTGTTGAAGCACTAGGTTGAATGCGTGTTTCTGCATTGGGAGAGGGCGTCTCTTGCTTTGGCTTTGGCAGTACTAACTTGTTCTGGGGGAGGGGGATGTCAAGAGTCAGTTTCTACACACCCCACAAAAAAAGCTTTTGTTGGCATCTACCATCCTGTAGCCCGTGCTGGTCATTCTGCTGATTTAAACAATTTTTACCCCATCCTTCAGCACACATGTTCTCAGGATGGCTAACAAATCTGAAGGTTGGATAGGAAGCCATATACAGAGTCAGACCGCTGGTCTGCACTGAATGACAGTGGTTCTCTAAGGTTTCAGTTGGGGTCTTTCCCAGTCATACTTTGACAATGAGGATTGAACTAAGAACCCTCTGCTCATTAAGCAAAAGGGCCCTACCACTGAACTACAGACTTTCATCTCCCCTTCTGTGTTCATGACAAACCACTGATGCTGCAACAGCATTTAGATGGGTGAGTCTGGAGGCTCAAGGAAGGGTTGGCAGATACAACTCAGACCCCACCGCGCTCCCAGTGATGTTGTTCATAATATATTGGGTTCAGCATTGTGCTTGGAATAAACTAAGCTATTCTCTTGGGGTTGTTTTTTTTGAAAATAACTCAAAAGTTTGCTGAACCTCATTCTGTACTGAACTGCAGAGGAAAAGTGGTGCAGTTAGGTAATTTTGGACTCTGAGCTTAGTGGTGGTAAGGGCTCCTTAGATCGTAGTGTATATAACTTCTCTCACTTTGGTATTTAGTAGACTAACCCTTCTGCATTTGGGGTCCCCCTCCTTCTCAAGCTGCTGAGTGGGGCCCTGGATATTTGCCCCAAAGTCCTGCCCTGATGACACCACTGTAGGGAAAGCATGTTATCCGTCACAACTGGAAATGCACAGGTCATTAACAGGGTTTTAAGGAGTCCCTTTACAGTATGTTTTTATAGTACATTTTCCCCCCTATTTTAAAAAAGTGAAATTTATTTATGCACAACCCAACAGGACAACAAGAACCCACCAAAAGCATACAAATCAGTATGGCTAACTTGACCCAACAACCCACCACCCACCCACTTATGCAAACAAACAACCATGCTCTGGACCTCCCCCCTCGAAAAACCCCTCTCTCATTGCCAAGGAAAAGTAACAAATGAATAGAAAGAACCTACCCAAGGGACACCGACACAGAATGAAAGTTATACCACCCCACCCTCATCTCCCCCAACCTCTTACTGTACAAACCACTAATGTCTCGCATCAAATGTAACTGATCTGCAGAAAAGACTTTACAACCTGAAAAAGAAACAATGCACATACTTTTGTAACCTCTAATTTTTTTTTGAAGAATGAAAATGAAGAGAAACATTGGGTTGTATCCAATGCTGTACAAGAAGAACACTGCTTGTACAATGGGATTTCTCCTTCCTCTCTCCTCCCTATGTACCCCCAAAAACTGCTCTGGAGGGGGCCCTCCAATCCTCTTGAGCAGGAGATTTTGAAGGTGCATGGGTGGCTGCAGGTGAGCAAGCGGGGGGGGGGGAGTTCTGTTGCGAAGAAGTCTGCTGCGTGAGTGGAACAGCAGTGTTGGATACAACCTCTAAATGCCATACAAAAGCCACCTTTCTTTAAGATAAAATACATTTACAATCTGTCTGGGTTTGAGAAAGAGGAATGCCCACAACATGTGGAAGCAACGACTATCTCCTATTCAATGGATCGTATCTAATTTCAGCTTTTTGGCTTACAGCAGAAAAAGGGTATATTCCTATGAAGATTCCAGGGAAACAAATGGCTTTCCCCCACTTACTTTGGCACTATCCTTTTGGCTTTTATGGATTGCAAGCTAATATGGACAGAGACCACAATTCAGCGTGGAGTTAAGCACACTTAAACCCGTGGGTTTCAGTAGGCTTAAGCATACTTAACTCTATGTTTGGCTGAGGCTAGCAGATAATGGGAAGATAATATAAAGGAAAAGGATGGGGGGAACTCACATCACCTCAAACATGACATCTCAATGGAGGCAGCTCACACAGAGACAGATGCCTGGACAGCAACCAGGCAGCAGGCTGGCTGGAAATAACACCTACTGGCTCCACTTCTAAGCTCTGCATCTAAGCACATGTAGTGGGGCCGGCCCTTCTACAAGGAGACTGTTATGTGTCAAGGGGATTGAGTTCTGCATGCAGTGAAAATAAGGATTTTGTGGACCACTTCAGCTTCATAGTTGGAGGGAACCCTTAGTAAGCTATGGCAAAACAATGGCAGATGCCTATAAAGCTGCTGTAATATATTCATATTTTGTCATATTATACATCTGCACAAGAGTTCACAGAATCATAGACTTTGTAGAGGTAGAAGGGACCCCAAGAGTCATTTGGTTCAACCCCCTGCAATACAAAAATTGTTGTTGTTGTTTAGTCATTTAGTCATGTCCGACTCTTCGTAACCCCATGGACCAGAGCACGCCAGGCACTCCTGTCTTCCTCTGCCTCCTGCAGTTTGTATTTCTAATTATGTCTGCTATGTGTTCTGTCTCTCGGTGCTCCAATTCTTAAATGCACTTTCAAGCGATGGGCATGGGATATTGAAAGTTTTGAAGGTGGCTTTGATCCAAAATATTTCATTGGCAAATTATTTATATAAAAGCTTCCCGTTTTCAGTTGTCACTAAATACATAGCATGGTGGGGTTTAGACATAGTAATGGACTGCCAATAGAATAACTGGGGCTCAAGTAATTATCTCAGTGGCCGAGACAAACAATCATTCATTCTTTAATTGAGGGAGGAGGATTTAAACATATTATTTAAATTCATAACTAGTCTTTAAATTATTATTTTTGTTAAAAAACAACAACATTACTAGCACTGCAATCCTGTGCACACTTAGCTAGGAGTAAGACCCATTGAACTCAGTGGAATGATGTTTGCCACGTAAACATACTTACTGAAAACATATTGCCAAATATTATACTAGAACTTAAATTGGATTCCCCCCCCCCCCAATTCTGTATTCTGCATTTTGAATGTCAAGCACTCGCCATACTGTATTTGGGCTCTGAAAACATACTTTTTAATCTCCAGGCTGAATCATTAAAATGTGAATACTCAAATACTCAAAAGAGAAGCCAAAACTGAAAGATAGCTCAGAACTAAATATTCATGTACCCAATTGCCAATTTCCTCCTTCTGTCTTATTTGGAGAGAAAAAAATTCAGTAGCTTCATTAATGCATTTTTCTTCAGATAAGAATGGAGGCAGACTTGAGAAAAAAAGAGAGTTGAATAATACTTGAAAGAGGGCTTTTTTCTTCTGATGTGTGCACACATCCCACTTTTGTCATTTGATAAATACTCACTCGTGGTGGGGATAGCGACCCAGAAGATGCTGCAGTCCTACTTAAGGCTCAGCCTGCATTTTCTGGATGTTGAAGCAATTTTCAGGCCTGTCTTATTTGATTTTCAGCGGAAGAACATAAGAAGTCCTGCTGGATTGAACCAAAGGCCTATCTAGTCCAACATTCTGTCCATGGAGAAGCCAAGCAGACCCCAATAGAAATCCTACAAGGAGCACATGAGCACAGCAGCACTCTCACTTTTGGCTCCCAGCAGCTGATATTCAGAGGAAGATTGCTTCTGATACTGGAGGTAGCCAATAATAGCCATATCGGCCATTGGATCTGTCTAACACCCCTTTAAAGCTGTCCAAGTTGGCAATCGCCTTGTGGTAGTTAATTCCATAGCATAATTATGTGTCAATTGCAGAAGGACAGCACTTTGCCCATGGCTGTCATAACACTTGTTCAAGTCTCAATTTATGCAATTAAGTTTTTATCAAGTGATGTTGGTTTAATAAAAGGTAAACACCTTGCAAAATTTGTGTAAGAATGCCTGTCTAGTGTCTACCAATAAATCAGTTAATGTCAGCTAGCTAGTGCTGGCATTTTCTACTTATCATATCAAGGAGCCTTTTGTCAATTAGCTTGGAGGCTGTTTTATCAATCGTCTGTAAACAGTGAGCTGAATCGATGGCTATGTAGTACCCTAAATAAATTTAATAGAAACTACTGGAACCTACATGGTAATCCAGGCAATTAAACAGCTCAGCTGAAAACAAAGAACTCCAGTTGATAACAGCTATAAGCGGGATTGAAAGGTGGTGTTAGGGGGTGGAATAATGAAATGCAAGATAGCTTTAAAACCTGTATAGATATTAAAGGTTTTTAAATGTTTGAACTGCTGATGCAAGCAACTTTTTATAGCATCCACGAACAGATATTAACTTCTAGATGAGGTGCTTACCTAATGCTTTTCAATCTTCCAACCTCCCTTGGCAAATAAGTCTGCTTTGTTTATTTGTTCAAATTCTAACCACATTTGATCAGGGACATGTCTCCTGCACATCATATATATATATATATATATATATATATATATATATATATATGAGAATGAGATTACATTTTCTGGTTTATTTTTTTCCGCATTTTGGTTCATTTTATTTAAAGGCAAAAATAATGTATAAAAAGTATAACTTAATTGAACAATAAAACCCAATAAAAATATTTCTGCACACCTGAAGAATTTTAAATGTTTTGTGAGTTACTGGAACACAATCATATCAATAAGCACTTGGGTTCCCTGCCCCTCATTATTTTCTCAGGCTTTTATTGCCCCTGTGGTTCCTCCAGATGAAAAACTGATGGCAATAAAACTTTAGAGCTTAGGATCAATTCAACTGAAAATTATGCAGATTCTTAACCATTTTATGCCTGAATAGCATTGTTCAACATGGAACAGTATCCAGAAAGATGGCTATCAAGTTTCAGATTCATTTATTTCCTCCCCGTGTTATTTTAATTCATGAATTCTTGCACACAATGACCACTGGAAGTTTCAGTGGTATTTGGATTCAGGCAAGCAGATCATTATGAACTGGTATCCTGGGAAATGTGTCCGCTTTATACATTAGGGAAAAACACATTTTTTTGTGGGTGTGGGGGTGGGGTGTGTGGAAGGAAATGATGTAAATTCTTTGTGTTCACACTTCTGTGCCAACCTCCAAGCAGCTGCCAATGAAGCAAAACAGAGCCAGCGTTTCTGGGAGATGTGGGTCAGTAGCACCTAGCTGTCTTTCTGTAACATGGAGTTTGGGCCTTAAGTGTCTGAGCAACTCATGCAGCAAGTGTTAAGGTTAGCAAATGCACATCTGAAGTTTCGTACAACCCCCAGGGCCCTCTACAATAGCCTGTCCCTGTCTGGTCACTTGGTCAGTCTCTCAACAAACCCAGGGAGTCCAGACTTCCCTTAAAATACCTGCTACTACCACTTAAAAGAAAGCAGCAGGACTCTCTCTCTTTATATTCGTACATCCACAGAAGCCACATGTGGTGTTATATACTTAGGAACATAGGAAGCTACCTTATACTCAGGGGCAGAGGAAGGGGGTGCGGTGGGGGCAATCCGACCTGGGTGTCATCACTGAGGGGGGTGACATTCGGTGCGCCGCCTGTCCACAGCTCCCAAGCCTACCCTGAGCTGTTGGGAGAAGGGGAGGAGCTGCGCTGCCTTGCTGGCAGCCTTCCCCCCTTCATTTTGATAGCTCGGGGGGGGAGTCACGGGCGGGCGGTGCGCCGTTGCCCGCCATTCCCAGGCTGCTTCCTGGGGGGGAAGCCTCCCCTGTCCTGTAAAAGGAAGAGGAAAGGGAGGAAAGCTGCTGGCAAAGCAGTGCAGCTCCCTCCCCCTCCAACCAGGAAGCAGCCCGCCATGGGCAGCTCGCTCCAACCCCACGGGCGGCTTGCTCCCTCAGACACTTGCTGTGGCGCCCCCCCAGGACACCCACCATGGGCGGCGCCCCCCTGGGTGTCTCACCCTCTGAGACGCTCACTGCAGGTGGTGCCCCCCAAGACATTCGTCCCATCCCCATGGCTCCGCCCCCGGGTGCCGGAGCAGCTAGCTCTGCCTCTGCTTATACTGAGTCAGACCATTGGTTCACCTGGCTCAGTACTATCTACACTGGCTGGGATTGAGCCCGGGACCTTCTGCATGCAAAGGATCTGCTCCAACACAAAGCTACAGCTCTTTCGAATTAATCTTAGATTCCACCCAGACCAGAACACATAAACATACACTTAATTAGAGATCAGAACACCCAGAACAAGTAGTCATTTTACACAGAGTATTCAGAGTTTTCATATCTCATCCTAGCATAACTGACTAGCCTAACTTTCATAGCCAGTATTCCAACTCTTTTATTTTACATTTGCTCCATCTCTCTCATCTCATTCCCCCCTTTCCTCTGTCTCTCATACATATTATCCCCTTTCAACCCTGTCATTTCCCAGACATCCTCTACCTCAGTGTTCCCCAACCTTGGGCCTCCAGCTGTTTTTGGACTACAACTCCCATCATCCCTCACTAGCAAGACCAGTGGTCAAGGATGATGGGAATTGTAGTCCAAAAACAGCTGGAGGCCCAAGGTTGGGGAACACTGCTCTATCTAACTCACTCTAAAATTCAAGCCCACTTCTTTGCTGCCATTTGTTACCCTGCTCACACCTCTACATCCTCTATATTGCAAGGGGTTGGACCAGATAACCCTCAGAGTCCCTTCCAACTCCACAATTCTATGGTTCTATGGTTTTCTTTTGCAGTCTACCCTCAAAATGAGTGAGATTTAAACTCTGTTCGAGCATTATGCCTCAGGGATACCTGCAGGGGGCTTTTACCTACACCTGTACCAAACACGTGCACACAAAGAACAGGCCATTTATATGATTACTATACTTATATAATTATCAGTACTAAGGAGTCATGGCCAAATGATAATAACAAACTGGTAATCAACTCAAGTGCTATTTGCGGAGACATATTTTATTGTTGCAGTTGTTACAATGCATTTCCTCCTCAGTTTTCATTTCTGCTTGCATTTTCCATGACTTACTGAAAAGTTTTGTCAACTCAAGAATTTCCTGAAATACCAGTTAAAACATTAGAAAACATGATGGGGTTTTTTTTTAAAAAAGAATTTTTTATATTACAAGATTAGCATCCTTTGTGACCACTGAACTGGCATTGTACCTTAGTCACATAAAGAAACATTTCCTACACTGTTAAAGAAAAGGCTTCATATTGAACAGTAAAAAGCTTTGTTCTGACACCTACACAGCACAGTATAAATACTCTGATCTGCATTTCTACATTAGGATAATTAGACTGTGTGAAGAATATGTCTTGAGTGAAATTTTCTCTAAGCAGCCTTGCAAGTTTCTGATGCCAAGTTCATTAGCCCTGTTTGGGTAATCAGTTCTTATACATAGTAAAAATAAAAAATCTGTCCAGTAGCACCTTAGAGACCAAGTAAGTTTGTTCTGGGTATAAGCTTTCGTGTGCATGCATACTTCTTCTGATACAGTACCCATTCAGTCAATCACCCATCTCCTATTACCCTTTTAAGAAAAACCCCACCCCACCCTCCCACTATATATAAGGGTCTGGTGACTTCTGTTTCTTTCAGTGTATCTGAAGAAGTGTGCATTCACACGAAAGCTTATACCCAGAACAAACTTACTTGGTCTCTAAGGTGCTACTGGACAATTTTTAAATTTATTTATTTATTTCAACTGCATCAGACCAACACGGCTACCTACTTGAATAGTAAGAATTGCATGAGGAAGAGTGGAGGCACTCTGCTAAGCCCCACTCCCTCTGGTGTATCATCTTTTCCTGTGTAGACACTCCCTACACAATTTAGAGATCTGCATAATCAAGGGGAGGTGTTAGAAGAGGTGGGGTTGGCAGTGTCCCCCTGCTCTGCCTTCCACAATTTCACTGCATGCAATAACCGAATGCCTAAACAGGGCTATGTTCAAACTACAGTAGGTTGCCTTCAGAGAAATGTAAAGTAGTTTGTGTGGTGTCCTGCATATTCACTGGCTCAGGCTACTCTAGCATTTACAGTGGTACCTCAGGTTACATACGCTTCATGTTAGATACGCTTCAGGTTACAGACTCCACTAACCCAGAAGTAGTACCTCGGGTTAAGAACTTTGCTTCAGGATGAGAACAGAAATCGTGCTCCGGCAGTGCGGCAGCAGTGGGAGGCCCCATTAGCTAAAGTGGTGCTTCAGGTTAAGAACAGTTTCAGGTTAAGAACGGACCTCTGGAACGAATTAAGATCTTAACCCAAGGTACCACTGTACTCCTATTTTGTCACCCTCCACACCAAATATATTAGAACAGGCAGGTTTAAAAGCTGTCTGCTGCCACTGTAAATCAAAGCTATCTAATTCTGAGTTCAAATAGTAAACCTTATAGCTAAAGTCCACTAGGTCCGTTTGTGCAAGATTCAAAGCACATATACAATAACAAAACAAAAGTGGCAGATCCCGGGGTCTCAAATTTCAGTGGTGCCCTGTGCAATGCCAAAATTGGGTGCCCCACTTGTGGAATACTCTCCCCAGGGGGGGTTCGCCTGGTGCCTTCGTTACATAGTTGCCAGGCACAAACATCCTTCTTTGCCCAGGCCTTTGGCTAATGAAGCAATCTATGGTCTTTTAAACTGTGGGGGTATTGTTTTTGTTTGTTATTTTGGTGTGTATTTTTGTGTTATTATACTGTTGGATGAAGGGCAGTACAGAAATTTTAACAACAACAGCAACATATTATTATTATTATTATTATTATTATTATTATTATTATTATTATTTAAATCAAAAGTCTTAGAAAGAGAATAAATAGATGCAATTACATTCAATTTGCACAATATGTCCTGAATCCAGAGTTGGAGGATACAAAAGTATACAGCTGGGTCCAAATATTTTTTTAGCAGCCTCACACCTTTGCCCTGTTATAGTTCAGTTAATGAATTGCAGACTTGCATCTCATTCCTTGCAAGAAATGTATATGTGCACATTATGCATATTGTCTAAGCCCTTCCTGATGATCCCTCAGATTTGTGCAGGATTTACCGGTACACAAGATGCTCTGTGCAGATTCAACAGAGGACCACTAGTAATTACCGTAATAATTTTTAAATGTTCCTTTAAGAATGATGGAATCCATTATCAATAATGGCCAGGATATTTTTGCATTCTGTTATCCCCCATCAATTCTATTCAAAAATAGAGAAACTGAAGTTGCCTATGTAGATTTTGCATTGGTAAATTATTCCTGCAGAGATCTATTGTAAACACCAGTTGTCCAGCATTTAGGATTCCACTATGTAACAGAGAAAAATGTAAAATGGATCAGTTGTTATGTTTTTCTAAAGTAAGCCTTTTTAATATTGGCTTTGTTTTGCTAAACTACAATACAGAATTATTGTGATGATGTTTGGGTTCTTGCATTCAGATAGGAAAGTTAGAATTTAAGCAGCATTCTTTAACAAATACGGTGTTTCACTCCTATGGTTTTCATTCCTATTACATGCCTCAGGTCCTCTTTTGCTTTCAAGTCCAATGTAACTATTATTTTTAATTCAAAATAATATAATTCAAAATAATATATCAAGCACTGGAATGCATACCCCAAATGCATATTCTGATTTCTTATTCTTTTAGGCACTATTATCCTGCATAAAAATGTAACCAACACTGTAGAGCTATATTTCAGCTTACAGAAATAAGAGGCACTGAATAAACCATCTCTCTTGCTAGTTTCAAATCTAAGTAGTAAACAGCCCCAAATCAAAATGGCAAAAGATCCATTATAAAATGTATCCTAGCTGTCAACATCTATCATTATGTTCTCCCTATTTGTCAAGATTCTGCCTTTAGCCTTGAGGTCTGGCTTATCATATGAATGGTAAGTGAAGCCCCTCCATTATTTAATTTCTATTTAATAAATTCCCTATGAACAGCATTTCTGGTAATTGATTATAGCAAAATTAATCACTCATTTTGGCATCTTTCTGGGCTGCAGATCATAGTACTGAGATGCTTTTCACATGCAGGATTCTATTTCATTATGCATTTTTATCACAAATGCCAAGACACAATCTCCAACACAAACCACGTTTACATGAGAGAATAGGTACACTAAATTCATTTATGTCACCACCATCATAATGTGCTAGGTGTTGCTTGAGGTGAGAGGATAACACAACAGGTGAGCACTCCAGGAATTGCTCTGCCCTACTTCTCAGAAGAGCAACCTTGCCCAAGCGTTTTCAAAACAAGGCACCTTCAGATACAATGAACAATCTGCCCCAGGCCTGTTTAGTGCTTTCCCCACTTTCCAGCTCATGAAATACCACATTGGAACCAGATGGACTATGATTTTATTCTATTCATTCTCTTTCATATAAATATGACTGAGTCGTGCGCACAAGTGAATTATTCCTAGTGACATGCCTTTTTCATGCAAAATTGACACAGACTGGAAACAAACAGATTTGTCCATCATCTCTACTGTGAGGCTTTGATTAAATTGGAACTGGATGGAGGGGCATGCACACATTCTGCAGGTCCCATGACTGCTGAATGGAGGGTGAGGACCAGTAGCCTCCATATGTTTCTGGACTACAACTCCCATCATCCCTGAGTTTTGGCTCATACTGGCTGGGGTTGCTGGGAGCTGGAGTCTAACAACCTATACAGTGGTATCTTGGTTCCCAAACAGGTTGGCTCCTGAAAAAATTGGCTCCCAAACATCGCAAACCCGGAACTAGGTGTTCCTGTTTGCAAACGTTTTTTGGAAGCCGAACGCTCGTTTCGGCTGTCGGCATTGTTTCCGGGGCCAATTAGCCAACCAGAAGCCGTGCCTTGGTTTGCGAATATTTTGGAAGTCAAACGGACTTCCAGAATGGATTGAGTTGGGGAATCAAGGTACCACTGTAGATGCCATCATGTTGGCTACCCCAACAATGGAGGAAAGCGTGCAACCCATTTTGCCTTTCATGACCAATCCTGTATTAACTTGCTTTTTGAGACAGAATGGAGACTTTTTGAGTGAGGTTCTGGAGAACAGTCAAAATGACAGAACCACATGCAAGCAATTTGCAAATTAGCATTCTTGAAAACCAAAGGATGGGCAACTTTTAGGAAGGGAGAATAACATGCAGGTGAAGGGTGTTTGGGCAGCCTTTCATACCCTTAAAGAAGAAGCAAACTTCAGCTTACAAAATTAGTTTCCACACAACACTACATTTCAGAGTGATAGCTCAAGCCAGTCATCCATGAAAGCCAGGTAATTGCACCACTTAGTCATAACAACTAGTGTAACTTGTATTTTCAGAAGTAGAATACCCTTCCTGCATATAACTGAATCCGGAAAAAGGCTGACATCAAAATTCATGACTGCCATTCCATTAATTGGCATTTCTAGCCAATTACTGCACATTATAGCCTCAAATCTTAATAAAGGATCACTTTTCTTTGTCTCTGCTTCAAATAAAATTACCATGAATCCAGCCAAGTGACTTAAACAGGGTAACAAAGTTAATCACTTAAAACTAGAAATTATCCTTGAAAAGTTAATCAGGGGAAAACATGCCCTAATAACAATAACAGCTGGAGAGTTTGCACTTTAGAAGAAGAAATTGCAAGCGCATGTACCAAGGAATTTTGATAAAGGTCAGGCTTTTTAATTATAATGGTTATGATATTTTTTGGCACACAGCATAGATTGCCTTTGTTGTTAACATTTATGCAAACAGTGGGCAAAGCCAAAGTTCTGATGCTCTGGCACTTATGTGATATGAGCGGTTTGCATTTGCCAGACCTTTGATGGAAGTGTAAAATTTGATAGACTGGGCTGTATGCAGTATACATAATAATGATCACTTGACTCCTAATTTTTAATAAGTTAATTTCAAGGTTGTCATTTGAAAAGTGGGATGTGTGCCTTGGAGATGAAGCAACTGCAGGTTAATCTAAGTCCGCTAGAGTCAAAATTTGGAGAAAGGGTGTAAGCACTGATAATAGCATACAAGCATTTAGTACCTTGAGCAGTGTTTTTTCCCCCTAAAAAATTGTTTAGGGGTACTCTCATTTTGACTCAAGAAAATCACCATTTTATAGTTCAAATCAGGGAAAATAAATACAGTAAATGGACAAAAGTACAAAGATTCACAAAATGTGTATCCCTGCATCCCCCCCAGAAAAAAAGCACTACCTAGTTTCATTCTCCAGAATTCCCAGCTTCCATTCTGTAAATTTTCAACTGCCACGCCTGGGCAGTAACCCTTAGTATCAGGAGGAAGCTAAAGCAATTTCTGCAAGTCTGCAAACTCTACGGGTTCCTCTTCACACGTTTACAAGGTTTTTTGGGGTGTTTACTTAAGTTAAATGTAATCCTTAAAATGTAAAGTATGAATGTCAGCACATTTGAAACAGGTGCATCATACAGGAATCCTAAAAGACTCAGAGCTGGCTGCAACATAGGCATTTCCCAGTATTCAGTCATCCTTCCCTATACCTAACCTCCACACTTTAATCTGAAAGTCAGAGTGGCCTATGCACATAGGCCCATGATCAAGACCCATCTCCTGTTCATTAACTGGTGTTATCCAGTGGGTGTAAAAACAAAGAAATAACATTACTTAATTAAACAATTTTAAAAACCTGTTAAGAGCAATTTAAAAAATAAAAGGAACAAAAATGTTTTATTTAACTATTCATGGATAAAGTATGATTCCCCAGAAGAAAAAAGAAGTTTTCTAATTTTTGCATTTTATAGGAGTACAACACTCTAAAATATTGTAAAAATCGTTCTTTCTTATTATTTTAAAAGAGCCAATTTACCTCAAATATATGTTTTAAAATGAACTTTTGAATTATCTGGTTTTTTTAAAAAAATAATAATGAAATTTTCTTCTTTTCCAGGAGTGGAGTATTTATTATTATTTTTAAGTTTCCTTTTTTAAAAATGCTCTTTGCTGGAGCAACTCCCCCTCCTTAGAATAAACATTTCTTTGACTTGGACGTGGGATCTTTTTTGTTTCTTTGCTTACTTTCTTGTGGGTGCATGCACTAAATCCATTATCAGCATTCTGAAATTCTCCTTTCTTGCAGGAAGGCAAGTAGAGCAGAACCAAAGGCATAATGGAACAGTGAAATAACAACAAAATGGGAGCTGGTGGTAGTGGTGCGGATCTGCAAATGGGACATAAATTGAGGCTGAGCAGACATTGCACCGCTCAGTGTAGTGATAAGTTTCCATCTCCAGTGGGGCAGAAAGGTTCACAGGTCGAGGGCTGAGCTTTCCTAGAAGGCAAGTACTGTATACAGAAGACTGCCATAAAAGAACACATACATTCACACATGCATACTGCTTTATAGGATTTTCCATGAAGAATTTTGAGCACTCATGCAAATACTGGCTATGTTCAAATGTTCTCAGCAGATATGGATGGGTCTTTTATCTAGGCGTGCAGCTCCTCTGCTCCTCTCTTCGCAGTGCAAGCACACAAATGAGGAAGCCTCAAATTAACCATAGTTTCTTGGGTTTTTTGAATTGGGTAGTTATAGTGAACAGATTTGAAACAAGTCAGGATATTAAACCATGGTTTTAAGTTGGCTTAATATCCTGGCTTATTTCAAAGCTGGCCACCACGGTTGTCAGGTTGAGGTGAAACAGGGAACCATGGTCACGTTTCCTGGGGTATAAATGAACGGGCACTGGCAGAGGAAGGGAGGGGTGGGAGAGGCACACCGCCCCCGGCACCATCAGGGAGGGGGGTACCATCGCTCCCGTCGCCCCAGCACACGCCGCGCACCCCCCACTGCGTTGGGCACCACGCCCCCGCAAGTGACATGCCACGCCCCCAGGACGCACACCACGCCCCCATGGGCAGCATGCCACCCCCTGGGACATGAGGCAGCCACGCCCCCTTCTGCCCCCGGTACCATAGCATGCAGCTTCGCCACTGCATATGGGGGGGGGGGAGCCCTTTCACATATTGACTTATCAGCCAAGATGTGATAGTTCAAACTGGCTCACTGTAAGTAACTTTATTTCATGTTCTCTTTTTCCTTGTCGTATTTGTAAAACACAACTTGGCTGCTAAGTGATCTGATTTTTATAGATGCAAACCAAACAGAACAAAATTGACTGATTTTCCCTAAAGAGACTTTACAAAAGGACCACACATCTCAATCCTCACCATTTTATGTCAATTAGGAATCCATTCTCTGTAAGACAGAGAATTTCCTGAACTTTAAAAGACAAAATTAATGAATGTGTTTCTCCATGAAAAAATGTATGTGCCAGAGATGCAGATCAGAACTTTAGACACATCTGTGAGGGGTAGCTAGAAGGGGCTCAGGTATATATCAATCTAATGATATTATTTGTAACATGTTTATATCTCCACCAAATCTGAACAGTGCCAGTATCTGTAATTTACAAAAGTGGCTAAACATACCATTTCATCATTCCCATTTGCACTTTAACTTTACTATACTATTTTCAAAGTTCCAGAGGCCAATGCAATACAGTCTCTTTTATCAGAAGGTTAGCCAGAGACATCATATTTGCAACAATTACATTGTCCCCATGTGTTACTTCAATCCATTGGAAATTTTAAACAAATTATTACTGAACATACTGATAGTGGGGGCAGGGGATACCATGTTTATATGCTTACCCTCCAGGGGCACCATCGGGGGGGGGTAGTAGTAGTAGTAATGTATTTATACCCTGCCTGTTTCCCTGATAGGACTCGGGGTGGCTTACAGATAAAAACAAGAACTTTTAGAAACATAGCAAAAGCAATAATTAAAATACAATTAAACATTGATAGAATTAAAGCTATATACATATATAAGACAACACAATAGCCTCAAAAATGTGACAAAATTTCACATTCATGGTAATTACTAGAGAACATTTCAAACAGGTATTTGCTATTTGGATTCTAACATTGTGGGCAAAATAATTGTCAGCAACAGTGCTCAACAGTTGGAATTTAATTGGTTTTCTTGAACTTAAATTATTTTTATGCATATTCTACATCAACCTCACAGAATAAGAGCACACAAAGTCACAGGTCAAATTCTTGCAGAGCTTGATTAATTCCTGTGGGGAGCTGTTTAACTATGAAGTATCATGCAACCTTAACGAGAATTAGGACAAAACTACATACGGCAATTTAGACTGGGAAATGAAATGTATCAGAGATAGAAATAAACTCTAACCTGGCACATTATAGTATCCTTCTTAAAATTTGACTATGAGACATGTCACATATTTTTAAGAAAATTATAATAAAATGCACTGAGGTCAACACTACATAAAACATTATTTTTAAAAACCTTACATCAAAATAAAAAAGTTTCTGTGCCTTTTTTTTACAGTTTCAAAATTGGCCCAATAAACTCAGCTAAGCAATCGCCAATAACTACTTTATGTGTATGATCCACTGATGATGTGATTTGACAGGCAGAGAGGAAACTGCTAAAGAGAAGCCCACTCAATAAATACAACAGGCAGGTGTTATCCTGTCACAACCAATTGCTAGGGCGGCAGGGTTCAGCCTGCATTTTTAAGTGAAATGACCTGAGTCAGACTTCCTGGACTAATACGTGGCCCAGAACACCATTATCCTTTCATTTTCACATGCCTCCAAATTTTTCAATACAATTCTTGACTCAAAAACAAAACAAAACCTAAAAAAAACCTATTGCATATAAATGGCCATGTTTTGTTAAAATACATACAAAAATACACATTTAATATAAAATGTATTCAGAAATGTGTATTATTATTATTATTATAAAAACTATTAAAATAATGCAATTTTTGTGCTTTGGTGTGTGTCCAGATTGATGTGGAAATCCGTCAGAGCCGACTTATGAATGAGCACATGATCTGACATGGACCAGAAACAGACTGATGTGTCTATTTGCCCTCCCAGTTGCCCTGCTGCAGAGAGCTCTATGTATGTGCAGGGGATATCTTTTTTTCTTTCCTTCTGAACAGCAACTGACTTCCAAACACAGTAAAATAGGAGCTATGTACACAGGCACTAAAATCCAGTACAGTGGTACCTTGGTTCTCAAACTTAATCCGCTCCGGAAGTCCGTTCCAAAACCAGGGCGTGCTTTCCCATAGAAAGTAATGCAAAATGGATTAATCTGTTCCAAACTTTTAAAACCAACCCCTAAAACAGCAACTTGACATGAATTTTACTCTCTAATGAGACCATTGATCCATAAAATGAAAGCAATAATCAATGTACGGTACTATAAAATAAATAAGACAGTATTGTAGATGATAAAAATTTAATTTATTATTATTTTCTTACTTGCCCTGATGATAGTCATTGTTTGGATGGGGGGCTTTTATCCATTTCCGCAGTCACACAATCAATCAATAAGTAGCTGAACTGGGTTCCACAGAGTCAAAAAAAAAAAACAAATTAACTGAAAAGCCTCAAAAACAAAAACGCAAAATAAATAGCAAAAACAAAAGTGCCAAATACATTGGTACCTTGGTTCTCAAACTTAATCCATTCCAGCAGTCTGTTTGACTTCCGAAATGTTCGGAAACCAAGGCATGGCTTCTGATTGGTACAGATGCCCTGAAAACAATAGCCGACAACCACATCAAATGTTCGGCTTCCAAAAAATGTTCGAAAACTGGAACACTTACTTCTGGGTTTTTGGTGTTTGGGAACCAAAGTACCACTATACAGAATTCAGTGTGCCTAAGCCTCTATTGTGTTGCAGCCAGGACATTTACAAAGTAGCTAGCAACATGACATGGAGTCCATTGCTGTTGTTAAGAAAAAGTGGAGGAAGTGCACACAGCATAACCACTGCCAGTCTCCAGTTCTGCTTGTATTGGGGATGGAGGATTTCCCAGGAGTTGGTTACTCAGGGCTGTATCAAACTTAGTCATATTTAGAGTACTGACAACTATCTTAAGCCCATTTAGTTGGATGCAACCTTCAATCCTGCACATTTAAGGCACATAGGGTTTTTTTTTTTTCTTTCACAACCTCTGCTAAACTATTTTCTTGCATGAATGCGTGTTCAGTTTTTCAAAACGTTCTGCTGAACACTTTGCAGTTCCTTTAAGGCACTTTGGCATGGGAACAGTGGATGAAGAAGGTCACCAGCAGCAAAGAGAGGAAAACAAATAGAATACTACGGGAGGATGCATGAGCGGCATAATGCATGATGAAGGGCAAAAGGCAGAGCTGCATAGCAAGCGACATGAGACCATATAACTGAGTGACTGGCTGATGAAGAAGATTCATTCTTGCTGCTCCGCGTCATTGCCTATGAGCCACGGTCACTACCACAGAACAGCAAGTAATGTGGTACTGAGAGTCCTGGCATCTTTACAAGCTGGAGTTATTAAATTACAGGTTTCATTACATACATTATTATCCTATTTGCAAATATTATAACTTCTTATTATCCCAGACTATACATTTGTTATTCGCCTATGAAGGCCACTTGTGAATAGCTTCAGGTCTTTGTTTCCTTGGTGACAGCGCCTACTGTTTTAATCATGCCACATAAAGTGTCTTGCGGGCACTTCAAGCACCCTGTGTATAACATGTAAATGCCCTAAATATTACTTGTTCAAAGAGAAGTGACAGGCTTTCCTACAAAGTAATCTACATTTTAGTGACAAATGGTTTAATTAATTGTATACTGCATTGGTAACTTGCCTAGGATATATGAGAGCAGCTTGTACTGAAAGCTAACACAAGAGTCTATGGCACACTGGATCTAACCACAGCAGCAGAGAAAGGGCTGTTTTACAGGATGTCATTGAAAGTGCAGGGGCTAAAATTATATTGTTATTTTGTATTTAACTGGCAATTAACAACCAATATAATATTTGCTAAGTTTTGAATTTGTATATCCACATAAGTGAATCGAATTTATTGTTCAACGTAATGTATCTTTCAACTTCCATGATACTCTTTAGCTGCATGTAGAAAAATTATATTTTATGGTGTGATAGCAAAATGTTAATGACTAATATATCCTATGAAAGACTGCAGCATGTTTTACTGCTTTGATCTTTTCAGTATTCTGCATTTTCATTGGCTGACCATTTCTCTTCTTTCCCCACAGGTTAGTGAGACTGTAAACAGGGGGAGAAACGGGAGTAGCCAGTCAATCAAATCATGGAATCATGAAAAGGTCAAAACCATACAGAACTGTACTTAAAGTTATGAATATAGGAATCAGTAAAACTCTGAAGATCTCTCAGTGCGCATGCATGTGTATGTAGAATGCATAACAAAATGGGAATACCATGTTTCATGACTCTGGTATCATGACTGCTAAAATAAGGAGAATGGCAAATGTTCCAGTGATCTTTCTTTCTAAAATGTTTTCGTTTTGATACACCATGGTACAAGAATATATAATTTAATAAAACTCATAAGACTCCATTCTTCCCTGCATCGCAGAGAAGTCAGAGGAGACAACAGGTACTGCTTGTACTCTCAGTGGGAGAATTATTGGCCTGAGGGTGAAGGTGTACATGAATGGGAAATAATGAGCATCAGTGACAAGGGCATGTGAAAGAAGGATCAGACTTCCTTCTTCCTTTGACAACCTCCCTTATCTTTCTACAGCAATTGGCCCAAGCCGGCGGAACTTCATGCTCCAGCTCCAGGGGGTGGAGAGCAGACGGGGGCAGGGCTGGGGGGCGTGGTGCGCCGTCTGAGGGGGCGTGGCGCCCAGCATGGGCAGGGGGGCAGCCGCGATAGCACCCCACTGGGATCGCACTGCTGGGGGTGGTGCGCTCCCCCCTCACTCCTCTTCCTCCACCAATGCAGCCACCTTCAGTCAAATCTCCCTCTTCCAGCCAGCATTTCTCCCACACAACTCTTTCTCCCTGATCAATGTTACTATGTATACTATGCATGTTTTTACAACTGATCAGTTGAATGAGTAGTGTTAACTCTTAAAACAGGCCTATTGGTAGTGTGCTGTTTGTGAAAATTTGTGTCACTTGATTCTGTTTAACATCTTTTTAAACAATATGCTAATTCTCTTTCATTATAATGAATTGCTTGAGTGATAACTGGTAATATACTTTGGCTCCACAAAGTGCCAAATTTGGGAAGTGCTCAGGTCTTGATGTCAAAAAATTGAAAAATGAGGCGTCAGAGTGGCATGTGAGAACTGCAACTCTGTGCGCAAACTGCACACTTCATAACAGTTATCATAACAAGGCATACAACTAATACATCAGTGCAAGTTATGTCTGCAAACAATCACTGATACATGCTTTCTGGTGACTGTTCTTTAGAAAGGTACCAACTCCAGTGTTACTCTTCAAACAGAAGAATCAAAAGCATTGTTTTCTAGAAATGTCTAGAAACAGGAAGCTAGAGAGAGTGTAGCTGAACCAGAAAAACACTGGAATGAATGTTCACTATTCTACCTCTAAGATGCTCTAACAAGCTTTTACAGGTAACAAGTCCCTGGAAGAATTTCTGGTTTGTCAGTGCAGAGGAGGACACATAAACTGGTCCTCAAGAGGCTATTCCCGTAAGTGTCTAAATGAGATGATGCCCTTCACTGATGGGAATAGGGGGACATTTTGATTAATGCAATGAACATGCTGTAGAATGCAACAGTATGCATTAAAAATCATGTGGCTAATTTAGAATCTCAGAAGTCATTAGACTTGAGTGCAAGGTGGTCACTTTGTCTCTCAAAAGGATATTCATCATCAAGGGGAAACAAAGGGAAGGATTACTGTGATTTGCAAGGTTTTCAACAAAGCAAGATATATTTAAAATGCCGCAGGGTTTCTTAGGATGAAGAGGAATTCAAGTCACCTTGTGCTTGCCACACAGTGAATATTCACATGCATGTAAAGGAATAAGAGAAACAAGAATGTTCAATAAAAACATGAAGTGATGAGACATTAAAAAAAACCACACCAGATAGCCAACCCTTGATGAAAATAATGAACACAGCAGGGCTGACTAGTCTAAATTTTAGCTCCCTATATGTAAAACTTTAAAATATGTGCAGATTTAAAAAACACAAATCACCAGTGTGTAAAAAACACAAAGCCCAGTGTTTTTTACAACAAGAATACAATGTTGAAAAGGAATGAACTGCAGCAAAATGGGCCTAGAACAATGGGAGTTTCGAACACTGATTTAGCCCTGACAGTTGGGGGAGGGTAGAAGATTTTAACCCTTTGCTCCTCACCAATACCCCAAACTGGATCCCATTCCCAAGCAATTCGCTTAGGGGGAAAAATCCCCATCAAAGTTAAAACAGGTCTGGCCCTTTCATGTGTCTTTCTTCTGGAATTCATTACCAGGTAGAGCTACTGGACACTTCCAAGGGGCCATATTGAGCCTAGCCCCTTCAAACCCCTTGCAATTGCCCTCTTCTAAGCCAGTGAAAATATTTCTGTTGGTTGGCTAATTGAATCAGACTATTTCATTCACATGCAGCAGGTTGTAGAGGCATATGGCTTCTTGTTGAGATATGGCAATGTTTTCCTTTCCACTGTATTGTTAGCGGGTACAGAACAAGCAGAACATTTTCTTCTTTTAAATGAAATGTCATAAAATGTAATGTCAAAGAATTATAGTTATTAAACAAAGTCCACCTTGTAAAAAGGCTTTGTACTAAGGTATTTTTGCCAGCCACATTGCAAGTGTTCAAAATGCTATTTAACCTTAGTGCCATAGTGTTTTCTCGAGTGCTTTGCTGTGGTTTAGTGGAGTTTGAGATTCCCCACCTGCAACTCACTAGAGATTCTATGTGAGTTTTTTTTTGTCCAGTCATTTTAATGCCTGATTGTATGTGTAAAACTACTAGCCTTAGTTTAGTGTTTCATTCTCCACCCCACAAATTATAGGGAGCACTACCACAGTGCCAATCTGTGAGGAAGGAAAAGGGGGTACTTGGATTGAACCCTGTCATGTTTTAGAAAATTTTTCAGCAGAAATAGCATGTTTCGGGCTTATACCACTGAGCTCAAGCAGTTTCACAGCACACAATTCAGTAATATAGGCACTGCTTTCAGGCAGAAGTTGGCTGCTGCTGCATCAACTAAAGGGCACAGAAGGAGCTAGGCCCCAAACCAAGTTAAGATAGTTGCCTCAGTTTATGTTTAGGATTTTCCAGGTGTTTTGTAACAATAAATAGTTCCTAAAGCACTGGAATGCACCAGTTTGTTCTGCTGTTCCCACAACACTATAAGCCCAAGCACCCCCCCCCCAATTGAGTAGTAATAATATCAGGACTGAATACACGGGGCAGTCTAGACACCCATTTTCTCCCAAATGATGACGACTACTGTGATGGTGCCACCCCTAAGTGGAGGGAGCTCAGAAGTCCACACAACCACAACGCCAATCAATTTGTTAGGTCTGGTTGCAGCAACAAACAGGATGCTGCTACAGGGAGATCACTTGCAATCATATATAGGCAGCAGCTGATCCATATAGTTGGTTCTTTGTACATATCTCATGAAGACAATCCATTTCATATTTTGAAGATGATACATGTCATGAAGGTATTTCAAGCAATGCTTAGAACCTCAAATATTCAAGAAGTTGAAACTTACATTGCAACTTTCTCCTACTGGCTTTACATTTAGCTATTGTGTGTGTGTGTGTGTGTGTGTGTGTGTGTGTGTGTGTGTAATGCAATGAATAAACATTTAATCATTCTGTAAAGTTGCATTTTAGGCCACATAAATACTATTCTGAGCAGCCTAAGCTGCACTGCCATAGCCCATAATGGATTTCGTACCCTGGCCCAATACCCCACAATGTCAGGCACTTACTACAATTAAGCAGTGAAAAATGAATTCTTTTTTCTAAGCAGAAGGCCCATTCGTCATTTATACTGTATTCTGTATCTTCATCCAGATGATTAACTTTGGTGTTAGAAGCCATCATGAAACATAAAATTCATCACCAGAAATCAGAGGATTATGGGAATTGGAAGCATTCAGGGCTCAATGGCCCAACATAGCTCACAATTACCCAACTGGCTTTGTCATCTTGTTCTGGGAAGCATTTTTTATGATTTAAGCATTAGGACGTATTTTTATGTACATGGCAATTTGGTTTCTGCACCTTGGATCGAACATGACTATAGCTCTGTTGCTTAAGCACCTCCACCAAATGATGACTTTTGTCTATAGTTCACTGTCCACATTATGAAGATTGCTTCATATATTATAGCCTTCACTGGGAGGCTGCTGAAACACAGTTTAGCATGGTGCATTGACCCTGCTGGTTGGGGCTCATGGGACATGTAGTTCAATAACATTTGAAGGGCTACAGGTTTCCCCACCCCAGCTGGTCAGTTAAAAACTTGGGGAAATATCCACTGTCTGTGAAATATATTTTAAAACAAAGCTATTTACTATATATGCTACTCAAGTACTGCCTGATAGGGATGGTAATGCTAGAAAGGGCATTGATTTATGATGCCAGCCATACAATTGCAGAATATAAAACATTATAAACCTTCCACACTAACTTAATGTTGATTAATCAATCACTAGTGAAAGTTCACGATTTAAATATTCAGCATCCTGCTTAAATTTTAAGCGTCCGGGTTGTTGCTGTTTTTTCTTCTTTCACCTGTTAAAACAGGCTCAGAATTTGTTTACAGTCTCTTACATCTGGCTTCCTACCTGTCATTGTCAAATTATGTGATTTCATGCCTCTGGCTGGTGACAGCTTTCTTGCTGCATAGTGACAACTGTAATTAAAACATTGCTTTAAAATACAGTTTGTATGTTATTCATGGTGTAAAGAGTCTCCCTTCTTATGAATGTTCTGACTGCAGGGCTCTGCTGCAGATGGACATTCTCTTAAAATTTGGTTTATTCCCTCACACTGGAATGTGTTGCCTTTGCCAGGTATACAGTGGCATAATTATGTCGCTTTCTGCTTCTGACTAAAGAGGCAGAGGTGTACTAGTGCTAATGAAAGAAATGCTCTTTTCCTACTCCAGATGCTCTGGCAAATCTGTTTTTAACAACTGTTGTTTAAAGGAAAGCACAACAATTAATAACAAATATATAGGTTCGAGCTGCATGTAAATGGAAGATCAATCCAAAAGCTTATTTGTTGAACTACTTACTCTGGTTCAGCTGCTCTCTAATGCTGTGTTTACTTTCGTTATATACTTTTGACTTCTGGGTGTTTATATGCATTACAAGGAAGGCTATGTGATTGAAGTTTACATTAAACCAAAGTAAATAACCATGGCAAATGATCATGTTTTCCTGCAAAAGAAGAGCCAATCTCTTCTTCCTAACAGCGTTCACTTCTTTTTGCATAGGATCTGGGGAACATTTCTACATTCTGGCTTTTAAATTTTAGATCAGACTCAGCACCAAACAACTACTTCCACACCCAGAACACTTATATAATTGCATTTCTTGTTGCATATTAAGGGAACCTGTCCCTAATGCACATTGATGCACATGTCCAGTTCCATAAGTAATGATACAATACCACCATCAGTGGGAGTTATATTTGTCATTTTGGTTGCATGTTGTATCAGTGGTGCCCTATTGATGAAAGAGAAAGGAAAGAAAATGGATAACTTTTCTCCAGGTTTTAGAATATTTTGTTAAATATGAGCTTAAAATATTAATTTCAGGAAGTGTCAAAATCGGAAAGAGAAATAAAACTAATTGTGGAGGTGAGATCATTCTATGATATGATACCCAGCTATAACGACACACTGCCATTAAGTCTGCATTCAAGGACAAAACAACCCAGGTAGTCCCATAATTAATTTATAATAACATGAATATTCCATTTCATAAGGGGAATGAAAAGGACACACTGCAGATAGGGAACAGGTTTCATTCATATATTGACACTGGCCATATAGACATAAAGGGGGCAAGGGGGCATTTACTTATTTAAATAAAATTTATATACTGCTTGATTGTAAAACACAAAACAAAATAAAAAACCACCATGAACCTCAAAGAAGATTACAAAAAGCCAATTGTAACTTATCTGTGCACAGCTGATAAGATAATTGGATGCAGGTTCACAGCCGAAAGTGAACCACTTTGAGCTTTTCTAGAATCAAGCACTATATAGCCTCTTCTGGAGGAGGAAGTGCTCTGAGAGAGATAATATCAAAGGTAGTTCCAGCACAGCTGTTTTCACATGGAGGCTTCCTGGCCAGTGCGCCAACCCCTAGGGGCTAAGGCAGTTTCACCCCCCAAAAAAGTATTCATTCATGCATGGGTCCCCTCCATTCTCTCAAGAAGATGGCACCTCTGACTCCTGCTCCACCTAATCACTGCTCTTTCGCTGCGAACTACAAGTGGAAATGCAGTTGACTTCTCACATTTCTGTCCTGGAGCTTTATTTGGTGTATAGAGGGCTGACACAGCTGTTAGGCATGATGACGCAACTGCCTTAGGCAGCGGGAGCCCCCAAGGTGGAGGTGCCCTGCTAGTGGCATCAGCACAGATTCCTGGTCAAATCTTGCCGAGTTTGTCACCCAAAATCAGCACTGGTGCCAGTTCTGCTTCTCCACCAGAGAGGGTGGCACAGGCGGCGGCAGCAGCAGCAAGGCAGCACTTCCCATATCTCCTCAAGTGACAAAATGGGATGCGCCGCCCCTGGGTCTGTGCAACTTACAATGTTCTGTCCATACATTAGGTGTAACATAGCCCTGTGGACACTGAATGCTCCTTCACCGCACCTAATAATAATAATAATAATAATAATAATAATAATAATAATAATTTATTTGTACCCCGCCCATCTGGCTGAGCTTCCCCAGCCACTCTGGGCGACTTCCCAAAAAAATATTAAAATACTCTATTACATCAAACATTAAAAGCTTCCCTGAACAGGGCTGCCTTCAGATGTCTTCTAAAAGTCTGGTAGTTGTTGTTCTCTTTGACATCTGGTGGGAGGGCGTTCCACAGGGAGGGCGCCACTACCGAGAAGGCCCTCTGCCTGGTTCCCTGTAACTTGGCTTCTCGCAGTGAGGGAACTGCCAGAAGGCCCTCGGAGCTGGACCTCAGTGTCCGGGTAGAATGATGGGGGTGGAGATGCTCCTTCAGGTATACAGGACCGAGGCCGTTTAGGGCTTTAAAGGTCAGCACCAATACTTTGAATTGTGCTCGGAAATGTACTGCGAGCCAATGTAGGTCTTTTAAGACCGGTGTTATGTGGTCTCGGCGGCTGCCCCCAGTCATCAGTCTAGCTGCCACGTTCTGGATTAGTTGTAGTTTCCGGGTCACCTTCAAAGGTAGCCCCATGTAGAGCGCATTGCAGTAGTCCAAGCGGGAGATAACCAGAGCATGCACCACTCTGGTGAGGCAGTCCGCAGGCAGATAGTGTCTCAGCCTGCGTACCAGATGGAGCTGGTAAACAGCTGCCCTGGACACAGATTTGACCTGTGCCTCCATGGACAGCTGCGAGTCCAAAATGACTCCCAGGCTGCGCACCTGATCCTTCAGGGGCACAGTTACCCCATTCAGGACCAGGGAATCCTCCACACCTGCCCGCCTCCTGTCCCCCAGAGAACAGTACTTCTGTCTTGTCAGGATTCAACCTCAATCTTTTATTTTATTTGTATCCCGCCCTCCCTGGCCGAGACCGGGCTCAGGGCGACTAACATCAAATATAAACATTGATACAAAATCAAACAGTAATTAAACCACCTCTTAAAAACAAGTCAGGATAAAATTAAAATCTGAATTAGATGGCTTTCCAGAGGATTTGGGTTGCTTCAGCCCCTTTTTACCTCCCTGTGTTGCTATTATTTGTTTCTTTATAAAAGTTTTTCTATACTCATAGACGATATTATGAAATATCAAGGTGGTGATATCAAGGTCTGAGGGGAAATCCAAACTGATAGATTAATCTATTCCTATCAAATGCCACCTTTTTCTTAACATCTCCTTTAAAAAAGCAGTTTGATAACTGGAGGCAATGCACTGACAACATGCATGAGAAATGTTGAATGACAGGTAAAGGGTCTGTTCCCAACAGGGAACAATTTCTTTTGTCTGGGGGGCAGGGAAAGAAAGAAAAAGGGACCCTCCCACTTCTACCATCCTGAATGTGATGTGAGGCTCCCCGAGGGCATCTTGCTTTGGTTTCCTCAAACCTGGGGCCCCCTCTGTTTGAGTAAGTTGAGAGAACAGCATCATGGTCCTGTTTAAACTGGAAAGTTGTAGGACTCACACTCTGGCCTCATGCTTTGCATTGCTCTGTGCCACTGCTGTGCTGTTGACATACACTAGGTCAATGCAGACTGCAGGGCAGTTAATTGTGGGGTGCATTTGAATTGCAGTGCATATCATACTGGCAGAACTAAGTCAAGCTATTTTGTGCTCTAGGCAAAAAAATTAATTTAGCTTCCCGTCGTCGTCGTTCCCCACCCAATCTTGTCATGTGAAGGCAGCAAAGTGGAATTGTGTATCCTTCATGAGCTATAGTTTGCAATTGTAGTTCTCCTTCCCCTGACCCTGTTACATGTGAATAGACATGTTTGAGCCACACAAGTGTATAAGGACAAAGAAAAAGAGCGGTGGGTTGTATTTTCTTCAGTCTATGTTGGCCAAAAAGTTTGGAATGGGAGAAGCCTACAGGATTGCTTGGTGGAAATCCAAGCGATTGTCTGCACTGCCTATTGCGGGGCTAGGCAACCTTTTTCTGTGGAGGGCTGAATTCCCTTGTGGGTAATTTGTCAGGGCTCAAAAGTCAGTGGTAGGTGGAACCAGAGTCAAAGGTGGACAGAGCCAGAGACAATAGTTCTCTGGATTACCTAATCCAGAATAAAGACTGCCCTGGTTCAATTTTCCCCATGATGACTTTGCACCAAGTCCCACATAACGAGGCAGCTGCATAATATTTCTGCAGACTTGAAATAGTATCAGATTCATCAGATATATTTCATGGCATTGTGGGACTTTTTCCCTTTCAAATTTTAAAGGCTGATCCCACCTCTGTCAATTATTATAAATGTATCAACAGCATTGTTTCAAATGATAAAATCTTTATTTGGGTCAGCCACAATTTCCCAAAATGTGGGGAACAATGTTTACTTTGTTCAATAAAATCCCCATTTTAATTCCCTTCCCAATACCATTTTTTGGGCATTTGTTTTTTTACATTAGCAGTTTGTTATGTTAGAGTCTCAAGTGTTAGTTCAATGACCTGCAGCTCAAAAGAAGAGCCCAGCACGCCCCTTCCCCTCCACTTTGTCTTCACTCTGGAGTCCTACTAGCTCCCGTTAGCAAATATAAAATAATTGGCACTCTGCCTCCAACTTTCCTTCAGAGTGAATTGCTTCTTGCTTCTCAACACCACCTGAGCACAGTCTTTATGAGTCTTTATTATGTCCTTGATTCAGAAAGGAAGGAAGGGATACTCATCAGGACTGGTGAGCACTTTTGTGGAATCCTGACAGAGGTTGTGCATTCTAGGCAGATGCTAACCTTGATTTCCCTCAATTGTATCTAAATATTGGCCTGATGTGGAGGGAAGCTCTATGGCAGATACGACCTTAACAACCACTTTGGTAGGATAATGGAAGAATTGCATGCCCAGGTGCCATGAATCCACCCCATCAGGACAGCTCAGTAAAACAAAAAACCACAGATAACATTTTATGGGTTAAAATTATGCCACAACTTTATTGATTACAGATGTCAGTGAGTTTGGCATGGGTTTGGGTTAGCCAATATCACCTCCAGCCCACCTATTGGAGAAACACTGGGGGTCAAGGTTGAATCTGGGGTTGACTCATGACAGAGATCAAGTGGGTGCAACTCCCACAGTCTTGCTGCGTCATGAAGGGCTGTGGCCCCCAGTCCCCACATGGGCTTCAGGACAGAAGCATCTTCCCCAGGATCCCTTTAATGGGATACCCTATCAGCCTGGAAGGGGAAGCAAAGGCTCCCAACACTCCACCAATGACTAGGAACTGGCCCAATGCCATATCCACCAAAGTTGTGATGATTGCTATGTGGAAGGAGAAACCCACAGACGGGCCCAATTTGTCTGTTGGCAGAAATTCCCACCTGGCCCCAACCATTAGCAAGGTCTATAAAGCTACAACACAATTGCAAAGCAACACCTTATAAACTATTAGTAGAGGGGGGAGGGAGAATGCTAGCTGACTGCCATCTTGAGTGGAGGCTATGCCGGCTTTAAAACCCTGGGAGTGGACCTGAATGAACACTCATTGGAGTCAGCCTTAGGCCCGCCCCTTTCAGTGGCCAAACACCCCTGCTCGTCCATGATTGGATGAATCACGGATGTCAAAATTGAATTTCAGCAACTGGTGGAAGAGGGAAATTTGTTTCCCACTGATCACGGGAAGTGAGACTCATAGCAGCACAGCAGATGGTCAAGGGAGAGGCACCAGGCCACAAATGCTGTATCACCCCAGGAGAGAGTGAGTGGATACTACGCTGAAAAGCACTTTTAGGATTATTTCAGGATTGAGACAAACATTCGATGAACTAATGACACAAAAATTAAAAGGGGATGTAGTCAGCTATTCTCTCTCTCTCTCTCTCTCTCTCTCTCTCTCTCTCTCTCTCATATATGATGCAGTAGTTTACCTGATGCATAGAAAACAGCAGCACACAAAATTGACTGTATCAAGGAATTAGGAGGCCACTCTCAAGGTTTCTATATGTCACTGAACTGATGGATTGATGTTGGAACACCTATTTATTTGCAATGCAGAGGGAGTCATGTGCCTGCTTAAATTTAATAAGAAGCATGAACTACTCCAGCTTTCCCAGATTTAATCACCATTAAACCATTTATGATGGCTCCTCCACCAGAGGCTTAATATTCTTTGATATTCTCATGTATAATTACTTTGTATAATCGGTGCCTAACTATTAATTGATGTACTGCTAAATCTCCAGGTTTCAAATGGATAAATATTAGCCTAATGTGTTCAATCAATGCACAGAAATAGCGCTGAGCACTTTCCTTGCCAGGGAAAATATTTACCATATATCACAGTTAGATGAGCCTGAGGCACTAAGCAGCTGATAGAGGAGGATTGAAAGCCTGGAAATCACTTTAAAGGTCCTTGCATTTCTGTGAAGGACACCCTCAATAGACAGTAAGCAAAAACAGAGAGAGAGAACTGAGTGGTGTTACCTTGAGCATCCTATAAAACACACTAGTCAGGATCACAACCATGTCAGAATATTTGCAGTTTGAGACATGAAATGTTCCTTTGTCTACAGTAGAAATGCAATAAAGGTCACAAAAGACCTTCCAATCTCTTTCATTTACTGAATTCTTCATTCTAAATGACAGCTAATAGATGTAGAATATGCTGTTAATAACTAAAAACCCTTGACTGTTGATTATGAGGGAGTCAGGGTCATATTTGACTGGATTTGTGAGTTATAAATTACACCCAATCCTATACATCCAAAACAAAATCACACCTAATAACAATAAAACACGCTGCCCACTTTACCATCTGCAAGGTTTTTTGGGGACTGGAGGTAGGAGAAATCACTTTAGTGCAATTTAGAGAAACATTTGAGAACATTTCAGTCTAGAATCATTACTTCTTTCCTCCTCAGTTTTGCAAATCAAAGTACCTTGGCTTTTGACAAGGATTATGACAGAGATTCAGGGGAAACAGGATGTGCTGGGCTACTGAATTAATAGAATTTCGCAGCTCCCCTCAAGGGAAGATGTCTAGCCTGTCCTCATATCAGGAGATTGTGTATCTTTTTGTATGCATGTCACCCACCAATGTATTTGTTAAATTTGGTGAAACATGGGCGTGTATTCAAAGTAGCCCTGTAACTAATGCTGAAAAACTGAATATTGTCCACGACCAAGATCAGATACATTGATATTATACATTAAGGCAGTGACAATAAAGTAAAAAAACAAAGAACTAAAATAGAAGAATACGGGAACAACTGGGATTAATGATATTAACTTTAATCATCCTTTATCATTGATGGTAATCTGATTATTCCAAATTGTTCCCATAAATTTTTAAAATAATTTTATTGTTCTCTCAGTGTCTAGAATCCAGAGAAGTATAAAGAAGTGCAGAGTAATGGGGACTCAGTGGTCAATATATTAAATAAAGCTAGGAATTGCTGGCTAGAGCAAATATGCTAGTCTTGTTGTCAGTAAAAGTAATTATTTATTGAATATAATGATCATAAATTGAACTCAATACCTACTGAGCATAATGATCACACTGAGTAGCCAAGTCATATTAGAATTCTTTGTAATTGTTTCTTCATTATAGCCTTTTGTACTTTTACATAATAATCTTTTCTCTATTCTTTATTCTTTTGTACTCTTGAATAACAGTACAAAATAAATGGGTAAATGTTTTATCATTCTTTGTGCAATTCAGCTCTAATGTTGAGTGCATTCGCCCACTCCAGAGACAAATGAAGAATAATGTTACCCAACACATACATTCAAGAGTTAGTAAAAATGTAAATACAGTACTTCCCATACATACTGCAGTCAGAAGCACTGTCCAGGCGAAAATCGCTAAAATGCCCAGGAAAATCTGGACATATGGCAACCCATGTTGGCAGTGTCGTTTTCCCTGAAAAATATCTTCAACAACTTTGCCCCCCCAAAAGCTCCACACTTTTTGAAATATGGCAACCCTAAAATATAGAAGGAGACAACCCCCACCCCACCCCGAAGAGGTGAAGGTGAAAAGCTGCCTTCAAAGCTCTCCTGTTTCGTAGTACAGTACCAAACTGGAAGGTCTGAGACTTAGGACCGTGAAACCTCAGTTCTTCATTAAGGCTATAAAAAAAATACATTGTTGTGTGGTGGTCACACAAAATTCTATCAACGTGCAGAATCACAACTCTATTCTTTTCTTTGAATTTACTTCAATTCTGTTGCAAAGTTTCCCAAGGTCTGCAGTTTTAATTCTCTTTAGATGCTTGAAATATACAATAGTCCTTTTAACCACAGTTATTCCACCCTTGTTGGCTGGCATGTAATGCTAAGCAATTACATTAAATGTGCAGGCTCACAGGGAGGCGATCACAACCACTTTGTTCCACCTCTGGTCCTGCTGCTGCTGCAATGCTGTGAGCTAAGCAATGGTTTGGCTCAGTATAGCAGCCATAGGCAAACTCGGCCCTCCAGATGTTTTGAGACTATAATTCCCATCATCCCTGACCACTGGTCCTGTTAGCTAGGGATAATGGGAGTTGTAGTCCCAAAACATCTGGAGGGCCGAGTTTGCCTATGCCTGCACTATACTGTTCAAACCTGGGCTCATGGTTTGTCTTGCTCCAGACAAACCATTAGCTGTAACTAGTTTGCTCTTGAGTTTACAGCTCATGGTTTGTCCGGAAAAGTGCAGTGACTGCATGGACCTAACAAGGAACACTCAAGTTTGTGATAAGCCATGGTTTGGCTTCACATGTTATCTAAACCTAAACTCATGGCTTGTCTCCTACAAACAAGCTCAACAATCAGCTCATGGATTTGTTTATTTCAGATTACAAACAGCGAGCATTTCCAGTTCTGTGGGAGAAGACAGTTGAAACATTTTGGAGTACGTATGAGTAACAGAGTTATCTCTCTCTTAGGAGTAGGTGAAGCCTAACTTGGCATGAACGATAAACTCAGCCAGCTGTGCTTCCCTTTTTAATCTTTTAAGTCACCCCTATCAATAGTTGTTTCCATAAACACTCCAAGAGACCATTATCTAGAAAAACTCAATTTACTGTGACCTTTAAATGGAGTATGCTCTTTAATTTAAATTGAGTATGCTGTTTAATTAAACACTTAAACAATTACTGTAAATCAATGTCTTGCCATTTTCTAATTGAAAAACTATTTCCCATTTAAGGGATTTGGCATATGTATGGTTCATGTGTTTGGCCCCAATTCTGGAAGAACAAATTATAACCTTCATAACAACACAAATCTGTAAGGAAGAGTAATCCTTGGGCCCACACTTGCCTCAACTTTGAATTCACTAGGTGGCCTTAGCCGAGCAATTTTATTTTCAGATTAAGCTCCTGCAATATAGGGATAATATCACTGACATACCTTACAAAGTTGCTGTAAGAATGACTGAAATAATGTATGTGAAGTTCTTTGAACACTAAGAGCAGGGATGCACAAGCATCCCTCTCCTTGGCCTGAAAGTGGTTGAAACTTTATGTGCATTCCAAGCGAATATGCCTAAAGTTGAGGGTACACATTAAGTGCCTACTACTGCAGCTGCCTTCTCCTGCCCCAAGGACAAGAACCAAACCTTGGGACTGAAGTAGGTAAAAAAGAAGAAGTTGGAAGCTGTAGGTACCCCAGGCCTTTGTAAAGTATCTTTTCTATTAAGAAATCCCGGTAGAAAACTGAGCCTTCTGGGTAGAAAAAATTATCAGTTTATTGCTGGGTATTCTAGGAAATCCTACAGTAGTAACTAGTAGGAAAATCACTCCACCAAGGCCTGGAATGCCTTCAGTTGCCGCTGCAATCTCTCCTCTGCCTTTCATTGTTCAGAAATAAGTGTTTTGGCCTTGGGAGAGAGAAAGGCAGCAGCAGTGGCAGACAGCATCAGAGTGAGGATGTGTCAGCAAGATGTATCATGGCTCTGCTCAACCCAATTCTGCTTGTAAGCATTCAATGAGGAATATTCATTCTCTCCTTGAATGCATGTAACACCCCAAAGTGCTGTATACATGCAAATAATTTTTGAGAATCTGACATACATTAATCCATCAAATCCCAAACTGATAGACAAATGATTTCCTAGGTCATTACTCTCCTGCTCTGGTTAGCAATCTGGTGCCAACCGTTCAATATGTGTGTGTGTGTGTGTGTGTGTGTCATCTCAGGGAAGGACCAAGTGATGTGCCAGAGCCTAACCAAAAAAAGGAACTCCCTACTCCAGTGTGGCAATATGGCCAAAGGATTGACCAGTTCCAGGAAGAAAGGCTGGCAGTGAAGTGCAAGGGCAATGTGAGATATTGAATCAGGCAAACGAGCTAAGGCCCAGGGAAGTATAATGTTTGGAAGGTGGTAATAAGGGTTAGGAAACGAATGAGTCTGGGATTTTTATAATGTTTTGTTCCTTTTTGCCTGGTGGGTGGGGGGCAGTGGAGCAGACCCTGAAATGTCAACCAATATTCAATTGCACTCTGATGTAAACAGTTCAGATAATCATAAAATGAAATCTGGTTAGCTCAACAATCACTGCTATAGGCTCAGGAAATGCTGCTGCCCAATAACAGAGTTGGAAGAAGATTATCAGATGATGTGATCAGCAAGTTCTTGCATCAAAGGATTAGCCTGCTATTTGTCCTTTATCCAAGCTTAGTATTCTACCATTGCTCAGAGGTTTTCTCATTTAGAGTCAATAATTTTGCATGCAATTAATGTAGTGAAAGTGACAAAGAGAGCACCTGAATCTGGGGCAGACACTACTTATTTTTTTTTAGGAATAATCATTGTTTGCCATTGCAAAGATAATTCAGTGGTCAATGTCAGCCACACATGGTAAGGCATGTATGTGATTATGTATGGCCTACACACAGAGATGGCAGTTATACAGTTCTAGGTTACTGGCTTTTGGGAAGAGGTTAGAATGTTTTAGACCATGCAAAGATGCCCAGTGCCATAGACTACATATAGCCATTGACTAAAATGTACAAAATTCAGAATCTTATGAACCCTTATTTGGTTATAAAAGTTGCCTTTTGCTCTTGTTGGTGGCATTGATTTGACTGAAAATTTGTATGCTCTTGAACAATGGCTAGGAATTGGGCCTCCAATATCAAGGATCTTTCCACACTGGTGGAAGGGTGACATGGACTTCATTTGAAGTGAGCGACCCTTATTCAGGCAACAAACTAACTTTGTTACTGTCAATAGATAAGTGGTATCTTGCACATAAATATACAAAATAATGAGCAAAAATATCTCTAGCCCTCCAGATGCTAATGAGCCTCCAACTCCCATGTTGGAGAAGCCTGTCACATTGCTTAAACCTTTTTTGGCCAATAGCTTTCCCCTTGAAAACCCCCTCCCCATCTGCTTCTTCCTGCCTCCCTGGGTCCCAAATCATATGCACAGTAAGGTTAACCTCTTAACCTCCCTTGACTCCCTCTCCAAAGTGCTTAGCAGTATTTACTTGATGCAGAATAACACTGTACAAATCAAAAACAAAAAATTGATGCCAGTGGATTAAAAACTAACAAAGAAATGCAGAAGAGACTCGGGGCCAGGATTAAAGCTCTCCCCCACTTGCTGATTGGCATTTAGTTTTCTTCGGATGTTTAAATAAAGGTAAGATTTGGTGATACTGGTGCATGAATAACTTAGATTGACAGACCAGCCCTATACATCCTATACAATGGAGGTAGCCAACATGGTGCCCTGTGGTTGGATACAATCAGTCTCAGTTAGCATGGCCAATGGTCTGCAATGATGGACCACCAGATGATGATGAACAGCATCTGGAGGGCATCATTTTGGCTACCCTGATATATTCAAAAGTAAGTCCTACTGTACTCAGTGGCACCTACTCCCAGGTAAGTATGTATAGGACTCTAGCCTTTTCATTATTTCCTGAGATTCTTTGTAAACTGAAAGCTTGCAACAACAGAAGCACTTTCTGATGTGAGCTGTGTAATTCTCAGTTCAATCAGGTATTAACAAAATGTACTTTCCTTTTGGTAACTCCTATTTTTATAGTTGTTTTTAAAGAAAAACAGGATAAATGGTATATTGGCCTTTTGCAAGATACCATTCTCCCTCACGAGAACTCTGGAAATTATCTGGATAGTGTCACACAAAAGTAATGTGCTGGTAGTGACATGAAGATCTCAAAATGGCTAATAAAGTGATGGGAAAAGAACACATCAAACAAGAAACAAGCATGACCGTGTCTGAAAAATGCTATTGTGACAGATACAGTGTCTGCCAATGCAATTTCATGTATACACAGAAGATTTATTCCACTAGGTTAAACTATGACACAATCAAGTATCATGCAGAGATGAATGGCCTGACCAATTTAGCAGCAATTGTTCCTATAGTTTCATCATTTACTATCACTTTTCCAGTTGCTCTTTGTAGTGCATTTTCCCCACTTCCGTTTAACATGGTTCCCTGTCATTTTACACTATTTTTATAGCACAGTACAACTCTTACTTCCGAGTCTATATTGCATTTCAGAACAACTGCTTAAATGTCCAGAGTTTTAATTAGAAACCAACGTATATGAAAGTCTTGCATTCTCAGCATACAAGCCCCCACCCATGGCTCTGCCGATGCTCACTCCATTCACCAACCCCCTGCAGTTATTCCCCCGGAGAAGCTTCTTCCCACCCCATGCAATAACTAAGCTCACTTTCCCCCTTCCCAGCCCCATTTCTGAAGCCACTTCACAACTCTATTCTGCAGACCCCCATTGCACCTGCTTTCACCTTAACCCTCGAGCCCATGCCTCCTCCACCCTCCTTTTGAGCAACCCCCCCTTGCACACAAAGCACCCCAAAGTGACTTCCATCTTCCTCCTCGTAACTCCTCAACCATATTTTGAGATGAGCAATGAACCAGATGTGGGCTAACAAAGTGAAATGCAATCCAGACAAGATGTGCTCAGGGGCACTATCCCCAGCGTGCCAAGCCCATTTGCCCAGCCCCATATTTTGGGGTCAGGGCTAGGCCACCCCAAAGTTCCAAAAACATGGAGGCAAAGAGCAGAGCCAACTGTAATGCAGCTCCAGCGGCCGGCTCCTTGTACTCCTCTTCCTGCCAAGGAAGGGAAGGAGGGTCAAGGCAGACTCCCACTGGTGGTGGTTCCAGGAGGAGGCAGAGGAAGAGCCACCAGGCATTGAAGCCATGTGGTCAGCTCTGCCCTTGGCTCCTCCCAGTATCCCGACATCACACGTGGGGCACTGGGATGTCACACATGCGACACTGGCCCTCCCAATCAGCCTCATAAGATGGCACCTATGCTTCTGGTTGGAAATACAGTGGTACCTCGGGTTAAGTACTTAATTCATTCCGGAGGTCCGTTCTTAACCTGAAACTGTTCTTAACCTGAAGCACCACTTAAGCTAATGGGGCCTCCTGCTGCCGCTGCTGCATGATTTCTGTTCTCATCCTGAAACAAAGTTCTTAACCCGAGGTACTATTTCTGGGTTAGCGGAGTCTGTAACCTGAAGCGTCTGTAACCTTAAGTGTATGTAATGCGAGATACCACTGTACTGTTGCTGACAAGGTTTCAAGCCAGTTTTGGATAAGGTAGCACTCCCTTTGAAAAGCCAGGTTCACAGTCTGAGAGTGATCGTGGAGAAACAGGTGGGAAGCATGAGTCTGATTTCTTATAGCGTTTGCTTTTTCCTATAACCTTTGCTTTTTAGCCTCCTAAATGGTTACTTACCACTACAATTAGCTTTTGAGATTTCATAAGAATACCAGGTCTTTCAGGCACTTAAGACTAGCAGCTGCAGCACAGCACACAAGAATTAATATGAGTAGGATTTATGGAACAAAATCCCCATCCACCTCTCTAAATGTTTTTCTACTTACTGACTAATTCAGTTGAATTGCCTGAGTGTAAAAGAAAAATGGATCAACAGACTGTTACTCTGATTCTTTCAGATTTCTTAAAAGATATATGGATGTGCCAGGTATTTAATAAAGTATTATAGCTTGGTAGATGTAATTAATACTATACTGAAATTTACTAATTTGAAATGAAAAATCAGTATTTAAGGAGGCACAAATCTGTCCTTTTTAAAGACTTAAATTCAGTTCTCTATAATTCTGCAGTTATCTGGCTTTTAAAAAAAGAAAAATTCTCATGAAATTTTGTCAGAATTTTAGTATGAATTTATTCTAGCAAACAATTTTTACATCCAGTTTTTACTAATGCGCATAATATCAGGCATTTCTGTATGTTGTTTCCATTAATTAATGGGGTTTTATGCTCATCTTCCACTTACGTATGCATGTTTCTACATACTTGTTAGAAAAGTGCATAGCAAAATTCAGAGGAATGAGAATTTAGAAGGGTGGTGGCATTTTGTTTGCATATTAGTCTGAGAAGTGCAAATTAGGTTGTTTCTCATTGTAATGCAAACAAAATTGAATTTTTCCTCCATCCTATTTATAGCTGCAAATGAAAAGAAGGCAGACACCAGATAATCAGAAAGAGAGAGCCAACGCATGCAGCCATTGTTGTTCCATTTCACCCACTCTGTGATAAGATGAAAATGTGGGAAACAATTTCTTTCATTGGGTCCACTATGCACAGTGCACCCACCACACCACATGCCCAGCCATCTGAATTTTTGAAATCTGCCAGATATATCATGGATGGAGAGATCCAGATTATGTTGCCCAGGCGGGTGCCTACTATTCATTTATTTAAAAAATTATATCCAACTTGCTACATCGATCTTGAAGTGGCATATGATTTTAAAATATGTTATCAAGCAATAAAATCACAAAACATTTTTAACAGCCCACTTCCAACTGCAACTCATTTTGTTGGCTACAATCAATTAAAATAGTATTTTTAAAAAACAACCTCTATAATGAATATTTATTCATAATACTAGTTAGCAGATGAAATATTAGCAAATGCTTACTTTGTATTTCACGGTTTTCTAAATAAAGAGGTGAGCTCTTAATTATACAGACAAAATGGATTATGAACTGCTTGCCCCACTGTTATCAACGTATAACACCAAACTGAAAACCAAGAAAATGGTAGTATCTATAGGCTAACTGAACAATGGTGAGTAAAAATAAGGAACCTCATTTGCATCTGATCTTTAAAGAAACAAAAGCAAAAAGCAGTGGCAACCCCAACAAACATCTCCTTTTTAAAAGCACCAGATGCATTATTAGATACTTCATCAGTGCTTTCAGAATTTTTCATAAGTGAGCATTTTTTTAAAAAAATATGTACTCTAACAAATGTACTAGACACATGTTTTTAAATAACAGGCTTCTAGAGATGACAGTTTCATGGCCAAAACTGATTATTCTTACACCTATTTTTAAGAAAGATATTTGAGATGACAACTTGGTTTGACCAAGTACAGTGGTACCTTGAGTTAAGTACTTAATTCGTTCCGGAGGTCCATTCTTAACCTGAAACTGTTCTTAACCTGAAACTGTTCTTAACCTGAAGCACCACTTTAGCTAATGGGGCCTCCTGCTGCCGCCGCGCCGCCAGAGCACGATTTCTGTTCTCATCCTGAAGCAAAGTTCTTAACCCGAGGTACTATTTCAGGGCTAGCGGAGTCTGTAACCTGAAGCGTATGTAACCTGAAGCGTATGTAACCCGAGGTACAACTGTATATATGAAGTTGTGTTATCATTCCTTACAGAAACCTCATTCCAGCAGCCATCGGAAGCACACAAACACGGGCTCTGAGATGCTCACAGCCTCCATGGAAGTAGGGCTCCCCACTCACACCAACTTTTAGGGGTGCTGCATATGCAGAATTACACTGCACACATTCTCTAAAAGTAAAGTGAAATGGCAGCCTTGCAGAGGCCCACATGTACCTTAATGAGATAAAAGTTGCAAGGGCAACTGAAATGAATGGATGCTGCATAGGAGCAATGCTTAATATTTGGTGACCCATGTTACTTCCAAAACAAAAATTCACAACTGCTTTCCTTGAAATGAATTCAAATCTAATACTTCAGTGCACCTCCCAGAAACATGCATTTGAGATGAAGTCTTTCAAACTCAGTGGCTTTGGGATATGGCAGGTATGAGACACCATAATCCTATCTATTTCTACTCTGAGCTAAGTACTTTTGCATTCAGTGGACCCCTCTGAATTCAGTGGTGGATTTACAGCAGCGCAACCGGTTCTGTCGCACTGGGTGCCAAGCCTGGGGGCACTGCAGGGCATCACAACTATGACATGGTGAATTGAGCAGAATGAAAAGTAAGGGGGGGGGAGCGTCAAATTTTGGCCTCACACAGGGCACCACTAAAAATTGAAAGACCAAAGTAATATGTAAAATATTATTGTAGCATTACAGAAACAAGGAAGGTGCTTTCATTTCATTGCATATAAAAAGCCTTCTCTGGTAGCTCTCTTTCCGTACAATTCTCTTTCTGCCCTCATTCAACTGGAAGTCATGAGAAATATATTTAAATAATCAAGCCTGAGTACATTGCAGAAAATGAATAATTGAATATATTAGGAACTGCTGGAGGAGGGAAATGAAGATCAAATCTTGATGCCACTGAAAGGCAGTCCTGTTCCAAATAATGTAGGCTTTGCTGATAGGCTTATGCACTTGTGGTGTTGCACTGTTCTTATAAACGATCATTCCCCTTTCCCCCCTCCCTCCAGAAGAAAATCATTGCTAAAAGCTGACAGGATATTGGACTGCAGCAGAGTAGTAAAATCACAGGAAGGTCAGTTCCCTGTGGACCCATACTGAAGAGAAAACACATGCACTCACATGCATACTTTTCATAAAAGACATAAACCTTGTGCTGAATAGAAGTAAGGCTATTATAAGTGTAAGTTTTTAAAGTTATTGTGAAGCAAAACAAATAAACCTGTTTTACACCAAAAATGAATAGCCAGCAATTATCATCTAAGCAGTTCACACTCAAAGAGGGAAACTTCAGGAACTTTTTCTGCTCAGTTTGCTCAAATGCAGCTGAAGAAAACTGATGCTGTAGGAAAATGAGATCTTTTTGGATATTCTATCTCCCTGCCCCCCTTTCTGTGCAAAATATGAAGCATAAAAAAGTACACAGTTGTATCCAAATGAATTAAAACCACAGATCTGCTTACCGCCAAGGCACACTGATTGAAAACCTGATCTGGAAAATGTATGATAAAAAGTTAATAATCTGACTGTTTTCAATTTCATTCCACTGTAAACTTACATATGCATGAAAACAAAGAATGATAGGAAGCAAGGTGTATCCAGATAAAAGCAAGTTATTTCACAAAAGTGAAAGTAAAACAATCTAGCTGACCCAGAAATGTGATCAGTACAAATTTCTTATCTTATCCCTGTCCCTATCTTAGAAATTAATGCAAATGATAATCCAGGTGTATTCCAACATGCTTGAAATATTAGCCTTTGAGCCAGCAGTGCCGGTCTCTCCAGTCATATTGAATAATATTTTAAAATAGATATTCCACTCCAAATAATTAAAATGGTATGGATGAGATCCTATGTAATGTTAGCACAAGTTTAACTGCCATCAAGTAGAATAATAATAGCAGTTGCAATAGGTGTTGTCCCACATCTTCTCCAAGTTCAAGATACCCATTGGATTTGACTATTGTGCAAGACCAAGAATGAAACTCTTGTTACAAGACTGGTCGGAGGAACAAGATAAATCATGAGAAGAAACGCCAAGGCTCGGTACAGGAAAGGGCTGGAGGGAGGAGGGGGGGGGACTTTCCTTTTTTCTCCTCTATGTGATTAACCAAGAATCCCTCCCCCCCAGTCAGAAATGTCGTTTTAATGACTTAAGCTGTGGATTTATGACTGTGTGGAGATAAACTTTCTAACCAAAGCATGTTTTAAGAAGATCGTGCAAAGTATAAGAGCTTTGGGATGACACAGTTAAAAATACCGTCGCCATGCTGGCAAGTTCTGTCGGAGGACTTAAGTCTGGGAGGAGAAATAGAGCTGCTTTTATATTGTGGATGTGACTCCTCAGAGGGACTTAAGAGCAACAGTTTTGCAAGATTAATGATGGAAAGAGCGATGTTATTTATGAAAGTGATGATATATGGAAACCATCTTGATATGAGGATTGGACGAACGGAAAAATTCACACAGGATTATAATTGGTGTTTATCTGCTTAAGGAGATTATCAGAAGAGATCATAAAGAAAAAAGAAAAAATATACGAACAAGATGAGATGTGGAAACAGCAAGATAAGACTGGATAGAATTATGAACTTTATGAACTTTATTTGGACTGATTTGGATATTAACGCAGTAGCAAGAAGATGATCGGAATCCCCCTTCGGAACTTGAAATATGGGTCCCCTCAACAAAATTTTAAAATTCGGCTTTGTAATTTGGAATTTATGTGATGTGATTTAATTTGATTTGATTGGTCGGTTAATAAAAATTATTTAAAAACAAAAAAGAATGAAACTCTTGTTAGCGGAATGGCTGTTGCACAATGGGTTACCCAAACTGGGTATTTCCCTTTATGTGTACCTGTGAAGGATGAACACCCTGACTTATTAGATATAATTAAGGCCTCTGCCTACTACAAGCACAACTGTAATGGGATGGATTAGCTCACCGAGCAACAGAGGCATTCTTTGAGAGGCAAGTGACATCTTGCAATGTTGGTTGTCAGTTGCAATTTCATTTCAAACTCTTACTGTGATATACTAGACCTGTATACATGCAGAACCGCAGCTAGATCCACTATAGCTAAAATTCCCTTTGAATGATGCATAGGTGAGCCATTCCATATTCTACCCATATGTCTCACTGCTCCATCTTGTTTATAATGACCACACATACCATTACTACACTGCATTAAGCAATGATAGAAACTGTTAGCTCATTAGCATCCAGCCACAATAAGCATATTGCACCTCATTTTGGCTTTTGCTTTGTTGGCACAGCAGCTAGCAATGTGCCAGCTGCACAAATGTTTAATGTTCGTCTCCTAATGCAGCTAGTGAATGCATTTCCCCCTCTATAATGCAGAACTAAAATTTGAATCTTATTGTTATTTTCTCTAGAATCTATACAATGAATTATTGAACCCCAATGTAGTGATGAGCACTGTTGTTACAGTTGAATAAATACAAAAAACAGTAATGTGTTTTCAAACAGTTTCATAACTAGAAAATATGCTCAGAAGTGCTCAGCAAAACATGATAAAGGCTGTGGATTCAACCCAGTGAACCTATATGCATACAAAGGCTTTTTCTGGCATCTGTGTGCATGCGTGTGCATGTATGTGGGTTCTGAACAACCCAAGCACATACTCATTATATTGTGACATTTGGGCAGTATTGGCCCATCAGGTGGGGCATAGAGGCAGAGACACCCTTCTAGCACCAGGATCACTGAAGCAAACCTGGACAGGGATGGAGAAGACCAGGGAGATTGCAAGATCAGGGCTCCAAATGCACGCCAGTGGGGGGCTACTGAATTAGCTCCACCTGTATACAGCCCCAACTTCATCACTGTTGTGTGCTGTCCCATCCAGGTAAGCTGCAGTGCAGCAGTTGTCCAGATGATAGCTGCACATTTCTACCCTTACCACTTGGGTAACAGCTGCATTTTGACAGGCCCTAATAAGGATATTATCTGACTGCGTATTTCAGCTAAGGCCAGTATGCAAACCACGAGCCCTTCTGGACAGAACTAGCCTATTTGCAGTTAACCATGCATTCGTAGTCTCCAGATGAGACTACTGAAATGTGCTAAATATTGTACTTTAAAGGACTTCTCCAACACTTAAAAGTCAGTTAAAAACAGAGGTGTTAGTCTATTTTCCAGGACTGGCCCCAAGGGAATACATTTTAGCACAATTCAAGATGCTGGTACTTACCATTAAAGGCCTAAACTGGCTTGGACTCTGGTATCAAAGGGGCTACCATGTCCTGCTTGACCCTGACTGAATGTTATGATCATCTTCAGAGGCTCTCCATTGAATCCACCAGCCTCTTGAACTGAGATGAGCAGTTATCAGCCTTTTCAGCTGTATATGGAATGACTTCCCCAGGGAGACTTGCCTGGCACCAAGCTTACTATCTCTCCAGCATCAATCAGGCAACTCTTTTATTGTTTGCCCAGGCCTTCCAGCATGTCACCATAGCTGGTTTTTAAATCAACCTTTTATTGCTTTCTCTGATCAGTTTTCTGCCTCTGCTGTTTTAATCTTTAGCTATTGAATTTTACAATATTTGATATAGTTTTTGTTATTGTTATGAGCTGTCCTGGGAGTTGTTTAAACTGAAGGACAGTGTGCAAATGTTTTAAACGAGCTGACAAATTACAGGACTGACTGGTGAGCAGCCCTGCCTCATATGAAATGCTGCCTAAATCTACACAAACCAGAAGGCAAGTCTGAAGAACTCCATGGAGTTATGAGTATTTCAACCCCCAAATGCAAAAATAAGGGGACAAATGGTTCACCTTTGCCATGCACGTGTGCTCATACGCTCATACCCCTGATGTCTGCAGACACCTTTGCCTGCCCCGCCTTTTGTTCTATTGAGGCAGGAGAAGGAGGACACGAGTTCAGCCTCCCATGACCATCACATCCCTCCCTCAGGGCTCCCTTCTGTTCCTTTCCTTAATACCCAGTGGTCAAGTTCCAGAAAGACACATGTCTAAGTGGTGACTTCAGCAGACTAATCAGAGGCTGCTGGTGGTATTGAATGACACCCTAGCCCACGGGTCAGCCGTGGGCCACCGTATTTCAGCCGTGGGCTGGTCCACCGTCCCTCAGACCATGTGGTGGGCCAGACTATATTGGGGGGGGAATGAACGAATTCCTATGCCGCACAAATAACTCAGAGATGCATTTTAAATATGGTAAAAGCACACATTCTACTCATGTAAAAACATGCTGATTCCTGGGCCATCCGCGGGCCGGACTGAGAAGGCGATTGGGCCGCATGTGGCCCACGGGCCTTAGGTTGCCTACCCCTGCTCTAGCCACTGCACTCTATGACTGAGCATCTGAGCTCATGTGTGTTTCTCTAGACTGCAAGCGCTGTCTTTTATAGTGGGGGGAGCACACAGAATAAGGTCAAGGGCTGCTGGCAGCTCAGATTGGCCATCTTTGATTTAGGGCCTGCATACTTGAGTAACTGAAGTCCACTCAACATGGTTTTGGGGAAGGTCCATAACTCAGCAGTACAGCATCAGTTGACATACAGAAGGCCTTAGGTTCAACCCCTGGCAATCCTGGAGAGCCACTGTCAGTCTGTGTAGACAATACTGAGCAAGATGGACTTATAATAAGGCAGCTTCCTATGTTCTTAAGACTCCAGTCAATAACTTAAGAGCTGCTTCTACTGAGGGAAGATTACTCACTGAGGAAAGGAAAACCCTGCAATATTGAAACAACAGCAACAACACCACTATGAAATTGATCATTAAAACCTAGAGACCTGTATTCCTACACCCACCCACAAATAAACATTTTACTTTACAGCAATGTAACATGTACCTGGATCTTACTAGATTCAGTGATCAGGAACTCAGGTAATCCACTCAGTGTGTAATGGCATGTCTCTAACACTTATAATATCTATACAGCAAAGAGTTGGCTCGAAAACCCCACATAATATTTTAAAGGGAAGCCTATCAAAGAGTGGCTGCATTTGCAAGTGCTGAACAATTCTCATTTGTCCCCAGCATGGGAAAAACAAAAACAAAGAAGGCTTATATTCTGCTCGGAATAGAGCTTTAAAGTTTCTGAATTCTATTGTGGCCCTCCCAGAGTGCAGTGTGCAAAACCCTGTCTAGAAACCGATCTTTTGCTGTGTGTGTGTGTGTGTGTGTGTGTGTGTGTGTGTGTGTTGCTGCCATGGATATGACATCATTTTTGCCAACCGTTGCTAAGTCATGAATAGACAGAACATTTCCTTTTCTCACACGGAGAGCAGGGGACGAGCCAGCAGCACTTCCAAGAGACACAATGTTCTCTTTATCCAGCAGAGCCAACAGTGTAAGACACAGTTGTAGATGGAAATGGCGCACGGCCACATAGCATACAAAGCTGTCGGCACAGCCTGGCCAACCTCAATCCTCACAAAATTACGGGCCTATTTTCTCATGTCAAAGAAAAGATTGGTGAAAGGGAGCGGCTGGGTTTAGGGAAGAGGAGGCGGAGGAGATCTGAGATCTTCGTGACCCTGGCATTGTTCAGTCCTTGGACCTTCCCCAAAAGGACTGCACTGCCTCTCCTACGACAGAAGAGGGAGTACTTATGATGCATATGAGAGCCTAAGCGCCTGACCTTTATCTGGCATGCAGCATCCATCAAACCATTAAATATTATCCGTTATGAATAACAGAGGCAGGAGGCGAAAGGAGCTTTTCAGAATAAGGGGGCAGTAGGTTTAAAGCGGGCAAAATGGATATATAAATATTTAATTATGAATAAGCTAATAACCAAAACCACTCATTTTTTATCAGAAATGCCTACATATTCTAGGAAAAATCTTTAATCCTGTTTAAGCATTTCTGGTTCAAGCAGAATCTCTTCTGCTGAGATCAGTACCTTATGACTGAATATGTACCATTGCACCCTTGGTTATTTCAGGTGCTTACAGGGTTAAGTAGTGAACGAATTGCCTTCTTAAAACACCACCACTACAACCGTTCAAGCCCTTGCTTGCCTATATATGCTCACACATTTGATGATTTTACAGGCTGGAATCTCCAAAACCTGTGCATTTCTTTTTCACAAGGACGGTATTCAACTCGGGCTGCAGTTCTGATGAATAAAGCAATGGGCACTCTCTGCTAGGGAGACAAAACTTTTTACAGCTCATACTGTCAGGAAGGAAGTGCAGAGGAATAGATATGCCAAGTGTCCTTTCAGCTTAAGAGAAGATCTTGTTCCCTGCCCCTCCCACTCCACACAGCTATTCATCGCATATTATTAATTTCATTTGCCAGATTGCTCTTGCTTAAGAACAGCTTTTGTCAGAGAGACTGAAACAAAACAACAACTGGCATGCACTGCATTTCAGATAATGACACTGACTAGAAAATCAATAACTTTTTGCTCTTACATGACAGAATAGAAGAGGACAGAGGAGAGGTGGAAAGGGCGGGCTGGAAACAGGGGTGGTGCTTAGTACATAAAAGACTCAGGACACAGGTCTATGGCACACCCTTGCATGGAATTTGCATATGCTAATTTCTAAGTAGAAATGGAAATTCAGGTCAGTTTTTAGGAGGGAAAATGATTTGCTGTTGGGCTTAGTGTATGCTATGAGGAGAAAACAAGGTTTGCTTGGTATTGTACTCTTTGTTTGGCTTGGGCACCCTGCAAATTAAGGCAGCAGGTGAATGAGGTCTCCCATGGTTTGCAGTGCACTCAGTTGTCCTTCAGGCAAAGCAAGAAAAAAAGTTTTAAAAAGGATGGAGGAACAAGTAGGGTGTCCAAATCCTACAACAAAATACTCAGGGCTTAGGTCCCATATGTCACCCCCTAACCATGCCTCTACTAAGAAAAGGTAAAGGTAAAGGACCCCTGGATGGTTAAGTCCGGTCAAAGGTGACTATAGGGTTGCGGCACTCATCTCGCTTCAGACCAAGGGAGCCTGCATTTGTCTGCAGACAGCTTTCCGGGTCATGTGGCCAGCAGGACTAAACCGTTTCTGGCACAACGGGACACCGTGATGGAAACCAGAGTGCACGAAAATGCCGTTTACCTTGCCGCCTATACATACATACATACATACATACACACACACATTCATACTTGAGATTTGCTGCCAATATTTCATGTACATATGCACAGATTTTATACTTACTTTCCAAAGATACTAGACTCCAGAGTGGCTTTCCAAGGGGTGGAGCAGGAAAGCTTCATTACATGAGCTGAGTTCTGCTGCTGCATTTATGTAGCCAGGTGACTGGCCTTTCAAAGGCTATCTAGGTTTACATATTTTCACCAGCACATAAAATGCTAGTTTGATTTTTAAAATGCTTGAGGAAAAAGATGTATGACTATAGTGTTACTGGAAGATATTTTGTCTGTCATTTAGATTTGGTGTAAAAATATGTGTGAGAGAGAACAAGAGAAAGAATGCATATAATTGAAATCATTATTAGTGCTTGATGCTTTGTTTACTGAAGTTTTGGTGTGGATATGTGTGCATGTGGGAGGGACACCGGATGATCACTGAAAACACAAAGCTTTCATAAAATGATATTTATCAGCTTATACTAAAGTACACTAAAGCAAAAGGTTCAACAAACAAGGAACAGAAAGGAGTATATAGCCTTTGGCATTGTGGAGAATAAAATTCTAGTCTGTGTTGACAGTAAGATGCGGCATTATGAATCAGCAGTGAGTTTCTGTCCAGAACCATCAACTAAGGGCTTGATCCCGCTCTCTGATACAAAGGGAAGCATCTTGTAGTATCAGCTACAGTGCTTGCACTGTAGCACAGATATCTGAAGAAGTGTGTATGCACATGAAAGCTCATCCCAATAACAAACTTAGTTGGTCTCTAAGGTGCCACTGGAAGGATTTTTTAAATTTTGTTTTGACTACGGCAGACCAACACAGCTACCTACCTGTAACTACAAATCATAAGTTTGTGAGGCCAAAAATATTAACTATGTAGTCAACAAAGAGTTGCAGATTTACAGCTCTTGGGGTTTGATCTGCAAAGCAGTCATTGCTGGAGATAGTTTGATACAGGCAAAAGATGTCTTATGCCCACATGGCAGCACCATTTTGAATCATTGCTACCAGCAAAACTGTAACAGTAAGGTTCTACAGTTAAAAGCCTCTAAAACAGAGTGGCAGCAGATTCACCATTGGCAGATGCTTTAGGGGGAATCATCTAACATTTGTTTGTGCAGCTTCAGTGGATCATCCAACCTTTGTCAATATTCCATTTCCTCATGAGAAACTTTACTTATGTCAATAGAAATGTTTCATTGATTGAGTAGATTTCCTACCACCCGGCTTGAGAGTTAATTTCACATTCACACATTATGAGCTCTGCACTAATGAACTGGAAATTAATAAACTATGAATGAATAAATTGTGGATTACTTATGCTATTCAAACTATTACAAAAATTCAAATTGCACAGCTCTCCAGAGGAGCTGATATGAATTTTAGTTGGGTTTTTTAAAAAAAACTTCTCATTTAATTTAGGATTCTGAAAAGCCTGTTCTATTTCAAGTATATCCACAGTAAAATGGATGAGGTATTTCAAGAGATACATGGTATAGTAGCTTGATCACTAGGATTTACCAGGAAGCACCATAATCTACTATTTCTTTTTACAGAACCAATGGAAACTGTTCGTTGGGACCAACGTAGTATAGTCCCAGTCTTGGTTGCTTTACCTCCATAGTTGCTATTTAAATAACAAAAAAGACACATTTTAGGGAAATGCACAATGCGATGATACCATGTCACCAGTTTCAGGAACTAAATATGGTGGGAAGCAGACACTGTGGCCACTTCACTGCTCACTTCCCAACTCCATGCCATTTATGAACAGGTTAAAAAGCAACTGGTCCAAATACAAATCCTTGGAGAAGACCACTGTTTAAACTTGCAGGAGCTGTCCAATCATCTCTGCTTCCTGTTAGTTAACCAGTTCTTTCTATGATCAGTAAGAAGACTGACCTATTATCCCATAACTGCTAACCTCTACTCAGGAATCAAAGTTTGCTGTGTCTATTAGCTCATGCTTATCCACAGGGTACAGTAAATCCATGGGACATTTGCAGACACTACCTGTTCCATGCATAACCTGCTTTGTGTCTAAAGACCTCAGAGCAGATTACTTATGATCCCCAGGGTATTCTTCCATGGAAGCAGATTACAGTGCTGGAGATTGCACCATATTCTTTCAGGAGCTGCCTGGGCCATATCGGTGTGACTGTGATAGTAGAAACTTGCTTTTAAAAACTTAAAACTTTGCCTCTCAGGTTTCTGGGCAGTTGTTGAGTCCTACCAAATTCTGCACATACAGATGGGGTTGGCTCCAGGTTGGAGGGAGCTGTGGGCAAAACGTCCAGTGTTCTGGTGGGCTTAACTTGGTGGCAATGCTCCAAGCAGCAGTGGACAGCTGGGTCTCGTTACCCTTTTAACTCTTCATAGCATCTTAGAGAGACAGAATTGTAGGTCAGCACAATTGTAGTCAGAGCCAGCACGGCCATTACGTAGATGGGATGAGGCTGCCAAAACCAGCCAGATATAACATGGAATCAGAGCCAATGCCAGTGCCACCTCTCCACTGGAGGCAGAAGGGCAGGCCGCAGCATGGCAATTCCTGTTCTGGCTTTAACAGCAAAATGGGACACACTGTCCCTGATTGCAGTGACTCAAAAGAATGGCTAGATTCAGCTGCCTTGCACTGCTCAGAGTGCCTGGACAGAAATAAGAAATAGTAAAGGAGTGATCCAAGGCTGGCATCATCAGGGGACCATGAGAGGGTGCTGGAGCCTGGACTCTGCCTAACATTGCCAGGTGTTGATGCTGACTATCGCCATCAGTCCTGCATATTGCTCATGAACAGCTTATATAGGATACAGAAATGGTATAGAGAAATCATGTTAGACAATGTTAAAGGCCCAATTCAGAAAATCAGAAATTACAAGGAACATGGCTAATTAATTTCACAACTCTAGTTCATAGCAAGCTACCGCACAATATGTTTTATGGTAATTTAATAGTGTGTGTGTTCATATTTTTGTAAGATTTTATATACAGTACTGTTGTATATCACCCTGTGACTGTCCAATGAAGGGTGGTTTAGAAATAAAATTAATAATAAAACTAGTAACCTATATATTGTATGGTTTTTGTATGTATATTTTGCAATAAAGTATATTTCTATTTCCTGCCAGGCTTCATTTACCCTTTATTCACCTGGGACCTTATATATTCCTCTACATCTGTTTTTTTATTTCCATTTTCTAATTCGTGTTCAAAATGAAATCAAGGTCCAACAAGCAATATCTGGAGATCTGTAGCATAGTTCCTTGAATGCACCTCAGTGTGTACAAGGCTTGGATGGGCAGTTAAGGAGAGAATTCCAACTCCTGCCTTTCTAGCTATGCTCTAACCATTACCAAAACTATTTTTTGGTGATTTAATTTACTATATGAAAAGTCTGAATCATTCTGAAGTCACCCAAGCACGGTGTTGTGCCCTTGTGTACTGAAAAGTGTGAAGCCTCAGCAAGCTAAAAGCATACTTATCTTGACTTCTAATATGGAATCTAATCCTGAAGATAAGGATGATTGGGAGCGGGGACATGTGGGAGGAAGAGATGCTGCAAAATCCATTTAATCACTTGAATGATGCTGTAAGCTCCCCAGTTTACTACACTGATCTACTTCCTGTGGCCAGTTTACATGACAGGATAAATATCTTTGCTTGCCAAGAGTGATAGGATGAAAAATGGAAGCAGTTTGAAAAACATATGTCCCGAGTGAGGAAAGGTGCTATTTTGCTACTGCTGATTTCCCCCACATGCTTGCAAACAAGACACACGGCTATGAGCCATATTGTGGCATCCGTCGATTTTCTGTAGGGACTGTGGGGATAAAACTCATTGGAAATAAAAGAGAAGTGGGAACTCTCTTATTTTCCTTGCTAGAAGACAGGAAAAAAGCAGTGTTTTCAAAGCATTTTAACTGCTTTGTTAACATTTCCTGAATCCGAAAAATAAAGTATTTGTCATATTGCACTGCTGCTTCTCTCAGAATAACATTGGCTATTTGCATATGCAACCACATTTAGCACCACACAAAAGCTAATTCTTTTCAGCATATTTATGAACAGCCTTGTAAGAACAGTTAACTCATGCAGTTAACCAATCTAAATGGAGGATATTATATAAAATTTGAGACATATCACCTGAACTGTTTATACACTGAAGAGCAGGGGTGTCAACAGGATTCCTTTGCTACTTATGTACATCAATTAACTTAGTGTGGCCTACCTCACAGGGCTGTTGCAAAGATAAATGCTCCATCTTCTGTGTGACAGCCCTTTAGATATTTGGAGATGGACATCATATCTCCTCTCAGCCTCCACTTTTCCAGGCTAAACATACCCAACTCCATCAACCATTCCTCATAAGGCTTAGTTTCCAGACTCTTGATCATCTTGGTTGCCCTTCTCTGCACACCTTCCACCTTGTCAATATACTTCTTAAATTGTGATGCCCAGAACTGGATACAGAATTCCAGGTTTGGTCCAGTTGAAGATGTAGTTCAAGATGGGAAGTTGGTTAGGTTGTGGATCAAGAACATAAGAAGAACTCTACTGGGTCTGACCAAAGGCCTATCAAGTCCAGCATCCTGTTTTTACAATGGCCAGCCAGTTGGGGCTGGCTTCTCACTTGTGTTACCCAGTAAATGGTATTCAGAGGCATATTGCCTCCAATACTGGATACAGTACACAGCTATCATAACCAGTAGCCACTGGTAGCATTATCCTTCATGGATTTATTTAAACTCCTACACTTCCAGCATAAGAAGGGCAAAGGATTGCCCTGCCTATCAACATTTGTTACCCAAATGATTTACAGAAGAAACTCAAAAGTTCATATCAGACAACTCCTATTATTATTTTTACTTTGTGTCAAGGTGGATGATGAATTAATGTGGCCAGAGGCAAGCTTCTTCGTATATATTTGGAATAAATGGATCTGTTTCCACAAATAGCATTCCCACCTCCAGTGACCTGAATGGGCAAGTGCAGTCAAATAGGAAGCTCCATGTCAGGGGAGCTTTGAGCTGGGGGCATTAACTGAGAAGATACACAGCTCATTCCATTCCATTTGGGGAATAAATTGGGGAAATAAAAGAGCATCCATATCCAAAATTGTTTTCAGTATGTGTGTGCGTGAGAGAGAGAGAGAGACAAAGCAAATCTCACATGCCTTTCAAACATCTAGCAAAAAGAAGAAAAAGTCCTCATTTCAAAAGAAACACAATGCATGTCTTGGAAGAAAATAACTTTTAAAATATATTTCTTTCTGGTTTGCCTTTCTTTTATAATCTTGCTCATGAAAATAAGTTATCAGATTGTAGTTCAAAGAAAGAGAAACAAAGGAATTGAAGACCAATCATTTTGTCTAACATAAAAAATGGTTTTCTGGTTTGTAAGCTATGGAGGTTCAGAACATGATAAAAACCCATATATATGAGCCTTCATTAAGCTATGGAATATATATTTAAAAGTACACGCTGAAAACTTGTATTTAAATGATAGGCACAATTATTTGAAAAACTTCACAAAACGTTTCTCATAGCTAAACTATAATAAAACATTTCAAAAAGGGGGAAAAAAAACATTTCTGAAGACCACAAAATTTATTGTACCACCCTGTTCCAAATGCTCTGATGAGAAGCTGAAATTTAATCTTTCATTATCAGGTTTTTTAAAGATATTGAGCATGAATTTCTTGTGTGGTGCTGTGATTAACCGAGAGAACAAAGGTTCCTTGAAAGCAAGGAGAACATCCCAAGGGCTTAAATGGATCTTTCAAGGACAATATGGTGCTCTCAACCTGTGTTCCCATCAAAACACAATTCTGGGAATGAGGAATCTGCAGGAAAAAATTGGCAGGGGAATATGTGTATGCTTAACTCTTACCTTGCCTGCTGAGACTTCCTTGCAAATGCTGTCATGCTATAGCCATTTTTTGTTTGTAAAATGGCTGTCCTAAGACCTATATACAAAGGTATATGCTGAGAATAACTGGCAGGCATGGGAAGGGTTAGAAAGGATGTATTTGCTAGTATAATGTCTTGTGCTATCCTAAAATTAGTTACCACCTAGAGCAACAAATTGGCAATATATTTCTAATAGGCACCTCAGTCTCTCACACCTCTATTCGCTGCTCCATTTTAGATGAAATAAACATTGTGGTTAGAATAAAAAGCCAGGTGTATGGTGCCATAATACATTAGTTACACAAATGGCTTGCTAAGTTTAAATTGTCATCAAAATCTGAGTGCAGGTTAAGAACTGGAGAATTACATGGATTTATTTCTCCTGTCTAAATCTGAATGATCCTTGATTATTTGACTTTAATACACACATAGTTAAAAATGTACCATAGCACAATTTGGAGCAGTCTCCTTCCCCAATGTAACCACACTTTGTCACTTATGATCAAGTATGGTAAATGTAGCTGGTGCAGATGATGTTAAATGCATAGTGTTCAGCCTCATCTCTGGTGTTTTTTTTTTTAAAATAGCATTAAATGCAAAGCCCCCTAATTTTCATTGGAACCTCAGCATGAAGTTTAGGGGGAAAAGCATTTCCCCTTAAGCCTCATAGCGCTCTCCCTTTCTCTTTGTGTGTGTTTAGAGATTGATGGTTCTCAATGGAATCAAAGCTTGGGAAGGAAGGATTAAATTATACCTCCCTGTAAACTGTAACCTTGATGAAAATCAAGAGTCCCCTGCACTTAGTATTGAGATTTCTTTTAAAAAACACACACCAGATACTGCATGCTTTGTGGATTGTCGGTTAAGGCTGCGATCCAGTTAAATATAGAAGGTATATTTCCTTGACTCTCACTCTTGTTGAGTTTAAGTGGACCTAACTCTACAAATTCTGTGAATTTTGGCAGAAAAGTTTATTGGAAGTAAAATTAAGGTGCAGCCTTCTTAACCTAGTCAGACAGGATGAATCCAGATTTTCACTAGTTAGTTGAAAAACAATGACATCTCCTTGGCTGTGCAGATTTGCACTTTCTTCATTTGATGTGAGCTTAACAGTAATTTCACTGAGCAGCTGCCAATTCTCTTACTCTGTACTTCTGAAAGCAACAAAACAGCATGTGGAGGGTAAAAGAATAGAATTCATTGAGCTTAGCAATTTTCACAAAGCTGTGTCTAGAAAGGAGTTTATTTAGCCCTTGAGAAACATTGGAGCACCTTCAAACAACAGCTTCTCCTATCTTGCCCCCAAGCAGAGTACAAGTTCTGCCTGAGAGGTTTGCCCATCCTGGGAACAAACTGGAGCTCATTTTATGATAGCAAAGAAATTGTAACTGAAGAGGTTTTGACTAACCTAGAATGGTGTGTGAAGTTTGAGTGCTGCTTTCCCAAATACAATAAAGTAATTGAGAGAGAATAATAATGAAATGGAACACTGGATTGCTATTCTACAAAATGTCAATCATTCCTTTATCTCTTGTAAATATCTTAAGTCAGTGGTGGCCAAACTTGGCCCCCCAGCTGTTTTTGGACTACAACTCCCATCATCCCTAGCTAACAGGACCAGTGGTCAGGGATGATGGGAATCGTAGTCCCAAAAAGAGTTGGAGGGCCAAGTTTGGCCACCACAGTCTTAAGTAAAGCTCAGGGCAGGATTTATGTTTGTTGAGGCCCTAAATTAGTGAAGGTAATGGGGCCATTTATATGTTCAGCTGTCCTTTGTCAAAAACAAATTGTTGCTGGTTTTTGTGTTGAATATATGCTATATGTGGGGCCCATTACTTACATCATAGGAGCCTACACAACACAAAACACTGTTGCTGTATGTAGGTTTTGTTTTATTTTATTGGTTTTAATCTTATATTTTGGAAATATATATTTTTTCCTTTACATTTTTTTGGGGGTCCAAAAGAATGGGGCACTAAGCTATAACTTGTTTAGCTTACACGTAAATCTGACACTGGTAAAGCTATAGTAGAAAGGTAGAGTGGAGTTGAGAATAAAAGAGTTAAACTTTGTAAGCAACCTGCTTGCCCTCAAATGGACTCTGCAATTTAAAATGGGGGACTGTTTGCAATTTGTCTTTGTATAGCAACCTGAAACTAAGGACTGGTGCTTCCGGAGTGCCTCTATTTTCAACTGAAATTCAATTGTATACCAGCAAATTCAGGTTGCACAACTGAAGTTTACTGAAAGGTCGTGTGCAACAAACCTGCTTTCGCCTAAAGATCAGGTTTTTTGTAATAGGGAAAGTGAAGGGTAAATGCACTGGGAAGTGTGGGATAACACTTTCATTGATACAAGAGGAACTTGAGTTCCTAATAAAAGGTAAAGGCAAAGGACCCCTGACAGTTAAGTCCAGTCGCAAACAACTCTGGGGTTGTGGCGCTCAACTCACTTTAGTGGCCGAGGGAGCTGACGTTTGTCCGCAGACAGTTCTTCCGGGTCATGTGGCCAGCATGACTAAGCCACTTCTGGTGAAACCAGAGCAGCACACAGAAAACATCTAATACAGGATGGCAAATATTATATAAGAGGCATTACTGAAACCTGGTGTGATGAGGCTCAATACTGGAATGCAGTAATTGAGGGGCATAACCTATCAAAAGGAGTAGACCAAGCAGTAAGGACTGATTAGTAGCATTTCATGTAAAGGACATGTAAAGTTGTGGGGAAATCCATGTCTTTGGAACATGGAAGGCAGGTTGAGTATTTGGGTAAAAACTGCAGGAGAGGGAAATAACAGTGACTTATTGTGGGAGTACACAACAACCTCCAAGCCAGAATGAGGACTTGGGTGATACCTTACAAGAGCAGATTACCAAACATTCAAAATGGAGAGATACAGTAGTCATGAGAGACTTCAACCACCCTGATATCTGTTGGAACTCTAACTGTGCCTCAAATATAAAGTCTAACAAATTCCTCAATTACCTTGCTGGCAATTTCATTTCCCAGAAGGTAGAAGAAGCAACAAGGGGATTGACTATATTGGACCTGATCCTCATCAACAGGGAAGAACTGATCAATGAGGCAGAAGTACTGGGAACCTCGGGAGGAGATGACCACATCCTCTTGGAATTCTATGTATGGGGGAAATGGAAAGGTGGGTGCATACTTTGGACTTCAAGAAAGCTAATTTCAAAAACATAGAACAAAAAACTTTGCTCCTTTGGCTGGAGTGCACTAGCACTGAACAAAACCTGAGTGTGGGCATTAGAAAGAGAGAACAGGGATTGGATGGAAGGGAAAAGGTAAATGATCAATGGACAGAGATGTCTAGTAAAAAAAGAAAAAGGTTAATTAAATATTTTGGTAGCTTATAGTTTAGGAACCACTTCTGCACATTGCAGGTGGCCACGACAAAAGAGGAACCCAATCCCATCAAGGAGGCGTCACAATCAGGGATAGAGAGCAGCAGTGCAGCCTTTTGACCCCCAATGGCAAAATTTGTAGATCTGGCAATGCAGCTACATAGTGGAGCACACAGAGACAATTAAGTTGCCTAGATTCACTTCTTTGCACGGCAGTGACCCTGTATGACGAAACAACTGCTCTGCCCACACTATTTATGTTATCTTATTTCACTTATTTGCTTATATTCTTACATTGCTTCCACCTTACTTTCATCATGGAATTGTTTTCATCAGTTACAGGTATCTCTGGATTAAGTGGAGTATTTCAAGTTGTGCTTCAAAAAGTTGAGACTAGTGGAAAGACAGTGATAAACCTATTCTCATTACAATTTCATAATGATCATCTTATGGACTCAGAAGTTTTGCCATGTAATCTAATTGAGACATATTCTGTCATTAAATGAAAAAAAGAAGATAAGCATTTTGAGAATCTCATGCCTCCCCTTCAGAGAAACATTTAAAAAATTATCTCACTGTGAATCTTCAAAGAAACTGAGCTGTTGAGCTAACTGGCAGAAATTGGGGCAATTTATGATGTGTTTAAATTTCAGAGAAATAACACACTTTGAACAATGATTTGGAAATACTGTGGAGTTCAATAACACCTATTTTACATTAATTAGCGTAAGTTCCAGATTGGATTTCTCCTTAATTTAATAAGCATATAACAAAATGACTTTTTATTTTGTGCTAAAGTTCTTTCTACTTTCCGTAATCTGCCACAAAGCAAAAAGTCACTCATACAGTTGCACTAAAAAAGATATTTAATCAAAGGTTGCATATTATGATAAATGGATATTGGATATTATCCCTATCTACAGTTTCATGCAAAGAAAATGGCATGCTTTTCTTAATCTACATGCTGAATGAGCCCTTCTAAAATGTGTCCCCCAGCCCAGTTACTATTTGAGATAAAACAGAATTATAATCAGGCAGTATATGAGGCAGAAGACAATGAGCAAATGACATGGTTATAGATATATGTTATAGATATATGTGCTGGGATGGAATTAAGCAATTATCAAGTTTAGACATACGGCAATACCTAAGGAAAAAAATGATTATGCTTCTAAGACCGAAGAAAAATATATTATATACACACTTTCTTTGAGATTACACAATTGATACTTTGAAGCACTTCATCAGTTCTGCACAAACAAATGTATAGGGAATTCAAGTCACAGAAGTGACTTGGCAACCTGTTGAAACTCAAGTGAGTTTATGCAGATCGTAAATAAGGGGAATTTAAATCTGCAGACATTTCTGAATTCTGAAAAATGTTGGATTGCAGGGAATCAATAAGCACAAAGGGAATGAAGGCAGACAATGAAGAGGGATGGAATTTATAAACAGAATAGGCCAACAACATTTTAAGAAACACCATCATGAATATGAGTCTTTTTCTTTTCTTTTTTGAATCAGTGAAAACATAACTAGGCAGACTTTTCAGTACATGCACCTTGATGACAGCTAAATACTTACTAAGCACTTTTCTAACCACTGTAGCAAAAAGTTGATTATAAATAGAGAAGGTTCCCTAGACACAAATGAGATGTTGCATTTAAAAAAGATTGCCTCCTTCCCACAAGGAATTCTTTCCATGGCTATAACTGCAACTCATTCATCTCAAAACTTGCCTGAGAATAGACTGTGCATGTACCTTAGTGAATTTTGGCATTGCTGCCAAATATTAATTGAAATGATTAACTGTGGAGAACGTGTGGTTGTGAAAATATTAGTATCACATAATCCTTTCTAGTTAAAGGTCCTTACTGGATTATTGTGGGAAAGCTCTGGAGTTCTAATTACCTATGGAAGTCCCCAAAGGTTACTGCTGAACACAGTAATTAGACGGTTGTAATAGAAGGTGTTAGCAGGGTACAAAGGATTTGTACTAAGTACCATGGCATTTTCATGGCTATTTACTGTGCAAAATAACAGAACTTAATGGAATTTGGTGGTGCTCCCCTGTGACAATTGGATGCAAAGCAAATTAATAGTGTGTTTTAAATGATACAGAATAGAAAACTTTAACTATGCCTGTAACTGGAGGTCCTTTTTGTATCTGATGTATTTCCATGTTAAAATGGAATCTACCATAGCTTGGAATTCTGCCATAGTTCCAAGCCCATCTCTGCTACTGATCCTGTAAAACCCACATTCATTTTAAAAGTCTTGTGCAGGAACAGAGTTTGCTGTCTTGCATGCTATGCAAATGATCACTTGCAGAAGGCAAAACCTGGAGCAGCTCCACTGGAGCTAATGACATTCCTTTTGCCAAAGTGTAAATTATTACACAAGACAGAAACACTTTGTTAATCTGTCTCACACAAACACAGTTCAGCCTTGTGCACTGGGTGAAATACATTTTTTATTAACCCAAGAGGGCTTATTACCTTACATAGGGCTTATTCCACTAATATACTACCTAGCGGAAACCCCACTACATTCACCAGTATATTTCCTTGACTCAATTCTTTTAACAAACAAAAAGCGTCTATCAAAAATTTATGAACATGTTGAACTGCAAGGATAACTAAGGCGATCTGAATCCAGTTTCCAGCATTGTGGCAAGGATCTCCACAATCATAAATTCCTACAAGAACAGCAATCACACTTTACAGCTTATTTCAAAAAGTACATAGTCATTCTGCTAACTAGCATCTAGCAAGTATAAATTCCAGGCTGCCAATGGAAAGCTCTCATCACTGACAGCCAGGGATGCTTGAAGAATTCAGTTGTGACATATTCCTATATGAACTGATCCAGGTTTCTTAGAGTCATATGCAAACAGGAACTTTGCTATCAAGCTTTGCTATCCAGCTTTCCCCCAAATCATCCAATGCAGTTCTCAGTTCAAAATACATCTTTAAAAAGACAGAGCAATTTATCCCTCATCCTAGTCTACCTCTTCCCACCCATCTTAGAAAGCAGTTATGTTTATAATAGGCAGTAGAGAGAATACTTTTGTAGATGAGTGTGGTGGCACTGAAAGGCTTCATTACTTTAAGTAGGAATCTATCCCCCAAATCCATAACTTTAACAATACTCAGGATAGATATGGGCACATTAGTTCATTTCTGGTTGGTGTCACTTTTGAACGTGTTCACTCATGATTATTGCATCTCATTTCTGCATTGATCTGTACCACATAACCCCAACTATATGAAAATGCATGTTTACATTGGTATTTTTAAAGATTCCCCCCCCCAAAGCACATTCTAGGACAATTCAGGGGAAAAAACTGCAAATATGTACAAATATGTCTACAGTATTCAAACTCAGAATGTGAGGTTTTACAAGCCCTCCTCCCAAAAGGAACAAAATGAAAATGCTACAGAACTGACAATTTTACTGTTAAAGTTATTAGTAGTGACAGTACAGCATCATGTGGAGATTTTGCTTATATGTGCAAATGAAACCTCACACAGTAATATCTGGAGAGTGCTATAAAGCTTCATGCTAACAAAAACAATTTGTATGTATTTGGGAATCATGCAATGCACAATTTCCCTCTCCTTTTCTCTGAAAATGATTTAGTCAACATCACTAAATCTACTCTGTGTGAGAAAGGTGTATCCAACTTCTGTCTTGGTTAAAAAAATAGAAGTATGGTGGTTGTACTCAAGTACTGTCAGAAGCTGATCAGTGACTAAGCTGTTCAATTTGTGGAATAGGAAAAAGATCCACTGGGAAAATGTGACAAAGATTCAGATAGTAAACTTTAGCAACATGTGCTTTTCTTCTGGAATTCACACTGGAATGTCAGTGTCTGTTGCAATTGTCGCCATTCTCAAGAATATCAGCACAACTCTGGGTTTCAAGAGGACCCCACTTTTTTAAAAAAATGATTGTCAAGGTCAGCTGAGTACAAATGATGCCACACCTTCCAAAACTTTATTGACTCTGAAAGGTGAATCGTTTTAAATGGTTAAGCTAGTTTAAAACTCTTAGCAGAGCAATCCAACCAAAGTCAGTTTTGGGTACCTCACAATGAGAACAAGCTTGGCTGTTTCTCACTCACTATTGCTTTTTCTTTAGTATAGTGTCGCTAGCAGTATATTTACCAATCTAAACTGGGGGAGACATAATCACTAGCCACTATAAATCCAGCAAACCTGGATTTAACATGAAGTCAAAGCCTACAATCAATGTAGACCTGCTTCAGTGGTGGGGCCCATTTTGGGTAATGACTCCATGTTGTCCACATGGGATCCACATTGTCCACATTGGGTAATGACTCCATACCCACTTTGTAAATGACTCCATGTTGTCCACAGCACCCACGTGTTTAATGGGTTGTCTGCATTTTACACTTACATCTCAATACATATTAATTTTGTAGCACTCACATGTGATATGGTATACACATACAGGCTCTTATCAAAAGGACCTTCAAAGTGTTAGGGTTAAGTGGGGGGGGGGGAGAGAGAGAGAGAGAGAGAGAGAGAGAGAGAGAGAGAGATGGCGAACAAGCCTGATCTTGACCCTCACCAGTGTTGTTGATCTATAGTGTATAGATGGAATATCTGCATAGTGCTGTTGTCCCATCCATTTCTGGCTACCAGATGAGCATGCCTATGTAATATGCCATACACATATGGGTCAAATTCATGCCACATTTTTACACTGTGTCATTAAAAATAAAATATATTGGAAAGGTATGTCTTTCCAATATATTTTATTTTTAATGACACACACTGGAGTGGTCAACAGTGTCATTGGTTTCTTTCAATGTCATTATTTTAAAAGATTAAAAATGGCCAATGTTTTTCTTTTTTTAAAACACAGCCACCGTAAAACACACTGTTCTTTCCATCTGATGTACTTTTCACCATACATAATGTAAAAGTTTGACTTCATTTTAAAAGCAACCAATGATTAATGAGAATAATAGTTCAACAACACTGACCAAATTTCAAAAGGACAGCCAAGCATTTGTATATTGACTTGTTGCGAAATGTGAAGTGCAATCTGATTCTCTTTGTATTACTTAAATATTCCCAAAGCTTTCACATACTGACTAAAGACAGGATATAACTGGCTAGGCGAATTATTAAGCAACACATCTATACCTTGGGGAAATTTCTTTTCGTAGGATAGACTGGAAGTGCTAATTGAGTTTTATCCCCTAATAATAGGTAAAGCTAATAAGTCTGGAAAGGCTGCTGATTCCAAAGAGCTGTAAATTGGACAAGATGATATTTTTGACCTGCCAAAACTACACATGAATATCTTAGAAAATCAATACTGAAATGTCTGTCCTTTCAACTAAATTAATGGAGTCATCAATAAACCAACCATGACTGTCATAATGCAGCAGGATCTGGCATAAAATCATAACATCTATGCAGCGACTGTTATGATAGGTCACTGAGGCATTAATGCAATTGCATCTCACTGCATCAGTTGCTATTCAGGGTAAAATTGGTTGCAGTTATGAAAATAGAGAACACAGAGTAGTTAACATAATGTCAGAGTAGTTCAGTAAGTTTTGTTAATATTGGGCTTTTGACAGCTGGTGTACTCTGTGTTTAGCAGATAACGGGGATTTTCCATGTCTTCTTCTCAATGTTACCTGAATTTTACTATTTGTAGGTGTACTTTTATAAGTGGTGAACACCAAACCCCTGAATATTCAGTGTGATAAGTACCCTTACACAACTGTTTCAAAACCTAAGAGAAAGTATAATGATCTACTATAAATGTATTCTGCTACAGAATAGCAAGTTTCTTTGAGAATCCAATGGGTTCATCCCAGGTTTCCTTTCACTTACGTGCAGTAACATATTCCCAAGCCTGATTGATCCAAAAGCAGGTGCAAAGAAAAATAAATCAAAGACATATACTGGCAAGCAGTAATCAAATAATAAATTTTATTATTAGCTTATTACTATATCTGCAACCTAAATAATCAGTCCCAAAGAGTTGAGACATTCTGCCAGTATCTTTTGCCCCAACAGCTGGCCACTTGGATTGAACTGCTTTTTGTAGTGCCTGACTTTGAATGGCTTTCCAACAACCATGCTCTCTCTTACTCTTGTTGGTGCTCCAAAACCCACTCACCCATTTGAGGCGCTAATGCTGCACTGTGGGGCTTTAAACCTGACATGACCTAAGAGATGCTCTACTAATCCCAATTTAAATGTTCTACTCAATATAAACTTTAACTGGGGCCCAAAGCAAGTAGTGTTTTAACAACAGCAGATCTGCAACACTTTAAATCATGCTTTAAAAACTATAGAGAGCTTTTCACCTGGCTGCTGAATCAGTATCTAATGCACACCCCTGCATTCATTTCCAAAAATACCTTCTTTTGGTAAGACCATACCTTAGAAATGATATATTCTTTAAGGAATCGGGCATCCGCATCTCTACAACAGGGGCACATATCATCACAAATCAAATTGCTGCAAAATCTCTTAATTTGATCTTTTCACAAAGAACAGCTGTGCTTTGTGAGACACCATATCACAGAATCCATCAGGATTTCTTATGACTGCATTGAGTAATTTTTGAGGGAGATAATATATCTGTTTATAGCCAAGGATTTCATACACTTGAGGGGTTATGCATAATGATTGCCAAAGGAAAACGACCATTTGTAGAGGAGGAAGATGTGGCATGCTGGCTACTATAGGGAGTGCTAAAGGAGCATTAGGAAAGGGATTTATTTGTAATAACTAGTATCTGTTTGTGTCCTTCAACAGCACTTCTAAAAATTGAACTACTGACACTCATCATGGACGCTTTCCCCAATACTTCTGCCTTTACAAACTGCTAGGAAGCATTCCAAAAATTACCCCACCACATAATCACCGTTTTGAAACTGAGACACAGTATTTTCCATGAGTGACAACTGCAAATTCAGAGACTCAACATTATCCTTCCTGTTCTGTTGTGCTGTATAGACCTGGAAATATCTTTCTTCCTAAAATTTAGAAAGATTTTTTTTTTTTGAGGTGAGAAATACCTTTACGGAAAGCTTTAAAATAATTGCTATTCATGCAGTTGGTCTTCTTTAGAAAAGAAATAATTAGATGCTGTTACAAGAGCCACTATTTCCTCAAGAGGCTGGAATGGCTTCAAGCAGTTAAAATATATGATTAAGTAGGATTCCCTCCCCTGCCCTACTAAAATGCTTGTTATTTACCTTAGAGTCTCATTTCAATATACCTAGCAAAAAACTGTCTCTCTGCTAGCACTTATTACTAAATAAACTCCCATAATATCAATCCTTATTCCAGCATGATGTTACTTGGGACAATGGAACATGACTAACAAAATCCAACTGTGCCTGGCTATTTTGCACCTTAGGCAAGGCTAAGTATTTGCATCTATTCCCCCCCAAAATTGCTAACTTCAATTTTCAAAAACACATGTCTTGTAGGAAAAAAATGAAAAGCCCCAAACTTGAAACTGCTAAATTTACTTTAAATTGCAGTAATAAGTAAGGCAATGTTTCTCAAATACAAAATAAATGTTTTAGCATGGGGATCATTTTGAATAATCTTGTGAATTGAAATGTTAAAAGTGCAAGTCTAATAAAAGTTTCAGTATCAGGCACATCAAAATTTCAACTAAGTTTGTTCTGGGTATAAGTTTTTGTGTGCATGCACACTTCTTTAGATACACACGAAAGCTTATAGCCAGAACAAACTTAGTTGGTCTCTAAGGTGCTGCTGGACAATTTTTTATTTATTTTGACTGTGTCGGTCCAACACGGCTACCTACCTGAATCAAAATTTCAGTCTGTGTGCCTTTTGCTTTGCAAATTTTATCACCAGTTCCTTGAGGTCAAGTGCTGATGCTTGGACCTCAAAATATATATACGGTAGCTGCCAAGTCAACTAGTCTCTTTTGCAATATTGCTGAGTGTGTATAAGTGTTTATTAGTTTGAGCTTTCTGAGGTCTGTGCATTAGGTGGCTGCCTAGTTGGCCTAATGACAGCACCGCTCCTGTTACTCTATTTACCTGAAAAGCTGAGCTCTCTTTTGTCTCTGACACTCTGTTAGTCAACATTATGTGTGCAGAACCAAAATGTTAAATACCAGCTGTTTGTTTGTGTTACATTTGCCCACATTTGAGCTAAGCTTAATTGATAACTCTCCTATGTGTATATTTTAAAGAGCAGCCTTGGGCACACCAAGAGGGAGTGCAAGTGTTTCATGCTTTCTTGGTTTTGAGCTTTCAAAGGGGAATTTACCTGGCTGGCCACTGCTGAATGTGAATGCTGGAGACTAGATGCACTCTGGTCTAATCCAGGGTCGAGTCTTAATGTTAAATTGCACTGTCAATGCATTGTACAATGGGGAACTCATTTAGGGGAGATGTGTAAGCTGCATGCACACCTTCCCTGTGAGGATTCTGCTTTGGAAAATACAGTGGCTGCATAAATAGCGGAAATGCAAGGTATTAATGTATCCACTTATCTGTGTATCAAACAACATCCAGAGCCAGAATATATCTAAAGAAAGAAGAGAAAGCAGCATCTCAAGAATGTCACACAGAGCCAATTTCAAGGTGCTAACATCAGGCACTCCAAGTTAATCTAAGAAAGTTGCTGAGTTACCACTGGATTCAAATAAAACAATATGTCATTCTGTCCTATTTTATTTATTTCATAAAATTTTGTACACTGCTTGATTGTTGTTGTTTTTTTTAAGAAAAGACAACCTCAAAATAAAACAAGAAAATTATCACTAAGAAAAATTAACAGTAATAATTTAATTCTTCTCAAAAGTTTAAATGACAATAGACTTAAAACTCGCAGCAACTTTATAAACATCTGGGTAGGCTTGTCTGAATAAGAATGTTTTTAGCAGGCACCAGAAAGAGTACACTGAAGGAGCTTGCCTGATATCAATAGGCAGGGGGTTCCAATGTGTAGGTGCTGCCACACTAAAAGCTCAAACTATTACAATTGTGGAATGGGTATTATGTGGCACTGTTAACAGTGCGGGTTCTGTTGATTGAAGTATGTTCATGTTCTAAATTAGAATGGTGAATGTAGCTTATTCATTTGGATACTTCCTAGTGATGTGGAATTGTCCCATCAGAAGCATCTCCCTTGTTGCTGGAGGTGCATGTAATTTGGACCCTCCTATTATATTATATTATATTCCATCAAATGCCTGTCAACAATTCTGTTCCAAATTCTGATGTCTTTCCTCACGCTGTTGAAAACATGTGCACGTGCGCGCGCGCACACCCACACCCACACCCTAGTTTCAAATAAATTCATTTCATTGCTCTTCTTTTTTCTCCTTTTTCCCCTTATACTTGCTAAGGAGGCATTTTGGTACCCATGGAACAACAATGATCCATTTTTTCCAGTCTCTCATTGTCTGATCTGCTTCTGAAACACACTTAGGCATATTCAACAGAGCCACTCATGAACCTGAGTACTTGCTGAACTGGAAATTAAGAAAGAGACTTTCTAAGGTACTTAAATAGTGGGCTAATGGCTCTGACGCTCATATATCAGTATGAAGTAAGTGGAAAGCTATCGCTTCTCATTTGTACACTTGAATATGCATCTCTTTAGGAAGTTAAAATCAATGAGATTTGCCTTTTGACGTGCTTTTTATTTCAAAACATTTGTCGTGCATGTATATGCAATGTGAACATTTCTCCACTAGGGGCTGCAGTGCTCTTCCAGGGACAAAGCCACATATGTCCTGATCTGAAGCTAGTACTGCTTTTCCCTTCAACATACCCAAACAGAAGCAGCTTGGGACTATGACCAGTGCATGGAGCACTATCAATACAACCAATATGCATAGTTTATTTGCTTACTGGGTATGGAGGAAATATATCTCATTCCTCGGTATTTCTGCTCCCAGAGCAGCTAACAAATCAGAAACAAACAATTAAACCACATATAAACAATTAAAAAACAGCAAAACAGCAAGAGCATAAAATCATAACAGCGAAATAAAACCAATTCAACCAGGATGCAGCAAACAAGGAAAGTGCTATGGGTCCCATTTACCTCCTATGTGGGTGGAAGCCTTTGACATTTTTGATCCAATTCTAATTCCAATCAAATACAGGTGCAAACACACCACTACTGCACTATTTGATCCAGCACTAAAAAAAGACATGAGATTTGGCAGCTGGATTGCTTTCCTGAAAACAGTGTTCTGAAGGGAGAAGGCCACAACCCAAAGGACCCTTTCCCTGGCTAGTACCTTCAACAGAGAACCTGTTGTAGTTCTCAAAGCTACTAACATGAGTTTGACCAAACTGCGGGAGGCAGTGGAAGACAGGAGTGCCTGGTGTGCCCTCGTCCATGGGGTCACGAAGAGTTGGACATGGCCAAATGACTAAATAACAACAGCCTGAATAAGAGGACTGAGACAAGATATGATAGCCAACTTCAAATATCTAAATGGCTGCCACATGGGAAATGGAGCAGGCTTGTTTTCTCTTGCTCTGGAGAACCAATAGATTCAAGTTCCAAGAAAAGAGATTCCAACTAAACATAAGAAAGCTCTTTCTGACAGTCAGAACTCTTTGACAGTGGAACAGACTCCCATGAGAGGTGGTAGACTCTCCTTCCTTGGAGGTTTTTAAGCAGAACTTAGATGGCCATTTGCCATGTAGGATCTAATTGAGATTTCAGCATTGCAGGGGTTGAACTAGATGATCCTCAGGGTCTATGAAAATGGCCTCTAAGATGGACTTAATGTGCAGGCTGGTTTGTGTGCAAAGAGGTGATCCCCAAAGATATTTTATGCCACATTATATCTATGTGCAATAATTTTGATTTTGGGCTAAAGCAACAAATTAGGTGCAGATACTTTAAGATACTTTACTAGAAGTATTGATGATCTACCTCAGTATAAGTTAGCTTCATAAATATATGCTGCTAACATTCCCATCCTCTTCTAGCCTGGACAACATTTGAAACAGAAAGCTGAAAGTGAGCATTCAAATGTTTCCTCAATGTTATGTGGGACAACTCATCAATCATATTTGCTTATATTTTGGAAGAAGATGGGAAACAGTCACATAAACTGATTTTTTACAGGCGTAAAAATGATTCAAAGTAGCTGTAAAATCATTTACTGATATCCAGCTACTTTTTGCAGTAGTTTGGCAGATTCTCTACATCAAGAACAAATTTGATTTAAGATTTGTAATAAGCACTTACATCAATAAATTATAACAGATTGGTGATTAGTGGTATTATTTATATGCAATATTTTGTACCTCTTATAATGCTGCTGTCTGCTTCACAGGGATTAATTATTTTCATAATTTTGTCTAAGTAGTAATATAGAAAATGTCAAAAAGAAAATTAGATTTTCACTTTCCAGGCACAGAAATTTAATTAAAGTCAACTCATAGTCAAAGGAGAACATTCTTCATCAGTTCTGAGATGTGGCAACGATGCCATGCAAGAGACCAAAGCTCAAAAAGTAAGTCTAGGAATATTAATTGAAGGTTTACAAGCCTATGCACATAGCCCAAATGGTCTCTGGAGTTTGTCTACTGGAGACAAGTTATAACTAAAAGCACCTGGTGATGGTTTTCCCAGCTGAACACTATTCCTGCTTATGGAACCGTCTCACATATGAACCATTAGGAATTCTAATAGAGGGAAGATTAGATGCCTTCATTTAAATAAATAAATTTCCAGGAGCTCACCTTAACTTAGAAAATGGAGATGGTAATTTAACTGTACATAAAGACACCTTCATTAAAAGCCAGCAAATTAAAGAAGGCAAATTAAAACCTGAGTCTGAATGGATGACTTTTTATGGTTGTGTATATCATTTATTTAAGTATTAACATCCCACTCTCCTGGTTAAAGCTTCTAAGCTTCTACAAAGTGGTTTACATAAAACATAACCAAACCAATATAAATACAACGTAAACAGTCATAAAACCATGTGAATTATTAAACACATTTAAAACATTAAATAAAATAGCAGCGTAAAAACATCCTGATTGAGACCAGTAAGGATAAAACACAGAACAATAATATTTTTTTTAAAAAACACAGATGGGTGCCAGCAACTGAAAGCAGACTAAAAGACGTAAGTTTTTAAGGCTCATTTAAAATGATATAAAGAGGGGGCCAAAGACCCACCCTATAGGGGGAAGTTCCATTAAGACGTGTCACCACTGAAATGTCCATGCCATTTTTTGCCCACCACTCTTACTGTTTTGGGGCAGCGGGGTTGAGAAAACACAAATGTAGTGGGGGCTAGAAATTTCTCTTCTATTCACTTGTTTTAATTTGCCAGCAACTGCCATTTTAGATGAGCTGTAAACAGCATTCTATAGGCAACTAAAACTAGTTTGATTCATTGCCCTCAAAACCGTGCTTTTCTTTGCTTTTTATCCGTGTGAACCAATTTAGTATATCATTGCAAGTAAGTGAACAAAATAAATTCAAGAAAATGTAGTTACTACGTTGGGCGAATTTGCTCATTAATAGCTGCTTCTTCTCGAAGCATATTTTCCTTCTGCTTTTATGTTTCCCACAATGCCCATTATTTAAGCTGTCTTAAATAAAATGATGCCAAAAATATTTATATGTCATTAAAAACTTATTTCTTTCTTTTTTTAAAAAACCCACTAATGCAAAATGGACAGTATGACCATTTAAATTATTTCCAGTCTAGTCTAGTGTTCTTGTCCATGTGCTGAAAAACAGATAAACTCTGGGTTTATACTATTGAACATTTTCTTTTTCATCATATTGAAGCATATTCAAGAGAACATGAACCACAGAAGAATTACGAGGGATTTCGTGATTAAAAATATCTTTTTAAAATGAGCATATAAACCAGGCCTGCATATACCATAGCCTGTGCCTTATCTAATGAAACACAGCCTATTATCCATGCATTTGCTATGCCAGATATTTGACAGCCCCCCCCCGTAACTTTATGAATTTCAGACATGAAACAAAAATGGAGCTTATTGAGTCCCCTTTGGGCCACCATACATGGCTGGTGGGCTATCTTCAGTTTGATTAAAAGGGAGAGCGAAAACCACATAGAAAACACATGTTAGGATACCTTCTGAACCCAAACTGTTTTTTGCAATTTGTTTATAGTGTTATTTTAATTTTAATGCATTTTTTATTATTGTGAGCTACCTGGGCTCTCTTTGGAGAGGAAGGGTGGACTGTACAGTTGAAATAATACATAAACAAGGAGGTTGTACTTTCTGAACTCAGCTCTGGGCAGCCTCCTTGTCTGAGAAGGGTCACGCTGAGAGGTTTTGAAGGTGCAGATATAAAATGCTCAAAGGGATACTTTGAAAGCAGGCATTGGGGCCAATCTCTGCCTTCAAACCTCATCCTTCTCAGCCAGGAGACTGCTCAGGTCTGAGGTAAGGATGGGGAAAAATTCAATTCAGTTCACATTGTATACCAGCTTACCTAATTCACTCTTTTTGAAACAATACACAAACTGAAACAGCCTTCCTTCAAAATATGCACTTTTCTGAATTTTGCAATACAAACCCTGACAGTAAGAGCTGTTTGACAGTGGAATTTGCTGCCAAGGAGTGTGGTGGAGTCTCCTTCTTTGGAGGTCTTTAAGCAGAGGCTTGACAACCATATGTCAGGAGTGCTCTGATGGTGTTTCCTGCTTGGCAGGGGGTTGGACTCGATGGCCCTTGTGGTCTCTTCCAACTCTATGATTCTATGATCTATGATTCTATGAATTCTCCAGCCAAGTAATGTTTACATAAATGCATATGCTTGGAAACTTACTCATATGTCAGTGAAAATAACACACACAAATGCATTATATTAGGGGAAATTCCTTTGCAAAAAATGTGTATACTAGGCACAATTGCATACAAACATGTGTACATTGGGAGAAATTCACACTAAAATGTTGAATTTTAACACACACACACATTCAAACTGCTGTGGAAATGGGATGACTTAAATTTAAGATAGCAAAAGTAAGAGACAGAGAAGCACTGAAATTGACCATATTCACAAATACCCAACCTAAGGAGGGATGCACTGAGAAACCAGGGGAACATTATTGCAGATTTAATTTTGTTTGGATGAAAGGAGATAGTCACACACAGATTTTGACACATGCATAGTTCTGTTTCAGCTGTTTTGTGAGGATTTTGCCCACTTTTGCAAAGCTCTTGTTTCTCCCAAACATGCTCCTACTTCCCTCTTGTGTGTGACTGGCATCATTCTGGCTGGGTAAGCATCAACCCTCACCCCTTGAACACTGGAAAGAATGGGAAATATGTCAGGAAGAAAGCTAAAAACCCTTTTGCATCCGTTTAATCCTGAATAGTTATATAGGTGAGGAGTGTGTCCCAATGATTTAAATACGAAGGTTGAAGAGTTAAGGTTACTCAGCAATGGGTTCAGCAATGTATTGACTTAGCTGCAAACCTATTGATGACTAACCTTTTTCTGCCATGGGAATGCAGTATCCATGCCTCTGATCCCACAGCCACCATGCATTAGGAACTGTATGTGGCACCATGCATTTTAATTTCCACTTTCCCTCAATGGCTTTGCTATATCCTATCAGCTCAGGCTACTTTACCTCTCAATTCTTCTGGCAGTGAAACTGCCCAATATATGAGGTCCTTATGTAAGATGGTGAAAAATTGAGGATGGCAATTATTGGACTGAATCCAAAGAAAGCTCCTGTTAGCAGAGACCAGGGGCTTGAGAACCCACCACCAATTATAACTTGTTGTTATAGGATACTCACATAGGAACCAATTCCCAGGAGTGTTCTTATATTGCTCTTAAAGAAGTGTGTGTGCCGCCCCCCTCACAATTTTTAATAATAGTCCCAACAGCAACTAGAGGTAACTTTATTTATCTGTGATAATATAGAGATCACCTCAAGATACAAAAAGCATTTTACAGTTCTGATGGGAATAGCTTCTTTTTCTCCGATCTCTTTAGAATACGTCACAAAATATGATGAACTCTTCAGGCGTAAATGGACGTAGAGCCATTTTTGCAAAATGCTTGCAGCAATGTAAAAGCTTGCAATTCTTAGCCTCACCATTCTTCTCTTGGCATTCCAGCTCCATGACATGTTTATACTCCCTTGTGGGCTATAACCCCACATAGTTATCATCCTTCCCCCACCCCTTTTTAATGGAAAGTGGTAGGGTTCGTGTTAAAATACGCTGTGTGGTTTTCTGTAAGTGTCATTTTTTTCAGATGAAATTTCAGTGCCCTTTCTACTAGCTAAATAACCATAAATGTGCTTTCATGCATATGCAAGCCTATCCCTCTAAGCACCTTATTAATTATTTCAAAGATATTTAGAGGTCAGTACTCATGGAAATATCTATGCATGAAGACTCATTAATTCAAGACACCATAAAGAGAAATGGGATAGAGTTTAGTTACCATAAGACGAGAAAACTATTTTGTAGTGGGTTTTGCTCCTAGGTGCAAAGTCTCAGTATCTACACACAGAATGGGTTTAAATCATAGCTCTGTTTTAAATAATCAGACCAGCTATTGTAAAATATTGGTGTTCCAGCAAGTAGAAGCCCTGACATCTGAATTGAATTCTGAATTGACATGATTGGATATTGTCTAATGAATTTTAACCCTCCGAAGGAGTGGGTAGGGCTCATCACTCAGTACATGCTTTACACATGGAAGATTGTGGGTTCAGTCCTGGTATCACACATCTACAGAGTCAGAGAGCAGGTGATGGGAAACACCCCTCTCTGCTTGATACCATGGAAAGCCTCTGCCAGTCAGAGTAGACAATAGTAGGCTAGAAGGATAATAAGTATAAAGCAGCATCTTATGTCCTCATAAATTCTAAACAATACTTGCTGGACTATCTATAGAAAACAACCCTACACCAGGTAGTATTTTTCTAGGCAATCTATCAGATTGTAACTTAGATCTCCACATTCAGGTATGCCAGTTATGGAGCACAGTGCACGCGCACACACACACATATATCACATTACATTCACCGTAAGGGATTTGTGGTGATACTGAAGCCTCTGGCAATTATTGTTTCAGCTGTCCTAATGTCACAAATAGTGGAGCAGGCAGAGGGTGTTCAGCCAATGGCAGCCAAAAGGCCCAGGAAAGAATGAAAGCCGGAGCAAGAAGGGGCAGAGTAATGTGCACAAAGTGAGGGAAGGTAGATTGGGAAACCTGGTATTCACATATTAATCTGAAATAATATGAGAAATATTTGTTATCTGGGCTCTAATCTATGGTTGCTTCCAAAGGAGACATCTACTGTAGAACAGCTATGTCCCCCCCCACCCACTCACTTTTAATAGGGCATCTACATGACACAGTGATCACAACATTTCCCCTCTGTTCAGCTTTCTTTCTAAAACACATACATCACACAGCTGTTCAACAGGTTGTTTGGCCAATCACTACTTTATAAAGAGAATAAATAAATGTTCTCTATGATGTCTTTCCTTTCTAAGAATCAGCTTAATCACTTTAATCCTTCCTCTTCCAAATATCATCATTATCTTTATATACATTTTCTTTTTCCTTCCTAAACTGAAGCTAATGGGTAACAGGATCATGCTTGGAAACGCAGCAAGGGGGAGTATCCTACATTTTCTCCACACATAATGGGTGAAACTGCTTTGAGTAGTATTTTTTACAACCAAGTGGTGTATAAACTTTATGGAATAAATAAACGTAGTGGTCCCAATGAAAATTACTCCACTCCCCTCACATTTGGAGCAGGGGAAAAAGGTCTGTCCACTTGATGACAGATTCTAGAAGTCTGGAAAAAGAGTTGCTATTCCATTTCCATCTTAAAGCAGAACCGAAATGACTGTGTGCTACTAAATCATCCATGTCTGGAAGCACCCTATGTGTAATGACCCTGCCATTAAGGCACACAAGTTACAAAATTGATTTGAAAAATGCTATTTGTACAAAATACATTTTTCACTACATATTTCATGCTCAAATTACTATGCATCTATGAAACACATCTCTGTTCTCAGTTACAGCGATCCAATGAAGTAAATCCTGTTATTTTCCTGAAGGGTTTTTGACCTCTAGATTTATCCAGATATATATACAGTCATGGGAAAAATTCAGTGGTTTTACATACGAAGACATAATAACAATCATCTGTTCCTTAGCAGGTCCTAAAATTAGGTAAATACAACCTCAGATTAACAATAACACATGGCATATTACACTGTGTCATGATTTATTTAACAGAAATAAAGCCAAAATTGAAAAGTCATGTGTGAAAAACTAAGGACACCCTATGATTCAATAGCTTGTAGAACCACTTTTAGCAGCAGTAAAGGGACCCCTGACCGTTAGGTCCAGTCACGGACGACTCTGGGGTTGCGGTGCTCATCTCACTTTACTAGCCAAGGGAGCCGGCGTACAGCTTCCGGGTCATGTGGCCAGCATGATTAAGCCACTTCTGCCGAAGCAGAGCAGCGCTCGGAAATGCCATTTACCTTCCCGCCACAAGCAGTACCTATTTATCTACTTGCACTTTGACATTGTTGTGGAGGAATTTTGGCCCATTCTTCTTTATAACGTTGCTTCAGTTCATTGAGGTTTGCTGGCATTTGTTTATGCACAGCTCTCTTAAGGTTCCGCACAGCATTTCAATTGGGCTGAGATCTGGATTTTGACTGGGCCATTGCGACACCTTGATTCTGTTCTTTTTCAGTCATTCTGTTGGTGTGCTTGGAATCCTTGTTCTGTTGCATGACCCAATTTTGGCCAAGCTTCAGCTGTTGGGCAGATGGCCCCACATTTGACTATAGAATAGTTTGGTATAGAGAGGAGTTCATGGTCAGCTCAATGACTGCAAAGTTCCCAGGTCCCGTGGCTGCAAAACACGCCCAAATCATCACCCCCCCACCACTGTGCCTGACAGTTGGTATGAGGTGCTTGTGCTGATATGCTGTGTTTGGTTTTTGCTGAATGTGGTATTGTGCATTATTGTCAAACATCTCTACTTGGGTCTCATTCTGTCCAAAGGACATTGATCCAGAAGTCTTGTGGTTTGTTCAGATGCAACTTTGCAAACCAAAGCTGTGCTGCCATGTTCTTTTTAGAGAGAGGAGGCTTTCTCCGGGAAACTCTTCAAAACAAACTGTACTTGTTCAGTTTTTTTCTCATTGAACTGTCATGAACTTTAACATTTAACATGCGAACTGAGGCCTGTAGAGCCTGAGACATAACTCCCCCCCCCCCCAATCTCTCTAAGCATTGCACTGTCTGACCTTGGGGTGAATTTGTTGGGACGTCCACTCCTGAGAAGATTGGTAACTGTCTTGAATGCTTCCCACTTCTGAACAATCTTTCTCACTGTAGAATGATGGACTTAAAATTGGTTGAAGGTGGCCTAGAACCCTTCCTAGTTTCATGGGCAGCAGCACTTGCTTCCCTAAGAGCATTGTGTGGTCTTTCCTCCTTGGCATTGTGTTAAAACACACCTGAATGCTCCAGACCAGCAAACTGCAGAAACTTCGGCTTTTATAGAGCTGGGCACACTTGCTGATGATCAATTAAGCAAGGACATTTGATTAGCAGCCCCTGTCCGCTACTTAGCCTATTAATTCCTATGGAAGCAGTAATAGTGTACTTAGTTTTTTCAGACATGATTTCTCCATCTTGGCTTTATTTCTGTTAAATAAATCATGACATGGTATAATATGTCATATGTCGTTGTTCATCTGAGGTTGTATTTACCTAATTTTAAAACTTGCTAAGGCACAAATGATTGCTATATGTAAAACCACAGAATTCAAAGAGGGTGCACTTTCTTTTCCCCATGACTGTGTATCTCCAGCAAGATCTGATCATTCCCTTGATAGCATCAAAAACAGAGAGTCAAATGTTAATGGAAACCGCTGGCTATGATAATGATGTTATATAATTTCCCCAAAATAACAACACCAGAATGAACAGTGTTAATTTTAACATTTAAGCAAACTACACAAAGCTGATACTTTGCCTCCAGTATTTGCACCCATATGCACTGAAGAGAATGGAGGAATATTATTTTTTAGCATTTCTGGGACCAACCTCAGTGACACCAATAAGACTTATCAGTGGCTTGACTGGAGCTGAAGTAACCCCATTTTAATTCAAACAGATCTAGAAAGTAATGTCCAGAATACAACAAAACTGTTGTATTTTTGTACTGTAAACTGCCCTGTGACCCTCAAATGAAGGGTTGTATATAAATTTCAACAACAACCATGGTGTCAGTGTTTCTAAGGAGTAAGATCACAAGTATACCCTGAGACCTGCGGGTATAGGGTGGTATACAAACAACAACAAGTATGAATAGCCAACTAATTTTAGAGGGTTTTTTTATTGACACACTACAATCCTATATTCAACTACTCAGAAGTAATGGAAATGAAAAGTCTTCACTATGGAACAATCAGTTCTGTTGGGTCTGTCTTCAGCTTCCCCCCGCTGCTGAATAATGTTAACAATGGTGCATTTTGACATATGCTCTTTAGAAAGATATTGGTTTATATTTCCCACAAAAGAAGCCATGTGGAAGCAAAATGATAAATTAGTCTCAGCTACTTTGGTAAGCATCAATCTATTGTGTCAACTACACCTTTTTTTAAAGGAAAGCAGCAATTGAAAAATTCAGCCAGGAACAGAAGAGTGGCAGAGTGGGCTTAACTCTTTCCCCTTCTGTTGCTTGTCCACACAAAATATCCCCACAGCTGTCTAGTTTTGTGCCTGAAGAGAAAAAAATATGAGGTCCCCAGATATTTTATTCTGAAGGTGGGCAAAACAGGGGTAGGGCAGTATTTCTAGCAAACAAACTGCAGGAGGAAAAGTGGGGTAAGCAGTTGTTTCACCAGTAGTTCCTAGACTTTCAATCACAGACCTATAAGACTGTTGTTCTTTATTCCTTTTTAAATGATGGAAAGTGTCCTGGAACTCAGTGTCACATCTAGTTAAACCCACAGCAGATGATATGCATGGGCTGAGACATAGCTGAGGCTAAATTACTACTTAACAAGCTGAGAATAAAAAACGTAAGGCAAAAAATAAAATAAAAAATCCATAGATTGCTGGAGTATGTCAGTAAATGAATACTGATATCTTTATCAAGAAATATTTTGTCCCAAAGTAGTAGCCAACTAAACAGAGCAAAAGGACCAGAACTAAAATATGAATAGCAACAATGATGACAACAAAAATTTCAATTAAAAGTGCAATACATTGACTCTTTAATGTCATGAAGTAATTTCCCAGTGAGTCCCAAACCATTTTAATAGTAGTGTCAGCTTGAAACTTAGCACAGGGAAGAAAATCCCAATGACTTCTCCTCTGCTGGAGTGGTTAAAACAGGATAACCACTAAATAATTGGAATTTGATGAACTGTACATGTGTCTTCCTGGAAGCTGATGCCTAAGGTGGGAACTCTTCTGATAAATGTTAGAATGAGCCTGCTCGAAATTCATCCATGGCCATTACTAACATGAGTGGAGATAATGAAAATAAACAGAAAACATTACACCTCTCCTGGATCCAATACTTCTAAGAAACAGGATGGAAATTCATTGCCAGAAGTGGCTCATCCAGCATTAAATAAATTATTTGGATTGCCATGCTCAATGTATCACAAAAACATGGATATGGCATGGTACTGCCAGCAAATTTGACACCTGACAGCAAGAAAGAAAATTAGCTGTTTTGCAATTTTCGTTGCTCAGCGTGTAAGAATCAACATTTTGCTGTTTTGCTTTTTTCTGATATGTCACCTTTTTCCACAATCATCAACCATTTTTGATGCCTCTAATCCACATTTCTCTCCCTAGTCAAGCAGAAAGGATACTCAACCTAACAAATGCTGCGGGTGATCTGCCATGCACTCAACACAGTGGTAATTAACAGAGATAACTTCACCAGCCAGGAAGGTTATTTGAAATTCCTGTTACATACTTTTCCTATTAGCTGTTGAAGATAGGCCAATGAAGTTAACAACTTATTTGACTCTAAAGAAGACATGTGGAGGTCATTCAGCTTTTCTTTTCTATCCCCCCCCCCTGCAGTTTATAGCTATCATCATTTAACACTTGATGATGATGAAATACTAATGTGAAAAAATATGTATGCATATGCTTATAAAAGAAATGCCCTTTAGAACCAAGATATAGCACTGCAAAGGCAGAACAGGACTAGAGGAGTTTTTCTGAAACCAACAGGCAGTCCATCAAAAGAAGCAAATGCTAAGACAAATCATTATTCCATGATTATTATTTTTAAAAAATGAGTGACAGATATTTGTTATTTGAGCTAGTAATTCCTGCCTACTATTTAAGCCAAGTAATATGAGAGGGGAAAAATACTGGATGACTTACCCACACATGGGAGGGAGTAGCCAAGGTCAGGGTCATGGATAAACTGGCGATTGTTCAGCATAGTGACACAGTATAAATGAAAACAGTCCAGGCAAATGACATGGCGATGTATGCACTGGAATACCAACACAGGGCTCCTAAAAGGAAAGGGGGAAAAGGATAAAGCAGTTTGTCTTTATTATGCCATGCTATTCCTATGTAGCTTTGCTTCATGCTATCAGTCTTCTATGCTTTATATGGAACATACAAAGACACAACATCTGCCTAGAGAGAACTTACACCCCAAGACCTCTCAGATCTGCTACATCAGCATGCTAGCACGAAGGATGAGTCTTACCAATGGCTGTACAGGATTATCGCGAGACATGATGACACCGATTTTTAGGACTGTAATTAAATTAAGACAGACTGCACAGAGAGGAGAGGGGTGAATAATTTAATAGCAAGGACTGGAGGGTAGTGGGGGGAGAAAGAATGCCAATATGTAATTCAGTCTCCATCAATAACATCCTACATGTTTCTGAGGACTGGAGAGGGGACATAAACCACAGAGTCATTGGTGATATTATGCCATAATTCCAAAAACAGTTTTGTGATGCATAATTCAACCTGAGCAGAATTACTGTATTGGCCCGAATATAAGCCGCACCTTTAAAATTCAAGGGGGAACAAGAAAAAAAGACAATACCCGAACATAAGCTGCTCCCTTAAAATTCTGCAGGCACTCACACCCGTTCTGTTTTACCGTATGTCTGTTTCAGCAGTGATATCGTAAAAGCCAATTTTTGTAAGGTCGCGGATTTAAGCCACGCTTTAACTTTTCACGGTCAGAATTTGGAGAAAAAGTGAGGCTTATATTTAGGCCAATACGGTATATGGAATTAAGACCATCAAAAGCTCTTTCTAGAGATTCATTATAATGATAATGAGCACATGTAAATTGGGGGAGGGACATGCTGCCAAGATGCTATCCCCCCCACCCCCCACAATCATTAGCCTTAGGATGAATGAACGGCTGCACAAGTGGAACTCAATAGTCTCATTCCAACCATACATCTAAAGCATGGCTTTCCTCCCTGGGGGAACAATAATGTATTAAGGATGCTGGAAATTGTAGCTCTGTTAGGGGCAAACTACAATTCCCAGGATTCTTTGCAGGAAGCCATCTACTTTAAAGCTATGGTGTTGGCCTACATTGACATTATCCCTGCACTGGCACAATAGTGCAAGTTCACATCCATGGCAACACATTGTCTATTCTTCCACCCTTACAATATGGTGACCTAGCTTCAGAACCTTCCCTGACCAAACAGCTTGCAGCAGTTTCTACCATGAACAGGACACAGGATAAGAGTCTTCTTTGCCATAAAGTGTGCTCCCACCCTTCACTAGGAAAGGCAATAAGAAACACAGCTACTTTTATTGATGGACACCAAGCACTGCATGCCACTGATTGCCTTGCTGGTCAAACATTCATGATCCATTATTCATTTCAGGATGAAAATAAAGGCCTGTGACAGCAAAACAAACAGCAGCTGCAGGCAGAGTTGCAATGTAATGCCATGCTTTGGATCTGTCAGTATATGGTCTTAATGTGAACACCATGTCCTGTAATAACTGCATCCCCAAATATAGGCACCAGAGATATTACTCCAGCAAGCAATTTGGGGGCCTGGCCATAGCATCACAAATGAAAAACACATTACATATCTTAAGGGGTCAGGAGAAACAGTTTCTCCTCAACCAGGCATTTGGCTGATTTACATTCTATGATTTTTATAACGTGTTTGTGAGAGCGGGGTTATTGTTTTGTTCTTGTTTCTGTTTCATTGTGTAATTTGTATTCTCATTTTGTATTTATCTCTTGTGAACTGCCCTAGGATCTTTGGGTGAAGGGATATATATATATATATATATATATATATATGGGATAGTCTGTCAATCAATCAACCAACCAACCAACCAACCAACCAACCAACCAACCAACCGGGACATCCTCTCTCAGCTTAGTCCCAAAGGACACCTAGTCACAGATAGTGGCATTTGCAGCTTCTACCCATTAGGTTCCCATTAGCAGAGGTTGGATGTCCATCTGTATTGGATGCTTCAGCTGAGATTCCTGAATTGCAAGGGGCTGGACTAGATGACCCTTGGAGCCCCTTCCAGCTCTATGAGTCTATGATTCTAAGTGGCAGTGCATCCAAGAGGAAGCTACACAATGGCACATGTCCTGCCATATAATGGAAAGTAGCAATCATTGTCATTAGGGATGAACTGCTCAAGTCTTTCGCTTCCTTTCAAGAATAAACTTATCAGCCACTCAATAAATTAAAACAGCCAGTATAATTTGGAAGTCACCGTATGGGGTAATATCCGAATTACACTTAACTTGCAAGTCCCCCTTATTTCAGTGTGTGTCCTTTTGTCTTCAGTGAAGCAAAATATTCCGTGCATAATCTTCTTTCAAAATATCCTTAAAAAGCCTCATACACTGTAGATTTCAAGGTAGTGTGTTGGTACCATTAAAAATATAATCTCAGTGTTTTAAGGGATTTTCGCAGAATAAAGCAGCTTACAAACTGAATTAAATAAAACCTCCCCACTACTAATCCTTATTAGTTGACCACTTGCTGTTCTGATTTATATAAAAAAGAGACAGGCAGCAGACAGAATATTCAGCAGATCTCAGAAACTGTAGCTGATGTAGTCCCTGAAGAACCGAGGCTGCAATCCTGTTGCATTCACTTACTGGGAGCAGATGCCATTAAACTCAGTGGGGCTGACTTCCAAGCACACAGGTTGAGGACTGCATGAGAACAGCCACTTTCATACTTGTGGGTTTTATTCAATCACAGGCGGGGCCTCATTATAACTCTGCCAACAGTTCAAATGCTTCCAGCTATGCCCTCAAACACACTTAGGCTGAAATCATGTCTACTCAGAAGTAGGTCCTATTGAATTCAGTGGGGCTTACTTCAGTCCCAGGTAAGTGAGGTTAGGATTGCAGCTTCACTTCTTCTTTCTATCTAAAGTTGACTGAAAGTGGAGCAGATATACATGTATAGCCTAGTTTTGACACAGGGCCTTCATCCCATCTTGTGGTTTTCTTTGATGACACACAATTATGTGCAAAGAAAAAAGAAGAAGAAGAAAGCCCGTGAATGAAGGGTAGGCTGTGGACAGGGCCTTCCACCAAAATCACCACCACCACCTGTACTCAATATTACATTTGCTTGTGTTAACAAGGCTTTTGAGAAAGAAACAGTTCACGTTTGTTTAATCTACTTAGGAAATGGAATGAAGAGAGTCTTCTTCTCACAGGTAATATGCTGAGGCATTTCCAGCCCTCAGCTAGGAATGCAGTTTCTCCTCAACCTGCCTGACATAGAGGTACATACACTGCAGCTTTTGGTTGAACGCACTCAACAAACTCCCCATAAGGTTCCCATCTCACCAGCCCAACATGCAGAGTTGAGCACAGGAGAGGATGGATAATGCCGTGTTTCTTACCTAGCCAACAAAACATCTACTGGGTTGTTTTAGTACATTCTAACTCCCTGAAGACAATTCCTCAGTAGCAAGGGATAGTTCTTTTAAGCAGGTGAGCAAATAGACCCATCTGATTAAAACAGGAAGGGAGGGGCTGTAGTTCAGAGGTGAAACATATTCTCTGCATGCAAAAGGTCCAGGTTCAAACCCCCGCCCCAAGAATCTCCAGGAAAGGGCAGGAAAAGACTTTATCAGAAACAATGGAGAGATGCTGCCAGTCAGTGCTGACAATACTGAGCTAGATGATGCAAGGGTGGCATAAAGAAGCTTCCTATGAAATACACCCACTACCTCTGTTTACTTTTTCGAAAGCAAATTTGTATCATTTTCAGGAGAATCTGACACAGAACCTGATACCCCTGACTGTCCATTACCCCTGCTACTAAAGCTATTGTTGTACCTTGGCAAAGAAAAGGGGAGAGGTAAAACTCAATACAGTGGTGCCTCGCAAGACGAAATTAATCCGTTCCGCGAGTCTCTTCATCTTGTGGTTTTTTCGTCTTGCGAAGCACGGCTATTAGTGGCTTAGCGGCTTAGCGGCTATTAACGGCTTAGCGGCTATTAACGGCTTAGCGGCTTTAAGAAAAAGGAAACAAACTCACAAGAACTCGCAAGACGTTTCGTCTTGTGAAGCAAGCCCATAGGGAAATTTGTCTTGTGGAACGACTCAAAAATCGGAAAACTCTTTCATCTAGCGAGTTTTTCGTCTTGCGAGGCATTCGTCTTGCGGGGCAGCACTGTACCCGTGTTTTCTCCCCATCCCTTTATATTATCAGTATGGACTTGATGGGAAATCAATTAAAAAGAAGCTGTGGTGGGAGGTATTATAATTCTGTACATCTTTCCTCCCCCAGCCCTGGCCCTCAACTGAGGAACAGCAAACCATGGATAATACGTTGCTGCTACAGAATCCTGGCTAAACGGAGAAAGATATGAAGACTGATCTTGTTTAGATAAGAGCCCCACTGGGAAATAAATTGTTTGAGTATATCTCAAAATCTCGTGACAGGTGTTATTAATGTATTGAGAGACAGTCCAGTGGCTAGGAATGCAAGAAGCTTTTTAGCATATGGAATTACCTGCAGACACAATAGAGGATTGCAAAGCTACATCTTTCACTGCCTGCTTATGAAAACCTTGAGTTAGCTTGCTCGCCTGTTAGTCCATTACTTTCAGTTTCGGTGAAGGGGTGGGGGTGGGGTGGGTGAGAGAGAGAGACCAAGCAATCTGAGGTTAAAGAGAATGTCACATTAAAAATCAGCAAGTTGACATCACTATTCTGAAATGCTTCAGAAATAGCTAAAGCCTGCAGATATTTGTAAAGGAAAAAAAAAATGTGATTGAACCTGTGAAAATCCCTGGGGTTATTTGTAGGTGACAATTGGATTTTTCTCACCCCTCTATCAAATATCTTAACCAAATAATAATAAAAAAGAGGGATATGTCTATATGGTTGACTCTCAAGGATTACATTCAGTGAGGCAGAAATAGACATATAGAGTCTGTTGCTGTGGAATAAATAAATGTGCTGCTGCTCATCCTTCGCCCAAGAGGGCTATATTTATTATAAAATGCCCAAGAGTTTCCCATTAACGTATTTTTTATTGGTTTTAGCAATCTTCTCCTAGCTTCAAAAGCTTTCCATATAAGCACCATAAAATCGTTTTCAATTTTGGAGGATCTCTATACTCTTCCAAAACAATTTTATCTGTTAACATCCACAGGAGGTTAGTAAGCATTTTTCAAGATGAGACACATCACTGGAAATAAATCTGCAAATGAACAAATACACCCAAACTCCAGAAAATCAAGGACGCTATGTTCACACATATAACCCCAAAATCACATTTGTTAACCTCAAAATCATATTTATCACCACCAAATCAGATATATGATAAACATTCAACAGAGGATTCATTCTCTCATACTTGATAGAGAAGAAAGGCCGGTGTAGCAATAGTGAAAGTTAAAATTTTATTTCTACCTTAGCAATTTACATGATCATGGTAATTGTTTATATAGCCCAACTTCATTCTTTATCATTACTCAGTGATACCTGAAGGCAGCTTTCACCTAAACACCCAGTGCCTCCCCCCCTCTTTGGACCAGGCCAGGCACTATCTGTGCAAATTTACTGCCATTAAAGCAAGATTAGCTAGTGTGCCCTGTCAAATGGTGCTCCCAGCATACCAGACCATAACAACATCTGAACACTACAGTTTTCTCATACTTGCACTAAAGAAATTACCTCTTACCTCTCTGAATATTAAGGAAGTTTCCCTGAGATATTTCCCATAACCATGAGAGTTTAACCTATGATTTAACAACTAGAAACATAATATAAAATATTATTTATATACTGCTTAATGCCCAGATAGCTTCTAAGCAGCTTACAAATCATGAAAACCAATTGCACAGTGCTAAGGACAGGATAATTAAAAAATACACCATAATTAAAATACACAATACAACAATTGCATGAAAAAATTAAAATATAATGTTCATTACTAAAATATACAATAAAAAATCACAGCACAACAATTAAAACAGGAAACATGAGATCAAGGGGATGCCTTTGGTAAAGAGGTGTATCTTCAACAACCAGTAGAATGCCACTACAAAGATGAATTTCCACATGTATTCTAAAGCGGTATAGTCTCATGAAGACTTCATCTGCTCTATTTATGAATGTCTAAATCAGTTTTATACAACACAGGAACCAAATGCTCAGTGAATTTCTCAAAATAGCAGCCACATTCCACACAGATGGGGTGTTTCAAAATCATAAGACTTAATGTCCCTGCCTTTTCCATTGCTATCTCACAGAGGAATCCTGAAAAGCCATTCTCCAAAATAATCCTATTTACTTCACTGGGATTACTTCAGGGTAAGCAAACCAAAGAACACAGCCTAAATCTGTAAAATTGCACATCTGACAAACTACACAACTGTGAGATGTTCTGCTAAAAATAGTATTCATTTTGTGAGTTTGGCCTCGTACCATCTGACACATTTTCATAAATGGAAGATGATGAACAGCTCAGAACAGCTGTAAGCTAACCTACATTTACTTACAGTGCTGTTTTTAAAGGGGGGGGAATACATTTTGCTTATGTACATCTGTTCAGAGGATAGGGAACGAATTACCAGCTCACCATTTGAGTTATATCTGACCAACCTTTCCTTTTCACATGCCAGTGATAGGTCATAAAAGCACATGGGACTCCAGTTACAAATATATGACAGAAATCGTGACAATATACAAAATAAGACAGGGCCCTGTAACTTTGTTGCATGCAAGAGAAAATTTCAGCATGACAGACCCTCCAAGTGTCCCTATTTTCTAGGGACATCCCAGATTTAGAGAAGCCATCCTGGTTTCTGATTTGATCCTGCAATCCTTAGGAGGTCCCTATTTTCACTGGATAAATGTTGGAGGGTGTTAAACATGTCTGGAAGCCTGTAATGTGTAAAGCAGCATGGTGCAGAGGTTGGAAGTGGGGAAGTGGTGGCCAAGGCCAGGGTTAAGCATGTCCACTACAAACTGTTCCCACCTACAGCTACTACTAACAATAGAAGAAGCATTCATCAGGGTTTTATTACATATGTTTGCAGTCACTGTCTAGTTGAGCCCTTAGATTCCAAGGATTTTCACAGCAGCAGAAACTTTATCTTTTAACTGAAAGGCAAGGTGAATTATGTAACTGCTCTATTCCTTGGAGAAGTTTTACCAAAGCAGATACTGGCACTTTGTCTTTTACAGACAAACTTTACGCTTGGCTTCAATAGTTCAGTTGCTTCCAGAGATCAGATAAGTTGCCAACCATCACCCACAGAACACCCCTTGTGGCCTATAAAAAGTTATAGAGCTACTATTATCATTGTAGCTCCCATCTCGAGCCCTTCTAGATAAAATGTTTCTATGCCCCAAGATTCCTTGACATAACTAAAAGTGTTTTGAATGAAATACTTTTAAACTCTTCCATTACCTCTCTTCTATTTTCAGTAGAAATCAGCTTGATTCAGAACAGATACTTCACAAAGACATAAAGTTCCCATTCAAGCTACAGTGGAGAGTGGTAGTGGTGGAAAGACAACATAAACATGCCAGGGGGTGGGGAATGATCCAGATAATGTTAATGACACATGGATTTTCAATAGGACAGCACGTAAGTCCACCCATTGAAATCAATTGGCTTTACTATGGTTGGATTACCCACATTATTGATAACATTATAGTTCAGTGTTCTTCTAAAGCAGGGGTGGCTTAACTTTGTTCAACCTGGCAGCTGTATTGATGGTCAGTCACTCTCCCCCCCCCCCCCGAGAGACACATGCTGGTGGTGAACATGGCCAATGGTATGTGCACACAGAGAGACATCAGACATGTAGCATGCACGTGCATTTCCCGAATGCAGACCACAAAGTGCACACTCACCACTCCTGCAGGCACACAATTCTCCCACCCTCCCTCCCTCCCTCCCTCTCTCACACACATACACATAAGGACACACATAGAGAACACTCTTAAAAAGTCATCGCCACCCTAGCAGACTATGTTTTTTTAGCTCCCAGTCTCAATGCTGAGCACCAAAACATTAGGATCAAGATGTGGGAGCCAGTGGGCTACTGTGAGCTAGATGCCCATCTTCAAAGAGCTCATAGGAAGGAGCGACACAGCAGGTGGGTCCTCCCATTTTTATTCTTACCACTCAAGTGAACTAGTTTAGCAACTGAGTGTGACTGCCCCCTGGCAATTTTGTGAGCTTCAGCACAGCATGAGAATGTGAATCCAGGTATCCCTAGCCCAGGAGTGCATAACCTTTGGCCTTCTAGATGGTGATGGATTACATCTCCTATCTTCTCCATTACCCTGCAATGGGGAGAGAGAAACTGCAGAAAATATAAGAAGTACTTATTCATGGCACTTTTTATGTCACTTCCTCTTGAGACTTCTCTCTCTTTTAATTCAGCTGGCTGTGGTTATCATGTGAACTTAAAAATGAGCAGTCACATCATAGGCCAGCAATGAAATAAACTCTTGTAAGAAACAGGTAATGCTCATTTGGAGAGATGTGCCAATTTACACTGTGGTTAATTGAAAACCACAAAAGAGGCATACTTCCAGAGCCAGGATAAAGGTATGAGACTTCAGTCCTGCACACATAATATAGTAGCTCTGTTCAGAAGTTATACTCAAGGGCAAGAGCAATGTGTGAGTGTGGCTGTGCCACGTAGCCCTCTCCTCCTAGCATCATGTATGTTGCCTAGCACTGACCCCTGGCATGTGCACATGCAGCATGAACATTTGCAGTGAGGAAATCCAGGGGTGGGGCTGGTCAATGTGCATGAAAAGAACCAGTGTCTGCTAGAGATAGATGGGAAGACATATTCCTCCTACCTTCAGGGGAAAGCTGGCTCTGGTTCTATCCAATAGAACAGACTCTGAGAGTGATGCAATATTGCCATCCAACCAAAATTAAGTACTTGGAAGTTAGACTGGTTTCAAAGTGAGAGAGTTAAGTACCTGCTTACGGCTGGAATTCTAAAACAAACTTGCTAAAGCGTAAGCCTTCTTGAATGCAATGGGACTTATAACTGAGTAAAACTGCATAGGATTGCACTGCATGTTTACTACTGAAATCAATGGGACCTACAAGGGCTTAATTGTTTTTTGATTGTGCCCCCAGTTTATTTCAACCTGAGGGTAGGAGCTTAAAATACTGCAAACCTTTTAAAATGTTAATTAATTGTTAAATGTTAATTCAGTCATTTTAAAATGGAAGTAAAAGGACATTTATTTGATCTCAAAATAAAAAAATATTTGGTTCTTGGCATTTACATTTGTTTTAAAATCTCTGGAGCATGAGGTGCAACAACAGTTCATTAAGCTTAATTATATTTACATTGGTAGGTGATGCTAAATGAAATGCATATTCCTTACCAGTTTGATTTGCTATAAAACATGGTTTATAATTATCACCTTTGAAACGAAAATGGAACGCAAATAAATTTGGCCTTATTATTTCTAAAGCTATTTCCTGAAGGATAGGAACCAATTTCGCTTTCTTAAATAAATCAGTAGACTTAATATTTTTATTTTAAAACTTAGATGACATTTAGTCATTACTTTTGGAAGAAAACTGTCCCTTGAAAAACCTAAATTTATCTTTTGAAAGGCAGAGAAAAGTATGCTGTATTTCAAACTCTACCCTTTTAAGAACATATGAGTTAAGCTGGGGCATCCTCTCTTTTTATCTTATTTTTGCTGAAAACGATCAAAGATTTTGGGAACACTGGAGAAATGCTGAGCTTCTATCCCCCTTTGCCTCCAGTTCCACAATGTAGCCTTGAACATTTGCTCCCATATGTACCTACACATGCATTAGGAGGAGGAGACATTCCCAGCTCTATGTGGAGATGCCAGGGATTAAGCTTGGGGTCTCTGAACATAAAGCAGATGCTCTGCCACTTAGCTATGGTCCTTCCACAAATGAACACAAGACTACTTCACATCTAGTTATGTTTGATAGACATTTTTTGTTGTTGTTAAAAGAAAGAAGTGGCCATGGGGGAACCAATAAACCAACTAATAGAAGTTTCCCCCCCCAATAAGAGTGGTCAGCCTTATAAAACCTTTAAATAAATTTTGTTTCAGTGCCTGACAGAAAATTTCACTTTATTTATACAGCCTGATCCTGCCCATCCCACTTTGGCTAATGTGCCGATGTGGCAGCTAAATCCATCACTGCCAAGTGAAACAATGTCGTCCTCTAGTGCAGTGTTTCCCAACCGGTGTTCCGCGGCACACTAGTGTGCCGTGAGACACCGGCTGGTGTGCCGTGGGAGGGAGGCGGGCGAGTCGGGCGCCTAGGAGAGAACAAAACCAAGTGAGCAGCGCGCGAGAGGGAAGCGACCAGAAAAAGAAGCGCGTTCGGAGTCCGGAGGCACTTTTGGGGCTGCGTACGAAGGGAGGGGGGGGCACGGACGGCGGAAGGGGGCGGGGCGCGGTTGCAGAAACCCGCCAATGCTTCCACCTCATTGGGAAAGGGAAGGGGTTGGGCCACCTAAAACTCTCCGCCGGGGCCACATCCTGCCTCCCAGCCCCCTTTCCTCCACCCACGGAGGGAGGGATGTTTTTAACACCCCCCCCCGCTCACAACCCTTTGGTAGCGTTTCTCCAATCTGAGGCGAGCGCCCGCCGACGCCCCCTTCCCCTGCTCAGTCGCGCAAAAACCGAAGTCTCCTCCCTACCCCTTATTCCCTCAAACCCCGTTTCCATAAGGGGGGGGAATAACCCCTTCCGTCGCGCGCAAAGCCCAGCTCCCTCCGCCCTTCGCGGTCTCCTCAGCAGTTCAGCCAGCCGTTTACACTCTCGGAGCCACTGGGCAAAACTCGCTCTCAGAAGCGCGCGCGCGCGGAGAGAAAGAGAGAGGGAAACAAAGTTAACTTGTGGGGAGAGAGAAAGAGCGAGCGGGAGCTAACTTGTGTCCAAAGGCAGATACAAAGTAGCCCCCCCCGCCCCGAAGGCGACCTCTCTTGCTCTGCTCCTCTGGGGTGGGGAAACCAACTCCACCACGCGGAGCAGCCCCGAGGAGGGGAATTTCGCCCCTTCGTAATGTATGCATGTAAATGAGGCGGGCGCAAGGGGTGGGCGCGGAGAGGAACTCGCGCCTCTGAGGCCGCCGCCTCCTTCTCCTCCTCCTCCGCCCCCCCCTCAAACCCAGGCGGCGGCGGCGGCAGGAGGCAGCAGCGGCAATAACAGAAGCAGCTGCGCTGACAACAACACGTGTTCGCTCGGGCACCATGGAATTCGAGGAGCTGGGGATTCGGGAGGAGTGCGGCGTGTTCGGGTGCATCGCCTCCGGCCTGTGGCCCACGGAGCTGGACGTGCCCCATGTGATCACGCTGGGGCTAGTGGGGCTGCAGCACAGGTAGGGGACACGGTCTGGGGAAGCGGGGGGAGGGTGGGTTGCTTGCGAGACAGCGGAGGAGGAGGAGGCCGGCATGTCCGGGCAGCAGCAGCAACAGCAGCAGCAGCAACTCCCGGCGACGGCTCCTCCTCCGCCCGCTATCGCCGCCGCCTCAGCTGCCGCCGTCCCTCAGTCCCTCGCTCTGCTGCCTCCTCCCACCCCGGCAAGGGGAAGGGAAAAAACTTTCACTTTTGTGCGTCCCTCCCGGCGTGACGCTGCGCGCTGACGTCACGGGGCGGGGCTTTAATGGTGGTGTGCCGCGAGATTTTTTTCCGGTAAACAGGTGTGCCGTTGCCCAAAAACGTTTGGGAAACACTGCTCTAGTGTACTTCACTTCCTACTGAACTGAGAAAAAGAAAACAACCTCTTGCTAAAAGGGACTTAAAAACCCGGGAAGACAATGTTCAATGCTCAGAACTGCCACAATGAAAGGACCTGAGGAGTCCATGTAGGAAAGGCAGTTGTGGCCCAGGCCCATTTCCACTCCCACCCCATGCTCTCTAAGCAGGGATGCAGCTAAGAAACCCAGTTGGCCAAACTTCTAAAATTATGGTACGGATGCTTGGGCATTTACATCTCTTCTCAGTTCTGTGAGGTGCTGGCTCTTAACGCTGATTTTGACTCCTAGAAACTTGAAATATCTTTCTAGCCTCAACTGTAAGGGTGGGGTATAAATAATTAATTATTATTATTATTATTATTATTATTATTATTATTATTATTATTATTATTAGCATGGCACTTACAAGGTGCATCATGACTAGGGGATAATCTACAGCACAGTGGTGTCCTGTTGCACTGGTGTTGGGATGGAAGCCATCTCTTAGGGCTCACAGTGTCCCATCTATTGTCCATACACTTTAATTATATCACACAACAATGATTATGTCCTTGCTTCCCATGGTAATCAATAGTACAGTGGTACCTCGGGTTACAGACGTTTTAGGTTACAGACTCCACTAACCCAGAAATAGTACCTCGGGTTAAGAACTTTGCTTCAGGATGAGAACAGAAATCGCATGGCGGCGGCGCAGTGGCAGTGGGAGGCCCCATTAGCTAAAGTGGTACCTCAGATTAAGAACAGTTTCAGGTTAAGAATGGACCTCCAGAACGAATTAAGTTCTTAACCCAAGGTACCACTGTACAGTTCTGCTGCTGCTTATTTTGGTTTTCTCTCCCCAAAGAAAACCTGTAAGAAGGAAGCAGACTGTCTCCCTTTTTCAAAAAGTAGCTAGGTCTATTAAAACTTGTGAGAAGTCAATGACATTTCCTCTGTCTCTTATTATCAAGCAACAGTAGCCTTCAAACATCTTAAATCACCAAACCACAAGCAATTGTTTGAGCACTGAAGCAGCACAGGTTTTAGAAACAGCACCAAGATGGGGTTCCAGCGCTCTTAAGGAAAGGACCTTGTCTCTGTGAGCTGGCCTCACTATAGATGGCCATGGAACGAGGGGTGAGGCTTATCAGATTAGAAGCAAAACTGTTAGTATTCAGGACACATCACCAAGTACACATGACATGTCAGCTGTTTACACCCCCTCCAATTCTGCCTCACATATTACTTTTAAAGTCAAACATGAAGTGACAGAAGTGTAGAAATATCTGTATCCCACACTCTGGGAACACAACAGCTTAAAAAAAGAACACCTCTACCCAGACTTGTCAGCTGACAGTTTGCTTGCTGATGTGTTTCTTTTAAAGACATTTTCTGAGATGCCCCAATTTTAATAACTTCAGACAAGCAATAAAAGAAATATTTTCTGTAAAGCAGAATGGTAAACTCTAAAATTTAAGAATCACAAATGCTTCATTTTATGTACTCTTTCAAGCCTCCTGGGTCCCTAACTTCTTGAACAAATGTATTGTTACAAAAGTTGGGTGCCACCCCACTCTCAGCCGAGCAGTCTCAGGGGGTTCCAGGCACTCTCCCAGGGTCTGTGTTCCTTTGGGGAATTGAGACACAGCGGAGACTGTTATAGCTTTAAGAAATATGGTTTCTTCACCTATTTACCTCTTCAGTCTGCATGCAGGGAGTCCAGATCTTACAGCATGGTCATTGCAAGAGGGGCTTGCCCCCCCCCAGCAGTGCAGCCATGGAGTTCAAGGCATCTCTCCCAGCCCTACCCAAAATGGATCACAGTCTTTTTTCTTCCTGTCAGCTCATACCCAGTTACCCTGGCTACCTTTCAAACCCCCAGTCTCTGTTCACACATCAGGGCAAAGGGGGAAGGTCAGTTCTCTTGCATTGCCAATGGCTCTCAATGGCCATGTATTGTTTCTTAATGGCCCTACCTTGGCCAGATCCTTGTTGTTTTTTGCATGGGTTAGCTCAGGAATTCCTCTGCAGCTTGTGTTTCTCCCTTCACATCCCAAATAATCAAAATCCTACCATTTATTAATTTTTAGGGTTTAGGGGGGTCCCTCCAATTGATAACAGTATTTTCAACAACCCTCCATTCTACAGGGCATCACAAAAACAGGGGGAAATAGTGACATCTACTATTTGAAGGGGGGCATTTGTGTCTCTCTTAAAAAAGTGATTGGAAAGCTCTTTACAAATACAAAGAACTCTAAAATGGAAGAAATAAAACATGGTTTCTCTCCATATGTATATATCTGCAATTGGCAGTGAAATACTTCAACAAGCAATTCTACCATAATTGGGGCACAATGTCATATGTGCTGAATGTAGCTTCAATTGACTTTCCTTTCCAGCTGGAAAAAAAAATCCTCCATCAGCTTTGCTGTGCCCCTGGCCATGCTATTCTACACAATCTCTACTGCTTACAATAAGTCATCAGTTCTTTGTGTTGCCTTGCATTAGGGAATGTTCTTACAAAGACAGAACTCAAATTTGTTGGCAAGACAAGACCATCAAAAAAGAAACACTGGGAGGGTGTCTGAAATATTTTAGTCATTTTGGTGTGGGGAAATGTATTTCTTTATTGTTTGTGGGCTTAAAAAGAGTACTTAAAAGGGGGGGGAATCCATACAAGTGTCTAAAAATGCAAACTATTTATATTACAGTACTAGGGAATCACAGAAAGATAGATAAAAACAACAAGCTAAAAAAGCTTGAAGGCTGCTGTTAAGATATCCATTTAAAGTAAATCAAAATCAAAACTAGGGATGGAGGAGAAATCAGTTGTAAAGGGATTTATAAACAGAATTTAAGTGCCCGCTTCTGTCAAAATTGCTTGGGTGCTGCCTTTAAAAATAAAGATTGCAAAATTGCATGCAAACATGCATACATACACATATACACACACACTACATATGAAAGAGTCAAGCCCCTTGTAGTACTGTAGCACAACTCTGTAAGTATTAATACATAAATCTTTCTAAACAGTTGTATGCATTGTTGTATGTTTCCATTTATGTGCTAGTTTCTTTAGGAAACCTGGAATATAAATGCTTATAGAAGTGGTTTTCAATCAGTGTGCTGTGGCACCCTGGGGTTCCTTGAATGATAGTCAGGGGTGCAGCGGGCAACACTGGACACTGTTCCTCTTTCCTTCCCTCCCTTCCTCTGATGTCCTTTCGTGTCTCTGCCTCCCAAAGGCTTGCACAGCTGTTTGTTGCAGCAGCCCTGGCTACAAGCTTCTCAGGTGAATGATGCTTCTGGGGCTGGCCAGGGGTTGCTTCCCAGGCCCCTGTGGAGGCAGCTGTGGCTGCCCAGAGGACTCCCAAGGAAAGGGGAGAGGAGATGAGGCTGAGGGAATGCTCCATAAGGGAGGGGTTCAAAAAGGGGCTGCTGGCTCAGCAGGTAAGAGGTGACATAACTGGACTCTTGAGTCCCACAGGGGTGCCGCAAAAAGAATGTAGTTGGTCAAGGGAGCTGTGGACCCAAAAAGGTTGAAAACCTCTGGCTTATAGTATTATATGTATAATACTGCATGCAATAAATGAAAATAGTTCATAATTTTAGAGGAACTTTTGAAAAAAAACTTGTTTCTTGTCAAGTTAAGAATTAGAAAACATCTGTGCAGAAAAGTTTGACACCAAGATTTTCAGAAAATCCCACCCCTAGTCAAAAACAATAGTTACAGCACTGCAGCATAGACACTAGCACCTGAGCTTTTGTATTAACTTGAGGAACATATATATTCCCATGGCATGGAGTGAAATCAAACATAACTTTACCATAATAAACAAGCAGTTGTGCAAGCTTCCGTGAAAGACTTAATTGCTATCAAATATGACATGCATTCCGACTTTTGCAACCCCACCTACAACCTGTGAAATAGCATTCTTCATTAAAATTCTCAGAGTATAGGGGGAAGTTTTTAAATAGTCAAAGTATTGGGGGGGCGGTATCAGTAAAGGTGGAACTACAGAAACTTTTCCTATCAATTTCTTACTTGCTTTTCTTGTTGTTGTTGTTGTGGTGGTGGTGGTGGTGGTTGCTATTTATTTATTTTCACAGAAATTTCCCCAGCCATTTGAAGAAGCTGAAAGCAACTGATGGTGATGGCCAAATAGCCTTCCATTTTGCCCAGTAATGCATCTGTTGGAACAATGTTGATCAGCCTGATCTGCTATCCTTCCCCACAGCAATGCATCTGGAATGATGCTGAATAATGACATATCATCATTCCAGCTGACACACTGTAGAAATAAAGAGCAACCTAGTCACCTGCAGTCGTCCGTCCCACCCCCCCAAGCCAGGAAGTTTTCTGCAACATAAAAGGCGGGGGCAGAAATGGAAGGAAAAGGGACTAGGCCATCCAAGGGTGGGGAAGTTTCCGTATCTCTCCCCCACAGCACCCACATTAGTTTAAAAAAAAAGTCCTGTTTTGTGGCGGTTTTTTGTTTTTTTGTTTTTTACATTTCTGTATCCCCAACAAATATGAATAACTTTTACCATGCTTGGTAATTTATTCAGTTCCATGTTCCTCACTAGAAACAGATATGGAAGGCCACTATTAATGTGCACATTTTTAGTAACTTCACTGTGGAACAGGACCTTTCCAATAGCACAGACTTCTGGCCACTGATATGACCCCCAGTTCTTCCTACCTAATTTTAGTTTACAAAATCACAAGTTCACAATATGAAGTGTTCCAATGAGCTATTTAAAGTGTCAGCCTGAAGCACTGATCTATGAAGAAGAAGAAGAAGAAGAGTTTGGATTTGATATCCCGCCTTTCACTCCCTTTAAGGAGTCTCAAAGCGGCTAACATTCTCCTTTCCCTTCCTCCCCCACAACAGACATCAGTAGGTGACATTCTGTTGCATGGGTAGAACCCAACTGGTGCTTTTGCTCTCACAAAAGGGCTTTTGATCCAGTGGAGGCGTCTACTAACGGTAGAGGATAGGGACCATGTGTTATGGGGCAGAACCGTGAAGCTGTCCTCCCAACATCAGTATCACTGTTGACTGAGGTGGGCCAGAAGCAACATCAACATTGGGACCATGCAGGTGCACCAGCAGGAGCACTGCTGCCAGTCTGACACTCCCATTACTGCACCTATTTGGCACCAAGCTCTCTGCTGCTCCACCCCATGCCTGTCTGGGTAGGTAGCAGCAATTCCAGTGTCAGGAGATCAGCTCTATGGTTCCATCCTACTACATGTGCTGCTAGTGGAGAGGAGGCAACTTCTGCCAATTACGCCTTCCACTCTGATCTGTGGGTCGGGGGTTGTCCTTCAACTCTCTGGAGATTACTTTTGGAAAGTGCTTTGAATTGGGAAAGAGAAACCAACAGAAGCTATGACAGGTTTCTCCACGCCTAAAGCAATGCACTGATTAATGTCAGAGTTTGCAGACCTGCATGGAACTAGTCTGCTTAAATCCCCGGAGAGAAAGGAATACTATAGCTGAGTACAACCCACTTAGTAGTAGTAGTAGTTTTTGGATTTGATATCCCGCCTTTCACTCCCTTGCGTAAACCCGTCTGCTGAACGGGACCATAGTTCTTCCTCCACAGTTAATACTGTATGTTTGCTTCTGAGAGGCACTAAATGGAATCTCAGCCAAGGCTCCCCCCACAAAAAGCCCGGTCTGCTGCCTAGACCTTGAAAGCATTTCCCTTCATGTTTACTCTAGTTATTTATACAGACAACTTTTATAGTAAAAGGTCACTCACGTTACGAGTCATAGATATTTCAAAGGCAGAAAGCTTATCTGTGGTTGTTAGAACTGGCAGGCCTTTTCTTTAGCAAGAAGAAAACACCTTCAGTTATGTCAACAGGGTGAGCATGAACAAGTGCTATTAAAAAAAATTAATCCTCCGCTTCGCTTTAATTTTAATGATGAAATTATTAAACTTTCAGGTGTTAGCTGATACGTAAAGGTAATTAGAAATCACATAAATTTTTAGCAATATGGTAACAATTTCATACAGAACAACCAATGCATCATGTTATGCTGTGCAGCAGTTCTGAGAAAATTTTAATCTAAAGGATATAGAGGCTTATCCAGGGGGTGGGGATTGTGAGGGGGTCAGGGGGGGAAATAATATATTTCTGAGGATTGAAGAATCAGTGCTTTGAATATGGAAACCCAGGCTCTTTTTTGACTGTTTACACACAGGGTCATGCAACCAACAATAATTTTAGCAAACAGAAAGCGACAGAATCCTTTCCTTCCCATGAGGGCAAAAAGGCTTGCGGGGCTCCTTTGTGCCCTTGTTTAATCTGTGACACTGCAATTAGAATTTGTCACTGTAGGAGCTACATCTGATGTTACAGCCTGAAGCACAGCTGAACCAAAATAAACAATCTGCTCCATTCTGCTTAGACTAATACGACAGTGATGTAGACTCGAGAGCAGCAGAAACTGCCAAACAGGCTGCTGTACTACTCTTTTACACACACATACACACAGGTAGTGAAAATGCATACTACTAATGTTCACATTAGAATTAAAATCATCCCTGTTTGTTTTTTTAAAAAAACTATATGGTCTGAGACCTACAAACCTTGGACAGCTCCCATGTGCCAGTCCCTGGGTGAATCTTCCAGGATTTTTATATTCAATCTTAGAGTGTTACACTAGAGCAGTGATTCCCCGTTGGTGGTCTGAGGACTCCAGGGGGTCCACGTAACCCACCCAGGGGGGTCTGTGGCACTATTCACATAACAAAAGCTACCATAGCAATATGAATTAAAAGTAGGGTCCATGGCTTGAGTTTCGTAAAATTGGGGGGTCTGCAGTACTTAACTGAGAACCACTGCACTAGAGTGACAAAGGGACAGAGCAGTTCACCGATTGTCCCAGTTTAATGCAATTTCCTTTCCCAAGAAACCCTCCAGTTTTTAGGAACTCTTTTTATGTAGAAAAGCACTAAGTAACCTGAGTTGATCATGTGATTGTTAAAGTTCTGTTTTATTGCTGAGGATTACCGTATTTTTCGCTCTATAGGACACACTTTCCCCCCTTCAAAAATGAAGGGGAAATGTGTGTGTGTCCTATGGAGCGAAGACGCCATAGCCCCGTGACCCTCTCCCGGCTGGAGAGGTGACACACGGCTATGGCAGGAGCCTCTCCGCTGTGCCTTTCCTCTGCTCCCTGACCTGCTCTTTGGGGCTGGTGGTGGGATTCCCCCGCCCCAAAGAGCAGGTCGAAAGGAACCTGAAGCCTGGAGAGTGAGAGGGGTCAGTGCACACCGACCCCTCTTGCTCTCCAGGCTTCCAAGGTAGCTGCCTGAACGCACCTTAAACGGCACCTTGTTTTAGAGCGGGAAAACAAGAGGGGGATAGTTCTCCCCCTCTCTGCGCAGCGCCTCCTGCCGCTTCGCTGAAGGGGCGCTGGGCAGAGAGGGGGAGATTTTTTTTTCTTGTTCTCCCCCCTCTAAAACAAAGTGCGTCCTATTGTCCGGTGCGTCCTATGGTGCGAAAAATACGGTATTTGCATTGTTTTTCTGCTGCTTTTTGCACTGCTATTTGATTGGAAGCCACCTTGTTTTTCTATTAAGGAGGTGTAGAAGAACAGAAAATAAACCAACAAATAAATAATGATGCTTTGTTTTTCCTTCCATAGCATTAGTGTCTGTTCCCATCAAAGGTTCCAGGGCTTTTGGTGAAAGCTATGGAGGGCATGTGCAAAGTGCCTTTCCTGACCACTAAGTAATGACTAGCTTCAACACAGATCAGACAGACATGCCTTCTATGTCAGAGAGCATGATCCTATCAGGCCTGAACTTCAGAAGTTTAGATTTAGAAATGAAGGTTGGAAACAAACAACGGGACAATGGGAACACGGGGACAGCATGGAAGCCAGTTTCTTTATGCTTCACAAAACCTGTGTAAACACTCACTGATCAAGGCTGCAATCCTAAACAGATGTGCAAGAATTTATGCCATGCTGAACTCAGGGGGGATTAGTCTCCTTGTATTTTTGCAAACCTCTGGTTTGCCCCAAGTGTGTGTGTGTGTGTGTGTGTGTGTGTGTGTGTGTGTGTGTGGTGCCATTTGGCTGCATAAGGCTTGGCACTCCCCTATGGGCATCGCTATTCGAAGGTATTATGACTGACCACTGAAGAGGTAACATCCAAATTCTCTAAGCTGTACATTATTTAAGTTTTCATAATTCCCTATAAGTGACCTCAACCCCCACCTGCAAACTTATCAGCTGTTAGAAAGCATGGTGTTCTTCTATAGGAAGGCGCCACCTTTTCTCATGTGACACTGCCCCCCCAAACCAAATCAAGTACATCAGCATAACCAGCATAACCAAACATATCTCAAAAACAGCTAATCTCAATTTGCATTTGTTTTCCTGCGCTCTCTCTCTCTCTCTTTACCCTTAGGCTGCCACGCTTTTCTGCTTCTATCATTCTGACAGCCAGAAGCTAGAGGTTTTACTTTTGTCCCCTGCGCTTCATAGTGAATGTATATCAGACACAAAGCAAGCAGGACAGAGCTCTGAACTGTCAGTTTGACTATGTCATGGGAACAGAGCAGGAGAGAGGCAGCCCATATGAATCTCAACTTGATGGGTTTTATTAGAATAGCCTTTTTCCCTCTCCCTTGTGTCATTATAACAAAGGTGTCAGCTTTGGAATGTCCTCAATTCCAGTGTCAAGCAGGGAGCTGCTTCTCACATCACTTTGAAAAAGACCTGTAAGGTCAGAACTGCAACATTCACAATTCCTTTGGAAAGAATATGAAACAAGAGGCAGGGCAGCCAAGCTGGTGCCCCCCCAGTTATTGCTGGACTACATCTCTCATCATCCCTGACCATTGGCCATATTGACTGAGGCTGATGGGAACTGAAGCCCAACAACATATAGAAGGCTATGTATTGGCTACTCCAATGAGAAACACTTTGGAAGTATCTTTTAGGGCTGTGGTTAATTTCAAGCATTGCTGTTTCTCACAGAGATCGTTTATCAGCATCCTATCAGGTCACCTCCTGCCCCAAGCTGACTCTTAACATGTTAGAACACAAAATATTACAACAACAACAAATCATTATGTAAAACACAAGACCTCTAGATATAAAATAGCAGCACTAGCAGTCTCAGCAGAATGGAACAAACTTGGGAACAATCAAATTTTACTAGATTATTTTTTTAAGAGTTCAGGTAGATACAACTGGCTTCTTTTCTGCTGGTTATTTAGGAGGTGAGAATTTCAAAGTGATGAGATCACTACAAGCATAGTTAAACTTTGTAGCAGACACAAATAGTGTACGCAGTAACATATGGATGGCAGTACAAGTGTCCTCTCACAGTATTCAAGATATGTGTCAGCAAGCATCTGTAGCACCCTGCTTGTGGTTAACGCTTAGCTGGAATGAAATATTCAACGCAGCAATAGAGAATTTAAAATAATTATTTATTTGTCAGACAAATAAATGAGAGGCACAGTGGTATATGGTTACCAAGCTCTGGCCTGGCCTCCTGCCATTATGGCCAGCCCTTATATTCCCTTAATCCAGCCCCCTTTGCTCCTCCTGTGGCTGCCTCTGTCCAATCAGCCTGGTTGGATTTCCTATTGGCTGATTGCTAGAACCAATCACAAAAAGATACACCCATATCCTTCTGTCCTTATATGGAAGACAAACAGCTATATATTGTTACATCTATAAATGACAAATAAGTAGTAATATATCTTACATGTGTCTCAACAAGGAATCTTAATTACCAGCTCACCTCTTGCCCTCCCTGCCCTATTGCCTTCTAAAACAAATGGTTAATCTTAAATTTTTATCTTAAACATATGTCAAGGATCTTGAGTTTCACATCAACATTGAAAGATATCCTTCATTTGAAGGTTTCTAAACAAATGTCTGACAGCTAATATATCAGGACAGCATTTGATGGCGTCTTCTTGTCTGGCAAGAGGCTGGACTGGTGGCTGACTTAATTTCAAGATAAATACAACTCTTCTAGCATTTGTTAAATCCTTTGCATAATTACATTTAAGCCAACATATTTAAGCTAATATATTTCATACATTATCATAGGTAACCTTTTAAAAGGAATAAGGCCTTTTTAAAGTAGAGAGAGAAAGAAAGAAAAGGACTCAGTTTAAAACAGTTTCAGAAGAAGCCTCCTCCCCTTCAGCAAGCTGCTTTTCCCATTATCTGTTTAAGGAAGAAACAGCTTTAAAAAGACTTCCCAGCTAGATGCTTTTTTTCTCCCATTTGCCTCTAGCCTTAGAAAATACAGCTCAAGGTTTTAAGAGAGGCCCATGGTATCATTTTACTATTTGCCCATTCCTAATTATGTTTATCTCTGTTTTTTTATCTTCTGTAACATGTAGGGTCAATGTCCTGCTTTTAGTCTGTAATTTCAGCTTTTACGACTTTGAGAATTGCTTTCTGCTATCAATCAAAAAGGGGCCCCTTGTCTTAGGAGAATGGCCAAGGTTTTCTCTGCCTGGCATTGAAACATTTGAAAATCTACTTTTGAAAATCTAAGCCCTCTTTAATATACAAGTCCTGATCAAACATTAATAAAATGCAGGCTTATGCCTGATGCCTCATTCCCCCCTTTCAAGCTCAAGGACCTTCGTCCCAAGTGTCCTTGATAGCTTGACCTTCATCATATTCCTGAGGTAAAGCTCTGTATAGGGCCATGATATGAGGTAGAGTTTCATTTGAAACCATCTTGCTAATTGTACTTCTAAAACATGAAATGATACATGGCATCATACATAAAACCATTACCACTACTGTCAAGAAAAACAAGCAAGACAATAGTATCCCTTTGAGTCCTGTGACATTAGGTAACCAATTGGTGAGCCATCCCATATCCCATCCTTCCCATGTTTGTACTGGGACATGTGCTATATTCTCCATCTTTGTGGCCAACACACGGATTGCCTCACCATTATCTGAAATGTTAAAGCAACAGGCATTCCCTGTCAAGTTCAAGACTCCACATAGGCCTCCCTGCTTGGCAAGTACATAATCCATTCCCATTTTCAGCTGCAAAATGGCGGCTCTACTTTCATCCAATTGTTGTGCAATAAGTCTCAAACTCCGGGCCGTTGCATTGGTTACAAGTTCCACTACTGCTTGCAATCGAATTATTCTGTTTAGATTATAAATAGGATCCCGTGCCCCTTGTATGAGCTCACCAGGATTCCAGGAGGCAGGATCATAATAGGCTATAATGCGCTCTGGTGGCCAATCATCAGTACCGCTCCAACTTTGGGTACTTCCTCCTGCTATACGAGAAATATCAGCGTTTCTTCGTGTTCGCTTGGGCAAATTAGTAGGCATAATCCACATTGGTGGTAATACCCATCCCAGGAAACAAGTCCCACTCCATTTGGAGGGGAGTTTCTTGTATGCCCATTCTCCACATATCCACCACAACCATCGGGTCTGAGGTCTTTGGTACGTGGAGTACAGAAGGCGAAATAGCAAAAGAGGTAGAGAGTTCACAGTGCAGTATGTTAGATTGCCTTTTTCTGTCACAGTTATGTTCCATACCACTTTCCATGCATGAATAAAAGGAGGTGCACAGGGCAAGGCATCCCGAGTTCGATAGGTAGTATCGTGTGCCCAGGTATTCTTAATATTATCCCAAGTATAGTGACAATGAGAAGAGCCTATCATGGTGGAATCAGCTGCATCTGATGATTTATGTACACAGAATTCCCCTTGTACAGGTATAACTCGTAATGGTTTAGTTGAGTTCCATCCGGGAAAATTCTGTACTTCTGTCTGGTTTGGTATTTCGCTTACCATACCAATGGCATCTAATGGTATCGGTAATAAGGGCATACCTCCCTCTGAATCATCTGGCCCAAGAGAGCAAACAAGGCAATTGGTCCTATTTGCAACATTGGCTACCATTTCAGCTAAACCTACCCACATATTGTGGTCATGGTGGAATCCATATTTAGTCAATTTGGCCAGATTCAAGGACCCTTCCCCTTCCCAAGGGATCAGGATTAATAATAGAATCATGTTGATGTCTAGCATATGCATTCCTTCCACAAAAGATTACCTTATAGTGATAGCAAATAAATATTAGTCCCAATATAATTCCCCCAGTGACAGAAATGGGGAACCACCAAGACCAAAACATATATCCCGAGGATCCCCAATGAGTAATATCTCTGATAATTGTTCCACAAGGGGGTGGGCAGTCAATTAATTGTATAAGAGAATCTTTCCTTTCACAATCGCTGGTTCAGATGCTCCTCAAGCTTCAGGCGTGCGCAGGTCAGCCAGCTTCCAGGTTGTGGCTGCAGCAGGCCGGTCGTCTAATGTTGCCCGTGACCTAGCCCGTTCCCGGTAGGGCTAGATACAGGGGTTTTTGGAGAGAGTCAGTTTAAGAGGATTAGAGGGGTCACCTTTGCACGTCCAACTGCCTTCGGACTTCTTCAAACGGGAGTGATGAATCCAGGGGGTCACCTCAGCTACCTTCACCGCTGTTGGAGTAGAGAGCAAGACGGTGTAAGGTCCACGCCACTTAGGTGCAAGTGGATCACGTTTCCACTCTTTCACCCATACGCTATCGCCAGCCTGGAACTGATGAATCGGCTCGGCAATGCTGCACGGCGTGCGCTCGAGGACCCACCTGTTAAGAGAAACAAAAACACGGGAGAGAGATTGCACTTGTCCCTGCGTCACATGGTCTCCTATTTGTTTAAGATCAGCTGGAATATCCTGAACAAAGGAGGGCGGTCTCCCATACAGGAGCTCAAAAGGTGACAACTTAAGTCTTTTTGTGGGTGCACACCGAACACGAAACAGTGTTATGGGTAACACATCTACCCATCCCAATCCCGTTTCCTGGGTTAATTTTGCCAATTGGGTTTTCAGAGTCCGATTCATTCTTTCAGTTTTCCCTGAACTCTGAGGCCTATAGGCTGCATGCAGTCTCCATTTCACTTGTAAGACTCGACATACTTCTTGTACTACTTGATCAATGAACGCTGGCCCATTGTCACTTCCAATGCATCTAGGTAATCCAAACCTCGGGATCAATTCAGTGAGGAGTCTCTTAGTTACCTCTCGTGCCTTTTCAGTTCGGGTGGGAAAAGCTTCAACCCATCCGGTAAGAGTATCTACAAACACAAGGAGATACTTGAATCCCTTAGAAGGGACCAACTCTGTGAAGTCCACAATTAGGCTTTCCATGGGGACATATCCCACATGTTGGATTCCAGGAGGTTGTACCGGTCCCTGCCTGGAATTGTTTTTAGCACAAAGAACACATTTCTGTGAAATGCAAGTTGCTAATTGTGATAGGTTAATAATATACAACTTCCGACTGAGACTCTCTCTGGTTGCAGTACCGCCAAGGTGAGTAGATTCATGATAATTTCTTACAATTGTGCCTGCTAGATGATGAGGTACATAAATCCTATTGTCTGGCAGGATCATCCAACCGTCCTTCACAACTGCTCCTTCCTGTTCAGCCCACTTCCTCTCTTCTGGGGTATAGTGAGGTTTAACTTCTTCTGGAGCTACCTCTGGTATGAGGGCTGCTATAAATCCTCCCACAGGCTTTTGGGCTGCCTCTCGGGCTGCTTTGTCAGCAGCATGATTTCCTCTGGTTATTGGATCCCTTCCTCGTCCATGACCTTTGCAGTGCATTACAGCAATCTGTTCTGGAGCCCATACTGCTTCTAACAGGATTTCTACTTCAGGTCCATATTTCAAGGCCTTCCCGTGGGCTCCTATTAGACCTCTTTCTTTCCATAGAGCACCATGTGCATGCAGGGTTAAGAAGGCATATTTAGAATCAGTATAGATGTTTGCCTTACATCCGGCTGCCAATTGCAGAGCTCTAGTTAAACCTATAAGTTCAGCTTTTTGTGCTGAGGTGCCAGCAGGCAAAGCTTCAGCTTCCACAACTTCCTCATTGGTGACCACAGCATATCCTGCTCGTCTGGCACCTTCATGCAGGTAACTGCTACCATCAGTATAATATACAACATCTGGATTTTTCAATGGTTCATCTTTCAGATCGGGTCTACTGGAATAAACTTCATCCATTATTTGGAGACAATCATGTGATTCTTCATCATCTACCTCTGGTAGGGGCAGCAAAGTCGCTGGATTGAGCATATTCACTACTCGTAGATGAATCCTGGGATTTTCACACAATAGGCCTTGGTACCTAGCCATCCTTGGGTTCGTTAGCCAATAACTACCCTTATATTCCATGAGTGTCAGAACAGCATGAGGTACATTCACATACATTGTCTGGCCGAAGGTAAATTTATCAGCTTCTTTGACAAGGCTTGCAGTGGCCGCTACTGCCCTTAGGCATGGAGGCCATCCTTTTGCTACTGAGTCCAATTGTTTTGACAAATAAGCTACTGGACGGTTCCAACTTCCTAATCTCTGGGTCAGGACTGCCGCTGCAATCCCATTCTGTTCATGTACATACAGCTGAAAGGGTTTTTCCGAATTAGGCAGTCCAAGGGCTGGGGCCTCCATAAGTCGTTGTTTGATAACTAAAAAGGCTTGTTGCTGCTCAGGTCCCCATACGAATGGGTCCTTTTCTGCACCTCGAGTGCTTTCATGTAAGGGCTTGGCCAGACTGCTGAAATCAGGTATCCATAGTCTACAAAACCCTGCTGTTCCCAGGAATCCTCTGAGTTGTTTCCTTGTGGTAGGTTCCTTGATAAGGCAAATAGCTTCTTTCCTCTCTGGCCTCAATGCTCGTTGTTGGTGTGAGATGTCAAAGCCCAAATATTTGACCTTTTCTAAACATAACTGTGCCTTTTTCTGGGAAACTCGGTAGCCAGCTTGCCAGAGCAAGTGGAGCAGTTCCTCTGTACCTTCTTTACAGGTCTCAAAATCCTTTGCTGCTAGTATAAGGTCATCTACATATTGCAGAACCACCTTTTCTCCAGGTATTGAGGGGTAACTTGTTAGATCCTTCGCCAAGGCAGTGCCAAATAAAGTTGGGGAATTTTTGAATCCCTGGGGCAATCTCGTCCAAGTTAGCTGGCCTTTTGTTCCTGTTAAAGGGTCTTCCCACTGGAAGGCAAATATAGGTTGGCTCTGTGGTGCCAGCCGGCAACAGAAGAATGCATCTTTCAAGTCCAATACAGTAAAAAATGTTGCTCTTGGTGGGATCAAACTCAGCAGGGTGTATGGGTTTGGTACATTTGGGTGCAAGGTCTCGATAGCCTGGTTTACGAGCCTCAAGTCCTGCACTGGCCTGTATTCATCTGTCCCAGGTTTTCGAACAGGCAAAAGGGGTGTGTTCCATTCTGATTGGCAGGGCTTAAGCAGACCATATTTTAATAGGCGGTCCAAATGTTTCTGGATGCCCTCTGCTGCTCGCCGGGGTAAAGGATATTGCTTTACAGATACAGGGGTAGCCATAGGTTTTAAGGTTACTACAATTGGAGCTATATTCTTGGCCATTCCTGGTGGGCTATTTTCGGCCCATACTCCTGGTGGCACCTGTAGAGTTCGGAGGAGCTTGTTTAACTCTGTATCCAATGTGGGTTGGACTTGCAGGGCTGACATTAGGCGCCATGATTGTTCCTTAGGTACTGAGAGGGAAATTATTCCTGCTGCCTTTGATGGCAATTTCATTTCTGGACCTCGAGGAGTGAAGGTGATTTGGGCCTGCAATTTGGACAGCATATCTCTACCTAAGAGAGGTATTGGACACTCAGGTATATACAAAAACTGATGGGTTAAACGATGTCCCCCAATCTGGCATTCCAAAGGTTGGAGGAAAGACCTCTTAGCTGACTGACCAGTGGCACTTTTAATGACTACACTTTTGGATGCCTTTTTCTGCAATAGTTCTGGGAGTACTGAGTATTCAGCCCCAGTATCAATCATAAAGTCTATTAAATGGCTTCCTAATTGAATCGTGACCGTGGGCTCCTGGAAGCCTAACTTTATGGAGTCCGGTCTTTCCTAGTCTTGGGTAAAATCCTCCTCTGCCAGTCCAATGACATTGTCCCTACTCCGTCCTTGTCCAGGTCTCTGATATCTTCCATCTCGGATCATTCCCCGTCCCCGTCCCTGGTTTCTTGGGCCGGAGCCTGGGCCTGGGCCTGGGCGTACTTCTTCCAACCTCAGGGGTTCAGGACACTCCCGCTTCCAATGACCCTCCTTCTTGCAATTTGCACATTGATTCCTTCCCAGTGGTGGATTCCTTCCCCGCCCTCTTCCTCCATTTAAGGGGCGGTAGTCTTGCTTCACTGCTGTGGCTAGCATTACCATCTTTTCCTTCTGCCACTTCTTCTTCTCTTGTTTCTCAGCCTCATCCCTATTCCGATAAACTCGGCGTGCAATGGCCATAATTTGGCTCATCAGCATCCCTTCCCATCCTTCTGATTTCTGAATTTTCTTACGAATGTCAGAAGCGCACTGGGCCACAAATGTAGCAGTAATCATTCTGCTGTTTTCAGGGGCTTCAGGGTCAAAAGGAGTCCATATACGATAGGCTTCTTGCAGCCTCTCTAAAAAGTCTCCTGGACTCTCATTTGGTTTCTGTTCTACTTCTGAGACTTTAGACATGTTAGTGGGCTTCTGGCATGCCCTGCGGATACCTTGCACAAGCGTCTGGCGATAGGTGGTAAGCCTGGCCAGGTGAATTACATTGTTTGGATCCCAATTAGGATCTTCCAAGGGAAAGTTGTCTTGGAGATGACGGTCAATATTAAAAATATTTCCCACTCTGGCCTGCTCACGCAAATATATCTGTGCCTTTTCAATTATGTCTCTCCTTTCCTCAGTGGTGAACAGAGTATTCAGGAGCTGGCGGCAATCTGTCCAAGTAGGACTATGAGTATTTATTATTGAAGTCACCAAGTCCATCATAGCCTGAGGTTTTTCTGCGAAAGATGGGGTGTGTGTTTTCCAATTCATCAGATCCGTAGTTGTGAATGGAATGTACTGGAGGGTCGACGTTCGAGGTGGCCTTGGTCCAGGTAGCCCGTTAACCAGCACAGGCTCCTCAAGTGCATCAAATACTCTTCTGAGAGGGGCTACTACGTGATCTTTCTCTTCGCTTTGCTCTAGGGGCCTTAAATCATAGGGGATGGTATTTGTCCCAAGGCGTTCTTTTAGCAGCTTTATACGCCTGGCTGTATTGCTTGCTGACCGATTAAGGTCTCCCTGTAACTTCTGTAATAATTCTCTAGGACTTGGATGTACAGGAGTTTGGGGTAGGCAATCAGTTGTTTCACTAAAAGAGACTGTAGATGGAGTTCTACTGGGACTCACAGATGGAATAACCACTTCTGCTTGGGCTTTATTATAGGCCTCCAATGCCTCCTGAAGATATTTATCATAATCTATCAAGGAATCAAGTTCTGTGACTCCAGCCCCATTATTCATTCCACTTTCTTGCCTTGGGGTTACAACTGGTGGAGTGTTTGGATTAGGCTCCCTTCGATGTGGAGCATAAGGTGGAGGTGGAAGCAGCTCTTCCTCTGGTCCCTCAAAAATGGGTTTGAGTTTATTTGGCAAGATTCCTTTTCTAGCTTCGGCTTTTACAGCCAATAATTTGCATCGTTGGACTTTGCATTCCCTTATCCATGGAGGATTTTTATTTAATGTGCTCAGCCAGGAATCTATATATGAAAATTGTTCTGGGCACCCTCCAATTTCTTTGGCGATGTTAGACCAAAGTTTGCTTACTAAATTTATATCAAAAGTTCCCTGAGATGGCCATCCAGTATTTTGCTTCGGCCACTCTAATTCACATAACGTTCTCAGGCGCTCTGGCGTCATTTTGACTCCATATGCCCCTGAGAAGGCTTTCTTAAAATTATTTAACATACATTCAAGAGGTGTATTGTCCCCTTTTGAACCCCCAACTCCCATTGTATGGCCCTGTGAAGTATCCACTCAGTCACTCACACACACGCTTCGTGGGGTTTCTTGCCCAGATGGAGTCGCCTCACTGGGAACCGAAGTACTACCCACTCCACACTCAGGTCAGCTACAGATTGCTCTGTACTTTCTCACACATACAATGCGCTGGATACTTCACCACACACTCTACCTCCCAACTTTCCCTTTTCCCCCACCAGACCACCATCTGATATACCCAACCACCTAGCGTACTCAGTTCCCACTTACTGAGACGCAGAAGTTTGATCAAGACTTCTCTTCCTCCCAATTAATTGGAGGGCCAAAAATCCCTTTGTGCACTTACCCCTGGTTGGTTCCGTTTCCCCCCGGTCCGTCGCCGCCAGTGAGCAGGGTATCAGACAGACGAGACTTCTGCGTTCCCCCTGGAAAAATTTACCAGTGCGCGCTTGGGTAAGCAGTTTAGAGATCCTCTCTCTTGTACCCTGCTCAGTAGAGCGAAGGGGCTGCGTTCCAGCAGACCACTTATCCGAGTCACGGCACCATAAAATGTAGCACCCTGCTTGTGGTTAACGCTTAGCTGGAATGAAATATTCAACGCAGCAATAGAGAATTTAAAATAATTATTTATTTGTCAGACAAATAAATGAGAGGCACAGTGGTATATGGTTACCAAGCTCTGGCCTGGCCTCCTGCCATTATGGCCAGCCCTTATATTCCCTTAATCCAGCCCCCTTTGCTCCTCCTGTGGCTGCCTCTGTCCAATCAGCCTGGTTGGATTTCCTATTGGCTGATTGCTAGAACCAATCACAAAAAGATACACCCATATCCTTCTGTCCTTATATGGAAGACAAACAGCTATATATTGTTACATCTATAAATGACAAATAAGTAGTAATATATCTTACATGTGTCTCAACAAGGAATCTTAATTACCAGCTCACCTCTTGCCCTCCCTGCCCTATTGCCTTCTAAAACAAATGGTTAATCTTAAATTTTTATCTTAAACATATGTCAAGGATCTTGAGTTTCACATCAACATTGAAAGATATCCTTCATTTGAAGGTTTCTAAACAAATGTCTGACAGCTAATATATCAGGACAGCATTTGATGGCGTCTTCTTGTCTGGCAAGAGGCTGGACTGGTGGCTGACTTAATTTCAAGATAAATACAACTCTTCTAGCATTTGTTAAATCCTTTGCATAATTACATTTAAGCCAACATATTTAAGCTAATATATTTCATACATTATCATAGGTAACCTTTTAAAAGGAATAAGGCCTTTTTAAAGTAGAGAGAGAAAGAAAGAAAAGGACTCAGTTTAAAACAGTTTCAGAAGAAGCCTCCTCCCCTTCAGCAAGCTGCTTTTCCCATTATCTGTTTAAGGAAGAAACAGCTTTAAAAAGACTTCCCAGCTAGATGCTTTTTTTCTCCCATTTGCCTCTAGCCTTAGAAAATACAGCTCAAGGTTTTAAGAGAGGCCCATGGTATCATTTTACTATTTGCCCATTCCTAATTATGTTTATCTCTGTTTTTTTATCTTCTGTAACATGTAGGGTCAATGTCCTGCTTTTAGTCTGTAATTTCAGCTTTTACGACTTTGAGAATTGCTTTCTGCTATCAATCAAAAAGGGGCCCCTTGTCTTAGGAGAATGGCCAAGGTTTTCTCTGCCTGGCATTGAAACATTTGAAAATCTACTTTTGAAAATCTAAGCCCTCTTTAATATACAAGTCCTGATCAAACATTAATAAAATGCAGGCTTATGCCTGATGCCTCACATCCACATGTTCCAGCTTCCTCAAAAAGATGTTCAGAACACCATGCAAACCTTCTTTGGGGACAAGTATTGTGTGAAGGCTGTGCCTCTTCAAGGTGGCTGCGCACATTCCCTATATCATTTACTTAAAATAGAGCAATGGGGCTGAAAGGCCAAGGGAAAGTTGTTGCTTTCACTTTCACTGCAGCATTGTTACCTGACAACCCTAAGTGGGCAGCAAAGGTGAAAAGTGAGGGTTGGGTCTGACTTTCACATATAGGCACATCTGTGCCTGAGTTTCCAGTAATCTTACTGTGTTTTACAAATCCAATATGACGTGTTCAGGCAATGTGACTGCTTAAAGTAGACCCTTCTTTGTTTGTTTGTTTAGTTTGCGGGGGGAGGAGGGTAGTATTCATTAGGTTTATAAGAATCCAAAATGAACGGGGTTTCTAGTCCCTTAAGAATGAGCAAACTGCACCTGTGGAACTTCCATCAGACAGAAGAGTTGTTAAAGAAACAAGAACTCTATATCAATTTTGAAATAAAGCATCTCACCATAGCCAGAAGCCTTTCAGGGTTTTTGGAAACTATTTCTCCCGTTAGTACAATGGTATTCCCAAGCACTGAAGTTGACAGAAACATTAAATTCTACCTCTAGATGGGGCTAATGTCCAAAAGACATTGTTCTGTTTTATTTTTTAAAAAGAAAAATGCAATTCACCAAGGAACCTGAAATCAAACATCATGGGTTTGTGAAATATTTTAACCTCGCTATACTTTTAATGCATATTACCTCTGCTCCTCATAGTTGACAGAGCATGAAGTTAATGTCAGATAATTCAATTATTCCCTGTTCTCTTTCTTTCCTCAACATTCAGCCCAAACATTTAAAGGAAGCTGCTGAAGTTAACTGAAGAACATGTCTAAAAAACAACTATCAGAAACAGCAGTGATTTGTATTTCATGAAGCGATCAGCAGATAAATCAGAAAATAGCCAGGAAGAAGAATATTAAGAAAAAACTGGGAATAATGGGGATTGGAATTTATTATATGTGGTTATAAAGAGAGATTTCTATTTAAAAAACCTATTATTGAGCATATTGTATACTTACCTTCATAGAGAAGAGATTTTTTTTGAGTTTCTGTGGGATGTTTATATTTACATTTATATTTTTGTGGTATATTTCTGACATATACAGTATTGTATTAAAGGGAGGAAGAGACATTAGTGAGATTCAACTTGAATCAGGATGTTTCTAATAAGCTCATTATGCATGTAAATTCCAGATGTTCTTGGATTGCAGATCCTATCATTTCTATTAGGAAATGCTGGCTTTGGCTAATGGGAGTTGAGAACCCAACAACTGGTCCCCCAGATATGGGAAAACTACTTTATGACATGATAAAGTGGTTCTTAACAAAGTGAGGAATCTTAACAAAGAAAGGAAAGAAGTAGATAGAATAATTAGAAATAACACCCCGGAAGGTATTTTGGGCATCACGGTTAATAAGCAGGCAGTTTCAGGGGACCAGCATGTTGGCACATTTTTGTAAGAACTGGAAAGCAACCACTGAAGCTTCTGGTTGTCCAGGGAGCAACCTGCATGAGATAGCCAGAACCCAAGCTGTGTTGGATGCCTGACAGCTCAATAGTGCTAAGGGAGGCCTAGGTTCACCCCTTTCAGTCAGTCATCAAGAGATATAGCTTAGTACTCTCAAGGAAGAAAATAACTAGCAAATAATGCAGTCTGACTGATTGTAAATGAATTAAAAAGTGGCTGTTCTCTGCAACCAACCCTAGAGATTGGAACCATTATAAAATAAATGCCTCAATACCCATCACACTAATACCCATTGCTCATAAAGATACCATGGTCAATGGTATCAATATTGAAAATAAGTCTGATACCTGGTTTTGACTTCAAGACAATCTATGAATCAGGCTGGGTCCAAGAAAAATGATAAGGCAGGAAGGAGATGTGACTTTTCTGTTTGCCATAACAATGATCACTTCACTGCTTAAGCCCGGAGGATGGAAAACTGTATTAATATTACAAATATAAATGTTAATATTTAGCATAATATTTAGCCATTTAAATAACACATTGGTTCTCTGTGCATCACTTTACAGCTTTTTGCTGTGAGCCTGTGAGATGCTCAGTCTGGGCCATTATGATTCACTTGACTATTTTTCTGACCATCAAAAGTGACACCTTTCAACTTGGGGGAAGTGTTGAAGTGGAATGGGTGGGAAGGGATAGCACAATGGAGGCAAAATAGATTGATAGATCCAAATTTAGAGGCAGGGTCACCAGTCCTCTCTCTTAAATTCAAGATTCTGATTCTCATTAATCTATCCCTGACACCTGATGTTTGAAACTGAAGCTGTTGTTTCTGTTATGTGTTTCTTCTTTCTATATGAATAAATCATCATATACCTTCTCATGCAAAATTACTCTATAAGGTTATGGACAGAACACATGGAAACAGAAACAAAAAGAACAGGCACAATCTAGAAAATGTAAATTTTAGCTAAAGTCCAGAAGATGAACTGGTAGCTTCATCAGAACCAGGAAGCCTCTTTTATTTAGATTAGAGTTGTGATTCTCCCTGACCCATCCTCAAGTTAAGAAATAAAAAATTTCATAGTGAGCTGTGTTTTAGTAAATAGTCTTCTTGTTATGCTCCAATAACACAGAATAAAAGTTATCCCAGATGCCTATGAATGTCCAAGGGTCTCTGTGCAAACAGAGAAAAAGACTGCAGAGCTTAAATCTGTTTGGGTATCATGAATGTTTGCTTCTGAATGCCCACCATTTGTTATTTTCTTAACTCACTGTGACTCCACCCTCACTGAAAGATTTCCTGTTGCAGTACTGAAGCTACAAAAGCAAAAATGGCAGTGTGGATACCACTTCTAATATTCTTTATTCTGCTAAGGAAGAAAGGAAATAGCAAAACATCAGAAGAGGAAGCAGCTGATGAATAATGTATACTGGTTCCTTTGCCTGGAAATGCTCTTCACTTTCCATTTATATGTCTATTTTAGTTTGTCTAGGACACTGTTAAAAGGTACAAGGGGAATATATATGTGTATGTGTAGACACAGACATATAAACTGCTGCGGGGGATTTATTCTAACAAAACATTTCTAGGGTGCGTTTTTTTTAACTACAAATGTACTCCCAACTGAAATTTAGGATCAAAACAGAAAAATGGCATTGCTGCTTTTTACCTAACATATACAGGTTAAACAATCAAGCATTGATTGATATTGGTACTTAAACCTCTTACTTCAGTTCTTTTTCATATCCTGCGGCTCCAATTTGCATCTGTTAAAATCAATGTAAGTAATTTCAATATATGTAAGCACATTAAACGCTATGCTCAGTTGCAGTCTATATGCTTAAACAAAAATACTGTGGTCATATAAAAGGGACATCCTTGCCAAAATTAAGCAACTGATTTCAATGTTAGGTTTAAGCATATGCTTAACTCTCCTACAAAATTACATAGACTTAACCCATCATGCTGAATCTGTTAACAATGGTATGGTGGACTTGTATATGCAGAAGCGTCTCTAGGATGGTAGTATTCAGATAGCAGTACATTCACCAAAGGCAAAGCCCTCAGCTGAATGGCTTAGGCCCAGGATACCTTAAATATCTCTTTGTCTTGTACATCCCAAGGCCAATACCTGAGATCATATAGGGAAGCACTATTAGTGGTCACACATAAAATCATGGGTGTTTAAAAAACAGGCACACCAAAAATATATATTTAAAAATGATGAAAATACTTTTGTTTAAACACATTTTCTCTCAAACTACACATTCTGACAGAGTTTTTAAAGCAAAAAAACTTTGGAACATTCATAAAGTGCAAAAGCGAGTAGCTCTTTTCAGGCATTTTGGACTTGCAAAGCGGCTACTGTGAGTGAGCAAGCTAGGCTTGCTCCTTAGATACCAACACATCCCACCTGCGGTACAATCTACGATACTTCGAAGGATGTCCTACACATGTTGATAGGTTGAGCAATGTTCCCATTACCACAGAGGTTGCTGTATGTCCTGATGCTCATCACACACTGGTCCAGGGGTCTGCCTTGCCCCTCTGGAGGGCAAGTCTGCCAAACCCATTGCTGATGGTCCTTTCATATGTTCATCCCTAAAATGTCTGATGAGTGCTGGTAGATAAGTAAGTTCTAATATGCACATGAGTCTAGAACTGTGGATCTAGTTAGTTCATACCAGAATAAATGAAGAATTTCTCAAGCATCCCTGCATGTACAATGTATGTGTGCCTGAATCAAAATACCCAACATCTCAGTCAAAGACTGAACTTCTAGCAAGCCAGAAAAAAAGGGGGGGGGTGAAACCTGAGGAATCACACGCTAGAGCACAATGAGCACTTTTTTAAAAAAATACTTAATTTATTTTACCTCCTCCAAAAAAATCTCCTCCAAAAGCTAACAGGGAAAAATGAAGGACAATGTTTCAACCAAGGATGGATACCAAAAAACCAATCCAACCCTATTTAATTAACCCCATTGAAGCAAATTAAATACTCATTGTGTTTCATGGAATCAGCACTACAGTTTTGGCATTTCTTTAATGCCAAGCTCTTGATTTTCGTTTTTTGAAGTAAAATTTTTGTTTTTACTCTGTTTTTTAAAAATAACGGAAATATTTCTTTGAGCACAGTTAGCAATTTCTTTGAGGAATGCACAAAAATAATATTGGGAAAATGAAAGAGAGGGGGAAATGGCCGACTACAGCACTGTGCTGTTCAAGCATTACAGCTTTCTGTTCCTCAGAACTGCATTCCCATAGTAGCTTAGGTCACTAATGAAAAATGAGGTTGTTGATTTTAGCCTGGTCTCCTGAGGACCACAACACAAACCACACAGTTCAACACAATTAGCAGTTTATTCAGCAGAGACACAGCTTTGGCATAGCAGGATTTCTCAACATCATGATAAAAGAAGCTTGTCAGAGCTGCAGATTGAAACATGTACATTTATGCTATTAGAACCAATATTTTCTGGGTCTAATCAGGGGCAGGGGGAAAGTGACTGTAAAAATGGGGCGGCTGGATCTGTCCTCAATGCTGTTTGTTCTGTTTTAATGCCCCATTTTAATTATGTGCTGTTGGTGAACTCTAAAATGACTGATAGGTTCTTCTCTTATAGCCCCACCCACTTCTCAGAAGCTGCAAACCAACAGTAGCCTTTTTGCTGTTAATATTCTCTACACTAATGTGTATTTATTAATCTGAGTTCACTCAACACAGGGACATATAAGAACTCGGGGGTGGAGGGAGTCTAATGTGTCAGATCATCATTCTTCAAGCTCCCTTGTCTTCACATCATCATCATCATTTTAAAACCATTATTGTGAGACAGCTCAACTATTAAGTTTAAAAAAAAAATATTGAGTCTTATTACAATATATAAAGGGGTTTTTGTTTTTGTTTCTTCTTACCCCTTTAATTTTTTTCCTTTTTGAAAAAATAAAATAAATTTTAACTGATTTCTTAAATTTTTCATTAATTTTAAGTCTTTAACTTCACCTTTTCAAGTTAACTTCATTATTTATCCTTGCCTTTTAATTTTGAACTCCCACTCTTATTCTATTTATAACATTTTGCCTCCACTTTCATTTTTAACCTTAAATTCTTTGTAAAAAATTGTTTAATTTTCTTTTTCTATTATATTTTCAACTTTTCTACACACAAATATCCTCCCTTCTCCTCCCCCCCCACAAATATAAGCCCCCACCCCGGTTTGTTTCCTGCGTGTTTACACATTGGTCCCTCTATGTTTCTTGCTCATCTGTCAATCTATTTGTTTGTCTGTCCCTCACTTGGCCACCTTCACTGATATGGCTACTGCAGCCTGGGAGAAATTTGCACTCAAATATTGATGAATTTTTCTGAGGCCTTTTTTCTTTTAAAAAAATCACAAACTGTTATGAAAATGTGGGGAACTGAACTTAAAACTGGAAAAGTGTGAAACTGAGAGAAATAAAAAATTGACAAATTCACCCATCCCTAGTTGTACATACTTAATTAGCCAAAAAATTCTATCTGAAGTAACATTTGAAGCAAATTTAGTGACTCGTGCTTGGGGAAACAGTGGATAAATTTTGAAGAAAGCCAAAAGGAGTTTCAGTAACACTGGCATTTGCTTGGTGTAGCAGCTGCCTGGCAAAACAAGACTAGTTTGAGCTGCCTGAGTATGCAATTTATGTATTAGAAGCTTATGTGGTAAGAAAATACTTCTGATCTTCTTTGGAAACATTTAGCTGTTTTCTCTGGGCAACATCCACATTTTATATAATTGCTTTATATGACTCTTACGATTTTATTTTGTTAATAATGCTTTTGCAATATGCCGGCTGCTTATCACAGCCAGCAGACTGCTTATACTTGATTATGCCTGATCCTTCTTGAAAGAATAAACTATTTTATCAACAACTGACTTAAAGCTAACAGGACTTGCAATGGTGCAAAGTTGTAAAGACAAGCTGGGAACTCTAAACTCTTTACAATGTTTATTAAGGTCTGAATGATGCCAAGAAATGCATTATTTATCAGCTTAGCACTTGATTAGGTGTTAAATAGCTGTCACAAGAGATTTCAGCAGTAACTGGGTTGACTTCCAGCAACTGTCACATTATAGTGTGATCTAGGATAGAGAACTGTAGGGGAAAGACACACCATAGCATGGCTAGTGCTGCTTTTCCCCCTGTGGGTCCAAGCTGGGGAAGAATAAAAGCGTCTGGGATCTGGCGTGATGGAGGAGGGATGGGCCTCAGTCTAATTCTGCCATTGCCAGAAGGAGCATCTGTTGTATTCTGGAGGCTGGCCTAATGTTAGGTTAAGAGCCCAAAGATGTAAGATGTGCCAGAGAAGAGTAGGTAACACAAGCTGGTAAGGAAAGGCTATGCATGCATAAACTATGCAGCAGAACTATGCGTATGTGGTCCTCCAGGTGTTATTGGAATACAACTCCCATTATGAATGACCACTGGCAATGCTGAAGGGACACAGGTTCTCCATCCCTATATTCAGGGAGGCCCAGGAGCAAGGAAGGAACAAGATAAGGTAGTGAATCCGAGAGCTTCACACCAACAGTGCTGCATTGCACAGAAAGGTGTGTTGCAGAAAAAGTAGGCCAACAACCACTTATGCCACTGGGTGAACAATTCCAGGGCCTAGGAAGAACTAACAGCAGCAATGGTGAAGGTAGCTAATTGAGACCTTGGGATTAATGGTTGCCATGGGGTATGATGTCAAGCTCTGCAAGAGGGCTTCTCTAACCACCCTTGCTCTAGGTAGGACCTGAAGAACACTGACGTGTGGCTGGAATTAATTGGGCCAAACACTGAGAAGAGGCCAGATTCAAGTACAACCAAGGGCTTTAGTCCCAAGGCCCCACATAAGGATGCCGGTTCCTCTGCCCCAAATGCTGGCAGCAGAAACGGGGGGGAAACCCAGCAGCAGAACCCATTATTAACCCATTATGCTTTTTAGCCCCATCACCAATCAAACTAGGGGCCCTATACTCCCCTCCTTCAACGTTATCTGGACCAGCAAGCTGTTCAATATCTCTGGGAAGGTTTCATGCGGGGTTTCTGGGTCCTATACTACGAAGAAATAAACATACACACACACACACACACACCTTTAATTGCTACACTACAATGAAACAAAAAACAGTTTGCCAACCTTATAAATAAAAAATCTGAGCAAACACAGTTGCAGGCTTTTTACTCAATTTATCATCTGAACATGAAGGTAGAAGTTAGAAACACTATTCACCAATACGACACGGAGGGGAAGTTCTTAAAAACTAAAATAAAAACATTTTCCTTTTCCTGATTTTGCTAAGAAGAAAAAATAGTAAGGGAAAATAAAGGAAAAGATTTGGAAGCATTCCTGTCACTTCCTCTCTGCAAACTACCTTGGTCCCTGCTTTTCAAAAATGTATATTTAGGGTGTATTCTGTCTTCATCTTTAAATGTTTAAAAATATGCCTTCCTAATGATTATATAATTTTCTCTCATTCACTAAAAGCATATTAACAGGTTAAGTAGCTACATATCTTGCTTTTGTCTAAATTAATTAGGCTTAACATTCTAATGGATGAAAGAGGTTATTTTCACAGAAGCAGTTTTGGACAAATTAGGAGAAAGATGCCTGTCCATCCAGAACATTAGAAAAAGAGGAAGGTCATCCTAGTCAAACACTAGAAGCAAATACAAAAGGGAACAAGTTATCTAACTTTCAAATATAAATGAAACAGGCAGGAATTGTTCACAGCTTCAGTGAAGCACTCTTTTATATCCTGATGTAATGGAAAGGATGATAGGCCAGATGTAATGGAAAGATTTTGGAAGAAAATATTAGAGGCATACATTTGACCCTGTCTTTCCGCTTGAGATGCATGAGATGAGATGCCGGTGAAACAGTTGGGGGAAACCCAGAATGCTCTGAATTATAGGAAGTCACAGAGTGGAGAAATGTTAGCTCTCCGATTCCTCTGAATGCTGGTAATAAATAAAACTCAAGCAAGCAATTGTGATGATACTTTCTGAACACATGAATGGAGAGGAACAATGGGCAGAGATGGACTGTGATGTAAAGGATAAGGAGTTGGACTCTGAATTTTTGAGACCTGCATTTTAAACCCTACCTGATCATGAAACTCTGCATTCGGTCTTTCGGAGAAATCACTTTCTAACTGTTAGGAAATATAAAATGGGCAATAGTAGTATTCATGAACAGTCTTCTGTGAGATAAATGACAGGCCTGTTTTGCTTGGATAAAAATGATCAGAGGATGGTAACAGGAAGATCTGTAGTGGAAAATAGAAGTGGTTCCAGGAAGTAGGAAAGCTTAAGAGTAGGAAGCTCAGCAGTAGGACAGCTGATGGCAGGCACAAAATTATTCATGGGCTAAAACGGGGGAACATGAATGGGGTATTCAGAGGTGTCAGGATAGGCAGAGAAGAAAGCCCAACATTTCTGGGGGAGGGGTAGGCAGCTTTAAACAACAACAACACCCTACCATGCCCTTGGAAACAGTGCTATTTGCCAAAGCTTATAATAAGAATAGAAAGAATATTAAACTCTATGTCACCTCATCTAACACAGTACACCATCCACCTCAAACTCCCCATATATATATATAATCCCCCCCCCCAAATAGAAACTCTTCATTGGTTTGCATGTACACTGTCTTAATCAGATCATCGGCAGTAGCACCAAGAAGCTATTGCCGGCAAGGGGGGCGGGCAGAATTTAGGAGGGCCAGTCAACCTTATTTTTTAAAAAGTGGGCATGGCCAACCTAGTTATTAACCTGGAGTTTCAGTTTTTTAAAGTTTTACTTCCATTAGGTTAACAGGAAAAAAATAGAAAATTAACTTTGCATTTATTTATTTTATTTTAAATAATGTAAGATTGCATGCAAACACCATTAAACAGTTTGTGGCACTGTAATACCTTATTTTTGGTCCTATTTTTTTTAGCTCAGGTTTGGACTGGGTGTTTAACAGTGAATGATGGTTTACAACAGAGCTTTCCAAACTGTGTGTCATGACACGTTAGTGTGTTGGCTGTAGTGTAGGTGTGTCGCATGAATGCTCCCCGCTCTCTTCCTGGCTGGTAAGGGTTTGGTTTACTGAGTAAAACTGAATTACTGTGTCACAAAATGATGCATGTCTAAAAAAAGTCTGGAAAAGTCTGGAAAGCTCTGGTTGACAAGGTCCCACAGACAATGTGTTAGGTACCTTGTAGCATTTGTAAGATCTAACCTTCTATCTTTGTTGAAAGCATATTGAATCTGTATGAAGAAATCCTTAATTCTATAACTTGTGGAACATGATTTTCTTAAAATAGGAACAGAAAAAGGAACAACAAAAAAGAAGTAGAATGTAAACAACATAGTACCTAACTGTAAAGAAGACAAAACCAGTGATCATCAAGCAAATAAGGTAATGCCTAAGTATCTCAGTGATTTAACCTTTAATGGGCTGGCGCTTTTTATCTGAGAGTACATTGTAATTACAGCCAACTTTTTTTATTGCCCAGCACACTCTTATCCTGTAAATGGCACTAGGTAAGTCCATAAATAATAATGTGTTAGCTAATTGGGCCAAAGCCATATTTCTATATTTCTGTAATGCTGTCGGTGCTATTTAAGCTGTGCCAAGCTGGCTACAGTGAAAATAAAGTGATTTAAATTAACCTTCTGAAATGCTGTCCTATCAAGCTTCAAGGTCAGTCTGTGCCCGTGGAAAGAATACATAATCCAAGTCCACCATGTTGTTTCATTGGCATGTGATATTGAATGGCAACAGAATTTGTAGCTGCACCCGTGGTTCCCTATTTTGGATTAATGAAGATACACACAGGAAGGTGATGGATGGAAGATGAAGGATCCTGTGTGAAGGGCAGGGTAGAGAGGATATCCCAAGGTAGGAGGCTGGGGAAGAGGGTAAAGCTCCCAGGTGTAATAAGGGCTAAAATAGAATTGTGATACCTTGTATTTACTTTCTCTTTTTTCCTTCTCTTTCTTCTTTATTTTCTTGTATTTCTTCTTCTTCTTGCTTTTTTTCTTTTCCCCATATTAGTTTAGCTTTTATTGTATTTTATGTTGAAAACTTTTAATAAAAATTGATTTTAAAAACACACTAAAAATTACTTTTTAATCCCTTTCTTATAGAACTGCATTTGCCTTCCTTAGCACCCTCAGTTTCACTCTGATAGTCCAATCCTATGCACTGAAAGTTTTCTGGTCATTCATTCATTCTCCACCATCCACACACCAGAGGTTTTTGAGAGTGCAGACTCCTTAGACCAGGCTTCCTCAAACTTGGCCCGCCAGATGTTTTGAGACTACAATTCCCATCATCCCTCATCACTGGTCCCGCTAGCTAGGGATCATGGGAGTTGTAGGCCAAAAACACCCAGAGGGCTGAGTTTGAGGAAGCCTACCTTAGACCCTCCCCTTCCATCTTGTTTTGGCTGCTTGTCACTATATGCCAACTTGATAAATTAAATGTAAAGGAAATGAGGCTGGCTTGAGAAGCAATTTGACATTCTTTTCCCAATCAAATTATAATCCAAGATGGAGATCAAGTTGGGCTCCTAATCCTCCTTGAGACAAACATTATTCAAATCAATACGGCTGACCTGACCCAACAACCCCCCCCCCAAACAAACCTCATTGCAGTCAACTAAAGATAACCAACCACACCTTGCCCCCCACCTCTCTCACTACCAAGAAATATGTATGTATGTGTGTAAGTGTATGTATACATATATATGTATACATACATACATATACACATACATAAAATAAATGCATAGAGAACCTACACAAGTGACGCTGGCATAAAACCCCACAAACATTCTGGATATTGCCACCACAATCCCCTCTCCCCCGTCTCTCACCCCTCCTCCTTCTTCCCCCATTTTACTCTGTATTATGTCTCACATCAAATCGGAAAAAAGACTTTTTTTTGGGGGGGGGGGGAAGAATACACATTTTTGTGTGAACCAAGAAGGTCTTTAATTAAAACAAAAAACAAAACAACATTATGATCTTGGAAGCTCATATCCAGGGTCAAGCCCAGCAGATATCTAAATGTGCACAGGACCTGAAGGCTATCAAAGCCTTATAATGAGATAAACTGCAGGAAGTCTCTTAGCAGATTTAGAGGATGTGAGACTACCTTGCCTTGGAATCATCAGATAAACAGCAGAAAATTGTTTTAATTCTTATGATTATTAGCAGCCTGATGCCGTAGCTTAATCTGATTTGTATTGTATTATTCAGTTTTTATTACTCAAAGAGAGTATTGCAATTTTCAGAAGCCAACTCATGGTTTGGTGTGTTTGCGTACGCCAAACGCTGCTAGACAATTAGGAAGACTGCAATTTCATAGACGAAAGATTCAGTATTAAAGATAGTTCTGGCAGACAGTGCTGCCTGAGTCAAAGGACAATATAGTACCCTCTCCCCACTCCACATGACTTGCTTTGATACTGGCAATGGGATAGCATCTTCCACAGCACCTACGGGAAGCAGGCTAGTTTAGGGGGGTTCTGCTTCCCAACATCTATTACCCAAGGTGATTGCTTCACTCTGCCTAATGGTAGGTTCAGCCCTACTGGCAGTCAGAATAAAAGGAGTAGGAATCGAATTAGTTGTGATTTGCTGGCTTCAGCAGGACACAGTGACAATTAACTTTAGCTGGGTTAATCTCAATATTTCTAACTTCATGGGTAGACTATCAGCCATTAAATGCTTAATTTAGTGGTGCTATACCAGCTGCACTGGCTCCCAGTGGAGTACAGGATCAGGTTTAAGGTGCTGGTTTTAACCTTCAAAGCCCTATACGGCCTAGGACCCTCATACCTACGGGACCACCTCTCCTGGTATGTCCCACCGAGGAATTTACGGTCTTCAAACAAAAACATCTTGAAGGTCCCAGGCCGCAGAGAGGTTAGGCTGGCCTCAAGTAGAGCCAGGGCTTTTTCGGCTGTGGCTCCGATCTGGTGGAACACTCTGTCACAAGAGACGAGGGCCCTGCAGGAGTTGACATCTTTCCGCAGGGCCTGCAAGACAGAGCTGTTCCACCAGGCCTTTGGCCAGGGCACAGCCTGACTCCCTCCTTTGGCAATCTTCACAGAACTCTAGCCCAATGGTTGCCATCAATTTGATTTGAATTAATTTTATAATGAAATGATTTTAGAATGTTGTATTATTTTATTGTTGTTAGCCGCCCTGAGCCCGGCTTCAGCTGGGGAGGGCGGGATATAAATAAAATTTATTATTATTATTAGGCACAAATTAATCTGAATGCAGAAGAGAAGTATGGCGAAATTAAAACAGCCACTAACACTACAATTTGAATTTACCTTGGATAAAGCATGCACCAGCCACCTTTATCTTTAAAAAAAAACAGGGAGAAAGAAAAATGCACAATGTTTGAAAGTGAAGTATAAAAGCTCAATATTGCACCTTGTTGTGGCAGACTGCACTACAGGGAGAAATTTGTTTCTGACTTATCATTTTTATCCCAAGGAGTATAACTACCAATGCGGTTATTATTCATACAAAGTGTCCTAATAGTAGCTCTCAGGGACAGATTCTGGACTGCACTAACATTCACCTATGGCCGTAATATTTAGTGACTGATTATTGTTCGGGCAACTGAAGACTGAAAAAAGAAATGGCTATTCACCTTTTTGTGAAGAGCCGCAAATTACCTAAGGCCAATGCTGCTAGATCTGGCTAAAAGCAGTGAGCCTCTTGCAAGTGGGGATTAGTGCCAGTCCATTATATCGTCTCTGTGTGAAACAGATGTGAGTAATCTTCCCCTAAAAATTGACTGCAAGCTAACAAATATAAAATTAAAACAGCTGAGCCAGCTATATACAGCTGTAAGGCCTGCCTCTGTGGATCCATATGGAGTACAGGCAAGATGGTTGCAGCATTATTTGAGCTCTGCTTGCTTTCCCCCAGAAAATGCTGTGTTTATACACTGCAATTAAAAGCTAAAAACAGAAGTATAATTTTGCATATTTAAACTTGTTTTCCAATTATTTCAGAGTTGCCTTGGGTTTTGCTTCTGTCCCAGCTATTATGCCACTGGCATAAGACTCTGGCACATCAGCCCCAAGCATTTACTTGGATATAAGCCTTGCTGATTTAACTGAAACTTATTTCTAAGTAAGCATGCTTAAGATACCAAGCTAGGGGCTGTTAAAATTTAATTCTCAGTTTAGGAAAACTGTTCAATCTGTTCCCAGTATTTCATTATTCTGCAGCACGGGCCAGTTCTGTTGCTACACTTTCTTGCCACTGTGTGGAATTCATGTTAGGCAGATGCACAAGAGCAAGCTGAATTAAATCCAACCAAATGGAAGTACTTCAGCAGTCCATCATGAGGATCTAATGATTTTCACCATGCCCTTGTGCCAAGAGGGCATACAAGTGACCACGATAAGACTACTTACGTGAAATAGCTTTATGCTGCCCTATCCTGCTCACACCTCACAACAAAGTAAAACAAATGCAACTGCTAAGAAATCTTCACACTCAATAGAATGTCCAGTGAACAAGAAAGGGGAAACTGTGACTCTCCAATTGTTTTAGGACCACAACTTCCATCATTCCTGATCACTCGAGGCCATGTTGGCTGGGCTTTGATGTGAGTCAACATGTGGAGGGCCAGATTGCCTACCCTTGTAACGAACAACCACAATCAAATAACCAACTCAACTCCCAATATCATCTTGAAGATGTAAGACTTACAATCCTTTTTAAAGACTATCAGAAATGTCCATTGTTGTTTCTCTGGGAAAACTCTGGGGAATTTATGAAGAAGGTCCTACTGCCTGCTCAGTTTGTGACTTTCTACAAGAAAGGAACAAGGAACTCGGTCTGATGTAAACCTTAACTGACAGGAAGGGTACATAAAGGGGGAGAGTGTTTTCAGGGTTTGTAGATTGACATCACTGCCCTCCTAAGGAAACTGTTTACAAGTCAAATGTGAGCAGGAAGGTAAACATCAAGATTAGATCATCATGGAGGCAAATATTGGATGGTGTTACCTAGATTATGGAACCACCTCCTGACTGGAAGTTTGAACACAAATCCAACTTATTTTCCAAGGAAATACAAAACCTTACAGTTGCCAGTGATGAATGTATCTGCTATATGTTAACTATGGATTGATTTAATGCTTGTATTGTTCTCTATATATAGCCCATATAAGTACTGTTTCCACTGTGAAGTGAAGTGTAGTTAGTTATTTCTTTAATAATGTAATGATGGCTTATTTGAAGCAATATATATTTAATAAAACACACACCTGAACTGCTTTTTTGTTTTTTTTTAAAAAAGTCTATGAATAGCAGGCATCCTTTTCTGGTTGATTTAACACTCTGATCCCTCTCTGCACTTTTATTTGAAAGAAATCCTGGGAGCTTCAATATACAACTAAGAACACCTGCTGCACACATGAGATACTTCAAAAATGTATTGAGGGGCTGAGAATAGGAAAAATAGTAACTAACCCCTTCACCTGCTCTTGTCACTGTACTTGCACTACTGAGCTTGACATACATGTAGAAACATGTAGCTGGCTTTTCGGATATCAAGGGGAAATGTAACTATCACACCTTACAGCCTTTCTTTTGCTGGCTGCATTGGCCCATTTTCAATTTTAAAAAACCCCATCTTGCTAAACCATAGTTTAGCTGTCTTGAATGAATGATGGAAGAATGAAATGGTGCACTCCCTCTTCACTCTTCTCCTTATTTCCTCTTTCCCTCTGTGTTTACATCCTAGTTTAATTAAAGTGCAGCGAGCTGTTATGCTCAAAAATGAGTAACAGTTTGAAGTCGGTTTGAGATTCTGGTTAGTAAACTAACATTAAAACAGTTCCCTGCTTTGGACACAACAGTTAACTGTGGTTTAATTAAACTGGGATGTAGCATTAAGGAAGGAAGGCGGTGAGCACAGTGGTGAGGAGGGAGCATACAGCCCTGTTGCTCATTACTGGTTGCTAAGTGATGGTTTAGTAAGCTAGGAATTGACTGTCCCAGCTGAGCCATTTTTGTATATACAGACTGAGATTAAAGTCTATGGTTTAGAACACAATCAACAGACATAATGAATTAGAACATTATCAGGCACTGCTATCCACACTTGGTTGTATCCTGTTGTGTGCTGTCACATATGGAAGGCTCATTGATCCATTGCAAATGGCAGAAGTAATAATCACTGATTTTTCCCTTCCCCCCTACAGCCCCTTGTGCCCCCTCATCTGCTCCAGAGACACCCTCTAACACTGTTAGATGTGACATGGGAGGCAGCAAGAGAAAGTGAGGATAGCAAAAATAATCTCCTTCCTTTTTTCTCCTCATACTGGATCAAAAAGCCTTCTGACATCTAAGAGGCAGAACTGGATTTAACCCATTAAGCTTTAAGAATGAGATGAGCTAATGTCAAATATATAAATCAGCCTCCAAGAAGCACTGAACTTTCGAACTCTACTGTTCCTCTTGGGGTTAATTTGCATTGTTTGCAAGAATCTGTCACCACCACCTAGGCACAAATCTAGGTGAACTCTGGTTACCAACCTACCATTTGGAAAATTACCACAAAGTGAATGTCAGCTTAACATCTGCATCACTCTTCCAAGTGAGGAGGGAAATTTTTGCCTTCCTCTCCTGCTCCAGATTTCTGATTAGGTGAAAATGTGTGCGAAAATCCTTATAAGCTTGGTAGAGCAATGTAAAAGACCAGCCTACTACATGGCTACATAAACAATGATGACATGCCTTTAAGTAAATTGGGGGGGACACACGACATTTTTCAGAAAAAAATGCTTGAAATACATTATCCCCAATTCCACATGTTACTTTCTCAAGTGGACATATAACATTGATTAAGACGAGCCAAGTGTAAGTATCCCATTCTCCTAGATCAATCTTCCTCAACCTGATGCCCTCCAGTTGTTTTGTGCTACAACTCCTATCATCATTAAATCCTGCTTTGCCAGTATATATCCCATAGCAGGGATTTCTATACTGAGATGAGACAAACTGGCAGATGGCTTTGTATATGGACTGTACTTACACTGGAATAAAAGAGAATACTTCTTCAAAGTATACTAAAGCTTTTTAGAATAATATACATAAGGCTGATTTGGCTCCTTGTAATGTTTTGTAATCTATTGTAATCCTGCCTTTTTGATTAGGATTAAGCTAGCATCATTATTTTTAAAGGAACACAGAGTAAGTGAAATAGTATCTTCTTTGAACCAACTAATGGTCAAAAAAGAATATTTCAAATTACAAAAAAAAAAATTCTTCAAAGATGATGGTTTATTTGCCTAAATTTATGTTGGGCCAGTGAAACTAAACTCCTGTTCAAAACATTTTCTTGTACTTTGAAATAGCAGTCAGGTTTTGCTATTCATATTGCAGTAGGAATGCAGGTAGCTATGTAACCCTTTTGATTTTCAACATGTACAGAATCCTTTTATTTCTAGATGACTCATATCTTTAAGACTCATCCATCATTTTATGAAGCAAACTTGATACATTTTACAGCAGAGACACACTGTGCTCTTTGATGGAGAATACACTTCTTGTTGTTTTTCATTGCTTTAATATAAATGTCACTTGAGCTGAAAGTCTGTCTGCTGGCAGGTTTTTGAAAGCTTAAGTATCACACTATTATTAACATAAGGGCTGAAATGGCAAAGACTACACAATGAATTGCTTTTGTGCTTAGTACTTTTTCAAGCAGACTGGCATCTTTGCTCTTCTTTTGGACACTGGTATACCTTTCCTACAACAATGCAAGTTAGGAATAGTTTTATGATAGGAATCTTTAAAATGATTAGGAGCAGCTCCTGCTGATGTGGCTCCCCATGAGAAAATGTTACAACATTTGGGGTTCTTTTAGTTTAGGGAGGGGGAAAGGCTCACAATGGGGGTAGACAAAATAGAGGCTTACAAAATTATGCATGGCGCAGAGAAAATGGATAAAGATTTTTGTGTTCTCTTTCTTACATAATACTTAAGTTGTCTCTGGACAACCTGTTTATTGAGCATTCATCCTGAATTGTTTGTGGGGAGAGTATATAATGTCACATCCAACAGGTGTTACCTGACACTTTCTACTGCATTTCCCCATTGCTTTCGTAATGGCAAAGAGCTTGATATTTCGGGGGAGTGGACTTGTTGTGCAAAAGCTCCAAATCAGCTTTAATTGCACAGTTGGAATTTGCTGGTATGTGATTGAATCCAACCTCCTCTACAAACAGTGACAGTCTGGAAGTGCCCCCAGAGTCATCCAATGGAGTTGAATGGGGGGAGATTCAGAACAGACAGAAGGAAGCACTTCTTTCCACAGACTTTTCTATTGATACAAACCCTTAACAGCTTGCTGTGTGGGACAGTGGGACCCTGGTTTTCAAACCAGTCTAGAAGCCACATCCTGAGACTACTGCCAATGAGAGAGACTGACCCTGTGATGAAGTTTTGGACTACATCTCCCGCAGGTACACTGATGAAATGGAACGGAGAGCTCCCTTTTAAATAAAAAAGAACAAGTTGGAAGAAGCAGGCAACCAATCATTGTTTTCAATCTGTTATTGCCTACATTTCACTGTTAGTTTAAACCCCATCATATCCCAAAGAAGAGCAACTTCAAAAATCCAAATGCCTAAACCCATAAGAAAAGCCTGTTGGATCAGATCAAAGGTCCACCTAGTCCATCATCCTGTTCTCACAGTGGTCAACCAGATGCCTGTGGGAAACTGAAAGGCAAAACCTGAGCACAATAGCACTCTATCCACTTGTGATGCCCAGCAGCTGGTATCCAGGGATATCCTGCTTCTGACAGTACAGGTAGAACATAACTATTGTGGCTAGTAGCCACTGATAGCCTTATGCATCATCACCCTCTTTCTGTGCTCCTCAGGTGTTGCTACAGCTATTTCCAAGGCCACACAAACAGGCTTGGTTGCTTGGGACACCAAACATTAGATCTGCTTGACCAAATGCAGGTGAATAAAAAGAAGCAGCATTTTCTCATCTTGCTGTCCTCCCCATCATGCCAACTCTTCATAGTGTGCAGTTTCACACTAATAATAAGCAAAGCTCCACTGGATTATTTTTAAATGGCTCTGCTCTTTTAAGAAGACATTGGGGGAGTTTCACCGCTCCATAATACTCAGAAAGCGGAGAACTGTTGGGGGGTGGGGAAAGAGAGAAGCAGCAGCTGCTCCAGCACTACATAAATCCAGGCACAGCAAGTAAAAAACATAGCATTCACTTTGCTATTTTTCCTTTGTTGACGAAATCACAACTGTGTTCACGGAAACCCTGAGGGACTACTCAGACCATTTCAGCTGTTCAAAAGAATAATACCAACAAAAAAAAGCACATTTTTCTCCCCACTGAAAAGCAGTTTGCTTATGTTAGAAGAATTCAAAGCAAAGGAAAAAGAAGGATGCATTTCCATCTCCTCCTGACTCCCACCTATCTCCCATCATTCAGTGCACAGCCTCTGAAAAACAGCCACAGGGAAAAATGTAGAAGTCACAAGGACACATCGAGATGCCAAGAAAATCCATGTAAAATCACAGAGGAAGAAAAAATATTGGTTAAGTAAAGGAATAGGGGAGGCAGGAATATTAATCTTACTTGACCCTCTCCATTGTATATAACAGATCATCTGGCTGTCTCTGTCATATATTGTGAAATCCAGGCGATCCCATGAATGTAAGAGCGTTACTGTAGATTTCTGCATTTTTTTAGGTTTCTCCTTACACTTCAGTACCAAGGGCAGTGCTAGGGACTCATTACACTTGGAGCAGCTCCTGGTATTGAAATGAAGAATCACATGGACCTGCATGGCAGGTCTCTGAATGAGAGCCAGCTAAAGTTCCATGCTAGTACATCCCTGAAGTGAGACTGTATATTTGTCAAAAGGCAGAGAATGGTTTTGTTATGCATACAAAGGCCTGAAACAATTTGTTGCATGGTTAATCTCCTCATAACCAAAAAGTTGAACAACATATCCCATCTGATTGCTTGGGGTACTGGCAGGGGAGGACAGATTATCTATGTGAAACTATATCGCAGGAAGAGGTGGTTCACACCCATTAAAATGTGGGCACAGAATGAGTTAAACAAATCATTTTATGATTTCAGATGCCTACTGCTTTTCATGTACAGTATTACCTCTTATATACCTCCTACCCCTTGGGATTCTGCCGTCTGAGATGGCTGCCTCATGGACGGGCCAGCCCTAGTTATACATATGCCTTGTACCAGATGTGCCTTTGACCCTTGCCTTGCTTATGTACTGTACTGATCTGAGCATTAAAGTTTTTGGCAGATAACATAATCAGAGTCTGAGCCCTTCATCCAGCCAGGACAGCACAGATGAGAAGCATAAATAATGGCATTCAAATTGCCAGTCACACAGTGTTACAAGGAACCGAACAGCTGTTTTACAGGAAAGCAAAAAAAGAAAGATTCCATAAACAGCCCACTTTGGAAAGCAGGCATTACACCTAACATGCCAAAATGTGGATAAGAATGGTGAATCCGGACAGAACTAATCATGAGAAGAATTTAGAGATAATTTGCAGTGAAGTCAGGAGAACATCAATGTCAAAAAGAAGCAATTGCCTAGGATAGGTTTTGAATACTATAGTACCAAAGGCTTGTTTTAAAAATCAGTGTTTTCATCTGAGTTTATATAAGCCCACTTACATACCTTAAATCAGTGATTCTCTAACTTGGGTCCCCAGACCACTGGTCCTGCTCTCTAGGGATGACAGGAGTTGTAGTCCAAGAACAGTTGGGGACCCACGTTGGAGAAACACTGCCCTAAATCATGGTGTGGAACCATTTTCAGTTAGAGTACCATTGCCTAGAAAACATTAAGCTGGTGGCACAGGAAGGAGTGGCCAAGCTAACAGGTGTCCAGGGCCCAAGTAGGCAGTATATTTTGATTTAATTCATTCTTTCCTCCAGAACTGTGTATGTTACAGCTGCCCTTAACTGCTGCCCCAGAAAGCAGATCAACAGCTGCTAACAGCAGCTACAGCATTCCACAGTTCATGTCTGCTCATTCTTTGCTGAAGCTCCCACATTTAGCATGCATTCCTGTCTGTAGCTTCTTGGAAACCTGCAGATTGAACCTGTTTTTCAATTTAGTAGCAACATTCACTGAACAGCAATATGTTACCAAGCCAGCTGGTCTTTTTTAACCTTTTCCCCCCTTTTAATCTTTGAATGTTCTGTGTCAACCTCATCTGCTCCCAGCTGAGATAACCTTGGATCCTGCACTATATTGGTTGTATCTTTTTACATTCCTCCTACCTTCTTGTTGAAAAATAAAATAAAATAGAACAACTGATTATAATTGACACTGAGAAATAAAACTTGGAGCAGAAATATTTTCAAGCTGTTGTCACCCATAATTCCTCTTTCTCCACCACATGCTGACACTGTAATTCAACCAAATACAAGGTTTGATTCTGGTTGTTCTATTTTCATGTAGCTGTATATCATGTGGAAGCAGATTTATAAGAACAGGGAATACAGTATCACAAGTAGCTGAAATGGACACAATGGAAAAGGGCAATGTTAGGTTACGTTAAATAAAACAGATAGCTGTATTGCCTTCCTTTTATTAGTATTTTTAATCATAATTTTTATAGTCTTTTGAAAATAACAACAACAACAACAATTTATTTGTACCCCACCCATCTGGCTGGGTTTCCCTAGCCACTCTGGGCGGCTTCCAACAAAGACAAAAAAATACACTAAAATGTCACACATTAAAAACTTCCCTGAACAGGGCTGCCTTCAGATGTCTTCTGAATGTCAGGTAGTTGTTTATCTCTTTGACATCTGATGGGAGGGCATTCCACAGGGCAGGCACCATTACCGAGAAGGCCCTCTGCCTGGTTCCCTGTAGCTTTGCTTCTCACAATGAGGGAACCGCCAGAAGGTCCTTGGTGCTGGACCTCAGCATCCGGGCAGAACGATGGGGGTGGAGACGCTCCTACAGGTACACAGGACCGAGGCCGTTTAGGGCTGTTTAAAACACCAACACTTTGAATTGTGCTCGGAAACGTACTGGGAGGTCTTTCAAGACCGGTATTATGTGGTCTCGGCGGCTGCCCCCAGTCACCAGTCTAGCTGCCGCATTCTGGATTAGTTGTAGTTTCCGGGTCACCATCAAAGGTAGCCCCACATAGAGCTCTCCTAGATGTCTTCTTGGTTGAGTAAGCAGCATATAACATTTGTTAAATGAAATAAAATAAACCATATGGGCCAGAATATTCGCATAGGCTACTCTGAATCTGCAAACCTTGCCATCTTCCTCACTCACGGCCACTTTTTGACTGCACCAGGAGATATCTCTTTTCTCTCACATCAGACTTCTATTCTTGCTTTGTGACTGGCTGTTATTTACACATCACTACAATGTGTATCCAGCCTTTCTATTGTAGATATTTAAGTTGGCCAAACTAGACCAATAAATAAATAAATAAATAATAATTTCATTATTAATAATAATCTAGACAAATGTTCCTAACAACAGATTTCAAGTCTTCTCACACTTTGGCATGATAATCCTCCCAAAGCCATTACAGTGGTACCTCTGGTTGCAAACGGGATCTTTTCTAGAGGCCCATTCACAACATGAGAAGAGCGCAACCCGCAGTGGCGCATCTGCGCATGCGCAGGTTGCAATTCGCCGCTTCTGCGCATGATGTCATTTTGCACTTCTGCGCATGTGCAAGCGGCGAAACCTGGAAGTAACACTTTCCAGTACTTCCTGGTTGCCGCAGGACGTAACTTGAAAGAACGTAACATGAAGCAGACGTAACATGAGGTATGACTGTAAACAGTAGAAGGAAATTACATACCACTCAGCACTTACTCAAACTTCCTTCTGCCTAGAGAACTGTAGACTTATAAAGCAATATGCAGTCAACCTCGTTCTCTTAGAATGGCAATGGCTCCCACCTGAGAGGTGCCAGAACTGAGTTCTGGTGAGTTCTGGCTGAAAAAAAGCACTGCTTCTTGGGAGCATCCACAGCAGCTCTCAGTCACTTGAAGTCACTTGGTACTTGACTTCACACTAGCCTTTAACAAGGCCTCTTACCAAAGGTTCACAAAGTAGTCATGTAGAAGGCTGTGTCCTGTTACAGATCTGCAGCCAGTTGCTGTTGTTCCTCTACAGTTCTTTTACACTCGCTCATTCATCTGAAATGGATGATGCTGGAGAAATCCCCAGTGGACTATGCCAGTGTTATGTATGATGGTTCCTGAACAAAATCCTCCCCAGCTCCAGTACAGATTTAAAGAAACTTTCTAAAGTACACAAAACATTTTGACTATTTCTGAGTCTGGAGAGCACCATCTTTTTCTTTCTTTTTTCACATCACAGATATTCCTTCCCACCCCCCCTCAAATGCTCACAGCCTGGAAAAAAGCTATTTCTATTCTAATAATTCTTTCCCATTTCTATTCTTTCAGACTGTCATCTGGCATCTCAGCAGACTTCTGCCACCTGCAAGGGCAGGCAAAGTCAGACATCTCAACTCATTCATGATTGCAAAGCTTCTTACGCCGTCCAGGTGGCACATATTCCTTTTTCACATTTCTCACACATACTAAAAATGGGTGCCAGAAATGGCAAAGCTGCAAATGAGGAGGAGGAGAGGTCCTTAAAATTATCCCCTTTGCCAAAGCAAATATATACAATCATGAAACGCAGCCAATATCCTCAAATAGCAGCAAATGAAAGCGGGAAGCTATTCCTTGCAAAAAGTTCAGCCAGGAAGATTCCTCATCTTGGAGGTATGCCAGGTTTGGGATTAGCTTGTACCTGCAGGGGATGCTCTGTGCCAAGCGTAGTTGCTACTCTACCAGAGCAGAACATTATACTAACAGAACTTTCGCTGTATACTCAAGTCTTTAGCCATCTTCTAAAGCTCTACAGGATGAATCACCTCCACAGCTGTTAGAGGATTAAAACATCCTTGCACTCCAAACTGCTTCAAAGACACACACACTTCCTCAGAAAATGATTTCTAGAGTTCATTAGGCTTAAGAAACCACATGCTTAACTTGTCAATTGCCATTCCTTGTTTTCTGTTTACACTGTTTTAAGATTGCTATAATGATTAAAAATCTCCACTTAATGGATCAATCAGATTCTTCATTTTCCAAACAAAGTTTGTTTTATTTTAAACTAGGTGGATTTTAAGCAAACATTTTTTTTAAAAAAACAATCATTTTGAAAAAAAATAAATGTAAACCAGATTATTCATTTTAAAAAGCTTCAATTAAAGTCTGGTCTTGACTATAAAAACAACAATGGGGTTTTTTTTTTTGGGGGGGGGTTGACAGACTTCTAAGAGCTATTTTTCTGGAAAAAGCAGTTCCGGAACTCACCATGAATGCCTCCCTTGTTCCCTTATAATGGCAATGGCACCCGCCTGAGAGGTGCTGGAACTGAGTTCCATTGACTTCCAACTGAAAAAAAGGCCTGTGTTCAATCTTTGAAGTCGGTTTACTCCCACCCTGAATTGTGTTTATAGTGAAGACCAAATTTTAACTCACGTATATGAGTTTTAAATTTGGGGCACATTTTAAAAGGGTTTATTTTTGTAATTTAAACTTTAAAAATAATATATATCATGCTTTATCTGATAAATAACAGTGTTGTGAGTTTAGGGGGTGGGGGTTAGACTACACACCTGAGTCTCTTCTAATTCTGGATTGAGCATGGGTTCAATTGTTGGAATAGCCAGGCCAGAGTCTTGGTAATGGCTCAAAGTATGGGACATTAAGCCAGAAGCTTTCCTTTTGGGAATTATAGGGGCAGAACTACCCAAAATGTATAGAAATTTATTTGTGTATGCGTCTACAGCGGCAAGAATGTCACTTGCCCAAAAATGGAAAGAAGAAGTCCTAAAGAAAGAAGAATGGATACAAAAACTTATGGAATATGCAGAAATGGCGAAACTTACTGGAAAAGTAAGAAATCAGGATAACAAACTTTTTATAAAAGAATGGAAATGGTTTACTGAATATTTACAAACAAACTGTAAACAGATAAGAACATTGGCAGGATCACTGTAATAACCTGCAGTTTTATAAGTGTATATATTTAAAGTAGATGAATAAATGAATAAGTTAAGTTAATTTGGAATATGCAGGAAATATATATATAAAGTAAATTTAAGGAACCGCAGAATGAAGGGGAAGGTAGTCAAGTTTCGAAATGTTAAAATGATTGTAAATCTATTGAAATGTATATAAATTAAAATTATAAATAAAAAAGTAAACAAAAGTATGGCACATTAGGGTAACAAAGGATGTTGCTCTTTGAGCCAAAGAAAAGGTGGGTGGGCCCCCTCCCTCACATGGCTGGTAGTTAGAAGGACAAAAAGGGGAGTTGTGGGGTGTATGCGCATGCTGGGCTAGAGGCAGAAGACAGGCAGATGCCTGAGAGGGAGAGAAATGTTTGATTTCTGCTTAAATCCAAGACTATGACTATGGGAGAAGCAAAATCTTCCAGGGTCAGCATGTACCTTGGTACTACAGCACCTTGCAAGAGGCCGAAATCTGACACCCTCCACAGTCCTCACACCATGTGCCAAGCTTTGGGGAGGAGGTTTGAGGCTCTGTCAGGGTCCTAGAGCCCTCTACCTCCTTCCCAAAGCTAGGCAAGTGCTAACTAGGCTTTAGGAAGGAGAATGGAGGATTCTAGAAGCCTGTCAGAGCCCCCTTGCCTGGTCTAAAACAGTTGAACCGGCCCAGACCCTGCAACCATCATCTGAGGCCCTTCTCCATGTGCCTCCTCCACAAGAGGTCTGGAGGGTGGCAGTACCAAAACAGGCCTTTTCTACAGTTGTTCCCCATTTGTGAACACTCTCCCCAGGGAGGCTCACATGGCACCTTTGTTACATCTCTTTAGGCGACAGGCAAAAACATGCTTCTTTTTCTAGGCCTTTGGCTAATGAAACTATCTATGGCCTTTTAAACTAGGGTGTATTGTTTTTGTTTGTTACTATGGTATCTGTTTTTGTGTTTTTATATTGTAAATTACCCTGTGATCCTTGGATGAAGGGGAATAGAGCATACCCTCCAACATTTCTCCAATGAAAATTGCAACATCCCATTACATAATGATAATTTTACTATTTATACCCCACACATCTTCTTGAGTTGCCCCAGCACTCTGGGCAGCTTCCAGCATATATAAAAACATAATAAAGCAATAAACATTTTTAAAAAAACCCTTCCCTATACAGGATTGCCTTCAGACAGCTTGGGGGCTGGATAACTCCATACCCTCCAATTAAAACAGGGACATCCTAAGGAAAAGTGGGACATTCTGGGATCAAATCAGAAACCGGGATGGCTTCTCTAAATCAGGGATGTCCCTGGAAAATAGGAACACGTATAGGGTTGGATATGGAAAGCGCCATCATCCTAAAGTTTCAGATGGACTCTGCAGTGTTCAAGCCAGCCAGGTTACCTCAGTCTGTGGTGTACCTTTTCCCTGGCCAGGGGTAGGGAAGGTTGCTATTTACTGGCTCCACCCAATAAACTCAACATTACTAATCTCTGTAGCACTTTGTGTAATGGGCATCACAGTGACTAGGAAAGAGCAGCAAACCAGCTGAAAAATTGACTGATAAAAAGGAAATCAATACACACACACACACACACAGAGAGAGAGAGAGAGAGAGAGAGAGAGAATTTGTATTCAAAGCCCACCAAATAACATTGCTGTGCATTACATAACATCACTGCATATGACTTTATGCTTTGGGCTCATAAAAAAGCCTACAAATTTTGCTAGAGTGTGTGGGAACAACCATGATAATGGGGTAAGCAGCCAAGCCTAACAAGGCACATTAACTGATGAATCAGAGCATGTATTGCATCCACATGAGGTTTGTTTTCAGAATATTATTTTCTTTCCCATTAGGATGACAAGTGCCTTTGCCTCTATTTCCAGATGACATCTCTTTTGGTGAAAATAAATAAAACCGTTTCCCCATTTTTTATAAGATATCATTGCTAACTAATTTCTAAATTACTATGCATTTTTAAAAAAAACAAAAAACACCACCCCTATTAGTGTAGTTGTACAACATTATTCCCGAATCTTACATTTGCTCTCCAAATATATAAGCCAATTAACACATTTAGAGGTGGGTTGCCAGATTGCCTTGAGATGCCTTTAGATTCCACAGCCTAAGAGGAATATGGCTCACACTAACATCAGTGGCAAATGCAAATTTACAGGCTCCTATCTAAGTTACATCCAAAATGCCAGAACAAACAAAAGCAAAAAACACCTTAATTTTGTTTCCCTCATGAGTGAAACTGTGGGCAATCTTTGTACCATACCTTTGGTAGCACTTCTCTTTCTCTCTCTCCCCCACCCCTTTTCTTTTCTCTCCTGGCCTCCTCCTCCCACAACTCCAGCTGGGACAACTTCACCCCTTCACTCTGGCCAAGGAGCACCCAGGAACAACGCCATTGCTCCAAAAGCTGGACCTGGCCTTTGGACCACTCCTTGGGGGAAGGGCCTTAACTCTGCTTTGCATGCACAAGGTCCCAGGTTCAATCCCCAGCATCACCAAGTATAGTTGGGAGACAATCTGCCATAAACTTTTGAGAGATGCTGCTAGTCAGCTTAGGAAAGGCTGAGCTAAATGTACCAAGGTCTGACTCAGTATAAGGCAGCTCTCAATGGCCTATGTGCATCCCTGGAGTGATATTTACAAACCAGTAACACAACACGACAACAATCATCAATACCATGCAGGACAGAAACAATCCAGGACAACTTAACACTTGTGAACCTTAACTGAGGTCTGCATGGCAGTTTCCATCCTCTCATTTTTTTCCCTGCCCCCCCCCCAAGGAAACAAAAATGGAACACAACCAGTCACATTTATCTACTTTACAGTTGATATAAACCCTGCTACTGTTATATCTGTTTTGAGGCCTGAACTTAAGCTTCGTACTACAATCCAACCAAAGGGCAAGAGTTATACTCCAGCCACAAATGTTATGTCATGTCATGAGATAAAAGCAAGCAGTAATATTTGTTCCCTTGTGACTTACTTCTGGATTCTGCAGTGCTTGGTTAATTTTAGTGACAGGTGTGTGTGTGTGTGTGTGTGTGTGTGTGTGTGTGTTGGTGTGTAATGGATTGGGTACAATCCTGAAGGTGATTATTCTGAATGTCTAAGTGGTTTCTCTTTAAACTTTTCACACAACCTCACAAAATGTGTGTAATTACATACACACAACAGTATATACAGTGTTTTTATTTTGTGTGCGAATTTAAGATGATCTGGAGAAAACGTGTTTCATTCCTGCTAGGTGGATTACACAGGAAGCTGTTTTAAACTGGGTTAAACCAATTGTCTTAGAATTATAGAATCAGAGGATGATACAGTGGGAAGGGACCCTGAGGGTCATTTAGTCCAACTCCCTGCAATGCAGGAAACTTTTTGCCCAACGTGGGACTCAAACCCACGACCCTGAGATTAAGAGTCTCATGTTCTACTGATTGAGCCAGAGCTGGGCTCTCCATCCAGTTCTGTATTTGCCTACACTGACTGGCCGCGGTTCTCCAGGATTGTAGACTGGGGTCCCTCCCTGCCCTACATGGAGATGAGAGGGATTGAACCTGGCACCTTCTGCCTGCAAAGCAGATGCTCTACCACTGCACCATGGCTCTTCCCCACTGATTGTTTCATTTCATTATGTATGAAAAGATCCTAGCAGTTATGAATGATCCCTGTTTGAAGAGTGATGAAAAAATTGAGGAATTGGAACAGACAGGCAAGATACTAGATAGCTCCTTGGGAGATTGTTCACTTTGAAATGAAACTGATGTAGAGTCTAGGCAGTTACATCTGATTTTGAAGGGAAGTCTTTTGAGATGCTTCTGCAGATGTGACTAGAAGGAGCCCAAGGATTCATCTCTGTGGTATGCATGAATGGCAGCATGTCTTGAACTGTGGTAAATGTATAATTCTTAAATTAAGTAGTAGTGGAACACCTTCTTTTCAGCCTCCACTGATAGGACAAATTAACCGTACTGATCTAGTATCGGGGTCAAAGGTATCCCAAGAAAAAGATACAAAAACAAATACTTAGTGGGTCAGGTATGACAGCCTTTGCTAGTAAACAAAAACATACCTTTCCTGAGATCCCTCCCCCCATTAACACAATATGGTGGTGCTTAAGCCTTTGGGCTCGGCACCATATAAAGTGCAAAAAACACATTTTACAACCTTCCCCTTTTCTTGGGTGTCATCAGGCCAAATCCTACCAGTTATGAAGCCTCCTCTCTCAATAATCCCAGATGTGTCTAGACTCAACCCAGAATATTTTTGGCCTATCCTTTCAATGGAGACAATGCTGGGCCTCACTTAGGCATGTGCCACTGAACAAAATGTAGGTCAAAATAGCTGTACAAACGACAACAGTGGTGTATAGATACAATCTCCTTCTCAGGGACACCCCTGAGAAGGAGGCTAGTTCACCAACACAGGTGCCAGATATATGGAGAAACGTGACTCAAAGAAGTAGGAGGCCCAGGGTTCGCTCTGATTGTTTAGAAATACACAATCACTTTGAAGTCCTCTCCCCTAGCATGGAAGATGAACAACAGACTCCATTTGAGGATCTCTCCCTCATTACAGTCGATCAGGTATATGAAGACGATCAGCAAAGTCAGTCCTCATGGAATGTGCAGGCGACCTTGGAACGGACAGCTGATGGAAGAACCCCAACCAAACCTAAGAGGAGGCGTGTAGTGGTGATAGGGGATTCCCTACTGAGGGGAACAGAAGCAGTGATCTGTGGGCCTGACAAGATGTCTCGGGAGGTGTGCTGTCTCCCTGGGGCTAAGATCCAAGATGTAACTGAATGACTACAAGGAATCATAAAACCCACTGACAAATACCTCTTGGTTCATGTGGGAACCAATGACACTGCAAGCAATAGCCTCCAGAAGATCAAAAGAGACTACGAGGCTCTGGGCAGGAAATTGAAGCAATTAAATGCACAAATTGTCATCTCATCTGTCCTCCCAGTTGAACGACGTGGCCCAGGAAGAGAGGGAAAAATAGTGGAAGTGAACAGCTGGCTTCGCAAATGGTGTAAACAGGAACGGTTTGGATTCTTAGATCACGGACTGCAGTTTCTTGAAGATGGACTTCTGGCAAGCGATGGGCTGCACCTCACAACGGCTGGGAGGAATGTTTTTGCCAAAAATCTCAGAAACCTCATCAGGAGGGCTTTAAACTGACTAATGTGGGGGAGGGAGACAGTGCTCCTGAAGGTAGGAGTCTATCAATTGATGAAGATGATCATCCAAATGTGGTGGGAGGAAAAAATTCTTAAATAAGAGACACGGGGGAATGATTAATGGACTTCAATGTCTGTACACTAATGCGCAAAGCATGGGAAATAAACAAGATGAGCTTGAGCTCTTGGTACAGCAAACTAAATATGACATAATAGGCATCACTGAAACCTGGTGGGATAAGTCCCACGATTGGAATGTAATAATGGAGGGATACAATCTATTTCAGAGAAACAGACCAGACAAGAAAGGAGGAGGAGTGGCGTTATATGTCAGGGATGTGTATACCTGTGAAGAGATCCAAGATTTAGAACTTCAAAGTCAAAGTGAGAGCATTTGGGTCAAAATTAAGGGAGAGAAGAATAACAGAGACCTCATTGTGGGAGTTTACTATAGATCCCCAAGCCAAACGGAGGACATAGATGATGCCTTCCTGGAACAGATGGCCAAGCATGCAAAAGGAAGGGAGATAGTAGTAATGGGGGACTTCAATTACCCGGATATTTGTTGGATGTCAAACTCAGCCAAGAGCATAAATAAGGTCAAACAGATTCCTCACTGGCCTTGCAGACAACTTCATTGTCCAGAAAGTGGGAGAAGCAACAAGAGGAACAGCCATTTTAGATCTGGTCCTAACCAATGTTGATGACCTGGTTAGTGGGGTAGAAGTGGAAGGATCATGCTCTTCTGAAGTCAAGCATACTAGGACTCAATTTCTTGACTTTAAGAAAGCCGACTTCATAAAACTTAGGGAAGTGCTGGGTGAGATCCCATGGACAGTAATACTAAAAGGAAAGGGAGTTCATGATGGCTGGGAGTTTGTTAAGAGGGAGATAGTAAAAGCACAACTTCAGGCAATACCAATGAGACGGAAACATGGAAGGTGCCTAAAGAAGCCAGGGTGGCTATCTAAAGAACTTTTAACTGAGTTAAGATTAAAAAAGGATGTGTACAAAAAATGGAAAAGGGGGGAAACCACCAAAGAGGAATTCAAACAAATAGCCAGCACATGTAGACACAAAGTCAGAAAAGCTAAAGCACAGAATGAACTCAGGCTTGCTAGAGAGGTTAAAAGCAACAAAAAAGGCTTTTATGGGTATGTTCGTAGCAAAAGGAAGAACAAAGAAACAGTGGGGTCACTCAGAGGAGAAGATGGTGAAATGCAAACAGGGGACACAGAAAGGGCTGAACTCCTCAATGCCTTCTTTGCCTCAGTCTTCTCCAATAAAGAAAACAATGCCCGACCTGAAGAATTTGGAGCAAATGATTCAGCAAAGGAAACACAGCCCAGAATAACTAAGGAGATAGTACAAGAATACTTGGCTAGTTTAGATGTATTCAAGTCTCCAGGGCCAGATGAACGGCATCCAAGAGTATTAAAAGAACTGGCAGATGTGATCTCAGAACCACTGGCAGTCATCTTTGAGAATTCCTGGAGAACAGGCGAAGTCCCGGCAGACTGGAGGAAGGCAAATGTTGTCCCTATTTTCAAAAAGGGGAAAAGAGAGGACCCAAATAATTACCGCCCAGTCAGTCTGACATCAATACCAGGGAAGATTCTGGAGCAGATCATTAAGCAAACAGTCTGTGAGCACCTAGAAAGGAATGCTGTGATCACCAATAGTCAGCATGGATTTCTGAAAAATAAGTCATGTCAGACTAACCTGATCTCGTTTTTTGACAGAATTACAAGCCTGGTAGATGAAGGGAACGCAGTGGATGTGGCCTACCTTGATTTCAGCAAGGCATTTGACAAGGTGCCCCATGATATTCTTGTAAAGAAGCTGGTAAAATGCGGTCTTGACTATGCTACCACTCAGTGGATTTGTAACTGGCTGACTGACCGAACCCAAAGGGTGCTCTTCAATGGTTCCTCTTCATCCTGGAGAAGAGTGACTAGTGGGGTGCCACAGGGTTCTGTCTTGGGCCCGGTCTTATTCAACATCTTTATCAACGACTTGGATGATGGACTCAAGGGCATCCTGATCAAATTTGCAGATGACACCAAACTGGAAGGGGTGGCTAACACCCCAGAGGACAGGATCACACTTCAAAACGACCTTGACAGATTAGAGAACTGGGCCAAAACAAACAAGATGAACTTTAACAGGGAGAAATGTGAAGTATTTCACTTGGGCAAAAAAAATGAGAGGCACAAATACAAGATGGGGGACACCTGGCTTGAGAGCAGTACATGTGAAAAGGATCTAGGAGTCTTGGTTGACCACAAACTTGACATGAGCCAACAGTGTGACGTGGCAGCTAAAAAAGCCAATGCAATTCTGGGCTGCATCGATAGGAGTATAGCATCTAGATCAAGGGAAGTAATAGTGCCACTGTATTCTGCTCTGGTTAGACCTCACCTGGAGTACTGTGTCCAGTTCTGGGCACCACAGTTCAAGAAGGACACTGACAAACTGGAACGTGTCCAGAGGAGGGCAACCAAAATGGTCAAAGGCCTGGAAACGATGCCTTATGAGGAACGGCTAAGGGAGCTGGGCATGTTTAGCCTGGAGAAGAGGAGGTTAAGGGGTGATATGATAGCCATGTTCAAATATATTAAAGGATGTCATATAGAGGAGGGAGAAAGGTTGTTTTCTCCTGCTCCAGAGAAGCGGACACGGAGCAATGGATCCAAACTACAAGAAAGAAGATTCCACCTAAACATCAAGAAGAACTTCCTGACAGTAAGAGCTGTTCGACAGTGGAATTTTCTGCCAAGGAGTGTGGTGGAGTCTCCTTCTTTGGAGGTCTTTAAGCAGAGGCTTGACAACCATATGTCAGGAGTGCTCTGATGGTGTTTCCTGCTTGGCAGGGGGTTGGACTCGATGGCCCTTGTGGTCTATTCCAACTCTATGATTCTATGATTCTGTGATTCAATCTGATGCAAATTGGTCCAGAGCAGTTTTCCCTGTGTATTTAAATATATGCTATGCACAGTCAAAATGTCCCTACGGCATTCTGTGTCAACCAACTCCTTTCAACTGCAGCTGTTAAAAATCAAATGTTTTTCTCCTACATTTATTTAAAAAGACCACCACAGTTTGTCTTGGGCCCTGAAAGGTGCTTTACAGTTTGGCGACACCCTGATTTTGTGTTCTCAATAGACAGCCACAACAGGTGGCTTATGAAGTTCTTTGGTGAGCATAGCTAGTGCATGCTTGACAAAGGACCTGGATGTTTAGACTGTCTTTTAAAAAATATCTGAGCCTTTCAAAATAGCATTGTTGATATTTTAAATTAACATTAATCAGCCTAAATTATTATATGTTGTTAATTTGTGGTTTTAATTTTGTATGTTGTATAGGAAAATAGGATAGAGATATTAGAATTTTTAAAAAAATTAAAATGATTCTATTCTTCCTTTCAGTGCTGGATTGATATAATTTTGTGGTCGGAGATTAAACCATAGTTTCCAGTTTGGATGCAACAGAAAACTGTGGTTTAACAACCCTGGAAGTCTTTCATTAGAGCACAATGAGAGAAGGGGTGGGGGAAGCACAATTCTCATTCTCAGTCAAACCATGGTTTACTAGACCAAAATCATTACATACAACTTTGCCATTGATTTTTTGTAGTTTAGCAATACAATAAATACCATTTTGATGTCTCTATTTAATGCCAGAACAACTGGCTTACATGGCTGAAACTCTTATGAACCAATTAAAAATTCTGCCACCCAGTTTAGCATTATCAGTGGTTTCTGTAACAAAGGACAACGTCAGTGTTAATTTTGGTACTGTGTCATGACACACAGGAATAATATTAAAGTGAAAATGACCTATCAAATTTACTTGGCAGGTGCTAATTCACTTTGATCTATCCCTGGCCATAATAATTTCACGACGGCAGAGAAACCATACATATTTATAAATGTGGGAGCAGGCGGCTGTTGTTCTGTTTGTAATTTACAGCAACAAAGAATTCATTTAGATTACCATACTTGAAGTCCCAAGGTGACTCTGTCGTGGTTACAGGCCCCCTGCTGTGCAGGATACCTAACATAATAAAGAACAAAGCAAAAACAAGGCTACATTGAGGCAGGGGCTCCTGGGTAATCAATTCAGGTATTTACAGCTGAAACAATAGTACTGTGCAAATCAGCATCATTACTACAATTTGCTGATGGGAACTCCAGGGAATTGAGCAAGTGTCTGCCTGCAAAGCAGCTGATTAATCCAAGTTACTTATGTTTGGTTAATGCATTATTGTTTCCATCATAATTAACAATAAACGAGTACTTAGGGGTGGAAATGGGTAGTCAAAAGCCCATCAAGTGGACTGACAGTGCAGCTCTATCTCCCCACCCTCTACACTGACCATTATATGTGTATAAATTAGAAAACAAACAACATCCTTCACACTTGGGGCTGCTGTTGAGAAGCTCATTCACAGTGCAGTCCACTTCACCCTGTGTTGCACTGGACTTGCCTGAGTCATAATCACTGACAGCTTTACACATGTTCAGAGGAAACTCAGTAACAGCTTAAGTGAACCAGACATTTCCTAAAGGGGGATCCTTGATGTCTCAAGCCAGCAAGTGCAGATGCCTGTAAGGATGTATGTATCAGCCTGTTTCTACCCTGCAACAGATTTATTTATGTTCATTCATAAGTCCATTCCATCTGGTTCCTGCATTTATCTCCAAATTCTTGGTTTTTTAAAATCTATAAATAGGTATTTAAATAACAATTTTACCATAATGTACACATGTCTAAAAGACATTTTCTCCTAAAATACACATGTTGGTACTTTGATCTGAGAAGTGCGCTACCTTAGTCCAGTAGGTGCAGATCAGGTCAGTTCACACAGGAATTCACAGAAATCGACTTATTCAAGAAGCCTTACATGCACAAGCACACCCACACCCACCCACCCACCCACCCACAATTCCATTTCAATTTCTTATCCCTCAGAAAAGCATCTGTTTTGGCTCCATAGAATATGTGATACATAACATGAAAGGTACTATGCTTTTTTTAGTCAACTGATTTTAATCAATATGGGAATATACATGCTTTCAAAGGTATGTCAAACTATTTGCAGCACAAAAAATAAAGGTTCCTAGGTGTAATGCTGGCATTCTTTCAAAATGGATAAGATATCAGCAGTGAAATGTTGGATTAAGCCTTCTCATTTCTCTTAAGCATGAATTCCCCAGGCAAGGAGGAGGTTGGCTAGATGCTGGTTAACCACCTCTGGTTAAAAGGAAATTTGTGGTAGATGTAAATTACCATTTTGCCACACATCTGTCCTTAATGTGTGGTAATAGTTTTCTTATCATTTGGTAGGATAAATTATGGCAGGACTGCAGACCGAACATTGAGGAATTCTGGACCTTTGTTTGCCTCATGGTTAGTATCATCCATACTGTTGTTTAATGTGGGTAGTAAACTTCCTGTACATCTATTAATTTCCTGTTGTCCATATGCTGTTCTCCAAATTATTGCCTTCCTACAGTTTCCCCTCCCTCAGTCTGGATTTTCACATACCAGGGATACTCTGAAAAGGAGAGGCGTGAGAAAATCCAAATTAGTGGAGGGGAAAGTGTGGGAAGGCAGTGATTTAGAAGAGAACACCATATGGAGAACAGGAAATTAATGGATGTACAGGAAGTTTACTATCCACATTAAACAACAGTATGGATGAGCTCATAATCAACATCCGTAGCAATGCAGTAATCAGCCATGGTTAGAACTGGTGAGAAAGGAGAATGAATGTTGGACAGGGACTGGGAATATGGAGTGGGAAATCCCAGTGCCCACTTCCAAATCTTCTAACCGTGGGTAAAACATCCCTGCACAAGCTCCTGCAATGGGTCTCTGAAGCTTATATGCTACAACGTGAAGAAAAACCATACTGGTAAAGAGATCTTACTGGGCCTATTTTCTAGCAAGCTAGAAAACAACAGATCTCCCAAAAATTAGAATCTCGTATGGTCGCCTTTCCAATTCACATTACTGTCTCCAGTGGCATGCACTGAAAAAATATATTTCACGAACCAAATAAAAATAAGGAATTAAAAAATCTAGATAAGGTTGAATCAAGATGCATTTCAATCCTCTGATGGCCTCACTGGACTTCTTCCTCCAGTCAAAAACTATCAATTGCATTTCAAATGAAGCTAAGACAGCACAGTCTGAAATCTCCTGGTGTGCTGGGATGCAGGAGTGCCTTGAAGCCAAGGTGGAAGCTAGATTATTTGCATGCAGTGTGAAAGTTACAATACACTGATTTGCAAGCTGTTGAAAAAACATGAAGGAATTAATTCTTCTCTGCAGTCTGTCTCTCTTCATTTCCCAACATAAAATTCAACACAAGCTTAGGTTTGAAAACAAAGTGAACAAGAAGAGAGGCTAGGAAGTTCTTTGGTATTCTATTAACAGTGGCACAACGTCAGTGAAATGAGAAATGGTTAAAACATGGCATTGAGAGCTGAAGCCTACCAGGAAAAAGTCAGTAAATTTTATCAGGGTTTGAGGCTACATCTGAATCTAACCATCATATGGCAATCATTCAGAAAGAAGCCGCCGCAATACTACCACAACTCTGGAGACCTATTGCATTTGAGACAGGGCTCTTGGGAGTGCTGTGTGGAAGCAAGGTGAAAGATCTCCTCTGTGAGGAACTGGTGAAAACTGGGAATGTCACTTCTGATCCTCCTTCCTTGTTCAACACTCTCTGGCTGATTATACGTAGATAAAACTGAGACTGTGCACTGACATCATAATAGCAGCAAGGTTCAAAGAAGAAAGAGATGGACAATGACATACACAGGTCCAAAGCACGTTCATGGGCTTTCTGTATAATTCTCTAGCAGGAGCTCTCCAAATGACTCATTTATATGAGTTCCCAAGTTTTGCAGCATCTTGCAGAATAATGATCCTCTTCCTTACCCTCAAAAATCCACAGTCAATCTAAACATTGTCTAGAACAAATTTAGGTTCCCTAGAGGCTCACAGGTCCTGCATTTTAGCCCAAAAGTCTGCACCTGACAACAGAACTGAATTTGGGTTAATTTTCTTGACATCAGCTGGTTGGATGTCAAATCAATCTGCCTCCCTCCCCCCCCCAACAAATCAGATTGTGGTCAATTTGTTTGTATTTATATTCCAAGTCACAAAACTGATTTTTCTTATAATCAAAGAGCTGAAAATATAACTCTGTATACCAGTTAAACCTGTCCAGTTTAGATGATAGTCTTAGAGAGTGCATTAGCACCTCTAAAGCACTTACCGGAAGTGAACACAGTGAGACTTATTGCTGAAGGATTAGGTGGCATATCTAATCTCCTTGGTCTTGCTATGAGACTCCTGAGGCCGATTAGAATTCTGTCACATTAGCTGCCAATTATTGTTCTGATCATGCTGCTAAAAAGCCTGCCCACACATCTTCATCAAGCTCTTATCAATTCCAACATAAACTACAGTAACTAACTGACCAGACTGCAGTTTAGTATCTATCTGGTGCTTTACAGCAGGGAAGGGGGAGAGATGTACACAATTACTGACCCTTGCACGAGCCTGTCTTGTACAAACCTTGTTCTCTCTTCCTGAACATCCTTTTTTATTCTACTTGACTGTCTGGGTCATTATGAAAAGATAAAAAAAGATTAAGATCACTATCCACTTGGATAGATAGTATTTTCTCTTGGGCTACTTTGAAAACTTTTCAAATGAGTACTGAGGCTATTTAATAAACATTATACACAAATGTGTTGGAAGTAATGACACAAAGTAACCTCTTCTGTATCTAAACAAAAGTCATATACAGAGAGAGAAGTTGGGAACCCTTTCCAAAAGCGCATCTGAAGATCAAAGAATGAAATATTTACAGCAGGGAATACTGTATATAACATTATTTCAACTGAACTAGGGGCAAGCGTTTGTCAACAGTTCTTCTATACCAAGTCAAATTTAGCCCCAAGCCGCCATGTTAGGCACCATCAAACTTTTATACTATGAGCAAAATTCCTGAGGAGTGTGAAGTGAATTTACACATACTCTGACAGAGAAAAGCTGTAAATAAAATATGGCCTCAGATTCAGTAGTAGATTCCAAATGCTCTCTGCCTCCAGGGTTATAGAATTAACTCCAGTTTCAAGGGTCAAGTGATGGACTGGGAAGACCTAAAGCAGCAGTGTGGCTGAAACTAAGGAGGCATGGATCCAATCAACCCCCTGGATAGGAAACTGCTGGGAATCTCATTTAAAAGAAGCATAATAAACCAATATAGCAACAAAATAAAATACAACAAAGCAACAGGTTCAAAATCATGAAGTCAAATTATTAAAATGCAGTCTGAAGTAACAATGAACAGAGCAATGTCACAAATACAAGTTGTTGGGTTGTTGTTGTTTTTTAAAAAAAATGAGACTGAAATTCACCCAAGGAGAACTGTTGTCTCAGCAGCATGCTGAGGTCCCATGAATGCTACCTGGTCAAGATTTGCTGTTCAACCTGCCTCTCCTGAGCTCTGTTTTACAAACAGCCATTGCCCAATTATGTTGTGACTTGTTCCAACAATGTGAAGATGATAAGGACTGCATTGGGCAGGGTGTGTGTGCCGTAAGTCAGATAAAGCCAAATTCCCTGGCCTGGACAATCATTGGAGTTGAGGGCAATATCACCCAATGCATTACCTCCTCCTCTTTTGACACTTTCTCTGAGTCGGGGTTGAGGGGATTGAGACCAGAGAAAACAACTATTAGTGTCAAGAAAATCCTCCAAAATTTAAATACTGACTTACTTTAAAGGTAAAGGGACCCCTGACCGTTAAGTCCAGTTGCAGATGTCTCTGGGGTTGCAGCCCTCATCTCGCTTTACTGGCCGAGGGAGCCGGCGTTTGTCCACAGATAGCATGTGGCCAGCATGACTAAGCTGCTTCTAGCAAACCAGAGCAGCGCACGGAAACACCATTTACCTTCCCGCCAGAGTGGTACCTATTTATCTACTTGCACTTTGATGTGCTTTCAAACTGCTAGGTTGGCAGGAGCAGGGACCAAGCAACGGGAGCTCACCCCATTGCAGGGATTCGAACCGCTGACCTTCTGATCGGCAAGCCCTAGGCTCTGTGGTTTAGACCACAGTGCCACCCACATCCCACTGACTTACTTTACTTCATTGTATTTCATGATTTTTTTAGTGTTATCTCCCCATATATTTTTTAAAAAAACAACTATCATGAAAGTTTCTTAACTTTCAAAATGTATACAGAGTAAAAAGGAGAAACAAAACTGCCATTTTCCAAAGTTGATGTGAAATTACCTTTTTCTATAAGGCATTATTGAATATACTGTGAAGAACACAGAAGGGAGGGGACTGCACCTGGCTGCAGATAAAGATTGCTCATCAGCATGCAACAGTCCCTCCCAGCTCCTTTTAAGTTTATTTTCAAATGCTGAGTGGGGAAAAGTGTGTGGGGGGGTAACAATGTCAATCAAATTCTCAAATGAATCTGAGTACCAGAGTGCTGAGGTAGGGGAAAGAAATACAATTACAGACCATAAAGTACATTCAATCAGCAATTCTATGGTGCAGAAGCGGAAGATGTTGTTATTCTAACATTAGCACAAGGAAAAAGTACAGTAAACTAAAAACAATTTTGCCATTTTCAATTTATGCTTTTGAGTAAAAGTGAGATTCCAATCTATTTTGGTGACTATGAATACTGAACCAGGGCCAATAGTTATTCTGAACGCATTAATCAAGAGTAAAAGAGTGTGGCTTTTCAGTACAAAGGTGTGTTCCTTGCACAGAAATGCTGAGCAGCATCTTTGTTTTGGTGTGCTTGGCATGAGAGAGCTATAATGCATGTTTCCTCAGTAGTGCACAGGGACCCACTATCTTTTAGAGAGAACATACAGACCCGCTCAGCAGTGTAACTTTCCTTGCCTAATTGGCTCAACTAAATCCTCCTCCCTCGCAGCTGGTTGCTGTAGCAACACGTTGGGATTCTGCAAGTCCCAGCATTCCATAGCACTGACTACAGACATCCAATCATATGCCACTTTGCAGTGTGGCAATCACCTTCCATTTACAAGGTCACCTTGTTCAGAAGGTAAGTGGAATACTCTACTTTTTTTGTATAGATCTGGAGCTCACCGAAGGGTACATCTAAGCATCATGAGGGGATGTTTCATAACAAGAAGATTACAGTCTGAGAAACATTACTGGGGGGGGGTGTATGTATTGATCTACTGCTCTTCTACACCTCTTCACCCAAATAGGATAAAGGACCCCATACATTGCATCCTCAGAGAATTGAAACAAAGGTATCCTAGGAGGAATCTGGGATGCAACAGAAACACAGTCACCCATTTTCCCATATAAAATATGTCAACTGAAAATAAAAATCAGATGAATGAAGGATTATGTCTTGTGCAGAAACTGTTGTTTTTAAACTACAGAACTAAGTTAATCACTCCTGACAACTTGTAATAGTAGGACATAAAAAGAGCAGGAGGACTTGTTTATCATGGGCTGTAGAAACTGTGAGTCCCAGAACAAAACAAAAAATATTATTATCATAATCACACTCATACTCCTCCTTCTCATCCCACCCTTCACACTAATGCTCCAGGGTAGGATACAGCAATTTAAAAGCACAATGTTAAAAACAGTTTAAAACAATTTACCGATGAGAAGGTTGGTGATTCAAATCCTCGCAAGAGGGTGAGCTCCCATTGTTCAGCCCCAGCTCCTGCCCACCTAGCAGTTCAAAAGCACGTCAAAGTGCAAGTAGATAAATAGGTACCACTCCAGCGGGAAGGTAAATGGCATTTCTGTGTACTGCTCTGGTTCACCAGAAGCGGCTTAGTCATGCTGGCCACATGACCCAGAAGCTGTCTGTGGACAAATGCCGGCTCCCTCGGCCTATAGAACAAGATGAGTGCCGCAACCCCAGAATCATCCACAACCGGACCTAACGGTCAGGGGTACCTTTACTGCAAACATACATCTTGGGGGGGGGGGGGAAGGTCAAGGCAAAGAAGTGCATCTTCAGCATTTACTGTAAACTTTATGTTGTGAACCAACCTGAGATCTACGGTTGAAGGGCAGTATACTAAACAAACAAACAAAGTGAAGTTGCCAGCCAGATGCTCTTTTGTGGGCAGAGTGTTCCACAATTTAGGGGCTGCCACAGAGAATGCTCTCTCATGGGCCATCCCCCTGAACCTCTGAGGGTGGAGGGCACATATTGTTCTGGTCCTGTATTGGCTTATGAAGCACCTGGATCTTACTACAGGAAACCTATTGTGAGTTGACTCATGCCTGTGTGTTATGTACATCAGTAGCTGGAGGATGGGCTAAACAAGGGGAAGGGCCATCTTCTAACACCCTGATCACCCTTATGCTGGCTCAACATCTTATGCTGGAGGTCTCCCCCCCCCCCGCCCCGTGGTGCTACAATAAGACTGAACAGCATGAGACTTTGGGTTTCCTATTCTACATTTGGAACTTTAACATGATGAACAAGAGAGAAATGTTAATTCACTACCATGTTAAGCTGTCCACCAACAGGTACTGTAAGACATCTGTGGTTATTTTGGAACCTGAGATGCTTGGTGAGGATAAAATAACCTGGTATTAAAGTAGGACTGAACTACTAGTCCAATGAGCTTTGAATGGGATTAGTGATATATTGTGCTTCACTTCCAGCAGCAAAATGTTTTGGGTCAATCGGGTTCATATCACATGACCTTGAATCTACACGAACATTGCACCCTTAGGGGAAAGCACTGAATGTGTGGATCAGGCTATGAGTCCCCGTCTCCCCCCCCCCCCATCTTACTGTTGTTCCAATATCTATGAAACACAGCACCATGGAACATTGCTAAAGTGAAAAGCTGGAATAAGATGCCAGAAGACAGCAAAACACCTTTTTTATATCATCACAGCAGATAGTGGAAACTCATTTAAAGTCATAATTCTCCTTGCTATCCCCTTTCCTCACTTTCCCTAACCTTGCTGTCTAAGTTTCTTTCAGAGAATTAGAAGAAGAGATAGGGTGAAAGGGATTTCAAAGGTTTTTCTAGACTCTCTGCTGGCTCTTTTTTCATGAGCTTAAGAACTGTTTGGTAATGAAGGAAGCAATATTTTTCACTTTTCCTTTAGACAAGAGAACAAAATAAAATAAAAGAGCAACATAAAAGCAAGGGGCACATGGACACCGGATTCTGTCTTTTAAGCAGCCCACTCCCCCCACCCCATATCTCACATATCTGAAGAAGCATTTCATTTATTGTGACACATTGTAATAATGCATTTGAAAATCTAAGCTCAACATACAAGGCAGAGCCAGCTCATAGCTAGTTTAAACTAAGTGAGAACACTACTCAAAGGAAGAAAACTTCACCTTCTTAAAAAAGGAATTACAGTGGTGAACTAATTTAAGATTCTCTAGGAAATATTTCTAGCTATTATCTATGCTTTAATAACATCCAGGCTAGATTATGATAAGCAACATACATCTGGCTGCTTTTGAAAAGTGTCCAGCAATTGCATCTACTGTAGAAATCAGTCCATTGTATCCTTGCAGTAACCCTGTGGGGTAGGTTTGGCTGAGAGGCTATGACTGGCTTCAGGTCACCCAGTGGACTCCACAGCCAAGTAGGAATAGTGGTGGTTGACAAGGAAAAGTAGGTATAAAAGGAGAATTCCTGGATGCCAATATCCAAGTCTGAGGCAAGTACTCTTTGGTTAAAGCCACAAAATATGCAGCAAAGTAAAGCATGAAAATATAGGCTGTTAGACTTTTAAGATATGCCCCTGTGATTTCCTTCCAAAGTTCCCCTCTTCCCCCAGCACAGAAAAAGACCACACATTTAGTAAGTTTGAAATGATTTACTTACTAACCCTTCAAAGATTCATGTGCTTTTCCATGCATCAGTCAGAAAGCATAAACAGTAAAACTTGGCTTAGTTACAATGGTGAAAGTTAATAAATTATTGGTACAGGAACTCAAGGAAGGCTTGTAAGAGCCATGCAGCTAAGCTGCAACAACCAGCTTAGCTTCTTCACACACTGAACTTCTCTGGTAGACTTGGGGAACAAAGACTTGATTACCTAGTCCCTCTCAAAGTGAGCTACTCCTGGCAGGACAGCTTATGCTATGGTATTGACTTAAACATGTTGGTTATATGAGGCTGGTCTCCCAAGTCCTGGTCTGACACTCTAGTCACTATACGACCCTGGCTCTCATACTTGATTCCAAGTGGAAGGGCAAAATCTGTAAATGAGAAGGAGCCTTTGATGAATGGAACTAACTTCTGACTAACAGACCCAATTACTATAATGCACTCTATGTGGAGCTGTCCTTAGATGTGGTCCAGAAGCTGCAGCTGGAGCAGAATGTGGCAGCTAGGCTGCTAACTAGAGCGACCTATCAACAGCACATCACACCTGCACAGAGGGATCTGAGCAAGCTGTCAATATGCTACCATACCAGGTTGAAAGTTTTAATATTGGTCTATAAGGACCTTAGCAACTTAGAACCAGGGTAGCTGAAAGATTGCCTTATCTCCACAAACTAGTTCAGTCACTATAGTAATCAGGGGAGGAGCTTCTTGTAGTCCCACATGGTCCCAAGGTCAGAACTATGGTGACATGGAGCAGGCCTTTTAGTGTAGCAACTCCAATATTACGAAACTCCCTTCTGGTGGCATTTCATCACCCACTGAAGACATTTTATTCTTCTACCAGATTTTCCAAGATGGATTATCCTAGCCTGGTTGCTGTTCATTTGGGAATAGTATATCATTTAAGTAGGGTTCCCCCCCTCCCAAAAAAATATGATTTTTCATATATCACATGCTGCTTTTGAAATTCTTTTGAATATAAATGAGTTAAGAAACTTTCTAAATTTCTTAACACACACACACACACACACACACACACGGATAAATCAGCTCAATATTAAGTGCTCCATGGAATTTCCATTTTAATATACTTTCCAGCTGATTGCACAAAAGCAATGCCTCAGCAGCACTGAAGTCTTCTACTGTAGAAGCAGACAACCATTACTATTATACTATTATATCCACATATGTGCCAATAAAAAGTTAAAATGTACCAAGTGAAGTGGGTGACACCCCCCAGGGCCTTTTCAACAGTGGCACCTCTTATGGAATAACCTGGCATAATCTGTGTAGTAGACTTTCCTCAAGTAGATAAAGGCCTTCTTGTTCACTCCAGCCATTTAAGACAGTATGGGCCACTGTTTTTAAAACATGTTTAACTTGGGAGGTGCAATAAGCTTGGATGTATTCAAATAGTGGTACACACCTTACCCCTTTTAATGGTTTTATGCTTTAATTTGCATTTCATTTGCGTTTCCTATTTATTAGCAGCACTTTTTACTTTTAACATGTCACGTCATAAATGTTCCACAAAAAGCAAAAAATAAGAGCACATATTAGGAAACTGTGTTATGCTGAGCCCAGACCATTGGTCCCTGCAGCTCAGGATTGTCTACACTAATTGGCAGTGGCCCTTCAGGATTTCAAGCAGGCATCTCTCAAGTTTTACCTGGAGATGCCCAGGGTTGAATCTGAGGCTTTCGGAATGAAAAGCAGAGATGCTCTATACTTGGTTTATGGCTCTTTCCGCTTAAACCTTAGGATGCGTACATGACAAAGATTAACTTTGGTTTGTGATCAATGTAACCAACCATGGTTCAATAAGCACTACTTAAAAGTCTTGGAAATCAACCTGCAAGATAAGTCATGAGCCCTTTACAATAAAATACTTAATCCAAGTAAGGATGCTTGTGGTGCGTCATCTTTGGAACCACCACCCAAATTTAGCCCAAAGCAAAATCTAAAACAAACAAAACTCCTGAGGCATTTCAAAAGATGCTACAATAGTTTCAATACAACTAGCATTTTTTCTCTAGAGGGTCTCTGATCTCTAGCCCACTCCTTTGTATTCTTCTACAGAGTTCCTCCTCCATCTCATTACTATGACAGAAAGGGATTATGAATGAGAATAGAGAAAGCCAAAGCTGTGTGAAAATCATGCAATAAAAGCCATCTTAAGAACAAATTAGTGTTTCAGGATTGCTAATTAAATCTTCCCAAATATGTTAGATACAGACTTCGTCAGTAAATCTTTTTTGTTCCCTGTCTTTGGACTCATTGACCAATGCAAAGAAAATGGGAAACCATCAGGATTTAACATCTGATTTAATTTACTAGTCTTGTGATGGAACTACTAAATAGAACTGTTGAATTGTGTTCTGGGGTTTATACCAAACTGAACTAAAAGAGAAGATGAAATTGTTTGAACTGAAGCCACCACAAAGGTCTGATGATGTAGAAAAGAAGAATCATATATTCATATGAAATACCCTGCAAAGTCTGCCCAGCCACGTACATTGGACAAACAAACAGACGAATAAATGCACGTATCGCAGAACACAAGAATGCCGTCAAAAAAGAAGAAAAAACTTCCTCTCTTTACCAACACATGAAAGAAACAGGACACGAAATTAATTTTGCAGATTCCAAATTGCTCTTTAACATGGAACATCACCACAAGAGAATAATCATGGAAGCCATCGAGATAGAGAAACACCCTCACAACATGAACAAGCGTGACGACACGTCCCGCCTGCCAGACATCTGGAAATTAGCCCTCCCCACAAAAACCGACACCAGAACCAGAGGCACACAGAACGCCATCTCCAATCAACCACACCAGACCCAAACCCAGACCCTCTCCACAGATAAATTACAGACACCATCCAGTAGCCAAACCATAGTGGCACCTCCGGATGCTGCACCCCCCTGCAATCCCTACACAGATCTGGCTGGCACAAGGCACAAAACCACAGCTCGCCCCTATACACGAAGCCAAGCCAGAGCACAACTAAGTGCAGTACAGCCATCTTCTCAGAAAAACTCTTCACAAGCTCAAGAGGTCAAGACACGAAAGCTTTAGCAACTAATCCACACCTAATGACCCTCCTAAGTGGTACTCAGAATATCACTCAAGAAATCACTCAAGATATCCCTCAAGTAATTAATGAACAAAAGAAGAAAAGGCACACTAACCTGGGAACTTCCTCTCTGCCCAGAACGTTGGAGGCTATACACCACACCCCCTCAACAGTATTTATAGGAACTCAAACACTGAGATCCTGCTCTGTTCCAGTAACAAGAAGCCGAAAGCACCAGCCTGAAGATGACGAGTGAGACCTCGTCGAAACGTCGCCTAGACACCCCAACTCTTACACGGGAAGACACCCGAAGACACCAAAACCTGCATATATATATATATATATATATATATATATATATATATATATACACACACACACACACACACACACACACACACACACACACACACATTGCAATCTTGAAAGTAAAAGTCAAAAGAAATATTTATCTCTGTTATGCCTTGGAAAATTAATGCTAAGGAAAAAATACTTAGTGCATACTTCTAAAAAGTCTGATAATAAAGTTCTTTACACCAGGCATAATCCTTTCAGAGTTTCCATTTATTTCAAATGGAGAAGTTAAGTGCTTAAACAACTTCATCTGATAAAATACATGGATGGAACTGAAAAATGATTGGGCTTTTTGAGGTTTTTTTGCTTGAGCATGCCTGTAATTCTTTTAAAATAAATTCTAATTTCATTAAGTGATTTTTAAAAAGATTCCACAAAACACCATATCTATTGCAGAACAGCATATCTCTCCAAATAAAACTACAGTGGTATCTTGGGTAACATACGCTTCAGGTTACATACGCTTCAGGTTGCAGACTCCGCTAACCCAGAAATAGTGCTTCAGGTTAAGAACTTTGCTTCAGGATGAGAACAGAAATTGTGCTCCGGTGGCGCAGCAGCAGCAGCAGCAGGCCCCATTAGCTAAAGTAGTGCTTCAGGTTAAGAACAGTTTCAGGTTAAGTACAGACCTCTGGAACGAATTAAGTACTTAACCTGAGGTACCACTGTATTATATTACCCTGCTGTTGAAAATGGAGCATTTATCGTGAAAGAAAAATTCTACTTCGTTACTAGTTTTGTTAATTCTGAAAACATTGAAATAATTGGACTGCTGCTAGCAAGAAATTAAGGGCCTTCACACAGAATTTGCTGTAATAGATCCCCTTGTATTTATTTTATGGGATGTGTGTGTGTGATCAAAGTCTGCCCAAAGTCAGGAGCTTGGTTTTACAAAAGATTTCCATCCACCGCATGGTGCAAATGTAGCCAAGGGGGAGTGCAAGTCAATGCATAATGAACTAGAATCATAGAATCATAAAACTAGTTTATCTCTGCTTAGCCTAACTGAGCCAAACTGCCCCTTGATTCTTACATGATATGCTTTCAGTTTAGAACACCATATAGCACTTGTAATGCACCATTACTAGGGCACCAAAAGCTAGTTTCTGGATGCTTCTGACCAAATGGGGGTCCATACACATTACGATTTACCACACAGCCTCACCCAAGGAGTGATTTTTAAAAAAATGTTCCAATTGTCATACACATGCCAGACCAATAATAGAGTAAGAGAGCCCATCTTGCCAAATCGTTTGGCCCACTGTCAGCTGGTAACTACTGAAGCTGGTGGGATGGTGAACTTCTCAGACAAAAGCAATAGAGGGGAAAAGTTGGACACTGTGAAATTTCACATTTCTAGGAGTCAGCATCAAATACCTTGATAGAGCTGTATTTTGTACCAAGAGAGATGACCTAGTGACCAGCCTCCTCTGTTTTGGCCACTGCACTGACTTGTGGATTCCTCCGTTCCAGGAGCAAAATTCAGAAATCCTAACACAAGAGCAAATTGACCAGCTTCACAGCGATAACATTTCTCTAAGACACGGTGCAGACTGCATTGCTTTCTGCAAAGCTCTTTAATTGTCTGGCTCTGTTTCCTGCCAGATGCTTGGCGATATTGTAGCACAGGCCACAGAGAATATGCCTTGAGGGAAGAAACTGAATTTGCTGTGTTGTTTCTCTTCTAAGAAAACAGTAGTAGGAAAACCAAGAAACATCCATTAAGAAAATACCAATGTATGTGACTTGCAGGAAAAAAAGGCTGGTCCTTTTTTGTCACTTTGATATTTGGACAAAAAAATTGTGTGTGCTCGCCCGTGTACACAAAGAGAGAATTCTTAATGGAAAACCCTACTGAGTGCAAACCTACCTCCTACTGACATCAACATTTGCTAAAGTCTAAAATGCTCCAAAATAATTAGAGATGATATTTAAGTTATGTAAAACTAGCTTTTGAAGTCCGCAAAAAGTGCTGTAGCACCTTAGAGAATGCCTGCAAGATTCTAATTTGGGGAACTGAATGCGTAGCACGTCTAATTCTCTCAGTCAAAATATCCACAAGGGACATCAGCCAATGTACAGTTAGTTTAGGATGATGATCCTGGGTTCCGTGCAAGTTCTGCCACAATGTTCTCAGTCACTTGTGTCATAACTGGGCTCTAGATTCAGGGGTAGTCAAGGAGACACTTCACATACTTTTGGTTATGTTCTCACCAAGCTGTCGGAGCCTGCCGTTACAAATGGTGCTTTTTAGGCATAAAATAAAGACCCAGAGGCTAGCAATCTTTCCATGGATGGAGGCAGCTCAATATCAGACTTCACCTCTTCCTCCAGTCCGTTTATTCTTATTCCCTTTGTTCCTCTCCAGCCGCATGGCTGCATTCCAATGTCTCACGTTACCTACATCCGGTCAAGGCTTTTACCCACCCACAAACCAGATATAGGGTTACACTGCCCAGAGGGGGGGAACATAACTCCATATGAGGTCATGCATTCCAATACATTGTAAAGCTCAGAGTGCTGGTCACCGAGGTCAGCAAGGCACCCTGCAATATTACAAGCCTCTGCCGTGGCTATCTGACTCCCACATGCCCTCTTTCTTTATTTAATTAATCAGACTCTTGTGAGACCGGAAGCGGGCCGCAGACTGGAGAACCATGCAGTACATACAGAAATTAAAGAAATAATACATTGTATACAGCAACACAAAATAATGCAAATAACTACTATAATGATCACTAAAATCAATAAATGTCGAAGCCAACTTCCATCTGGAAGCCAAGAATATAAGAATTCTGTTTCCAAGCTGCATGGTAGCTTCTTTTCTAGTTTATTAGCCATGCACTGGTGTCACTTAGATAGCACTGAGATTGGTCATTGTATGTTCCTGTAAGAGAACAAGAGCTATTAAAAGTGAATTTCAATGTATATTGACAGTTTGGATATATGCCCCATGATTCTTTCCCCTCCTTAATTTGAAAATAAATGGGTGCAGGCTCATGGAGGGTCAAGTGTACTGGGGGCCAAAAAGTTTGCTTAGGGGATATAATATTAGTAAATTGAAAAGATCCATTGACAGGCACATCATGAAGCATTATGCCTGAATGACTCTCAAAAGGGTGGCATGTGCATACATAACCAACATCTAGAAGCATGCAATAAACTGATAAACATAATCATATCTTGTGCAAAAATATTATTCCTCCATATCTTATGATAATTTTCTCCCCTAAAAGTCTTATTCAACAATGCTGTTCTTATAGTTCGAAAGTGGCTGAGCCGTGGATGCTGCCAGCCAGAGTAGGATTCAGGTGACAGCTGCTTGCCAGCCGATAAGGTGAAATATGGTGGCTGCAACTGGATTGTGTCGTCTGCTTCTCCTTGTATAACGGTGCAGCAAAGGATGGCAAGGCAAATGGTTAGGAAGGCGCATCCGTGGTTAAAGTGGCTCGCCATGGCCGCACGCATTGAGCTGGAACCCACAAAGGCTTGTCCTCAATGCCCACTGCCGCATACCCTCGTCCCCACGTGATCAGTGGGACAGGTCCATGCCACGGGGGATCAGGCAAACGTCAGTACACCACCAAGGGGCGGAGGAGTGCCTCCTCCTTCCTAAAATGCAATTAAGTGGGGGTTATGGGTCCTAAGATATGGATATAAAGGGATGGTTAGGTACAAAAAGAACTTGGTGAACAGCCGAAGGGATATCTGCTGTTGGTATGCTTCGGCCGCCAAGCTGTTTAAGCAATAGTGTTTTGAACGTCAGATGTGCTCTTTCCACCTGCGGAGTTAAAGGGTATGCCATGAGTTAATTTCACATTCCACAACATACAAAATTCTGAAACTGTTTTAGAAATATATGCTGGACCATTTTCAGTTTTGATACGCGCAGGTTTACCCATGACTGAGAAACAGCGGATAGTGTGCTGAATGACATGCTATAGTATAGGATCAGAAAAGAGTGAAAAGGTAGAAATGTCCTTCAATGCTGCATCTGCTCTTGCATTGCCCTCTGCTAAATACCCTGGGTGCGATGTGTGGGAGCGAAGATGTACAACATAATAAGGGAACTCTCTGTGCTGAAGTAAGACTTACAGGGTAAGAAACAAGGAAAACAATTCAGAATCCAAGGAAGGAGTTATACAAGATATTGGTAAACTAGCAAAAATGCGATAAACATACTGAGTATCCACAATAAGATTGAAAGGTTGAGTAGGAAAGGATTGAAAGGTAAGAGTCACAGCCTCTAGCTCTGCTCGCTGAGCAGAAGCTGTGGAGGGGTAAATAACTTTTCCATTTTCCTCCCTCCTCCCATATCACCACCCCCCTACTTTTCGTTCCATCCGTGAAGAAGGTTAGTGCAGAGGGGAGAGGTGTGGGAGACAAGGGGGTAGCCAAACATAGGTGACCTGTCTCAGAAATGTCAAACAGTCATCCTTTGGAGGGTTAAAAATGATGACACCTATAAAATCAGCTAAAGCAATTTGCACGGCAGCATTTGTTATCAATAAATGCTGCTGTTCAGTCTGTGAAAAAAGTAAATAAATTGAGGTAACATCATAACCGCTTAAAGTTATCGCTTGTGAATGTCCTTTGATAACAGTGTCTGATGTGGATTCAATTTTGGAATAAATGTTCTTTGGTGGGATGTGCGGTAGATGTAGCCATTCTATAATGCAGATAGTCTTTTTCTTGTTCCGCCTGAGCATATAAAATCCTGTTGGCAACAATGGTGTAGCAAACTGCCAGATGCAGCTCGTGTGCAGCACCTCTAGGTGGCGCATGCGGAAAGGTTTCAATGCTTCACTCACAAAATGTTGACAAAGTGTAGGGGAGTTCCGCATGCCTGCAGGACAATCCACTGATATTGCTGGATGGGCTGCGAATTGTGATATACTGGCAATGTAAAAGCAAACTGTTCCCTGTCTGCTGGAGCCAGTGGGATGAAGATGGTTCAATGTGGCCGAAAGTCAATTGTTCAGAAATAAGCTGTTCAGAAACAGGATGGCGCCATTGCTGCGGATTTTCCTTTTGGTGGAGGCCACCATTCTACCCACACTGAGGTATCAGTGATCCTGGTTTGCCACGCTGGAAACGTTGTATCGGTGGCTACAGGCTGGTTTTCATTGAGCGCTGCTGCTAGCAAATGAACCTTGTGGGTACCTGTACCAACAGACTGACAAATGCGAAGCATAGCTGCTGTATCTGTGGCAGGATTGTGTATTTTCGGTCTCAATGCAACTTTACAATCCTCTTTGGCATATTCAAAGGCAAATTGTTTGATAATTATTTGTTTGGCTTCAGGATTTTCACTTTGGCTACTCACTGCTGTAAGCAGCCTGTCCATAAAGGAAGAATATGATTCTCTAGGTTCTTGCCTGATTGAACTCCACCTTGATTGAATACTGGTGGGTTCTGGGATTTTTCTCATTGCTTGTTGAGCAGCAAGAGCAGTATCCCTCAATAAAATCTGCAGCAGTGTGGCTTGTACTGAAGCCTGAGCGAAGGGATCATGCCCCATCATGGCATCCATGACGTCTGCAAGGGTAATATTTGGATTATTTCCTCTGATTTGTTGTAACAAGGCTGGAGCATCTGCATAGCAAGCAGTTTCCCATTCGTGGTCAAACAAAACACCTGCTGGTGGGGGTAACACTGTACGTGCCAAAAGCTTGATGTCATCTGGAACCAAAGGCTGGGCTAATGTGGCTTCCAAAAGCGCCTGTGTGAATGGTGCTTGAAGTCCATTTGTCCTGACTGACAATTGGAGCTCTTTCAAAATTTTAAAGTCAAAAGGTTGGTGCTCAAAAGGTTGAGTTCCTGCTGGAGCACCAGCAGGGGGCACAACGACAGGGAATGCCATAGTATCCTGAATTAAGGAACAGGCAAGGACTGCACGTTGAAAAGTGGTAGCTGGTTCCGCTGCTGAAAGATTTGGATCATTGCCAGCCAGACCACGGTATTTTTGCAGGATTGGGTCCTCTGGTGAGGAACTGTAATCCGGAGGCTTGGGATCTGGAGGTGCTGGCAGGGCAAGTATTGGAACAAACTCTAACACAGCAGACTCTAACACAGCAGGCTGGATTAAAGAAGCTGAAGGTTGTGCTGGCAATGCAGCCAGGGAGATATTTTTTGGTGATAAAGAACCCATAGCATATCGAACCTTGCACCATGCATTTAAAATCCGAGTACTGATGCTGGGGAGCTCATGAAAATGTTCACCAATCTTGTCCCAAAGTTTCAGTTCCCAAGTCCCATTTGCAATTACACCCAAGTCCCAGGGAGAATGTTCATCAATGGCCAGAATGAGCTGTATCAAATCACCCTCTGGAACTTCCAATTTGTTGGAGGAGAGGAGAAATTTTAAGCCTTTTAAAAACTTCTGTTGTGGAGTAGTCAAAGAGCTGCCCATTTTTCAAAAATCAATATAATAGAAGAGAAGAGAAGGGATCGGACTCACCGGGATCTTTTTAAAAGATGATTAGCGCTTGCAATCCTTGCCGGACGTAGTGAGCCGATGATAACCACTGCTTGGATCGAAAATCCTCTCACAGTTTCTTTTAAAATCCTCTTAGTCTGCCTCAGACTGTTTTCTTCAAGTTTGCCTCTTTTCTTTAAGTTGCCTCACACTTTTAAGTTTGCCTCACACATTTAAGTTTGCCTCACACGGGGCACCACTTGTCGGAGCCTGCCGTTACAAATGGTGCTTTTTAGGCATAAAATAAAGACCCAGAGGCTAGCAATCTTTCCATGGATGGAGGCAGCTCAATATCAGACTTCACCTCTTCCTCCAGTCCGTTTATTCTTATTCCCTTTGTTCCTCTCCAGCCGCATGGCTGCATTCCAATGTCTCACGTTACCTACATCCGGTCAAGGCTTTTACCCACCCACAAACCAGATATAGGGTTACACTGCCCAGAGGGGGGGAACATAACTCCATATGAGGTCATGCATTCCAATACATTGTAAAGCTCAGAGTGCTGGTCACCGAGGTCAGCAAGGCACCCTGCAATATTACAAGCCTCTGCCGTGGCTATCTGACTCCCACACCAAGCCAGCAAGGACAGACAGTTGCTTGCACAAGAGCTTCCAACAACTGGGTGCCCTACAGGTGTTCAAGACTACAACTCCATTCAGCCAGTCAACTGTGCAAGGAACAGCAATGAGGTATGTGATTACTCAGAAGTAAGCACCCCTGAATTCAATGGGACTTATTGCCAGGTAAGCGTGTACAGGATTGCAGCCAGTTTTGTGCCTGGTTGAAGTATTAATGCACCAACATCAGTACACTTGCTTGTGAGCTGTCCCAATGATTGGAATGGGAGGCTTGTGAATTGCAGCGGTGGCACTTTGGTCTAAAGCTTCTTCAGCTGTTTTAGGTCCGGGTAGCCAATGTGGTGTCCGCCAGATGTTCCTGGACCACAACTCCCATAATTCCTGAATGGTTATGCTGACTGGGGCTGATGAAAGTTGTACTCCAAGACCTACCTTACATATATCCTCAAAGTAACTATTTCAGTCATTGTTTGTAGGGATATAGAACTTGGTGATTAACAGTCCCAGAAAGAAAGAGAAAGTGTGTGTATTCCAAAAATTAAAATGCAGTATCATATCATCTACAGGTGTTTGTTTTTTTAAATACTGAGCAACAACATACCGGTATTATAGAGGGTCACCTGCACTGGTGTGATGACAGGATTTTAACTCAGAATTTGTCAGTGAGGCATGGACTGTTTATTAGTAACAGCAGGGCAACTTAAGTGAACATTTTCCTCTCTCACCATTGTCATCTCAGTACAATAGTATCACCAGTTTACTCTATGCCATGGTTTACGAAGAAAGAAAGAAAGAAAGAAAGAAAGAAAGAAAGAAAGAAAGACTCATTTATAAGACAGAGTGACACGAAAAAGAAGCTCAGACCTTGAACAGGTTGTATACCCTTCTTTGCCAGGGCAAAATGTGCATCCATATGGTCTTGTAACTGACAAAACTGAAAATGTAGTTCCAAAATTCAGAACATACCATTACTCTTCAAAATCAAGCAAAAACAAATGCAAAGTGAATAGTAGCTATCAAATTGCCTGAGTTGTGAGATTTTTCTAAAATGTTGCTGATGACCAAACTTTAATAGACTATCATAAAAATAATTTACTAAAGCACCAAATACATACTTCTGAATGTTTTTTGCAGGTATTGTACCAGCCTTTGCCATTATTTAGTTACTGTAAAAAGATCAACATTTTAAAAAACAATTTATAGACTTTACATACCAGCAAAACACACTGTCCTCCATAGTGTTAACTCCCTACTTGGTGCTAGCCAACATGAACCATACTCAGAGCATGCAATCAATCAATCAATCAATCAATCAATCAATATCCTAAAGTGTGCAAAAATACATATAATAGTAAAATTAACATACAAAATGAATTCAGTTGTTCAGATGATTTCCCATACAGCAAAAGAGATGCATTTGGAGCTTGCTTTCATTTGTGCATAGTCCTTACACTGGGTAAGGAGAAGTGGCAGGGAGAAAGAACACTGGCAACATTGTTGCCAATGGGATTTAAGTAACCTGGGCACATTGTTAAAACAAATTTCAGTTTATGTATTGGTTCACACAAATAAAAAGAGTCCCGGAACAATTTACAGTGAGAATAGCACACAAAATATAATTTAAAAATCAGTTAAAACCAAGCAAGCATACTAAAAATCATGAAATAGCATGAAATAACCACCCCATCCACATAGGAATTAACACCAAAAATAAATAATTGAAAATCAGACCATTAGTCCTGTCCAAATGCCCAAGAGAATAAAAAAATATTTTCAGCAGGTGACCAAAGGATAACAAAGTCAGCACCGGCTAAGTTGCCTTGAGGATAGCTTTCCACAACTGAGGAGCCACCACAAAAAGGCCCAAATATCTCTTGCAGGAGACACACAAAGAAAAGCCTCAGATGTTGATCACAGGGTTCAGGTAGGTTAAGCTACATGACCTTTCTGGAAACCATTCTGCACCATTCTGGAAACTTCAAAAGCTCTCAGCTACTTGGGTAGGGGCCCACAGTGCAAGTCCTTCCCTGACTAGCATCCTATTTGCTTTTCAATATACTGATGCAGTTTTGTTTCATGGTTGTGCAGTGCTGCTACTTATTGTAACAAGGCAAAAAAAATAAATGCTGCTTTTTTCCTACCCTGAAAACAAACTATTCCACTACATATATTGAAAGTTATGGCCATGTTCAATCTTGAAAGACTGCTAGATAAGCAACAGCTTAATTGGCCACCTACACAATTATCAATTATCTTTGTTCACTAGCATGACATTTTGTAAGAAGCAGCTTTTTGATAGCATTGTGCACCATAGATAATCGTTTCTCAGCTTCAAAAAAGTTAGATGCTAAGTAGAAAGGCTCATTATTTTCCATTGTTGTTTGTAACTTCTCTGTGTCACTGTCTTTCTTTTTCCTTTCAGATCAGCTTACTTCTCTTATTATAGACAACTGAACTTAACGAACAAAAGCTAAGCAGATAGCAAAAAATGTAACTGGGGCTGCAATCTACTCAGAAGTAAGTCTGACTGAATTCAGTGGAGCTCACTCCCAGGTAAGTGGGGTTAGGACTTCAGCCTTCATTATTGCTTTAATTCCACAAGCTGGAAATCAACACACCAATGAAGAGGGTTGCAAATGGCTTGAGCATGTGCCACCTTGAGTCTGGCCATGAGCAACAGAAGCAGGGACACATTAAAAGGATTTACTCTGTTAAAACTGGGACTTCTGCAACAATGAATAATTAGTTAAATAAAAATGACCATATTGATCTGACACGGAATGTATCCAACAATGGTCCTGGGCTAGTGGAAAACAGTTCTACCTAATTTTTGCCAATTCCACCCTATCAAATGCAACTTTCCATGTGCTCTTTCCCAAAAGCTAAATCCGAGGATTTGGGGTCCCATAGTATGAGACATATGGCATGGGGTGGGGGGTGGGGCCTACAGCAGGCAAGGGATTTGGCAAAAATGGACCGCACCATCTTGCAAGAATGGAAGCACTTTTCAATAGTGCAAAGTTGCTGAGTGATACAAGCCACCAACTGCTAGTGTTCCTATTGCTGATTCACATCATTAAATGAATGAGCAGTTATTAGAAGAGGAATTCACTCTAGACCAGGGCTCAGCAAACTTTGTCAGCAGGGGGGTGGTCCATTGTCCCTCAGACCTTGTGGGGGGCCGGACTATATTTTTTGGAAGGAAATGAATGAATTCCTATGCCTCGCAATAACACAGAGATGCATTTTTAATAAAAACACACATTCTACTCATGTAGAAACACCAGGCAGCCCCACAAATAACCCAGAGATGCATTTTAAATAAAAGGACACATTCTACTCAGGTAAAAACACGCTGATTCCCGGACTGTCCGCAGGCTGGATTTAGAAGGCGATTGGGCCACATCTGGCCCCTGGGCCTTAGTTTGCCTACCCATGCTCTAGTACTTGGGGTGCTTATCACCACCATGGATATGAAGATATTGTGTGTACATGATAAGAAACATGATTAGTAATTAGTTTCATCTAGTAGCGACCATTGCTTCATATAGCCAAGTATTCATATGATGAACACTGTCATGTGAGTCAGCCTAAGCAGATACTCAAATATCCACACAACAGATATTAGAAAGTATTCAGAGATTATGATTGTTTCCCCCCAAATTTTCAGCAGACCCTTCCCCCCCCCCAAAGTATTCCTTTTTCAGTGATTTTCAGTACTGATCCATGATTTATTTGCACTTTCCTCATGCTCTCAGCAACATCATCACATAGATATATCTGATTGGCTGTGCATCATGGCAATGCTATGCAGTTTCTGATTAGGTAAGATAACTCATGTGACCAATCCAAGGAGAGAGAAGCAGGAAATGCAGGTGTGGGGAGGGAGATAGAACAATGCTAATCGGGTTATTTTTTTCCAGCACAAATTTCCAGGCCAATTAAATTGTAATTTATACTTGAAAATTAAAAGTAGATTATCTAGCAGTTCCTGTGCTATTTCGCCCAAATATTTGATACTGTTAAACTGTATAGTTCCTGATTAGTGCTGAGTTGTAGATATATTTTAAAACAGTTCTGTAACTTTTACTACTATACAATGTTTATATAGCATTTAAATTGCAAGGCACTTAGTGGGAGGTAAGTCACTATAATTATGATCTATATATGAGTTGTCCAAGGCCATGCAATAAGAAAATGGCAGTGATGGGGTTTGATGCCTATTCTCTATCCATTGGACTACAATGTCACTAAGAGTTCACTGATCTGTGCAGGATGATTCTTCCAAGCACAATGATTGGTACCAGATAGCATCTCTTTGATCTCTTCAAATGTCCACTGCCTAGGAACCTTTCAATAAGCATTACCCAAGAACACCAAGTGGAAATCACTCCTTTGAAAACACTGATGCTTCAGAAACACTGCACTTCAACCTGAGTCCTAAGTAAAAACTTTTTAAAAACAAAGGTTCATAAATGGTTAAGCATAAAATATTGTAACTGACTGGAGCTGGCAGCCCACAATACAAGCCAGGCTTCTCCTGAAAGTTATGAACAGAGTGGAAGTGAAATGCACTAAAACATTTACTTGCACACCGACTGGTTTCAAAAGAAAGTTCATCCCTTACACCTGTCTGTGAAATACCCAGAATCAATTGCAAGTTTAGAAACATAGCAGAAGTTCAAAGGGGGTCTTTTCAGGATTCTTATAAAGATCTACAGAGAAGCATGTTAAAAAATTAATAGTTAAGGTAAGTTCCTTCTCCTATAGCCAACAAAGAATGAGCCACTGGGAAACATTATTCACTTCCACAAATATGTGAAGGTGAAACTAAGAAGCGTGCCTGAGTTGCACTTTTTCGCCTCCCAGCTAATTAATATTCCTTGTGTGCCATGTGTTTTAGATTGCAAGCCTGAGGGCAGGGAATGGCCTGATTCACAAGTCACACTAAGTGTGAACACATGAATATGTGGGATCCTAGGGAGCAGCTTGCAGCTGCTTTCTCCTCCCTGGCCCTTTTAGCTGCTGTGATGACTCAAGTCAAGGTTTAGCTCAAACATTTGGCTTAGATTGTTGCCGGAACCCAGACTCATGGTTAAACCCTCTCCACACTAACCACAAACTCAGCAGCTGCAGGCTCCTCTCTGGGAGCTGACATTTGTGAATCTCACTAAGCCCATGTGATGTCAGAGGTGGATTTGGCACCCCTCGCCTCTCACTTTCCATTCTGCTTAATGGTTGCAGAGCCCCTTGCAGCACCCCCAAGGCTCAGCGCAACCAAACTGGTCACACTCCCCTAAATCTGCCTCTGGTGATGAGCAAACCATGTCATCATCTTATTACTGGTGTAAGTCATTCCGGGAGCCTATTTCGGCTGAAAAGCAGGTTAAAATGGTTTTGAAAATAGATGAATATTTAATCCCAAAGTTTTCTTAAAGGTTTGGTTGTGGATACTAAGAAGTCTGGCATTGGGATGAAGGTGTGATCGTTTCCTTGAGAGGTTCAGAGAAAGAACGGCAGGAAAGGCAATGCTGCTCTATCACTGACAGTGAGCGTTTCAATGTACCAGCAGTGAAAGTAAGATAAAAAGACACGACAACGCATCTCAACCACAAGGGCTTCTCACACTTTCGGGAAGCCCTGCTGATATAACTGCTTGTGTGCAGATCCTACAGAGCATGCCAACGGAGAAAGGAAGGTCCCTTAGAGATACCAAATCCACATTTCAAAGTACCAGCATCAATAAAAGGTCTTATCACGGGGTTTTGTAGGTAACTGAAAATAAGCATTAATAGTGTGCACTCTGCTTTGATTGAACAGGTCTTTAAGACCTAAACCAATTAGTAACAATTCTTTGATGCTTAATTTGTCATTTCGCTTAATTGATTTTTTTTAAGAATCCCATTTATTTCGTAGGCGGATAAAAAGTGATATGTTTGGCTTTTCTCTAGGCAGACTAGTTAAAGTGGCTAAGCTCTTAGTACAATATTTTTCTGGAAATTTTCAAGGAAAACAAACACAGCAGCATGTAAGGCATATACAATTGAAAAGGACAATTTGATGGCCATGCTGGGTGGAGAAACTGTGGGAGGACACACCTATGAAGAGAAGCTCTGAATGTATCACACCCTCAATTTGTGCAATTGCACACTGAATCTTATAAAGCCAATCCCTTAGAAGTGAAATTACAGCAGAGATGTCTCTTTCCAAACATGTGGATAGCCTTTTAATTCATTAGCACTGCATTCTGAACCCAGCCAAAGAAAAAATGGTTCCTTGTTCACTTTTACAACAGCATTCAATAGGCAAAAAAAATCGGACTTTAAAGGTCAGTCATTTTTAACGAGACAATGGGATGAGTTGAGATGACAGGCTTGATGTGTTGTGGTTTGGACTAATATGTTGGTGGGATCACATCCTAAACTAACAACAAGAGAAGTCTTCGTTTGAGCAGCTCATTCAGTATACCATGTCCATCAGCAGCCAATTCTGGATGTTTTAAGTTCAGGGTTTCTCAAATATCTCCCCACATGCATGAAAAGAATTTCCTGAGTTTCCTCAAATGAAGCTGCCCTGGTAGTGGTCTCTTTCCAGTTAGGGAATAAGCAAGCAATGGAATCCATGAAAAGCAAATAAGGTCATCGAAAGTAATTCACACTTCCCATGGCAATGTCGGGATCTCCCTAGCCTTTATATGGAAAAACAAGGTTTAAATCCAACCCAGGGGCACTTTTCTTCACAGAATTTACACAGAAGTAGATCTACAATTTAATCCTTCTAATCTATTGCCACATGCAAACTAATAAACAATGTCCACAAATCTGAGCCACTTACCTATTATAGTTTTCTTTCTGTAAAGCAGTCTGTAAAGAAAATGAAACACTGCCCCCCCCCAAATGCTAGTGGTAAAATACACACACACAAGAACACCAACTGAGGGCAGATCCATACCGTACATGTAAAGTATGTTCGATACAAATTCAACACACATTGCAAACACACTGCATATATTACCCACTCATTCACATAAACTATCAAAACTGCTAAAGAAACACGTGTTTACCGGCATAATGTAAGAGGAAGTGACAACTGATGATCTGTTCCTTTAGGGAACAATGACTTAGAAAACTCCTACATGTCTGTGTAGTGGCAGTAAACTTATTCAACTATGAGGGTTAACTGCAACACGTTATATATGCCTCTGAAGACGGTTTGGAAACTTCAGCTGGTGCAGAATTCAGTGACCAAGCCTTTGACTGATTAACTGATTAACATTCTATAGCCTTTTAAATGTGTTTGTGGGAGTGGGGTTATTAGCTTGTTTTTGTTTTATTATGTATTTTTTGTTCTCATTTTGTATTTTTTATGTTGTAAACTGCCCTGTGATCTTTGGATGAAAGGCAATAAAATAAATAAATAAATACATCCATCCATCCTCACCTCAGTGGATTTCTGATTTTTCTTCTAATTCTGTTCACGATTGGAGATATAAGATTATCTCAGGGTGGATCCACCCCATATATTTAAAGGACATTCAATGCATGTTTAAAGAACATGACACACACCCCATTGAATCGTGGGGACTCTAGCTTCCTGCAAAGAACTGACTTTCCAGTGCTCTTAAACTACAGTTCCCAGGATTCCATGGGCAAAGTCATGTATTTTAAATGTGCATTGGATATGCTTTAAATGTATACTTGGGATCTGCCCTGAATCTTACAAATGGGATGGGTTCGGTTTTATTTTTACACCAGGCTATGTTAATGTAAGGGACGCGGGTGGCGCTGTGGGTTAAACCACAGAGCCTAGGACTTGCCGATTAGAAGGTCGGCGGTTCAAATCCCCGCGATGGGGTGAGCTCCCGTTGTTCGGTCCCTGCTCCTGCCAACCTAGCAGTTTGAAAGCACGTCAAAGTGCAAGTAGATAGGGAAGGTAAACAGAGTTTCCGTGTGCTGCTCTAGTTTGCCAGAAGCGGCTTAGTCATGCTGGCCACATGACCTGGAAGCTGTCTGTAGACAAACGCCAGCTCCCTCGGCCTATAGAGTGAGATGAGCACGCAACCCCAGAGTCGGTCACGACTAGGCCTAATGGTCAGGGGTCCCTTTACCTTTATGTTAATGCAAATGGATAAAAAATAGTCCTGTGCATTTTCCCCCCAAGTAGAAACCAACCTAGAGAAGCAAATAAGTGCCCTTCTTCTCAAGCACAACACATGGCTAGAGTATGGGAAAACTTAACCACCATGAGACACATTTCAATTTGGTTTGGTTTATAAAGATAAAGTCTAAAACTGTTGATATCGTTTTCTTAGTTTTTGTTTAATAATTACTGTTTTTAAAAGCAAAAAAAAATTATCTGGGGAAAGAGATAAAAATGTTCTTCTCCTGAAACACCACATGGCAACATTCTGGTACCCCAATATACATTGCAAGTAAGATTGAGGCAGTAAAATGTTTCCCCACATACTGGTAGTGTACTTCTTATCAATGCCCTGAGAAGATTCCGACATGTCTCTGACATTCTGCATTTTCCTTAGAGCTCTCTTATCAACATACAACTGGTATTCAGACCTTACAGATTTGTAAAGACAATATGATTCAGCCTGAAATTATGCAGTTATGGAAAGCTTTCTATCTGTTTGAGGCTTGCCATCCTGGTTATATTATCACTAGTAAAGTAAGGATCCCTTAAAACTTGGCAAATTGAGAAAAGATGAACAGAAGCTCTCACAATTCTTAATAAAATTCTCATCGGGGCAATTTTATTTTATGTTATTTTTCTGCCATGTTCAGGCTTATGAGCTCTGGACTTCGCTTCTTTTAAAAAAAGGTAACATGATAATAAAAAACAATGAAAACTTCAACTTCCTAGGGATTTCTTCTTCTCTGGTAAATAAGGGCAGGTCCTATGTATATTTTATACCTGTGCATCTCTTGGAACACTAACAATAATAGTGCCTTGAGGAACTGTACACCACACAACCTGGTTCCTGAAAGATAGCATGAGGCCCTTTTGCTCTCCCATATTGTTTTCATGTTGCTTAACACGGTTGTGATTTCTGAGTCTGATTTTCAAGTGCCTAGGGGTTATGCCAAACTCTTTTGATGCTTTTCTTTTAAATATATATATTTTTAAAAACATTGGAAATAGTTGACAAAAATGTATTTCCTCTGGGACCACAATATTCAGTATTTGTTTTAAGTGCTTGCTGTTTGCTGAACCAGTTCAGACCATCTTTAAAATATCAATCCATCACCTTGCATGCTGCAAGAGAAAATGCGTGCATGTGTTAACAACTGACAAGTCCCAGTTTCTCCTTCTGTTGCAGTTAAGCAGGAAGCACCAAAAGGCATTATACTTCATGGTATACCAACTCTGGATTTAGCTAGGGCTGCCATACGTCCTGATTTTCCAGGGCATGTCCTGGAATTCGCCACCAAAAATGACATCCTGGATTATTTTTTTGGAAATCAGGCAAATGACCTGGAAAACCAGCAACAGGGGTTAAATTGTGCCCAAAATGCCATAAAAGCTCCAAAACTCAAATTACTGTAGCTTTTACTAAAAAATAAAATAAAAAATTCAACAAACAGCAACAACTTTGTCCTGATTTTCACTTTTAGCAAACCTGCTTAATAGAAATTGTAAAATTAAATCTGAGAATAGGACTACATGCTTTCAAGTTCTCCAGCCCCTTGTTCTTTGTAGTTACCTTTTTCTGAACCTTTTTGAAAGAAAAATCTCTCTCACTATTACTTGGATGGCAGACTATTTTTTATAAAAAGACCAACAGCTCCAACTCCTTCCCTCTATATTGCTTTTTAAAAATCAGATCTACCAAAACATAGACCCCACACTGATGACCAAGTTATCCGAAGATTAGCTTTAGTACCCAAAGGTAACTTTTTTGTCTATATCATCCTAAAAAGCAGAGAGAAGGAATGTGTTCAATACTTTTTGTCCCAGCAGCTGGGTGACACTCTAGACCTAATGGACAGCACAAGCTATTGAAGTGATTCAGCATAGTGTGCCTGAAAGATGAATTGTAAGAGAGACAGATGACAGTTTTATAACTCTCAAATATCTGTGAAGTGATGGGCATCCCACTATTCTTTTCAAAGCTGACTTATCTTTTAACCTATCAGAAAGGCTCATTTTCTACAGCAAAGTACTGTCAGCAGACAGTCAAGGCAGCACCAGCAGCACAGCGAAACAGTTTAATGGACTATATTGTGTTGCGCTTGAGATGAAGAAAAAAATAACATCTATTTATTTTCAAACTGTGTATGCCTTTCCAGAAATTCTCTCTCCCTGTCCCTGCTCAAGACCACTTTAATCATTCAAGGCTTCATGCATGCTGGTTTACAAAGTTGGGAATATGTCTTGGGGCTCAACACTTTCCCTCTACCTCTCCTACTACACATTGGCTGAAGCATGAAGATATTGGCCTATATTAGGCCAGAGTTGTGGTTTCCTGGCTTGTTAATTGACACTAAGTATGGAACGGGTGGTGCTGTGGGTTAAACCACAGAGCCTAGGACTTGCCGATTAGAAAGTCGGCGGTTCAAATCCCCACGACGGGGTGAGCTCCCATTGCTCGGTCCCTGCTCCTGCCAACCTAGCAGTTCGAAAGCACATCAAAGTGCAAGTAGATAAATAGGTACCGCTCCAGCGGGAAGGTAAACGGCATTTCCGTGTGCTGCTCTTGTTCGCCAGAAGCGGCTTAGTCATGCTGGCCACATGACCCGGAGGCTGTACGCTGGCTCCCTCGGCCAATAAAGCGAGATGAGCGTCACAACCCGAGAGTCGGTCACGACTGGACCTCATGGTCAGGGGTCCCTTTACCTTTACCTATGGAACAGTTCCAGTATACAACTATAAACATGCTGTCTTTATGGACCTAATGGGGAACTCTAGCACAATACAAGCCTTGAATATTACACCAAAATCAGGATATGGTGTGAGGAAAGAGTGCTTTGATGCTAATTCCCAGGTTCATAAACCGGGTTTATAAAACTTAAAATGATTCTCTGAACTGGACCACTGTTTCCCCCCCAGATTTAAAAGTGGACCACTTGACCTTGTTATTATTATTATTTAAATGTTTTTATTCCAGAATTGCAAAAATGATCATTGCATATGTACGCAACATTTGTGTCCCTAATAGATTGGATGAAGGAAATTAATGCAATGCATATTGCCAATTGATTCAGTAGCAGGATCAACACAATGATTTCTGTTATAAAAACCCCAGAAACTCTATTGCGGAAAGTGTGATTCATATTCTATTGTAACAAAACAGAATTTAAATTAAGTAGCACACCCTAAAAATGCAGTCATAGTATTGCCAGGATACTGTGCTTGGCATTCTTCAAGTTGACTTACCGAACATCTGTACAGGTTATACATGATATGCACCGACTATTTGTTGTAATGAGGTTCAGTGCCACAGATGTCTCACTGTCAGAGGTTGGGTGTGCTCCACATTTAAAGTAGAATTCCTGCAATATTGAAGAAGAGATAAAAGGAAGATTACATACTTGCACTTCATGTCCTCTCTTTATCTTAGTCGAAGTGAAGTCTGAGGCAGTAGATAAATCACTACTGCCAGTGGAAAAAGGGGATGCTCATTAGGAATGCTTTAGGAAGGATGCCTCACAGTATCTTTGTACAAGGTGTATATTTTGCTCTTTGGACATCATCTGAAGAAAGAGAATGCATTAGCACTTGCATAGATTCTGTGATGGTTTTCTTGCAGGAATAAGGGATTAATGGAGAACCAAACTGGTACAGAAATAAAAAGGTCCTGGATTCTACAAGGATTTGTCCACATGCAGGAGGCTGTTTCCTCACTCAGACCTTACTCACAAAAGTCTGTTGTTGAGTAGTGGATTTCCCCACATCCAGATGCTAATCAATGTAACATATCTACACTTCCACTTCTAGCTTGGGAAGCATGTTAGAACCAGGGCAAGGCAGTACATGAATGCAGTGGAAGCTAAACCAGAGAATGAGAACTTGTGACCCTTCAGATGTTGCTGCCTTTAGCACCCTTCAGCCTTAGCCAGCATAGGAAATGTTCAGGGGTGATGGGAGTTATGGCCCATAAAATATCTGGAGGGCCATCAATTCCCTACCCTGGTCCAGGATTAATGAATTTCTGAGTTGAAATCCAGAGAATAGAAGGTATTGCCCTTTGACTAGGCAGAAACAGAAAGCCAGACTCCTAAAGCATAACTCTGTTGAAACCATCACCAAACACACCTTTAAGCTTTGAGAGTATCAAGAATCTATAACCTTATATGGAAATACAAACAGAAATGTGCAACATGAGCAGAAATGTTGCTTATCAAAAGAAGATGTTTATGTGGCTGTTTAACTATTGTAGAAGGAGTGGGGACACCCCCCCTCCCAAAAAGACATTACAGAAGCATAAAAAGTTACCCGGTTAAAAAGTATATCACTGGAGAGCTTCTGTACAGTTCTGTACAAAGTGTTGTAAACCCAACAGAATTATATCTACTGCTAAGGGTATGACAAAGTGTAAACAGAGGACATAAATATCCCAGCAACAAAGAACAGAGTTTACTATCATGACACACTGTGCTGTGTGCTGCATTTAATAAGGAATATACTTTTCTTGATGAAAGGGATTCTGTCCGCCCTCCCCCAATATATAGTTTACTGCCTCCATGCTGTTTTTTGGTTTTTTTACACAGTCATTTAATGTATAGCTAGCAAGCAGGTGTCAAGACTGGTCGTTGTCCTCTTCAGATCACCACACAAATGCTTCTTGTTCTTTTGTAACTTTTCATTGTGTATTAACAAACAAACTTATAAATGGTTCTTATCTTTAACTATTCTTCCTCAGAGTCACTTATTTCAGATACCTTCTGAGCTCTGCTTCTCCGTGACCAGCCACCCTCAAAATGGCGGAGGCGCCTTTCCCTTCGTTTTCCCGCTCTTTTTTTCTAACCTCCTGGCTAGAGCTGGCTTGTATCTCCCCTCCTCCGAATCTGAGCTAGAACTTAACCCTTGCCTTTCCTATGAACATCCTGTCCCTCCCTGTTGTTCCTGTTGCTCTTTTCTGTTAGATTCACTGCTCCCCCCCCCCCCCTTGGGGAAAACATTCTCCCTCTGGGAAACTGGAAACTTCTAACTCTAACTCTTCCCTGACAGTAGGAATGCAGCTCTATGGTATAATTCGATCCTATTTATTTCAACTAGGTATTTTCAAAATTTGTCAGATCTGTAAACAGCAAGAACCATTGCCAGGAGAAACTCATGCCCACATTGTTCTTCATGATATGAATAACTTGCCAACTGCACTACATCATGTTGCATTGTAAACAACTGATGGACCAGAACAGATATATTATAGCGGTGTTGACTACTGGAGTCTGACAATGCATCGCATGAACATTTGCTTCTCCCAAAAAATAATATATTGTGATGTGAAAAACAACACCCCCCTTTTCTGAGTATTTTATAAAAACAGATAATTTAAGTCTGTCTTGCAAAGTGGTGATTCAATCATGACCACAAGAAGTGTTTTAGAATATTGTAGAATATTATTATTGTGCTGTTCTTTCTGAATTCCAGCTTGAAATTGAGTCTAAGAGTCTAAGAAAAAGTCTAATGCTGTGAAAACCCAGTAAAAAGGATAAAAGAATGAAAGCACACAATTTCTTCCTCTCCTTCTATTTTGCTCTAATAACATTTATCTGGATATTTATCAAGACTTTGGGATCACTGACTTTGGGATTTGGTGTCAATACTAATGGTTAATGACTTGCAGTTTCACCAAAATGCACATAAAATCTGTGTTCACACATTGATATCACCTACATTTCCTTGAACATCTTTTTTTTATTACTGCAGGGGTGTAATACCACTGATAAAGATATGGTTCTGTATCATGAACCTGATATGAATTTTAAAGTTGGAGAATTTAAAAAGACAACTTTCTCGAATAATTTGTCCTTCTGCCATTATTATTAAAATTATACATCTGTTAAGAATAATTTAGATATTTGTAGGCTACAATCCTATGAACTCACTTAAATGGGAATAACTCTCATGGAACTTGATGTGGCTTACTTCTGAGTAAGGTAAAAGGTAAAGCTAAAGGACCCCTGGATGGTTAAGTCCAGTCAAATTCAACTATGGGGTGCGGAGCTTATCTCCACTTTCAGGCCAAGGGAGTTGGTGTTTGTCCGCATACAGTTTTTCTGGGTCACGTGGCCAGCATGACAAAACCGCTTCTGGCGTATGGAATACTGTGACAAGTGCCAGAGTACATGGAAACGCCGTTTACCTTCCCACCACAGCGGTACCTATTTATCTACTCATGCTGGTATGCTTTCGAACTGTAGGATGCACTGTTAATGTCATTCCCATGGCAAGAGTGGAGCTAATGGCCCTCGAGTCCCTTTCAGATAAACAGATTTGTAACAGAATACGCTGTAACTACGGTGAACTGCTAGGCATTTAATCATTAATATGATTTAGATATGAAGTTTAAATTGATATAATGTGGGTCTAGTTTCTGGGGAGTTACAGAGCAATCCTAAGTGGGGTTGGGGAACAGTGCAGGGATGGATCCATTGCTGAATCACAAGCCCTGTGAGCTTGCACCAGGCAAAACAGAACAGGTGTGTGTAAGAGCAGTTTTTCTTTCTTTTTCACTATGCCAGCTCCAGGTTGGCATAGGTGAGGGAACAAAGAATTGAGTCCCTTGGGGGATGCAAAGGCTTTGAGTGCAGCAGATCCAAAGCTGCTGGTATACTATCCCCATCTCTCAAATGTGCCATATAATGGCTTTCTGCCTACTTCTGCTGGCAAGAGAACCACCAGCGGTAACTTTCCACCTGTCTGGGCACAGCTGAGGCCTCTGCCATCAGAAACATTCCATTGGATAGGTTTCATTCTGCAATATTAAGCCCTTTCTATCATCAACACCATTGGCGGAGTTTCCTGCTATGCCCAAAGCAATTCCCACCGAACCTGTGCTATTATTTCCGACAAGCTTCTTTTATTAGCAGGGAAGGAAATTATGACACGTAAGAAGCTACCACATTTCTTACACATGGATATTCCATTAAGTTGTAGTTAGCTACATTGCTGTCTCCAGAGACCAGATATTATAACTTTCATCATTAGTAATTAATCTGCATTTTGGGGGGAAATGTTGCTAATTATTTTTGAATTCTAATTGTGTGTGCTCTCTGTGTAGAATGCTGCGCAAGTTATTAACAGAAAGGAAATTATTAGTTTTTGAAAAGCAGCCAATAGATGTACGTTCTGTGCATAATCCTTTTTTGTTTGTTTTTAAAAGACAATATTGCCATAAAAAGCATGATTACCAAATATACAAGTAACATTTATCCCCAAAATTAAATCCAGATAATATTTGTTTGCTGATTAACAGGCTGGCTACAAACCTCAAAGAACTTAATCCATTGTAGTACAGTTAACTCTCAAACTATCCAGCCTCTTGGTCTGTGTGCAGTTAGCATTTTGCTTCAAGGAAGTAACCCTCTATTTTCTATGCAGTACTTGGAAGAACAGGCTAACACGCTAGAAGTGTGTGTGTGGTGTGTGTGTGTGTGTGTGTGTGTGTGAGAGAGAGAGAGAGAGAGAGAGAGAGAGAGGGAGGGAGGGAGAGAACTCACCCATCAACTCTCCCTCTAGCTTGATTCAAAATACCCGCTGTTAAACAACCTATTTTTTGAAACACTTATAACAGATTTGTTTGACTTTCAAGCCTGCTCCAATACTCAGTCCTGTCATGCTCCCATCTCTAAGACACAGGGAGGGTTCAAGTCTAAGACTCACTCCCTTATCCCATCCCCACCTACCACTGAAGTCAAGCCCTCCTGGTCACCTTTGGGGCATCATACCTGAGACCCCCAAAGAGTCTCTTTCAGACTTCGTTTATTATCCAAAGCCTCATGCACTGAGTCGGGGAAAAGGAAGTATGATTAAATTGCATGTAGAATCATAACTTCCCCTCTGTGGCCTCGCACCTCATTCAGAAATATTTTTTAAAGTGTTCTCATACATTTCTCACCCCCGCTTCCCGCTCGCTCTCTCCCACAAAGGTCAGAGTTGATCTATTAACTGAGACCAAGCGTACTGGATCTGGACAGCCTTGATGAAGAACTGGCAAAGGAGACTGAGCCCAAAGAGCTTTTATCATGAATAGCAGGTCTTTTCTCCGACTTCGCCAGAGGCATTCTGAAAAGGGCAGTGGGTTCAGTCAGTCAGCACACAGACAGAAAGCAGATATTGGAGAGAGACACTCACATTGCTCTATTGTCGATGGTCATATTCAATTTTTTGTGCACTTTCAAAGCTTTTATATTGAGCTACCCAAGAACTTATTGCTGCCTGTTTACTTGGAAATGCTTTGACTAAACTTGGAGATATACTAAACTTGGAGATAAACGAAGTGTCTGCTACAGAGGGGTTTTGGACATGATTCTCCTGGGGAAGAGTCATTAGCTCAGTGGCAGAGCATCTGCTTTGCATGCAGAAGGTCCCACTCAATTCCTGGCATCTCCAGGAAGGGCCAAGAGAGACCTCTTTCTGAAACCCTGGAGAAGCACTGCCAGTCTGTGTATAGACAATCCTGAGATAGATGGACCAACAGCCCTACTTAGTGTAAGCATCCTGTGATGGTTCATCCCAGTCCTCCTCTCTAGACAAGTTATACCACAAATATGTATTCCCCCCTCTCTCTACCAGCATTATTTGATGTAGTTAGAAAAACTGAAGCCATGATTAAACCCATTTTCAACTGTCCGCATCCTCCTTTTGCATACCTGGGCAATATGACACGAAAATTGCAAAGCCATAGCTAGAGGTCATAGTTAGTTTAATCTAGCCTGAATTATTTGAGGAGGTAAGTGCCAGCAATAAAATTTAGGTCACGATTCATCCTAGCTGTATTGAACCCAACCCACTGCATTAACATATAGATTGTTAAAGATATGTATGGTCTAATATGAGCTACAAATAAAGCTTGGCATCAAAGAAGCTATTTAAAATGTATCTCCATCATCTTATGCTAGACATCGCTGCTGATTTTCAGGTCTTACATGTATATATCAGCCCTCAAAGTAGAATCCAACTGTTCAATTTTATTATCAAGTGTTTCCTGTAGAGAAACCATCCATTCCTCCAGGCTTAATTTCCACAGGCAATCAGATTTGAATTTGTATGCCAATTTAAGACTCCAAAGGGGCTCCATGAAGGAAAAGTTCAAATACACTAACAGACTGAGTCCTCTGGCAATGTCTCACTTAGAAGAGGAAACGAAACACTTTATTGTCAGATCTGTGTGCCCTTCCCTTTTCAAACAAACTAACCAAGCCTTCACGAAAAAGCCACTGATCAAAACCACATAATAATTAAACAAGTACACTAAAATAGGAAAGGAAACTATAACATTGGTGAACTGATCTACACGACAACGCATATCCATATATAATCATATTTCTCAAAGCGATTCAAGTGAACATAATCTAGAAAAGAAACTTACCGGTAATACATGCAATGTCATCCAGCCATTTTCCTCCACCCACCCCCAGCTGCCTTGTATCCCTTGAATAACTAGTCACAATAATTCAAACTGTATCAGAGACAGTGAATCTGGGATTGCATATAAATTCAAAGTCTTTTACGTTAATTTGACACTCAGGGTGTGTTATTTCATCTAGTTCAGAGGGGTTTACAAAGGAAACAAACAAACAAAAACCCATGGTGTATGCCTTTTAAAAATGGGCAGAGAAACTTCTGCAGACTATGCTAACCAGCAGTTTTTGATACCGTGGCCTTTGATGACATACCACTCTGTTTTCATAGTTCCAGGAAAATGAGTTTTTCTGCTAGATCAGGCATGGGAAACGTGTGGACTACAACTCCCACCATCCTTGACTATTTGCCATGCTGGCTGGGAATGGTGGTAGTTAAGAGTCCAACTATACATGTTCCCCATTACTGTTCTAGATAAACCAGAAAGTATGCCAGGTGGATTGCATTCAGCTTAGGGGGACAGATAAGTTATTACTCAAACCTGGTACAAGGTTTTCAGTATGTCCTTATGAGTGGCTATCTGACTCATGTCTTCTGATGCCAATAACTCTTCACTTTATTCAACTGTGTAACCCATCCCCACCCACCCACCCATATTGCTAATTTAAAATTAATAAATAAAATAGGATAAACCCTACAATAGTAGGGATCGTGTATGATTGTTTGAAAAGACAAATATCCCAGTGATGTTCTTTTCAGTTCTTAGAACAGTTCAAAATTGTCATTTCAAAATTTATTAGCATTGTACAAAAGACAATGCATATTTTATGAAAGAGAAAATTGGGTTTTTTTGTTATATCATACTTTTTTTGCTGGACTGGGAATGACTTTGACTTCTATCAAAGTTTTGCTTAATGGGAAAATATTGTATTACTTGTCTTCCCCTTTTTATTCTTTTCTTCCAAGATTTCTTTCAATATGGTCAGAAGTAATCTTACTTCAATGTGTGTGTGTATTTCTACCGTGGCAGAATATTCATTTTATATAGCACATCATGAGACCCTAGAATTATTAACAAAATTGACTTTTCTTGTTGAAAAGCAGGGATAAGAATATTTCCCCCTTACTATTATTCTAATTCACTCTGTCCTATATCTGGTGCTCCTAGGTCAGTGAAATCCTATACAGATCTACTTAGTAAGCTCCACTGAATATAACTGAACTTACCAGTGCTTTTTTCTACAAATAAATGTTTAGGGGTACTCTCATTTTGACTCAAGAAAATCACCATTTTATAGTTCAAATCAGGAAAAATAAATACAGTAAATGGACAAAGGTACCAAGATTCACAAAATGTTTAGGGGTATGCGTACCCCTGTGTACCTCCAGAAAAAAAGGACTGGAACTTATGCCCTAGTAAGTGTACAAAGAATTGCAGCCTTTGGGGTGCAATTCCATACTGAGTTACCTGGAAGTCATATTGCATTCAACAGGGCTTACTTCTGAGTAGCCTTGTACAACGCAATCCAAACCCAAGGTCCACAGGGATGAGATGATTTTGATTTAGTGAATCTTGGGCATTCCCACTTGAGCCAGGCTGTAAGTCTCTTACTCCAGCACAGATCAAGATCTTTTGAATGAGCAAGCTCCTTAAAATGGCATAATTTATGCCAGTGTAAACCCCATAATGAATATTGAAGGGATGTAGTGAAGGCAGGACAGGGCAAGGAGAGACTTACACCTATTCCAAACCCTGTTCAGCTTGATTGTGTGACCTAGGGCCCAATCCTTGAAACCTATACTCACCTGCTGGCTCAACCTGGGGCTCCTAAATGGAGTTTGGGATAAGGGTAACTTACACCGGTATAAATTACACTGGCCTAAGTTACACCAGCTTCCTATAGTTAGGACTGCTGTTAGTCCTTATAAAAGGACATCCTTATAAAAGGCTGTCATATAGAGGAGGGAGAAAGGTTGTTTTCTGCTGTTCCAGAGAAGCGGACACGGAGCAATGGATCCAAACTACAAGAAAGAAGATTCCACCTAAACATTAGGAAGAACTTCTTGACAGTAAGAGCTGTTCGACAGTGGAATTTGCTGCCAAGGAGTGTGGTGGAGTCTCCTTCTTTGGAGGTCTTTAAGCAGAGGCTTGACAACCATATGTCAGGAGTGCTCTGATGGTGTTTCCTGCTTGGCAGGGGGTTGGACTCGATGGCCCTTGTGGTCTATTCCAACTCTATGATTCTATGATTCTAGTCATGTTCAAACATACCACTGCACATTGGTAAAAGACCACCCCAATATAACCTTGATACAATAGCAGCCCATCACATCAAATTTGCTTTTTATTTTCTAGCTCATATCAGTAAAAACTGCATGCACTCTCTCACACAAAAAAATGATACAATCCTACATACAGCATCAATATTTCTTCTTTTTCTCTTGCAGTTTATCATTGTGCATGTCTGCTTTGGTAATGTACTGGGGGAGGTTTGCAAAGGAGGAAAAGGAACTGTAGCAAACTATGCATGCACAGTGTTTTCCACAAAAATTGGAAAACAACAGCAAAGGATAATTCCTAATATTCCACTTCAGAAGCAAGGCCAGCTGAAATTCCGGAATGCTGCAATAATTTTGGATCAGATTTTCAGGAGCATCCTTAGAGAAAGGAGGCAGGAAATCACTGTGTAATTTATATTAGGTAGGAAGTGTATTACCAGAACAGTTCAACTTCATATATAAATTGTAAACGTAGTCTGCTGCTTAGATTTTACTGGGGATTTTATTTCAACAGATAAGCTCATTGCTCTGCTGAGACACATAGTATCAGGTTCTTATATAATTGCTTGAGATATTTTATCCATCACATATAATGAAATCACCCTGTGGAAACAAAATCCCTTTCCTCAAATCTCCGGCTGCTACTGAATGAGACCAGCAGTCTTTGGCTATCACAGCAAACCCTTTAAAGTTGCTCAGATGTCTCTCTCTCTCTGTCTCTGTCTCTGTCTCTCTCTCTCTCTCTCTCTCTCTCTCTTTTAAGGCAAGTAGCATTTACGTTTTAGAGTAAGTAACTGCCAAGTATGGGAAATCCAATGAGGAAAGAACAAGGGCAAACTCACACGCACCTGCATGTTCACACCCATCTCAGAACAAAGAACATTTCCAGGCAACGTGCATATAGCACACATGGAACAAAGCAACACTGCCATTGCAAGCCAATGCTGCTGCCATTGTCAAGAAGGAAATGCCTATAGGAGGTAAGCTCCCAGAGAATCATAACTTCTTACTACAAAACATTTTAAAATAGTAATTAAAGACAAAACAACCAATCAGCAAATGTATGAATGAAGTTCAAGCATGCAAAGAAAGGCAAGGTCTAGTGGAAATTCTAAAGTATTAATCCATTAAAATAAACAAACACATTTTTTAAAAGAAGAAGAAGAAGAGGGGCTTCCACACATACCAGAAAACAATTTGAAGGCATTCCCACAAATGGGCGGCAAGCTCAGAAACAGCACAGATCCATTTTCCACTGTGACATTTCCCAGAGTAAATTAGAGCCTTCAAAATCCTTTTGGAGAAGTGTTTACTTGAGCAGCAATTACCAACCATAATAATGGATGAAAAAATATATGAAGATTTAAGTTAATAAGATATACTACAGTGAACATTATGGATAAAATTTTGAATTCTAAGGGGCTTCTTAAGAGTGTTCTCCAAAGATGCAGACCCATTTCTGAATCAAGCTGTTAATACAGGGGAGTTAATACTAAAATTTACTTATTTAAAGCATTATTTTTTATCTTGCTGTTCAAATGAAAATAGGTAGAGTGGCTCACAATTTTTTCTCCATGTTGCAAGTTCAATATAGTAACTTTGCAGTTCAGATTCTCTGCCTTCAGGCTTGCAGTCTAAAAGGCATGGCACAAAAGGAAGAGAGTTTGGAAGATGGGAAGAAACAAGCTCAGACACTAGCCTCTGTTACGAAGTGCCTGCAATGACCAGCTGGGATGGAACAATTCGGAAAGAAGTAGCCAAAGGTTACTGGTCTTTCAGCAGTACCAATGGAAACTCATCACACCCAATCCACATATCTTGATGTGCATTGGTGAAGCTGGTCTCTTAGCTGATCCAATAGAATTCACCCATGGCATTCAGGCATTAATAGCAGGTACCACCTCCGTGTGAACATCATGAGCATGGTTTGTTCCAGCTTCATGGCTATTTTTCAAAATTACAAATAGCCCTTCCTAATAGCTTATATTTGAGCTGGATACTCTGCCCATTCCTAGCTCTCAGGCAGGCCTGAGCAGTAGGCTTCCCCACGGAGTAATCTCAGATTAACAGTAGCCTTGTCCAGCTAGCTAGGCCTGGCAGCTCCTGTCTGCCTCTCCCATCTCCTCTGCTCCTGTGGTTGATGGGGTGAGGCTCTCACAGCCAGAAGTGAGCCCAGACTCCTTGTTTAGAAATCATTTGTCTTCCAGCTGGAATCTTGGAGCCCGAAAGTTCTGCAGGAATGAGATTCCTCTGTGTAAGTGGAAGTGGCACAGTGGGCTGCTTCCTGCACTCCCTATCTAAGGAGACCCCTGATTCAAAGTTAGGAGTGAACTGACACTATGTTGAAGATGCTGCACTTCCACAGTATAGTTGAAGGGTGTGTTCTGCACCTCTTCCATAACCTTGCTGTGTTTCCAGCCTGCCATTTTTATTCTTACCACTGTGCTTTTAAATTGTACAAGAGGGCTCCATCCATCCATCCTCCACTAACCTCATTTAGGAGCAAAGCATAGGCTATAATTTTGCCTTTTTGGAAGCAGACAGATAACTTTGGGCTAATTTATAAGGCAGGCACAGTCAAATCCAACTGGCAATGTGAACAGATGATTGTTACTAGGAGGAACAAGAACCATTGCCAAAGCTGCAGACATTCACTGTTGCAAACAACAATGAACCAGTGTGAAAAAAATTTTAAGATTTTAGGGCTTTTTCTTTCAGGGAATATTCTCTGCCCAAATCCCTTTTCACATTAAAAATGCTTATTGGACATTATGAGGCCCAGGCACACACACAACTGAGCGTACCAATTAGTTTCAGCTTTCTGACATATGACAGCTTTCCAGTTTGACTTGGGTCCTAAACTAGTTGCCCAAATACTTGCCAGTGAGGATGGCTAAAAGAACAATAACACAATGACTCCTGCCCTTTCATAAGATGAGATGTTATGCACCAGTCCTCAGCTTGGATCAAGATCAAATTAACAAGCTGCACCACAGTCTCCAAGTCCCAGCCCAGCAGCAGGTCAGGTTGACACTACCTTGCTTTCATAAATACTTTTTGAAAGATAAACGTAATCTGCAAACACAGTCCAAAAATCTGAACATAGACTTTTTCCTGCTAATGCTCCAAGACTTCAAAACTCCCAGAGCATTCATTCACACACCGTGCCTTAAAAGCTCCAGAAAGAGCTGTTACAGTAAGCTGTATCATTGATCAGGAGATTAATGGCAGATTGGCATAACAGGCTACCCAGGCTCCAAAAGCAGCTGTTACAGACCACTGACATGATAGACTGTGGATAACAGGCCACCCAGAGTCTATTTTCTTTCCTCACTATAAAATTTCAAGCCATGGCAGAGCCCTTCAAGGATGCGTTGAGGCATAGTGACACTGGAAACACTTCGGTGCACTTCCAAGTATCCTTTCAAGCTCCTTGGCCAGCGCTTTAAGTGATCTCAGTGACACGGAAGCCGTTCTGAATGGGTCATTTTCACTTATTTACCCACAATGTTAGGCTTTACTTGGCACATTACCTAAAGCCAGCCACTTAATTTGAAAGAGTCCCACTGACATTAACAGAGTTACTAGCGTATTTTACAAACCTCAGCCCCCCAAGTTGAATATGCTAAGCCACTTGAAATAATGCCAAATTGGCATTTGCAAAACCACAGGGAAGGGAGGGACCAGGGCAGGGCATTCCTCTGCCACTCCACTCTGACCCATGCCTTTCAAAGGACAGAGAAAAGGAGAAGGAAAGTCTCCTTCCCACCTGTCACCTGACCCTCTGCTATGACTGATGCCTCCAAGCAGACTGGAGGTACTTTGACCAGACAGTGGAGATAACACACAGTCATGGTCAGGTGCTTAAAGCTGGACTGATGGGGAGGTTTGGACGAGTTGGCTGTGCTGCAATGCTTTTTCAGAAGGGGTAGATCCTGTGTCCCTGATCCACCATATGGACAGCCAAATGCACCAAAAAGCACATAATTTTAATGTACAACATAAATTGAGATGTAGCCTAAATTCAGGTGGTACCTGGGGTCCGCATATGGTGGAGCAGCAGCATATAATCCTCTCCATGATGTAGATGATAGCATACATGTCAGGGCCTCCACATAAATGTCTAATTACACCATTATCCTATTCACACCATTTCTCTAACTCAAAAAGGGGGGGGGAATGGAATTGTGAGGCAGAGAGGGGGGAAGTACAGCAATGAAACCCTGCATGATGTTTCCGAAGAACCCCTAGCTCATATGCCGTACCATCTGTTTAAGGGAGAGGCACACTGTTCCACAAAGGGCCATAGCTCATTGGTAGAGCACCTGCCTTGTATGCAGAACATTGTAACACTCAAGTCTCCAGATAAGGCTGGGGAAGACCCCTGCCTGAAATCCCGGAGAGCTATTTTCAGTCCGTAGACAATACTGAGCTAGACAAACCCATATCGTCATATGGCTGCTTCTAATGTTCTGGCTCTGTCTTCTTTCTTAAAAGTGCTAGGAGTGTTTTAACTTGTAGAACTAAGCAGCTGGAACGCTTAGATTTGCAGACTGCCTTCTCCTCTATGTACCATCACCCTTTTAAACACGTGCTATGTTATGAGCCTCTTAAATCAGATACACCCAGCAGCAGCCTCCAGGATTACCGAAGCACTTCCCATGAAGCAAGTTAAGAGACAGGATCAAGAGCACGTTTAGATAATAATGTCATTTGCATGAGCCCAGAAATCCAGAATGTAACATTTTCTGACTGATCTGAACCCTGTATCTAATATTTTCCCACTGAGACCGGATAAATCTCTTAGCCTGATATATTCTCCAGTGCATCACAGTGGGCTGATGAGTCCCCTGCGGTTGAATTACTGCAGAGTGACTCTCAGCAAGGTCATAGTTCTGTCTCTTTGCTCACCTTCTCAAAAGTGTGATTCTGAAAGAGACTCTTGATGATGCTTTCATGCCGATCACAACTTGACTAAGGAAAAGAGACTACTTAATTGCCTGGCTCTTTAAAAATGAGACAGGAATATCCATTCATTTCACAATCAGGAAGGCTCTGCTCCCTTACATGACAATGCCTTTTAAAAATAATTTCCCATTACAAATTTCAGAGTTGAAAAATTAGTACAGTGATGGTTTCCCCCAATGAACAATGCATGTAATAATATCGAACCCTTGAGGAGAAAGTACATATCCATTAGGCAATAGCCAGAAGATTTTATTTGAATCTGTCTACAGGAGGTTTTGCTTTGGTCATGATACAAATCATAGAAGCTACTATAGGCAGACCTCATTTTATTGTGCTTTACAGATATTGCTCCTTATGGGGCAGCCTGTCCCACGCCCCTCTTCTGGCCATAGGAGTAGAGATGGCTAGGGCTGGAACCCAGTTTTTCCTCTCCCACCCCTGCAGGCAGGGGGGCTGGTTTAATAGACTATAGTATATTGTAAACCTAACTTTTGTATGTATTGGGGAGGGGAGAAATTGTTCGGTCCAGAACCGATCCTGCAATATCTCTGAAGTATGCCTGTATTTCCAAAGCCAGGGGGGCGGGGGGGATGCCACCTGATCATATGCAAGTTCTCTACTGGAAATGGGAAAATCTGTCATTTTTGTTTGTCTCAGTTTCTCATATTTCCAGCTTAAAATTCTCCACATTTCCACCTCTGTTGGTGATTTTTTTTGGTGTGTGTATATATATATGTGTGTGTGTGTGTGTGTGTGTGTGTGTGTGTGTATTCAGCATTTAGTGCAAATTTCTTCTAATAAACACATTTCTATACATTTTACACACATTTTACCCAGGTATACACAATTGTGTAAGCATTGCTGAAGAACTGCATTGGAAACATTCATCAAATTTCATATTTCAAAGGATGGCTGGGTTTTGCCTATCAATCAGATAACACAATTTCCCAACATTTGATTAAAAATGCATATAAATATGTGCATTTTATGTAGAGAATGAATTCAAAGGTAGCAGCATTTCTAATGACTAGATCTGCACTATACTATTTCATGAAACACCAAAATCCTGAGGTAAAACTCAATCATGTTGTCTAAGATCGCAATCTAGATATTTATAGTGCCCCTCATCAATTTAAGTGCTCAACAAGATAATAAAAAACCTACCATCATAATACCCAGTGAAAATCCTACAGGATAAAGGTATCACATGTTCAGAAGATTACAGCAATTGGATTCTGGTTATCAGAACATAGGCAAGGGTATTCCCAGGACTGAGAAATACCCAGATGTATCTTGGCTTCTAATCATAGATTAAAGTTAGAATTACAGTTAGAATTACATGATATAATCAAGGATTATCTTGGAGCAGGTTTTCCTCCCAAGAAAAAACTAGAATGCTGCAGAAAAAGGTGCAGCCAAGCTATCTGGCTTCATTCTCCATATCAGCCGGGACTCAATATGAATCCTGGAAGAAAGTATTCAGAAGTATTTTCTTTCCAGTGATGGATTGAAAACAACTTTTAAACCTTTTTAGAGTACTTATAAATCCCACCAGCTACCACGATGTTTTCAAGAGCAGAATTTATTTTGTCTGCTTTTAATTATGCATGGTGCCAGGCCCCATTATAAATGCAGTCACTGTTGCAATGATCATAGATGAGACTATAAATGCACACATAATCCAAAGTGATGTAGCCTGATGATTACAACATAATACAGAGAGTTTAGTAATCCATCAAATTACCTACCAGCGGTTGCCTATTTCCTGTAAGTAAAAGGCACCCTAGAGGCAAAAAGAAGTGATGATCCCAAAAACGTATTAGAACATGACTTGAAACAACATGTGACATGAGTCATGCTTCAGCACATATAGGAGAGGTTTGGAAAACTTTAGGGATTGGTGTGGGCTACTGTGAAAATATTCAAATATTATCAAATGTTATGTCTCTGAACATGAATGTTAATACTCAGAAAGGAAAGAGTTAGTGTGTGAACAATGTCATCATGTTTATTTCAGCCCTCCTGTGGAAAAACAACAACAACAACAACAACCGCAATCTAACACAGTTATACGTACATTCATAAACTTAAGAAAATAAATGGGAAAGGTGCTTAGTTCAACTGTGGCCATTAGCCATAAAACCGGCAAGCACGCAATATGCATAATTCCATGAAAATGTAAATTAGTTTGCTACAACAGGGTAAATTTGATTTTTACCAAGGCAACAAAACTAGCAGTAGGGATATGTAAAATCCCCATGACAAGTGTTGCTACTCTAACATGCTCTTAGCTTCCCTCCTAATTCCACAGGTGTTTTGGTCCAAGAAGATGCCTCCAAATGCATTTCAAATGTCACTTCAGGGTGGGGCTGGGGACTGGTGGCACTGCAGCTAAAAATCAAGGACAAGATACAAATGACAAGTCAAAACAACAGCATTTATGTAGAAAAGAGCTGACTTTCCATCATGTCGTTGGGCTGGAAGGATCATTTATAGTATTTAGATGTTCAATGAGGCATTTATCTTATTTTTCAAGGGTCATTTTCATGCCACAGCAGTGATGTGACTATTCAGAGGCAGGTTGTAGACATGTTATGAGAACACACATGGGAAAACTCCTACCTCAACAGAGTTAACTTCTATGTCACTTTTAAAATGTTGATGTTATCTTTTTTTCCTGAATTGATGACCTTCTTCAATCATAGTTATGTTAAAAATATACAATTTGAGACAATTTAGTATTTCTGTTTAATTTCTCTAAGTGAGTCATGTTGCTTTTTGATAGTCATTACATTTTGACAGTCTCTTACCGCTACTTCTCCACTGCAGTTCCTTGACTGGCAAATACCAGCTATTCTGTTTGGAATCAGAACATCTTCCCAGCAAGATGGACCCTTAAAAAGAAAAGAGATATATTTTTTATTTTAAAAAAATCAGAAGAAAAGTTTCACTTACTCTGCTTTGGAATTTTCCCAAAGAGATAGGAAAAGAAATAAAAACACTGCTTAAATCAAGAAATAACAAAAGGAAAGAGGAAACCCTATAAAAATAAAAAGGTAACAAATCCAGAACATACAGTGAAATGTACATTAAATGTAAAAGCACATTACAGAAAGATATGGGATTCAAAACTACAGGAATGTGAAATTAAATGCATTCATGTTGAGTTAGTTCCCACTGCCATAAATCAAATACACTGATGCAAATACACTTTAGATACTATTACTTCTGGTATAGCAGCTGCCAGGGCTCACCACACTGAACATATTTCACCTGAGATAAAAGATCTTAGGCAGTTTCCACTTTCTGGGCACAATGCAAAATGCTGAGTTCTGACCAATGAAGCGCAAAAGAGCCTGAGTCTGAGAGATCCAAGGAACATCTTTATCCTATGTGAACCTGCCTGCCCAATGAGATCTTCATCAGAGACCTCACTGCCGCTGGAGGTTAGGCAGGCAGAAATCTGGAGCAGGGTCTTTTCTGTGGCAGCTCCTCAACTGCCGAATGTCCTCCATATTCACTAGGCACCATTTCTTTTGTCTTTCAGATGACCAAGAAAAACAGCTGAATTCTCCCAGTGCTTCAGGAAGCTAAGATGAGAGCCTTTCTGTTACTTTACTGCTGCTCTTATGTACGGTATGTTGTTTTGCTTGGAGGGAATTGGTTTCATTATGAGATCTTACTGTGAGACAGTTTTCACTGTTTCTAAGACAACTTAAGCACTTGTTCTGATGAAAATATGAGGCATGGATTTTTTAAAATAAAGAAAAAGGGGAAAGTGTATGCAAGATATATAAACCACCAAATAGGAATACCATCCAGGTGCAGGATCCCCTATCAGACCTTTACATGGAGGTTAGAGATGGGGCATTCACGCACTCACTGAAAATGAGGAGCATAATTTCTGAAGAGGGCTAATGGTCAATCTTTACTATTAAACATCTGAGAAAGAATTATCTGTGTGACTGCAACAATTCTATTCTAAAAAAGCAATTCTTAGAAGCGGAATCTATTTAAATGGTATTTTGCATAAAGCAAATGCAATAAATAAATGAGGATTGCAGAAGGAAAACTGAATAATTAAAGCCCAAGTTTACTGCATCCATACGCAAGTTGTAAACTATGGTAATAGTCTTTTTACAAATTTCCAAAGTTATAGAAGGTTCAGAGACTTAAGTGATATTTTGCTGAGACTTTGAAATTCACAAGAAAGAGGTTGGTATAGATTTTGTGTTTAAAATTTGGTCACGGTTTTTCTTATTACTTACAAATAATTTACTATTAACATATGAACAACTGAATACAGGGGAGGGAAGAATTATTTATCTTCAGGGGAAGTGGCCAGGCTATATATGCTGCAAATATCCTTCAGCTGCCATGCTTCAACTTGAGGTTTCTAGCTATGGAGAAGCTTTGTGTTTAGTCCAACTGTGAGTGTAAGAGATGGTCCCTTCCTCCAGTAGCTTCTCAGATCTGCTAACCAAGTCCCTGCACTGTTATAGTGCACAGATGCTATGTGTAGGTGCCTCCTCAATCTTACAGAGTATCACAGTCCCTGTGATAACAGTGCTAAAACAATGCACAGGAACACATGCATTTATAGGTAAAACGCCACACAAAAGAAATATTGAGGCAACCATACAATTACATTAATATTGCCTTTTTGCAGTTGTGTGTGTGTGTGTGTGTGTGTGTGTGTGTGTGTTCCTTCAGATCTACCCTCTAAACCCACTTTCTCTGTGAACATTTTGGTTCATCCTTTCAGTCCTCATCCCCAAACAAAACAATCTAAAATTCAGCACAGAGGGAAATACCAGAGAAAGGAAAGTGAAGACAAGGGTAAATAATAGGAAAAGAACATGTATTTATTTTGGTCACACAGACACTCAGCCTTGATTAAATTAAGGTTACCAGACTGTTTTCAATGAATCCAGGGACACTTTTCTACTTCAATGGATTTTGTATGGGGACTGATTTGTAAATCCGGGGACTGTCCCCAGGAAACGGGGACATCTAGTAACCTTAGATTATCTATAGATTATGCTTTTAGAACCAATCCTTATCTTGCCTGAGCAGCATGGTTGCTACTTCTATGTGATCACAGGAAAACTGCATAGGAGGGGCATATTTTTTATACACAAACACACACTCCACACTAATGCGACTGACCTTCAGATGGCATAGTGAGTGGCCACACCACAAGCCCCACCCACATAATTTCTGCATTTCAAACTTCATCAGAGCAGCACATACCCCTGAAGAAGCAATTACACGAGAACTTATTATTTATGTGCTATGACAGCTCAAGCATCTGTGCCACTAAAGGGGTAGGACTCTGCAATGTTTCTACAATTCCAGTGTGGATTGGTATGAGGGCATTCGATCTACTCAGGTCTTGGGTGATAAAGGAGTTGTCACCTGCTTCCAGATCCTTTCCCTCAATCTTTGCACTTCTACTCCAAGTACCACTTGCTCTCTAGGGGAATCCACCTCACCATTTCAAGAACCTCTGACAGAAGTTGTACTGTTTTAACTGCAGCTGAAATGAGGAAGTTTCAGTCACCTTTTTTTTAAAAAAACCTGCTCGAAAATGTACTAGAGAAATTCAGTAAACTGACAAATTAATCAAATGCCATGATTGAACTGAGTTTTTGACCTGCAAAATCAAAGAAAGATCAGAAACTCAGGTCAGCAGAAGAAGTCAGTGATTCATCAAATAATTTGAACCATTTAGAAGGTATGAAATGGTTGTGATGCTTCATTGACCAAACCCAAAGAGCACTCACTAATGGTTCCTCATTATGCCGGGGGAAAAGTGACAAGTGGGGTGCCGGAGGGTTCTGTTCTGGGCTCATTGTTGTTCTACATCTTTATAAATAACTTGGATGAAGGAATTGAGGGGGTGGTCATCAATTTTGCACATGACACCAACAGTGTCAACAATGTGGTGCAGCGGCGAAAAAACTAATGCTATTAGTTGGATGGTCATCTGTCATGGACGCTTTAGTTGAGATTCCTGCATTGCAGGGGCTTTGACTAGATGACCCTTGGGTTCCTTCCAACACTAAGATCCTATGATTCTATTCTAGGCCGCATAGTGTCCTGCTCAAAGGAGGTAATAGTATCACTCTATTCTGCCTTGGTCAGACCACACCTGGAGTATTGTGCCCACTTCTGGGTGCCACAATTTAAGAAGGATATTGACAAGCTGGAACTTGTGCAGAGGATGGCAATCAAGATGATGAAGAGTCTGGAGACAAAGTCTTATGAGAAATAGTTGAGGGATTTGGGTATGTTTAGTCTGGAAAGGAGGAGACTGAGAGAAGGCATGATAACCATCTTCAAATATCTCAAGGGCAGTCCCATGGAGGAGGGAGTATGCTTGTTTTCTCCTGCTCTGAAGGCTTGCTCCAGAACCAAGTGATTCATGTTACAAGAAGCAACTCCACCCCCATCATTCTGCCCGGACACTGAGGTCCAGTGCTGAGGGCCTTCTGGCAGTTCCCTCGCTGTGAGAAGCAAAGCTACAGGGAACCAGGCAGAGGGCCTTCTCGGTAGTGGCACCCGCCCTGTAGAACGCTCTCCCATCAGATGTCAAAGAGAGAAACAACTACCAGACTTTTAGAAGACATCTGAAGGCAGCCCTGTTTAGGGAAGCTTTTAATGTTTGACTGACTATTGTATTTTCATATTCTGTTGGAAGCCACCCAGAGTGGCTGGAGAAACCCAGCCAGATGGGCGGGGTATAATTATTATTATTATTATTATTATTATTATTATTATTATTATTATTATACTTCCGACAGTAAGAGCTGTTTGACAGTGCAACAGACTCCCTTGGAAGGTTGTGGGCTCTCCTTCTTTGGAGATTTTTAAGCAGAGGTTGGATGGCCATCTGTCATGGATGCTTTAGTTGAGTTTCCTGCATAGTAGGGGGCTGGACAAGATGACCCCTGGGGTTCCTTCCAACTCCGCAATTCTATGGTTCTATGAGTTTGTGTGTAATATCGTCAAAGTGCTGGAAAATGTAAAGTTCCTCACATGTATTAATTAAAAGTACCCAGAAAATCCATCACAGATGTCTTTAATTTTAAATGGGAGAAATTACAAAAAATAAGAGGGTTAGTTAAAAGGATGATTTTTTTAAAAAAAATAGTAAGAAGGGTCAAGTCTGTTTAGCAGGGTTATTTAAAAACAATATAACAGAGGCTGAGGTTAGAAAAGGCAACAACCCATCTAGAACAGAAGGCTAAACTAGACAGAGCTGTTGTCTAATCCAGCTAGGTAATCCTTGTGTTCCTAAATTGCATCGATTTACATGCATCACATACTTCATGCCAAAAAGGGCATCAGATCATTTCCCCACTTCCTTTATCAAAAACAGTACCTCCCTTGTATACTGACAATGTACAATTCCCCCATTTTCAAGCTCTATGTCTAGTATAGGAATAGCATATTCAAAAACAGCCCATCTTTTTTCTGATACAAAACTATTATAGGAGGCAAATTAGGTTTCCAATTTTTAATGTATTCTTAACAGGTTTAATTTAGGAGAACCATGCAATTATCGTCATCTGTTCAAACACCCTTTCCTAGGAATAAACTTGCTGCGGCACAAATGGGGCTTTCAGCAACCTAGAGTCAGCCAATGGCCACATGATATGCTAACTTTTGTGTGATAGGAGATCTCATTTCAATTCAGAACATGGAAATGTATTTGAATAGCCACAGATATTATCATGTAAAGCTTCATTTATTTCACCAGCCCTTATATCTTGATAATTGCTAATCCAACTGGACTACATTTATTAAATGAGATGACACACATTAGATTTCAAGTGAATGCTTGGGTATTATCATAATGTAAACATGATTACTCCCAAATATTTGCTTGGATTTTTTGGGAAACGTATCCCTACTAGTCTGCAAAACCCATTGCAGGATATTCAGGAGGGAGTGGAAGGACAGTGGACGTGTGGAAGCAGAAGCAAGAAAAGACATCTCTGCCGATTTTTAACGCAGTGTCCATGGAGGTTGGTCATTAACATAATTTCATGCTACGTTTAAATATTAAAAGAGATTTGCAAAACTGACACTTGTGGATTGAAATCTTATATTGTAATTGTTTTGCTTTATTCACAGCAAAAAGCTGAGCAAAAATGGGGCCAGGTAAAAATTCCAATGCCATTTCAGAAATGGCCTGTGGCATGAATTTCATATAAATAAGAAGGTAATTGCTAACCCAGCAGTCCAGCAGTATCTGAGATAATATGTCTGATAGGCCCATCTCAACACTAAAATGTGTATCATTGTCATGGTGCTCCCACAAAGGGAAGCTTGAAAGCAGAACTTTTGTAACAGCTTTTGGAATTTCTACAACTATTTCCAAGAGCATTTGCCCAGGTTTTAAAAATTTGCTATTTTATCTGGCTCAATAGTTTTAGAATGTTACTCCTCACCATTTCTGCAGAGGTGGCGGCAACAGTGGCCCCTTCTTCTGTTTTGAAGTTAGACTGGTTCAGAAAATAAACTTAACTGTCCCTGACTTTTGTTTAGCTTATTCTCCAATCCAACACAAGCTGGTGGGGAGTCACTCACCACTACATACTTAAAGGATTGCTTCTTACAATACAAGCCTGCAAATCTGTTCAGGTTGTGGTACTGCCTTCCCCAAGAGATCAGTCTGCTGCCCGCTTCACAGACATTGTGATGCCAGTTAAAAAATCTTTTGATTTTGATGAGCATGTAAAATCTTGGATTGCCTTGCTTCCCTTCCTTTCTGAAATTTGTATCTGTTGCTCTAGCTTGACAGTTACTGTCTAAAAGTTGAACTATTTTCAAATGGTGCTTGCTAGCTGACATGGGCACTTCTAGTGACACAGAAATATGGACTTCAAAATATTAAAATAAATCTTGCTAGGATTCAAGAAGTGTGTTTTTGTTCTTCTACTCCAGAAAATTTACTTGCTAAAACATAGCAACACAGCAATCCACAGCTGGAGTCAGCAATGCTTCCGAATACCAGTTCCAGGAAACCACAGGAGGGGAGAATGTTGTTGTGCTTGAATCTTGTTTGTGGACTTCCAACAGGCATCCGATTGACCACGGTTAGAGGACAGGATCCTGGAATAGATGGGCCATTGTCCTGATCCAGGAGGCTCTTGTTCTGTTCTTAAAATGGAATGTTGCCATGCCTCTTCTCATTAAATTTTACTCAGAAGCAGAAACAAAGAATATTATTTGAATCCCAAAACAATTCGCTCACTGCTCTTCTTCTTCTTCTTCTTTGGTGATCACTCGTAGCCGAGGAAGATTGTCTTCCATAAACACGGTTTTAACAATGAGTCTGTAAGTGACTGTGGAGGCCAATTCTGGATCCACACGTCCTTCCACACTGGGGACATTGGTTTCCGGGCAGGAGTTGATCACGGCGTGGATTTGCCAAGCGTGCCTTCCTCTTAGCATGTTTCTCCCTTGTGTCCCGAGTTCGAGTGTCTTCAAAGCCCATGACACCTTCGGTAAAGGCTGTTCTCCAACTGGAGCGCTCGCAGGCTAGTGTTTCCCAGTTGTCAGTGTTTATACTACATTTTTTAGATTTGCCTTGAGACAGTCTTTAAATCTCTTTTGTTGACCACCAGCATTACGCTTTCCATTTTTAAGTTCAGAATAGAGTTGTTGTTTTGGAAGACGATCATCAGGCAACCGCACAACATGACCAGTCCAACAAAGTTGATGTTGAAGAATCATTCCTTCAACACTGGTGATCTTTGCTTCTTCCAATACACTGATGTTAGTTTGCTTGTCTTCCCAAGTGATGTGTAACATTTTTCGGAGACACCGTTGATGGAATCTTCCAAGGAGTTGGAGATAGCGTTTATAAGTGGTCCATGTTTCACAAGCATATAGTAAGGTTGGTAGTACAACAGCTTTGTAAACAAGCATTTTTGTTTCCCTGCGAATGTCCCGGGACATTCGCTCACTGCTCTAGAGTAGCACTCATGCAGTGAATGGATTTCAGCCACATTGGTTCACTCAAGAGTTCATTCATGGGCTAATGTAAGAAAGCTTAGGCAATAGACTAATATTTCAGATTGCCATATATTGGCTTAAGATGTTGAAATATGAGTAAACCTTCTGACCGTGCAAGTAGCTCCTTTGCTCCTCCCTTTATTGCTGGAGCAAATAAATCAGGAATTCTTCAAGTAACTAACTTTAAAAAGTTTCAGAGCAAGCCAGAATATTATGTAAACTACAAACCTTGTATAAATATTCTGGCCCATTCCAAAACTATGAATTATTTAGTTTCCCAGTTTGGACAAAACAAGAAAATATGGTTAACAGAATACTTGGGAGCCAGCATGGTGTAGTGGTTAAGAGCAGTAGTCTTGTAATCTGGTTAACCGGGTTCGTGTCTCCGCTCCTCCACATGCAGCTGCTGGGTGACCTTGGGCCAGTCACACTTCTTTGAAGTCTCTCAGTTCTCAGTCCCACTCACCTCACAGAGTGTTTGTTGTGGGGGAGGAAGGGAAAGGAGAATGTTAGCCGCTTTGAGACTCCTTAGGGTAGTGATAAAGCAGGATATCAAATCCAAATCCAAACTTCCTGGTTTGCGGATTCATAGTGTGTTGAGATGTAATTGTCTAAAAATGGTCTCAGTGTGACTTGGAACTGTGCTTAATTGAACCTGGTTTCTCATTCCATTTCACCTTTGGATTGCAAGTTGGATGGCAGGACGAGCAAAAATCACATCATTTATTCATGATTAATGGCTACCTTTGAAGCATTAATCTGTGTGCAAATGTTTATTTTGGTACAAACTACAAATTTTGCTACTCATCTGGAACAAAATACACAGAAACCTAAAATATTAATATTAATGATTTTTTTTGTATTGTTGTGTGAATTGGCTTAAGCAACAACAAAATACCCTTTTTACTAAAGATTCTCCAACCCTGAGGGAGTCCTCTAATCTCTCCCTGCATGTGAATTCTCAGTTTTGAGCACATTTTAACTTAAAGTACTCATAATAAGACATATTTGCATATAAGCTCACCAAGACAACTTAATATACAAATCAAGGACTTTGATTTGCATTTCTGCCATTAACAACAATAATTAGCAACCTTGTCTTCTAAATAACAATTTGTGCTGCGCCGCCATGTAAATAATTTGTGCCACACTGAAGTATACACAAGAGGTAATAAATCAAAGATGTAGGGAAAGCAGATCCCCACAGCCTCTCTATGAATATTCCCAAATAATTAAAACTGGTTTAAATATGGTAACTGATATGCATGACTTTATCTAAAACATTTTTTTGTGAGACTAACACTGTAAGACGCCAATAAATAAATAAAATTCAAGTCTCTTCTAAATGAACATGCAGAGAGAAGCAGCACCTAAGTAATCCAACTTTCACTGAAACAAAATGTCTATACCACAGTCCTTAATTTTCTGTATACTATATATATATTAAAGCTAGATTGGAAAATATTAGTTGCACACTACACATTAGGTTAAAATCCATCCTGACCCCCAAAAAGGTCCAGTTCTGGAAAATGCTCTATCACAGCTCCTCAGATACTGCACTTTAAAACCGTAAAATCAAGATTTCACACAATACCTGAACAAAACAGATTGCTACCTAGTCCATTTTTGATTTTGCACAAAATCAGCATCCATGGGTGTGGGACTAAATATTATCAAGTGTGCCAGAGAGAAGCAAAGAATCTGTGTATCAATTCAAAAAGAAAAATATGTATCCAACAAGAAATGACATTAACATATTAAAACCATAAAACAGATTAGCATACATATTTGTTATTTATAAAGTTTACCAATTACACCTGGAATATGTTACTGAAACATTATTCTAGAGGAAATACATACATATAAAGAATATAACACCCAATTCATCCAAGAAAAGATTTTGATAGATTTGCTCCAGAGCTGCAGTCAAAGACCCATAGATTATTTACTTTGAATGCATAAGACAAATTGTTTACCTATATAAGGGTAGGGGGCAGGAGAGGGTTCCAACTCTAATGACTGAGAGGAGGTGCCAAATCTTTTTCCCACCTGTCAATTATTCCCTGGAAATTATTCTCTCAGCTCATGTGTGTTTGCTTGGGTTTATCCATCATCATCATCATTATTATATCCTCCTTAGCCGAGTTCTCAAAGCAGAAGCAGCTTTTTTCAAGGGAGAATCTGTAGGTGAAAGAAGGTTAAAGGACTTCCTCTTCTCCTCAACATTCTTCACTGCAAACACACTACCCAGTCATTCACATTAACTGTCTCCTCTCCTCAGGAAACATGTGTTTACCTGCATAATATAAGCTCCATCCTAGAATCACACATTTCACCAAAGTGTCATATGATTATCTGTTTCTTTAGTGAACCTTAACCCTTGTATATTTGTGTAGCAGCAGGAAACTTACTTTACTATGAGAGGTAACCTATTCCCAGTGGATTTTTTATTTTTTTATTTTTTTACTTTTCCTATCCTGTGTACTCATTACAAACTTGTTATCTGCTTCCTTGGAATCTGGGCTTAAAACACACTCATGAGAAACACAGATTTTGAACCAAGGATGAGAGCAAGCAGCTAGCCAAAAATATGAAGTCAGGTGAATTGTCTCTCATCTTGGATCAATGTCAATAGCTTTCAAGCTAAGGACTAATGATGACAAGGGGCAACGAAAAAACATTTGGTCCCGGATACCTGAATCTTAATTCTAGGAGATACTAACACCTAATTTCCTACACCAGCATTCATGCACATGCATCCTTTCAAATCAGAGTATCCACACCAGCTAAAATATTTCGTGATTTATGGCTGGGAAGAGAGAAGGAAGTCAGCAACATACTATATCATTTAACTCTGTTGAAACACAAATTTTGTGTGTGTGTGTGTGTGTGTGTGTTACTTTATGAATCACTCTACATACAGAACTGTCTATATCGAATAACAATGGGCAAGTCTTTATCAATAAGAAGAGACCAGTAATAAGCATATGGCAAGCTAATTCCTTCTCCTGAATTAGAACATCAAAAACAAACAAGGGCTAATCTTATTAATAATCCTGACAGCCAAAGCATGCTTATCTGAATTTATAAACCCCAGAAATCATCATGTTATTTTCTGAAGACATTTCTGTTTTGCCTGCTTATGTTTGGCTTGTTGCTGTGAAAATCTAGCTTTTTAAAAATACAATAAAAGAGAAGGCAAATACTTCATGAAAATATAGAAGCCTATTTACATAATAAAAAGAACATTGTTCTAGCTAGTTTAACTGGCCTGTCTGAAATTTTATGTAAAGGAGGAAAACAAAAGAATTGGGAGAGTGCTTTGCTGGTATAAATGTTGTTATATTGTCATTGTGCTGTTTCCAAAAGAAGTCTATAGATTATTAAAGGGTTACTATACATAGTCGTACCTTGGAAGCCGAACGGAATCTATTCTGGAAGTCCCTTTGACTTCCAAAACTGTTGGGAACCCAGGCACAGCTTCCGATTGGCTGCAGGAAGCTCCTGCAGCCAAACGGAAGCCGTGCCAGTTGTTCTGCTTCCAAAGAACGTTTGGAACATTCACTTCCGGGTTTGCAGCGTTCAGGAGCCAAAACGTACTAGTGCCAAGGCATTTGGCTTCCAAGATACGACTGTACATGGCAATACTGCAGGAATCATCATCTGGGTTTGCTGCTGAAATCAGTATATTGTGTAGCAGAATAAACTACAAAAATAAACGTATAATACTTCGGCATCTTCCTCTGCAGAATCCCTGTCAGTGAGAGTTGGGCCACCCAGTCAGGCAGGTCCCTCTATCAAACCTGCACAACATGAGGCTGTGGACCAGTCACTATATCTTCACTGACAGTATCTTCATTCTCCAAGAATCTCTGGGGGAATTCCAGTTGTTGTCAGCAGCAGGTCAGTAATAAAACACCCAGTGTCAGTGAAGTTAACTTTTTATTCAAAGAAACCAAAACAGGGCATGCCTAGTGATCACAGCAACTCTTCCCAGTAGGTCTTCCCCCAATGAGGCAACTGAGAGTCCCTGCCTTCCCACCACTCTCTAAGGCTTCTCTCCCCGGTAGCCTGAGGTTCTGCTGTCTTGTCTCTTTGCTCCACCCTCTTCATTGCTCTGTGTGTTTTGTGAGACCAGGGGGGAAGGGGAGCTTACTGTTGTTGCAGCAGCAGCAGGAGACTCCATGGATTCTGCAGCAGCCTGCTTCATCTCTGTCTCCTGACCCAGCTCCTCTCCTGCTTCTGATTCTGAACTGCTCTCTGTCCCAGCCTCTTCTTGCTCACTAAGCCCTGTTGCCTCTTCCGCTTCTATTCCTTCCCATTCTGCCCCCTCTTCTCCCTCTCTCCACTCACTGCTGTCCCACCACCTATCCTCCAGCTCTGAGCCTTCTTCCCCTGTGGTATCCCTTTGGGGTTCCCCTGGGGATTCCCTGGCTGGTGCTTCCTGGCCAGTCCATGACAGTTGTTCAGAGCCCTTTCCCAGTGAGATTTTTATCCCAGTTTTTACCAGCATCAATTTGAAATCGTATTTATATAGCTTTTATTGTTAAATGGCTTCAGGATGTTTTATGAGAAGGAAGAGGCCATTAGTGGGACCTGCCTAGCAAATGCCAGCAAGGAAGCACTTGCCTCACTTACAGGCTGAGTTCCAGATGTTCAGCCTCACTCCCTTGTCCTTGAGGTCTAATGGCAGCAGGACAATAGAAGGGAAAACCAAGAATGAGGGCAGGATATTCTGCCTAAATAATCCTGGTTCCATCTGGACACAGCATGTTGTTAATATTTTCTATACTGCACTGGAAAGTGATAGCATTGTACAAATATTTTGTAAGCCACTTGGACAGCCTCTCAGGGCTATAAAGTGTTATAAAGTACAGTAGTCCCACAACTTACTTAAATTCTTGGGATTGGGCCTAAATCCAAAATCGTGTATAAGTCAAAACCCATTGGGGTCACAGGTGGGTGGAATTGACAATGTCATTTTTGCCAGAACCCTGCCGCCTTTTTATTTTTAAATTTTGGCACACATGTAAAGCTGAATACACACAAGTTAAATGAACAAAAGTTGCGAGCTTACTGTATTACAAACAAACACTCAAGCTCCTTCATAACTACACAGGTTTGAGCACAGTGAAAAAGTTAATCTGGGCAAATAATTTATTGCAGTGGAACATAATGTGGGATACAAGGTGCTCACTTTCCATTTTCAGAATCTGTTTAAGAGACCAGATTTCTCACCAGGTAAGCATGCAATCCCAATAAAGAAGCAGGTCCCTCTAGCAATTAACCCTGGCAGAATGATGCCATTTCACCTCCATGACAAACTCAAGGCAAAGCTACCTGTTGCTGAGAATCGCAAGTGAGGAATGCACTGTCACAGTCAGGTTCTGCTTGTGGCTTCCCAGAGGTATCTGCCTGGCCACTGGGAGACCAGGATATGGGACAAGATGGGGCTTTGGTATGATCCAAGAGGACCCTTCTTATCTTGTTAATTCCTGGTAGGGCAGCCAGGGATGGAGCCTTTAGAAGTCACACAGGCGACTGAAAAAAGAACCATGTGAGCTATTTGGTCACTGTAGGGAAACAAAGACTAGCTGAATATATGTTTGGATCAAGAGACAATATTTCCAACTGTCTAGCAGAGAAGAGATTATGGAATGATTTGCAATGCTAAGTATTTCAGTAAGTTGGTTACCTCCTCATAGTTTTGGCAGCGAAAGCTAAAATAAAACTTTAAATTATGTATGTTAACACTCTGCTTCTAAGATACAGATCTCCAGCACCTCAGGCCATGTGAAGAATAAAAGAAACTTAAAAAAAAGAAATGCACCTTTAACAGATGGACCTAGGAGCTTCCATTACTGAAAGAAGGTGACAAGAATCTCCCTGAGGGGATCGCTCATCCAGTGCATGAGGTTAAGGATGAATTATCAAGGACATGAAGGTTCCATGGTCTTATGTCATACAGACAGATCTGGGGAACATATTTCACCATAGTCTGTGAAAATGACAAGTACTCCCACATTATCCTTAGGTGCTTTTCTCAGCCAGCTGTCCTTCACAAAGCACCAAGACAAAAGGAAACATTTAATGAACCTGAGAACTACCCAAATTCCCCTGAGAAGGCAGTACCCTGAAACTCAGGCTCATAGAAATTTGTTCACAGGTTGAAAAGGGACCGAACTAGAAAAGTGGGTTGTAAAGACTATTTCAGTGTGCTCAGTTAGTAACTTCATATTCACTGTAGATCTCCTTTGGTTTACCCAAGTGACTGCAATAGGATATTTCTTAAGAGGGAAGATGTTGTTCCAGGGGTGGGAGAGGGAGGAAGGGGAGGGAATAAAAAGGGGGGGAATGTAATTGGTTATGTTGATTGATAATTTTTCAATAAAAATATATTTTTTTTAAAAAAAGAGGGAAGATATTGTGATAATAGCTTGAATTTAAAGAGGCGCTTGTGCAGGACCTTTTGCTGGGGAATAGCAAGAGGAGTCCTATTCAGAAGCTGAGAATATGTGAGTCAGCCACAATAATATAACCTATTCCATTTGTTTATTAAAAGGTATTCTCTTCACATATGTATGCTTTGTACTTACTGAACACAACATTTAAGCAGCACACTCACAAAAACAAATATGCAGAGATAACACAGGAAGAGGTCACCTTTCTACTTTGTTTTAGGTGTCACACTCTTACTTTACCACACCCAAATCCCTGTTGTTGTTTAGTCGTGTCTAACTCTGCGTCACCCCATGGACCAGAGCGCGCCAGGCACTCCTGTCTTCCACTGTCTCCCACAGTTTGGTCAAACTCATGCTGGTAGCTTCGAGAACACTATCCAACCATCTCGTCCTCTGTCGTCCCCTTCTCCTTGTGCCCTCAATGTTTCCCAACATCAGGGTCTTTACCAGGGAGTCTTCTCATGAGGTGGCCAAAGCTTCAGGATCTGTCCTTCCAGTGAGCACTCAGGGCTGATTTACTTCAGAATGGATAGGTCACCCAAATCCCTACTGGTATGGAAAACTTTGCCATTCCACTGTTCAAGCTACAGATACTAATCACATTTAGCTGTTGTTAATCTAACCACTATTCCACTTTCACAACACGAATTATCTGCCACCATTCTGAAAGCAGTTTTTTCCCTTACTAAAACGAACTGAAATGAAATAAGCCACCCAACACAGAAGACACTGGTTAAACAAACTTCACATGAGGGTGCAGTCAGTTAAACTAACAGCACACGCTAGCGTAGCTGTGGTTCTAGCCTCCCAATGGAAATGTTTAACATGCTAAATTTTGTAGTCTATGGAAACAGAAAACACTTAAAACCCTCACTGTTTACTAAGTGTTCACTCAGAGTAGGAGTTATGTGCTAGAGCATGTGTATTGCATATTGGTTCCAGATTTAATCCCCAGCAGCTGTAGTTAAAGCAAACCTGGCAGCTGGTCTGGGAAATACCTCTGCTGATGCCAGTCAAAGAGGGCAAGGCTGGGCTAGATGGACCAATGGTCTGATCCAGTATAAAGCTGGTCCATACGTTCAGATATCATTTTAAACCTTTCTGTTGAAAAAATAGTCAACAGACCATAACTATGTGGAGCTGAATTGTCACAGCTTGAATGTTTTAAAGCTATTTCAGATTGCAACTATGTTATCTCCAAGTGATAGGCATATGCCAGCCACATTCACAACTTGCCTGAGTCATTATAAAAGCACAGACATTTTAAACATCCCCCCAATCCTTCCTTTATAGGAGATAAGCATGTGAGTGGCAGTCAAGTGGAATATGAGCCTTCTTGAAGGAAAAGAAAAGTATTCACATTTTAAGAATAAAGCCACGAGACTGCATGATGATTTGTGTATGGCTGATTTTATTGCGTACTTCCTAAGAAAGTCCCTGACATTATCAATATTTGTCTCATGCAAAGACCCTAGAGCCAAAATTCCACCTGGAAGAGATTTGAACTGCTATCCAGAGGCATTTCAGGATATGAACCAAAAGGTTTACAGCATGCCAATCCAGCTAATTCTATTGCTTTTAATTCCAGCTGGACTTAAAGTCTTATCTCTGCTCTCCAGGCCTTCAGATATGGCCTATCACAGTAGCACCAATTCCCAGTGAATACTCAACTTCATGACCCGAGTGAGATTAAATCCCTCCAGATAGCCCAAGTAAATGGTTCATAACTTGTCCCTGTCACTTTCACTAATGCCTTTGTACCGCTAAAGAAACCAGCAGCGGTGTAAATATCTACCAATTATGAACTCTATTTCTCCCTCCCCACCAACATTCTCAACATCTATCTGTGGTTCTGGTTGTGTGCTTCCTGCTGAGAATACAACACAAGAATGCAGGAATGGGCTTGTTCAAGCAGAATAACACCCTGCCTGCCACCCCCACAAATAAACCCTCATTGTGTTAATCAACAGTTTGATGTTTGTACAAAAATTGTTTGCTATATAATTCTGATCATTTGCTATATAGCAATATCAAGTGAAAGGACCATAGGTATATCACAGCAACAGAGTGAATCTTTAAAATCAAGCTATGCCACAGCACACTTCCACAGACAGAACAGGTTGTGTGCTTCTGAAAGGAGATAAACGGAACTGAAATTGATTGATTGTGTTTTTTATCAGGGCACAGGACACTGCTAAGACCAGGTTTCTAAAAAGCTGTCAACCTTTCCTTTAAAACAAGCACATGAGATAATCCAGTCCCTAGAAGATAAGTCAGCTTTGGGTGAGAAAAAGCTGTGGGAATCAAATCAAGATAGCTGAATGCCCAGGACAAACTGGTTGGGTTTTATGGGGGTAGATTTTTCTTCATAACAAAGCAAAAATTAACAATAGAGCAATTAAATCTGCTTACCTTAGAAAACTGGCAAACCCTTGAACCAAAATCATTAACAAAATAGTAGATCTCAGCAAATAGAACCCCTTCAAATGTGTTAGGTTTGGGGGGGGCAAACACAGATGGGCAAAAATGGAAACTTTAAAAAAACTATTTAGATATTAGACCAGAGACTGTTGAAGTCTAAGAATGGAAACAGAGTTACAGTAGTTGGGAGAAGAAGACAGAAGCCCTACTAGACATTACAGAATGTCACTATGATGCATCCTTCTCTGCTGCCCACGGAGCAGCCAATGAAGTGAAAAACATGGGAAACCTACAGGTGAAAGACGAGGTGAAGATAAGGGGTGCTACATTGATTGATTGATTGATTGATTGATTGTCAGTAGCCCTATGCCTCCAGCAACATCTACTTTCAGCCTAAGGGTTGATTCAAACATGTGCTTTCAAGTCAGTATCTCACATCACTCAGTATCTCATGACTGAATATGTGAACTACCTCTGCTGAAAAGTACAGTATTTGTGATAATGTAGGAGGACAGGAAAGTTTATTCTGTGGTGTTTTATATGTGATGGCTGCTACACAGAAGCAAATCATTATGCTAAGTTTCAGTTATCTGCACTAAAATCTTCATATGGCAAAGAACCAAAAGGTACAGTGGTACCTCGGGTTAAGAACTTAATTCGTTCTGGAGGTCTGCTCTTAACCTGAAACTGTTCTTAACCTGAAGCATCACTTTAGCTAATGGGGCCTCCTGCTGCCGCTGCTGCAGCATGATTTCTGTTCTTATCCTGAAGCAAAGTTCTTAACCTGAGGTAATATTTCTGGGTTAGCGGAGTCTGTAACCTGAAGCATATGTAACCTGAAGTGTATATAACCCGAGGTACCACTGTCTAGAACTCCAGCTTTTGTCAGGCTTCTCTCCACATGGTCAGATATGTCTCTATTCTCTAAGGATTCTGCTACCACTTGCCCCTCCCTAATAACCACCACTATTTCTTCCACCTTTCTTCTTCCATTGTTGAGAGTACTGCTGCCACCACTTGACCTCTGCTGTTTCTTTCCCCCTCCCCCATCCCATTCTAATGTTGCTCTAATGTTCAAGCCTTTATTATATGTGTGTGTGAACATTAGCGGGCAGTTTAATGAATTCCTTAAATTTTTAAAACACAAGAGAAACTGTTTGGCTATCTTTGTCATGAGCTATAGAAATTGACCCCAGAGCTATTTTTCAGTATGTAATGACCCTTTAGATCCCAAACACATTCTCAAAAAAGAAATCAGTGAGCAAATTGTGGTCTCAAGTCAAGGTCTTGAACTGTCCTTGAGTAACATATACTGCTTAGGCACCAACTAAGGTCCTCTCAGGCTCTACTATGTATTCTGTGTCAATGAGATTACCTACGGTAAACACAAATTATATTTAGCTTGACAAAGCATGGCCTTCAAGGGTTTGACCTATCATCAGAAGTGAGAAAATGTAGACATCATCATAATGCAATCATGTCAACATATTCCCACCAGATGCATTTGTTTTAAGATTTATAAATGGGATGCTTCAATAGGCATATCCAAAAACTACAGATCAACTCCTACTAAGATTTTATTATCATGGTTCAGACAAACCTCAGTAATTTCTGTCCTGCAACAGTCCATCAGGATAGTCTTGTTGTTGCTGGCATCTGTCTGTCTTGGGAGATAATGTAAAAGTGCACCTTTGGAGGTGAAGTCAAAATGTTGGGGAGATACCATACCTGCTGTGGCTGTAGAGACAGATATGGGAGAGATGTGTTTTATTGCAGTTGGGCAGATGAAGGCATCTGGTTTTGCTGCCACAGATGAACCATGGAGTTTCTTCTCGCTGCACTCCTCACAACGGTCATTACTCTACTGGTCACAACTGTGGATACACAACCTGAATATCTATCTCCAGGCACTGGGATAGTCACCAAGCATGGTGATGTCAGCAAGCCAGCCAGCCTTCATATCTCATTTGCAGACATCTTTGTTAGTCTACTCCCTGTAGAGAACATCCTTGGGGATCCTGCCATCTTCCATTCTGTGGACATGACCAAGCCAGTGTTGATGTTGCTGTGACAGGAGTGCAGACATGCTGGAAATGTGCACTTGGGAGAGCACAGAGCTGTTTGAGACTATCTTGCCATGTAATGCCCAAAATCTTCCTGATGCAGTGCAGGTGGAAGGCATTGAGGTGTCACTCCTAGAAGTTGTAGGCACATCAGAGCATATCACAATACAATAACTTTTCTAGGAGCAGATTCTTTCTTAATTGTAGGCAGCTGTGCACCCATGGAATTGGTGCTTTAACAGAAGTTGTCAAATAAATGTTTTGGAATGGTTAACTGATAAAACCAATGAGTTGAATGAATTTAAACATATGAACACATTTCTCAACCTCAAACAAGAAACTAGCTGGAAAGAAGCCAGGACAAAGCAGGACAAATTTTAATTTGTAATTTGTAAATGCTAACTTCAAGGCTTCCTGCTCTCCCTCATCTTGGTGTTGTAGTCTCATTGCAGAGCAACAATGTGCAGAGCTCAGTGGAGTGGGAGGCCAGAAGAATCTTTGAGGTCTACTTGCCTGGAGGCAGAGTCAGCATCCAAAGACAGGTCTAGTCAGACAAATAGCAATCCACATGGTCAGGCTGTCCAGGGTTCAGGGAATCCAATGATCATGGCGTCAAGGGTCAAGATGGGCAGGAAGCAGCAAAGTAGGACCAGGAACGACAAGCGTTGTTACCAGCATCTGATTGTTGCTGGAAGCTCTGCTTAAGAAGACTGAAGCCAGCTGGTTCTCATCAGTGCCTCCTCCTCCTCTGTGTCCTACAAGGCTGAGTAGCTGCAGCTGGAGCCATTCTGCCTTCTCCCCCTTCAGGCTGCTATTCAGCATGCAAAACTGACTCCTGGCCTATGACCCTTGGACTGGAGAGCCCTTCAAATAGAGGACTGTAAAATAGGACACATGGCCACCCTAATTTAGCCTGAGTAGAAGTATCTCCTTTGTCTAACAGGTCAGACTTCATTTTAACTTCTGTCTTGCTTGTCTTATCTTTAGTTATTTATTCTGTAGGCACAGCTCACTGAGCAACCAACTATGACCTGGTTTAGGAGGAGTTGAATCTGTTGGTGGTAGATGGTACTAGGTGTGGACAGAAGGTGGGAATAGATCCTATTTGTCCTTTCCCAGCTCTAATTCTGTGACTGTGACTGTGGAAGACACTGGCATTTTTGGTTTATGCTTTTAGACAGTGAGCTGCAAGCAAAGTCAGGCTGCATACTAATTATACTAAGGGCTGAGACAAACTCAATGGCAAGTGTGTGTTTAGGGAGTGAATGCAAACTGAGCCCCTGGCTCACTCTGTTAAATCTGATGGAGGAAGTATCAGCAAGGGTACAAGGAGAGGCAAACGCAAAGAAAAGCTTAATCTGAAAATAGAGGGAAAACTCTCCCCCTCCAAAGTCCCAGAACTCCAACGCAACTTGTTTGATTAACTTCCAATTTGAAAAGAAAAAAAAATGGTACAAACAACAAAGATGTGTTTTTTTCTCGTCTGAGAATACACATCAGAAACTTCAAGCTCAAAGGATTCCTCCCTACCACCCTGCCTGAAAATGTTAGATGCTGGTCCAAAATCAATCATACAAAGGAAGTTGCATTTCTACCTTATTTTGTTATCAATGGCGCTGCCCCCACATTCTGCTTTTAATTATTGTCTTAGATTTCTGTTGGACAGCATCTTTAAGACCAGACAACACGGTTGGACTGTGATCATCAGTAGCTTCTCCTGCCTGATTAGGTGTCTACCTTTGTGATAAGCCTCTGCTTTCTTTTTATTAAGTTTACTTCTGATTCAGAAAAAGAAAAGGCTGGTGAAAATCCCTGTCTCAAAATAGTCCCAGACACTGGCAGCTCACTGTGAATTTTATTTTCTACTTTGCCATGCACTTATTTTATGACACCGGAAAAAAGATTAATTTGTGAGGGATTAAAGAAACAAGCAGACATTTTTAGCACATAACAAAAAATAGATATGTTAAGAGTAAAGTGAAAACCTATTCCTTCCTTCATTTGATATGCTGAAATATATCCAAGAAAATGTTTTCTTTTCTATAAAGGTCTCATACTTGTTCTGCTTTAAAGTCAGGGGATCATATGAGGTTTTCTAAAAGACAGCACTGAACAAAATAAAAAAGGGTTAAGTATTTTATCATCATGTTCCAAAGTGCATACCCAACTGATTTAAATATACTATTGACCTTCCTCTTTCTGGTTTGACAGAATGAAGCTGTCCAACAGTCTTTGCTATGAATTAAGCTCATTCCAAAGCACTCAGAGCCAACATTATAAACAGCACTTTGCAAAAAGTTCCAGAATACAACTAAAGAAAAAGCATGTATAGCAATGAGACCCATTTGCAATGGAAGCAAATATCTAAAAAGAAGTATCTAATACTGAAACACACACACAAAATCAGTCCAACTGGAATCCATCTCATTCAAAAACACTACTCACAATAAACTGAAATACTTTAAGAGCTTTCAATCATGGTGGTGTATGACATGTAAGCCTTTCCTTACATATAGCTCAGTGGGGCTTACACCAAGGTAAATGAGTATAGGACTGCAGCTTCAAACTCAACAAGGCATTTATATTCCCACTCCATTCACATACGTACTTTAAAAAAATAATGTATCATTTCCCCTTCCCCTTAAAGAAAATTAGTTCTACTAGCCAGGTTACTAATACGCTGTGCCAAAACCCTACAAAGGATTTCAAAAATAATAATCCTAATATGCTTTACAAACTCATGATATTCTTCCCTCAGCTATCAGGAAGTTTCACAGTAGTTTAGTACCATCTTCTTTTTTAAATCATACTTGGAGAACAGAACAGAATGCAGTCCAGTGCTTATCTACTCAGCAGTAAGGCAACTGAGCTCAATAGGACTTCCTCCCAGTCCCACACAAGTGTACGTAAGGTTGCAGCCACAATCCTTTTCAATAGAGGTAAAATAAGCATGCTAATCTGAGACTATGGCGTTTTGTTAAATCAAAGGATATGAAATACATTTTAAAATAGCTTTGTCTTTCAAAGTCCTGGATAAAAGAACATTTAGAGACCTTGTAGAGTACAGAATACATTTTGAGATACCTGTAAGGAGTCCTTAAAGGTCATCAAGCCTGATTACATTCTGTTCAACATCATAAAATGCAGCCAAGCGAAAATTATTATTGAGCAAATTATGAATGATTCATGGTATATTTTTCATTAGATGGTAATGTATCCTTTGCTATCAATGTAACGTTATAGTTTAGATTCATATTTCTTTGAATCCTTACAATTAAATGTGACGATAAAAAGTATTTTATTTGCTCTCTCTGTTTTACACCTCAACCACTCAAATTCCTCAAGTTTAAAACCCATTTTAGAAGTACAAATAAGAGCTTTGGCAACACGAGTTCTTAAGGGAATTGTTCTCAGAATCAGGATTTAGAGGTTTAGGTGACAACAACTCTGACCTACTCATAAAAAAAATGTCAAGGTTGTTCACATGTTTTTTTTTAATAGAACACCAAAGATGTTTCCACCAGAATGCTATTTACATGATCACTTATTTGGGGGATAAAAGAGAAGTGAGGCAAAATGTATCTCTATGGCTACAATCCTATATTTGCTTAGCTGGGAGTAAATCCTCTTGAACACATTGGGGTTTCCTTCTGAGTAGACACATGTCCTTTTTGACCCTTTCTGACAAATGCAGTTTAGCATTTTTTAAACAAGCCTTAAAGAGTTGTTTTTAAATCCCACTCTGCTTTCAGTTGCTGATGCTGATGCGTGTGGTTTTTTTTATTGTTATTGCTCTGTGTTTTATTCTTGCTGGTCTGGATTGGAATGTTCTCATGTACTATCTTATCTGAATGTTTTTGTATGAGTTTTATATGTTTTAAACTGTTTTCATTATTGATTGACTGCATTACATTTACATTTCCTTATATTCTAAGCTTCTTTGTGGAGGGCTTGAATAAAAACATCAATAAATGAATAAAATAATTAAGACATTCTCAGCAGATCTTTGAAAATAATCTCAGGGGAAGGGATGGTCTTTGTATCATGCGAGGCCCAGATTTTTATTTCTGGCATCCTCAGCCACGGCAGGCACTGCCATGGTTGTTCAAATGCAAAAGCGGGGAAAAGACTTGGTGTCATCTGTTCATTAATGGAATCCTGGTCACCAGGTGATCCTATTTTCAATAGGAAGGGGACACAATAGAAACTTATTGGTCCCCTATGGGAGGTATTGCAAAATAATGCATAGCCTGGGGTAGTCTGGTCATAGTTAGCCACACTCTACTAAGCCCCTTTTTAGGTTACTTTGGCCACCTCTTGAGAAGAGAAGACTCCCTGGAAAAGACCCTGATGTTGGGAAAGATGGAGGGCACATGGAGAAGGGGACGACAGAGGACGAGATGGTTGGACAGTGTTCTCGAACTACAAACATGAGTCTGGCCAAACTGTGGGAGGCAGTGGAAGACAGGAGTGCCTGGCGTGCTATGGTCCATGGGGTCACGAAGAGTCGGACACGGCTAAACGACTAAACAGCAATGAACTCTAGGTGGTGCTGTCCTTGCAGATAGTTTGCAGGTAGGGCAAAATGCTGCCATTAGCATGCTGATGGCTTGACCATGCCAGACCCTTAAAGATTTACACGGGCTGCCAATTTGCTACTACATCCAATTCAAGGGTTTGGTTTTGACATATAAATACAGCCCTGTTACCCAAAGGACCACCTCTCTCTGTACTGTTTGACCTATGCTTTGAGATTCCATCACATACTAAAGTTTAGGGTTCTCTGACTTTCCAAAGACCCTTCTAGATAATGACACTCCAAAAATGGAATATTCTGAGGCATGGCATGCCAATATTAACCATCTTTTGGTGCCTTTTTGAATATTCAAGGGAAACTGGGCTGTACAGAAACAGTGGCAGATGGAAGAGTTTTTACTGTGGTTCAAACTCTGGGTGGTTTATATATTTTAATTACTGTTACCAAACCTCAGATCTTGAGATGAGGGACTGGATATAAATTATATAATACTGTGGTACCCAGTTAGCTAAGTACTGTGGAGCCCGTTTTTCAAAAGCCAAGCCACGGATTTGAAAATTTTGTGTTTCCATACTCATATTTTTTCGCCACAACGGGCAAATTAGACAGGTTTACCTTTAAATGCAACCTTAGTACTATTTCCTCTGTATCTTTACTGTGAAAGAGACTGGGAAAAGGGACAGAGGAAGAGGAGAAACCATAGGTTTCCTCCTTCCCTGGCTGCAGCCACAGCAGTCATTGTGCAGGAGGAAATGGGATTTGTGGGCTCACAGTCATGGCAGACAGAAGCCTTGGGGGTAAAAGGAACTTTTTCTGCAAGTGTTTCTGTATTTTGCTCATAATTACCAATCTGAATCCAAATCAAGCTTGGGAGAGTTTGCCTATCTTTACTTGCAACATAGATGAAAATTAAATTGTGTCAGTACTTTTTTTTATAGCCAGTTTGCTACTCTGCATGCCCACCAATACATCTCTTTATAGTTTGCAAGAGTCCCAATTAAGCATCTTTCTGTGTTCTTTAAAAGATAGCCAGCTCTAAGTGTTCCCTTTGAGAACCAAGAGTCTTCAAATGCAGATGGGGGTGCAGAAAGTGTAATTTAGCATTGTGCCAGAAATATGTTTACCAGATTTGGCTGAGATTCATGCACCCCCTTCCCCCACCATCACAGTTATCCCTTTAATGAAGCACACAAGGCAATTAAATTTCCCCTGGGCAAGTGCCTTCAGCCAAGGCTGCTGACTGTCGACAGCCATAAAAGTTTGTCAGTAGGAAAGCCTGGGCTCTGCACATTAGTGATGCCTGCTTTGGTGCCCAGACCTTCTGCTCTCTGGTGCCAAACACAGATTTAAGCTCATCAAGAGTTTCTCTTGGCAAATCTGAGGGTGTTGAGTGCTTGCTTTCCAAAGATAAGGGTAGTATGAACATGCAGAAGAAAGCAAGCAGGAAGTGCCTGCTTCTTCCTGATCAAACTTTTTACCTATATAATATCTTGGCTATTTTTTTCTGAAAAGAAAATATAATATATGTTTAAAAATAAAAAGCCATGAAAACAAAATAAAATGTATTTTGTGTGTTACCAGAATTTATTATACACAAACAGAGTAGTATCAGTCCAAGCGTAAGGAATGGAACGAGGAGGGATCATGTATATTATATATGAATAGAAGGGACTGAAAACATTTGTTTCAGCTGAGAAATTAGCCTTGGAAATGTGATGAAGGGTAACCCAACTCACATTGCACATCAGGACTTGAGATTGCAGTGAGCCCTGGATGTCTGGCCTGTAGGATATCGGGTGAGGATCCAGCCCACATGCTGCCACCAAGCTCTTGCCCAGATGCAGAATATCAAGCCAAGTTAGCAAAGAAGCTTCTTTGACAGCAATAGGCCACATCATGCCATGTGATAAGATGCAATCCATATGAAAACTCCTAGGGGTCAGGTTTGTTCTCTAGTCTAAGCAACAGGGGAAATGCTTGCTGCCATCCTCTACTGCAGACTTGCCTCTGCATCATTTCCACCTTCACTTTTTCCTCACCCTTGCCATGCTCCCATGAACCTTGCCCTTTCTAAATGGGCAGTAGAGCATCTCACAGTGATACCTGGGTTTAAGTCCCACTGAACCAAATAGGACTTTCTCCCGCGCTGACATGCATAGCTTTGCACTACAGTGGTACCTCGGGTTACATACGCTTCAGGTTACAGACTCCGCTAACCCAGAAATAGTGCTTCAGGTTAAGAACTTTGCTTCAGGATGAGAACAGAAATCGGGCTCCGGCGGTGCGGGAGCAGCAGGAGGCCCCATTAGCTAAAGTGGTGCTTCAGGTTAAGAACAGTTTCAGGTTAAGTACAGACCTCCGGAACGAATTAAGTACTTAACCCGAGGTACCACTGTATTACAAAAAGTGAAGGGAAGCAGCAGTGCAGCCAGAAACTTTTGGGGAGTATTGCAGAGGTGTCCGAATATTCATTTTGATTTAAATGTGTTGATCCAGGACTCTCATTTTATCCATCTAAAAATAACCAGCACTTTTGAATGCCTCCTGATTAATTTGAAAACATAGCATAATATACAAAATAAAATAAGAGAGATTCTTAGGATATGACTCTCAGCACACCTCAACAAATCAGTGAGATTGGGCTCCAATTTTTTGGCTCTGATTTAACTCTTAATTGGGTCAAACTAAACCAGCTCCTGCCAACCTAGCAGTTCGAAAGCACGTCCAAGTGCAAGTAGATAAATAGGTACTGCTGTGGTGGGAAGGTAAATGGTGTTTTCGTGTGCGGCTCTAGTTCGCCAGATGCGGCTAAGTCATGCTGGCCACATAACCCGGAAGCTGTACGCCGGCTCCCTCACCCAGTAAAGCAAGATGAGCACCTCAACCCCAGAGTTGTCCGCGACTGGACCTAACAGTCAGGGGTCCCTTTACCTTTACCTTTAAACCTTGAGTAGATTTATTCAAAATGTCCACATGAAACTATGACTATGAAGATCCATGAGTGGGTGAATGGCAACTTTAACTTCAGTTAGACCAGGGGCTTCCCATCAGTCCTAATCAGGTGTGGCTTGCGACTGCAACCATGTTCCTGAGGGTGACAAGCAGAGCTTTTGTGACATCAGTGGCCATTATAGCAACCTCCCATCTTTTTGTCTGTTTCTTTGGGTGATATCAATAGTTAGATATTGACAGAAGTTTATGTTGCAGGTTGATGTTAGTTGAATGCCTGCTAAATTCACATTTTCTTCTAAAGCAGGGGGAACAAATCCTATTCCCCTAGGCAATCTTTAAGGAGCTCTCCTAGGTGAAATGCTATAGGATCCCCAAAAACATTCTATTAACCTTTTCAGCAATACCTCTCTGGCCTGCGCTGGTGAAGGACTTCATGGGGAGAAAGTGGGCAGACTCGTGTACTCACAAACATTTGCAACAACCTGAACTATTACAGAGTTGGCAGACAAATATCTGGGGCATAGGCAGTTAGTTGCCTTATATCAAATCAGACCACTGATCCATCTAGCTCATTACCGATGACAGCAACTATTATTTCTCAGCCTTATCTGCAGAGACCAGAGATTGAATTTTTGCGTGCATGAGCTAAGGTGCCTTCTTATTCTTGAGTAGACTGCTTAAGATGTGGCCATAGCACATGCTGATATGTGGTACAAGAAATAGTGCCTGTAACTTTGAGTGCCGAGAGAGCAAAGCAACCCAAATACAGTGGTTCCTCGGGTTACATATGCTTCAGGTTACATACGCTTCAGGTTACAGACTCTGCTAACCCAGAAATAGTACCTCGGGTTAAGAACTTTGTTTCAGGATGAGAACAGAAATTGCGTGGCAGCGGGAGGCCCCATTAGCTAAAGTGGTACCTCAGGTTAAGAACAGTTTCAGGTTAAGAATGGACCTCCAGAACGAATTAAGTTCTTAACCCAAGGTACGACTGTAAACACAAAATGCCACTGATGGGACTCCTATGTAAAACAACAAACAAAACAAAGTCGGGGATTACTGTTTCACATGCTGCTTATAAGCATTATTGTTATTAATTCTAATTAGGGCTGTCAACAAATTAAATGTTTTTTTCCCCCAGTTGATTAATACCTGGTTTTTAATCAATTAAATTTAAATAAATTAGCATACTTATGTAATTGTAGAGATTTGCTTGTCAGTTCTATTTCTCACATAACCTATTCATAAAAGTTTAATTGGCATATCAAAACCCTCTTTTTGTGGTACAAAAGAAGCTAAGGTGAAAAATAAATTAATACTATAGGCTGCTTACTGGTAACTGAGTGGAACTAGCTTATCTACTTGCAACTTGTGACCTGCCTTGCCCAGAGAAAAAGACCCATATGGATCAAGTTCGGTTTCCCATTTTGCTTGAACAAAAAAGGACCCAGCACAAAATGTTGGATTGTAGGATGCTCCTGCTCAGGGATCCAATGAGTCATGCCTGTCTTCTTTCAGGATACTCCATTCCACCTTATTCACTCCTGCTAAGTGTCAGTCAACATTCCATGCCCACTGAGCATGCTCAATCCTCACTGATGTGCTGGGGGAGGTGTCACTCCACTCCTTTTAGGGATGAGATTCTTTTCCCCCCCAAGTGATTGCTCATTAGGTCACTAATGTAATGTGCAATTAGGCTCCTAACCTGGGTAAAAAATCATATAAAGAATACAAACTTACGGGATATGAGCCCATTACTTTTCCGTAAACTGCAGCATTATGCAACTGGAAATTAAATGCTTAAGTAACACATTATTTAGTTTGCTAATGAAAGTATAATTGGACAAGTGAAGAAGCAAACATATTAGATAAAATAGCAAGTTAATGTAGCTTTCAGAACAGCATTACCACTCATATTATCAAGTTTCCACTGTTCTTTCTTTGTCTTCTTTATTTAAATTGCTTCCCTGAGGAAACTGGGTACAATTAGGAACATCTACATCCCCCCCCCCACACACATTGGGTTTTGGGGGGTTTTTTGCCTGCAAAAATGGTTTTACATTATTTCATATTTTCTTCCAAAGGAAATAATAATAATAATAATAATAATAATAATAATAATAATAATAATAATAAAACTTTTTTTTATATCCCACCCTCCCCAGCTGAAGTCAGGCTCAGGGCGGCTAACATCAGATACATAACATTGGTATAAAATCAAACAATAATTAAATTACCTCCTAAAAACATGTCAAAATCAAATTAAAGTCTAATTAGATGCTTTCCGCACGGTTAGGGTTGGGAACAGTAAGTGCTCCACTGAACTGAAATTTCAGCCTTCATGACATAGGAAAACAGCCAAGTAAATAGCTATTTTCGTGCAGGATATGAATGAAATTTCATATATAGCTATATAATCCCTAGCGTAGTAAGATAAGACCTTTGGAGCAGGCATTTTCAAAAAAAAGTTTTTTATGAACCGCCCTAGTAGGGCAGTAATTGTTGCTTAATAATTTGCCACCCCCTCCATGATGGAACCTGGGGCGGACCACCCCACCCCCCACTTCCTACGCCCTGCTGAAGCCTGGGCATAAACTAGGGCCATGTCACTGCCCTTGCGGGGACCCCCTCAGGGTGCCACTATCTGATGTAAGTCATAGGGCACCCCCTATCGGTGGTTTACCCTTCAAGGGACTCCCTGCAGATGGGCAGGAGTCAAGATATAGCCTGGCTTCACCCCAGTGCCTAAGCCAAACCACTCACATCTGTAACCAATTAAGTTGTGGCCTATTTGAACCCATAAACCAAAATACTCTGTATCAGTGTGTTTTATTGTTCTCCTGGGAAATTTGTGGCTCGAGTGCCTTGGCACGCAACAGTTTATCTGGTTAGCAAATGTGACCAATATGTAACTGTCAGGGGTTTAGGAGCAGAGGCAAGGGCAAGGGAGGAAACAGAGAGCGAAGGGGAGGAGGCAGAAGAAAAGATGAGTGATGACGACGACCCGAGATCTCCGAGTCTTTCCAGTGAATCAGAGGATTCACAGAAAGGAGCACCAGTGGCCAGGGCAAGGGGGGAGTCTAGGGGGGCACCCCAGGAAGATAGAGCCAGAGGGGACTCAGAGGAGAGCAGTTGGAAATCGGGACCAGCGTCACCGCCAGAGAGCAGGGAAGAGGAAAGGAGCCAGGGGGCAAGCGCTGGCAGCTCACCACAGGAGGGAGGGCACGAGTCAGGAGTGGCCACACCTCCATCGGGGAGCGAGGAAACGGTTAAGCGGAAAGTGGAAGGTTGGGCGCGCGCGCCAAGTTCAAATGCAGAGGAAGGTGGCGCAGTAAGCAGCCCGGAAAGGGAGCCAGGTCCTAAAGCCCGGCGCAAGGAGACAGGAGGGTCCGGGGGGTCAGCGTCAGAAGAATCCCGGAAGGAAGAGACCCCGGGGGGTAGAGGGACCCAGAGGAGGACAGTCAGGCGGAAAAGGTGGAGCCGGGCTAGGATATTAAGTTGGTGCACACGGGGCGGAGACTCAGACGGAGCCTCGCCGATCTAGCTACTAGACGTAGAGTTGCGCGCAGCAGCGTGAGAATGGAAACTGTAACTCAATAAAGACTTTTACTTAATGATCGCTGGCTAGCGTGATCCTCTGTGAGCTAGGATCTTCAAGCAGCTCTGACAGTAACAGTTAAGAAAGTCTAAATTTCAGCATTCTTTAAGCTATTAATTTTACCAAATTTCCAGCTACAGGCCCGGAATAGTATTTCCCAATATCTCCCAAACAACAGACTGCTTTAAGTTCCAAAGATTCTTCACTTTTAGTTCATGTTTGAGCCCCCTTTATTTGTCTCCATTTCTCCTTGGGTTAGCCTAACCACAAACCTCTTTGAATTCTATTATTGCCCAAAGATATTCCATCCTATCCTCACTCATTTATATCATATGCAGAAAATGTCAACAGTGCTATCTTGACTATCTAATCAGCTAGGCTCCCCCTGAATTCCTTATCTGAAGCATATGTTATCTTTGCCTAAGTAAAGGCATATGTCACAGGTGTATGTAGGCAAAGGTTCAGATACTCACTTGGCAAAACGAAAAGGGCAAAAATCCCAAGAGACTGAATCAAAACTAAATCTATTCCATATTTGCATACTTTAACATTCTACTACAAGCAATAGGCAGCAATAATAAGGCAAGTTGTTTACACAGCAAGAGTCTTGCAGGGTTCATGAAAGCACAACATGCCACAATTAGAATGCTTAAGCAACAGAGCAAAGGCTTATGGGACAAATATGAATCTATTTTTCTCTAATATCTATGACAAGGGAACCTGGATAGCATTAATCATGCTTAATGTCAGGGCACATGTAATACCAAACCAGGCTCACCCAGCAGAATACAACTGAATGTAGATCACCAGCTGTAGACAGTTGTCTACCCAGCATTCAGGAAACTTCATGTTTCTTCCTACCTGCCCAGGAGTTGAAAAACAGGGGGGGGGGGCACTTGGAAGGCCACAAATGAAGGCTCATGAACACCCCAAGTGATGAATGAAACATGCAGAGATAAACCTAAACGGTCAGTTACCTAAGAGAGAAGATTGAATACTAACCCATACTACTTGCCTCTAAGTTATAATGGAGTCACCTGTCCTGAACAGGATAATTCATGTTACAGATAGGTAGCCGTGTTGGTCTGCCATAGTCAAAATAAAAAAATTCCTTCTAGTAGCACCTTAAAGACCAACTAAGTTAGTTCTTGGTATGAGCTTCTGATTGGTATGAGCTTGGTATGAGCTTCTGATTCAGCTGAGTATGAGATGCATTATCTTCAAGATGGAAACATATTCTCACTTACTAGAAGTAATTACTAATTTCACCAGTTCCACTGTGTATGATACTGATTTAATGTACATGAGATCGGAATCTGGGTCATTCCAAACTCCTGTATTCTTAGTATGCACTTGTTTTCTAATGCCATTTCTCTGAAGGCTAATTTGGTGTTATTTATAACAATTCACATATTGAATACTCCCATTAATCCTTTAATATTTGTGTTGGCTAGGGATAATAAGCAGGAATCATAGCAGAATTTAATCCAAAATGAATTTCAGTTTTGTATTTCTGTTATCTGTCATTGCATGCAATAGCATTCTACATGGCAAAATGTCCATTTACATTTGACTGAAATATTATGGAGTACAGGAACTTAATTCTATCTGGACAGCATTTTCACAGAACGTATTTGTGCAAACATTCAGTCATGGTGTAAATAGCATAGTAAGATATGGAGGGAACAAACAAACAAAAAATAGGCATTGACACAATAAAGCTATATCAAGTATATAGTTGAATACCATGTGAAGGAGCTCAAACCATATTGATTAGAATTATGAACACCTGTCCTGTTTGGTCCAATGCCATTTTCCAATTATACAGTTGCATTTGGAAGGCATACAGGCTTACTAGCCTCCAAATTTTCATAATGATTCTGAAAGGCATTTTCTGAGAGGAGCACAACAGTCATAGCACTTACTCGTCACTGGCATATAGCTGTGTGAGGTCAAGACCTACTTCAAATAATCTCCCCAAAGTTGAAACGTATCTGGTCATTGGAATCACCATCTATATTGATGATTAGCTTTCTTACTCCCCGTCATGAAATATTATTTTGTAAATTATAGCTCAAAGGAAGTGGCTTTGGGACACTGTCTGGTAGTTAGAAAGGCTAAAGGCAGAAGTTGTGTGTGTGTGTGTGTGTGTGAGAGAGAGAGAGAGAGAGAGAGAGCGCACTAAAAGCTGGGGAGGCAAAGAATCAGACACATGCCGGATTACTGCTGGAATCCAAGACTGTAACTATGGAAGAAGCAACAACTTATTGGGGTATTGATGCTATGAGCCCCTCCATCTTAGGCTCAGGATGTATATGTGTAAATAAACCACATATCCTAAAGACACCACAGTCTCTGCTGTCCAATATTCCAAGGAAACTGAACCCTGGGTAAGTGCCTAGAATCCCTGGATTCTCGCACTGTTTGGAGATTGGGGTGGCGTGCAACAATGTGCTATATATTTTCTACTAAAAAGCCATAGTTTCAAATTATTTTTCATATTTCTGTACCTTTTCAGTATGGTAGTTCTTTCAATGACTTCTGAAATATATAAACACTATGCTATTTCCAAAATCCACTAATAAACCATTTAGTAAAATACAATCCATGTTAATTCCTAAAAATGTTTCAGTAAAAATTCTTATGAAATATGAACATAGTTGAAAATTGTGTTACTCTTTTTCTTTTCAATCTTGTTAAAATGTAAATACCTGTTTATATTTCCCCTAATTGATTCCTGGATGCCAGAATTAAACTGCAATCAACAGACTCAATAATGGAAAAGGATAGATTCTCACTGTTATATACCAGTCTCAGTATACAGTAAAAGTTCTCCTATGGTGTTTGAAAACAAACTTTCCAAAATTTCAGATTGTACAAATTTGCTCTATTATGTGAATTTGATCTTCGTGCAGAAAGTTCAAATAAATTATAACCTTGCCACCAACAGTAAAATAAGATTGTGACCTTTATATCATTTAGGCCAGTATATATGCAGTTCTTACACTAATTTCAATCTTATTACTAAACTTTATTCAGTGGAATTAAGCCTCACTGATATAAATGAGATTCATGAAATTTGTCTTCTCTGTGACTATCCAGCTGTTGTGACCTTATATAAACTTTTATCTTAAATCAACAATTTCTTCTAGGTGTGGGAGATGTGAAAAGCATGCAAGTCCTCACATGCACAATTGTTGCCTTATTCATTAAAATGGAGAAAGCATATCTGCAGAAAAGTTTCATCAACTAGGCAGTCTGAGCATAACCCAGCTTGCTTTAAGCTGAATTATTATTAATTATTATTATTATTTATTAATGAAATTAGTATACAGTGGTACCTCAGGTTACAGACGCTTCAGGTTACATACTCCGCTAACCCAGAAATAGTACCTCGGGTTAAGAACTTTGCTTCAGGATGAGAACAGAAATCACGCAGCGGCGGCAGCGGGATGCCCCATTAGCTAAAGTGGTACCTCAAGTTAAGAACAGTTTCAGTTTAAGAACAGACCTCCAGAACAAATTAAGTTCTTAACTGAAGTGAAGGTACCACTGTACTGCCCTAACCACAGGTCTCAGGGCGGTTCCCAGGATAAAATCACGATATGAAAACATAGAATACATAATCAACATAAAAACAATTCCTGAGCAATGCCAGGTATGAGGCTGCTAGTTTATCACATTTAAAGGTATGATGTAAAAAGTATAGAGAATGTGTTTGTCCTAAAATACAGGCAGTCTATAAATAAATACATAAATTGCTCAAAACACCCCAGAAAGCTAACCTATTATCAGAATCAGTTTGCTTTGTTTTTCATAATACTAATAATCTGCAATATTTTAAAAATATTTTTACTAGTCAGCTGACAATGGACATTTGTTACAACAGAAAGAGAAAAACAGTGTTCTACTTTAGCTTCAATACAACTCATATCCCACTTCCTTCTATTCTTCTATTATCAAGTTATTAACCCTCAGCCATTTTGCCTGAACTGTTCCTTGTCAGCTGATGGCCTGCTCTCACACGTTCACTGCGTATTTCAGTTGCCGCCACTGACGAGAATGATTGATGGATCACTGTCTACATGATGCATCCTGTGGACCTCCCTAAGGCCCCCGCACATCAATTCTTCTTGATTGCTGGTATTCATTATGTATAATGATTATCATGTGCATTACATTAAGCTGCATGAAAAGCTTTTTGCCTGAATTGGAAAATTAGATGTTCTTGTATGCTTGCCAGTGGAAGGCTTTTTTCACTGTGAGTGCTGCACCTTGACACTAAAGGACTAGGAAGCATGTTCTCACAAAACTCACCAAAGGACTCATCATATACGAGCATGAAGAAACGTTTGACATAGCAGGGATTTGCCTCTGCTGGAATGAGATGCTGCCGCAACAGGGAGAAATGCTATTACTGCAGCTATACAACTACTATTTATATAGAATGAAATGTGCAGAAGGCACAATTGATTGATTGATTGATTGATTGATTGCCCACCCTTCACCCTAAACCACCCAGGGCAGATTACAACATGAAAACACAATTTTAAACAACTTGCAATCACAGGAAGGCTTTAGTTGTGGTTCCTGCACTGCAGGGGATTGGACTGGATGACCCTTGGGGTCCCTTCCAACTCTAGAATTTTAATTCTGTAATGGAATTGTCCATGGGGCAAAAAGCAGGGGAGAAGTCATGAGACGCAGGTGGACTTACTAGTAGGATGCTAGAGCAACTGGTGCAGTAGGGTGTGGGTTTTTCATTGCTATTTCATTATTTTCATTGCCATGATCCTACACTTTGTCAAAGGGAAACTCACCACTGGAGTAGAAATCATATATTGAACGGATGGAAAGCTCTTCAATCTGAGCAGGCTGAAAGCAAAGAGTAAGGTTACTGTAACGTCCGTCATAGAGCTTCAGTATGCTGATGACAACGTAGTGTGTGCACGTTCAGAGGATGACCTCCAAACCATCCTAAATATCTTTGCAGAAGCTTGCGAAAAGCTTGGCCTATCATTCAACATCCAAAAAACCAAAGTGCTGCACCAACAAGTACAAAATAACCCCTCTGCAGTGCCACAAATCCAACTCAATGGTGTAACATTGTCGATCACTTCTCCTACCTAAGCAGTTATCTTTCCACACTGATGCTGAAATCCAGCATCACCTGAGCTCTGCGAGTGCGGCTTTCTCCCGATTGAAGTGCAGAGTGTTTGAGGACCGGGACATTCGCAGGGAAACCAAAATGCTTCTTTACAAAGCTATTGTGCTACCAACCTTACTATATGCTTGTGAAACATGGACCACTTATAAACGCTATCTCCAGCTCCTTGAAAGATTCCATCAACGGTATCTCCGAAAAATTTTACACATCAATTGGGAAGACAGGCGAACTAATATCATTGTACTGGAAGAAGCAAAGATCACCAGTGTTGAAACAATGATTCTGATGATCGTCTTCCAAAGCAACTACTCTATTCCGAACTTAAAAATGGAAAGCGTAATGCTGGTGGTCAACAAAAGAGGTTTAAAGGCTGGCTCAAGGCAAATATAAAAAAATGTAGTATAAACACTGACAACTGGGAAACACTGGCCTGTGAATGCTCTAGTTGGAGAACAGCCTTTACCAAAGGTGTCATGGGCTTTGAAGACACTTGAACTGAGGACACAAAGGAGAAACATGCTAAGAGAAAGGCACGCTTGGCAAATCCACACCGTGATCAACTCCTGTCCAGAAACCAATGTCCCCACTGTGGAAGGACGTGTGGATCCAGAATTGGCCTCCACAGTCACTTACGGACTCATTGTTAAAACTGTGTTTATGGAAGACAATCTTACTTGGCTTTGAGTGATCGCCAAAGAAGAAGAAGAGGGTGTGGGTGAAGTGGACCTCCTGACACTGCTGCTGCTTACCAGGACAGGAGGGCTCTGGAGAGACTGGAGCTGCACAGGTGCGCCATCAGGAGCATCACAATGACACCCTGCCTCAATTCTCACTGCCCCCAGAAGTGGCAGGAACATCTCGGTCAGGAGGACAGCTCTGTACTCTCACTCTACTATGCCAACTGCTCCTGGTTTGATATAGCCCTGGGAATGCAGCATAGCTTTGTGGCAGAGGGCATGGGGAGTGGCTGGGGTTCTAGCAAATTAGTAATAATGCCAATAGAATAATACTCTTTTTGAAAGTTGTCTTTCAAAAATCCTTTGGGTGGGGAAGCATAGGAAGCATTTCACTTTCCCCTATCACCCACTGATACTGCATTTCAAATCTGAACATGCGTTGAGAGAATTTGGCCTGAGCCATGATGGGTTGCAACACATCACATCTGATTTGCCCTGCAACAACAACGAAATTAAAATTCTCATTCAGAAAAAGAATAGTAATTCTGAATCCCAGTTGTCCTTCAAGTTTTAGTTTCTTCAAAGTTGTTCTTTTTAGAGTTAAATACTTGTCAAACTCTGCTCCCTGGATCAGGAATTTGTTTAGATCTAAGCATATATGGGGGAGACGACAATTCTTTGAAGAAACACAATCTGATCTTAATCTGGAGATTCTACACCTATGCCTTCAGGCACCAGTTTTAGGTAAAGGTCACCCAGGCTAGATAAAGAGAGTAATACAGAGTCGCTCACAGTGGTGAATCATCCCTCAGTTCCTTTGATTTCACCATACTTATTTTGGAATGAAATTATTTGACCTATTTCTTGTACCCTCAAGAAGTACAACACAAGACTTCAAACTCACTGGCATTAAATCTTGCTGCAAAAGGGCAAGGAGCCACCTTGCTCCCCTCTACGCAACCCAGTGTTTCAGTAATATAAAAATCCGCACCAAAAAACATAAGATGACAGCTAATCATTTGCAAACATACAACTCTTTCAACGTCTGCCATGTCCCCCTTCACTTTATAGCATCTGTCTTGGCAATATAAATTGAGCTTGGTTTCAGAGGAGCTCAGTGTGGTAGAAAGGAGAAAAACAATTTGGCAAAGGAAGGAATAAAGAATGGTGTGGGGAGCAGGAGGGGAGTCAGACACAGGAACAAAGCTGTTTGCTTTCCCTGGCTCTTTCCTGAAAGAAGAATGGCTTTAGGTTTGCTTTCTTGCCATCTTTAAACAGCAATGCTACTGGAAGCAAAATGACAACTATCACGTTTATGAAAGGTGCCAAACAACCTGAAGTCCTCCTAAAAGAATCCCTTCAAACAGCTGCTCAGAAAGAAAGCAATTTAGTCTACCACACGGAGATGAAATATGTCACTTGAAATATATTGCTACAAGAAGTTAATTCCCTCCCCTTCTAAACTAAGAGCTCTGCTCCACATACAGGAAAATGCAGGAAGCAGTTACTGGGGAAAAGATAAATTCAAGTTTGGGCTAATTAATCAAAATACCTTCCTGGGCTTTTCATACCTCCATCACTCACATGTTTACTACAAAATCACCAACCTCACCACCAAAGCATGCATCTCTTAAAACAAACAACTTTCAATTTTGGCTACATTGCTCGTGTTTGACATTGCATTCAGGTTGTTGTGTTTTAAAGTAATTTTTAAAGGGGTTGTCCTGGTTTTGGGTTTTTTCATCTAGGAGAAAAAAGAATCTCACCACTATGGAGCACATGTTTTCTGTTAACAGAATGGAGTGCAATCGTCCATAGCCTCTTTGAACTACTGAAAAACTATATGTTTCTAGCAAAAATCCTCCAAAAACTGTATCTATACCTAGTATTTCATTCACACTCAAGAGTAGTAGAATATCCAAGCAAATGCATTTATTTCATTGATTTGAAATTTGTCATTTGTATTTATGTGGACAAAATTTCAGACATGTAAGCAGCAAATTAGATAACAAAAGCAACTGGATTCCATGTCAGAATAAAAAGAAAGAAAGACAAAAAAGTTTGTCAACTATTCAATATTAAGAGGTGGTAGGAAGCAAGACCAGACAGTAAGGGGGTTATTATCATTTTCTGGTTTTATATTTAAGCACCACTCCATTGACCTTCTGATTCTGCTTTTGTCATGTTGAAGGTTTCTTGTTCTGTTTGTCACCCATGCCCTGCCTTCTCCATTTGCTCTGAAACATGTTTTCTGATAATTAATACTTCAATATAAACAAGTCTCTTAAAAACTTATTTCTTTCTCACTGTCTTATCATCTTACTCTTTAAGCTGAGTGTTTTAGTTTTGTAACTGACACTGAATATTCATTTTATCAAAAAGGAAATATACACAACTCTCTCTCTCTCTCTCTCTCTCTCTCTCTCTCTCTCTGTGTGTGTGTGTGTGTGTGTGTGTGTGTTTATATATTCCTTTCCCTTTCCTCTTTTTCTTCTAATATGTTTCTAGATTAAAGCCATTTTTGACAGGCACATGCATGTTTTTATCATGAAGAAACACCGAGCACAATGGTAAAGACCAACATAAAATAAACTGATAACAGCACTAATATTTTACGAAGTATTTTTAGTTGCAACAGAATACATATTAGGGCAAATCAACTCCCTGCAGCAATTTGGCCCACAGTGTCTGCAGCGGGTTATTCCGAATGTGGATGGCCATTAACTGAACAGGTGCACCATCGCTTCATTCTTCAGTACCCAAGGGCACCTTCCCAAAAGGGAAATTTCATGCTTAGTCAAACCTAGGAAGCATATGATGTAAACATATGTCAGCTCTCCTTCTATGTATTTTCTGCAGTCTCCCCCACCCTTCCCAGCTTCCCAAAATAACTTTCAGTTAAAGATAAATGATTTTCTACAGAAGTTTTTCTCCAGTGACTCATAACTATAGAATGGTTTTCTCAGGAGTATTAGAAAACCAACTGTTTTATACCGTAGGGATTTTTGCTAACATGGTCCCCCCCCCCCAAAAAAAAAATCCCCTCCAGCTTACCTTTCTTCCAACAACAACCTAACACTTCCTTGAATATTTCTGTCTACAGAACAAAAGTTGTTAATCCCCTAATACTGATCTTAATATAAAAGAGTTTGAGAATCCATCTGATATGTTCTCTCATTTGTTCTCAGTCTGATAAAACCTATCTCCTGCACCAAATCACAGAAGTGACCTCCAGTGGGGTTCCAGTGAGAGCACAGCTGCACTCCCTCTGGCCAGTCCAATCGTCCCAGCCCATATACCGTATTTACTCAAATCTAATGCTCACCTTTTTTGGCCAAATTACGTTGCAAAAATTAAGGTGCTCATTAGATTCAATGGCACATTTATATTCGCCAGCAAATACTTTTTTCTGTTCTGAAAATTGAGGTGTATATTAGATTCGATGGTACATTAGACTCCAGTAAATACAGTACTTAAAGGGCAGCCTTGCCTCTGCAGGGGGCAGCATTAAATTGATGGGATGGGTATCTAGTACCAGGCCACAAGCTATCCTGTCCAAACAAACCAAAAAGCCCTCTAGTAGATTTGGGCCAGGATTGTTTGAGCTTTAGTCACTACCAGCCCCAAGGCATCGAGCAGGTCTAGCTGGAGGTCACACAGTTGACCTCCCTCCCACTAACTGAAAGCTACAGGGGTAGTAGTATGTCTGCAGTGGGCCACCATAATCTCTTTCTGCCACACAGCAGGGAAGTGGGGTGAAGAAGATAATGCAGAAAGAAAGGGATAGAGAGATAAGAGTGTGTCAAAAGAGGTGAACAGAAAGAGATGAGAAGCTGAGGGGGATGGCAGAGGAAGAAGTGGGCCAATGGAAGAGAATGAGGAAGGATGCTAAAGGAGAATTCTCTCTCTGTGTGAGGGATTCTCTGTTTTCCCTCAGAAAGCTTTGAAAAGGCACTGAAGTGGGGTTCTCTTAGGAATCAAGGAACTATGTTTGTCAAAAAGCTTGATAAATTCCTCTAAGAGCCTCTCTTCCAAAGCTCTGGGAATGCTTCAACAATTATAATAGGGGCTGAAGAAGGCCACTGAGGCATACCATTTTGTGGATGCACACCCTGCCATTTTTCTTCCCTGCTTCAGCAAGGTTATTTATATTTATAGCTTCCCCTACCATAGAAGCCTCAAAGTGGATAACAGGAAGTCCCTTGAGGAAGAGTGGAATGTCAGTACTGCAATTGGCTGACCAAGGAGAATATGCTGGGGACAGATAATAGTTTCTGAGAGAGCTGAAAGTATTTTGAGAAAGGTTTTGCTTTCCACATTATATACGTGCATTCATTTTGTTCCACTATTGCTTTTGATTTGAAACATTGCTAAAACTCAGAAAAACTATTTATGAGAGGCAAGATGGGGATGAGTGTAAACATGATGAGCAGTAATCCCCTTTTCAAACTGCCTTCAAGCTTCAACTCTCTGAGAAAACTACCTTCTATCTTTAGCCCAAGCCTAATCCCCTCCAAACCATTCCTACCTGTCTACTACTGCCTTTGACTATCTGACGCTGGACATAAGCAAGCCTCAGCTTCCAGCTTTTGTGCTTTCTGTCCCAAAAGCTTCTCACCCCACAATTTCTTAAAGCTTTCCCTACTTATAGTTTTGGGGTTTTTTGTTATTGCATCTTTCCAGCTCTTCCTAGTTCTGTTTTCTGTAGTACCATTATCCATTCATCCCTATAACAGCTGTGGCCAAGATATTCATTCATTCATTCACTCACTCACTCATTCACTCACTCACTCAGACAGAGAGAGTGAAAGGGGGAAACTTAGCTGTGGTTTCTATTAGACTTCATCAAGAAGAGAGCAGCCTGAAAGGGTCTGTTGTGACTCATTTTTATGTCCTTGTGTCCAGCTACAACTGCTGATTCTATCTTCTAGAATCAGTCACACAAAACTGCAGAGGAAAAATAATACATGAAAAGGTGAAGTTGCCAGTGATGTTGGCTGAGAAAACACCTGCTACTGAGCCTGAGATCTCTGAACCCAAGTTGCTCAAGACTACACAAAGACTGCAGCCCTTAAGCCCAAGCTTCAACAAGGGGCTAGCATATCTGTACCTCCAAGGGCCTCACATTCCACTGAGCTATTGTGCCAATGAAGTCAGCAGCCCTCCAATGTGCGTCTGGAAAGATGACTCTGTGAGGGATTCCAGGCCACAGGGTTGCCCTTTTAATGCTCTGTACTGCTTAGTGGACGAGTGTCCTCAGGCTCAGGGAGCATAAAAAGGATGGTAACTAGGCAGAGTGCATCAGAAGCAGCCAATGTGGTGCCATCTAGAAGCTGCTGGAATACAACTCCCATCAGTCTCAGTCAACATGGCCAATGGTGAGGGATGATGAATTTTGTAGCCCAAATGTTGTTGGAGGGTGCCACATTGGCTACCCTGCTGTACATGGCCCTGAAAGACCTCAGATTCCCTTCTTTTCAGGAATCTCAATCTTAACTGCCTGTTTCCTGCTTACTTTACTTTATGGGTCATTTGGCTACTTAGTTCATCAGATCAGAACCAGGGGTGCTCTTCTTCCTCACACATATGCATATTTCAGATATTTTCAATGGAGTCTGCTAAAGATTGGTGAATATTGGGCATAACCCCTTTGTTAAGCTAAGAAAATATACACAATAAATATTTCAAGCAGATGTTCTAAAAGCCCATATGTCTGGGTACACACCAAGTAATGCAGGAATTTTCTAAATCTGTATCATCATTGCTTCAATACCATATGATACATGATACTTGAAATCATTTTTGCCCAGAGAAACTTCCACTGTACTGAGCTACTCCCTAGGCATTCCTCTCTAGAACCCTGTGCACTATTTTCATCTACCAGACACAGGACTATGCTGTGATGGTTTGATTAGATGTAATAAACTATTATCTTATTCTTGACACAACTTAACATGAAGATATGCAACTTAGATGACTAACGCAATGCATTATTGAACAGCCCAAATTAAAATGGAATACAATTAGAGATGCCATCCATCCAGATGATGGATGCTCTTCGCCTTCCTGTTTTGTAAACATTATGCCAATGTTCCCTCTGTATGTTTTCCTCTTCTTCCCTTTCAAATATTTTGTTATGCTGTAGGTTGGATCCTAATGCCACCCTTTTGCTTGCGGAAGAGCTTTGGATTCAGTAGAGGCATCTGCTAATGGAAAAGGAGGGTCAGGGAAGGCAGATCTGAATTTCTTCAGATAGGAACTCACCCACTCTCAGAAAGTATCTACTAGTTTTAAAGGGAATTATTTGAAACAAGACACTACATGCAAAGCCTGTGATTTTGTTTGTTTGTTGTTTGCTTCAAAATTATTAGTTTTAATTCCTAAGTAAGTCAACATAACTTTAAACTATCACTGGAAAACCAAACACATTCCCTTGGGGGAGTTAGTAAAACTCGTGTTTAGCAACATGGGGTCACATCCAGTTAAGTTCAACTTCAATGGACACCCACTGAAATTAATGGACCTACATTGGTCATGTCAAATTAATTTCAATGGGTCTACTCTGAGTATGATTAACACTGGATACAAACCATAAGTTGCTATTCATGGAATTAAGTAAGGAAGACCAAATACAAATTCCCCAGGAGTTGTATTTGCAAAACTAGGACTGTAACGAGTGGTAGAGAACATGCTTCACATGCAAAATGTTCCAGGTTCAATCTCTGTAGTCTCAATGTAAAGCTGGCAAAGACTCCAGTCTGGAACCCTGGAGAGCCACTGGCAGTCACTGGCAACAATAGTGAGCAAGATTCACCAAGTGTCTGACCTGGTATAAGGCAGCTTCTTATATTCCTATGACCCTATGTTCCTAATTTAGAGGAGCTTGGTAATCAACTTTTCTGATACCACCTGAAAACTGGCTGCAGAAACCTAGGAAAACAACTGTGTTAAGAAACATAAACCCAGTGGCATAGCATGGGGGGTGCAGGGGGGCTGGCCGCACCGGGCGCAACATCTGGGGGTTAGGGTTAGGGGGCGCAAATCCACGGGTTAGGGGGCGCAAATCCACGGGTTAGGGGGCGCAAATTACTTGCCTTGCCCCGGGTGCTGACAACCCACGCTACGCCACTGCATAAACCCAAACAGTATTGAAATACCTTAAAGGAAATGTGCCAACTTTAAGTTTATACATTTTCTATTCTTTCTTCCAAGGAGAAAATAAAATAAAGTTCTCAGTGTCTGTGAAGAATGAGACAGTACAGAAAATAAAATAATTATTTTAAATTCCATTGCATTCATCATTAAGGTCACTTAGATATGCAGAGACATATCACGGGAGGAGGAAATAGGACAGAGTTCCTTGGTCTACAAGAGAACAAATCAATACACAACAAAAAAAATCAGGAGGGAATATCAGATTTGAAAGGGCTATCTATTCAGATATCTTCCAGGGCATTGCTGGAGCCAATATCCTAATGAAAAACAAACAAACCAGCCGTAAAGCATTGTAGGAAGTTGAACCTAATTCTTCCATTATTACGTGATATAAAAATAAACAGTTCTTTTTTTAAAAAAGAAGAAGACGAAAGAACTGAGCAATTGCATATTAAAAATACTAAAATGTAGCCACCATCTGTTACCTTGTAAGTCAGCTTTCATTAAGGCCATCACCTCTTCATGAGCCACCACAGGGAGCTATCATTACCATTAGCTATGATTAATGAGAATGTTGCCAATTGCAATTATTCCACCCAAAAGCTTAGGGATATTTTGGCAGTATCACATAGCCTAACTACAACCTCCATTCTCCTAATAACCTCATTAAAACCACTGTTTCAATTAAGATTATGGCTGCAATCCTGAAACCACTTATGAGCAGTTTCAGTGGCTTAAACAAGGAATGATTCAGCACAATATGAAAGTATTTTGCTAAGCAAAAGAAATTTCTCTCATCAGATCTCAGGTATTTTACAGTTGTTTCAGTCTAACTGGCTTTATTCAGTTAGTTACACATGTTTAAGACCCACTGCAAGCAAATGGTAGTGAGTTTACACAACAGGCTGAACTTCAATATTCATAAGTCACTTTCAAACAACCATTTTGTTCATGATTTTGTTCCTGGTAGTTCCACCACCCTCAGAGGTTCAGCTGTGTATGTGTGGCCTGGGACAGGGCATTCCCTGTAACAGCAGAGGCGTGTCTGGCATCTTCATTGGACAGCTTATGTCTGATGAAGGGCAAATAGTAATAAAAACAAACAAGAGGAGTGAATATGATTGCCATGTATCTACACTACTTTATTCCTTTTGGGACTAAAAGCAACATTGCTGCTGGAATCTATCTGTCTCAAAAGACGATTGATTGTGCTTCTGGGGATGAAGGCATAGTGACCTATCTGGTGCACAAGGAAGTCCTGGGCTGCCTATATGACAAGACCCCCCTCTCGGCCTTGCCAGTGTGGTCCAAAGGAAAGCAGAGCAATACATTTGGCACCAGCTTGGCTGCAAGAGTTAGGAGGTGTACAAGGAGCCATCCAAGCATCTTAGGGACTGCATTCCAGATCTGTGTAGGGTTTACTCCTTAGTCTTTTCTTCTCCTGAAGATGTCCCACCAGGCAGCAGGTATGGATTCTTCCTCAGAGAAAGTCAGATTAGCCCTAGCATGCATGAGTGTGTGCACACCACCAGGCCAATCAGAAGTTAAGATAAAAAAAGATAAAAATCCAGTCCATGTAAAAACTATTCTGTTGTTTTACACTCAGTATCACAAAACCATTTGGGCAAGTTTATGCAAATTTCCTCAAAGAAATTTTTCAGACGCCTAGCTTGTCAGGCAAAATTTGAAGAGAACATTTTTCCTCAGGCAAAACATCTGAGAAATTTTGAGGAAAGACAAAAAAGTTTTTCAGACAACTAACCCATTTTTCAGTGGGGAGAGCAATACCTACTTTTAATAGCAGGAACATGCCCCTTAGATTTATTTTTAATTATCAGTAAAGTCCAGGTTGTGGAGAGGGGGGAAAAGAATCCTTGTATTAATAACAGTCAAGATCTAAATGAAAAGTGGATCTAATCAACTAAAGATGTCCTATTCTGTTATTGTGACAAGATTAAAATATTGACCTCTGGCCATTGTATAGTAACTGTAGGATTGCATCCAAGTAATCATCCTGAACTACAGCATTATAATTTGAACAAGAGATTAAAACAGAAAATGTAACCCATACATCTCCTGAAATAACAGCTGTCAAACTACAAAACTGTCTACTGTATCCATGCGTCAGAATGCTTTCCAAGGAGCTCTGATACTTAAAATGCATTTGATTTATATTAGATGCCATTCGAAGGCTCCAGCACACTTCCTCCCACATTTAATCCCCAGGAGTCACAGCCTTAAAAAAATGCCATTTGGAACATCCATTATAATCCATTTTAATAGTTCGTCCTAAGGACCATAATCTATTTCCCTTTACATAAGCATCAGCTACAAAGCCGTGGACAATATACAAACATACTCTTGATGGTGAGAACAGAATACACAACACACACACACTAATAATAATACATTATGATACCTTCTAAGGTGTTACGGGGAAATGTACCCGCTTAAGTGATTCTGAGAGCACCCTTAAATTCAGAATTGGCTTCCACATTTTATGCTTTTTATACAAAACACCAAAACAGGTATTGACATTTCTTGTGGCTTTCTCTGAAAATAGATTGCACTCATTTATTGCATCCACAACACATGAAGTATTACTTTCTTAAACTGATAAACTATTTCCAAGAACTTTCTTATTATTGTGGATGGGAATGAGGACAGGATGCACATAAGAGGAGACTCAATGTAAATGCTACCCCCTGTTTTGCTTTGCCTATAATTATCTGTAATGAAAATACATGCCAATCATATGGCATTGTGATATACCGTACTAAGCTCCTGGGCATTGTTTATAAATGTTCACATGATCACACTTGCAAATTTCTTTCTCTACTCTGAAGAGCTTGTTGCTAAACATTAAGTTAACAGCACTGGTAGAAACAGTGCCTTCACCTGGGATTCTTCACCTAGGATTATCCCTTTGTATGTACCAATACAGCAGCAATAGCACGAAAGTTTAGAATTGGGGCAAAATGTTGATGCACACCAACATTTCAGAAAACACGGAATCTAAACCCTGCTCCAATTTTTTGCTTGATTTCTTATAGGCTCATCCCACCACCAGCATGACCATTTAAAAAATTGTTTGCATATATGCAATTTTTAAAAACTATTATATATACAGTTGTACCTTGGTTTACGAACTCAATCCGTTCCGGAACTCCGTTCTTAAACCAAAGCGTTCTTAAACCAAGGCATGCTTTCCCATAGCAGCGGGAGACTCAATTTACAAATGGAACACACTCAACGTTTTCTTATTCCACGACAAAGTTCACAAACCAAAACACCTACTTCCGGGTTTGCAGCATTCTCAATCCAAGTTGTTCATAAACTAAGCTGTTCTTAAACCAAGGTATGTATGTATGTAACTCTTTTATATATGTTATTATATTGTAAATAACTTTGGGGTGCCTCTCGGAAGTGATTCACAAATAATAAAATAAAAATCAGTAATATCTACTCAGAAGTAAGCCCCACTAAGGACAATGGTGCTTATGCCCATGTAAGGATAGAATCGTAGAATTGTAGAGTCGGAAGGGACCCTGAGAATCATCTAATCCAACCCCCTGGAATGCAGGAATATGCATATGGGGATCAAATCTTGGCATTATCAGCACCATGCTTTAACCAATTGAGCTATGGTGGATGTATAGGACTGCAGTCTTAATCTATTATTAGTCCAAAAAGTAAAACAAAAAACAAAAAAAACTAGTTACAAGCTCAGGGAAACATCATCGCAATAACCAAGAGCATGAAATATGAAAGACAAAGGGGAATTAAAGGTCTGTTTTTTTCTGCAGTGAATGCAACAAAGCCATTTCAAAGGTCACAAATTAAATGGATTCCAACTATGCTGTTTTTATTTTTGGCTTTTCAACTACAAGTCTATAGCAGGTAAGCCATGTAAAAAAATTTAGTTCAGACACTCGTGTTTGTGTGTGTGTGTGTGTGTGTGTGTGTGTTAATGGGTTAGGAGTGGAGAAAAGTAAAGAGTGAGAGGGATCAAAGACAGTGAGCCCATAGGCAGAGGGAAGTCATGCATGCTAGGTTAGGACATTAAAACTATTATTTGTTATTCTTTAATAATTGTTACTTCTTTTGGCTGTTATTTCCATAAGAAAATATGTTTACTGGTTTTGTAATTCATGGATGTGTCCTGCTCTAGGGGATTCTAAGTTAGCACATGTGGTGGATTTGTTTTTTAATTTTTTAAAGTTTTTATTGTTAAAATAATTCATCATTAATACACATATATTACAAATATACAAGCATACAAGCATACATTTCATACAATCCTTAAAAGTGTTCAAACATACTTACACTCAATCCCACAAATAATTCCTTTTCCCATCACCATCCACCACCCCTCACCCCACCTTTGTGTTAGACTTCCAATCTACTCAATTGCAATTTCTTTCCACTTCTATTACCGTATTTTTCGCCCCATAAGACGCACTTTTCCCCCTCCAAAAATGAAGGGGAAATGTGCCTGCGTCTTATGGGGCGAATGCAGGCTTTCGCTGAAGCCTGGAGAGCGAGGGGGGTCGGTGCGTACCGATCCCTCTCGCTCTCCAGGCTTCAGGAAGCTCTGCGCAACCCTCGGAAGACCGGCTCCGAGGGTTGCGCAGAGCTGCCTGCAATCCCGGGACCAGCACAGCTCTGCCCGGCCACCGGGAGCCGGGGAGAAGCTCCGCCCCGCTCCCGGTGGCCGTGCAGAGCTGCCTGCGGTCCTGGGACCAGCGCAGCTCTGCGCCCCCATCCCGAGCGGGGCGCTAAGTCCCGCCCCGCTCGGGATGGCGGCAGAGAGCTGCCTGCGTCGCGGGACCGCAGGCAGGTCTCTGCCGCCATCCCGAGCGGGGCGCTAAGTCCCACCCCACTCGGGATGGAGGCAGAGAGCTGCCTGCGTCGCGGGACCGCAGGCAGGTCTCTGCCGCCATCCCGAGCGGGGCGCTAAGTCCCGCCCCACTCGGGATGGCGGCAGAGAGCTGCCTGCCGTCGCGGGACCGCAGGCAGGTCTCTGCCGCCATCCCGAGCGGGGCGCTAAGTCCCGCCCCACTCGGGATGGCGGCAGAGAGCTGCCTGCCGTCGCGGGACCGCAGGCAGGTCTCTGCCGCCATCCCGAGCGGGGCGCTAAGTCCCGCCCCACTCGGGATGGCGGCAGAGAGCTGCCTGCCGTCGCGGGACCGCAGGCAGGTCTCTGCCGCCATCCCGAGCGGGGCGCTAAGTCCCGCCCTACTCGGGATGGCGGCAGAGAGCTGCCTGCCGTCGCGGGACCGCAGGCAGGTCTCTGCCGCCATCCCGAGCGGGGCGCTAAGTCCCGCCCCACTCGGGATGGCGGCAGAGAGCTGCCTGCCGTCGCGGGACCGCAGGCAGGTCTACGCCGCCATCCCGAGCGGGGCGCTAAGTCCCGCCCCACTCGGGATGGCGGCAGAGAGCTGCCTGAGTCGCGGGACCGCAGGCAGGTCTCTGCCGCCATCCCGAGCGGGGCGCTAAGTCCCGCCCCACTCGGGATGGCGGCAGAGAGCTGCCTGCCGTCGCGGGACCGCAGGCAGGTCTCTGCCGCCATCCCGAGCGGGGCGCTAAGTCCCGCCCCGCTCGGGATGGCGGCAGAGAGCTGCCTGCCGTCGCGGGACCGCAGGCAGGTCTACGCCGCCATCCCGAGCGGGGCGCTAAGTCCCGCCCCGCTCGGGATGGTGGCAGAGAGCTGCCTGCCGTCGCGGGACCGCAGGCAGGTCTCAGCCGCCATCCCGAGCGGGGCGCTAAGACCCGCCCCGCTCAGGATGGCGGCACAGAGCTGCCTGCCCTCCCGGGACTGGTGCATCGCCAGCCCCACAAGCTCGGGGGACAGCGGGGAGGCAGAGCGTGCCTTCCCACTGTTCCCCGACCTGGTTTTTCCAGCCCCGCACCTGGGGGGGAAATAAATTTTTTTTTCTTTATTTCCCCCCCAAAAAACTAGGTGCGTCTTATGGGCCGGAGTGTCTTATGGGGCGCAAAATACGGTACTTTATTTCACACACCCTTAGCCTAATTTCATACTTCTTTTTCTATTACACATTGTTATCCATCTTATTTAGTATTTCAGTATTTGAAACGGAACTTGTTTATTCTAATAGGAGTTCTGATTTTTCGATATGGTTTTGCAAGTATCTTTTAAACACCTTCCAGTCCCTATCTATTTTCTCTTTTGAGATCCTTCCAATTTCTCCCATTGTTTCAGATATATTGTAGTACTCCAATAATTTGGCAAGCCACTCTATTTTTGTCAGTACAATACCACTTTTCCAGTTTTTCGCAATCAATAGCCTTGCGGCTACTGTTGCGTATAAATATAAGGTCTTGTCTTCTTCCTTTAGGCTTCCTGGTACTATTCCCAATAGAAACCCTTCTGGTGTTTTCCTAAATGAATATCTGAACATTTTTTTTTCATTTCGTTATATATTGTTTCCCAAAATTGTTTGATGTTTAAACAATTCCACCATATATGTATCATATCCAGTGTTGCATCGCCAGCAGACATCGCTACATTTTTTATTCATTTTTGCTATTCTTCCAGGTGTTAAATACCATCTATGTTGTATTTTGAGGTAATTTTCTTTCAATATATAACACATAGTGAATTTCATATCTTCTTTCCACAATTTTTCCCATTGTTCAAACATAATATTTTTCCCAATATCTTGTGCCCATTTAATCATTGATGCTTTAACCAATTCATCCTTTGTTTCCCACTCTAAGATCAGATTATACAATTACCTGGCAGGGGAGACACCTTGATCATGAAGGAGGTTTTCCCAGGGTGAGGCTCATCCAAAGCACATGTGGTGGATTTGAATTACGTAACCAAGTAAATAAAATGAGAGTCTTACTGCTCACTGTAACTCAGTAGATGGCGGTAGCTGGGTTTTTATGGGATATTAAAGGGAATTTGGACTCAGTGGACCAGCTGAGTGACCTCTGGGAGACTGGGCTTTGTAGGGGACCCCTAGAACCATCAGAAGAATGTTGAACCAAAATAAGAATGCTGATAAAACATGTCCCCTGTGACACATGCTGGTGCCAATAATAGAGGCACAACTAGATGCTCTGATACCCGGATCGGCACACATACTGTGCATCCAGGGGCAGGGCTAGCTGCCCGGGGGGTGGTACAAGCATCCCGGGGGGCAAGGGCAATGTCACCCCCCCTCAGGGATGACACCCGGGGTGGGCCGCACCCACCGCACCTCCTTCCTCCCCAGTGGCTAATAGACAAACTCTGGCTGTCAGAATTCCCTAGTGCCTAGTTTCTTATCAGTAAAGTTTGAGTGTATAGACAGTGTTTCTCAGACTGGTTGGTTGTCAGTGGCTGTTTGCTTTCTTGAGAACTAATGGCAGGTACCAAAACGGACAATTAGCAAAAGCAGCTTCTAAAAATTGACTCCCAACATAAGAGAATTCTCATTTTTTTTAATGAAATGTGCAAGTGAACTGCTTAGCAAACTGTGGACAACATTTGTTAACTTATAAAGCAAGGCTATTAATTAGATGATGATGAAGATGGTAAAGTGCTGAAACCATGGCAAATGTTGCTCATCTTTACTGCTCATTAATCAAAATCAGTGTTTTAACTGTCAACAGCCCCCATAGCATCTTCCTAATGACTATACTGTTGGGCTACATATCCTGCTGTTTATCTGTAGCCAAAATAACACTCAAAATCCATCACTACTCGCAGATATGCCGTCAAGATTCGTGACATAGCTTCAGGGTGAAAAGAGTGGGGTGGAGGGGGAGAGGAAGCAAGCAAGAAAACGCTTCAAGTAGATGAGTGAAAAAATCCCAGCATTATGCTTCAGATGCTTATGCAAATAGTGCCAGGAAATTTTAAGAAATTGTTTTAAAGAGAGCAATGACCCCCTAAGAAGGATCATAGCACACACAGCTATGCCAGGCTGCTCCATAACACAGTATGAGACTTTCAAAAACAAATCCATACCAATAGGGTTGCCAGCATAGAGCACTCTACGAAGTAGAGAGAACGCTGTTTTACATTATTACATACCTTCTGCTTATTGTTTTTAGTCAGCTTGAACAGCGGGTCTTCTTGACCTTACCCAGCAAAAGCACCAGTTGCCTAATACATTTTCTAAGTTAATAATGCAGAAAACAAGGAAGCATGAGATGTAAATAAATTATAGAAAGCTGGGAGGTGAACATGTAAGGTACTGTCAATCAAAGCACATAAAATGTGCCTTGAGTGCCACAAGCAGACACAGATAATTGGCACTGACTATATCTATAAATCCCTTTGTGCATCAGCAGGGGGCTGGGGAAGACTATGATCTTCAAAACGATCCTGAAAAACAAGTTGGTTTTGCAACAACGATGTCAGCCAATACTGTCCTGGGGAAGGACAACATCCATTTCACTCTCTGTCAATCTTTTCTTTTGTGGTGCAGTGCACAAACCTCAGACTGTATGGAAGAAATATGTTCATGGTCATTGTGCTTAAAGGAATATCTCTTCAGTTTAACAAGTCTGATATAGGAAATTGCGGCCTTGAAAAATCCATGTCAACACAGGAGAATCTTGGATGGACAGAGATGGGGACGTCTGGTAATTGACATATGGACCTCTGCCACTTGGGGGCAGGGCATCAGCTGTCACTGCTTTTATTTTATTTTAAAATTGGAAATAGTTTATTCTAAAAACTAGCTCTAATTGCTTAAATGGAAACTGTAATGTCACAAATTTAAAACAATATTTTTGTGACAACAGAACATGAGAAAAAAGCTAACTTTCTAAGCAGTACAGTGGTACCTCAGGTTAAGAACTTAATTCGTTCCAGAGGTCCGTTCTTAACCTGAAATTGTTCTTAACCTGAAGCACCACTTTAGCTAATGGGGCCCCTTGCTGCCACTGTGCCGCCAGAGCACGATTTCTGTTCTCATCCGGAAGCAAAGTTCTTAACCCGAGGTAATATTTCTCAGTTAGGGGATTCTGTAACCTGAAGTGTCTGTAACCTGAAGTACCACTGTATTACATTTAAGTGCTACTATAAGCAAGCTCATCTTTTCCATCTAGTCCAGGTATAAGCAAACTCAGCCCTCCAGATGTTTTGGGGCTACAACTCCCATCATCCCTGACCACTGGTCCTGCTAGCTAGGGATCATGGGAGTTGTAGTCCCAAAACATCTGGGGAGCCGAGTTTGCCTATGTATGATCTAGTCAAAAGAAAGGAAATTGGTATATGGACACTGACAGGAATTGAGTGAGGTTAATATGCAGGTTCCCCAAGACTCCAAGAAGCATTTGGAGACCTTCAAAAAGCAAAGACATCCTGACACAGGAGCAATTTGAATAAGTGAAAATGGCCTCCAAATTTAGTCTAAGAGAGGACTGAATCTACTGCTTCCTTCAATAACATTAAAATAACATCAAACAGTTTTTATTGGGGCTCCTGGCTGCACCCAAAATTAATGGATAGTGAAACGGGAGGGGCATTTTGTTGAATATTCTCTGGGGGTGGGGATTGAATTTATCCAACAACAAGAGGAGCTTGAAAACAGGAAATTATTTTCTGAGAAATGTCAGTTTCCCCCTACAATATAACAGTCACGTGGACACTGGGTCACAAATAAAAGTATTTGGGAGTCCTCAACTAATCTTTACTCACACATCAGAGGATAACACAGTCTTTGTGCATAAAGGAGCAAGGATTTATAGACCAGGACTGTGATGCTTTAGAAAAGCTGCAGAAGTCAAAGCACACCTGTCAAAGCAATTGAGCAATGTGCTGTGTAGGACTCCCCAGGGACCCCAACCATTCCAAGGGATGCTCTGTATAGCAGTTTGCCAGGCAGCATTCATAATTGCAGCCCCAGGGGGACCATGTGGCCTCATGCAGCCGAGAGGCAGGCATCGAGGCATTCTGAAATTTCTGATGTCTCTTCAAGGTAGTCAATAGTCCCAAGGATATTATGGGAAACAGCTGGTCTCACAAGATGCTTTCTAAAAAATATTGTGTAGCCCTAAAGGGACAGCTTGAAATGAAGCTGCCTATAAATCCCCAATGGGTATCTATGGAATAGGCTGGCGCCTAGCAAAGGGAAACAATTATTTCCAGGAAACTCAGCACTTAGAGATAAGTCTCCAGAAGAAAACTCTTAGCCTTAAATCTATGCCATTTCACACATTACCCAGAGGCAAAACCAAGTTTACTTAATATACTCTCAAGAGAGAGCTGTAGCCAATGCCGGTCATCACATGAGGGCATCTGTATTGTTGCCAGGCTTAGCCATATGTCTAATCATACTTTACATAGAGTCACAGAATCATAGAATTGTAGAGATGGAAGGGAGCCTGTGGAACAGGTCACAGGGGATGTTGCACTGTATATTATCACCATGATCATTTCACTTTAAAGTATTAGAAGGGAATTAGTTGAAAGCCACTGATTCCCAATATGGATTTAATCAGAAGTCTGTCTGTCTACTTACTTACTTACTTACTTACTTACTTACTTACTTACTGGACAAAAAATGGCAGTCAGAGAGTAAAATTGCTTTGTTGCTTGAAGCACCAAGTGCATTGTTATGGAATGGCATAATGGTTAGTTACAGCAATGCACAGGCTACCCAAACCTGTATAGCTTGAACCAACAAGTGGAAGGAACTCTTCTGTCTGTGGAAGGGCAATTCTGGATTCAGCTACTAGAATCTGGTTTGCACATATGAAATCTGCAGCCTGGTCAGTCTGCAGCTACATGGGAACACAGTGCCTTTAATGATGCTGCATGATGCCTGCCAATAATGCTTCAGAGACAGCATTCAGAAGGCACAGCATTTACTTTTACCCCACCTTGAGACTACTTTGAAGAAACATCCCCGATACAAAGAGTGTTCGACCTTTTATTTAAAACAACAACATTCTTCCAGCAAATGAGATTTGTGGAGCTTTCTACTCTGGAGGCACTTTTTTTCCTTTCACAAAATGAATTCACATTGACAACATGCATAATAAAATACATAATTTAAATCAGCCCATTTACGGTGGAATAAAGCATTACTATTGCTGGGTACATCCACACAATGGAATGGATGCTACCTGGATGTTTAAAAATGCACCTCAATCTGTAATTTATTAAATAGGGGAGGAATGATATAAAAATTTCAAGCATAAATTTAGTTTAACTTAAATGCTGAAAGCCAAATTCAGCTCTGCAGCCAGCACTAAAGACCTAATCTGTCCCATGTCCCTTCTCTTTGGCTCACCCCATATTAGTCTTGTAGAAACAGACAGCGCAGACACAAACAGAGACTCTTCTTTTCCTATCACTCAGTCCCATTCTGGAGATACTTAAGGCACTGAAATAGCAAACATATTTGGAAAGAGGCTGTTGATGTTCTTGTCTTGCAGGAACATGTCTAGTCCTTTTTTAGAATTCATTTCGACAGGAAAATAAGAAGAGGTAAAGCTGTACATTCCCCCCACCCCACCCAAAAAACAACTTCTCTCACATTTTATAAACATCTTTCACAGCATGTTCAAGTAAAGCCACTTTAATAAACACAGCAGATAATATTGCTTTTGGGCAACTTTTTTCATACTTTAGAAAGCCTTGAAAATTTATGACATTTGTCACAACATATCCCCATATATAGTGTTTCTCAAGCACTAGTTCTTCTTCCTTTTTAAAGGAGATTGAAGCAATATTTGAGAAGCTTACAGAGTGATAGAATAGCAATGAAAGGATTTCACTGCTAATAGAACCGGCAAGATGGTGAATTAAAATGAACATCACCACTTTATCTCTGTTAATATTATGTGACTGTTACTAGTGGTGCTATAGTCATCTATCTGTCAATATTTCCATAATTTTCAGTAGTTTAAAAATGGGCATCAGGTATGCTTTCACTGAAGCTGAGAAAGTTCAGTTTAGATCATTTTTAGCAATGTTACAAGACCAGCATGGCATTTAAGTTATATAATATTGTGGGAGCAAGAGATGAGAAATACCCATATTACTATGGGTGAGCCAGTGTGGTGTAGTGGTTAACAGCGGTAGTCTCGTAATCTGGGGAACCAGGTTCGCGTCTCCGCTCCTCCACCTGCAGCTGCTGGGTGACCTTGGGCCAGTCACACTTCTTTGAAGTCTCTCAGCCCCACTCACCTCACAGAGTGTTTGTTGTGGGGGAGGAAGGGAAAGGAGAATGTTAGCCTCTTTGAGACTCCTTAAAGGGAGTGAAAGGCGGGATATCAAATCCAAACTCTTCTTCTACTAGCAACTGAAGCTTATTTTAACTCCATTTGTCCATTATTCATTATAGGTGAGCTATAGAGTTGATTTTCCTCTTTAATTTTAGAGTGAAAATTGTAGTAAATAAAATTTAAAAAGGTCTGTTAGATTATTCTGAAGAGAGTAAACATGTTTCTCTCTAAAGGTGAAGTCTGGCTTTAATATTAGATGGTTATGCTGGAAAAACTATAGATACAGGACACAGATTCTCATAGTAATACTAAATACTAAATTTTTGTAACACTTTAGAATGTTCAAAGTGCACCACATACATAATTATATTTTCTTTACTTTAGCCCAGTAAGGTAGATCAGTGTTTTATCTACCCCCAGATTTCAAATGGGTGTGCACTAAGAAATAGTGGCTTGATAGGTTTGTGGCAGGGGCAAAGATTTAAACCAGGGACATCCTTGAACCAGAGAAGGACAAATCACCAGTAGCCTCCACCCAAATTTCTGTGGTTCCAAAGTTCTTCTCTCCGCTAGGAGCCCCCTATACCTCATCTCACATTGTTCAAGAGAGGCCCCTAATACACCAGGGAAGGTTTTAGGGATGCAGGGGTTTGTAGGGGGAAGAGGAGTTGGGGAAGCTTTTCTTATGCTCTCTTATCTTAGGGTCCTAGCCATAGCAAACAGACTTATAGACTGAAGTAACAGAGGAAACATAGCAAAGGCTATTTCATCAGCAGTAGCTAGTACTGGGTGAGTCTGTGAGAACCAGGAACAGAGCTTCCAGAGCGGCATTAGCATAGTTCTGATAATTTGCAATAGCCTATTCTATATTTTAGAAAGCAGTTAATTTGTCTGTATGCCTGTTCTCTATGCATTCAGACACCTCTTGAGATATCAATGCCCAAGATGGTGTGATGGTTCCTACGCTGGAGGAGCTGTCCTTGCTCACCTGTCAAATTTGGCCTGCAGGATGTGGGGGAGATAAGGATCAGGCTCTTGGGCCTGATCTAGTTCACCACTCCTAATCTGCAGTCCTACCTGGAATACAGATCTATTAAATGAATCGTAAGTTCAACAGATCTGTGGGCCGGGGCACTACATTTTGGGTAATTTAAAATGGCATGCAACCACTGCCAATGGGAGCTCAGCTGGATCCAATTCAAAACTGAGTTTTAATTGTTGTAGCCCACTATTATAAGTGGTACTGCCTCTCACTTTTTAAAAGCATCCAGGTGAGGAGGGTAGTGAATTGTGGTATGGGCAGATCAGGCCTTCCTAGCAACTGCCACCCTTGGCTAGTGCTCAACTTGATCAACTGCAGGCGCCAGGCTTGATTTCATTTGTTCTCCATGCTTCCCACAATTGGCTTGAAGCACTTTACATTTTGTTCCTATGTGGCCTCTCATCCAACCTATGCTCAGGATTAGACCTGCTTATCTGTAGCATTAAAAGCAGTGTCATGTATCTTGCTCTTGGAATAACCGAGAACACAGATATGTGCCTGACACAGCAAAAATTAACATGTTCATTATGTGGGTCTCTTAGAAAATGTGGCATCTGAAATTACCTTCACTTAATTTCCCAGCTTGCCCCCAAAGGCTCTATTCACTTCCAGCATCTGCATTTAATTTTTTTTAGCATTATACATGTAGTTTATTTACTAATTATCTTCTATACAGAGAGAAAGGGCCTTCTGTTTTCAGAGTTTTCTATTAGTCTCACCTGATTTGAGGATTCAGAACTTCCACTGAATCCAGTACTGATATGGGAGTTCAAAGCATCAGAATCTGGCTTCTTACTTGGACTGAAATGTGAATACAAAATGCAGCTTTCACCAGTGGCTTGTGTGTGCATGTTGAGATGAGGCAGTTGTTTAAAAAATGTTTTGTTTATTAATTATGCTGCTTTTTAAATGGGTGGCTATATTCAAGTGGGAAAGGATGACACAAAAAAACCCACTATAGCACATTAAATACTGACACAAAGAAATGGAAACAAACATTTCTCGGTTCTTATTGCTTTTTAATTAGTGCCTATGGGAAGATAGACTGCTATACCAATGCCATTTATACTGATACTGTCCTGAAACATTGATGTGCAAAATCACTCTCATACCTCCCACTGTCTTCCATAGCCCCAGAGCAGACATAAATAAATAACTAATGGGAAGAGCTAGAAAACAGAATCAGTCATTTCTGTTTCGCCTTCGTTTAGACACACAAAGAAGGAAGAAAGGGAGAGAGACTGAGGGTGCACTGAAGGAGTGATGAGACGAAAGTACCAGATGGATTCTCTCTAATGGCTGATTTATCAAACAGTTATTTCATTATTTGGGACATATTTCATTGGATTAGGTTAGGTATATTCAACAGCATGAGGCCTCTAGATCCACAGTGAGCTTTTGTTAAAACAGTGGCTTTCCCCCCCTTTTCTTACAAGCTTCTAGCCCTCATGGTTGCAAAGATAGATTTCAAAATGTGACAGTAGCAGCCATACAAAGGCACACCACTCAACTGTCCCAAATTAAGCAGCATGTCATGGATTCAATGAAACGGCCCCCTTCTCCACCACAGGTTCTGCTGCTGTTGTGGCCAACTTCCGCCACTGCCATATTCCTGGGAGCGGATGCAGCGCATCCAGAAGCACACTTCTGGAAGAAGGCACACCACTTCTGGTGGCTGTGGCAAGAGCGAGAAGGCTGTGAGAAGGCCAAAGCCTAGCCGCCGTCACTGTGGCAGAGGAGAAAGAGCCAGCAAAGGTAAGGCTGTGGTGGGAGGGGGCAGCTGCAGCATGAATATCAGGCAGGTGGAAACAGAAAGAAGGCACAGATTGGGCAGGGTGGGTGGGAGAAAGAGTGCTTGATGCTGTTACAAAACATGATATCTGAGTGTAATCAGTGGTCCTGCTGGAATATTTTCTTATATAACTGCTAGTCAGCCTGCTTGTCGCTTACTACCCTTTCCCTTGCTAACATTAATTGAATATAATATCCACAAAATGGACCAAGATTCAAGTCATGGGATGCTGACTAGCGATGCACCTGCTGGATATGAGGGCCTGCATGTAGCGGGCAAGAAACGGGGTGTGGGTGTGGGGCACAGAATAAAAAGGGGAGCTGAGGACCAGAGAAACGAAGGGATTGAGGTAAAGCCTGTGGTGGGGAGAGTGATCTCATAGAGGGCAGAAGAAGGGTGAGTGTGTTTCTGGAGGGGGAAATGGGGGGAAGGGCTTCAATGACAAATTAATGGACATAACTAGTTAGAATGTTTTGGAAGCAGGTCCTCAATTATTGCATAGTATGTTAGAAGTATTTATTTGCTGATAACCTTCAAATCCTTTAGAAAGGTGACATTAAAAGTACTGATATTTTATTAATATAATGTGTTGTCATGCTGCCTTAAGTATAGAAAGTTGCATGAAGTCTGTTCAGTTGGAAGGCAAATCATTTACTTGGGTCAGAAGCCACCCAATGCTCAACACAAGTGGTCATCTAGGCAATTCAGATGCAGCAGATTCAGGGATGACTTTAGCATGGTCAGCTCTTGGCAGTAGAGGACAGCATATGCTGTGAATACAGCACACTTATTCTTGGGGAAGAAGAACAGATAGCACAGAAGCAACTTTGAACAGATGTACGCTGGTGAGGAATAATTTACCACTTCTCTGAATGTTATTTAGTAGTTCACCTCTCACTCCCAAGGTTGCAAAGCACTGCTGGCAACAACAAGTGAAAGCTGAAGTAGGACATTTGATGAGCACAATAGAATCTGCCACTTGTTCTCCACCAGAGGAAAAAACAAACTTTAAAAAAATCCCCCAAGTAAACCCAGACAGGCGACAAATTCTACACCCAAGAAGCTAGAAACTATTTTTTTTTAACTTCTTTGCTAGTGTTTGTTTTGATTGAGTTATTCAGGTTCCATCATGGTTTCTGGAATGAGCACAAAGATTACTTAAGAAAGAATGGACTTTTTTTCTTGGCTGTAAAAAAATAAAAATTAAATAAAGTTCTGCATCAAAGAAGCATCCATCCATCATTCACATATGCAGCCCATCTGAAGGAAGACATACATGTACCAGGAATCAGAAATACTCAAAGAATCTCCAAGGGAAATCTGGGTAAGGGCAGTAACAAGTAGAAAGATAGTGTAAAACCTGGGGAGTCTCCTGACATAGTGAGGAGGGGAAGCCTATTCCTGACCTCAGAAGGAAAAGCAGCTTCCTCTAGGAGAGTCCATATATGTAAAGCTGGACAACAGGTAGAAACAATTAATCAAGTTGCATCAATAGCTTCAGTTGAACAGCAGAAACAAGTTGATTTGCTCATGTGTAGGCGGCACATCTGCCTACTACTTGAAACATCAGGCTGTAATACATATTTTTGAAGAAATATTGCTCACAATTATACATCTCAGCTTAGTTTTTCAAGCTGCTGTTTGGTATGAGAACACTGGAGAGAATTTACTCATGAGTAAACTGCATAGACTCCCTTTGCTCCTTGTTGCTATCGCTTGCCCCAGAATTATTCCTATATGTAGTCTGTGCATATACAGGCTGAAACTATGCAAAGAGGAGCACAGGGATAAAGAGTTATAAGTAACACATTCAAATAACAAAAGATCAAGGGAGTAAACGTTACAAATGCACCATCAAAAGTTGGGAATAATTTATGTTTATTCTACTGCTAAAAGGCATCATTAAACAAAATGCCTGTTCCTTCTGCTCCTTAGTTCCATTCTTAGACCCCAGATAAGCAGGTGCTCTTTGACAGAAACAAATGTGTATTACACATAGGTGAAGATTCTGTAGAGTGGTTAATTTGCTGTTGAGAACTGCCCTTGGATCAAAGTCAGGTATTCTTGTAAATTATATGTTTTACTGAAAACAATTTCACAGGTTTCATTATTAATACATGGAAGAAAACTGAATTGATCCAATTGTTACATGAAAAGCTTGTATAGCTACATCTCAACATGTTAGTTCTTTCACACTTTAAAACATTTTGATTATTTCTTAACCCCATCAAGATTAATTTAGACTACCTGGAGATAAAGCACTTGTGAAACAGAGAGGAAAATGAAAATACTCTCCAATTCCCAAGTCTCTTTTTGGGCTGTATTATATTTACTTCTTTCCCATTCTACCACTAGGTTTGGCAACCATATGGTCAGATGGAGGGGGCGGGGGGGGGAGAGAGAGAGACTGTGACTAAGTGAGAGACTTGCAGCCTCAACAATCTGCACTTGAAAATGAGCAAATCCATATGGGCTTTGTTTTTAGGTCAAACACAGTCACCATAACACTCCGTATATTTTTGTACAAGATGTTCATTTGGAAGGTAAAGTTGTTCATTCTTGAAGCTCAACTATGGTGACAGCATTGAAGCAACCGCAATTTCAGTTTTAAACCCTGCAAAACAAACTGAACCCTCCCAGATATAGCCATACACACATACAGAGAGGGAAAGAGAGAGTGTGCTAAGAATCGTCTCTTCATTTTTTTTGTAATGTGTACCTGTGCATATATCAAGCTTTAAACGTCGCTATATGGGAATCCCTTGCAAACAATTACAGTGCCTGAAGACAGGTTGTGTATCCACAGCAGCGACCAGGGAAGGAACGAATGCTGGGAGGAACGCAGAGAGAAGGAACACCATGGTGCACTTGTAGCAGAAAAACTGGGTGCCTTCATCTGCCCTACCTGCAATAAAGCATGTCTCTCCCATATTGGTCTCTATAGCCTCAACAGGCACTGTAACTCTTTAACAGTTTGACTTTACCCCCAAAGGTGGACTCTTCCATAGTCTCCTGAGACAGATGGGTGCCCACAAATATCAAGGTGTCTAGCCTGAGGACACAAAAATGGACAAGAGCTACCACAAATGTTACTTTTTTCCTGTCACTATGTCACTAACTTCAGTGCAAGAAGGGCAAGGAGGAGGGAAAGGTTATAAGTTGGTTTCAGAATTGTGGCCTTAAGTTTTAATTTATTAAATAAAGTTGATGCTAATGTACCTGATAATACGTGGGAAAGAATTCTATTCTATACCCAGGAACTGAAAAAGTCAAGAACCAGTTTTTTGGTTCTTTGCTGTTTCAAGAAACAGCAACGCAAATAAACTGCTTGGAGTCTTGGCCATTTCTGGACATAACTGAAGCAATTATTTTCTTGGATTCCTTTTAATTAGCTTGACTGTACAAACAGGGTACAACAGGTCTACATTGCTGTAACACCAACTGAGTATTTGTGAATGCTTGTGAGAAACTATCATGAGGTCAAAAGTTACAAGCAAATTCAAGGTAAGAGAAAAACTTACCTATTTCAAGGGCACCACATTGAAGCTGCTTTCATTTATTTATTGCTAGTTTTTCTAACCCAAACAGCTCATTGTGTGCCTAATTGCGAGAAGCGCGCCTTCTGGAGCAGGGGACGAATCATGTTAAATGAGACACTGAACAACGGTATTAGGATGAAATAGGCCACAGCTTTATTGATTACAGATGTAAACCAGTTTTGGCGAAAGCATTGGGTATGTATCCGAGATCAACCAACCCACCTGCTGGTTGACAATGGATAGTCAACACTAGACTAAAGGTTGCCCCCACCAACATACATTGAATGTGATGCTCCCTCCCGGGCCATCTCTCCAAGGGGGTGCTATGGCCCATCTGTCCCCACATGGGCTTCTGGACAGCAATACCCCTTCCTAGACCCCTTTAACTGGGTACCCTGATGTTAAGATCCAGAACCAATGTCTCAACCACCAATTGTGACTATTGCTATAAGGCAGGTGAAAACCTACAGGCAGGCCAGTTAGTCTGGAGGGAATATGATCCTGAATATAGTGACTGAGTATTCCATAGCAAGGTCCATGAATGTTGTAACCCTCTCACTCCAGGGCAGAATGACTGATGGTAGGAAATCCGGCTTGAAGAAGGGCCAGAGGCTGGGCACCATTCCCTTTTATAGGGAGGAGGTGCAGCTGGCTTCTGCCAGGTCTCCACCTGTGCCTGTCCTCTCAGGTCCAATATGATTGGCCCCTGGTGAGGGCCCTTGGTGTGTCATGTTCATACAACTGGAACAGAAGCTCAACGTTACCTTCTGAGTGTGTGAACAGCAAGCACCCCCATGGCCCCCAATGGTGGTGGCACAGTGTGCACATTCTGTATCACTCAGCTCAATGCTGCAATACGTAAATAGCCAAAAGCTGGACCATCAGAATCAGGTTAGAGTTTAACATAAGTCATTTGGGCATAACTGCAACCTCAGGCTCCACTCCTGACCTTTGTGTGTTCATTTGGATACCTAATGGCAGGCCCCTTGAGTCTTTGCCATTATTCCCTCCCCAACCTATACACACACATCACTTCTATGTACATAACAAAATCTGTAAAATTTTAAAGCATATAGGCTGCTAGAAAATAAAAATAATGAATTGCAGGTTATTTACTACAACAAATTGTAAAAATTGGCAAGTTACAGCTGAATAAGAAAGATGATTATGAAATTAATTTGGGAAATAAAGTTAATAACTAATACAAGATTATATTGGAGATGATTCTGCCCAGAATGGCGAATGATACAGGAAAGAGGTTTGTAATTCCAAATCCAGAATCATGGCAGGTGCTTTACAGGTACTATGACTGAAAGATAACCCTATGAATCACTCTGAGTGGCTCTAATGGCTTCTGGTCTGAGCTGCATTTGTATTAGTTACCGCCACCCCACCCCCTGTCCTAAGCATATGTATTCATTCATTAACTTACAGAACCAAAAGGTTTAAAAGTTCTAAGTTTAATTTGTCTGGACCCAAACTTTGTCCCATACAAACTTATTAAATCAGCCCCAGGTGAAACTGTGAGCTCTAGTTTGATATCAATACCTCTGTGTGGGTGAAGCTTCTAAAAGAGGATTTTAAAATGAAACATGATTCATCCCTTCCAAACAACTATGCCATGTAATTTACTGGGTTTTTCCATCTCAGGCTAGATTGTCCCTCAGGCCCTGACAATCATCAAGCAAAACAACCTTTCAAAAACCTCTCAAAATGACTGGCTATTTGCCTAAGGCCAGCAACACATGACAACAGAGATGCTCATATGCTTTTGCACTGATTAACTGGAATTAATGCAAACTGCTCTTTAAGTAAACAGTGTGCTTATTTTTAATTTTAGCCCCACTGTTACTTAAAACATAGACCACCTCCTGTTCTATAATGCAATTACATTCATAATTAAAATGCTGGTTCCCCTTTTCCCCATTACATAATAGATTTTCAGTGTCCAGAACCATCTAGGGAATATTGCCAATGAAACATCAATCTGTCTTTACTTTAATGAAGCAAACAAATTAGGCGATTAGTTTGCCCAGGGACATATGAACCTCAGCAGCAACTGTCATAAGTAAACTTTCGAAAGAAACAACTTTGGCAGTATTCAGACTTGGGTTATTAAACAGAGATACGCACAAGGCTCACTTTCAGATGACTCACAGGCCATCTGACTGGGAGGGGCATCAGCTCCCTTCTATACCAGCCTGAGGATGCAGATCTTTCTTTAGATTCTGGGGGTGACTCCTTCATAGTATCTTCAGGTGATCCAGAGGATTGCATAAGAACATAATCAGAGTCCTGCTGGATCAGACCAAAGATTCAACTAGCCTAGCATCCTGTTCTCACAGTGGCCAACAAAATGTCTATGGAAAGAGTGCAACAGCACTCTCCACATTTCTTATTCCCTGTAACTGGTATTCCTACTGCCTCCCATAGTAGAGGTAGAGCACAGCCTTCAAGACTAGTTGCCATTCACAACCTTATCCTTCTTTGGTGAAACTTCATGTACTCTCTCAGGTTGTCCAGGGTTATTAAACCCATTTACTTTGTGAACCCTTCAGCTGGCTCATGAGCTGCCTGATGCTGCCTTGTGAGTAAGCCTCTCATTGGTATCCCAGAATGGCTTCTGAAGGAAACAGGAGAGGAGAGGCCATATCAGTGGCTGGTGGTGTTGACTGCATCTATCATAAAGAGGCAGACAGCCTTCAAATGGCTCATGATATGGTCCACTCTGACAGGTCCCTACAATCAGAGAAGTGAAACTCAGCTTAGCATGGAGAGTAAATGATGGGGAAAGCACAATATGCTACTTTTCTGTATATTAAAGGTAGCCACTAAAGGCACGAGTCTAGTAACCCTAGACTCCAGCAGAAGATGGTGGCTGCAGATTTTTGGCTGGCGTTTTGAGCACTCAGCACACTAACTTACAGTAAAAAAATACAAATGCTATTTATTTCCTCCCTCAGAATAGAACGAAGTATTCCTTTAGAAGTTAACTATCAGTGAAACTGGTGAGCTTAGGAACTATGATCTTAAACACTGGTAGCACGCTCTTCAGACAGTCACGAGAAAAAGGCAACACATCATTGTTCTTGGCTGTGCATTTATTTAAAAAATATTTTATTTATATAGCCAGTCATCTGGATCCAAAATGTTATCTGCTTCTGGAAAAATTATTCTGCAAGTAAATTAGCTACTTTAATTTTTCTCCTCTTCCATTTTGACAATTCTCACCTAGCATAGAGAAACTTGCTCCAAGCTCCTTCCAATAAAGGTTTCTTCACAGTATGTTATGATCTGGTGAAATACTAAATGCATTTTTCTCCCCTCTCTCTTTGCCTGAAAGAACTGGTATTTGTCCAAATTTTGAAACATTTTTAAGTATATAATTTTGTTCACACCCAAGTGTTACACTCAGCTGCCTCATATGATAAATCATTCATAGGACTTGCTCACCCAACTCACTTAATGAATTACAAGCAAAAATGTACAACTCTTGCTTAAAAAATGATTTCCCTTCTGAGTAATTTTTGAATAGTTTACTCTGCAAGATTTATTGTACATAAAAAGTGCTTCATTTACATTTTAAGAGCCATGTGTTTTGAGTGTATAGATAAATAGGCAGGCCTTTGTAGTGCTAGTTTACTCAGAGGTAACTTTCACTGAGTTCACCTGGACTAAAATTGTTGCATTATAGTCAAAACTTGGTTGTGTGAATTCATATTTTTTGGTTTCTACAAACTGAATAAAGACACCATTACTGTGGTCTTCATAACCACTCAACAAATGTAAATTTCACTTAAGCATAAACACTTTAGAGACTGTGGTGGAATCTACACACATATAAAAAAGCTGTGAAAATGCTTTTTTTAAAATGAATTTTCCATAGCTCACCATCGTCATCTAGTGTCACATTTGTATATTGCACTTTACAACACATTTAAAACGTTCTATTTGCAGCTGTATAGCTGAGTCCTGTGTTTTACTGCAGCTTTTAAGATGAAGAGAAAGAGTAACAGACAGTAGCAATGCACTGAGGGCACACAGGTGTTCTTGGTGGCTTTCCACTACGGAGGAAGAGCTCTCTGACCTTAGAAACAAACTAAGTCATTGTTAATTTTTGTATTACATTTTCTGGGAGGAGAGCACGTCTGGTATACTGCCTCCAACAGTGGGTAGAACATAGCCATTGTGACTAGTAGCCACTGACAGTCTTATCCTCCATGAATTTGTTTAGTTTCCTTTTAAAGCCATCCATGTTGGCAATCAGTGCATCTTGCAGTAGCAAATTCAACTGCTTAACTATGTGCTATGTGAACAAATTGTTCCTTTTGTATGTTCCAAATCTCCTGGACTTAACTATCCAGGGGTCCTTTACCTTTTTTTTTTTTAAACATAGGATGGTACTAAGTTCTACACTTATGAGAGAGAAAGACCGAGAGAATCTACATCATGCATTGACTGGAACTGTGAATTAATCAGTTACTTCCTCAAGTTGTTACAGTGTTACCTCGGGTTACAGACGCTTCAGGTTACAAACTCCGCTAACCCAGAAATAGTACCTCGGATTAAGAACTTTGCTTCAGGATGAGAACAGAAATTACTCCGGCGGTGGTGCGGTGGAAGTGGGAGGCCCCATTAGCTAAAGTGGTACCTCAGGTTAAGAACAGTTTCAGGTTAAGAACGGACCTCTGGAACGAATTAAGTTCTTAACCCAAGGTACCACTGTACTTACAAAGTTAGTACTTCAGATCGGGGGGGGGGGTAAAATGAGAGAGCAAGTGTCTTGGGGGACTTGCTCTCCTCTCAAACCCGTTACTTGTTATACTGCAACTGCCCTGTTACTTTTTCAAAACTTCCATCACTCTTGGCATTGCCACCATAGTCCCGCAGGTTCCCTCCAGGAACATAAAAACACAAGAAGAGTCCTGCTGATAAAAGTCCAAAGGCCTATCTAATCCATGTTCCTGTTTCCCACAGTGGCTAATCAAATCCCTATCTCCTTCCCCACAGTTAGTTTGATAACCTAGGTCTGCATCTTTACCAACAGCCTTTACAAACAAAATATCCTGCTCTGCAGCACCCAGAATTTCTTGTCCAACATTCTTCCATTTTCATTTTACATTTAACCCTTGCTGCTATATCATATATCATATGCTGCTATATCATATGCAAAACAACTTGTCAATGCTGCTCACACAGGCACACTTATGCCTGAGAAGACTTTAGTCTATTCCTACTGATGCTTGTCACATTTTAACGGTAGTGACAGGCAAGTCAGCTTTTCCCAATCTATGTGTTTATGGCGTTGCAATTCGTAGTGTTATATAGAAACAAATCAGTGTGTGCTGTTGAAAAGGAAGTGTGAAAAGTCTATAAGCACAGGCTAAGTCATGTTGAGGAGCAGCGTAAATGATCGTTTCTATCAAGTTGATGAAAGATGTGAAAACTTTCAAATCTGAAACAAATAAGCTTCTCTGGTTTAATTCCTTCCCTCACCCCAAATCTCTTAAAGCATATTGGTGCTGTATTTGAGTTAAGAAAAACTATTTGGCTAAACAATCATGCTGCTAGCTAGCAATTGTTTGGGCGCAATTATAACTCCAAAGGGCACAACCCTATAAAATCAAGACAACACATCAACACAAATAGAAGATTCTAGCCCTATCACAAATATCTGCTGCAGTTTAACAAGCACACATTACATCGAACTATCTGTTACAAAAGAATTTCAGAAATAGACTGGAAAGAGAAGTTGCTGAATTGCAACTTATTACCAAACTTAAAACCATGGAGAGACCTGGTCTGAATAGAGACATTGGATTCTTATCTCATTATACATGATAAAGCTATTTTTAGCCATCTCACCCCTTGCTTTTTCCTATAAGACCAATTGCAGTCATTAACAGTCGTCAACAGATTTACCACACCTATCAGCCAATCACCCATTCCCACCACCCTTCTGAGTAATACCCCTCCCCACCCTCTCACTATATTAAGGGTCTGATGACTTCTGTTTCAGTGTATCTGAAGAAGTGTGCATGCACACGAAAGCTCAAACCAAGAACTAACTTAGCTGGTCTCTAAGGTGCTACTGGAAGGAATTTTTGTTTTGTTTTCTTACAAATATACAAGATAGACAGGGAGGGCAAGGAGCACAAGGGGGGACCTAGTGGCCTTTCCATACCAAGCAGCCTTTATACCAACAAGCATCAGCACACATTACATGAGCAGCACATAATGCGCACAGTGCACAAACCAGCCACAATGATTTTACAGTTTTTAACGTAAGAATACATTTGAAAGCCAGAAGGAAAACTCACTTGCACTTACTGCTTCTGGACTAACTTTGCATGTCTGAGGATACTCTCGGCAAGACTTGAGCTATCAATATTTCTTGGTATAATCCAGGACTCTTAATGTGCCTCTTTCTTTGCACTGCTAGTGATGCTTCCTGATCATGAAACCCAGTTCCAAACAAATCTCTCATACAGCAGTAAGTCATGAAATACTCATAAAATTCAGCCTTCAAGTCATCAATAATTTTCTTGTATAAAAAAGAGATTCTTTAGCTTTCCTCTCATTCTGTAAATGCTAAATTCATTCCTAACATATTTTAAAATAATAATATGCAAATAGGCATGACAGTTAAAGAGGGTTTTAAAGTAAGGTTACTTATGAATGTTTAAAATGTCAGTCTTCCTGCCGGAAAAAGAGCGTGTTCGTGAAGTTCAATTCAATTAAGTTGTCTGTTCCCAGCTTACCAGCCCAAAAGGGATTAAGTTGCCTAAGAAAGTTAATGCTGCCCAACATTTTATGTGGATTTTACACAGGTTTTACTTTCATGCCAATAAAAGAGCATAATTGAAACAAATGCTGGCTTATGTTCTGCCATGTTACCTATGAAACAAGAAATGTGTACTGTGGTGGCATACATGAAGGTGAGCACAAGACACTGGAGGGGTTTTGTTGTTCTTGTTACTATGTTTACTTATACCCCATCTTTTTCCCAGACTGCGACTCAAGGTGGCTTACAGATAAAGTAGTAAAAGCTAAAAACACAGAAGGTGTTATATGTTGCTTACCAGAAAAAGAACAAGAAAAAGAAAAGAAGAAAAACTTGAGGCAAAGATGGCGCAAATAAGTAAGATCCTATTGTGTCTGGTCAAACAGGTCTAGCAGGTTTTTCATGTACAGTGGAATCCTCAGGATGCAAACGGGATCCATTCCGGAGCCTCGTTCGCATCCAGAAGCAAACACAACTAGCGATGGCACGTCTGCGCACGCCTTTTCGCCACTTCTGCGCATGCGCGTGACGTCATTTTGACCGTCTGCGCATGCGTGAGCGGCGGAACCCGGAAGTAACACGCTCCGTTATTTCCGGGTTGCCACGGAGCGCAACTCAAACACGCTCAACTTGAAGCATGTTCAACCCGAGGTATGACTGTAGTGCAAAAAACTGCCAATCTTTATTGAATTGTATACCCCATGTGCAGCACAGCCTCCATCACACTGCTCTTAAAAGGTACTATCTGCAGTATCAGTTAAGAAGGTGCTGCACTCAACTGAGTATGGCATTTTGGGCTTGCCATTGTATAGGGCTGGGGAACAGGAGCTCTGCCCTAAAGGCCACTTTAACAAGGGGGTAGGGCAGACGTTAAGCCAACCAATTTGTGCTTTCCTGTATCCTCCCTAGATCCCTTCTTCAGGGGAACTCTTGACTTTGCACCCTCCAGATGTTTTGGACTCTAACTCCTGTCAGCCCCAGCCACCACAGGCAGGTCAAAGCCCAAAACACCTGGAGGGCGCCAGGTTGGAGAAGGCTGCCTTCTGTACCAGTTTCATATGTTCTCATAAGATCATTTCACCCGGTTTCCGCATTAATCTGTCAACATTTTTAAATAATAATAATAATAATAATAATAATAATGAAACGTGTACTTAAATTCTCATTTTATTTTAATGTACACACTGTAAGCATACTTTAGCCTAAAATACACATTGTAAAATAGGTTTTAGTATATGTTTAGAGTCAAGAACTATATCATAAAACTAAATGGAACATGAAATCCAAAATTATATTCTGATCTGAGTATTATTCCGGGACATGTGGATCAGGCAAACTAGCTTAGAAATGAAGACCAGATAAAATTTGCCTCCATCTCTGCTTTAAAGGTCCCTTTCTTATGAGGAAATATTTACATGTAGAGTTTAGGAATAATCAGCTTCACAGTCAATACAAAAAAGAAAAAGAAATCAAATGCCAATTTCAAAGTAAGCCAAGCCAATACTCAAATTGCAAAACTGCTGAGCAGATGGTTTTAGGCATGAAAACAGGCCAATAACAAAGGATTGCAGTAAATCTATAGATGTATTGGATGTTGTGGAAACCTCTAATTACCAAAACATACACAAAAGTTGAAACAGTCAATGAAAGCTATGAGAGAAACAGAAAATCAATGTAGACTGCATCTTTCAGTTTTACTTTTATGTACAGAACTGAATTTTGGCCTCTGAGTTAGAATTCAACCTTGCGCTGCTACAATCTTTCTGTCTGTGCAAGCATTGCAGCTCATTGGATAGAATGATCCTTTCTCCTTACACGCTGTTCTAGGGATTCTCCTACAACAGCCAATTTCAGGGGGAAGGAGGGGTTGAGCAGGCAGAGGTGCTTGTGCAAAGCTTCCACTGATGTGACTCTGCGGTTGAATCCCACCTGCTGCGTTTGTGAGCTTTAGCAATTCTAGTTCTGTTAATTCAGAGGGGAAATATCAACACTAAATAGTGACATATTATTCCTTGTGCTAGAAAAACAAACATAGAAACCAAACCTCTACATATTATATGTCCTGTTTTATAACTTGTAGATATTACATTGAATTTTTATTATGTGAGCCACCTTGGATGAGCTGTACTGTACTTAGAAAGATGTCCTAAAATATTTTCAAATGAAGACATTTTGATTTCCACTCCCTTTTCCTTTGCTGGAGTAGTAAGCAGGGCAGCTGCATTCCCCTCCCAAAAAGCAAAAGATTGGAAGCAGGTTGAAAATGACAAGGAGAAAGTATAAGAATATTCGGCCAAAAAGAAGTCTCTTAGCAGTTCTTGAGAGGCTTTTGTGCTTCGGACCACTAACTTTTGCTTACAAAACTGCTGGCATCCATGTCTGGTTGCAATGAACAAGTACATAGTTTTCTCTTTTCTCCTCAAGCAGAAATAAGTCTTTAAAAAATCCAAATAGCTGGTCTGGCTGAAGAGGAGCAATGTTCTTGAATTCTGCTTAAGAGTGGTTATGGTTTTTTCCACTGGTGATCTTCACCTGTGTGCCATAAATCAGGCTGAGCCCTATTAAAATGCCTTAAATAAATTTTTGATGTTTATTGTTTCTGAAAACACTGTGGTGCTTAATTTTGAAAAATGATGCCAAGGCTTGAGCCTACTAACTCCCCTGCTTCCCAAACCCAGTTCTGCAGGGGAAAGTTGTAAAATTTAGAGTTGATTTAATGGTGATGGAAATACACTCTGTGCACATACTCAGAGGATCTATTTCTTCATTATTGTGACACATATTCCATTGTAGTGAGATTTATTTTTGGAATAGGTGTGGAAGTGAAGAACCTTTATCATTTAAACATCTAATTAAAATTACTGGTTTGTAACTTATATACAACCTACCCTCAAACTTTAATTGTTTTCCAGGATTCTGTGGCATATTACATGATCACAAATTTCTTTGTGTTTTCATGGAAGAACAACCCACCGAGGTGTCCTTATTAAAATATTTATAGCCCCCTTCCCCCTTGCCTGCCCAGATGCTATTGTATGCTATATGATCACAAATCCCTTTATATTTTCCTGGAAGCACCACCTCCACAAGAGCTGTTGTCATTAAAATATTGTTTTATACCCCCTACCAGGAAATGGTTAGAAGAGCTTACAATAAAACAACAACAGTCCAAATCACAACGTAGAAGCAATAAAAGGAAATAAAACTCATCACAAAGACTGGAAACAAAATATGAGAAACTGAACAATCATCAACCAGAGCTGAACAAGCTAACTAAATCGGACAAGAGCACAAGAAAGAGTTTAGAAAGAGTTTTGCTCGCTAATGAACACTAAAAACAAAGCCACCAGGAGGCCCTCCCTAGGAAGGATGTTATAAATAGACAAATGATAGACAAAACATTATATGCACCAAATTCAGAGTTTCTTCACAATATTTACTAGCCAATCACTTCAAAGTTCTCCATATGCTTTTGAAAAATATACAAATGCTTGCCTACCCTTGCCAGAGTCAGTGTCCCTTGTTTGCAAGTTTTGCAGCGGACCCGAAGCTTTCCAGGTTTCACAGCTTGGCAGAAACTTTTGCAGAAAACATAAAACCTGTTGTAGTTAGCAGCACCTGTTTGTAAGAAAGAAAAGCCAAAGCCTTAATTTGTCATAATATCAAGACAGAGAGAATTACAATGCCCCAAATTTACTGGAATTAAAGTAGACAACTATTTAAGAAACTTATAAAACAGAATGATGAAATACATTCTTGCTCTGTATACCTGGCAGCTGTTGTTGCTGTTGTTTATTAAATATCTATACTGCCTTTCATCCAAAGATCACAGAGTGGTTTACAACATAAAAAATGCACAAAAAGATCTAGCATAATAACAAACAATAAAAATACCCCCTTCCACACACAGTTTAAAAGGCCAACCCGATTGCCACAACAACCCGATTGTCGCATTACGCAGTCCCAAGCGCCATGCCGCCCACTGGCGCACAGCCCCAAACTAAAGAGCTGCTAGAAAGCACCAAAGAGGTGCCAGAACTCAGTTTCAGTGAATTCCGGCTAAAAAAAGCCACCCACACTGCCAGGCCTTGCTACCAATCTGAAAGCAACATTTTGGACCAACTGAGGTTTCTGGGTGGTCTTCAAGAGTAGCCCTACATAGTAGTCCAACCTGGAGGTAAAGAGGACATGAATGACAGGGGCCAGTTCCATCTTCCTTTTGGATGGACACAGTGCTGAACTAACTTACAGAATTACCCTCTATGTTGTTTTTGGTAGTGCATGGATTGTTGGCTGAGATGCAAAGTGGCCCAATGGGGATGCCCAAAGGAGCTGGACAAAGCCATGCAAGGCTCTGGCTCTGGGCAGTACTATAATGGACACTGGTGAAGCTGGCTGCTTATTACACCATGTAGTAGATAGGTAGCCGTGTTGGTCTGCCATAGTCAAAATAAAAAATTCCTTCCAGTAGCACCTTAAAGACCAACTAAGTTAGTTCTTGGTATGAGCTTTCGTGTGCATGCACACTTCTTCAGATACACTGGAGTGTATCTGAAGAAGTGTGCATGCACACGAAAGCTCATACCAAGAACTAACTTAGTTGGTCTTTAAGGTGCTACTGGAAGGAATTTTTTATTTTGACTATGGCAGACCAACACGGCTACCTATCTACTACTGGAACCATGGAAGGCACCACATTGAGCCGCATGAAATGGAAGTCCATCAACCTCACCAAGAAACTTGCACAGGTACAGACTGATATCTTCTTTCTTACTAAATGCAAGAACCTGGACATTATACCCAAGGGTCTTAGAATTAAGAACCCTCTACAATCCACATATCCCACTGAATATGCAAGAAAACTATGCAACACTTTCTCTAAGAAGCTGCTCAAACATCTGATCAGCGTTCTCTACTCTAAACAGAAGCTAATAAAGGAGGAACTCCTTGTACTAGACAACTCTATCAGGAACCACCAAGCTTGGCAAGAGTTTCAAAAGGAAAAACAAAACATTTACCACTCTCAACTGGAGCTACTGAAAAAACAGAAAAACAAGAAACTCTCCAACCTTTCCAACCTACAGGCTACTAATCAAAACAAGATCAACAATATTGTCAATCTCTCACAACAAGCACTCAGCCCAGCCGAGGAATCAGTCCTTTCACGTGGACTGTCATTCTGCCCTGCCAAATCCCCACACATGATTCAATTCTACGGGGATTTGGAAGCATTTTTCCGCCGTTTACGCCTGAAGGAGTATTTTCAACACACACAACAACAAGACAAATCAGAACAAACATCAACTTCACAACACAACGCCTCTCAACCCACTGGAGAACAACAACCACCCTCCCAACAGAACACGGACCACCAACTACCACCGAAAAAGTGTTACACAAAAAGGGACTCCACATGGACCCCTCCTGAGGGACGCAATACCACACTGGACTTGTACATTGACTGCTTCCGCCACAGAATCCAAACAGATGTGACCAGCAGTGTATCTGAAGAAGTGTGCATGCACACGAAAGCTCATACCAAGAACTAACTTAGTTGGTCTTTAAGGTGCTACTGGAAGGAATTTTTTATTATTACACCATGGTAAGAGTTTGGAGATGAATTTTTAAAAATTAAAATCAATAATTTTGCATGCAGCTAAGTTTGATCTCACAAGTCATGCTGGCGGGGGGGGGGGCAGCGGCACTATCTTAGTCTGCCTGCCCCACTGGCTTAGCCTTTCGCTGATTAAGATTGTATTCTTGCTTTTGGACAACCAAAATCCTGAGGCAGGCCCTGTTAATTCAGCACACCAAAATATGCTAGGATCACATTTGTGTGCACTGAAAGCTGTCAGGCTATCAAATGTTAATTTACTGCTTCCTTAATGAAAAGGCAATCTTTCAACATTAGACACAGAATGAAACAGAAAAGTTGACAAGTTACAGGTTTTTCAATTTATTGGACTAATTTAAAACGTGATAGCATTAAATATATGACTGGTAAGCTCTTGTTGTGAGCCGGCTCAGAGTTACTGTAATTAATTTACCTGTAGCTTAAGGTGTAAACTACATTTACTGGTGCCATTAAGTTGAGCGAACAGTGGAATAAAAAGAGGGCATGAGGAGGGGCAACTGTGTTCATTTTATTTGGGAACCACAATTTTTTAAAAAACAAACAAAAACTATTAATTGCAGTCTTTTAGAATTAAAAAAGTATTTGTCATGCAATAAGGGTAGTATTATGGATGTTCACATCCTTGCATGCAAAATACTCTCCATTTTTGTTCCCTCAAGTTAGGCTGCAATCCTAAACAAATTTACTAGGAACACAGCAGGACTTACTTTTGAGTAAACAATAGGATTGCACCATGAATTTGTTAAGTCAATAGTGTACATATTACATCTACGCTCTTATTTCTTTTTTCTGAGTAGTTTCTATCCCATCAGAACGCCACTGTTTTATTGACACTGTCAATAAGCTGCAGAATTCTGACAAAAAAATAATGTGCAAGATAAGAGTGGTGTATATGTGAATTATGGCATATTTCCAATTTACTGTACGTCGTAAAATCCTACACAAAAACACTGGGCTACCACTGGGCTAAGCTCAAGCCCCAGCGCCATCAGTCTCTTTCATGAATACTATTAAAAAGAAATCACAAGCATTAAACTTAACACAGCAGAAATATGTCTGGAATAGAGGTAGATGAAGCCTGCAAACAAGCAGGACCTGTGCAGAGATCCGGAATAACGTGTCAATTGTCTTTCTCACAGCATAGCTGCTAGATGGTGAGAGCACTACAGGAGGCGCACTCAGGTCTTTGAGAAGGGAGTAAATGGACATTTCCAGCGACCCATCTGCTGCTTTATGCAGATGGACTGGTAGCAATCTCACACTTCTGTAGCCACGTTATTGGGCTTCTGTAGAGAGCAATATTTCCAGCAATGAGTACAAGAGCAATCAGAATAAATTAAAATAACATGAATGTACTATGCCGTGGAAGCTGCACAAATCCTAATCTAACATTAGCAGCCCCTGTTCCCTGAGAATCGTTAGGACTAATTTTTCACAAACAGCCTTGATTGAGATTATCTCTCTTTGTTTTCAGGGGCAAAAGGAGGTGAAAATAAATCTGCCTCAAACACAACACCAACTCTGAAGTGGTATTAATGCAGAAAATTGCAATTATGGCATAGCACCAGCAATCACTAGAACTGCTGCAGTATCAACCTTACAACCTTGTCTTTCCTCATTCAATCAGGCACTATAGGATTTTCATGGAGTTTTCCATTAATATTTTATAGTACTGGCACTCTGCTAAAATGTGCAAATACAGCAATGGCCAATTAAAAACTAAAAATCTTATTTTTACATGCAAACTCTGGTGCTAAATGTGTGTGCATGCATAGACACGTGCTATACACAAGGTAGTATTTCTTTTCACATGAGGGAGAGAGGAAGTCTGTGTTTTATGGGAAAACAAAGACTCTCCTCCCTGAAAGAGAGGGGAGTGGTTGTGGGTGGGAGCCGAGCACCGCCCAGCAGGGGGCATCGCCCCCTGCCTCCAGCTCACCTGGCTGGCGCTCACGCCCCCCCCCCCGGTGGCCACCCAACCAGGTGCCGCGGAGGGGGCGTGTTCAGCAGCCTTTTGCTGCAGCGCCAGCCTCTCCCTGGCCTCATTCCTCGTCGTCGTCCCGTCACGAGTTGCTTTATCATGGATCATCCTCTCAGAGTGAAGACTGCGACACTGAACCCTGTGTGTCTGGTATATAATCATATATAAGACTGGCGTTAAAGAACCATTGTGTTTGTTATTAAACACACCCGATTCATTTTAACCCAAAGCACACAGCCATTCCATTTGACAGATTTTTTATAACTCAATGCCTTATAGTACATATAAAAGACAATCACCCATCCTGGTCACTAGACACTAAAAACCAATAGCACAAGTACAGAGAAAATATTCATAGTGGACAGATGTAAAGGAGTGACAGTCCTAGACATAGGGATACTGGAGTACAATGGAAGCTCCTAAAGGCTTTTGTGGCTAAAGGAATATCTGACAAAAGAGGGCAATCTCCATCACTAGACAATTATATGACAAGATCCCTCATGGAACTCTCTCACAGAAGACCATGCCTGCTGCGCATTTGTACCCAAACAGTATTTAGAACAACTCTGGTTTACATGCAACAGTAATATTCATTTTTGTCTGAAATTTCATTGCTCTTTTGCAGCACTCCATACTTACAGATTTCCTGGTTTTGTGCAGGAAACAGGTCCCCCACAATTATCTGCTCAGAGCAGACTGGGAAGCCCTACCCTGACATGGGAAAATGCAATAAACATCCACACCGTCTGGTGAGGCTCTGGCCACTCTCTGGGACAAATTACAGGTGACTGCAGCTCCAGATTTTAAACCTTAGACTGCCCCTTCTCAGTTGCATGGCATCATGAGAGTGAGTGTTTTAAACAAAAGGAGCAGAGAAGATGCTTAACCCTTCACCTACCAGCCCATTTCCCCCTGAGACCTCTGCCCACCCACAGTTGATTACCAATGATCTATTCTAGACCCAAGTTTACTTCTCAAATGTATGTCCAGAGCTCATGTCAAAGCAATGCTTCCCATGGACACTTCGTAAAGAAAGGAGAATATGCTACCAGACCATTCTCATACTTTCTACAGTGTAACATTCAGTTTGTCCCTCAGTGCATTAAAGTGGTGCCTTGGGTTACAGACGCTTCAGGTTACAGATGCTTCAGGTTACAGACTCTGCTAACCCAGAAATAGTACCTTGGGTTAAGAACTTTGCTTCAGGATGAGAACAGTAATTGAGCGGTGGTGGCGCAGCGGGAGGCCCCATTAGCTAAAGTGGTATCTCAGGTTAAGAACAGTTTCAGGTTAAGAACGGACCTCCAGAACAAATTAAGTTCTTAACCCGAGGTACCACTGTATTCATCAGTACCTCATGATGATTAAAACAATTATTTATTAGGAAAAGCCCTTAATAAATTGCAAGTTTTCGCTAACTTTCAAATGAGCTCTAGTTTGAACTAGATTATATATTATTCTATGTAACAGGGATGTTATTTCCAAGCTGTCAAACTTTGGGAGTGGAGGAGTTGATTTAAAAATGAGTATTAAAATGGCAAAGGAAACTAATTTGATTCAATTGTTTAAACTAAAGAGTTCAAAACCAATCCTCCCTGAGGCCAGTAATTTAATTTGGTACATTAACATCCCTAGGTAAATCAGCCTGTCCATAGCAGATGATGGGTGAAAGCATCATTATATTAACAAACTTAACTTTTCATTGACTGGATTAATTAAATACAATGTACTGAAATGGAAGTAAAGCATTTTCTACGTGTTTAAATAAAGAAGAAATTATTTGCCTTTAGAGCCAGAAGCAGCACTTATTTGTTTCATACGATGTCATATACTTGCAAAAGGAAAAGATAGATACTTGGTTTTTTTTATTGAAATGCAGAGTCCACCCTTCAATTCCTAGGTCAGTTTACAACACAAAATAAAACACATGCAATAAAAAGCATTTCAAAACATAAAAGCAGCAGGAGCCATAATCTAAGAAGAACAGCATAAGAACCTCTCGGAGATAAAAGGAGTCTGTATTAAAGAATTGGGGAACTAAAAAGGGCTGGACACGAAATGTCATCAGCACAGGCCCGAGTCAAGCCTCCCTAGAGAAAGCATTCCACAGTCAATTGATAGCAAAGACTGATATCTGATTTGGATATACAAAGGAGCTAAAAAATAGAACTGGATCAGAAGGAGATGAGGGCAAGACAGAAATCTCTTAACATATACAAAATCTGTGTACAGTATGTTGTAGATGCATCAATATCACTGTGTTTTGTTGATAATGTGCAGCATGGAATAGTAGAGAATTCCAGCTTCTGTTAAACAAGACTATCTTGGCACAGGCAAGTTTGTGAAAGATCACAGAACCAAAGATGACCTTGTGCAGGTAAGGTCTCCTGTTGAAGAATTAGGTTTAGACTCTGTTACCTCTATGTATGTACCACCCTATACCCTATACCCTATACCTCCGGGTATAGGGTGGTATATAAATTCAATAAATAATAAAAATATGTTCACACACTCATCTTTCTAGGATCATTTTGTGGTGAAGGGATCAAGCGTGTACACTCCTGCGAATTGGTGGGAATTAGCAAGCATGAAGAGGCATTTGGTTGGCCACTGTGAGAACAGGACGTTGGACTAGATGGTCCTCTGGCCTGATCCAGCAGGGATTTTTTTTACGTTCTCCCCATCACGTTATATATAAGGCATTGTGATAACAGGGATCCTTGGGGATGCCCAATTTGCACAATTCATCCAAATTAAATGGAGCAGGAGACTCCACAACTCAATGCTTTAAATGTGTGGCCAGAAGGAGAATAACGCCAACCCCATCCCTGTAGAAAAATTGTTGTCAACCCAGTGCAGGGGTCTAATTTCAGCCCTTTCCAAGGGACTAAATGGTGAGTCTCTTGCATTGCATTCTTCCTTGCCTTCCTACCATCTTTCAGACTCCACATATTCTATGCAAATATATCTAATATAATCTGAATGCACGGATCTTGGCATCAGATTGGAATACTTTTTCTTTTTTCTGTTTAGCACCCACTGCGTCTGTTTTTGGTTTGGTTTGGGGGTTGTTGGTTTTTGCACCCACAGAGTCTCCATAGTTCTATTTTGTTTTTTAAATGTAACATTAAATATGTAAGAATGTATACTATTTTTGAATGGGTATATAATTAATTTAAGAAATTGTTGCAAACCATATGCTGAGACGGCTGTTAAATCAAAGTATCACATGATTCCAAGTTATTAACAGCACCATGACTTTAAAATAATTCCAACATTCCTTTTGAAGTACAGTAATTAACAATATTCTATTAATGATCACTGTTAAAAGTGGGTATCATTTAAACAATAAACAAGCCTCAGCCAGCTTTTATTTGGTTCATATGGTCGAAGCACACATGAGAGCCATGAGAGAAAACACATCTCCAACTATTTAGTTTTTAAAACTTCTGAGAAAGAATTGTACAAATACCTCAGTTACTGGCTAGAAAATGTTGAATCTCTGTTTGGGGCTGTATTTATTCAGTCTGAAACTAACAGCTGGTTTCTGATGCACATGGCTAATTTCATTTTTGAATCCAGATTGTTCATCCCATTTACTTCCAACTGCTGTTGGCTACCTCCCCCCACCCCCAGCCTCCCCCATCCTTCGGCTGACTAAATTTGAATTTTACAGAGTTGCATAAATGCAAATCATTTCCTTCACAGCAATCCCTTTGTACATCTTTCAAAAACAGAAAGAAAATTCCTTATTTTGTAAATATAATGATTTGGGTTAGGGTAAACACTGTTCTGCTGAGTTGGCTTCATTATTTGTATTATTTACCTGTTTGATCAAAACTTAAACCCACAGACCACAGACCAAAGAAGTAGGAGAAATGAATGTCAGGAAAGAGCTCACGTGACGAGGGGAAGAGGATGACACCATCTTTTACACGTAACCTTGTCAGTTCTGAGTAAAAATCCACATTTGGATAAGTTGCTTAGTAGCATATATCCCAGAAGTAAATCTATGGTCCCACTGTGTGTGTGTGTGTGTGTGTGTGTGTGTGTGTGTGTGTGTTCTCTTCAGTCTCCCTCAGTACCAATGTCTCTTTAGATCAGGAACAAAACTCATAGCCACAGAGTCTCATTACTGAATTTCCAGGACTCTCTTAGTTACAACAGTAAACAAAATGATTTTCCCCCCAAATGTTTTTTTTAAAAACACATTCATTTTCTTCATCACATTTATACCCAATTTCTTCTTGAAGGAGCTGAGGTTGTCTGGGTGATCATGAGCTTGTCAGTGTCTCTCAGCCTAAATTACCTCACAGGTTCTTCTGAGGATAAAATAGGCAGGAATCGAACCACGTCTGTTGCCCTGAGCTAAAGACCAGCTCCAACTTTCAGAGGGCAGTCAGCAATGTGCTCGTTGGTAAGTTACTTTATGATTTTAAATTTTAAAATTCCCATAGTGACCCTGATGTGGCATTATTCACTACACAGTCTATATATCAGCACCAATGGGCTCCAATAAGGCCATTGGTCTGTCTGTTTCTTGAGGATACCAGGTGCTGGTATGAGGCCTGTCTGAGCTCTTTGGTGGTGGAGCAGAATAAAAGTAACTAGATCAAATCAGAGAGATGTGTATATGAAAGTGTTTCAATGTACACAGCTCACACAGATGTATTATTACTACTACTTATTACATACTTCTGCTACTACTACTACTATTACTACTACTATTAACACACCCTTCACTCAGGACAAGTCACAACTAAATACCAAAAGTGATGTACTCTTCAGCTTCCTGGTCGGTTTATTTCAGGTTCTGTTACATTACTAAAATAAACTTTGAGCAGCTCAATCTTGTCAATGCAACTTTGTTTAACTACTGCATCTCAGCATCACCAGGTCATGCTTTTATCTGTAAAAATCAACACAACAAGTGTGTGCATAAACAAAAGAAAGTGTACTTATGGTAAGATGAAGGGAATACGATCTAGCGTGGAGTAAACATAGCAGCACAAGAAAAGTATCTGCTGGTATCTTATTTAATCATATTGGTGCCTCATCCAGAAAGGACATGTTGACATGAAGCCAAAGTCATATATCTGTCTATATAAAGCACCTAACAGATGTCAGCATGTCAAATTCAGGCAGAAGAAAACGTTATTTCATTAATTTTAGCAATTTACTTTGAGCATATTAGTGCACCTCTGGCATGAATATAGAACTATTTGCATTCATTCATCACACTTAGAATGTATTCACAGGCCAGCATACCACCTTCTGTCTTTTCAGATGCCTCCACAAAAAGCTTACCTTCTGGAATTAGGGTAATCAACTACCACCAATAAAATTCAAACATGATTCCTAGTTACTATTTATTTATTTCGGGGGTCTCACCAGCCAAAGGTTTCTTCCAATTAAGGAGGAAATCCATGTACTTCAACTATATGTAATACCTTTTTTTCTATTTTGGTGCGACCTTATTCTTAGCAATTCTATACCCTTGGCCATACGGTGTGGGGTTTTTTACAGAAAGTAGCCTTAATACCTAGGTCTATACAATTATGTGTAAGCATAATCCACTTTGCTGCAAATAAACTTGATGCCAAGTATAATGGCATTCATTTATCACGAGATGAACAAATTCAAGGTACCGAGTTCATTGATCTCAAAATATCAGCAGGTGCACCAAATGATGCACAAGATATTTTGGCTGAGCTGGCAGCATATCGTGCTAAAGAAGATTTTTTTAGCAAGTCATATGTATTGAAGTTGGTCGAAAAAGTGGATGCAGTTGTTTGGTGGAAGGGAACATGCTTTGGCTCAAAGCTTAGCAGAGTGGCTAAGGACATTTTAAATATGCCACTAACGACAGCTGCAACAGAACGTAGCTTCAGTACTTATGGAGTTATTCATTCAGCAAAAAGGAATAGGCTTACTGTAGACAGAGCAGAAAAGCTTACATATGTAGCTCATAACTCGTAGAAGAGAAGAAAACACAGCTTCTAACACGCTCATTGAATTTTACACAACCATCAACTTCGTTCTATGATCTCCCAGATGATCAGTGTGGACTTGAAAGCTCTGTTACCAGTGGAGACGAAGATGGTGACTCATCCTCTTAAGATGTTTGAGGAGTCAATATAAATTTATAATTTTGAGACTTGTTACTTAAAGCCTATTTTTTTAATAAATTCTTTCTTGTGACAATTTATCAGTTATAATTTAAAAGTGTGTTGCCTTACTTGTCTAAGCAGACAGTAATTTGCATTTCTGATGTTATGTAACTTGTCATTACAGATTATTTGTGTTTTATTTTCTAGAAATAATAGCATTCATTTTAAACTTTATATTGATTATATTGATTATATTGATTGTATTAGTGCTGCACTGAAAATACTGTACCATGTAGATATGCTTATTAAAGAACGTACTCATGTAGTGGGCCTGAGGTTTTTTTTTATATCCCTTTTACTTTAAAAGCTACATTTCATACATACACAACATAATTAGAATTCAAAATTGATGGTAACTATACGGTTAGTGGCAGGCTTAGTGATTAATGTGAGTCATTCACACTGAATTTTCAATTTCATATTTGGTAGAAAAAATTCACTACATTGCCCCATTGAATAAAAGTATCTATACAGTTTTTGGTTGCCATCTGAACAAGTTTAAAGGTAAAGGTTACGGGACCCCTGACCATTGGGTCCAGTTGTGACCATTAAAATTATATCATTTTCAATGCATTAAAATATTCTCCTATTTTAAATGAAAATTCTCTAATATTCCCATTAATCGAGAATATTCTCCAAAAGATTATTCTCAAGAATTTAACATCACTACCCATGATATTCTTGCAAGGAAGCTGGTAAAATGTGGGTTGAACGAGGCAACTGTTAGGTGGATTTGTAGTTGGTTGACTGACCAAACTCAAAGAGTACTCATTAATGTTTCCTTGTCATCCTGGAAAAATGTGACAAGTGGGGTGCTGCAGGGTTCTGTCCAGGGTCTGTTGTTGTTCAACATCTTTATAAATAACTGGGATGGAGGAGTTGAGGGGATGCTCATCAAATTTGCAGATGACACCAAACTGGGATGGGTAGCTAGTGCCGCAGAAAACAGAATCAGAATTCAAAATGACCTTAACAGATTGGAGAGCTGGGCACAAGCTAATAAAATGAATTTCAATAGGAACAAATGTAAGGTTCTGCACTTAGGCAGGAAGAACCAGATGCACATATATAGGATGGTGGACATCTGGGTTGTGGTGGACCACAAGCTTAACATGAGTGAACAGTGTGATGCAGCAGCAAAAACAAAGCTAACACTACTCTAGGCTGTATCAACAGAAGAATAGTGTCCAGATCAAGGGAAGTAATAGTACCACTCTATTCTGCTTTCGTCGGACCACACTTGGAATACTGTGTCCAATTCTGGGCACCACAATTTAAGATGGATGTTGACAAGCTGGAACGTTTGCAGAGGGCAACCCAGATGATCAAGGGTCTGAAAACTAAGCTTATGATGAGCGCTTGAAGGAACTGGGTATGTTAACCCTAGAATAAAGGAGACTGAGGTGAGATACGATAGCCATTTTCACATATCTTAAGGGCTGTCACATGGAGAGTGAACATGCTTGTTTTCTCCTGCTCTGGAGTGTAGGACTCAAACTAATGGCTTCAAGTTGCAAGAAAGGAGATTCCGACTAAACATTTGGAAAAACTTCCTGACAGTAAGAGCTGTTCTGCAGTGGAACAGACTCCCATGAGAGGTGGTGGACTCTCTTTCCTTGGAGGTTTTTAAACAGAGGTTGGATGGCCATCTGTCATGGAAGCTTTAGCTGAGATTCCGGCATTGCAGGGGGTTGAACTAGATGACCCTTAGGGTCCCTTCTAACACATTTCCTTGCTCAATTATTTTGACTACAATAAAGAGGTTGTCCTTGATATTCTGTTTAAATACACTTTGCTAAACATGGTCATAAAACATAAATGTGTACCTGGTGGGGAAATACAAGAAAAAAATGAGCCTGTATTATCTAGGAATGTGCGCACACACACACACCTTGAAACAGCTACCTAAAGTATTTGAAGCAGCTGCACGTTCATTCCTCTTGTGAAGAGTGCTGTTCTTACATTTTTTCACTGTAATCAAACAAAAGAATATAAGGATTTTTAAAAATGGAACTTCTGTTTTTATAAATATTCAGTATCTCAGTAACTCTAGATGCTTATTTTAAAGCAAAGATTATATTCCTCACTTGGAATAAATCAAGCACGTGTTTCCTTATGGTATGATAGGACAAGTAACTTGTTTTTTCCATACCTGGATAAATCAGTCCCAGGACTGACCAAGGTTGTGCTGGTAAGACCCAATTAACTTCCAAGACCAGTGCCTGAAAAATGGTCTCTTAGCTGCCTTTTTAGAATAATTTAACTTTAATACAGACTACATTTAAATTTGTTTCTTCACTGCCTTTAATTAAAGATGTCAAAAAGGATCAAGGGCAGTATAGCCCTTCATATCATCCTTACACCAAAGACTGCAGATTATATTGCAATGTACCACAGAGTATACACAGTTATGTTTGGTGCAGGCAGGCATACAGCATGAACCATAGACTCACAGAATTGGAAGGGACCGCAAGGGTCATCTAGTTCAACCCCTTGCAGTAGCCTGGGACTTTTTTTGTAGTAGTGCATATTTTAGGATAATCCCAAGTTTGTTGATATATTTCTCTTGTGCATGCACTGTAGTTTTGGTGACAAACAGACAAAAACAGAAAGATGTCAAATTGGTATTAGTGTACAGTGGTACCTCAGGTTAAGTACTTAATTCATTCTGGAGGTCTGTTCTTAACCTGAAACTGTTCTTAACCTGAAGCACCACTTTAGCCAATGGGCCCTCCTGCTGTTGCTGCACGATTTCTGTTCTCATCCTGAAGCAAAGTTCTTAACCTGAAGCACTATTTCTGGGTTAGCGGAGTCTGTAACCTGAAGCATATGTAACCTGAAGCATATGTAACCTGAGGTACCATTGTATAGGCTACATGCACACATAGTTAAATAATGATTTTTTCCCTTTAATTTCCCTTTAATTTTGGCCCCCGGTAAGGATGCAGGAGAATTCTGATGGAAACTGGAGAAGAAATTGCCAATGTCCAAGTATTCACCCCATGTCTAGAAATGAATTACGCTGTGTCAGGATGTACTGTCATTTCAGAGGCATTATTTGGGTGAGAGTGGGTAAATACAGCAGCCCGCAATTGGGCAGGGGCAACTTCATGTAGCTTCATACAAACAGAAACTTCGTAAAAATTAAAAAAAAAGTGTGGTGGGCCGCCGAGCTGTCAATAACAGTTAATGAAACAGAGAAGCCTCCATAAAAAAATTAAAAATTATCCTGTCCCTTGAGTACTAGACCAACAATGCTGCTCCACTTTCACAGTGTAAGAGAGGTCCTGAAAGTAAAGTGGTGTATTTCCACACGTGATTCAACTGCCTGAAATATGGCGGGTGACTATAAGACCTAGAGTCTTCTTGCTGATATGCCCCACCCACCCCATCCCTTATGGAACTGGCTGTCCAAGGAAGTGAGATTTTCCGCCTTCTAAATGGCCCTTAGAGCAGCTAAATGAAATCCTTTTTCTGATATCCTTTGCTCAACATAGACGTATATTGAGAAGGTTTGTTGGATTGCTTGTAAATACTTGCCAGATGAATTGGTTATATAGTGTTAATGGCTTCTTGATTTTATAGAAGTTATTTTGCATTGTTATAACATGACAATTTAACTTGATTTAACACTGTCTACGAAGCACTTTTTATTAAGAAGTGGTACACAAATGGAATACAACAGCTTTCCCTCCAGCAACAGGTTTATGCCTCTTGAATGGCAGGGGTGGGAATAAGTGGTTTGAGGAGTGACTTACATCAGAATAGCACCATACAGTTGGCTTAAACCTAACCTTGTATGTATTAACACATCATTAATGAATATTGTACAAGAAAAATTATGCAGATGTCCTAAAAGGGGAAGGAACTTTAAAGGGAATCAAATTGTGGCAAACCACCCAGCAAATTATTGGAAGGGGGAGAACGATCAAAACCGATCTAAGTGAGTTTTAAATATTCCTTACCCTGAATAACTCATATGGGGAAGAAAATAAATGCCATAAAGTCTAATGCAGCTATGGCAGAAATCTGGAGCATTAAATTTTATATTAAACATATAAATTATTCAGAAAAATCTGTAACACTTCCTCGTAAGGGTCAGTGATAAATACTTGATAGAACATAAAAGCCACAGACATGCTTATAAATTAGTTAGTATGTTATGAATGGTATTATAAACTCTTAATAAGCCGTAACTGACAGCATTAACTATTCATGGCAACTGTCATAAAGAAGGACATCTGCATATCAATATATTTGAGTTTCACAGTAGACATAGCTAGATATAGATGTATTTATAGGGCGACACCAAGAGACAAACTGAGCATTTGGCTTCTTTGTCCTTTGATGTTATTATTAGTAGATAGCAAGATGTCTATCAACTGTTAGGAATGTGTGTGGAAATATGGCATAGGAATAGATGATTTCTTTTCTTGTTCATTTAATTTCATTTGAATCACTTTTTCAAAACAATTGCGCTCACACATGCATGTCAGAGAAGCGCGTGAGAAAAATCCTACAATTTATCTGCAACACACTCATGTACATGACCCTAAAGGGCAACACTAGACAGGAAAATCTTCTCCAAAATATTTTCTGGCGTGTATGCATGACACATGACTTCTCACTCACACCTGAAGTCGGAGGAAAGTTGGCAGGGAACAGAAAACAGCAAAGGGACTGTGTTGTTTGTACAAACAACAGCAGTTGGAGAAGCCATTAGACAGGGACCTGGGGAGATTTCACTAGAAGCAGTCAAGAAAAGTGGTACTTGGGGCCTCCAGATCACAGAGGAGGGAATTGGTTGGCACACACATTGTGGCTGGAGGCAGGGAGGGGGTGCATTTGGAGTGCTGCTTGGACTGTTTGCAAGGCAGTACACATGTTCTGAAGAATTCCAAATGCTGCCCCCCCCACACCTCTGGCCACAATGTGTGTGTCCCCAGCCACACTCCACTAAGACAAATACAAACAAAAAACAACTGTAAGTTTTCTTGCTTATACAGTGGTGCCCCACAAGACGAATGCCTCGCAAGACGGAAAACTCGCTAGACGAAAGAGTTTTCCGTTTTGGAGGTGCTTCGCAAAACGAATCTCCTATGGGCTTGCTTCGCAAGACGAAAATGTCTTGCGAGTTCCTGCGGGGGGTTTTTCCTCCCCCCCCTTTTTCTAAGCCGCTAAGCCGCTTATCAGCTGATCCGATAAGCCGCTAAAAGCCGCTAATAGCGCTAATCCGTCAATGGGCTTGCTTCGCAATACGAAAAAACCGCTAGACGAAGAGAATCACAGAATGGATTCTTTTCGTCTTGTGAGGCACCACTGTATATAGGATTTGACTATGTCTCACTCCAGATAACATTCACCATGGTAGCTAAGGCTACAATTCTATGCACTCTTTCCTAACTTTGAATAATAATAATAATAATAATCATTTATTTATACCCCACCCATCTGGCTGAGTTTCCCCAGCCACTCTGGGCGGCTCCCAATCAAATGTTAAAAACAGTACAGCATTAAATATAGGAGGATTACACTATATGACAATGGAGACTGCATCCCACCCTTTCAGCGGGTTGATTGGAAGAGGAGCTGTGACTGCATAATAAAATAGCAACCAATTCCCAGCCTGGCAGACACCAAGAGGTGCTCAAGAAAACATGACTCCTCAATTACTTCTCTCTCCTGCACATCAGATGCATTCCCATTCCTCTCCGTAGATTGCCACTGGCCTCTTGGCCTCTTGAAAACATTAATGCACTTGTATATGTGAACTGTGCCTTTCCTTAAAGTATTAACAGGGATTCAGTGGAAGGGGGTGGGGGGGGGAAAGCTCCTTGTCTGAGGAGAGGGACACTTGCCCCCCCTTGCCCTCTCTGACATCACCGACTCCCACCAGTACCAGTACCAGTACCAGTACCAAAGAGCAGCTGTTCTTCAAAGAAAAGCTATTTTTACCTAAATTAATTTTGCGCCTAGTTGCACTGCAGTCACATGAACAGGTTATATTAATTGTGCACCTGAGGCACACATGGCCACACTGAAGTAATTTGAGCTTTTCCCTTTCCCAATGAGAATCACATCATTATGTGGACAAGGGGGGAAATGACCATTGATAAGAGGGCTCCCCATCAGAGAACTACAGAATTTCCTAATACCTCAGCTAGGCAAAAACATTTCATTACCTTCTATGCTAGCGTAAGTCTAGACAATAACAGGCATTTTACACTGATCTGCAGCATTTCTTTCCATCCAGGGTGCCCTGTTAACACAGAACCTCTCTTAAATGAGCGGCTTTTAAAGATGATTTACTTTCCAAGAAAATAATGAGGCTCAGAAAAATGGACCAAGAGAGATTTAACTATAATTCATTTGGATGTCACATTCTAAAAGAAAGAAAGAAAGAAAGAAAGAAAGAAAGAAAGAAAGAAAGAAAGAAAGAAAGAAAGAAAGACCATGCTATATCGATAAGAGAGACACAGTTTTGTCGGTGTGTTTTTTTAAAAAGAGATCTGCTTGTTCTATAAAAATCCCTCTTGTAGCCATCAATATCTCTTTCATTTATTTAGACTGACACTTTAATAGATGTCCAGCAAGACAGAAATTATTATGTCTATATCTATGTCATGGCAATTTGTCATGGTACATCTTCACAGTATGTCAATGTTGTCTTGCTTTGTTGCAATGCAAAATCACAATGTTGGCTAAACAGACAGACAAATGCAATTATACTATTGAAAGCTACTACCAAATGGAGTTTTTATTTATTTATTTATTTATAACTGTGATATTGGGTTAGAAGGATCCACTTTTTTGCCATGACAACAAACAACCTGAGATTCCTCTTTGAAAATGGCAGTCCACAAATCTTTGTAATGGGACAACTAACTCTAATAGAAGAAACTCTGCTATCTTTAAAAAAGAAATTCACATTAGTATCATTCTGAAAGGGGGGGAAATTAAGATAGAGAGAATTAAGCAAAAAAACACATTAAGAGGGAAATGGTTCTGTATTGTATTGTGAATAACAGTCTTGGGAAAGACCCATTGGCTTCAATAAACCTATTTTTTGAAGAAATGCATCAACAGTATATATGCAGTACAACAAATCATCATATCTACTCAGCAGCTGTTCATGCACAGCAGCTATTTCAGATGCAGGCATTAGTGTGTTGTTTCATTTTGCAAGACTGTGTCACTAATTCAAAGCAGTACACATACTTTACACTGTATCTGAGAATTTCCTTACTTCTTGGAAATGGCACCCTCCCATTCCAACCCTTGCATTACACCGCTGAAAGAGAACAGAGGTGCACAGGGAGACTGTATTGTGCCATGAATATGCATGTGAAACCTGCCTTTGCAATGCCTCACAGGAAAAATAGGCTAGAACCATCGTTTGAAGATTAAAGACAAGGGAGACATCATTGAGTTAGTTCAAAAAAAGTTAATGTGTTCACGCTTACATTTTTAAGTTATTAAAACTGTTTTGTCACACCTTTGTGATATTCCTTGTTATCACAGCATGACATTCTTTAATATATACTATTAGAAAGTGGCAGACCTCCTTTTCAGTCTGAGCAATTTGCCACAGGCAATGTGGAATCCCACCTTGCTTGCCACAAGGAATACAATCTGCTACAAGAGCTGCTTGTTCACTCACTTTTTGTGATGGCTCCACACATCACTGCCATCTAACTGTAATCTTCACAAGTTTTTCCAGCAATTGTTCTATTATTCCCTACCACAAAAAATCCAGCCTTAAAAAAAGAGAGTAAAGCAGCAGCTTAATTGTCACAAGTGTAGACAGTTCTTAGCATCTCCCCTTTTCCTCCTGATGGTTTCCATTTGATTCATTACTTCCTCGTTCCACCAATAACTGATTGGTCCCCTAATCAGAGAGTTTCTCTTGACTGTTGGCTGCAAAGAGGGAATCCTGGTTGCTGTGTCTTAATGTTTGTGTGGTACTGGGTGTGTGTTAGAGAAATGCTGTGCTTGGTTGAAGAAAAACAGCTGCAAGAGGCAGCCTGCTTTAGAGATCTTGTTCAGTCCATTGGGGAATGGAGCATCACAGGGGCAGGTGTATTGTTGAGCATCAAACATTTGCTCCCCTGTGAAAGTTAAGGTAGGTGGGAGGGGTAGTTCAGCACATGACAGACTCAGTTTTCTTTTTTGAATGCAGGGAATGCACAGCCAAAGGGAAAGTCACTGCATACACACCTTTACCTTTCCACATTAGAAGGAGAAAACAAACTTCCAGAACTGGTTAACCAACCACAAGGGGTGAGAAGAAGGCAGACAGTATGGACAAAACATAATGAAATCTGTGTAGACACTCGGTTGCAATTATGGATAGAAAAAAAATTGGGAAACAGACCATTACTATACCATTTAGATACTGCCTGGCTCTAAATGGGTCAGGCCTTGAGTGTTGACATGGTGCTTACTAGAGTAATTGCTCTTATAGTCAGTACTTTCTCTGACATTTCAAAATTACCTCTCCTGACAAAATTATTTCCCTTTTAATGTGTGTTTTTGCACCAAATACCTAGCTGAGTGGCTGAGTCACTGGCATGACTGAGGAGTTGTTTATGGGTGGTACTGGTTGGCTGTATAAGCAGTGGAAGAAAATACACTGATTTCTAAACTTTTGCTATGAGAAAGAAAGAAAAAAAAAGAAAGAAAGAAAGAAAGAAAGAAAGAAAGAAAGAAAGAAAGAAAGAAAGAAAGAAAGAAAGAAGCATCACAGTGCTGTGCCACTTACTGAGACGGGACAGGGTGAGGGTGAGGTTGGGGCAGTGCAAGTGCACCAGCAGGAGCACCAGATTAGCTCTGCCAGTCTGCTTACATGGCTCTGGCTTGCTGCAGCCCTGCCTTGATCTTGCACCACCCCAGTAAGGGACAACGACTGGAGGGCAACAGCACAACTCCACTCTTTTGCACCAGCCTCTCCTGAATGAAAGAGTGGGAAATTTAGGCAAATGATAACTAACCTAATGCAAATTGACTCTCAAACTAAACATCTGTTTCCGTTTACACCTTATAATTGGTTTTCTGCTTTTTTATTTAAAAAAATCTATATAAATTCATGATCCCCAGTGTAGATTAGCACAAAAGTGTTCTCAGATTAATTAATTTTGTTTATTTATTTTAGAGCAATATCGACAATGATTTTATGCAAATATTTTTTCTCCCAAGAGTCCAAATTCATGGCTTTCCCTTAAACAGTGAGGTAGCTTATTCACAAGCCACAGTAGTTACAATCCACCACCAACCAACAACTGTGTTCTAAACTCTGGCTTTCATTAGCTTAGATGCTCTGATGCCACAAAGCTTTTCGGCCATCTTGAGCCAACCCCCTGTGTGATCAGGGGAGCAGGAGAAACTTTGGCTGTGCATTCTAAGGTCAGTGAGCAACCTTTATTAAATCATATCATATATGTTTTTGCTATAGACCCTGACTTTCCATGAAAATTTAAGGGTGGAAACTGGTTAAGCAATTTTGAGATCTTGCAATAAACAGTTATCAGCATCAACTGTGGTCTCTCTGTAGATAATGTATACAATAGTTTTCTCCCAACTCCTTTGAGACTTAACTATTTTTTTAGGGTATTAATTAGATACACTGTGGGCTCACAGGGCCCATAATTTCAAGTGGCAGTAAATAAGAACAAACAGAAGAGTACTAATCTGACTTTATTTCCCTCGCCATGATTACATTTATCATTTAGTACAATTTCTACTATGGTCTGCTCACACAACTAACTGAAGTTGTGCAGGGGAATTAAAAACAGCAAACCCCTATGAACCTCACTCTCAGATACGAATGAAAATATAGCTGTGCCTTTCTTCCATAAACTCTCTCACTGCAAACATTCTTATGGAAGAAACAAGAAATTCCAGTGAAAACAAAACATTGCTTAAAATGACCAGAGGAAGAAGAGAAGAAGAGTTTGGATTTGATATCCCGCCTTTCACTCCCTTTAAGGAGTCTCAAAGCGGCTAACATTCTCCTTTCCCTTCCTCCCCCACAACAAAGACTCTGTGAGGTGAGTGGGGCTGAGAGACTTCAAAGAAGTGTGACTGGCCCAAGGTCACCCAGCAGCTGCATGTGGAGGAGTGGAGACGCGAACCCGGTTCCCCAGATTACGTGTCTATCGCTCTTAACCACTACACCACACTGGCTCTCAGAGATGTTTGGTGAGTTGCCATGATGCAATGAATTCCCCAAAGCATCTCAGGTTCCACTCAAAAGAATGCTACTCACCTTGGCAAATATGAAAGAAGTGAAGCAAGTAGGGAAATGGCACCATACTCATTAGAACTAAAAGCATATGATATGAATGAGGTTCCCAGCATTGGCAAAGACTGCAATAAATTACCAAGTATGCATTCTGTTTGCTGAAATGGGCTCAATTTATCATTTTACTGAAAAGGTTCCATTATGTTAATGTCTCAGAAAAGCACTTTCTGCTGTTTTTAGAAGGTCAAGGGGGAGATACAAATTTTTATATTTAGAATTATGTCAGTGAGGAAGACTGACATACTAATCATCACTAAGGCCAGCAGGAGATACTGTGTATGTAGCCAACTTTCAAACCTTTTTTTTGGGGGGGGGGGACATTGTTTTTGCTATCCTAGCTACAGAAAAGTACAGTGGTACCTCAGGTTAAGTACTTAAATCATTCCGGAGGTCCGTACTTAACCTGAAACTGTTCTTAACCTGAAGCACCACTTTAGCTAATGGGTCCTCCTGCTGCCGCTGGAGCACAATTTCTGTTCTCGTCCTGAAGCAAAGTTCTTAACCCGAGGTACTATTTCTGGGTTAGCAGAGTCTGTAACCTGAAGCGTATGTAACCCGAGGTACCACTGTAATGTGTGTTTTAGTTTGTATGTTTAGCATTCAACAGGGGTTTTGGTAAGTGCACCCATACTCAGTTGTTCCTTGATGATAATAGAAGTAATGACTTAATTAAAAGTGAATGTTATTTAGAAAACCTTGCTTCAAACAACACCAAATTAAAGAGTGTGATATGTCCTTGTGGCACATTGCCCAGATATACACACAAAAGGTAATCAAATACATTTCCTTGCAATGCAAACAGACTACATAAGAGGGTCAGAAGGAAACATTCCATCCAAAGATAGCACTGTGTAGTGCAGTTAAACAAATGTGATTTTCCCTGAAATATATAATCTTGTACATTGTTACCACGGCAAGAGGAAATAACTTGAGTTTGTGCAATGGGTTTTTTAATCCAATATGATCTGTTTGTGGAATGCTTTCCCCATGGAGGTTTGGCTGGCGCCTTCATTATATACTTTTAGGCACCAGACGAAAATGTTCCTCTTTAACCATGCCTTTGGCTGATTGACATCTGATGCCCTTTCAGGGTGGTATACAAATTTAATAACATGACAGTTCCTGGTCTTTGAAGTAATTGTCCTATTAAAGTAGATAACACTCTCTGAGTTTATGCTCATTATGGATGCTTTACTCAACCCAAAGAAAGAACTGGATTAACATCAGGAACACTCTGAGTCAAGTGTCATGCAAGGTGCCGTAAATACGTGTTGCAGTAGTAATAATGAAAAATGACAACAATAATAGTCATTTGTATTGCTCTATTAATGTACCTCGCAGAAGAGTAATAAAAGAAGAGTTTAGAATCCAAATTCCGACAGAGAAGGAAAAGAGGAGTGACAGGTAACTTATGCGCTTATGGCAGTAATGTGCTCCCCACATTTTGCCACTGCTGTGGGGATGAGCATTGCAGGATTGTGACTTGTCATAGCACATGATATTTTTGTGAGTGTGGAACCACAATTTTAATTCAAATCCCACTTGACTACAGAAGAGCAATACCTCAGCAGTGCTAAAGGCCACCAAGCACCAATAACAACTGAAGGGCTTTTAAAGTTTAATGGGCTATGACAAGGAAAGAAAAATGTCTATCACAGTGGCAATACCCTCACCACAAAGAATATTCTGCCTGAGTGTTTACTTTCTCACCTCCGCCCTAACCAGTTTTTTTCTTCTTAGTCCCCTTCAGTTACTCTGTTAGGATAAGAGAGAGATCTCTATTCCTTCCCTGCAGAGAAACATGGCTCCCCAAGGGCTACGCATAGGTATCACAGGAATCTATTGTGTACTGGATTAATTAATCTCTTTACTGTAATTGGAGAGCAATAGGTCCCCTACCAAGTGAGTACATAATATTTCCAAACCTGTATTACATTGCTACAAACAAATGTATATGATATTCATAAAATAGATACCTATATTTATCTATTCTTGCAGGGGGAAAAACCAAGATTGACCTATGATAAATGCTTTGTTGCGGCTCCTCCTTATGCCATAAAACATGATAAAGCTTTGAAAAGATAAACTAATTAATGTATGCAAATTGAAGAAGATACCGCTTCTGCCATACATTTATTGATTCACACTGATCAACATGGACTAAAAGTACATTTATCTGCAAAATGCATTATAACATTAAGCCATCCAAGACTGGTACTGTGCTAATAGGGACATTATTTCTTTGTGCAACGTGTGTGTGGTTGCAAAACAAACAAACAAAGACCTGTGTTGAACATAAAGGCTTGGTTTTTGTATATAAAATGGTAAATTCTTAGACATTCAGGGTTTGTTTTTGTTTTTGATGAAGGAGGCTGAAAATGGGTCATAAGCAGTAATAACTGTGCCGTTGTACTTGTCTTAGATTTAGCTGGTTCACTTGTTGAGTGTTTATGCAGGTTCATGTTCCACAATATCAATATAGATGTGCATGCTATGTTGGAGACCATTTTGGATGGATCAATGCTCACATTAGATGGTGTTCTCAAGAAGATGATGAAAGAAATAAAAATGCAGTTTATTTTAGGACTAAGAGTTCTCAGCCTAATCCTTTATTAAAATAGGGAAGAGGGGAGGCACATCATACTGTTACTTGACCTGAAACTAATTTGACAGTATAAGTTTTAGAAATGTGACAAGCAACTCAGAAACTTGGGTTTCTCATTTGCCTCAGGCAAAAGTGGAACACAGAACACTTTTTAAAATGCTCTCTAATAATCCACAACTAAACAACATAAAGATCTAGTCTTAGCCCTTTTAAAGAGCCTTCATTCTTACCATTTCAGGAAGGGGCTACAGAAAAATTGTTTATTTCACTCCTGGGTTAGAGTCTTGACCTTGCTTTATTTGCGCTTTCTCCTTATCCAACCAAGGGAGACTCATACCTCTTAAGCTTCACCATTTTTTGGCTTTCTGGGGCTCTTGGATTCCCTCTGTGCTCGGACAGCTAGCTGTCTCCATTTGCTCCTGCCCTTTGTGAAGCAAACAGAACAAATAGAAAAATACTTCCATCCTCCCATACACTTTACCTGGCCCTTGCCCTCCTTTCTGTTCTGGATGCAGCGATTGGTTTGTCAAGCAAGGAAGGAGAACCATCTTCTTTTTCATCTAACCACCCTATGCCCATTACACTACTCTAAGTTTCCAAAGACAGACACCTTCTGCCCTATCAGATAACATTGAACTACAACCCCATGGACATTGCCCATGCTGGCAGGAGTTGATGGAACTAGTGCCCAACAGCATCTGCAAGGCCAAGGGTTCCCTGTCCCTTATGTATACTGCTAAAGAAGAAGAAGAAGAAGAAGAAGAGTTTGGATTTGATATCCCGCTTTATCACTACCCGAAGGAGTCTCAAAGCGGCTAACATTCTCCTTTCCCTTCCTCCCCCACAACAAGCACTCTGTGAGGTGAGTGGGGCTGAGAGACTTCAAAGAAGCGTGACTGGCCCAAGGTCACCCAGCAGCTGCATGTGGAGGAGCGGAGACGCGAACCCGGTTCCCCAGATTACGAGACTACCGCTCTTAACCACTACACCACACTGGCTCTCAAATTGAATATATTTGGTGGTTCTTTGCCTATTAGACAAAGTATTAAATCTGCCGTCTACATTACAAAAGCAACAAGTAACAATGCCAAAAGAATAAATATATAAATATCCAACAATCATTCAAAATAATCAAAATCAGAGTGCATAGTTTTCTCCATCCTTACATATAGATACTGTGGAAATGAGAGTGTCCCTCATTTCTCCCTACAATTAAACAACACAAGATGCTATCTGTTCTGGAGGTAAATCAGTCAAATGTCCTATCCCTGTCAGTTTTGCATCTTCCTCCATAAACTACCTCAAAGAACACGGAAACCATGTGTCACAATTATCACTAGTACAGATGGCTGTGCTTACATCATCATCAACACTCTAAATTAAAACCTTGTTTTTTGCCTCCCTTTAGTCATAGTGAAACTTGGAATATCCTGAGGAAAAGAAAACATCCCACCAGAGACTCCTTGTCATTAACTACCAGTCAAGCAGAAATGTCACTCAGCTCGGCTGTCTTATTCATGACAAGTAAGATATAGTTGAGCTGAATCATAAAATGAAGTAGTTGGAAAGACAGGGGCCATCTGCATCTGCTGTGCTGTCAGCCTGCCATCAGGACTCTTTGCTAAGTTTTGGTTTGTCAAAGTGGGATTCGTTATGGCTGGGGGAGTTATGAGTAGCAGACAGCAGAACCAAATACTAATGCACTGTGGGAAACCTAAGCAGATGTGATAGCTATTCCAACACAAGCATCAGCCTGCAAATAATAATAAAAAATCAAATACTGAATACAGGTGTATACACACCTGAAGAAAGAAACAATATAAAATGTGGGCTACATCCACCTGAGCTGATCAGATTGAAATGACAAGGCACCCCTCTTGCCACATTATTCATTCAGAATGTGATGTGTGGAGCATTGCGAGGCACTAATTCGGTCCTAAACTGCACTCATTCATCATTAGTTGGCAGCATGAGGTTGATCCAGTCAATTGTAGAAGTTGGGAACCCTCTTGCAATTTGCAGTTCTTTTCTACAGTTCTTTTAAAATCACATAAAACTATTTAGTTACTTAGAATAATCAGTGTTAGTTTGTTAAAAAAGCAAATAGGTGAGGGGGGATATGATAGAAATGGATAAAATGATGCATGGTGTTGTGAAGTTTCTACCCTCTCTTACACAATGCTAGAACTTGAGGCCATCTACTGAAGCTGAATAGTGGAAAATTCAGATCTGACAAAAGAAAGTAGTATGCAATTTGCTCCCACAAGATGTAGCGATGGCCACCAACTTTAAAAAGAGGATTAGACAAAGTCATGGAAAATAAGATTCTCAATGGCTACTAGCCACAATGGCTATGTTCTAGCTCTACCCTCAGGAGGAAGGATGCCGCCGAAAACCAGTTACTGAGAATCCCAAGGGAGGGGAGCACTGTTCCACTCAGGTCCAGCTTGGCACTTCCTAAAGGCATCTGGTTGGCCACTGTAAGAATAGGATGGAAGACTAGATGAGTCTTTCGCCTGATCCAGTGGGGCTTTTCTTATAGAATCATAGAATCATGGAGTTGGAATAGACCACAAGGGCCATCGAGTCCAACCCCCTGCCAAGCAGGAAACACCATCAGAGCACTCCTGACATATGACATATAGTTTTAGGTAGTCTGCCGTCTTTTGTTAAATTTTGATTTTGTGACTTATCCATGTTTGTAGATACCACCCCATTCATGTCTCCCATCATAATGATGTTAGTATAGTCCAAATAGTCCAGCATTATCTCATGCAGCTTCTTGTAGAATTCTGATTTCCCCTCATTTGGTGCATAAATTCCTAATATCAAAAAATTTTCTCCTTGTGACTGTATTTCAATTGCCAATATTCTTCCTTGCTCATCTTTAAATAAGAGTTTTGGTGACAGGCTCTCCTTTGCATAGATCACCACTCCTCTTTTCTTGACTCTGTCTGATGAAATAAATTCTTGGCCTAGTCTTTTGTTAATTAACACTTTCCTGTGGAGCCTAGTCACATGAGTTTCCTGCAAACAAATAATGTCCAATTGTTCTTTTTTCAATATATGAAAGATTATTCTTCTTTTTTCCGGGGAATTTCCTGTTGAGGTTGGAACTTAACAGGTTAAGTTCTTCCCATGATGCCACACCATTCTGACGTCAGTTTTGGAAGCTTGGGAGGAGCTTGGGCAAAGTTTGCCAGTCTCACTCTGTACTGTGAGGGAAAAGGAGTAGTCCTACAAATGGCTGCAAGCAGTCCAGGAGAATCCTGAGATATGTCGGAATAAAGAGCTGTAAATAGACAAACCGGGCTCTGTGTGTTTGTCTGGAAGCTGAGACGAGCTGAGACGAGCTGCGTGACAGTTTTACACCGCTGTGTTTTACTCTGCTGGGCGTGACGGAGAAGATGGAGCAGAGTCGTGCAGAGGAAGTGTGCCGGACCTGCCGAAGCTGCCATAAAGAGCTAATTGAGGATAATAAATCAATTAGCGGGGTCGCGCCAGATAATTTAATTGCACAGGTTATGGGTAACCTAAATCATCGATCGTAAAACTGTCACGGGAGGCTGCCGAAAAAGCTTTGAAGTCTGCGGTGTCGAGCAGGAGGCACGGCAGGAGGCGGAAGCAAGCGGCTAGCTGAAAAACGCAGAGATTTGCCTGTGTTGCTGTGGAGCCAAGAGCTGAGAGCAGCAGGGAATCGTTTCTCCACGCCAGGGGAGCTGGTGATCTTGTGAGTAAGCTTGGGCCCCTTGGGAGAACGGAAGACAAATGGCAGGCAGCCAGGTCTTGGAGGACATTCCGTCTGGAAAGCTCACTCTAAGAAGTTGGGCAAGGACGTGAAGTCAGCAAGGGCTGTCTGGGAATGTGCTGTGTTTGCTGTGAAGCTTCAGCAGGAGGCCAGAGCCCTGGGGAAGGAATACAAAAGCCTAGAGATGGCTGGAGCCCCTATTCCTGACGATTTAGCCTCAAGGAGTGCTAGTGAGCAAGTCGGGGGGGCGGAAAGTTCCAAAGGCAAGTTTGAAAAGTTTTCCACTGAACCTGCTGGAATGAAGCGGCAGTTCAGGGGGGGCGGATCTGGCAAGGAGTGCTTTTCCGGAAGAAGGAGGGCCAGGCCAGCTGAAAAGAGCCCCAGGCAGTGTTTTTCCACTGGAGTTCGTCATTGCTACGTGTGTAAAGCTCCGGGACATCTGCGGCGAGATTGCCCCCACCGGAGCAGAGAGGCAAGACAGGATGTTGTCAAGGTCAACTCTCATGGGAGCCAGTCGGGTTTCCATGGCAACCAGTCTGGAAAAACAACCAGGCGTGGGACTGAGGCTGGTGGACGTGCCAGGTGCCAGGAAGAGACTTATCAGATCACGGCTAGTCTGGCGTTGACTGAAGACAGCTGTGGGACAGAGCTAAGTGTTGACTCTGCAGCTAATTGCAATTTGATTCCAGAGACACCTGCTGTTGAGATGCGGTACTGCAGGGCTGTTTCAAGTGGAATGACTGTAATGTTCACAGACGGAATACAAAAATCAGTCTGTGGTGTGGCTAACGTGTTTTTCTATCCTTTACAGGAGGAGCTAGAGGTCTATGTTGTGCCGGGACTGAAGTGTTGTCTTTTATCTGTATCAGCTCTAATGAAGCAGAGATACAATATTTGTTTTGAAAATGACACCTGTTCCATTTTCAGAGGAGGGAGACAACTGGTCAACATGCAGAGGGAGAACAATGTCTTTGTTCTGGAGTCACCTCTGGAGGGTGGTGGGAATGCTGGAAAAGCACAGGCGCAGTGTGCTAAGGTTCCCAGTCATGTGCAAAAGTTGCACAGGTGCACAAAAGGGTGTAAAATTACACAATGTGGGAGGTCCCAAGGGTGCAGGGCATGCAAAGGTGCAAAGGTGCTTGGTTTTCCCGGGTTTGGGAGGGTAGCCAAAGAGCCCTTTGAGCTTGTTCACACAGATCTGTCAGAACCCATGAGGTCTGAGAGTCTGGGTGGGGCCAGGTATGTGCTGTCGCTGACAGGTAACCACAGCCAGGTTGGCTGGTGTTTCTCTCTCAAATCACAGGGGGAGGTGGCGCAACTGATCCAGGATTGAGTTGCGGAGGTGGAACGAAGTTTCTCCACCAGGGTGCAAGGGTTCAAGAGCGACCGAGGGTCACAGTTTACTGGGTCTGCTCTGAAGGAGTTTTTCAAGGAAAAGGGAATACGTCACCAGGTGACGGGTGCAAAGTCTCCTCAAGGGGAGGAGAGGGCGGCAGAGGCTGATCCCGGTGATGGTGACCAGGTCCAGGATCAGGGTTCAGAACCCGGTGATGGGGACCAGGTCCAGGGTCAGGGGTCAGGGGAGGTTTGGGCATCTCCAAGGGTTGTGAAAGGAATGTCCAGGTGTGAGGCTTCATCTCCGGTAAGCGTAATGGAGAAAGCTCACGGAAGGGTTGTCAAGTCAGAGGGGGAAAAGTCTGACGGAGAAGACACAACTGCTGGCCCAAGTGGGTCAGAGGGGTTTCAGGTCACGGGTGCGTGGGAAAGTGTCGCACAGTGTGATTCTGGGAGTGTTGAAGGGGTTCAACAGGTGCCTGGGAAAGATGCCGGGAAGGAGCACAAGGCAAAGGGAAAGGTGTTGAACTCAAAAGGGTCTTGTCAGAAGGTGCGGCAAGAGGGGGTGTTGAGGTTGGAACTTAACAGGTTAAGTTCTTCCCATGATGCCACACCATTCTGACGTCAGTTTTGGAAGCTTGGGAGGAGCTTGGGCAAAGTTTGCCAGTCTCACTCTGTACTGTGAGGGAAAAGGAGTAGTCCTACAAATGGCTGCAAGCAGTCCAGGAGAATCCTGAGATATGTCGGAATAAAGAGCTGTAAATAGACAAACCGGGCTCTGTGTGTTTGTCTGGAAGCTGAGACGAGCTGAGACGAGCTGCGTGACAGTTTTACACCGCTGTGTTTTACTCTGCTGGGCGTGACGGAGAAGATGGAGCAGATCGCGCAGAGGAAGTGTGCCGGACCTGCCGAAGCTGCCATAAAGAGCTAATTGAGGATAATAAATCAATTAGCGGGGTCGCGCCAGATAATTTAATTGCACATTTCCGCCGTTAATGTTCCAACTAAGCAGCTGCAGAGACATCCTGGATTAATCTGTTGGTCATATAGTGGCGTCTCTTCCTTTTCCTCTAGTCCCGAGGGTATAGGCGTCGGTGTAGCTCCAGGCGGTGGTGGTGGCCAAGATGCTACTGCTCCCTTTTGAAGGTCTTCTCCGTGGCCGTTCAGGAACTTTTGCTGGTCTTCTGTTGTTTTAATTTTAACTTTCTTTCCTTTGAAATTAAAAGATAGTCCTTGGGGAAACTCCCACCTATAAGGGATTGTGTTGCCTCTCAGTAGTCTTGCTAGTTCTGTATAAGTAGCTCTAAGGTCCAAAAGTTGTTTCGGTATGTCTCTGTAAATTTCTGCTCTTTTGTCTTGAATAACGAGTGATTTTCTGAAATGAAGGCCTAGTATCTTGTCTCTCTCTTGCTTGGATCTCAGAATGATCAAACAATCTCTGGTTCTGTCCTTCCTTACCACTCTTCCCAATCTAAACGCAGTTACAATTTTAAAGTCTTTGTCTTCCTCTATATCCCAGAACTTTGAAAATTCTGATGTCAAATAGCCGATCAAGTCTTCTTGTTCAAGTTCTGGAATAGCTCTTAATCTGAGATTCTTTTCCCGATTTCTCAATTCAACCATAGACAGGTAGGCCTGTTGTTCACCAATCTGTTTATGCAGTGGCTTCACTTCTACCTTAATCGCCTCAACTTTCTTATTAGCTTCCTCTGCTTTTTAATTAGCTTCCTCAACCAGTTTGCGATTTTCTGCCGTTGCTCCTTGTAGATTCCCAATTGCTTGTGTGTGCTGGGCAACCTGGTCAGTCAGTTTGCTAATCGAGGATGTAGCTTGGTCAATTTTTGTCGATTGATCATCCACCTTTTGATTTAGAATTGCCAGTTGTTCCAAAATTTGTTTTAAAACTGTTTCAGATCCTCCTGAGGCCATATCCTCTGATACTGGTTGCCCAACTTCCCCTTCTTGTGCTCCCAGAACAGCTGGGACAGATGATCTGCGTGATTGGGAAGTCAAAGTTGTTTGAACCAGTTGTACTGATTGTTTTGCTTTCGTTTTAGCAGATCTTGTTTTCCCTGAGCCACTCATTCCACACCTGCCTATGTGTCAAGGTCAAATTGTATGCTGTCCCATGGGAAAGACAGTTCCAGAGTGTAAACAGCAAGGCAGCAAAAAGTCAAAATAAAGTTTAGTTCCCAGACAGTTATAAATCCAAAATCCTCTAGGGGGAGTACCACTGTAGTTCAAGAAAAGGAAAGAACTTTTTCCGCCATTAAAGTCCCTGCAGTCCCATACAAGTCACAAAGGGTTTTTCATGCTTTTTTAACGTGTAGAGCTCTTCCCCAGTTAAAACAAAGTCTCAAAAAGGGTGCAAGTAACAGTTTCCCTGCTAGTATCCAAACAGTAGCGCTCAAAGTAACACTTTCAGTTTAAAATACAGTTTCCGCAATTTGACAGTTCTCTTATATCCTGGCAGTCCGGAGATTTGGCTTCTTAAGTCTTTGTAATCCACAAAAGAGAGGAAAGTTCCATTTAAAGTCCTAAAAGTTTAAAGCAGATTCCCTTCTTTTTTCCTTAAAAAGCAGCACAATTAATACACGACAGTCCCAGATTTTTAAAGTCCCTTTTAAAGCGCCTCCCGCTTGTCAGAGTCTTTGCTTTGATCTTACAAGCACGATCGGAAGACGGACTTCCTGTTTTTCGTCTCCCGTTTTCAGCCGAATTTATTGCTTTAGTCCCGTAATTTTTATAGTCCCTACTCATGGGTATGTTGTTTGGAGTCTGATGTTTCAAGAAGAAAGGTCAGCGCTGATCAGCAGCAGCCGCGCGGCTTCGCGTCCACAGAAAGAGCGATGAACTCACAGCACCGCTCCCCCTTCTACGTTCCGGAGCCCCTTACGGGGTTCCTTCTCCGTTTCTGGGGGGGCTTCTGGTGCCCGCCGAGTCCCACGGCCACGGGCTCACTCTGCCCATGGTTTTTCTTAGTGGGTTGTCGCTGTGCCGCAGCGGACGACCCTTTTCCGCGGAGCCCCTCTTCAGAGCATAAAGAGGACCGCCATTGCTGTTTCGTGCCGCCTCCGGAAGTCCAGCTTGGCACTTCCTAAAGGCATCTGGTTGGCCACTGTAAGAATAGGATGGAAGACTAGATGAGTCTTTCGCCTGATCCAGTGGGGCTTTTCTTATAGAATCATAGAATCATAGAGTTGGAATAGACCACAAGGGCCATCGAGTCCAACCCCCTGCCAAGCAGGAAACACCATCAGAGCACTCCTGACATATGGTTGTCAAGCCTCTGCTTAAAGACCTCCAAAGAAGGAGACTCCACCACACTCCTTGGCAGCAAATTCCACTGTCGAACAGCTCTTACTGTCAGGAAGGTCTTCCTAATGTTTAGGTGGAATCTTCTTTCTTGTAGTTTGGATCCATTGCTCCCTGTCCGCTTCTCTGGAGCAGCAGAAAACAACCTTTCTCCCTCCTCTATATGACATCCTTTTATATATTTGAACATGGCTATCATATCACCCCTTAACCTCCTCTTCTCCAGGCTAAACATGCCCAGCTCCCTTAGCCGTTCCTCATAAGGCATCGTTTATGTTCTTATATGTGTATTTGCAAAATCAATGGATCCTACAGAATTCACTACCAAGTTCAGTACAGAACCACTGCTTTAGGACAGGGGAAGGAATCCGGTAAATGCAGTCCACATTCATAGTTCAGATGAGGGAAATGATAATACCATATGATGACATACTGCCATTTATTTCTAAATATTAGGTGGCGATATTTGGGGAAGAGTAAGCACTGAACTTTATGTTCAAAACTTACCATATTTTTCCGTGTATAACACGTCTCCATGTATAACATAGCCCCTATTTTTTGGGACTCCAATAAAGAAATCCCCCATATGCACTATCTGTGTATAAGACGACCTCCATTTTTAAACTTAAAAAAATTGTGGGAAAATATAGTCTTATACACGGAAAAATATGGTATATAGTCCTTCCTGGATCTACCACTTAATGGTGATGGTAGGTAATAGTTTAAAGAGCCTTGCCCACAGAAAATGAGCTTATCAAAGTGAAAGCTATGCTACAGCCCTTTTCTCAGATATGCTAGCTTTCTACCTAGAGGGGGTTGTATCCAACTAAGTCATACTCAGAGTGGACCCATTGAAATAATGAAACCACTGAAGTTATGACTACCTTAAGTCAACTGATTTCAGTGAGTCTGCTCTGAGTATGACATAAATTGGATACAATCCATGGAGCAGGTGTTGAGGGTTTTCTTTTTCTTTTTTGTAGAAGAGTGTTCAAACCCTCAAGTCTCTCCCAGCCATGTAGTCTGAGAGTCTTCCTCAGGTATTGTCCCAGAAGGGATGTGCCACTAGATGTTCAAAACACGTATAAAACCATAGAATCATATAGTTGTAGAGTTGGAAGGGACCCGGGGGTCATCTAGTCCAACCCCCTGCAATGCAGGAAACTCAACTAGATCATACATGAGACACGGCCATCCAACCTCTGCTTAAAAACCTCCATCACCTCTTGTGGGAGTTGGTCCCACTGTTGAACAACTCTTTCACGGCACTGCTTGAATGGAACCTAATTCTCCACATCACAACTCTTAAATCTCCTTTCCAAATTATTCCAAAAGAGTTGAAAAACCAGGATATGGCATCAGATTACCAGTTCCCTGACAGCCAGAGAAGGAAAGCTTCAACCAACATACTACTATGACTGTGGTCCTCAGCCTGTTCCACTGCTGGCCACAAAGCCCTTAAACTCTAATGATCCTTAAACTCTCCATCATGCAGAATGCTACAAAAGGTTGAAGAGAGCTGTGCTTCTTGCTCCTTAAATCTAAACATTCCTCTTTAGCAAGAAGATCATCCCTCCATGCCTCTAGATCCCTGGCAAGTGTTGAATGACATTGTGCCTGGGAGCTGAATGACCACCTCTCTGGGAGGTAAGAAACTTATTAACATTTAAATAGAGATTCCCAGGAGGGCTGGCAGACTAAACAGAATACACAATGTGCTTCTTGTCTATGACAGCGAGGATTAAACAAAGAAACATGCACACCAGCATGACTGGCTGCTGATTCCCAAATGGATTTGGGGAACTATAAAATGGCAGCAGCCTTGTCAAGCAAACTCAGGATAATCACAGCATGCATCCCTTGAATATAAGCAACAGGGCTCAAAGAACACCAAAAACAGTGCCCCAGCCTCCGGGGTTTTTATATATGGTTCACCAAAAAGACAGGGAAAAGTTGTGATTTCCCTACTGCACAATCAGCTTTAAAAGAAACCTTCTGTATTTTGGATTGTGTGGGTTCAGCAACTTACCAGAATTGCCAGCTAGAGGGGAGATGCCGTCATCCACAGTGTCTAAAATCACAGCAAGGCCAGCTGAGTGAGAAGGCAGCAGGTTGGTGTTGAGATCCACCCGAGTGAGGCTTTCAGCTTCTCCTCCATTGCTTGTTAGAATGCCAGAGACATTTTTGCTTTCCGTCTCAACCTCTTCATCCTTTTTCTGTGGATTCTGAACAATATGAACGATACTCTGCTGGGGCAGGTCACAGCTCTGAAAAACAAGAATAAAGTCTCCATCAATATTCAAGTCTGAAATAAAAGAAGCATTTCCCATCTCCAGTTTGGTGGGGTTTTTATACAGAGCGATTCCCTTATCTATTTCATGTAGAATTTCAATGAATAATAATGGGGCTGAAGAAAAAGTGACAAAAAGCAAACTGCTAAAATTAGGATTGCTGATGTTCACTACAGGGTCACAATGCTTAGACAGTTCTAAACATTTAACAAGAAAACAGTGGGTCAGTAGCAGCTCTGAACAATATTTTGTGAAAAGCTATATGCTCTCTGAAATCTTATAAAGATTGCAAACCCACATTTACTTATTTGAAACATTTATAATTGGTCTTTCCAAAAATTCAAGGTGACTAACAACAAAGTGGGTGGGAGAAATACTACCCACACCCCCCCACACACACCCTGTTGTTGTTGTTAATTTTATTTATAGACTGTCCTTTGTCCTCAGGGCAGCAGGGGTGCCAACTTGAATAAAATAGGTAAGTCCCCATCCCACATAACTAATCACAAGATGTGGCACGCACACACCATTTGAATGGCAATGCTCATCAACTTTGGGGTCCTCCAGCCCCATCAAATATTTTAGGGGGGAGGAGTTCATCCTTTAGGAGCTGGCTCCTATGCAGAGCAGTGTACACTACATAAAATAATAATAAGGTAAAGGTACCCCTGCCCGTACGGGCCAGTCGTGTCCGACTCTGGGGTTGCGCGCCCATCTCGCTTAAGAGGCTGGGGGCCAGCGCTGTCCGAAGGCACTTCCGGGTCACGTGGCCAGCATGACGAAGCTGCATCTGGTGAGCCAGCACAGCACACGGAAACACCGTTTACCTTCCCGCTAGTAAGCGGTCCCTATTTATCTACTTGCACCCGGGGGTGCTTTCAAACTGCTAGGTTGGCAGGCGCTGGGACCGAGCAGTGGGAGCGCACCCCGCCGCAGGGATTCCAACTGCCGACCTGACGATCGGCAAGTCCTATGCGCTGAGGTTTTACCCACAGCACCACCCACGTGCCTAAAAATAATAAAAATTAATAAAAAATTAATAATAATACACAATGTATATTAATTTTTTAAAAAAATGCAATTAATTGACAATATGGCAGCATACAAATCAGAACAAATAACCCAGCACAGTCTCAAATGCCTACGGCAAAGCTTTCCAAACTGTGTTGTGACACGTTAGTGTGTTGGCTGCAGTGTGTAGAGGTGTCTCGTGAATGCTCCCCATTCTCTTCCCAGAGGGTTTGTTTAACTTTTGGTTTGCTAGTAAAACTTATTTACTGTGTCGCGAAATGATGCATGTCTAAAACGTGTGTTACCAACATGAAAAGTTTGGAAAGATCTGGCCTAGGGGAATTCATGTCTTAAATGTATTTGGGGGTGTTGCGGATCCAGCTCTGTCACTGGAGGTTCAGGAAGTCTCAGTGGCTAGAAGTGCCTTTGACCAACTTCCATGGCTACGGCCATTTGTTGACCAGGAAAGCCTTGTCAACAATTTTGCTGCAGCATTCTGTACTAACTGCAGTAAAGGAAGCACCACATCGCAGTATTCCAGTATTGAAGTAACCAGCGCATGAACTAATGTGACAAGGCTGACCACCTCTCTGGGCAGTGGCGTAGCGTGGGTTGTCAGCACCCGGGGCAAGGCAAGTAATTTGCGCCCCCTAACCCGTGGATTTGTGCCCCCTAACCCTAACCCCCAGATGTTGCGCCCGGTGCGGCCGGCCCCCCCTGCACCCCCCACGCTACGCCACTGTCTCTGGGAGGTAAGAAACTTATTAACATTTAAATAGAGATTCCCATAAAATAAAATATATAATGAAAACTTTGCATCAAGGATGTGTAACACACCTTGAGAGGCAGGGAGTTGTCCAAGTGAGGTGCAACCAATGGGAAGGATGCCTTCCAGGCCACTGCATAATAGGTAATATCTATCAACCAGAACCATTAGAAGAGCATCACCTGCAGATCTTAAAAACCGGGTTAGCAGATTCTGAAAGATGTTCTCTTTCAAATATTTGGGCACCAGGTCATTTGCAGGGACGGTGTAGGAATATTTGTACTTTAATGTGTTCTGCACTATTGCTTTCCTCCATCCACCCCCACATCTGACATTTGTTTATAATCGGCCAGGGGGCGGGAGGACAACCACCACCCTTGGATCATTTTTAGAAAGGCAATATTTGTGTTGAGTTCTTACATAAAATTCTAAAATGTGAAAAAATGCATTTGATTCTTGAAATTGAATTTAAGAACCTTTTCCCCAAGGAAGTAATAATCCAGTCAACAGAGACTTGTCAGAGCAATGACTTTACTGGCTTATTAATCAAAGAATGCTAATACTAAGCTTTAACTTTCAACTCCATGTTAACATTAAATAGCCTTTTTTAACATTATAGTTAGATAGTTTAATATAAGTACATTCATTAACACAAATTCACTGTGACTCCATGAGTGCAAAATGCATATTAATGATTATGCTGAAACTACAGTGGTACCTCCGGTTGCGCACGGGGTCCATTCTGGAGCTCCAGTCGGATCCTGAGGAATTCGCAACCGGAGATGCCTCTTCTACTTCCAGGTTTGCCGCGTTCGCATCCTGAAGGATACGCAACCAGTGGCGTGCGTATCTAGAGGTACCACTGTACTCTTAAATCAATGGTACTGGGCACAATCCTCCAGAAATATCTTTCCTAAACCCCATTGATTTCAAGGGGGCTTACACAACAGTTTATTGTGGACAGGATGCATCACAAGCACATCAATGCTAATCTAGTGGAATTCCAATTTTGGAATGCACCCTCCTGCCAGGTGCAATTAGCAACAGCACTAACAGAGTTTCAACACTAGTTGAAAAAGTTGCTATTCACTAAAACATGTTGTTAAAGTAGTGCCCACACTTGGCTGATGTAGCTATGATGTTACCATATTGTTTGATTTTATGTTCAGTTGTATTAAAATTAATTATGGGTTTACTGCATTCTAATGCTATTCTTCCCTCTGGGATTATGTGGCCAACGAAGAGCGGATTATTAATAATTTAAGTAAAACAAATAAATATCTATTTCAGGAGTAGGGGGGCTATGGCATTCCAGCTGTTATTGGATTCCAACTCCCATAAACTCCAACAAGCATGGCCAATGATCAGAGATTATGAGAGTTGCAGTCCAACAACACTTGAAGGTCCACCAGACCTAATATAGCAGAAAATTTGTGCTAGACACTAACTTTCTTTTGAGGGTTCCCCATAGATACTAAGAGGAATAAATGACATATTAATGATGACCACTACATTGTTGAGACTGTAACACTAGAGAAAGCTGCGATACACAAAATGGGTTTTATGTAAAACTGAAGACATCACAAATGTTTTAATGGAAAATCCATTTTGGGGGACAGAATACAGAGACACTAAAGGTGACTGAGACAAAAATGAAGTCATTGCATGAGAGAAAAATTAAGCACACAATATCTGATTATTATTGCTCCCAGGACTTAAAGCATGGAGCCCTTGCCATCTCTCAAAAGCTGTGTGCACAGAGAGAAAATCATTTGGGAAAAGCAAGTAATTACATCAGTTCCATGGTCTAATGACACATAAGATATTTAAAAACCCTGCCCCACCCCTCATTCGGGAAAAGAAAGGTGGGATATTATTTAGTTTAAGATAGGATACTTCTAATATATGTAAAAACTTGTTACTAGACAGCCAATTGCTTGAGAAAGCCTAGGGTGGAGAAAACAGTAATCCAATAGCTCAAATAATGAAGCAAATGGAACACCGTATCTCGTATCAGAATCCATTAGGACACAACCCTTGCCCCTGTGCAAAAGTCCAAATTAAGTCAATGTCTCTCTATGGGTTCACTGGGTTGTTTTCCCAATGTTTAATGGAAGACTTTGGCCCAATTACACACATTATAGATAGGCTCTTTCAGAATTAGAGCTCTAACACTCACATCCAGCTTATTTTCACGATGCTACCACAGCATCTCTAGGTGGTCTGAATTCACTTTCCACAGATAATTACATTTTTTTTTGTCTCAATAGAAACTACATTAAATTACTTTATTTGTACAGTATACAATTCAACACATACCCAGGGACCAAAGTGACAATGGTCAATTTATTGTTAAATAAATTCCCGAAGTGGGACCTTGTGTAGTAAAGAGAAAGCTTGGCTTAGTATTTTTAACAAAATAAAACAATAACATAAAGTTGTAAGAAAAGTTGTAAGATCCCGTTTGCATCCCGAGGTACCACTGTATGCGATTTCACATTGGATATTCTTTCCCAATTCTGTAACTCTATTTATTTTAAATATTGGCTTGAAAATGAAAAAAATGTAAGTTTTTATATGTGTGCAATATCTCTGAGTGGGAATTATTCATTGCTTTTTCAAACTCAAAATGCCACTACAATTTTATAGATTTCTTTCTGAAGAACTATAATAGCAATTCATAGGGAATTAAAGGATGCAAGCTTTAAAAATAGGCAATCATGAAGCTCTCAATAACAATGAGGTACTACATGCAAATGAATTCCTCAGATTTAAGAACTTTTCCAATCTTCCTAAAGGCAAGTGACTTTTGCTATTCCAGAAAATCAGAAGGCTAAAATAGCAAATGAATATTTGGCAAAATTAATAATGGCGTATTCGAGGCATCTTTGAAATGATGATAATATTTCCAGATTTTCAGCTTAACCAAACACCAGCTGGGATGCATCTTTACTCCTCGCACCAGAATTCATTGCATTAAATCTGTGGGGTACATCAGGTGCATATTTGTATCCACACTGCAGTGCTTTAAATGCATGTGTTGAGATGTTCATCCTTATCCTTATCCTTGACTGGCTTCAGCTAGAAGTCGGGCATTTAATGTGGCTGATTCTATACTGTGGAATACTTTTCCATTCAACATTTGATCATCATCATTATCATCACTTCATTTGTACCCCGCCCTTCCACAGTTAAAAACAATGCTCAAGGCAGCTTACAACATGACAAGATTTACATAATGACAAAATTAGCATCCTCGCTAACTCACACATCTTTTGAAGACCTTTTTGTGCTGGTAGGCCTATTCAGTTGTTTAATTTTTTTCATGGCCAGCTAGTCATTTTTTAGATCATGTTGTATTGCTTTTACGGTTATTATGTTTTATTACACCTGTAGATGCTCTTGTACATTGCTTCAATTTTTTGTATTAGTTTATATTTTTATTTTTAAAAAATAAAAAATATTGAGAAGATATTGAAAATTAACCTCCTTTTGAAGAATTGTCAAAACCACCAGCATTACCTACCCATCTGCAAATATTTTTATCACACAGTGGCTCCTCCTTGCACCAGCACCTTGTGAAAATGGATGGAATGCCAGTGTGGGAGGAGCCACAGCATGGGCTCTTCCCATATTGCCATTTCATAGAGCAACAAAGAAATGTATTTTAATGGCTCCCACAGCACAAAGCTCAAATGAGGGAAAGGTCCTTATGCTACGGTTATATACCTCCCACTGTATTTTGTTATCTCCTGATGAAACTAATGGAACTGAGATTTGGTTGTACCATGTATACAGGAAAGTGTTGTTGATGGCATCAGATCAGAGAGGGCCTCAACCTACCTTTGGCCACTACTCCAAACACAATCAATACTATTATCATTCCACTCAATATAATGGGACACACAATATGGCAACCATAAATAGAAAGTATATTCTCACATACAGTCTGTGATAACATTTGCTATGTCTTTGGAGAATACAGAATGGGGAGTGAAATTTATATCAGTGATCCTGACAAGACACGAGTGCCCTTCATTCAACATTCATGCTGACATAACTGTCCACCCTTGTGGTATAATAACCTATGGGATTAATGCAGATAGATGAACAAAATGAGCTACAAAAATCTAATCTACCACACGATGCCGAAGGTAACATATTACAAAGGTTTTGCATGAATGCTGCTCATTAAGTACATGTGCTGCTCTCCTGGCTTGCCGCTGTCGACTGCCTTCATAATGAGATAATCATTTACTGGAGATAACAAATATACCCAACTGGCAGTACCTGAACTTCCTTCATCCGAGTTTCAACACACTCCCATTTCAGAAATTCAGTTTAGAGCTTATTTTCATACTAATACTAACCTCTTCTTTCTCTCCATTTGTTCCCTTGTTATATTTCACCTTGTTTAAGCATCATGTCCCTTCACCTAATTCTCTTGTTCCCTTTTCTCTGGAGTTTTCTCTGGCTCTTGCCAGCCACATCTCTCCCTCTTTACAGCATTACAGAAAACAGCTTTTTGACTTTTTAATCTCTGTCTCTTCTCCTTTCTTCTTCCTTTTGTGTCTCTTCCCCTTTCATTATAGTCTTATGCTTTTGGATCATGCAAATATATGGCTAGGTGTTTCTTCTTTTCAATGTAACCATTATACAGTGCTTCACTTTTGAGACACTTTCTAATTTTTTTAATGCTAATGATGATTGTTGATATCAACAACCTCAGATATGCAGATGACACAACCTTGATGGCAGAAAGTGAGGAGGAATTAAAGAACCTTTTAATGAGGGTGAAAGAGGAGAGCGCAAAATATGGTCTGTAGCTCAACATCAAAAAAAATGAAGATCATGGCCACTGGGCCCATCACCTCCTGGCAAATAGAAGGGGAAGAAATGGAGGCAATGAGAGATTTTACTTTCTTGGGCTCCATGACCACTGCAGATGGTGACAGCAGCCATGAAATTAAAAGACGCCTGCTTCTTGGGAGAAAAGCGATGGCAAACCTAGACAGCATCTTAAAAAGCAGACATCACCTTGCCAACAAAGGTCCGTATAGTTAAAGCTATGGTTTTCCCAGCAGTGATGTATGGAAGTGAGAGTTGGACCATAAAGAAGGCTGATCGCTGAAGAATTGATGCTTTTGAATTATGGTGTTGGAGGAGACTCTTGAGAGTCCCATGGACTACAAGAAGATCAAACCTTGCCATTCTTAAGGAAATCAGCCCTGAGTGCTCACTGGAAGGACAGATCCTGAAGCTGAGGCTCCAATACTTTGGCCACCTCATGAGAAGAGAAGACTCCCTGGAAAAGACCCTGATGTTGGGAAAGATTGAGGGCACAAGGAGAAGGGGACGACAGAGGACGAGATGGTTGGACAGTGTTCTCAAAGCTACCAGCATGAGTTTGACCAAACTGCGGGAGGCAGTGGAAGACAGGAGTGCCTGGCGTGCTCTGGTCCATGGGGTCACGAAGAGTCGGACACAACTAAACGACTAAACAACAACAACCATTCCACCAATCTTAGCACCTCTCATCTCTCCCAGAAAGCAAGTACTTTGCATGTGAATTCCCTCCTTTACTCATTCTGTTTATCTGAGCCTTTAAGGGTCAGCCTCTGCTCCACTTCCACAAAAGGTATCTATCTCTCCACCCATAGTTTCTACCCACCATCACCACTCCATTGAAAACAGTAAGTGAAATGCAGGAAACATGAGCAGGTGGCTTGTGTAATCTCATATGAGTCCTTTCTACTTTACATATTTCTGTAATTGCATGGCACACCACAACAGCCATATTTTTTTTTACTCTTAAACCATTATTTATTTTCATAAAATAAAATTATGATTGCAACCCTGGTGTGATTATGACTCGTTCACTAGAGCTGGCACACTAATAATATTATTCTTTAATCAGTGGCGAATCCTGCAAAGTAAGCAAAATACTTATGGTCAATGGGAGCCTGTCTACAGCATGTAATTGTCTTGGAAGTAAAGATTCCAAGAACAATACTACCAACTTGTGCCACCCCACATTAACTTTTTTCCGTGGTTACATCTGTAAGAGGTGTGTTCATGTGCATCTGTGCTTAGGTTCACAGGCAGATATCTTAACAAAGTCCAACTTTCTCAACCATACTACATTCGGTCTCTATTTAGTTGGAGCACTTTATCTGTACTTTTTAAAAAAGGGGTGGAAAGAAGCAAAGTCATTATTTTTTTCTTCTGAAAAACTATTTTCACTTTAAAGTTCTCCCCACTAGAATGTCATCATGTTACAAATGCCTAAGCAATTGTTGATGGCATTTTCATAGGCACAAAATTAATATTTGCAAAATGAAAAATTAAATCTAAGAATTTTTAAGAGAATTTTATATTAAGAACATTTCAGGCAATTTGCAGCTTTAAAACAGAGCTCTTGCTAGGACCATCCACCCACCCCATTCTGCCACTAGATTTAAAGAATGATGGCAGCTATTAGTGTTTTGACAATGACATTAACAACTTATCAAGCTGATACTAAAAGGAACAGAACAACTGTAAAATGAGTACTAAATTCACTTGAAACCTATAAGCAGAGTTAGCAAACTTATTATTTCCCTTTCCAATAGAAGTATTATGCACTGCATGCTGCAGAACAGCCCATAAGACCTTAACTCATTTCAATATTTATGCAGAAGGCTACCGATCAATGACAGTTTTATAGGTCTAAATTAAAAATGAACACAGTTGCAATGCTATGATGTATGCTGTCTTCATCAAGGCAGTTTCCTTTGTGAATTTGATTGAACACAACTATCACTTTTATTTCACTACTGTATGCCCTGATGCAACTTAAATCATCTAAACGTATTAACTACAGCAGTTAATACAGAAAAAGAACTGCCATAAACCTAGACAAAGACTATGGACCAGGCTTTCTGCTATTTTGCATTGTGCATGAGTTATGCTACCAATTCTTCATCCTACAAGAAGTGGATGTAAAACATGCCATTTGATGCAGAGGGACTTTGTCCTCATTGTACCACTGTGAATTATAACAAAAGGTTACAACAGAGGACAACAAAGGGTCAAGTCCTATGAGCAACTCTAATTTAAGTTCAGAAAGGGATCCTGTGAGTATTCTGTGCTAGAGCTATCTATGGCTTTTGCCTTAATGAACCTTGCGTACTGCTGGGTCTTTGCTTATGCCACACCAGATTACAGTGGTACCTCGGGTTACATACGCTTCAGGTTACAGACTCTGCTAACCCAGAAATAGTGCTTCAGGTTAAGAACTTTGCTTCAGGATGAGAACAGAAATCGTGCTCTGGCGGCGCGGCGGCAGCAGGAGGCCCCATTAGCTAAAGTGGTGCTTCAGGTTAAGAACAGTTTCTGGTTAAGAACGGACCTCCGGAATGAACTAAGTACTTAACCTGAGGTACCACTGTATATGGGTTAAGTTACTAGAGGTGCTGGATGGGAAGAGCAATCATAGGGGTCTGCATTAGTCAATATACCCCTCTCAATCATACAATTCCACAACTGAATAGGGCAGATTGTGCAAAACATAGTCATGCCAAAGGAAATCTGCCTACCTAACTTTTCCTGCTAAGTCAGCATACCATATACTAATACCCTTATTTGTATCCCATTTCTGCAACCTGGATGCAAAAAAAATATGGGATAACTGAATGTCAGCAAATAAGAGGCATTTGGCATTGATCCCAGGGGGAAAAAGACTTAAAGCCGTAGTTATTCAAGTCCCAACACAAAATTGTACCCAGTACACAAACTTAACTGGTTGCAAACCCGCAGATTAGGCTGCAGAAACAAATGACAGACTGGGCTCCAGACAGACCAAAAAGATGCCAATTTTCCATCTATGTTATGTCAGCATATCAAAGGGACACAAAAGAGCATATGTTTTGGAGAATCATTAAAACCTGATTTCTAAAAAATTTTTGTTTGTTTGTTTTTGCTATTGGAAGGGAGTGTTATACAAAAAGATTTTAAGGGGGAAAAATACTTTTGTTTACTACCCCATTATGTTATGCTTCCCATGTGTAAGATAAAGTTGGCTTGAAAAATTAAACAAAGTAAATCCAATTTCAGAGTGTTTCCCATTATGCATACCTGCCTTAATTTTTCATACCTACATTTTTAAAGCAGGTATGAAGTTTTTACATTATGCTGGAAATATAAAATGCAGTTCCCTGCCACACAATACTTCTACAAGAGTGCCTACAAAAGCCATTTACTCCATTGATTCCAGTACTTAAACTCTATTTCACATACAATACAAAATTCATGTAGGGCAGGCTACCCCAGCACTAGTCAAGGTTGTTTAATAAAAATCTATGGCAGGCGACTGATCTTATTGAGCTTTCTCCTCTAATGTGGTTTACAAACACTGATTCACAGGCCTCAATTCAGACACCACTCTATGCTTTAGCAAGGTTAACAATGGGTAGGCATACTACAATGGTACCTTGGTTTTTGAACGTAATTTGTTCTGGAAGACTGTTCGAGTTCTGAAACTTTCAAAAACTCAATAGCCGACAGCTAGGCCTCAGGATCTTGCACTCAGTGGAAGCTGCATGGCATGTTCGACTTCTGAGGTGTGTTCAAAAACCGAAGCATTTATTCTGGGTTTACGGCATTCCAAAACTGAATTTTTTGTCAACGTAGACGTTCAAAAACCGAGGTACCACTGTATCTGACTGACAAACCAAAGTTTGTTATCAGTCAGCAAACCAGAAATATAGATCATAGTTTGAAATTAGTTTGCAAACCATAGCTTGTGCTAAGTGTTTTGGCATAATGTAACAATTAATAAACCATAATTTGAACTGTTGTCCTACATTGGAACTACCGTATTTTTCATCCCATAGGACACTCCGTCCCATAGGACGCACCTAGTTTTTTTGGGGGGGGGAAATAAAGGAAAAAAAAATTCCCTTTATTTCCCCCCAAAAAACAGGTCGGGGAAACAGAACCAGGTCGAGGAACAGCGGGATGGCGGCGCTGCGCCTCCCTGCTGTCCCCCGAGCTTGTGGGGCTGGCCGATGTCTGCCCCGCGCGAGGGGTGCTCTGCATCAGGGCGCCCCCCCTGCGGGGCGGCAGGCTGCTATCCGCAGCATGGGGAGCCTTGCAGGGAACTCCTGCAAGGCTCCCCACGCTGCGGATGTCTGCCCAGTGCGGGGGCGCTCTGCTTCAGGGCGCCCCGCGCGCTGGGCGGCAGGCTGCTATCCGCAGCCTAGACATCCCTGCCGGACCTCCCATAGGGCTGCCTAGGCTGCGGATGTCTTCCTGAAGCCTGGAGAGCGAGAGGGGTCGGTGCGCACCGACCCCTCTCGCTCTCAAAGCTTCAGCAAAAGCCTGCATTCGCCCCATAGGACGCACCCAGATTTCCCCTTCATTTTTGGAGGGGGAAAAGTGCGTCCTATAGGGCGAAAAATAGGGTAATAAAAATAAGCACTGCTGAAAAATAAAAGCAAGGGACTAATTTATTGATGTTGCTGAGGTTTAAAAATAATGGACTGTGACTATTACTATCCCAAGCTCTTAACGCCCAAGTGTATTCTTATCTGAGGCTTATTTGCCCAAAATTCTTACTCTGCTTGGAATGCAAAACAAAACAATTCTGCCAGATTTACATGCCGTGGAGATCAGGTGAGGTTGCTCTGTGGATAGCAAATTAATCAGTTTTAAAGTCTGGAAAAGGTTTCTCCACATCATCAAGCCAACTTACATATGGAGACAGCATGTGGCCTACCAGATAACTGAGCCATCTTAGCTCCTTGTATTTTAGAAAAGCCTACCTCTGGTTATTAACACATCACCTTTTCTGTGCAGTAGTGCTAGAATGCTAATCTATCTTCAAAATAAAGTGCACATGCCCAAAGAATTAGGACCAATAAACTATAACACCTTTTTGAGCATTTTCCAATAAGGCTTGTAGTTCAAAATGCAATTTGTAATTGAACCAATGGGGAGACTCATTGCTACTCTAAACAATACTGCTCTAAACAATAGTCTGCCTATTGTATATTTATAAATTTAAATCATGGTTTGGGTTCAAACCTATGGTTAGTGCAAGCCATGGTTTAGCATGGTATCTGAAGTGAGATACAGCATTTTAGCTGAGACCTATTTCAGTCAGGAAGCTACTTCCTGTCTCCTTATGTATTAGGGAGGTGCCAAACTATTTTGTGGGCTGGCAAAAAATTACATTATAAAAAGGGGGGATGGGATGGCAATCTAATATCAAAACAGAGAAAACAATGGACAGAAATAATGAATTTTCCTGAACCAATCTCCCCTTTCACGACCTCATCATGCAGCAGCTGCCTATCAATTTCCAAACAAGCAATAAATATTAAAATGAATTTTTTTTGCATGTCTTATCAAAGCTCCTGACATCAATTGTTTTCACAAATGTTTTCTCCTGCAAGCTCTGAACGCCTCTTCATCAATCTTTTATCAAAAGCAATCTTGTTCTGATTTCTCTCTTATCACAAAAGCTCCTTCTTCACATCTCCCTGTCTTTCTAGGCGAAAGATACATGAATATCATTTTACACTCCACTGTGGCTGCATCTCCATCGATCAGCAAAATAAAAAAAGATTTGAAGGATGTGTCGTGACCCTGCAGAGCTCCAAACAACAGAAACACATGTAATGATTCCACTGTGCCTGATACGCTGACAAAAGAGGGAAGCATGTGAGCATGTCTCCACAAATGTGTTTGCACTGCTTTTCTCCTTTTCTTTCCAAGGGATGCTTCCATGGAAAAACATTTCCAAGCAAGGACACAGAAGAAGATTTTACAGTGCACTTAATTTCTTGATACCTTCCTGACATGCCCATTGAGCTTGAAAGAAAACAAACATCTATCAAAGTTGTCGTACTGAGAAACCCCAGAACTTTCAACCTAGCTCGCCTGACCTCAAAGTCATAATATGTTTCATCAAACCTATAATGTGTTGAAATTTGTTGTATTTGTTATATTTACAGAAGAGTTTACTATTTTAACTGATTTAATTGTTTTATACTATTTTAATTTGTTAGTCACCCTGTGTCCATTTGGTAAAGGGCAGTACAGAAGTACCAAAGTTAATAAACTGTAATGAGGGTGGTTTAGAAAAGGCTATTACATCAGCACTGTAGTCCCATTTATAACATACATTTAAAGTGGACTCATACCACTTTAAACAGCCAAGGCTTCCCCCAAAGAGTGCTGGAATTGTAGTTTTTAAGGGTGCTGAGAATTCCTAGAAAACCCCTATTCCTCTTACAGAGCTGCAATTCCCAGAATTCCCTGGAAAGAAGACTATTAAACTGCTTTTGGAATTATAGCTCTGTGCAGAGAATAGGGGTCTCCTAACAACTCTCAGCAGTTTAAATAAATCACATTTCCCATTTTGGGGAGTCATGCCTGTCTAAAGAGCTGGGATTTATTTTTATTTTTTTAGTATGCTAACCACAGCCAATAAAGAATCCATTGTGAGTCCTCCTTAAAAATCAAATATACCTGCAAAGACCTTTACAGCTTTCAAATGCATTTTGTAACCTCATTCTTTCATTCAGGACACATAGGGACCCCACTTTCACTTTGTACTCACATTGTCCTTCTCTCCACACCACAGGCTGTAGCGAGTGAGGGAGCTGTTCACACACCGGTAATATGGATCAGCACTACCTACATTTTTGCAGGTATCTGATTTATTAATTCATTTTGGTTGTCTGAACATTATCTTGAATAAGATCAAATGCCTGCTTACATGTGCAGTTCCAGATATATCATAAGTTGCAAGCACATCAGTCTCCCCTCAAAAAAAAAGGGATATGGGACATTATTGGAAGGAAATATGTGTTCTGCAACTGTTTAACTGAGCCTGTCCCCCAATTGTTATACCATTTGCCGTACATTGAGATTTATGTTAAGTCTAGACTTGCAATAAAGCATTAGATGTCTCTCCCTTTGGAAAGATAAAATAAAATCATGGTATTCAAGTCTGAAGCCCCCTTTAATTCCTTCCGAAGGCAAACAAAATTTATAATCCCTCCATTTGATTTTCTTTTAACCACTTGACTTCAATGGCATTCCCTCCTGTGCATGTGGAAGAGCTCCAGGATCTGACCGTAGGCAGTTTGCATTGGCAGGTTTTAGAAAATCCGCGTCTTGGGATACCTGAAGGAAGTAGAATCAGCTACTGAAAAAACGCTCTCTCGTCTTCTTTTTAAGAAAAAAAATATTACTTGCCATGTTCATCCAGAAAAAGAAATAACAAAAACACTGATTTTTCCCTTACATCAAAATCTATTCATTGTCTTCTTTTGACACTGCACTAACCCCTTCCCTGCAACAAAACTAGTACGGTAAATTACTTAGCAACAGGTAATGTTATTCAGAGCCATATGAACTTGCCCTGGGACAGCCAAAGTCAGATGAAGCACACCCTGGCCCAAGGAGGCATGCTGTCCAACAACTGTTAATAATAATTTAGTTATTTTGAAACAAACAATTCATAATGATAATTGAAAGGTGGATAAAACAACATTTCTAAAATTCAGCTAAAACACTTTGGAGCCTCACAGTTATGGCAGACTAATATAAGCAGCTGGGCTAGTGAGTTGCAGAGGTCTAGAAAGTCTCTATAGGCTTTTGTTCCAAAAATCATAGGCTCAGTCCAATACTTATTGGTGGATTAAGACTTTTATTTTAGTTAGCTTTCAATGTCTGATCTGTCTTTTATTAATTGTGATCTGTCTTCTGCTCTTAAATATTTCAGTTCTTTAAAACTATTTTGTCTCATCTGACGTTTCAATGTTTGATGATGATGATGATTTCATTTTATGACTTTGTATTTGATTATTTTTTTACATACAAAGCTTTTCACTATGTCAAGAAGGACAGCAGAGTAAAATAAATTAACTAATCTAAAAGGATACTTATTATCTTGTAAGAGCTCAGGTTAAGAGACTCTATTTGAACAACTAAAAGCATAGCAACACACACACACACACACACACACACACACACACACACACAAATACACCCAGTATTTGTATTTCCCATGGAAAATTAAAATAACAAACACAATTGCACAATTGCACATATAGTGACTTGATTTTTCTGTTTCTCCTCATTCCTCAGGGTCAAGTAGGAATTATTTCTCATTGCTTAACTGTTAGTATTCCCTCTCCTCTTTAAAGAGAAAGCATGTTTGTATCTCTCCTGGGGAACATATTATTTATGGAAAGTCAGAGCTAAGAGCAGGTCTGTTCGCTCTGTCCTGAAGGCTGCCACTTTAGTTATCATCTGCATCTCTCTGGCAGGGAGTTCATGCATTCTTCCTGAAGAGATCTGACTTCCACTCTGCTAATCTGACCTATCTGTTAACAATTTATCATCCCCAAGCTTTAAAACTGTCTCCAAATTGAGAAGCAACAGAGAGATGAACTTAATCTTCCGGACATTCAATGGGCAATGGCTAGTGCTACCCTGAGTTTCAGCAAGATATAATAGTTTGTGAGGCATCATTCTCTTCATTTCTGGAATAATTTTCACATGTACTTAAAACATGCATTCTTTCATTTATGAATTATCAATGAACATCTGAAAACACAAAGCAACTGTGGGTTTGTTTAAGAAGTAATAGGAATGAGAATTGAAGACACTTTGTAACAAGGCATCTCTAAGCGCTAAAAATATACTGTACGCAAAGTATTACATAGGATTCACAGTTACATCTAAGTGAACTATTGCATATCATCACCACTCTTCTTGAGGTAGAACATGGTCTGAACTTCGTACTAAATAGATTTTTCCATGGATTTGCTGCTGACTTTGAGAAAATTCTACATAAGATGTAATGGTTTCAAGGGTTCTATTTATCTCCTGGGGCTGGAAAAACAATGGCCTGGCTATGTGAACATTCCTCAGGAGTACTATATTTCTGGAAATGTAATAAACGCTATTAGAATACACTGTTGTTGTTTTTTTCTTTTTAAAAGTGATTAATAGTCACAAACTGCCTTTGGATTGAAGTCAGGTGGTAATCCAAAGGTGGTGATGATAAGTTTTGTGGGTGACTATTGAACCTGTAACCCAGAAAATTATAGTACTCCTGAACTAATTCAGAGTAAGCATGTATAGGATTCTGCTGTTGAACTTTAGTCTATCAAAGAGATGCCACAGCTATCTCATCAACATGGCAGTGGCTCTATGTAGCTATTTTTCTGTTGTTGTTTTTTAAAAAGAGATGTCTCCTCCCAGTGAAATTTCTACCTACTAAACTTAGACATCTGACCCCTGTGTAACTAGGGGTACTATTGTGATTATAGCATCTAAACTCAAAAAGTGTTGCAAACAGACTTATGTTCAATCAGTTTGTCTGCTGCAACAGTCATGCCATTTAAAAACTGTCGTTAATACCTTATTTATTACTTCAGTGTAAAAGGATAAACCCTTTGAGGGACCACATTCCCATCTGAGAAAGGCCCTTGGATCACAGGCAAACTCAATTACACATTGTGTCATTCTCAGAAAGCCTCCTGGAATCTCTGTTTCTGGGGTGCTGTCATAATTACAGAGCTATGAGCCCCGTAACATGACAAATTAATACACCCAGCTGTTATGATGCAAAGTTCAATCCGTAACTTGAGTCCCTAGAAATAACATTCAAACATCTGGCCCTCCACATTATCTACATGGAGGATAAGAATATATATATATATATATTAACTGATTTGGCGAATCTGTGGATATCAGTTAATTCCTGGGCAAGTAGAATCTGTAGCTTTTGAAGGTGGGGGAAAAATAATCTCATTATGTGGAAGCAGAGACAAGTTTGCTGGCACTATGATGGAAAGTGACAATTTTTGCTTATCCAGAAGCTTGGAATGATGAGGCAATGTTTTCAGCTATTAATTCTATGCTGAGTAGAACATTTCCCAAATACCATGCACGGTCATACCTCTTCTTCTGACAGCATTGTCATGTGAATGGCAGAGCATGACCTCTGTGCTTCATGATTGAAGCCTCACCATCTTAAGTTCTCACATTATGATTTAATGATGGAGGAGGGGGGAAACCCAGAAAAATAGACGCAAAGAACTACTGTCATCTTGATCAGATAACTTAGGAAGAGTAAAAGTCAATTTGGGCTTGTTTATAGAAACTAAGAAAACTCATCTGGGGCAGTCCTGTGGTTACAGTACCACAGAGGCTGTAATGTATATCCTTACAGGAATGTATATCCTTGCAGAACCTGGGCTGCTTACACACATACATACACCCAAAAAGTAGGACAAAAGAAGACACAAATTTGTGGAAGAATTTCATATACCTATGTATTTGACTAGGTGCAAATTTAGGGGGAAAAGATTACTACAATAGAACTACATTGCAACTCACCATAGTAGGGAAGACTTTAACCAGATGATTGGTGTGCCTGCTAACTCTGCTGTCATTGAGCAGGCTGGTGGTGAGTGAATTCAAGGCCCCTGCTCTCCCTTCTTGTGGTTCTTTATATTTAAATCAGACAGCCTTTCAAACAAAATACTCCAAGTAGAGGTCTGTCCTTTGCAAAATATGAGGCATGGACACCCTAACACAAGAACACATTTCTCCTTGTACCCATTTGAATCACCTCTAGGAAGATGATCCCATTGCCTCTTAGAGGTTTAGAGACAAACACTCCCTATCAGGACTTTAAGCACAAATGAACTAGGCTTAACTGTTTTACAACCAAAGAAGGCCCATACACCCTTAACAACAACAATAATAACAACAGAAGCAAATAAAACACATACAAATTGGAAGGCTAACCAAGGACACCAGAAAATTGCAGTTGTGTGTGAGAGGTGGGATGGGAGCAACTAGTTACAGTTTCAATACTTTTTTTTTTTTTTTGTCAAACCAATTTCCTTTTTGTTTGCAAGACGTAAATCACGAAGTGTGCTGAAGCAGTGCAAATCATTGCTAATATTAGCAGGAAGAACTTTTATGTATAAACTTGTGCAGAGAAACACAGGCATCAGAGCTGTTTAACTACATGAGGTTGTGCTTTCAAAAAAAAAATATCTTTCAACTAAATTTAATATCCAAATGCTAAAACTTAAAGCACTCAGATATATCATGAAGATTTATGGCACTTTCTGGAGAACTTTAATTCCCCAAGCCAACAAATTGATTTCACTCATCCATACACCAAGATTCTTTCTACTGTGACAGTATGGTCATTTCCAGTTTAATACGACTTGCCCATTTAATAATCAAGCTAAATGGGTGGGGATTTTTTTTGTGGGGTGTCTAAAAAATATATCAAAATATAGGACCTATTTTTATTGTGAAAAAAGAATTGATTAATCCATCAGCAGCTGACATCAGCTAACATGATAGAAAGAAAACAACCTATGCTTGCAATCTGCTTCCTTTAAAAGGTTTGAGACTGATGACAACACTTAACAAACAAACCATGAATATAATATGATCACGCTCATTTATTTATTGCCTATCCCACCCAAATTCTCATAGACTGCAACAGCGTGGAAGAAAATTATACAAAAATACAAGATGTGCTAAATTCATATACAAAAGGCTTCATCACAGCCTACAAAAGACAAGCCTAGGGGAGAGGAAAGAACGGGAGGCTTCATAATTGTGGAATAATTGTGGTTCGCTGCAATGGGGAGGAAACACTATATTTTGCTCTTTGGAAACCAGTTTATCAAGGACAGACTCTTCCTCTCCATCACAGTGCTGCTGTGGGGCGGAAGACAACTTTCAAAGGCAACTCATCATGATCTTGCAAAGGCACCTCTCCTTCCTTACTAGCAGGTTGGAGGTGCTCAGGAAACAGGGAAGGAGCATTGATGGTGCTCTAGTCTAAAGGAAGAAGTAGCACTTTTGTAAGGCTGGGAAGAGGCACCTTTACAAACTACAGATTTAGATTTGGGCTCTGTGAACCTGATCTGGCCTGGGGGTTCAACAGCCTGCACTGATCTTGAACAAGACAAAAGCTTGACTACAGTTCATAGTTAAGAAGGTGAGAGCTTAAACATGAGTCCTAGGTTCAGATGGCATGCTAAGCCAAACCTTGATTTAGCGCAGTGCAGCACAACAGTAAAACAGATCAGGGAGGAACAAAGCAGCAGAAAGTTTGTGGATTCCATTCGCTGGTGCAGCCTCAACAGTAGGTACCTCATAATCTCAAACAAACACTTTTAGCAGTATTTTTTGAGACTAAAAGTGGCACTTATCCATTGTTTTATTGGTAGCTAGAGGGCTTCAATAAAATAACATTTGTTTAAAATAATATCTGAGGTTTCGATTTTACTTCTATAATTTTAATAATGCAAAGTGTGGGGTTTTTTTTAAAAAAAAAACCAAGCTAATTAATAAAAATGCTAGATCTTCTGTATCAGTCACTGTGTAGGGTATATTAAGGAAGAATTTCCCATGAGTAATTAAACTATTTTTGGCTCCTAGCCACAGGGGACTGACTACTAAGAGAAGCACCCTTCCTAATCTGTCTCTGGTCTCTGGCCCCCTCCCAATCAAATCTACACATTTTTAGAGTACTGAAAACTATGTTTTGGTTTTTATCATATAAATAGATCACTGCAAATGAGAACCATTTCCACACTGGTGGAATAATCCCTCGACATTTGCGCTCAGCATGACTCAACAGCAGGAGATAATATCTACCTTCCATTTTCTTCCAGTACTTTAGCAATTTCACACTGTGAGAGAAAATGTTCCCAGGAGACCAACTGGAGCTCTGTGCCACCCTGCCCATTCAAGCTGAGTAGAGCGTGGAAGAGAGTTCTTATCTGCATATCAATGCAATCCCTATATTTTCTGATTGCTCCCTCCAGGATCCAAGTTATGGGAAAAACAAAGGTCACATAATGATGGCTATATAGTGTATATAATTCACATGAAACGGGGGGGGGGCATTGCAAAGCAGCATGAACATGTGTATTAAATACTATGCTGAGGGCTTCTTCACAGTAGTTTGCTTTAACTCCATAATCCATTATATCTTCCACCACATATTGTAGGGCCCATGCAAAATGTCTGAGTGGATAAGAAAGTCTTCCACTTGCTTAACTCACAGGGAGCAAAAATGGAGATGAGAAGCAGATCTAGAGATTTCTCTGCCTTCATTTGAACATCAACAGGAAAACTACAAGTGGCTGCTCGTCTGCCAGGATAAGACACAGAAGCCACAACCCAGGGAAGAGGCCAAATCAAGGCTTCCTCCTTGGCTAGCAGCATTCAAAACAAAGGACAGGGATGGCAAGGGAATAATGATGCCTTCTACTGGGCCCAAATGTTCTCTTTAGGCAGAGGGTTGCCGAGGCTGTCCCATCTCAGCACCAGGTTGCTGGAGTTGGAATGACCACAGCCTTCCAGCCACCACTACAAAATAAAGCTGTCAGTCTGGTGAATTGATTCACAGCTGTCAGTCTGGTGGATTGATTCGACCTAAATAACCTGAACATGCTCCTTACAGACAAGAGTTGCACTATTCATTCATTCATTTATTTATTAAAAAACTTATATACCACTTTCTCAAGTTGTTTACAGAGAGAGAGAGAGAGAGAGAGAGAGAGAGAGAGAGAGAGAGAGAGAGATGGGGGGAGAGCAAGGTAGAGAGAAATTTAGTATCAGAGATTGTTCTGCCTACACAAGGTTCAGTTATTTAGTGATAGCAAATCTGTGTTTTAATATTAGGTAGAAGGAATAACAATGCTGCCCCTTTAAGAAAGGATAGTGCCTTTCCCCCTTTTTAGATCCCAAGCCGGGTTGGGAAATGTAGGCACAGCAATATTCTACTTTCCATTGGCTCTGCCAGAGAGCAGGAAAATGCCTCCCTTTTATTGACTTTGGCCAGAGCGGGAAGAAACCTCCCTTCCTCTTTTGTAATCTAGTGGCAGTCTAGTTATGGCAAACCCAAGAAGGGTGAATTCACTTCGTCCTTACAGAGCTCCACAGAGAACTTAATAAAAAGCTTCTAACCATCTTCATACAGAGCCATAGAACAGCCTATTGGAATGTGAGTAATATTTCTATATGGGCCTTGATTATCTTCAATAAATCTATGTATGGGAGCTTTGTGGAGCTTTGTTAATACTATCCAGAACTAGAGAGAAATCTGCAGACGGAACAGAGACCATCAGCTAACCATAATGGAAAGATGTGTCCTTAATAGCCAGCCTTAACTACGGCACCAGTCTTAACTATGGCACCATCTGTTTATCAGCAGATGTTTCAAGGTTGAAACAGAAGGTGCCTGCTGAATCTCTAGTGGCTGAATATTCCACAGGAGTAAGCTGATAACACTAAAGGTTCTATTCTGTGCTGATGTCAAGTGAGTCTTTCCAAAAACATCCCTGCACATGATCTCGGGGCTCTAGATGGGATATAAGGGTTTAGGGGCTCCCGAAGGTGCAGTAGATGAGCAGCCAGTTTTAACAATTTTTAACAATGTTTAGCAGATGTTTTAACAGTGATGTTGTTAGTATTTCACTCCTCCCATTGCAAAGATCATCTGATCCTATTGTTTACTTTCTGTTCTGTGAGAAAGGAAGCCTGTCTATGTGACTTCCGCCTCTGGTATTATTGTATTTTTTTCTTTCTGCTCTGTCTTGCGACAAAACAGAATGTCTGTATGAGGGCTGCTCCTCTCATACGTGTTTGTTATGTTCTTTAATCTGTAATTAGTAGAAGTAAAGTAGGTATGCCCAGATACCTCCTCAGCTCCATCTACGCTGCTTTTACTCTGCTATACTGGGTGCTCACAAGAGAGCAGCTGTGAGTCCCAGAACACTAGGACAGTGTAGCTGTTCCAGTTGCCGGAGGAGGCCATGGGGCCTGCAGGAGTGTTCCATTAGATGTAGCATGTTGTTTGGCCTGTGACCCCACCAGCAATCTGGCTCCTGCATTCTAGACCACCTGCAGCTTCTAAACCAGGCCCAAGGGCAGCTCCACATAGAGCACATTGCAGAAATGCAGCCTCGAGGTTACCAGCTCTGGACTTTAGTGGCCAGGCTATCCCTAACCAAGAATGGATATAGCTGGTGAGCCAGACAAAACTAGTAAAGTGCATTCCTAGCCACTGGGGCTTCTAATGACAAAGCTATGCACTTGTTGCTCCTTCAGGGGTAATGCAACCCCAAACAGAACAAGTAATTTTCCAATCTCACAGACACAGGAACCACCCACCTAAAGAGCCTCCATTTCCCCAGGGCTCAAGTACAGTTTATTTGCCCTCATCCAGTCCACCCAGAGCTGTAGCTAGGTGATCTTGCGCCGCTGGCAGAACTGTCCAGACTGCGCCCCCTAGCCACAGACAAATTAGCTCTTCATTCTGCCTCTCCTCCAACCCCCCCCCCCTCATTCAATTAACCTTCTATTTAAAACCATTTCTTATGAGGCAATAATCAATGTTTATATTTATGGTCATATTTTTAGCCGATTTGCGTCCCCCTATCGCCTGTGCCCCTGGCTGGGAGCCACCTCACCACCCCCTAGCTATGGCCCTGAGTCCACCACCTGATAATACACATATTAGATTGCAGGCAAGCCATATGGAGCAACAAAGAAGCATTGTGGAAGTCTGAGCACTGCTTGGAAACTGAGACTTTATAGCTAGCTGGATAAGGCCCCTTCAGGAAGAGAACGTCCCCTCCCCACAAGCAGGGAACATGAGTTACATCTAATTAAACAAATAAAATTTTTAGACTTTGTTGTGTTAAAAGATATTACCTAAAGGCTAATCTCAAAGCAGACTATTTCTTTCCTTTTGTATTAATTGCCTAAGGACAGAAAACGATCAATATTACTTACAAAGAGCTACAATTTTTACGCTATGCAAATCTCAGACCTGAGCTCTAATCGTCTAGATAAATAGGGGGAATCATTTTTGCCTGAGGTCACTAGAATGAAACTTCAAGAGATTAGAAATAACTGCCTTACCCACAATGCTCTCCTCCCCTTTGAAATCGAAAAACCCTTTATTAAAAGGAAAGATAAAAAGGAGCTAAATGAGAGAGTGGCAAATGCTTCTTTTGTATTTGTAATGTGCTTTAGGCTGTGATCCCAGATACACTTACCTAGAAGAAAAATTCTCTAAAATCACTGGGATACAGGGGCAGTGCAGAAAATATACCTGACAAGTAGAGGCCATTTTAAATAGCTTCTTGTGGCAACTGTACTCAAGCCATGATGTGCCATCTGTGTGCAGCAGCTCATCAGGCAGGTCATATGATTTTCTCCACACTACTGCAGACTTGTCTCTTTTGTTACATTATTCTAGCCATCATCTAGTTGAAGAGGTGGGCCACACTCCCTGGAAAGTCCTGCCCTCGGGTCTTGCTTGCATGCTTCCCATAGGCACACCCTGTAGTGAGGTCATTTGCTCATTTTTTACTCTTGCAGTGCTTTCAGTGAGTTTATGTACAATATAAATAACTTCTTGCAGTTGTAGCTGACGGGAGTTGTCGTCTAAGAGATCTGGAGGGCACCAGGTAAGGAGTTCATAGCAACACTGTCCCATTTTGAATCTTTACTCATCTAAGGAATTGTACTGGCAACCAACCAAAAGTAAATACATCTTGTGTGCAATTTAGCTCCGGTTCTGCTATCACTTTGCTCCAAGAAAAAAAACAGGACAAAATTACCGTATTTTTTACTCTATAAGACTCCATTTTTCCCTCTTAAAAAGTAAGGGGAAATGTGTGTGTGTCTTATGGAGTGAATGCAGGCTGCACAGCTATCCCAAAAGCCAGAAGAGCAAGAGGGATTGCTACTTTCACTGTGCAGCGATTCCTCTTGCTGTTCTGGCTTCTGAGATTCAGAATATTTTATCTCTTGTTTTCCTCCTCCAAAAACTAGGTGTGTCTTGTGGTCTGGTGCGTCTTATAGGGCGAAAAATACGGTAGATGTCCTGAATTTTTCCTTGGAGCAAAGTGATTGCAGAACCGTATATATGTTAGTTTCTACAGAAATACGAAATTAATTCACAAACATGAATTCTAGATTTAAAAAGAAGATATGGGCTGGAAAACCTTTTTGCCTGTCCCAGTACACTTTCATAGCCCATTGTAGCATATTTAAAATTAGATGCTTATGTGTAAGGCTAAAGTATTATCTCCAAACAGCCTTTCCTGTCCTTAAAACTTCAAGTTACCCATCTGGTAATCATTTTTCTGCCAACTGTTAAGCACTAAATTGACAGACATTCACAACAAAATGCTAATTCTCTTTCATTCTTTGTTGTTTTTTAAATGAATATGCAGGCTGTTAAAAGTGGGAATGATTGATGTGTGCTATTTCATCAGTAGTGTCTTCCACTTTTCATTCCAGTTCATTATTCATATATTGCCAAACCAAATATTTCAGCAACTAGTTAGACAGCCAACTCAGACTCCCTGCCCAGTGTGACAGAAGTTCTATTAGAGAAAATATCTCCTTTTGAATATGTTACATGGCATGATATCTGGACAATGATTATTTAAATCTTTTTTTTTAAGAGAGGGAGAGGAAGCATGAAAACAATTTGGGTATCAAAAGGCAAAGACATCACTAACTCCTTTGGCACACTGCTCAATCCCCTAGCAGTTCTCAAGCCCAAGAAATGTCAACAGGGCTAGAGAATGCCAAAATTCAAAGCCACAATGATCGATGATACAGGAGGGAGGAGCAATCTAGCAATCACATTGGGTTTTGGTGTGCAAAAATGCTTGATTAACAGAGCAGCTTGGGCAGATGACATGACAAGTAAATCGAAAATGGTGCTCCTGCTTAACTCAGTTGTTCAGGGGGACCCAATTTAGCAACCAAAGAAGAAGCTCCATTCAGTGAACCCCAATGAAGTCAAAACGACCCTTGTGAAGACCCCATTCCCCCTGGGGCCACAAGGGGAAAACAGGGAGAAAGGAATAAAGAAGAAACAAAACATACACAGGGAAAACGAAGGAGTAATGTCCTGAGGATTTTTTTAAAAAACCCCACTCGATTCAAGAAACTGTAGTACAGAGAGGAAGCAGCACAGTAAAAACAAAAGCAAAACACCAACTCACAAAATACACAATAGGAGGAGCACAGACCAAGAAAAGGCAAATAATTGAGAGAGAATAAGAGGACCCAATTTCACCAACCACAGGCAAACTTGGTCTGGTCTGACAAGAGGGATGACTCCTTCCCCTTGAGAGGAGGCAAAATGCTTCAGGGGACCCTGCCTGCTTCTTCTAGTAGGAGGTGCTATCCACCCTTCTCTGGTAAAGCCTAATTTCATGTACAGTGGTACCTCAGGTTAAGTACTTAATTCGTTCTGGAGGTCCGTTCTTAGCCTGAAATTGTTCTTAACCTGAAGCACCACTTTAGCTAGTGGCACTTCCTGCTGCTGCTGCTGTGCTGTGCTGTGCTGCTGCTGCACAATTTCTGTTCTCATCAAAGTTCTTAACCCGAGGTACTATTTCTGGGTTAGTGGAGTCTGTAACCTGAAGCATCTGTAACCTGAAGCGTATGTAACCCGAGGTACCACTGTATATGCTAATGGCATCTGAACTCTTGTTGACCAATCAGAAACAAGACATTGGGGATACAGTGGTACCTTGGTTTAAAAACAGTTTAGTTTATGAATAACTTGGATTAAGAACGCTGCAAATCCAAAAGTAGGTGTTTTGGTTTGTGAACTTTGCCTTGGAAGCAGAACATGTTTCGCATCCTGCTGAGTGTTCCATTTGTAAATTGCGTCCCCCACTGCTATGGGAAAGCATGCCTTGGTTTAAGAACGCTTTGGTTTAAAAATGGACTTCTAGAAGGGATTAAGTTCATAAACCAAGTTACCACTGTATAGTAGACACCTTGGTGACGATGTCAACCCAATGTGTGGCATCTGTCAAAAATGTGAAATCTATATTAGGGATTGTTAGAAAAGAGAAAGAAAATAAATCTGTCAACATCATAATGCCATTATACAACTCTATGGTGAAAAAATGCATGGAATACTGTCTACAGTTCTGGTTGCTTCATCTCAGAAAAGATATTGTAGAGCTGGAAAAGTTTCAGAAAAGGAAAACCAAATTGATCAAGGTGATGGAGCAATTCCATTATGATGAATTGTTACAACATTTGCACTTTTTATAGACAAAAAGGTGAGAACTGAGGTGTATAAAATTATGCACAATGTAAGAAAAGTGGCTAGGGGGTGTTTAGAACTTGGGGACATCCAATGAAGCTGAATGTTGGATGATTTGGAACAGACAAAATGGAGTACAGTACTTTTACATACCAGGCATAGTTAAAACTATGGAATTCACTTTCATGGGATGTTCATCAACTTGGATGGTTTTAAAAGAGGATGGGACAATTTCACAGAGGCTAAAGCTATCCATGGATACTAGCCATTATAATTTTGTTCTGCATTCACTGTCAGAGGCAGTATACCTCTGAATACCAGTTACTGGGAATTACAAGAAGGTAGAGTGCTCCTGTACCCAAGTCCTATTTGTGAGCTTTCTAGAAGCATGTTGTTGGCTAATGTGAGAACAGGATGCTTAACTACATGAGTCTTATCTGGCAGGGCTCTTCTTATGCTCTTATTCGTCTCTTGAACTTCTTTTTACAGCTTCTTCAAACCTGCTTTCTTTAATATTTATATCCATACCAATCCTTTTTTTTATATTATTTTTAATTTCTGCATATTTGGTTAGGCGCTTTTTTGCATCCATTCAAGAAATGGTGCATTGCAGGACTGGCTGTCCTGTGTACCTGCAGATGCTGTTGGACTACAACTCCAGTGAGCCCCAGCCAGCATGGCTAGTGGTCCACGATGCTGGGAGTTATAGCCCAACAACTTCTGGAGGGCCACCCTTGCATTAGAGAAGTAACTGGTAGTTGGCAGGCAAACACACTACAGAAAGATGCTATCATTTGTTGCAAGGCGGTGTTAGCAGACAGTCATCCTAGGTTTTAAAAAGCATCAGGTGGCAGTAATTCCCAGCTTGCCTGAGGAGAGGTGAAACTTGTATTTGAGAAAATGTTGAGATGCCCCTTTCTAGTCAAGGAATCAAACAACACTTTCCCCATTAAAGTGGCTGGGAATATCCTCACATGTAGGCTAATCTCTCTATTGCCTGTGGGTATAAAGCACATGTGGAAAGAGAGAATTGACTAGTGTCTCTCTCCTTCAGGTGGGCGGCAGTGGCCTGAGGTAATTTAATCACTCGAATTTCAGTGGGTCTGCTCTGAGGAAAAATTAGATGAATAGCACTCAGGGAATTTAGAATTGGGAGGGGGGTATAATTTGGGAGGGTGTGGGGAGGATATGCCTGGCACTCTGCAGTGCACACAGAATTAGCAGCAGACTAGAGCTCAAAGCAAGTGTCTCCTGCTAAAAGCTTTTACCTTGCCTTTCCTCCTCCCCTGCACTGGGCCTGGATTGGATCATGACAAATTGTGAAACACAAAACAAGGCTAGTTGGGGTGAGGGGTGAGAGACGAGAGCAGTACCTCGTGCATTTTAAGAGCCAGTGTGGTGTAGTGGTTAAGAGCGGTAGTCTCGTAATCTGGGGAACCGGGTTCGCGTCTCCGCTCCTCCACATGCAGCTGCTGGGTGACCTTGGGCCAGTTACACTTCTGTGAAGTCTCTCAGCCCCACTCACCTCACAGAGTGTTTGTTGTGGGGGAGGAAGGGAAAGGAGAATGTTAGCCGCTTTGAGACTCCTTAAAGGGAGTGAAAGGCGGGATATCAAATCCAAACTCTTCTCTTCTTCTTCTTCTTCATTTGTAAAGCCAAAGGCTAGCTATCACTCAACCAAAAGCCCACTGAATTTTTATTTATTTATTTATTATTTGGAGTACTTTTAGCTCTGATCTTTCTAACGTTTTAAAAATTTACATAGGAGTATTTCAGATACCATGTCCACGGCATGGGCAATATGAAGCTGGTGCAAGATTTTTGTAATTGTTTTAATTTGTGATAGAAATCTTAGAAAAGATCCATGTCTTATCGCATTTCCTTTTTAAGCCCAGAAACCAAAGTTGTCGATATCTGCATATGCGTGAGAAACCTCCAACTTCAAACTCCGAGGATACCATATTAAAAGGACATCTGAAAGACAACTACAAGCCATGAATAAGTGGCTGACACCATTAGAATGCTGAGATGATTTGCCACATGTTGGTATGAGGCGAAAAACAAACACCTGAAATCAGCCGGTGGGGCAATGTGTTAAAAGCCAGCTTAACTACGTAGCACGGTTGTTGTTAGTTCAGTAAAAATACTTTCTAGGCTTTTCAAATTTCAGCTGCACTATGAAAAATTGAATGGCCAAGAACCAGGAAATGTGCGTTAGTTTTCACATAACACAGTTTATAGGGGCATTTTCAAACAAATTGCTGCATTCTATCTAAAGGGGATGAGGATAGAAAGGAAGATTCAAAAATAGTATTTTCCACAGGAGCATCAAATACGCCCTTGAGAAATTAGTCATAGCTGAGCCACCATAGTATCTATCTATCACATCCTCTCTGGCAGCTGGAAGATCAGCAGGTGTGGATCTATTATCATTACTTGCTGGGCTTGACATTGACCGCCGCAACATTTGAAGTCTAGGACCACATAATTACTGGTTTCTGGTGCTGCAATCCACATCACAGACTGCAGCTTTGATAATTCCAGTGTAAGGAACAAACATGCCCTGTGCTATTACTGAGTGTAGGAGGGACTTTGCTCTGGGAACACAGATGGAAGGCCAAGTTAGGCTCTCAAACACAGGGAGCTGAGTTTACATATGCCAGGGTAGCAGCTGGCAGGAAATGATTCTTAATGCTGTGTTCTGTACACTTCACATTGAATTTCAATTAACTTACTAAAGTATCCTCATCCAAACTATGGCATGGCAGAAACTGCTCAAAAACCCAAATATAACATGCAGTTTAGATCTGTTTTTCTTATTATTTTTATTACTATTATTTTAAAATTCAGATACTGATGAGTAAAAGTAAAAAATAAAAAAATAAAAAACCTTCATTACTGCCTTCTCTGCCGCAGAAACGGCACCCTAAGTGATGTACATCATAATACAATCATACGGATCAGAATAACAATGTAGAAAGCACACAAGCACAGTAAGCACTTAAGCAAAGCATCAAAAAGTGAAGGAGAAAAAAGGAAGGGGGCATCAGAACTTAAGAGTTGATGACCCTTCAGGGTCCTTTCCAACCCTGCAATTCTTTTATGAATCTCACATATGCCTCCTTGTGCATCAAATGCCAGGGTGTTCCACAACTTGTTTCTGTTCCATTGGCTTCAGTACTGTAAAAGCAGGGATACAGACCCACCCTGCCTGAGGAAGTGGAGAGGGAACCAAGAGAAGGGGGAGCTTCTTTAGATTGCAGTCCTGTTCAGGGAAGTGGAGAGGGAACCAAGAGCTTCTTTAGATTGCAGCCCTGTTCAGGGAAGTTTTTAATCTGTGATATTTTAGTGTATTTTTGGTTTCTATGGAAGCCGCCCAGAGTGGCTGGGGAAACCTAGCCAGATGGGCGGGGTACAAATAATAAATTATTATTATTATTATTATTATTATTATTATTATTATTATTGCAGACCCAAGACCATGTGGGTTTTTTCTCAAAATGACCATCAGTACTTTGAACTAGGTCCAGAAACAAATGGGGGGGGGGAGGATGGTGTTTCTGGGCCAGGCACCAGCAGTCGCTTAAAGTAAAGGAGGAGCCGAGGGCAGTGTCCCACTGAAAACAATCTTGGAGAAAATCAGACATTGCCTTCCACGTTATGGAAGGCAGGTGGAAGGCTCTCCCTACAAAGTGATGCCACACAAGGACCCAGGTAGTCACTGAAACGGGTTTCAGGGAACAATAATATATTCCACCAGCTCTCATTCCACTCTGTGGCTGCTGTTGGCTATTCAACACTTAAAGGGCTAATAATAATAATAATAATAATAATAATAATAATAATAATATTTATTTATTTATTTATTTATACCCCGCCCATCTGGCTGAGTTTCCCCAGTCACTCTGGGTGGCTCCCAATCAAGTATTAAAAACAATACAGTGTTAAATGTTAAAAACTTCCCTGAACAGGGCTGTCTTCAGATGTCTTTTAAAGATAGGATAGCTACTTATTTCCTTCACATTTGAAGGGAGGGTGTTCCACAGGGTGGGCGCCACTACCAAGAAGGCCCTCTGTCTGGTTCCCTGTAACCTTACTTCTCGCAATGAGGGAACCGCCAGAAGGCCCTCGGCGCTGGATCTCAGTGTCCGGGCTGAACGATGGGGTTGGAGACGCTCCTTCAGGTATACAGGACTGAGGCCGTTTAGAGCTTTAAAGGTCAGCACTAACACTTTGAATTGTGCTCGGAAACGTACTGGGAGCCAATGCAGATCTCTCAGAACTGGTGTTATGTGGTCCCGGCGGCCACTCCCAGTCACCAGTCTAGCTGCCGCATTCTGGATTAATTGCAGTTTCCGGGTCACCTTCAAAGGTAGCCCCACGTAGAGCGCGTTGCAGTAGTCCAAGCGGGAGATAACTAGAGCATGCACCACTCTGGTGGGAAGGAGTCTAGACCAGTGTTCCATCAAAAATAGTCAGGATAATTACTAAACATCATGTGCATAGTTATGTGAGAGCAAATCCAAGGGATATCCAAGGAATTTACCCAAAATTATTTGTGACTAGGACTGCAGCCAAGGCCTTGTTCAAGTGTTAGCTTCACTTATGCAATTCCATTTGTGTTGGGCTGAGCAAGGACAAGGCACTGCCCCACCCCACCCCCCGTTGATTTTGTGTGTGTGTGTTGGAGGGTAAACATCTGCATAAGGGAGCCAGTTGTACTCATGTAGACTCCCTGCACTATTTAGATCCTTGATCCATGTATGGAGGGATGGACAGACATGTGGAGGGATGCACAGACAGGGAGAAGAATGCAAACAGAGTGGGTGCAGTTACAATTCAACCATACTCTTCGTTACATCATATGTGGGGCACAATGCCTGAAGATGGCTAATGGGTGCAAAAGAGGTGCATATGTCAGAAAGTCAACAAAATTTGACTTTCAGCATACTGTCATCACCCTCCACATAGATTATGCAAAAATGAACACAATATAGTTGCTTTTCAAAGTATATATTCTGCAATCTGATTAATAATTCATCTCCCCAAAATAAATTATTCAGATCTTTAAGCATCCCCACTTTAGGGCATTAATAAAAGGAGTTTCAAATCTTTTCAATCATATACAATTAGGTTCTTCTAAATCTTAATTATCTGCTTTGCGCAGAAGGCAGAAAGTAGTCTTCTCAAGCAAACATGGCATTCCTTTTATCCACTCTTCAGATAATTACTATAATTTTGCAATTATAAAACATAATATTGTGGAATCCTCCCCTGGTGACCAAAGATAAATGTTTGACTAATATAGCAACCTTATCACACAATTTCTAGAATGAAGACCTAAGCTTTATCTATTGGACTTGCAACACCAGTTTAAATACACACTCTGAAGCCTCTTTCCATGTCATCTTGGAAGATAAACAATATTCACAGCAGCTTTCTGAGGTTGTCATGCACCTCCACGTTCAGATCTTTTATTCCCAGTACTGTGGAGCAGGAATAATATATTTAGAGGAATCTGCCAAAGTAAGCTGACAAATGAATATCTATTGTGGAGTGTGTGCATAAAAAAGTACTTTTCCATCACTGCCAACAGTTGAAATTCACATCTTGAAGATAATGAGATAATGGCAGGTATAATTATACCTACAGAACCACCCATCCTTGATGATGTAGTTTGATGAAGAAGCGTACTGTGCTGAATATACACTATATAAGGTCAGCTTCACATTCCTAGTCACATGTTTATGAATTTCTCAGACTAGCTTTTGACAAGCCACTAACTCTCAACCTAAACTATCCTGCAGAATTGTGAAAGGAATTGTGACTTGCTACAGAGTAATATATAGAAAAATAAAAGTACCTATAAGGGACACACTTGCATTAAATTTTTCTGTGTGGTCTCACATGAAACAACTCAAGCAATCCTCTAATTAAGGCATGAGGAATCTGTGACTTGCCAGATGTTGCCAAACATTCATTATCATTGACCATGCTGGCTAAGGCTGATGGGAATAGCCCTTCACCACCACCTGGGAAGCCACAAATTTCTCACTCCTGTTCTAATTCCCTTTCACTGCCTTGAAAGTAGTACTGAGCCAAACATTCCACAGGTAAATTTGCATCCCAATTTAGAGGCAGACAGGGGCTTCACTTTACTGCTGCATATACCATACTGACTACTTCAGAAGAAGAGCATGATTAAAATGAGCAAATAGCACATACATGCATATGCATATACACTGATGGCACTTATTGAAGACAGATTGTGATTATTTTAAAACTATTACAAAAGTTATATGGTTATAACAACTATGTGGATTTTGAAATCTCTCCGTGTCATAATCCAAAACAAACAGAATACCATTCCCCAGGGTTTGGCTGAGAGTGTAAGCAACAATACTCCAAGTTTGTAAAATCACCTCTGAGTTTATTCAGCGGCCAACTGTTTAATGAAGCCACCACTACACATTCTTTCCACCCAGTCTAACAGGCCCAGGTACTTTTGCTTAAGAGAATGTGTAGGAGAAGATTGCATGTGTCACACTGAACACATCTCACAAGTTTTCAATAATATGAAATATATGTGGGAGCCCACAACAAAATGTTGCAGTATATCTCCAGTGCTTTTGTCTAGAGCTCTAGCTAGTCTGGAACTGGAATCTTGTAGTGGTGTTTGGAGCTTGCAGAGGACACCTTTTTGTCATTCTTTCTTTCCTACTGTGCTATATTAGTGCTAAAAGTTCAGGGCTGCTTGCCTGTATGGGCAGGCAGGCAAAAACAGTTAGAGTAAGAAAGATTTCACCACCCTCATTCTAATATTTATCTACAGAATACTTATAGCTGTTAAGAGCTTAAGCGGGCAAATTCTCTCTCTCAATTCAGCCAATTTTTGTGTTTTTAACACACAGTTTCAACATTCTCCCCGGGTACATAAGTCGTCATAGGACTGGGTTGGAGAGACGTAAAGGTTTCACAGAATGGAAACTATCTGGGTGGGCTGTTCAGAGGGAAGAGGGCAGAGGGCAGAGGAAAGTACGCTGTCAGAAATGGGACAGGCTGTTCCAAGGGATGAAGAGAAGAGTCTTAATGTCCTATTTATATGCTTTTTGGTACATGAACAAATAAATATATATATGTAAAAGTTTTAACACTTCTCTTAAACTGAAGAGATTTTTGGGATGGGGATGTTAAATTCTAAAATGTATTTTAAGTGTGAAGAGCAGTAGCTGCATTTAAATTATTTTTTTCCTGAAGGATAAGCCAAGTGATGATGCTGAAAATGTCCCAGCCAGACACCACTAAGCAATATTGATTTAAAAAAAAGAAGAAGAAAAGAAGCCTAATCACCTTTTGACGGAGAGTAACTATGATAGATTTCAGCTTGAAGGATAATTTTTCAAAAAGCCATGTGCATCAGAAAAGCAGTTTATAATGAAAGTGTTTTCTCAACCATTAACAATAGGGATACTAGCACAGCACTTTAATTCTGAGTGGGTACTTAAATGGATCCTTTCTTTTTATTTGATTCAAAGCCAATATCCTGATGCAAAACAAACACACTTCCCAGATTTCCCTTCAGTGAAACTGTTTTTTGGTGGTTTTGATTGATGTAAAAAAAAGTATACGTGACAAGTCTGATAAAGTGACCAGTACAACAGGAAAACTGTGCCAGCCTAGGCCTATATCCTGTTTATATAGTCCCATGGTAATTGCCAAGCAAGCTGGCAGAGCTGCAAGGAAGATTCTCTATATATTAAAAGAGCTCACTAGATGAAATCAGCTCATATTGGCAGAACTACTGAAAATGGCATCAAGGCTTAGTAGCTTCAAAGCCAAGTTGTTGAGCAATTTATAGTTTGAGGTACTAAAGTGGGAAAGAGTGCAAAATCCAAAGTTCTAATTACAAAAAGTCCCGTGGAGTCATTTCTATGTAGTACTCAACACCACGGAGGCTTGTTTTCAAATTAATATCTACTTATTAACCAAATATTAAACCCAACACTTAAATTTCAGTCAGGAAGCAGCAGAACAGCGAAACAAGCATGAGTACAAAATATACTGTCCATGGTACTGAAAGGCATAATGAACATGATAACTAGGTATACTGATGTAATTAGACATACTCATTTTCTTTCTGAACTTTATGACAGTCCTATCAGGATGTTTCCACATGGGAACCTTTTTCTCTGGCATCAACACAGTTTGCTGCAAGACTGCAGACGATGTTCCTCCCAAACTGTTGCCTTACTGCCCCCATGCCTTCCGAGTGCCGAACCAATCTTAAAGTGCCTTTTCGTAGTGATATTTGGATCTTTTGCAACTGAAGTGCAATCCCTTGAGGTGTGGTCTGACAAGCTACAATTATCTCAGCTTGCCCAGTGATGTGGTCTGCAGCATGTTTGGTGATTGTGTGTGTATCCCTGCCTCTCTGTGTCACTTTTTCCATAGGAATGGTGGGTGGCAAGCCATCAATCAATCTGAAGTTATTGGAGTTTCAGAAATCCTGGAGTTAAAAGTGTAATGAGAGCTGTTATAGTTTAAAGACAGAAATGAATTGAAATTGACATATTGTTTTCCAAGTTCACCTTCAATTTGCCTTGAAATGATAGAACTGTAGAGATAAGTGTGTGTGTGGCCACCTTGCCTAATAATAATAATAATAATACCCCACCCATTTGGCTCGGTTTCCCCAGCCACTTTTACATTTTAATAGTAAAATATCTAGCTTTTTAATTATTTTTTTAAGTAAGTGAAATTGACAAGGCTTGCCTGTCTTCACTGAGCACATCCACAAAGTGTAAGAAATTGATTGTTTTTGTTTTTAAGAGTCATGAAAACACAGGCATACTATCCATTCAATCAAGCCTATTTATCTAATGTGTTGCCTATTGCCTCTAAATAAAATATTTAAAAATTTAATGAGTCTACTATCATTTAGGATCAGGCCCAGACTCGGGGCCCAGAATGATTCAAAACAGCTCCCTCTGAGCCCTTTTGGCAATCTGCTTTCCTTTTCCAAACTCATTGAAGATGAGAGGTGGTGACAGAGTGGGGGTGGAGAAATCCAAAGGAGACAGGATCTCTGATGCAAGCATGAATGGCAGCATCCATAGACATTGGGAATGATGGAAAATCATATTTCTGTAAAACAATCCGTTAGCGCATAAAGAAGAATAAACAAATAGCTTTATTATATTTTGTACTGGCATGATATGTGGCAATCTCAGTGTCTGTTGTCTCTGAATCTCCCATAAAATGTGTATTGCGTTCCCTCCCCCTCAGATGAGTGTTCCAGTTTGTGTTGCTTTCCTTTAGAAGTCATCAGTTGCTGCTGGGAAGGGCAGTGCTATTTTGACAACCATTCTCTACAGAGGAAACAAAATGAGGCTGGAAAAGCAAACAAGTATTTTGGACATACTGTCTGTACAGTTTCACATCACACAAAGCACTATTATCTTTTCAAAAGCTGTTTGCCTGATTTTTCTTGTTCTGCCTAAGAAAAACTACTGAGCTGCTTTGAAATCTCTCCATTTAATGTAACCTTCCTATAAAGAAAAGAGTATTCACTCATTGTAGGCACTGTAATGAATGCCACCATTTTTTACATGCATAGAGAACATCACTCGATACCTTTTCAGCAGCTTTCTGTTACCAGAGTTTTCTTGGAATAACTGACTTCTTATTTACACAAAAACGTAAAAGTATAAATTCAAGCAGTCTTCCTGAGCTGCAGTATTCCTGAGCTACAACATTTATATGTCAACTAAGGAGATAATTCACAAGCAGTTGTATTGTTTTCTCCAAGCATTAATATTGGAGGACTCTTTCATGGTGCATTTTAAAAAAAGTTCCTATTTCATATGCAACTTAACATAAACAGTTAAAATTATATAAACAGTATCTGGTTGACCACCGTGGAAAACAGGCCTGGTGCATTTTAGAGGCTAACAGGTAACCTAACTAACTGACCTAGCCGCTGAGAATTGTGATATTGCTATTTTACAACTCATCACTGAAATTAACATGATTCCTAATTAATTAATACCCCATCTTTCAGGGTAAGCTCTACTAAGGTGGTTTACAAAAAACAAAAACAAAAGATAACTGTCCATTTAAAATACAGTTAAAACAATGCAGCTACAACAACAAACCTGAATAAAATCAATAAAGACTCAATAAAAAAGGCTGACCAAAACAAAAAGTCAATAGAGGTTTGTTTGCTTTAAAATATACACCCTACATCATGTTTCTTCAAAACATAGCCTTAGGGACACGTCACTATATACCTATTTCACAGGACAGGGATTTGAGGTGAGACTTAACAACTCACACATAGAATGTATTCCTACCTGAACAAAAGTCCCAGCAGTGACCTTTCGTATTAAGAATACTCCTTCAACCTTAAAAACACTTTTTTTATAAGTAAGTATAATAGCGGAAAGCAGGATTTTCCAAGCCATGCAGAGTGATTCAACTCAGACCACATTAGCATAGAGCAGGGATAAATTTGTTGCCCTCCATATACTGTTGGACTACAGTCCCCAGCATCCATGGCCATTGGCGGTGACAGCTGGGCCTGATGGGAGCTGGAGTTCAACAACATCTGGCAAGTCACAGGTTACCCACTCCTGGCTCAGAGAATAGAAACCTACTCTATTTACTTGACTTTAATGCACACTTTTTTTGGCCAAATTATGTCACAAAAATTAAGGTGCGCATTAGATTTGATGGCACCAACAAATACCGTATTTTTTGCACCATAACACTCACTTTTTTCCTCCTAGAAAGTAAGAGGAAATGTCTGTGCGTGTTATGGAGGGAATGCCTACAGGTGACCGGGGGGGGGGGATCTGCTGCAGTCGTGAGCAGAGGATCCATGGTTCCCCTTCCTTCCCTCCTCCGTGGCTCGCTTTGAAACAGCAAAGCGGGAGAAGAGCCGCTGAGTAGGGAGGAGAAAGGGACAGAGACCCTGCTTCTTTAAAGGAGCAAAGCGGGAGAGGAGAGGAGCCGCTTACACGAATGTAAACGGCTCCTGTCCAGTTCGTTCCTTTAAAGCAAGCAGGCTCTCTGTCCCTCTCTCCTCACCACTCAGCTCGCTAAATAGCAGCAAAGTTTTTTAGCTCGCTAAGCCGGGGATGAGCGGGGAGGAGGGAGAAAAGCAGAGCCTGCTTGCTAGAGGAGCAAAGTGGGAGAGGAGGGAAGCCTTCTCCCCTTATACCCCTCTTCTTCATTATTAGCAGCATCCTTCTCCACACACCCCATGCATGCTCCTTGTCCCTTGAGTGCTTTTTCTTCCCTCCCCACTTAAAACGTGGTTACAAAGCATGGATCCACATGGATCCTCAGTATTTTTGCATTGGGCTACTCTAAACTCACTGTCAGATCACATGTCTGTGGCCACAGCATGAACCACAAAAATCATACATCCACTGTTTCGTTTAGAATATTTTTTCTTGTTTTCCTCCTCTAAAAACTACTATGCTATGGTCGGGTGCATGTTATAGAGCGAACAATACGGTACTTTGTTGGTTTCAAGGTTTAGAAAATTGAGGTGCGTATTAGATTTGATGGTGCATTAGATTCGCGTAAATATAGTATTATTTCTATAAGCCTCTCCAATTCACTTTTCAGAATTAGGTTTATTGCAATCCTGAGCAATACTGACTGATTCAATGGCATCCTTCGGCAAGTGCCGATAGATTCTCCCTGGGACAAGATTCAAGAGCTACTGATGCCGAAGAGATACAAAGTTTGTTTTGGAGTCAACAGCAATGGGTAAACATCTTTGTTATCTGGCTTTATGTACTTGGGCCTCATGCAGATAGCTTGTTTTCTAGGTCTAGCTTTGGAAAATGGATATTTGCCTCCTGGAATTCCACAGCTAAGCAAACATGTGGCTTCTCACTTTCTATTTGGGGTGAGGAACCTGTGGCCCTCCAGATGTTGCTGGATTCCAGCTCCCATAAGCCTCAGCCAGTAGGCATGGATGGTAACATGTGGGGAACCACAGGTTCCCCACACACTGCCTTATACACCAGGAGGACAAAGGAAGCTTTCTTTTTAGTCATATTTAGTATACCTTATTTTCTATTATGCTTCAATGTCTATTTAAATAACCTCTTTTATCTTTTCTACTGCACAATGTGGCGATGGTTTTAAACCTTCAGTGCCTGCCTATGAACTTAAATGTTCTTGTTTTACTACCATGTCGTGATACAAAGTTATTTTGGTTTGTAAGAGAAACTGAAGCATTTTCAAAAGCCTGAAAGGCTAAAAAGAAAGCTCATTTTGGGTGATGATAAGCGGTAACAGCTATTTAGGATCTTTAAAATTATTTCAATATTTTAAAGCAGGAAACATCTGAGACTGTGCTTGCATTGCAGAGCAAATGTTGTGCATGAAGAAGGTTTCAGGCTCAATCCCCAGCAACTCCAGACAGGGCTAGAAAGACTCAGGCAAAACCCTGGACAGCTGTTGTCAGGCAGTATGGACAGGAACTGAGCTGGTTGGAGCAATGGTCTGACTCAGTACAAAGCAAATTCTTATGAATGAGGTTAGGAGAAATCCCTGCTTGACCTACAGTAAGCACCTGAATGGCCAAGAATGTAAGGGGGGGGAGCAAAAATGCAAAAGGAACTAAAACGGTCCACAGAATTTATTCTGTTGCCCTTCACACTAGCTCCCCAGGTTGCTTTAATAAATGTTCAAGCAATTAGGAAATAACAAACCAATACTGATTGAATCAGGGTCCACAGTCCATAAAGAATCTAAGCTGGGGAAACAGGTCTCACTTGGTATTTAATCTGCAAAGGCTCTTGCTAACACCCTGGTCTAGAACTGAAGAATTAACATCTTAACATAAAGGTGAATTTTTGCAACCCACTTTTATTTCTCTGAGAATAATATGAGAACTCAAAAGTATTAACGTACAATCAAGTAAATTGTTGCCCTTGTTCTCATTACTCGAAGTAAAATACTGCCTGCATAAATTTGTTGCATTTCTGATTGAAAATAAGAAAGCTATCACATCATAGCAAATTCCTGTAAATCCAATTCAGAAGCCACTGAGCTGACATCAAAATGTTCTGATTAGAAATTGCTTACTGTAGAACTAAGTACGCTCTGCGGATTTGCCAGTAGTTTGGCTATGTACAGATAAAAATTTCCAGTTATATTAATCCTCCCAGACAGAATTCAATATTACATTTACAAAGCAAAGAATAAACTTCAGCTAGGATACAAACAATATTGTAAGTCCATCAGTATTTTTCATGCTAAACTTAAGGAAGCAAGTTTATTTTACAGCAGTCACATGACTAGTTCAAGCTGCAAAATCTTGAATCACTTAAGCATCACCAGGAGTATAACTATTCCAGTATGGGGAGAAAAGCATTAATCCATAAAACTGGCATAATAATTGTTTATTTCATCCAATGGAGATGATTTGTCTACTGCGTGGCATACTGGAGGCCTTACAGCAGAGGAAAAGAGGACTAGCAAAGACCAGTGGAGGATGTTTAGGTTGACCCAGGCCTTCTGTTATCTGCTCTAATGCATCTGATGCACAGAGTAAGTGATGATATTGTTATTCCTGTTGGGCATGACATGCCATAATCTACTGGTGTTTTTTTTAATGTTTATTAAGATTAGGGTTCAAAGGGTTACACATTGCCTTTCTGCTGCAGTTCTCCACCCCATCTTGCAGCCAATTAAAGCCACCCAGGTGGTGAGGAGATCATCCAAAATGGCATTGCAAGAGGCACAAAAGGAAAAATAATTCAGAAATAGCCACCACCACCCCGGTGCTTTGCACATGCCTACTGTTATATTTTTACCAGCTCATTGTATTGATCAATGAGTGATATTCACTTTGTGTCCCTTTGATAAAGGAAGGCATCTGCTGGTAGAACAGAGGAGGCATGTTCTGCCACCACCCCTCACAGTCCCTCATCCTTCCCCTATACAGTGGTACCTCGGGTTACATACGCTTCATGTTACAGACTCCGCTAACCCAGAAATAATACCTCGGGTTAAGAACTTTGCTTCAGGAAAGCCAACAGTGTGACGCAGCAGCTAAAAAAGCCAATGCAATTCTGGGCTGCATCAACAGGAGTATAGCATCTAGATCAAGGGAAGTAATAGTGCCACTGTATTCTGCTCTGGTCAGGCCTCACCTGGAGTACTATGTCCAGTTCTGGGCACCAGAGTTCAAGAAGGACACTGACAAACTGGAACGTGTCCAGAGGAGGGCAACCAAAATGGTCAAAGGCCTGGAAACGATGCCTTATGAGGAACGGCTAAGGGAGCTGGGCATGTTTAGCCTGGAGAAGAGGAGGTTAAGGGGTGATATGATAGCCATGTTCAAATATATAAAAGGATGTCACATAGAGGAGGGAGAAAGGTTGTTTTCTGCTGCTCCAGAGAAGCGGACACGGAGCAATGGATCCAAACTACAAGAAAGAAGTTTCCACCTAAACATTAGGAAGAACTTCCTGACAGTAAGAGCTGTTTGACAGTGGAATTTGCTGCCAAGGAGTGTGGTGGAGTCTCCTACTTTGGAGGTCTTTAAGCAGAGGCTTGACAACCATATGTCAGGAGTGCTCTGATGGTGTTTCCTGTTTGGCAGGGGGTTGGACTCGATGGCCCTTGTGGTCTATTCCAACTCTATGATTCTAGGATTCTAGGATAAGAACAGAAATCGTGCTCCGGCAGCGCGGCAGCAGCAGGAGGCTCCATTAGCTAAAGTGGTGCTTCAGGTTAAGAACTGTTTCAGGTTAAGAACGGACCTCTGGAACCAATTAAGTACGTAACCTGAGGTACCACTGTATTTGGTCCAGAGGGTTCCCCAATCCTCCAGAACAGATTTTGGGAGGCAGGGGAAGGGAGATTGCTACAACTTGCCTCTTTCCCTACTCCACTTGACAGGTACCTTCCATCTGTGGAGGTACACCAGCAAGATATGACCTTCCATCTTAAAATCAAGATAGCAAACTTACTACGGCTACAATTCTATACACACTGAACTGGGAGTAGCTTCCACTGAACTCAATGTGGCTTACTTCCGAGTTGGCATATACAGAATTGTAAATACCATTAAGCCATCAGCAGGGGAACATTAAAACTGAAGCAATGAGTAGCTTTACTGCTTTACAAATAACTGAAAATGGGTTTGGAAAAAATGAATAATTATAGATCAGCAGTATCTAGTTTGAAAAAAAGCTTGTTGTTTTATGCAGTACAGTTCCCCAAAACTATGCTGCTCATTTGAATGTGACCTTACCATAATTTATCATCTGTACAGCATCCTGAATGAAAAAGATAACCAACCTTATTTTACAAGTAATGGAAATGTGTGTTTATAACATGCCAGCACCTGAAAGGGAAAATATTAACAGCATTCAAAATATTTATTTTTCAGCAGCTTCCAAGCTGTATGATACGGATTAGTCATGGCACTTTACTTTAATCACAAAACTTCTCAGGCCTCTCTTCAGCACAGCATTTCAGTGAGTCTGAATGTGGCCCTCACCCATCCCCTCCCAACACTTGCTGCAATTGCTTGACCCTGCAGTAATGTAAATAACTCTGGTTGGTCAAAAGTCCCATCACCTATATATTTATTACTATGTCTCTTTGTCCTCCAGGAGTGAGAGGCATGAATTCATCTTCATATAAAATTTCAAAAGGGTAGAGGTCACACATTCTATTAAAGATTTTATTTTCAAAAAGAGAGATCCTGTTTTGAAAGATAATCCTTGGTAAATAACATTTTAGCTACCATACATATGGTACGCAAGCAAACCTGCACGAGTCTCTTTTATTTATTTTACTTCTAAAAGTGCTTCATCATGTTTTTGCCACAAGGCACCAACACCAAATATACAATTTCTAAAATCTAAATCAAGCACACATGGCAGGCAGGAAAATGACATATAGAATAATATAAAGAACAAGCAAAAGCAATAGAACCACCCATTTCAGCACTTTAGTTCTAGATGACTGATAAAATTAGATAAGTCTCTATCCTGCTTGTGACCAGTGGGAAACAAGACGCTGGACTAGATAGGTCTTTGATTTAATATTCCCCTTGTATTTCCACACAGCACCTGAATTCTTATACAGTGGTACTTCGGGTTAAGAAGTTAATTCGTTCTGGAGGTCCGTTCTTAACCTGAAACTGTTTTTAACCTGAAGCACCACTTTAGCTAATGGGGCCTCCTACTGCCACCGCACCGCCGCCGCATGATTTCTGTTTTCATCCTGAAGCAAAGTTCTTAACCCGAGGTACTATTTCTGAGTTAGTGGAGTCTGTAACCTGAAGCATCTGTAACCCGAGGTACCACTGTAACAAGGTGGTATGATGGACTTCCTTGGGCAACTGGTTCCAAAGCTGCATTGCCACCACTTAGTAGGTCTTGCTCGAAGTTCCCCAAGGTTTTGCAACATGCAATGAAGTAACTATTCACACAGCCTATGAATGATGAATGAACTCCATTTGGTTACATTTTGAGAGCCCAGATTTCTATAAATGAACAAGTGGCTCCAAGATTCCTATGAGAACAGACTGATGAAACATCTTCCAGGAGACAATAGCAGTCTAAGAGTTCTGTGGCAGCTTCTTTCCCTGCAACTGCAACTGACTTCCTTTCAGATAGGTGAGCCTCAGGTAAATGGTGATCATGAAGGAATGCCAAAACATTTTAAAGGCCAATTTCAATGCTACTTTACATAGTGGCTGGTTCCAAATCCTGTGCAAAATTCTGTCTCAATAGATGTAATTTTGAAACATGCTACACATGGGAAGCAGGGGATTACATCTAGGAGATTTGCTGCCCAAGATGTTTCTGATCTAGATGAAAGTACAAAGGAAGTCAAGTATGGAGGACATGCGGTGGGCAAAAGAAGGATCTTTGTTAGATTATTTCTTGGTTTTAAAATACTGCATTGGTAATGGTGAAATTCTCCTCACCATTTAGCAGGTTGATACAAAAGTTGACCAGTTGTCTGAATAGCTGCAAGTGCACCAAAATATTTATGTATATTCACCCAATGAGTGACTGCAAGAGGAGCTCCAATGAGTTACACTGCGAAGAGGCACTGTAAGGGTATTTGAACCTCTGTACCAGACCCATCAGACAAATTGTATTCCCAATTAGTATGGGACAATAACCATATACAATGATTTGTAATTTTTATCTGGTAAAAAACAGCACAATATAAAAATGGCATGCTACTTTTTATCTTAGTTGCATTTTCTATTAAGAAAGAAATAGGAATGAAAGACATCCCCACCCCCCAAAAAGGTAGTGACAATAATCCCCAGGTATTCATCCCTGTCATTATTGCAATCCCAAAATTCACAGTTTGTAAAATGACCAGCCAAACATTCCCAGAGAGGCAATCTCACACTGCAGCTGACAGCTCAACTGGCTGCTTCTGCACTTTAGAATATATAGCCAGGGCTATTTTCTTATATTTGCAAGATAAGAGTGATATCAACTCCATTTATGAATGAGATTGAAAATAGTCCTATGGGAACTGAAATATTTGAAGATGCAGACCAAACAGGGAAAACAAATAAAGAGATAAGTCACGCTATTGAATATGATGAACTGCATGCAGAGGAGATAGATAAGATACACAGCTGAGAAAATAAGTGAACTGGGCAAGGAAAACACAACAGGCAAATTAATATGTGGGTATCTGAGTACTGGGTTTATGTTTAGGAGAACATAAGCCTAACACATAAGTAGCATTTTGCTGTTCCTTTTACATCTATGTTAACTGATACCTAGGTTGTTTTCCAAATGATATACCTTTCCTCTATCCCATTCCTCTGTGAAAATAAAACAGGGAGAAATTCAGATATCCACAGTTCAGTCCACTGTTACGTACCACATACCCTCCCATCATATCCCAAATTCTGAAATAGCCAGAAAGGTATACCTGTGTGGACTGGGGGTGGGGTGGGGTTAGCTAATTTAATCTCCACATTTTTTGTGTGCCAGGTAGAGAAAGAAAAGTTCTGGGCAGTGGATGAATTGTGGTGGTTCCCCCCCCCCCCGTCTGCTTTTTTTAGTGGTATCAAGGGAAAGGAATCACCACCCCTTGGGTCAATTGTGACACTCTCCCCAGGCCATACCCACTCTCTATAGATTCAATCCACACCATACTTGAGTGGTTTTACAGGGTTGGAATCCTTCCTTGAACTTTGATATTCCTCTTGCTTTGTCTGGATGGCGAGTGGAGGGGTGTGGAAGTGTCTGCTGATCTACCTAAAATTTTACCTCTGGCCCCAGTCACTGCCCACCAGAGAATGTGGTTCTTGGGTGGGAAAAGGCCCCCCACTCCTGCTTTGCCAAACTGGAGAAAAAGTAAACTTGCTTATGGAGCAGGTGCAGCATTTTTACCATAAATAAGAGCCAAAACTAGTTTACAGTGCTTGCAGTGCTGTTGCTGGGGAAATAAGCATATCCAGCAGCATCAGGGATAAGGTACAACAGAATACGGCTTGCTGTTATCTTGCCCTTAACCCCCTCCCCTCTTTATCCTCAACAAGTGCTGTTGCTTTTGCTGCCACTATATAGCGCTATACCTGTCCAATTCATATCTCTGACCCAGCTGTAGAACACATTTCTCCTTCCATCTCCACCATCTCCCAGTGAAAAGATACCTGCAACAATGTAGGAAAAGGGAGAAAGGGACATGTCTGCAAGTTGCCCCTGTGCAGACACATTGCATGCATGGGTATTCTAGGGGCTGTTGCTCAGGTGCACGTGGTGCCATTCTGAGGATGCCCCCTCCTCCTGCTGCTTGCTTTTACACCAACAGTTAGGACGTGTATCCATTCCTCCCCAGCAAAAACAGTTACCCCTGGAAGAGAAATATGTGGAGAATGTGTGCTTAACGTACATTTGCATTGCATTCTCTACTCTGCATCTCAATACAATGTGAAATCCCTGTTATCTCCTGAACACAGGCTGCTTCACTGTTTTGGAGGGCAAAATAGAGCACTGACACTAACTGACAGTTGGTTCCTATCTCCAACACCTCCTGTCCGTATTAACTTAGTATTCTTAGTCTGAAGTTCAAAGGTTCTCAGGAATGGGGAGAGGTAAACATTTCCTGTCTTTGTTCTACTGAGGCTTCTTGACAAGAACCCCTAACCCCTGGAGATCTCCCATGACCGTACACCTGCTGGTGTAGCTATAAGGCATCCAAGGCTCTGAAGCCCAGGGCTAATAGTCAACTCACATGATCTCTAGAGAACTAATACCTTTCATCATAAATCTGAAGCTGCCTAGCAAAAGGGCTACGTTTGGGTGCAGAGGGTTAATACCCAAATGCTACTGCATATAGCTGGCTTTTAAAAAGTGTACATCTCTGTTTCTCTCTCTTTATGAAAGTGCACTTGTACTGCTCAGCAGCAGCTTATATTATCACCTCCTCTCTAGGGAAAAAAGTTTCAATGATCAACTTTCCATATCCAAAAAGGATCTTTCTATACACACACACACACACACACACACAGAGAGAGAGAGAGAGAGAGAGAGAGAGAGAGAGAGAGAGAACATCGAACCAGCTTCTGCTAAGGTACATTGTCACTTGCATTGGTTTTTCTCCACCGTCCACAAAATGGAAAGCTGGGCCTTAATGAGAAAATTGATAAATGCCAGCTTTTAAAATGTAATAGCCTGACAACCTTGAGCTTTGATGAACATTAAAAAAAAAAAAGCAGCTAACATTGTAAAAGTACTTTTCATCACAAGTGAAATATTCTCATCAGAAACTTTGGCATGCCATCCGGGTCTTTAGATACCAGCTATAAAATAAAACCATTTGTCTTTTTAGCTGGACAGGAATGCCCTTCAGAGAATGGCAAAACTATTGCTTATAAACATTACTCATACACCTTAATGTTATTTTCTTAATATCTGCTGTTTTTGTGCTCGGTATGTCTAAGGGGGAGGGGAACCCAGAACTCCAGCTTGTTTCTATAAAAGCAAACATTTAAGACCATTGTTACCTTATTTGTCTGAACACCATATTCCAGCCACTGAAAGCCCCACTGATTTTAATGGAATTCACTTTCAAGAACATGCTTTTGATTGAGCTATCACTCAAACGTTTGTGTCTCTCATGTTAAAAAAAATAAGGTGACAAATTATCAATATTAAGATAAGAAATATTAATATATAAGGATAAATTACTATATATTGATACAAATCCTGTCTGTCTTGGTAGTAAATATATTTATATGTCAAGAGAACATGTCAGCTACATTCATGTTTGGAGAAATATATTATTTCTAGACTGGCTAGACATATTACTGCACTCCTCCAAGCTACAAAGTCTACTACCCTACCCTGATAAGCTCCTTTTAATACCGAGGAATTATAGTAGAATGAAACAAAGTGAATCTGATTTTTGTAAAGGAATTGATGCTAAATATTCCCATTTTTCTTTATAGTGGGACTTTGTGTTAGTAATGCCAAAAGTATGCCAGGCTCTGCAATTTCACATTTTCATTTCTTTCCTCAAACACTTACAGTTTTAATAAGGTTTCATTTTTATTGCAGTGCCACTTATTAGCCATGATGGGAATAACTGTAAGGAGATTTCCCTCCTAATTCCTTGTTTAATGGGCTGGGTGGTTGGGATTGGGGTGGGAGGCTGACTGGATGAGTCAGAGGATCAGGGATGGTTTACACAAAAGCTTTTTATCCATCCCACTGGCTCAAAGACCTACTACAAAGGCAATAATGACCTCCGTCATATTGGCAACAATCATCACTAATATTATGAAGCTCTGCATGCCTAAAGAGGTCTGCATTCCATGTGGCCAGACAATTAAAATCTGTGAAATCTTGTAACACCCTCCAGACACAGGTTCAAACCCAATCCAGAGAAGAGGATATAGAAACACTTTCCTGTTTCAGTAGCATGAATTATCTGTTTTACTGTCATAATTTATATCATGTAATTATGATGAGGGATTTTAAATACTGGGTTTTTAAAGGCTGTAATATGTTGCTGATATGGTCGACCGAACAAACACTCCTGCCCACACTTTAAGATCTGCTCGGAAGGTTATTCTGGTGTGCCCACCTATCAAGTCAGTAAGGTGGGTGGTGGCCCCATACCTATGGAACTCCCTGAAACTGGACTTGTATGAAATTTATACATTGCAAACCTTTGGGAAGACCACAAAGAACTATTTACCTCCCCCCTAGTCTTCCAAGATTGATGTTTATTAGTGGGGTGATGGTAACTGAATTATGTTCCTATCTGGGTGTGAGTGTGAAAATGCTGTTACATGGTAGTTTATAGTTTTACATTTTGGTACTGTTCTTTTTATATTTCATTATTTTTGAATGTAAGCCAGGCACCTTCCCATAAATACACCCCCAAAATCTACTGTTGCATCTTATTGGTAGCGGTAGTCATGACTGCTGCAAAGTACACACTGAGGAAGCGATGGTGAGTGATTGGCCTCCATCTGTCCAAAGTATACTGTTGCCATGGCCACCACATCCCTCTACATGCTTCTTTTCATCCAGGTTGACAACGGTAGGCCAACCACTCAGAAGGACCTGATTTGCTCTTATTGCCTCCACTAATCCTCACAATATTAGCTCTTCTTAGCAACTTAGGAATGGAAGGTCATTTTTCAAACAGTCTCTCCATCTGATTCATATTTGCTGTGCTTTAATGGAAACATGTTACAAGAACTCATACTTGATTTTACAACAGCAGAACAGGAGTTCCACACTAATGCATCTAAAAGCATGTTTACTCAGCTGTCGATATGGTAGTCTGATCTTTATCCATTAAATTTATTTACTTTGTCCTCAAACTCAGTTCCATTCATATCCAGCCAATCATAAACTCTAAAAGGCTTGGTTCTGTGCCAATGGAACATGAACAGGTACATGTCTCACCAACAACCATTAATAAGTCAGCATTTGCAAACTGGGAACCAGCAGGCAAGGACTTGAGACTTCAAAGTGAGCTCTCAAAATATCCTATCGCATAATAACACACAAGGAAAAGAAATACCCACTCTCAGCACCTTATCTTGGAAGTTCACATTGGTTAGACGGTGACCTTTAAAGGATTACCTTAACACACAGGGAAATCAGCCCCTCTCTGATGTGTTCTGAAATTTGTAATAAAAAAAAAACGGTGCATGACTGATGTTTAAGTTGGGAAGGGGGAAAGGCGAGGGAGGGAGGGGAAGAAAAAGAAAGGCAGCTTAAATTTCTCCTAACATAAGCTGAAGCTCAGATATAAAGCCATTTGACTTTCAAAGGCCACAACTATGATAGCTGACTGCCAATTTGCAGTTTCCAATGTAACGCTCTTACTCCATAAACTAGGGCAACAGAGAATACATCTTTCAAGTCCTAAGTCATTTCCCCCCCCCCCATGTATTCATTTGTTTTGCTAGCATGAAAAAGCAGAGATGGGATTCACATTCATTGTCTTCTCCTCCCCACAAATGTACATTTATATTGTTGGCAAAAAAGGAACATAAAGGAAATAATGATTTAAATGATACATTTAGAAGCAATCACTGACACTTTCTCCTCCCTGCCATGCACAGGTGTGGAGCGTGGGGGTTGATCTGTGATGCAGGCTGTCTTTCTTTTGACAAAAGGAAAATGTTTCTCATCATAAAGACATCTCTACCTCTCCATCAGTCATTTATGCATTATTTTCCATGCTACATTATTTGAGGAACAGGGAGAAGTGAATCTAAAGCTATTTTTGTGTGTGCACATTAAACAAAAAGATTTCATTTTCCATTTCTTTTGTGAAGTTGGTTCCCCCCCCCCCCCCGATCTTGTTTTGTTCCCGATAACTTCGTTTATTGCTATGGTACTGGCTACCAACTTTTTCATTAAAGGTGAACAAAAAACTACCTTTCCCAAGGCTGCCACCCATCCTCTGTCACAGATCAAGCTGTCAGATTGTTCCTTCATAGTTAACACAGAATAGCACCTTGGTGCTTTCGAATGGCTACTATATAAAATAAGAACTGTAGTCAAAACTCGAAAGAAGTATAACATAAGCAAAGTTAGTAGGAGTCTTTCTCAACTGATATTCTGCTAGAGTCCTTACTGGGCTTGGAGAAAAGAGGTCTTTGTTTATTCAAGGCCTCACACCACAGTGCTGTCTATAATTCCAATACCTAAATTTTATGGTCAGAAACTAGGTTTATGTGGGTCCAACATATTCTGACCGGCATTATTCCTCATTCTTGCAGGCCATGTGCAGCTTTCTAGCTCTTGCCAAGCATTTTGGCTGGTTTCTATTCCAGACTTGGTTTTGTATCTTTATTTCTCACATCTACCGTATTTTTCGCTCCATAAGACACACTTTTTCCCCTTGAAAACTAAGGGGAAATGTCTGTGCATCTTATGGAGCGAATGTGTGGTCCCTGGGGCTGGGGCGGGGGGGACCCAGGCTTCCCCCGCCCCCAGCCCTGCAAGCTCTGGGAGCGGAGGCAAGGCTGCGTGCAACCTTGCCGCCGCTCCCCAACCTGTTATGGGGGATGGGATTGGCGGAAGCTTGGGCTTCCCCCACCCCAGCCCAGTGGCTAAAAAGGAAGCCAAGACAGCGAGCGGGATCCATCCCGCTCACTGTCTTGGCTTCTGCCACAGCGGCGCACAACCTCTCCCGCAGCCTCTGTCCGCTGCTCTTTGGGGCTGGGGGGGGGTAAGATTTCCCCCCCTAATTCCCCCCCTAAAAACTAGGTGCGTCTTATGGTCCGGTGCGCCTTATGGTGCGAAAATACGGTAACCACTATTGCAATTATTCTTTGTGCTGTTTAAGGAAGTATCCAGGCACTGGAAGATCTTGGGGTTTCAAATTTCAGTGATGCCCTGTGCAATGCCAAAATTTGATGCCCCCTCTCTCACCTTCCATTCTACATAATAGCTGTGGTGACCCCTGCAGTGCTCCATGCCCAAACTGGTCACACACCCCTAAATCCGCCTCTGATCCAGGAAGTTACTGGAGATTATATCTTTGCAATACTGGACTGGTCTGATCCAAGTATGAACCTATTTGTTTAAAAATCTCTGAATTTCCTGTGTCTCACACTTTCCTCTCCTTCTCAATCTTTGACATCCCACTCTAGCCCATCTTGTCTGCCTATTGCAAAACTTTAAAAAAACTGCCTTAGATCTTAAACTAGGCATAGGTAAACATTCCCCAATTTCTCTCAAAAAGAAATCTCCACCCCACCCCACACAGAGCATTCAATTTTGTGAGAATTCAACAGGAACGTTCCCAAAATGTGTCACAAGCTAAGAGAAAGAGAGAGGAGAAAATAAGATAGACATACACACCCCTTTCTTTGTAGGTGTGTGTGCAACCAGAAGTAGAAGTCCATCTCACTAGCTAGTTAGGTCTCTAGCTGCTGATGCTTTGAACATGCTCATAAATGTAATTCTCTGCCAAGATTATTACTAAACAACTCCCACAATCCTGGAAGGAAAAGACATTCCTGATCACGTTCAAAGCATCATTTCTACTTCAGCAGCTTTAGGCAAGATAGATCTGCTGGGCTAATGAGTCAAGTTCCCTCCAGCCACTGGTTACCTCACCACCCCACTTTGCAAGCAACATTAAGGGGGTTTGTGCATTTTCATTCTCTCCTCCGTTTAGCTTGGACAAGAAGGTGGACTGACACAGGAAGACTAGGGCAGAGCCCCAGGATGTAGTCAGCAGCATGGCCAGTGGTTGCGGATGGCATGAGCTGCAATCCAGGAACATCTGGAAGGTCACAGGTTCTCCAGCCCTAGGCTGGAGATTGAAGTGGAAAGCAACCGTGGGTCTCAACCAGATTCGAAACAAGCATTTGAGGGGAGGGCTCACATTTTCAAACAGATGAAAACGTTCTCTCCCTGTGCTAGTGAACACTGTTGAACCTGGCAAGGAAAGTTACATTCCTGCACAGATTTTGGAGAGGGGGAATGTGACATAGAGATCCTGATTCATGTTGCAAATGTAATGAGTTGTATTAAACTAAGTCCTGTTCACAGTCCATTGAACCTATCTTGATCATGGCTATTAACATCAATGGGCTTACTCTGAGTAGGACTAGAGTTGAATACCACCCAATGTCTATAACTCTGAAATTTCTGTGTCAGTTTTCAGTCTATGAGATTAATACTCATATACTCCATTTCCAACAAAATAAAAAATGTTGGGGAAGCCTCAGTTCTCTTCACATTCAGCATGAGGCAAGAAGGCCATGTTTAAAATGTGTGTGTGTGAGAGGGAGGGTGGCTGGGTATTCAGCCAGCTGCCATGTCTTAAATGTTGATATCCAAGCAATACTGGAAGATTTCCATTTCCCTTGTTTTGATTCATACATTTAACATCAAAATTCCCACATGGCATTTAGCATGCACAGCTGTCTCTGACTTCAGATAGGATTTCAGAATATACAGTAGATGCCTATAAAATATTCTGCATTACTTTCACAGTCATCCGGGGTGACATTTATTTATGGTATTTTGTTGCTGCTCTGAATAACTAGATAGAGACGGCCTATTTATTTTTGATCGATGAGATATGAACCCAGCTTCTGGGAATCTTTGGCACTTCAGGACCAATTTGCAGTGAGGATAAGAGGTAACTGTTGCTCATCTACAACAATGAAAGTGGGGGCAGGCCATGGAAAGGAGCATTGCTGGAGCACTGCACTATGTTCCAGCTTTACTGTATTGTCTCCTAATGTTTATTCCATCTTATATTATGCCATCTTATTTCACAGCTTGCCCGGGGGGGGGGGGGGAGAGATGCGTTTTTAAAGTACTTTTTTAAAAAGCACTGACTCATGGGGTTTAGGGAATTCACAGGCGCTAAATATAGGGAAATCTATAAGGATCTCATTTGCCTAAACATACAGACAGATCAAAGATTGGCAACCTGCAGACCTTGCCCTAATTTCAAGTGATGAAGACAGGGGGAAAGGGGGTGGCAAAATGAGAGATAGAGAGAGGAAGGGAGTGGGTGATCGAGAGAGGAAGGGTGGTTCTTTGTCCACCACTCACTTCAGAACTGTCAATCACTGGCTTTGCCCCTCCTGTCACTGGCATGCAACCCCTAATCATGACTCCCAAGGGAAAATAAGATTCCCCATTTCGGCTGTTGATGTTTACTCATACCTAAATACTATTGGTTACTGTGCACCTTACTTCCAAATAAGTGTGCTCAATAATACAGCCCTGTACAGTGGTACCTCGAGTTACAAACGCCTCAGGTTACAAACTCCGCTAACCTGGAAGAGTTACCTCAAGTTGAGAACTTTGCCCCAGGATGAGAAAGGAAATCGTGTGCTGGCAGCCCAGCAGCAGCAAGAGGCCCCATTAGTGAAAGCACGCCTCTAGTTAAGAACAGTTTCAGGTTAAGAACGGACCTCCAGAACGAAGTAAGTTCGTAACTAAAGGTACCACTGTAGTTCCGTTCATTGTTGTTTCATGAAGGTCTGTAGCATTAAGGTGTGTAATATACTCTGCCACCAATGCTCTCTCACACACACATACAAAAAAAGCCCTTCTCCATCACAAGCACTCTTTTAATGCCCCTATTCCAATAGGATCTATATGCAGTATAATGAATGAAAGGGTGGGTGGGTGGGTGGGTGGGTGTGGGTGGGTGGGTGAGAGAGAGAGAGAGAGAGAGAGAATGAATGACTTACTGATTAGCAACTGGTAACAGAAACATGTGGGTGGTATCCAACTAACGCATACTGCAAGGATTCATGCTTGTGCCATAGAACTAACACCTCCTCCCCCTGTGTGCACCTCTAGGAGGGGGGAAAGTTCAACTGCACAAGCCTAAATCCTTGCACCGACAGGACATGTTACTTGGCTACCAGCCTAGGATAGGTTGAACTGTTGAAGGAGAAAAGATCTAGGTAAACAGGAATTTGGACTAGATGACCATTGTTGTCCCTTCCAGCCCTACAGTTCCATGATTCTAAACTGGAGTCAACTAACAAGTCAGGCATATATAAAACCACAGATAGTAATTTTAGCCTACATATGGAAGAATTTACAGTGGTGCCTCGCAAGACGAAAATAATCCGTTCCGCGAGTCTCTTCGTCTAGCGGTTTTTCGTCTTGCGAAGCAACCCTATTAGCGGATTAGCGCTATTAGCGGTTTAGCGGCTATTAAAGGCTTAGCGGCTTAGGAAAAGGGGGGAGCGAAAAAAATTGCAAGACTCGCAAGACGTTTTCGTCTTGCGAAGCAAGCCCATAGGAAATTCGTCTTGCGAAGCGCATCGAAAAACGGAAAACCCTTTCGTCTAGCAGGTTTTTCGTCTTGCGGGGCATTCGTCTTGCGGGGCACCACTGTACTGGTTCAAATTCAGTGTTATTATCCAGCTATAAGAACATGTGAATTGGTCTCACGTTCAAGTTCAACCATTGATTTCCTAAGGAAAATCACTGGCCACAGATCCTAATCTGCCTTGGCTCCCTGCAAAAATTTCTCCTACATTCTTGAGGAGGATTTTCCACATCATTTTCCTTTCGTTTTATAATCTGGTAAGAGCCCAGGGAAGTGCCGAACACCCCTGATAAAAAAAAATTGGTTTGCCTTATAAAAAAAATTGGGCTTCCCTTTAAGTTCCTCAGATGTGTCACCTACAAATTTGCTTTACACAATATGTTGGTGGAACCTCTTGCTATAGCTGAAAGCAGCATTTAGCTAAAGCACACATTTATAATTGGATATAAAACTTTTATGGGGATGAGAAGATAAAATTTCACACACAAAAAGGATGGGATAAGCTGAACAGATAAAGCAAAAGCATTTGACATTTTAACTAGACAAAAATCCAGTCCTCACCACACATATACACATAAGGGGGGAAAGGAGAGCAATCAATAAAAAAATAACAAATAATACACAGTGGCAAAACTAAGAAAAGTGAAAAATGTTAACTTATGTAGAACTATATATACAGGAAAGAACTGCCAAAAATACATAAACTCGGTCCCATAGAAAGGATAAAATTCTACCTTTGTCAATATCTGCTTGGAACAGCCTCCTGTGTTTTAGAAACTATCCTTCATATATGCTTTGCTATAGAACACTCTATAAAATACTGCAGCATGAAGCAAGCTTTCGCAAAACAGAACACAGATTTTCTCCACATTTCTATTTACATTTTAAATAGCCTGGTATAAACTCCTTATTCGATAGCTGTCAAATCACAACAATCTATTATGAATGAATGTGAAATTTTATAAAAGCATCCGCGTCCCCCCTAAGAAACACTTCAAAGAAAGATTTAGTTAAATCCAATAAGCAGGATTGCATGAAGATGTCAATCAATAGGTGGTCCAATGTATCTATCCACATTTTTCAAATACTGAAGTGTCCTTGTAATGGATGGAGTCTCCCACTCCTCCCCTTCCCGCCCCCCCATCAAATGCTCTTATCTAACAAGAGACTGGGTGGCTTTGTGTAGAAACACTTTCAAAGTCTGTACACAGTATCTTCATAGTAACACTTAAATACCAAATTCAATTTCACAGCATATTTGTTAACTGCACCTCTTTTTGCCTACAAATCACACTGTCTCATGCATGAAGACATATGGGATAGAAAACAAAAAGAGTCCAAACAAAGTCAGTTAGAAAATATATCTATGTATATATGTACCATTCTATTTCATTAACAACAACGAAAACAACAGTGGGAATTGTACTGACAGAAGCCTCTTTTTGGAACAAACTGTATAAAAGGAGAGGGCTAGTCATTCTTAAATATTTAGAAGTTGAAAAATGGGTTGGATATTTTTGCTCAACGGTGTTTGGAATTAAAACAGTACTGAACTCGGTTCAGTTGGTACTCTGCATATGCCTTAAAACAATGCCTTTATTCCAGTTTTGGTCTGAGCAAGGACTGCAGTTCCATTGAAAATAATCAGAGGAAGCTACAGTAATTTAAACTAAGCTTCCTCCTGTGGATGAAGCTCAAGGGGTGATTGAGGTTCAGGGTTGCCAGTATGTTCGATTTCCCATCTAACTCTTGGGTTATGCCCACAAAGGTAGCACTTGTCAACAGAATTTGCCCTCAGAGTCTAATGCAAATTTAAACACCATGCCCTTTCTGCAGTTCTTTTGTCTTTGTTTTCCTTCACTGTAACAAAGTTTCACTTTGTTAAACGCATAATCCAACATGGACTCATTTAATCCTGAGTATTAAGCAGTAACCATTTTTGACATTGACACACGTTTAACATTTCATCATGGTGGCTGGTACCTAAAGAGACATTTGAGCAAATGTAAAGGCAACCTTCCATTCCTTCTGTCTCCTCTATTCACTGCAGTCCCCCACACCTTCGTAAAACTGCTCCTGAGGATTGGTGGAACAATATAGGATGCGGTGCAGGAGAGTGCAAGTGGGTGGGGGATTGGCAAAGACTGGGGGCTCACCTTGCACAAGTAGCAGTGCTTTTTGCTTTGGATACAAGCAATTATCATAAGTGCTAACTTTCATACCAAGTGAGCAAAATGTTGTACTCATCTGTACTAACTTAACACTTTCTCACACGTACAGAACATTTTCCTGTGGTACTTTCTCATCTGTGGTTGTGATGTGTATAAGAATATTATAACCAGGTCGGGATGCAGAATTGCATGGTGGTTTATTACTTGATTTGCACCAACCCAACAGATTCTGCCCACACATTTGCAATATCCAAACACCACAGCCAAATGAAGTATCCAAAGGATTCCTATGTGGCTTAGGGTGTGCATAAAGGTGTATTTAGTTGTAGGAATAAATTTACTATTTCACTCACTGTTACTCTCAGGATTCCAGGAACTAAAGTTCCATACTGTGTCCAAGCCTGCAGGGAGTTTGGCCTTACCATCAGCCTGATGAAGATCAACATCCTGGGTTAGGACATTGCCAGCATTCCACACATCAGCACTGATGATCACACACACATGGTGGTAGATGACTTTGTCTACCTGGGTTCCACCATAACCAGGAACCTCTCCATAAATGCTGAACTGTACAAGTGTATTGGTATGGCTGCTATGGCAGCTATGGCAATGGCTTGCTACTCTGAAAGGGTTTGGGAGAATGTGATGCTAACGTCCAATATCAAGGTGAAGGTCTACTAGGCTTGCATGCTGAGCATACTGCTTTATGGAAGTGAGTCATGGGTAACTTACAACCACCAGGGGTGATGCCTCAGCATCTTCAACATACAGTGCAGCAGGAAGATTTTGGGTATCACATGCCAGGACAGAGTCTGAAACATGTGCTCTCCCAAGCCCACATTCTCAGCATGTTTGCACTTTTTTCTCAGCAACATCCATGCTGGCTTGGTCATATACACAGAAGGGAGATTGCAGGATCCTCAAGGACATGATCTACAGGGAGCTGGCTTCAGCCACCAGGCTTGTGGGCAGACTAACTCTACATTACAAAGATGTCTGCAAATGTGGCTGGCAGTATGGGAATCCCTTGCAGAAGATCACAGTACCTGGAGACAGACAGTCAGATCATGTATCCACAGCAGTGACTAGTGGAAGAATGACTACTGGGAGGAGCACAGAGAGAAGAAATGTTGTGGCGCACCTGAAGCAGCACAAATAGAGGCCTTCATCCGCCCCAGCCGCGAGAAAACAAGTCTCTCCCATACTGTTCTCTACAGGCACAGCTGGTGTGCCATCTTCCAACCGTTTGACTTCACCCCCAAAAGCACACTTCTCCATTGTCTCCCAAGACAGACGGAATCTCAGAATTCTAATAATTAAAATTCTATACTGTGTAGCGGAGAGTGGTAACTATAAACAATAACTAAAATTTCATATTAACATATTGACAGACCTTGCTTCAATTTGGCATTAGCCAGAAGTTTTGAAATGATACTTTTCCCTGTTCCTTCTTATCTGTATCTAAGAAGTAAACATCAAGAATTTCTGTTGAATTCCCGTTCATTAAGCCACTCAACTGTGCAGTGTCTGGTAGTGTAAAAATATAACACTGCAAAGGAGAAGAAAAAAGGATGTTCTTATAACAACAGTGGAAAGAAAGGAATTATCACACCGATTTTTATAGCAAGATAACATGGATTCTGAGTTTTGGCAAACAAATAATAATCATGCATGTACCTCCCGTAGGGATTGTTCTGTGAGGAGAAAGTTTAGAAATTGGATCAGCCCAAAGAACCAGGAAAATGGATGCTAGGAAAATAGCACATACCCCAAATTAACTCTAGTGTTCCTCACATTTTTCAGTTTGAAGTTTAAAGGTAAATTAAGTACTAATAAGGAGAATCCAAATAAAGATTGTTCCAGGTATTGCTGCCATGTTACTATTATTTGTTAAGATAAAAAACTGTATAGAAAAAAAAGTAGGTCAAGGAAACTGGACTACTAGTGGTCAGAATATGCAAGCATGTGAGATTTTCAGAGTACTTCAAATCATATTACAGAACTTTAAAATATAATATGCCAATTCTCATTTTCTGATAAACGTTTTGGAAAGCCATAAAATCCCTGAGGAACATTCAACTTTTCATCATATACAATACTTCATACTTTTAACTTCTGCTGCATTTTTAGGAACATACTGAGTATAATTTATAGGTATCTTTTTAATCAGCTAAGTACACTTGGTTGTCTTTCATTTTTACAGCTTTCATTGTTCTAGCTTAAAACATGAACATTGAGAGCAATAAAAATAGAAGAAAAGCCATTAATGAAATTGATTTCTTTTTGTTGCAGCTTCTCTTCTCATATTAGTTCAGTTTCTTAATATCTTCTTTGATGTCTTAGGTCTCCCTGTCAAATAGATGTCTGAATGTTAATGAGAGAAAGTAACTGCATTTTTTGCTTTTGCCAACCTAACCCTTAGCACTTAATTTGCTTTCTGGCCCACCATAAAGGGGTGGGCTTTTTATCGCAAAAGAATGGAAGCAGCCCCTAATATAGTTTTTGTTATTAATAGTTTATTAACATTTTCTTCCTCTCGGTCACACCCTTTACCACCCCATGACAAATCCAGCAACCCCTTTTTTGCAACCATATCCATATACCTGCTATTCTTCCATTCATCTAACCATGTAACCAAATAGTTAAATAATGGTTGACTAGTTATATAAATAATTAAGTAAACAACAATTAAAATTAGAAAAATCATTGCAAATAAATAAACAAATGGTTTGATTATATGTCTTCGGTCCTCTTAAGTAAGGGGAAATGTCTGTGCGTCTTATGAAGCGAATGCTGCATGGAAGAGGAATGGACAGGAGCCATGGCTCCGCTTCCTTCCCTCTTCCGCAGCTCACTTTAAAGCAGCAAAGCTGGGCAGGAGCCGCTTACATGGGTGTAAAGCAAGCACAGCGGGAGCCGTGTAATCCCTCCGCCCCCACGCTCGGCCACCCCATTGGGATGGGTGGGCGGGCGCACCACCTCCTTGGAATGACGCTCGCGTGGCCGGCGTCCCACATCCCCACAGGCGATGTGCCACCACACAAGACCCTCCCTCTGCCACTGGTCTTGCTAGGACAGTAGTGCCTTCCTTTGCAGAAGTGTGAAATTTGAAGGGTGGCTGTGGTTTGGTCCTTGTGTTGTGTACAAAGGTGTGAATTAGGTAGGTTTGACTTTAAATGGGAATTGAATGAGATTTTTCCCTCATTCCTCCCTCATATGAAAGCCCCCAGAGCTTTTTGCAATGAACAAAAAGGAAGAAAGTCCCACTTCTTTTGGCCTTATTAAAATAATTGTGTAGGGCCAAACCATACAGTCCTTAGATCTAAAGGACTCAATGTGGGAAGCTCATCTATTTCCATTGCCTGCCCCCTTACTAGGGGATAAAGTCTCTCTTCATTTGTTAATTACAGTAATGATGGTTCTTGATGCCACTGTTGACTGCTGTTCACTTTACATGGTTGAAATATTATTCTGATATACTGGTAGTTTATTAAATAGTTTAGTACAACATTTGATTCAGAATATTTCTTTTCTTGTTTTCCTCCTCTAAAAACTAGGTGCGTCTTATTGTCAGGTGCGTCTTATGGAGCGAAAAAATATGGTAATTGGCAAAGAGCTCCAAGAATTCACTCCAAGTCTCCTGGCAGTTTGTTTATTTTTGAAGTTTGTTAAACAGGAGTTTCTCAAGGGCTGCCAATTATAGAAGGTCCTGCATCCAACCTTCAGTACCCAGTGTGGCTTGAGGCGTGTGATGTTAGAAGGTTATCTACTCTACTGTTAGTGTGCCCTGTGAAAACACCTCTTCTGCCCTTCTGACATAGCTGTGTGGCCAATTTCAGAACCAACCTTTCCTAGGATTTGTCCAGGACCAAACTGATTCTGATTTGTACTGCCCTCCCCAAAAAAGTTAAGATAGTTTATTTATTTTTATTTTTAAAAGGCCTATGACTGGGCATCCCCAGAGGAGATTGTCAAATTCACCTGCAACTGCCTGCATCTCCAACATCTGTCTGCTTAGGTGTTTAAAATGTGTCAATAGGCCTGGCAGAACACTTTTTCTCTATTAGCCTCAGTGTAATATCCTCCTGGTTTTCGGGGAGGATTTTGCTGAATTAGCAAAATATCAGGAAAAACCCAGGTGTATGGCAACGCAGTGGAAAAAGAGGCAAAAACAGCTCCAACAATTTCGGTTTGTTCTCAAAAAAGCTCAACAACTTTGTGGATGTTTTTGAAATATAGCATCCCTAACTGACTAAACTTTCCAAACCATATTCAAGGGCAGCCTGACATACCGTGCATTGCAGTATTCTAACACGGATGGTACCCAAGCATGGATAACTGTTGCCAGACTCTCCAATATGCAATGTTATGTGTAAGTGCTAATCAAATGTCTAAGGTGTGGTTGAAAAGACCATGTGGTTGGATTAAAACCTGGGAGACCCAAGTAAAAATCCACTTTGGCCACAAACTCAAGAAGCAGCCTTTCTCAACCTTTAGCCCTTCATCAGTAAAACAACAGCCTCTACAAAGAGTTTGTTGTGAGGATGAATAAGAAGCATTCTGTGCAATGAAAGCATTGAGGAATGGATCAACTACTTTTTTTTTTAATTAAAACCTAGCATTTGCTTCAGATAGTTTTAGTCTCTTCTTCTGCTGTGGTACAGTGAAAACTAATTGGAGTCTGCTGCCTTAATCTTTGATTTTATTGATTCCAAATTTTTTACTGCCCCTTTAAATGAAACCTAGTGGCACTCTGGGGAAAAGAGAGGGAAATCAGATTCCAGAATAGTGGTGTTAAGAGATGAGAATGATTGTGGCAGTGTATCCATCCTTTGGTAAGCCTGAGAATGTTCTCAACAATGCAAGTTACATTTTCAAAATCTTACTGGTGGAGAGTATAACAAGAGCATGCCAAGAAAATTCTTTTTGAGCATACAGTAGGAATGAAACGAATGTAGTACTATTTCACACAAAGATCCCTTCCACATTACTACACTTTAAAAAGATGAGTACCAATTGCAAATCAGACAGCAAGGTTAAATATGACTATAGATGTGTAGACTTGCTACACTATCAATTATCTGTCTTATTAGCTGAGTGCTTGGACCAGATGCCTTGTTTGAAGTCTTAAAACTATCACACAGATAGTTATACCCTAAGATAAGCACCAAGATCCTGTGCCACTTTCGACAACTTTAAATATACTAAAGATCCTTCCTTAAAGGAAGAGGATGGGCCATTCATATGATTGACATATTCATCAGTTCCAACAGAGAATATCTGCTGATCTGAAAAAAGGGAAGCTTTATGAAAGGGGGCAAGGAATCAATCCCAACACATTCTCTGATATCCACAAGCTCCTACCTTATGGCATATTCAATCACCCAGAAAATTGAGAGACTGCATTTAGTTTACATTTGCATGCAGATATTAGCATAAATCCACTCTGGCTAAAATAATCGCCTTTTAGCTGGCTAAAAGTGTTATTTGAGGAATTGTTAGTTGAGCTAAAAATATATTTGCTAGCCTATGCACAAGGTTGCCAATATTATGTTCTCTACAATTACAAAATCTCTCTGCAACTTCCAAGCAATCAAACTGATGTCACAATGAAGGCTTATTTGTTTTTTTCTCCTTGCCTCATCACATCTTGTTATGTTGCAGTGCTTTATGTTCTTCTGCACTGCAATATGAAAACATGATGCAACTATGAATTTAAAAAAGCAAAACAGGCTATCATTTCACATTCAGCACTCTCTGCTCTGAACCTTTACTCTCAGACAGTCAAACGATTTGGTTCAGTAGCCAAGAAAAATAAACATTTTCTGTTGCTGCTACTGTTTCCAAATGCAGATGCATCTAATCACTATGTTTCCATATAGAACACTTGCAAATAATACAGCAGGCAGCCAGTTCTTCTGTCAATGTAATATTCGACCGCATATCTTTATTGAGTCCCTGAAAGTAAAATTTAGCATGTGTCTAGAGATTGGGATTTTTTTTGGTATGCACACATAAAAATAAAGGGCACAATCCAGCCAAAGTGAAGGACATTTAAATGTCATTATTCCAATGGAAGTAGTTTCAACATGTTTCAGAACATAAGATGATCCTTACTGCATGTGAACAAGGATTCAGCCTTGTATTCTCAATGGTGGCAAGCAAGTTGCATCTAGGCAGGGCAAGAAGGCAGCAGGCTTCCCCTATCTTTGTTTAGTCTGTAACATTCAGATATATACTACTTCTGAACATAGAATCTTGACTTAGCTATTATGATGAATACAATAGTTTAACTTTTCCAGTAAAATCAATGAGACTTTAAAGTGCTTAACTGCGGCTTGACAGTGCCAAAGTTATTATCCAGAATAGTTCGGACTCTGGCTCTTGGCCTTGGTTGAAAAGGCTTTTCTCTTTTGGTTAACAATGTTATCTTCTCTTCCAGATCTCATTAAAAAAGAAATCAATCAAGAGCAGTAGGGATTTGAGTCTGTCTTCATCAGTTGCTTCCATGCACTGCTTCACTCTTGAGTGTGTTGGTCTTGCGCTTCAACACCAAATCTAGCATGTTTCACTTTGGACAGCTCTGCATGGATAAATGCGGCCATTTCCTGTTCTTATTTCCCAAAGCAACAACATGTGTTTTCTAAAGAACAGCAGCAAATTTGCCCTCGCCTTTGACAAAAGGACAACTCTTTGGGGAAGCAAATTTAATGCAGGACATTAAGTAAACTGATGCTGTCATTAGTGCAAATGTCAAGTTCATTATAGCAGATGTTTCAGCTGAAGATCACTACACATTAAAATCACATAGCAAATGTGCGGTGCAGCCACCATTTTATTTAATGTCTACTTCAATGCCCCAAAGAGTCAATCAGAATCATCTGTTCATGTAATTACCACATTGTTATGTAACAAAGCAAGTTGTTTGGTTGAAACATTCACAACAAGCCCTGAATCCAGGTTACTGCTGATCATTTTTCATAAACTGTTTGGAAAGTAAAAATGCTTATGAACCACAAATAGAATTTTACTGCAAATTGGTTAGGACCCACCAAACAGTAGCAATCGCCGCCTGTACTGTCCACGTTGCAACATGAATATTCAGTTTCAAAACAATAAGACAGTATGACTGAGTAATTAGATTAATGTGCAATGGTGCCGGACTTTCCATACATTTTGTCTCCCAGCTTCTCATTTTAACAGATGACTTGTCCATTATAGAATGCAAGTCTTTTGCCTATGTGTGTGAACATGTGTGCTTTTAAGATTTGAAGTCAGCTGCTTTGATAATGGATGGCAGAAGTAATTAATGCAATAAGCACAGCACATTCCACCAGGAAAACACAACTTGAGCCAGCAACGAGCTTCTAACAACTATAAAGCCTATGTGATTTATGTAACTGATATTCCACAAAATCATCAAAGGTGTATGCACAGATAAGAAACAAATTGTTCCATCTGGCAGGGACCACACCAACATGGTAAAGGTAAAGGGACCCCTGACCATTAGGTCCAGTCATGACCGACTCTGGGGTTGCGGTGTTCATCTTGCTTTATTGGCCGAGGGAGCCGGTGTTCAGCTTCCGGGTCATGTGGCCAGCATGACTAAGCCGATTCTGGCGAACCAGAGCAGCACATGGAAACACCGTTTACCTTCCCGCCGGAGCGGTACCTATTTATCTACTTGCACTTTGACATGCTTTCGAACTGCTAGGTTGGCAGGAGTAGGGACCAAGCAATGGGCACTCACCCCGTCGCGGGGATTCGAACCGCCGACCTTCCGATCGGCAAATCCTAGGCTCTGTGGTTTTACCCGCAGCACCACCAAAAGGGCAGCCTTCTGGGCTGCCCTGAGCCCCACAGTGCTGCCTAGATCGGGCCTGTGCTGGCAGGCTCTGATGGAGGAGGAGGAGGAGAAAGAAGAAGAAGAAACAAAGAGAGGGGCAACTTGTGGAAACCTGGGTTGGAGGAAGGGGGGGATCAGTCACTTTGGAAGAGAAAGTGAAGAGGCATCTCTCCCTTTGACCTTCCTGCAGAGCAAAGAGCCTCTGTGGAGCCTGGGGAGGGGTTTGATCAATCAAGGTGGGATGGAGGGGACACGGAACAGCAGGCATCAGTAACTGAACAGAAGCCTGAACCAATTCCCCCCACCCACTCCTGAGAAAAGTTTTCAACTGAGCAACTAACACTGACTCAGCATGTCTAACCAAATATAATCAAAGACAAAAATAAAACAGATTAGCTGTATTATTTCCTGCTGAATGACAGCTCTAGCATGTCTTCTTTTGCAGTAGCATGAATACAGACTTCCTATGAAAGAAATACTCCCCACTGTTTACTTCTGCTCCTGCTGAGATGACTGAGCAGAATGAAGACTTTTTTGCTAATAGAGATGGACTGGTTTCAAAACTTCACCAATAATAAAAATAAAAATCATTCTTTTTTCAAAAAGACAGGAGAAACATTCCTTTCTGTTGCTCAATCCAATGCCTACATAAGGTTCACAAGTCCTCTAACGTGAGGGATGGGGAACCTGTAGCCCTCCAAATGTTGTTGGAGTTCATCAGCCCCAATTGTCATGGCCAATTGTCAGAGAAGATGGGAAAGTAATGCTGTAACTCTCCTCTCCAATAGTTTGACTTCACCCCCAAAGGCACTCTTCAATAGTCTCCCTATACAGAAGTATGTCAACCATTTATAAACTAGGAAAGAGAGGTATGATTTATATTACTGAACCTACATGTTTCATTCTACATGCTTAAGCCCCTATTATACCATGATCACCCATCACACAGATATTAGGTGGACAAGGAGACAGTGCAAGCAGCCCACCTGTCTCCATTCATTTATTTTATTTATTTGGTGGGGGGGGACCAAACCAACAACAACAACAACCAACCTATATCAACAACACAAAAATATAATGGTGGTGAACAGCATAAAAACAAATGTAAAATCTCAACCATAAAACAAACACAAATGCATCACAGTAGATCGGATCAATACATCAATAAGGATGGATTACCCTTCAGGGACAGCCTGGATGAATGAGCAAATTCTAATCAGGTACCTAAAGGCCAATACAGTAGGTGCCAGCCTGACGTTCATTAAAAGTGTATTCCAAAGGATAACAAAGCATCACACTAAAGGCTCCATACAGCACTACAACACAGTACAGTGGTGCCTTGCAAGATGAAATTAATTCGTTCCGCGAGTTTTTTCGTCTAGCGAATTTTTCGTCTTGCGAAGCACGGTGTCAGAAAACTTTTGGAAAAGCTTCAAAAATCACCAAAAAGCTCAAAAAAGGCTACCACACCACGTTCTATGAGTTGCTCCTTGAAGTCAAGTCGCAACTGTATTAACGGTGTTAAGAAAAAGGAAACAAACTTGCAAAAAACGCAAGACATTTTCGTCTTGCGAAGCAAGCCCATAGGGAAATTCGTCTTGCGAAGCAGCTCAAAAACCGCAAAACCCTTTCATCTAGCGAGTTTTTCGTCTTGCGAGGCATTCGTCTTGCGGGGCACCACTGTATCAGTACAGTGGTACCTCAGGTTAAGTACTTAATTCGTTCCGGAGGTCCGTTCTTAACCTGAAACTGTTCTTAACCTGAAGCACCACTTTAGCTAATGGGGCCTCCCGCTGCCATCGTGCCACCAGAGCACAATTTCTGTTCTCATCCTGAAGCAAAGTTCTTAACCCGAGGTAATATTTCTGGGTTAGCGGAGTCTGTAACCTGAAGCGTATGTAACCTAAGGCGTATGTAACCCAAGGTACCACTGTACACAGAAAAGGGGACATTTTGGAATTGTTATACTGTGCTATCTTTCTAGAAAAAGAGGTGCTGGAATTCACCATGAACACCTCCCTCGTTGTCTTATAATGGCAATGGCCCCACCCGAGAGGGGCCAAAACTGAGTTCCGGGGTGTTCCGGCTGGAAAAAAGCCCTAACCATTTCCTAGTTTTAAAAATCAAACCCCAACTAGAAAGTAGCAGGCCAATTGCCTGGTCTTCATGGATGTGACAAAAAAAAATATCTGACATGCCCAGTCTTCAGATTTTAAATGTCTAGAAACTCCAGCGTCTCAAAAGTTTAAAGTCAATGTTTTGTTGCTGATTCCAACTTGCAAGTCAGTTAGGTTGATGAAGATACTGATTGATTTTAGAACAAATACCTCTGAATTTTACAGAAGTGATAAGAACAAGATTTTGTTTTCCTTATTCTTTATCTAAGTTAATGTGTGAAAAGAAGCCAAAAGGAAAGCTAGACAATAATTGGTGCTAGACAATAATTAATCTGAAACCAATAGATCATAGACTGATAATGAGAAAAAGAAGGAACATGAAAAATTTAAATAGAATATTTTATGCAAAATGCCATTGAATTATTGAATTATTACAGCAATATCAGCTGAGTTCATTAGTTCAAGAATAAGTGGGTCAAATGTATAACCAATTATGCATTCTGAGATGAGGGTAATTTGTCTGGCTGAAGTTTATCAGAACAAGACTTCAGTGGCCCTCTCCTTGCTTCTTCTTTTTCTAAAAGCGGATTTTCTTACAGCTAATAACAATGTGCTAACAATTTCATGGAAGACTACTCATTTCTTTATCCTGCATGGTCTGTTTATATCGTTTAAGAGAAAAGAACGACGGCACAGATGCTTGGGAAATTAACAGCAACAGCCAAATAGAAGCATATTATATCCATTGAGTTGGCATATCCATTTCTATAAAACAGCAAGCCAGTATGGTCGAGAATGGACACGAGGAACTCTTGCTGAAATCCCTGCTGAACTATGATGTGCACTGGGTGTTTCCTGCTTGGCAGGGGGTTGGACTCGATGGCCCCTGTGGTCTCTTCCAACTCTATGATTCTATTCTATATCACTGTGTTTCACAGAGTGGTCGTTTAGGTATAATACGCTTCCTAATTACGGGCTAACGTAAAAGAACTTTTTATTTTTATTTTTACATTTCTATATCGCCCTTCACCTGAGGATCACACAACAGTTTACAATATAAAACCCCCAAAATAAATAACATAGTAACAAACAAAAACAATACCCCCCCAATTTTAAAGTTTTAAAACAATACCCCCCCCCCAATTTTAAAGTTTTAAAAGGCCATAGATTGCTTAATTAGGCAAAGGCATGGGGAATGAGGAATGTGTTTGCCTGGCTCCTAAGATATGTGACAAAGCTACCAGGCAATACAAATAAGTATAACAAAAACATTCCTCTTCAACCAGGCCTTTAGCTGATTAGCATTCTATGTTCCTTTAACTTTGTTTATAGGAGGAAGGGGTTATTGGTTTGTTTTGCCTTTCTTCTTGTTTTTATTATGTACAGGGTCGGGTTAGGGTTACATACGCTTCAGGTTACAGACTCCGCTAACCCAGAAATAGTACCTCGGGTTAAGAACTTTACTTCAGGATGAGAACAGAAATCGTGCTCCGGTGATGCGGCGGCAGCGGGAGACCCCATTAGCTAAAGTGGTGCTTCAGGTTAAGAACAGTTTCAGGTTAAGAACGGACCTCCAGAACGAATTAAGTACTTAACCCGAGGTACCACTGTATTTCTTTTTATATTGTCTTTTTATGCCATGAACCACCCTGAAATCTTCAGATGAAGAGTGGCATACATTAAAAAACAAAACAAAATTAAAAACAGACATAAATAAACCATTGTTAACCTGTACTCTGTGCCTGATTCTATAAATAGATGCATCAGGATCATGCAAATATTTCACTCACTGTGTACAAGCATCATCCTTCCTTTCCTAAATATGAGAGATTGTAATTTTTAAGACTAAAAAGCAGCTACTAGCCATCTCCTAGGGTGCAGGTTCAAACACTATTCACACAGAACACCTACAGGGGAAATGTTGCAGCTTATTAGACAGGCTGAAATAACACAAATGCAAATGAGGTCTTCTTACCCTTACCTCGGGAAACAGCTTACCTGAAACCAAACCAAGCTATGGGTATTATCCCTTTGAAAGAAGCTGCACAGTTTTGCTTACATCAAGAAGCTATCTCAGCAGTATAGAGTTGCTTTATTTGTTTGCTATGAATTTGTCCCAGCTCTAGTTTTTCTGCCATCTTGTTAATTTTAGTTGCTAAGAGCTGCACAGTCTGAGACTAGCCCTTTTTTATTTATCTTTGCAATAACTGGAATTTCTGTGTTGTTTTTTAATTTAATAATCTGGCCTTCCCTTCACCACCCTCTTTCTCTTTGTTCTGGAGTGGCAGCCATTTTATCTTCTGTCAGAGCTGCTTGAAGATCCTAGCTCACAGAGGATCACGCTAGCCAGCGATCATTTAGTAAAAGTCTTTATTGAGTTACAGTTTCCATTCTCAAGCTGCTGCGTGCAACTCTACGTCTAGTAGCTAGATCGGCGAAGCTCCGTCTGAGTCTCCGCCCCGTGTGCACCAACTTAATATCCTAGCCCGGCTCCACCTTTTCCGCCTGACTGTCCTCCTCTGGGTCCCTCTACCCCCCGGGGTCTCTTCCTTCCGGGATTCTTCTGACGCTGACCCCCCGGACCCTCCTGTCTCCTTGCGCCGGGCTTTAGGACCTGGCTCCCTTTCCGGGCTGCTTACTGCGCCGCCTTCCTCTGCATTTGAACTTGGCGCGCGCGCCCAACCTTCCACTTTCCGCTTAACCGTTTCTTCGCTCCCCGATGGAGGTGTGGCCACTCCTGACTCGTGCCCTCCCTCCTGTGGTGAGCTGCCAGCGCTTGCCCCCTGGCTCCCTTCCTCTTCCCTGCTCTCTGGCGGTGACGCTGGTCCCGATTTCCAACTGCTCTCCTCTGAGTCCCCTCTGGCTCTATCTTCCTGGGGTGCCCCCCTAGACTCCCCCCTTGCCCTGGCCACTGGTGCTCCTTTCTGTGAATCCTCTGATTCACTGGAAAGACTCGGAGATCTCGGGTCGTCGTCATCACTCATCTTTTCTTCTGCCTCCTCCCCTTCGCTCTCTGTTTCCTCCCTTGCCCTTGCCTCTGCTCCTAAACCCCTGACATCCATCCCCCCCTCGAAGCCCCCCATTCCCCCCTCCCCTCCTTCCGGTGCTGGAGCTGGGTGCTGCTGTTGCAAAGGGACGAACGTCGGATATCGTTCGCTTCCCGTGGCGGGCCTCCATCTGAAGTCTCCCGGGTCTTCCTCCCTGCTCTCGTTGACGACGGTCACCTCCGCTTCCATCTCTGTGCCGCCGTGCTCGAAACCAGGGTCGTCCCCGAAAACGTCCATGTCCGTCTCTCCCTCACTTCCTCCTGGCGGCGTTGCTCGTCCTGGGCATTCCAGCCACTTTCTGCGGAACTGCTCCTCTGGTCTATCGTCCCACCAATACGAGGGTTCTGAGGCAGATCCCGAGGGTGACCCCTCCGGGGAACGGACGTCTCGTGTCGGGTCCTCGTCCGAGTCGAACCCCCGGAACGTGCTGATCGAAAGCGTGGGCGTGAAAAGCCAGTCGTCGAAAAAGTCTGCTGGCATTGGTCTATGTGGGAAGAGGGCATGAAACTCGTCTTTGAGCAGAGGTTCGTCCAAGGCGTAGCCCGGCACCCAGCTGTTCGCACTGGCCGGGGTGCCCTCCTTGGCGAGAAAGTATTCTACCCCCTCTTCCCCCCATCTGGAGTCCAAAATCTCCGTGACTTCGTTGATGCGCTCCTTCTGTGCCACTCCCACGTGCCCTGTTCTGTCTCTGACCGGACTCGGCGCCGTTCCGGGTTCCTGGAACCTGTGCGGTGCCTTGTAGGGAGTGAGCACCGATCTGTGGAACACCGGATGCATTCTGGAACCCTCCGGAAGTGCCAGTCTGAAAGCTACCGGGTTGACCTGCTCTTCGACTAGGTAGGGTCCCAGTTGTTTATGCCCTAGTTTCTTCTTGGCCAACGACCTGGCCGGCACTGCGTGGGCTGCTAACCAGACCCAGTCTCCCACGTGGAGCTCTTCGCCAACCCTTCTGTGTTTGTCCGCTTGTACCTTGTATGCGTGCTTGGCCAGCTCCAGGTGGCGCCTCAGCTGATCGTGGACTTCCTGCAGCTCCGACGCGAACGCATCTGCTGTCTGCAGCTCCCCCTCCCCCATTCTTTCCAGTCCCGGGAAGGTTCTGGGGTGCCTCCCGTTGTTGGCGAAGAACGGCGTGACCCCCGTGGACACGTGCTTTGTGTTGTTGTAGGCGAACTCGGCAAGCGGCAGGTAATCCACCCACGTCGCAGGCTGTTGATTTGCATAACATCTCAGGTACTGCTGCATGATGGCATTGACCCACTCCGCTTGCCCGTTGGTCTGCGGGTGTCTCGCCGACGCCAGGTTGATCTTGACGTTCAGGAAGCCCATCAGCTTCTGCCAGAAATTCGAGATGAACTGCCGCCCTCGGTCGGACAGAATAGACCGTGGCAGACCGTGAACCTTGAACACGTGGTCTATGAACAGTTTGGCGGTTTGCTCCGCCGTGGCCACCTTAGCACACGGAATGAAATGCGCCATCTTGGAAAACAGGTCCACCACCACCAGCACTGCCGTCTTGCCCCTCGAGCTGGGCAGATCCGTGACAAAGTCCAGGGCCACCCTTTCCCAAGGTTCGACCGGAGTTTGCAGCGGTTCCAACAGTCCGGCCGGCGGTCTGTGCACTGGCTTGGCCCTCTGGCAGGTGTCACACCTCGCCACGTAGTCTGCGACCTCCCCTCTCATTCCAGGCCACCAGAAATCCCTGGCGACTAATTCCACCGTCTTCTCCTTGCCAAAGTGCCCGGCAGTGGGCGTGTCGTGCAGCTGCTGCAGCACCTTGGCGCGAAGGTCGTCTCGCGGCACGTAGATGGCCCCTTTACGGATGAGCAATCCATCTCTCAGCTGGAAACCGTCGGCCGCTGCCTTGCCCCTTTGCACTTCTGCCATCTTTGCTTGCGCGAAGGAGTCATCCTGCAACGCTCATCGCACCGCCTCCAGGTCCACGGTTGCCGCGGCGCACGCCCACACTGTTGGCGCGAAGATGTGCATGGCGGCCGCTGGCGTTGCGTCCTCCAGATACTGTGGCTTACGGGAGAGAGCGTCCGCCATGATGTTAGTGTCCCCCGGGACATACTCTATGCGGAAGTCGAAGTTCGCAAAGAACTCAGCCCAACGTATCTGCCTCTGGTTTAGGAATTGTGCCGTGCGCCAGTGCTCTAGATTCTTGTGGTCCGTGCAAACCTGCACCGTGTGCTTGGCGCCGATCAGGAAGTGCCTCCACGCTTTGAACGCTGCATGAATGGCCAGCAACTCCCTGTCCCAGATGGTGTAGTTCTGCTCGGACTTGCTGAGCTTCCTGGAGTAAAACGCTCCCGGTCGCCACACCCCCTGCGGGTCCTTCTGCAGCAGGACCGCCCCCACGGCTCTGTCCGAGGCGTCTGTCTCCACCCTCATCGGCCTGCTGGGGTTGACATGAAGCAGCTGCTCTTCCGACGCGAAGAGACGCTTGAGTGCCTGAAAGGACTGCTCCGCCTGCTCTGTCCAAATGAACTTCTTTTTCTTGGAGCTAAGCATGTCTGTGATGGCCGCTGTCTGCATAGCGAAGCCCTTGATAAACTTGCGATAGAAGTTCGCAAAGCCGACAAACCGTTGGACCTCCTTCCGGTTGCGTGGGCTCTTCCAATCCAACACCGCTCGAACCTTGGCGCTGTCCATGGCGAGCCCCTTGTCAGACAGCTTGTAGCCCAGAAAATCCACCTCCGTCACGTCAAATTGGCACTTCTCCAGCTTGGCGTAGAGCCTATGTTGCTTTAGCCTGCTCAGCACTTCCTTGACGTGTCCGTCATGCTCCTGCTGCGATTCCGAAAAGATCAGGATGTCATCTAAGAAACAGACGCACGTCTTGTAGAGAAGTCCCGCCAACACGTGATGCATGAAAGCTTGAAAAACGTGGGAGCCATTTTGCAATCCAAAAGGCATAACTCTATATTCGTAGGTACCCAGTGGCGTGAACATGGCCGTCTTCCACTCATCTCCTTCCCGCATGCGAATGAGGTTGTACGCCCCTCGCAGGTCTAACTTGGTGAACACTTTTCCCTTGCGTACCTTTGCGAGGAGGTCGTCGATTCGGGGCATGGGGAAGTCCGATGGCTTGGTCCCATTGTTTAAAATGCGATAGTCCACTACCAGTCTTTTTTGGGGCGTGTCCCGCTTTTTAACAAAGAATACAGGACTGCCCCCCGCTGCCTTGGACTCTCGGATGAAACCGTGCTCCAAATTATGATCTATGAACTCTTTGAGTTCTTGCAGTTCGTCCTCTGACATGGAATACAGTCTCCCTTTAGGCAGCGCCGCCCCCGGCAGCAGGTCAATTTTGCAGTCATATGGTCTGTGAGGGGGTAGCCTGTCTGCCTCCTTCTCGCAGAAAACTTCCAAAAATTCTGCGTACTTGTGGGGAATCGCTTGCAGCGTGCCTAGCAGCAGCTGTGACTCCTCTTCCTCTCCTTCCTGCCGGGGCACGATGCAGTGTTCAGCACAAAAGGAAGAGCCGAAGGTCAGCTGCCTCTGGTACCAAGCCAGCGTTGGGCTGTGCTTGTCCAGCCAACTCATTCCCAATACAATGGGCGTATCCGATAGTTGAGTGACATTGAAGCTGATGATTTCTTTGTGATTCCCCAGTCGCATCACCATTGGTGGCGTCTGCTTCACCACTTGCCCCCCTAGCAGCTCCCTGCCATCCACCGTGACAACCTGCAGGGGCAGTGTGGCCGGCAGCAACTGTATAGCGTGTTTATCGACAAAGTCCTGCCCTATAAAGTCCGCATTGCTGCCTGAGTCAATGGTGATTGGCACGTCCATGGCGATTCCATTGGGCAGCTGGAGAGATGCGGTGAGCCTCACTACTGGTTTGGGCGGGAGGGGGTTCACGGGCTGTAAAATCTCTGGGGACTGCGTCACTAACACGTCTGGCTGGGCCCCAGGGCCTCTTCCTCCAGCCAGACTGCGTCGTTTCCCTGCTGTGGTCCTCCTTGCTGCGTTGCTGCAGTCACCATTGCTGAGGCTGCAGTGAGCTTGTGGAGCCTCTGGGGACACTCTTTCGCCATATGCCCTGGCTCCTCACAGACGTAACACTTCCTGTTCCCTCTAGGAGGCTTCGCTTTCACTGCTGCCGGTGCTAGGGCTCTGGTTGCTGACTGAGCCCTTGCACCTCCAACCTCCATAGGTTCCGCTCCTCCTCCTGGCGGAGGCGTGGATTGCGCACGCGCTGCTTCTCTGGGAAGGAAGGAGGAGCCCCTGGCTGGTTCGCGCCCTCCACGCCCTTCGTCCCTGCTCCACGGACGTTCTTCCAGCCGCACCCCCACTGCCAGTGCCCTCTGAACGACCTCCTGGGTGGTCCGGGGTCTCTCCCCCCTCGCGATTTCATCTTTAATCGAGCTGTGTAACCCCTCCCAAAAGAGGTCTCTTACAGGGGCCGAATCTCTTTCCCATTCCAGGGCACTGACCAAAGCGAAAAAGCGGGCATGGTACTGCCTCACGCTGGCCCTCCCTTGCCTTAGTCCATGCACCTCCTTCCGGGCAAGATCCACGTCAATGCTTGATAAAAAACACCCATCCATCGCTTTAATAAAGGCATCCGCATTTTGGAGCGCCGGATCCTTATCTCTCCATAAATTGCGCAGCCATGCTTTAGCATCCCCATGCAAATGGGACATGATGAATCCCACTTTCTCTTGCTCATCTCTAAAGTCTTGATTCAGCAGTTGCAGTGCGCACAGTACGTCTGCTCTAAAGTTGGGATACTGTTGCAGGTTCCCATCGAAGTGAGAGACCAGACCGCCTGTTCGTCTCGCCAACCCAATTCCCTCCTGCCTGGGTGTCTGCTTTGTAAGCACGTCTAACCTGACCTGGAGATCCCTGCAGGCGGCAGCTGCCTCCTCCTCTCTCTTCCTGGATGCGAGAGCCGCTGCATTCAGTTGTGACACTGCTTCTCTGAGTTCCGCTATCTGCTGCTCAGCCGTCATGTCGGCTGCCGTTCGTGAGCTCGCTGGTAGGCACCTGCTTCTCTCCCCTCCTCGAGGCTGTAGATGCCCACAATTGTCAGACGGAGCTTACTGTCAGAGCTGCTTGAAGATCCTAGCTCACAGAGGATCACGCTAGCCAGCGATCATTTAGTAAAAGTCTTTATTGAGTTACAGTTTCCATTCTCAAGCTGCTGCGTGCAACTCTACGTCTAGTAGCTAGATCGGCGAAGCTCCGTCTGAGTCTCCGCCCCGTGTGCACCAACTTAATATCCTAGCCCGGCTCCACCTTTTCCGCCTGACTGTCCTCCTCTGGGTCCCTCTACCCCCCGGGGTCTCTTCCTTCCGGGATTCTTCTGACGCTGACCCCCCGGACCCTCCTGTCTCCTTGCGCCGGGCTTTAGGACCTGGCTCCCTTTCCGGGCTGCTTACTGCGCCGCCTTCCTCTGCATTTGAACTTGGCGCGCGCGCCCAACCTTCCACTTTCCGCTTAACCGTTTCTTCGCTCCCCGATGGAGGTGTGGCCACTCCTGACTCGTGCCCTCCCTCCTGTGGTGAGCTGCCAGCGCTTGCCCCCTGGCTCCCTTCCTCTTCCCTGCTCTCTGGCGGTGACGCTGGTCCCGATTTCCAACTGCTCTCCTCTGAGTCCCCTCTGGCTCTATCTTCCTGGGGTGCCCCCCTAGACTCCCCCCTTGCCCTGGCCACTGGTGCTCCTTTCTGTGAATCCTCTGATTCACTGGAAAGACTCGGAGATCTCGGGTCGTCGTCATCACTCATCTTTTCTTCTGCCTCCTCCCCTTCGCTCTCTGTTTCCTCCCTTGCCCTTGCCTCTGCTCCTAAACCCCTGACATCTTCATTCTATAGTATATGCAGTTCTTTTTTGGAGGGGGTACGCAGGGGTACGCATACCCCTAAACATTTTGTGAATCTTTGTACTTTTGTCCATTTACTGTATTTATTTTTCCTGATTTGAACTATAAAATGGTGGTTTTCTTGAGTCAAAATGAGAGAACCCCTAAATATTTTTTAAGGGAAAAAATACTGAATATATGGATCCTAAATTGCTCCTCTGGGTGTTTCTACTCCCCCCCCCAAAAAAAAAACAACAACAACACACAACAATGCATCTACAGCCACCACCATCCATTTCCCACACATTTTCAAGGGGGCCCAAACCTCAACTGCAGATTAGGGAGAGTGGCTGTAGAAAAAAAGACTTCTATCTAGGGCAGCCTACACACAGGCTTCCCTGGCTCAGATGTCCACACCTAATGCATGGATGTCAGTGGTGGGATTAGAAAGACCTGAAACTACAGCAGCAGCATGGCATGACCCCTTGGCCTCTTTCATCATGTAATGCTCTTTCAAGTGAAGAGGCTAAAATGGCCAGTGATCCACTTCAGAGTTTTATTAGTAGTGGACAGCTGCTATCTATACTGCCTTTCCTAGGCAAGGCTTTCAATTCACTTCTGTAATCTACATCTCAGAGCTACAAATAAAAATCTTCATCACCTGTGAATCAAGATTGTTGACTGACAGATGACTCTCTAGTCATTGGTTTTGTGGAAATGTGTCAAAATACAAAAGAAAATTCAACCTCAGTTGGAAAATGTGCATTTGCACACAATGCTGATATAAACAATGTCATGTAACTTAAATATCTTTTTGAAAAAACACTTCATAACGAAAATGACGCAATTGGACTACCTCAGGTATCTTTGGCACCTGCTATCTCAGAGTTTTATTAGACTTAATTTTATTATTCTAAATATCTAAAATAAATGATATCTGTAACATACATCACCAAGATACATGCAGTGTTCGAAACTCCTATTGTTCTTGGTGCATTTTGCAACAGAGAATTTCATTCGCACAGGCAGTTTCTGAGCCCTGGATGCAGTACTGCGCCTAAGATTTCACGTTAAAACTGTGGAATGGAAGGAAGTGGGGAGGCACTTCCAACTACTCTCTGAAGACTGGAGAAGAGACCCTCTTAAGAATATTAGGAGGGTGGGCAGGGGAAGGATAAGACCATGTGAAAAATGAACATAGTATTTCAGCTGCAGTTCATTCATTATCAGCTTCAAATCCTAGTTATACAGAAAGCATGCCTAGACATTCTGTTGCTGCACCCATAACCTAGACTTAAAGGTGCCATGTAGTGCCTAGGTTTCGTATCTCAGTTTCTAACACTGGTTACATCAGTTCCAAATTATCAAAATGCTTCTCAGCAGTTTTAGAGCCACAAAGGAATAGATAAGAGTCATATCAGTCAGAAATAGTATCATTAGTCATTATTCTATTTGTGAAAGTAATGAAAATAGAATTATGCATTTCTTAACATGTATATATAAAATCTAGCTGGCATACTAGTTACTCATTAATTCAAAAGCTAGTTATAGCTTCTATAATTCTGCTGAGTGAATTCTTCCTGTTACTCACAGGAAGTCCACTTATGTTAATGCTACGTTGCAAAAGTGATGGATGTGAGCAGAAGGTCTAGGCTAATTTCAAGAGCAAAAAATAATTAAAAATGCATAATATAGCTGGTCTGATTCTCTTGGTTTGTAATTATCAATGTACCTAGCTATTTTCAAAGCAGTCTTTTGACACTTAGAGGAAAGAGCAGCTGAATAAGGAACTGTAGCATATGCTTCTGATACTTTTTGCACTGAAGTTAAGCCTGAAAGTTAAGCGATTCTTAGGGCTCTATCCAAAGAATTAGACCAAAAGAATAAAAAGTTCCCTGTGCTCAAGGAAGCTTTGGACATGTGTTTCTCCAAGAGCAGCTCCAGTCAAGCATCTTTTGAAATAAAGAGGCTGTTTGTGATTTGGACATGGAGATCTGCTGTTCAAAAGAAATAATAGTTTTTAAAAAATCTACTGGAGTTTTCTAAGCCCCAGGGCTGGCCCTTGTATTGGGCAGAGCAGGACAGCCACCTCAGGCGGCCAGAGCTGTGAATGCCATGCAACCTACCCTGTTCAATATAAACTAGTCTTATATTGCTGCACTGGAGAACACTGACCCATCACCAGTGTTGGAAAGAGATTCAGCTGCATATGGAAAAAGGGACTGTCATCCTGCCCTTTATTTCTAGCAGTTTGGTTAGTGCTGCCAAGCCCTTCATGGCCACTGTATTTTCCCAGTATGATGAGTAACATATAGATTAAAGTACGTTTGCGCAACTGGTGCACAGAAAATTGGGTTTTATTATATGCAGGGAAGGGGTAATCACACCAATTTGGATGTCAGGGAAGAGTTAGAAGTTTCCACTTTCTCAGAGGGAGAAAGCATTCCACAAAGGGGGGGGGGAGAGCAGTGAATCTAACAGAAGAGAGCAACAGGAACAACAGGGATGGACAGGATGTTCATAGGAAAGGCAAGGGTTAAGTTCTAGCTCAGATTCAGAGGAGGGGAGATACAAGCCAGCTCTAGTGAGGAGGTTAGAAAAAAGAGCAGGAAAGCGAAGGGAAGAGCGCCTTCGCCATTTTGAGGGTGGCTGGTCACGGAGAAGCAGAGCTCAGAAGGTATCTGAAAGAAGTGACTCTGAGGAAGAATAGTTAAGAACCGTTTATAAGATTGTTTTGTTAATACGCAATAAGAAGTTATAAAAGAACAAGAAGCGTTTGTGTGGTGATCTGAAGAGGACAACGACCAGTCCTGACATTGGACTCCGTCTTTTTTGTGCCAATGCCAGCCCTTTTCAGGGGATGAAGCTGTGAAAAAGATCTACTTACAGGGAACATTAACAGAAAGTATGAACTTCCCAAATAAACTTTCCAAATTGCTTAATCGTGTTAATTTCAACTCACAGCAGACGCTCACACTGCCTCCTACTGTTTAAACCCAACAGTTTTCTCATCAGAAAGAGTCCAATTGAATTACAACATATGGAGTCAGTCAGACCTTATTTATATCACTTCTCACATTAAAATCAAGATGAAGGTGAATTAGTTCAGGCAATTCCTAGCACATAATTCACCCCCCACCCACCCAAATACTCAATTACATGGAAGGACAGAAGTCTAAACCTTCCGCTCCATAAATTGTGGTAATTTACAGTTCCTCTTAGGAGTGTATAAAGAATACAGTAAAAAATAGCACAACTATCTGTATCACTAATTATATCTGGTACAAGTTACAAGCAGTGAGATTTACTTCACATTCTGCTCCTTTAAACAGTAATATGTCAGAGGAAATAAGATAATTATTTTAAATTTTACACTGGAAAATTTATTTGTTTGTTTAACAAACCTGTGTATCACCCTCTATCCATGGATCTCAGGGCAGTTCACAACATAAAAATACAAGATAAAAACATAATTTTAAAAAGAACCAAAAAACCCCACAAACCAATAAACACCCAGCCCCACCCCATTCCCCTCCCACAAACACCTTTAAAAGGACATAGAATGTTAATCAGCCAAAGGCCTGGTTGAGGAGAAACGTCTTTGCCTCGCACCTAAAGCTGTATAATGAAGGTGCCTGGTGAGCCTCTCTGGGGAGCGAATTCCACAAAAGGAGATCCACTGCAGAAAAGGTCTGTTCATGTGTCACCACCCTCCAGATCTCTCATGGATGAGCCACACAAAGAAGGGCCTCAGATTATGATCATAGGGTTCATATGGAGAGACACAATCCTTGAAGGTTGTGAATCTCAGAATTTTCTCACCAATTATTCTGATTCCTCAAAACTTATTTGTTTGTTTGTTTGTTTGTTTGTTTGTTTGTTTATAAAGTCTCTATAAAGAGCACATGAAAATGGACAACCAGTACTCTCTTGCCCCCAAAAGAGGTAGTGGCAACTGGGTGGTAATTATTGTAAACCTCTGGGTCCAAAGAGGACTTTTTAAAGGAAAGGCTAAACCTTAAATGCAGCTTCCATACATACACATTCACCACTCTCTGGACCCACCCTATCAACCCACCCACTACCTGCTAGTTCAAGCCACAATGCACAAGAGTCAAACTCTTAGAAGCAAGATGGCTTCTGAATACCAGCAGCTTTCAAAATTGGACAGGATGGTGCACTGGACATCTCATTTGGACCTGTACTATCAGTGGTGTTCACATCCCTGTGGAGACCATTAGAGAATAGTGATTTTACCCTGAAAGTACTGAGCAAAATTGTCACAGCAAATCTCAGAATCTCCCTTAGGCACCCCTCTTCTTCACACCTGTGCCAAAAACCTTTCCAGCCCACTCCTTCCCTTGCTTTCTATACTCAACTTTCAAGTGGAGAAAGTCTTCAGTTCTCCTGCTGAAGCCAAGAGAAAGAAAGCATCTTTGAGCAAATATGGCCACACTGGCAACACAACAAGCAATAGATGTAACTAGAAAATAATGAGAGTTGCATATATTAATTAAATGGCCAGACACATTTCTGACTAGAGAATACTGTGTGATATCTTCCCCTGTGTTGTTCTCCCATTGCTCTTGTGTGTGAGAGAGGGAAGTCAGGCAGGAGAACAGGTTACCTAAACTTATTCACATCCTGATATGGGGTGATATGTCCACAGAAAATTTTCTGTTTCATTAGCAGGAATGAACAGATGCCAGCAGCAAATACAATATTAGGCAAGGCTGACAGTGTCAATGTTTGTTTACTAAATGTCGGAGGATGTTTACTAAATGTAAGAATGTTGAAGGAATCTGTTGACAACAGGCTATCAAGCAGATTTCCTTCCACTCGCCCATTCAACGAACCTGATTCCTGCTATGCTATGGACTCTTTTTGCCCGAACATGTGAATGCGAAAGTGTACACGTTGCCCTCAACATGCTCTTGCCCATTCTCTCTTTCACACATCCGTGGACTTAAGTCTCTATAAACTGAAATTGAAATGTTCACGACAAAAGTTGGCAAGAAGAGAAGCTGAAATATCACAGGATGTTCTCCCTTCCGCAAGAGGCAGGACTAGTTTTTGCTGTGAACAATTGCTAATGTGTGTGCTCAGCGCATTGTCAACAAAGCAGCAAGCTCATGACTGAAGAGAAAACTGTGAATAAATGTGAGGAAGTAGACACAGGCATGAGAAGCCTCTCTTGTTACTATGAAAAAACAGATAAACCTTCTATTTTACATTCATTGTTTCAAGCTGCAGGAAGCTATGTTTCTCTATTTGAAGAAAACTGAAGTCACAGTTTGCATTTCACCCAGAAACAGCCTGACACAATTAAACAACAATTATAACACTTTGATGCCAGAATTAGACAGCAATGCAGACAGGTGTAAGAAACATATGAACAGCTAACAAAACCTTACAATCCTAACATTTGTCAACAAAAAGCTTCCCTTATAAATAGTTTATTGCATTTTAATAAACAACATCATATATAAGATAGGGATGCAACAGCAAGGAAGGCCCTCTTTTTCCAGTAAGACATCAGAAAGGGAAAGGAGACACTTGACACAGAAGCAACTGTATGCTTCCGCAGCAGAAGATGCTCTGAGGAATGACAAGAGCAATTTGCATTTCTATAGTTTCTTTTGTGTGCCCAAACTCCCTAAAGCATTTTGCAACTCGATAAGTATCATACCTGGCTAGAAGAAGTGATAGGATGTCAATACAGTAGCAGCTCTCTGTGCAACCAGACACAGCAGCTACTCAATGCATAGCAATGCTCCCACACAGCTGTAAACATGAGGGCCAATTAATCTGTGCTGGTTAGAAAACAGGAAGCGTTTGCCTTTGGGTAAACTTTCCCCTTTTAGATAGTTACCTGGGTGACCACAGGAAGGTGCCTGGTTCTCTGATGCTGATGCTGTACAGTAGGAATACATGACTCACACACCCTCAGAACTTCACCTTTTCATGCAGGGCATATATAAGAAATGGAATAGGGGAGAAATCATGAAGGAAGGCTATACACGAGCAGCCAGCAGTTGTAGGGAGCAGGTCCAGTGGGTCAAAGCTCATAATGATCTCAGACTTACACTAAAGGTTTAATGTAAATAATAATACAGGTTTATTCTGCTATGGTCAAAGCAACAGAAAGAACAAGCAAGAAGTAGGTCCTCTGCATGGAGAAGATTGAGAAATGCTATTGGGTGACAGAGAGAAGGCGAAACTGCTCAACACCTACTTTCCCTCTGTTCACCCAAAAGGAAAGTAGGGCCCAACCTGGTGATAACAGAATAAACAATGCAAGGAGGGAGATGCAGCCCAAATAGGAAAAGAGGTGGTAAGCAAATACCTAGCTGCAGGGTTCTGTCCTGCGCCTTTTGTTAGGTGTGCGTTAGTTGAGATCCCTGCATTGCAGGGAGTTGGAATTGATGACTCTGGGGTCCCTTCCAACTCAGGAATTCTATGATTTGATGATTCTATGAAGTGTTCCCTGTAACACCTTAATCATATTACCCAACTGCAAACCCGAATGGAACCAAACCTAATGTTTTAAAGGGATTTTCCTCACATTTATCTCTTGCTGCCTTTGTCTCTTGTTTCCCCCTCCCTTTATTGCATCCCCCCCCTTACCATATTTAGACCGTGAATTTCCGGGGGTGCAGAGACTGGATTTTTTGGCTTATGAAACTGTAAAGCACCACGTACTGATGGTGTGACGACAGCAGCAGCAGGAACACAATAATGCTGCTAGTAACAGAGCAATTTATCCTCTCTGGCAAATTCGAGGTTTCCGAAATGCAACCTCGTTACATGCAATCTTTTGTTCAGATCAAAAGGAAACTCCCAATTGAACAAAGTATCAGACTCGCTGGTAACAACGAAGGCACCGGGGAAGATCATAGCTCCAAGGAGCCTTACAAAAATGTATATTCATTCTACACCTGTCCTGTCAAGCTGTTTTCCCTCTCAGTGTAATAATACTTAGTTCTGATACAGCACTTTGTGCACATTGTGTCAGCCATCCTTACAACAGCCCTGAGAGCCCAGCCAGTATCATTATCCCCATTCTGCAAGAAGGGGAGGGCAGACATTGGCTGAAAGAATAGGGGCTTCCCTAAGGCTACCTTCTTCTCCATTTTACATTTTAACACAACCGTTAGCTAAACCATGAGGATGTGATGAACTCAGCAACTTCTACATCTCCCATCCCCTATCAGCTAATTTTTCTCCCCTTCCTCCCCCCGCAAGTAAATCATCACTTTGGTGTGGTGCCTTTGGGAGAACCTTACTGGCTCCTGCGATCAGGCCTTCAAAAGGACTCTATTTCATCAGCACGTGCACTTACACACTCTCTCACACAGCAGCAACAGCAGCCTTACAACTATCCTCCAGGGGTCACAATTGGGTTACAAATTTCATATAACGTGATGACTGAGCAGCCTGATTTAGAACAATTTATTCACATCCTTCCTCATTAAGATTCAAATGGAATAAGTAATGTAGAAATTGAACAGATACAGAAAATGTGCATAGCTTGCTCCTGTAGTCAGTAAACATTTATTCACTAAGCAAAGATCTCTTCTCCTCCCCCTCTCATATTCCTTCTTCCTCCCCTCCCCATCCTTTTGCCTTGCTGTTTTAATGCATAATTAAGAAGGTCAGAATTAATGAAGCAGTGTGGAGTAAAGTTCAAGGAATCCCCAGGCACTATTTATTCTATTAGATCTCAGGAGTGAATGTCAGATTGGCAATGTTAGAGGCAGAAGCAGTTAGGCTGGCAGCATCCCAGAAAGGAAACTACCAAGGGAGACTTACCTGCAGTGTCAAGTCATTCCTGAGCTCCTTCCCTGCAAAAATCACACGCAACTGGTCAGCTGGAACTCCCTGTCGCTTAGCAACCACCTCCTTGAGCTGGAAGATGCTGGTGTCTGAATCAACCTCCACTGGGAAACCATGGCTGGAGTTGAACCTGACAAATACTGACCAAGAACAAGACATATTTTAAATATATGTGTATATATATATGCCTGAATATTTTGAAGTCTGAAGCATCTGAGAATGGCACAAGAAACAGCTAAGAAAAATGGACAACGGGCAAAATGGTACTGTAAAATGTTAGTGTGTTTTATCATTTTAAAAGGAGCAACTGTGTTACATTGCAGTTTATTATTTTGATAGATAATTCCAAGTAAGACATTCCACCATGTAATTTTCTTAACTAATTAAACATGCATTATGTTTCAGATGTCACCCTAAATTACATTTACTATATGGAATGAAATGCAGACATTATTAGCAATATGTACAATAATCACTAATACTGTATCAGTTTAGCCTTGCCCTTGGGACAGATCAAAATATATGCTCAGCAAATATATTTTCTCTCTCTCTCTCTCCAAACAAATGCAAGAAACACATGTGTGCTGTGTGCAAGCTGCTTTTGAAGGAAAGCTTTTAAAATACAGTAATACTGATTCATACACACTGGCCTCCCAGAGATATAATTGTCTAGAAAATAACAATGGAGAGAAAATTGTATATTTTATGCAGTCTCTTAAGTCTCTTTCTGGAGCAGGGTGGTCTTTCTCAGAGTTCACTTAAATAATTGCAATGCATAACTTCTGTTGACATACTTGTGGAATGCCAAAAATTACTCCAAAATTCAGAGCTATGGCAACCAGTCAAATCATACACCAACATTTGGCATGTAAGATACAAACTACCACCATTCACAACTCAGGGTTGCTTTTTCATTATTTCAGAAATATAATTTACATCATTATTACTTATTGAATTTATATGTCACCCTGTACCCAGAGGTCTCAGGGCAGTTCACAGAATAAAATCAAAATATAAAACCACAAAATACATAATCTAAGCAAAACCAACAACCCAATGACAGCCCCCCCAAAACCCCACATATTAAAAGGGCATAGGGTGTCAATCAAATAAACCATATCAAATCAATCATATACTTTGTGACTGATAGTAATCATAAAAAGTATGGGGGCAAACTGGAAAGCCATGTAAACTAACTAGAAAGGCATGGAACCTCTTTTCCTAATCCCTGAGTATTTATTTACATAATAAATACTCCAGAAACACAGATGTTCACAAAGACACAGATTCATTCATTTGCACTAGCATAATCACACAACGGCAATCTCTTCTTTCTCACCTCTGGTTTCAGTTGCTATCTTTGTACGCTATGAAACATGGGACAAGATACACAGAAGGGAGATTCACATAGTCCTCAATCTTTCTTTTTTTTTGGGGGGGGGAATCCAGGATTCACACTTTTTCCTTTGAACTGGAGACAGCAAAAGAGAAGGAAACTGATGGAGGTCATTGTCCTGTCAGGTTTTCCCCACTACCCCGCCCCTGGTTTATGAAAGCCCATCCATGGCAGCAGAGATTGATTGGGTATCAATAGAAAATGATGCCAGTAATTATTTGCTGGATGTACTAAACCCTGCCTCCACCTCAGGGGCGCTGAATATATGGGGTGCAAAGGATTCCAGCCCCCCCCCAATATTTTGGGGAAGAGGGCTATACCCCCCAATATTTAGGTGGCTGCCACCCCCTGCCACTGCTGAGTGCCCTCCATGCGCCCCAGCCCCCGCTTGGCAGCCAAGGAACCGGGTCGGAGTCGGGGCAAGCAAAGGTGAAGATCACTCTCTGCGTGTCCCATCACATGACATGTCACATGGCCCCTGCTCCACCTGACTCCATTTTGTGCCTGCCTGTGCCCCTGCATCGTCATTTTGTGACTGGTTGGCCTCAGTAATAGTCATCCATATCAAGCAGGGCCTGGGGTTAGAAAGTTGGAGTACTGGCACTGTACTGTTGCTCAGAATTTCTGCTGATATAAATTAGCATACAATTTAAGCACCAGGAGGATAGACATTTCTTATGGCAGGCCATAAAGGAATCTGTTGTTAGAGGTTAGCATAAGAAGCACTCCCCCCACCCACCCTTGACTTCTGTTGTGAACCATTAAAGGAAGGTTCCTAGAGCAATCTTGAAGATTTTCCGCATCTCAAAGGCAGCTGTCCCTTGTGAGTTCTTCACAGTTCGACCTGCCACTGTCTTCCCTGTGGCAGTCATTTAAAAAAAAAAAAGTTTACACACCACGTCTTTGTCTGTTATCCACCTCATACCCAAATAATAGGATTCCCTTAAGGAACAAACTCTTAAGAAGAGATTTAGAAGCTAAGTCCACCATCCTCCAAAATAGCCTGAGGCCAATTTTGCCATGTTACATTATGTGACATGACCTGTTTGCTGAAAACTGTATATGAAAAACAATGTGTGCTACAAAACTGAGTAGCAATTTCAAGGGGTAAAATAAACATTTCAAATACTTAAAATATTGTTCTCATACACATTAATGATCAGCTCAAGTTATTTTTGAAGCACTACATTATGAATTCATAAAACTAAGCTCTACACCACTATGAAATCCTCAACACTTTTGTTTGGGTTTACTAAGTACATTAAAAGCGTTAGGGTTTTTTGTTTGCTTGCTTGCTTTTTAAAAAGAGTTGAGAGTTCAGGATTACATAAAGAGGGGATGACTAAGATTCTATGTCCATTACAATAGAATGGCACCCTCAATCCATTTTTTTTAGGGGGCCAGGGCCCCCATTGTACAGGCCAAATGTGGAGCCAGGCGCAGAGCAACACCAGGATGTCACTTCTGCATTGTGGCAAGCTGAAATCAAAAAGCACACTGACTCCTCCATCCCATTAAGGTAGTCATGACATGGATACATATGTGAACCAAGCCTCTGTGCTGCTGGGAAAGAGGAAAGAAGGAAGGGACTCATACTGTCCAGCATGCATAACAAACCAGAGCGGTGAGCGGTGGCAAAACTGCATGCTCGGGCACCGGGGGCTGATAGCAGGCGGGGGCGTGGCTGGAGCACATCCCGGTGGCGGTGCGTGTGTCCCGGGGGCATGGCATGTCATCTGTGTGGGGGGGTGTGCATCCCAGGGGCATGGCGTGCCATCCACAGGGGCGTGGCACCCGGCACGGGGTATGTGTGCGGCATGTGTCTGGGGGCAGCCGCAATGGTACCTCTCTCCCTGATGGTACTGGGGGCGGTGCACTCTCCCCCCTGCCCCGTTCCTCCACCAGTGAACCAGAGACTTTGATCTAGGATCTTTTCCTAATTCTGGCTGTGTACACAACCAGCGTGTTAAGGCACGAATGGGGCACAGAGGTCCTATGTTTCAGTTTACCTTTTTGTGCATGTTCATCAACACATGAGTTAACTGAACTCTAGCTCCCATTCACTCTAGGTAAAGGTAAAGAGACCCCTGACCATTAGGTCCAGTCATGACCGACTCTGGGGTTGCAGCGCTTATCTTGCTTTACTGGCCGAGGGAGCCGGTGTACAGCTTCCAGGTCATGTGGCCAGCATGACTAGGCCGATTCTGGTGAAGAAGAGCAGCGCACGGAAATGCCGTTTACCTTCCCGCCGGAGTGGTACCTATTTATCTACTTGCACTTTGACATGCTATCGAACTGCTAGGTTGGCAGGAGCTGGGACCAAGCAACAGGAGCTCACCCCGTTGTGGGGATTTGAACCGCCGACCTTCTGATCGGGAAGCCCTAGGCTCTGTGGCTTAACCCACAGCGCCACCCGCGTCCTGTCCCATTGACTCTAGTGAGTGGTAATTGATGGAGTGCATTTGCACTGTGTGTCACTGTCCTTATCCTCAAATGGCACTTCCCTGCCCTCCCTGACTTCCAGAAACCTGAAGTTCATTGTGGTCAGGCGTGCAGGTATTTGTGTGCATGGCTATTTTAAAGTTAATTTTTGAGATACAAGTTTACCAATATACCAAACTTACACAAATCAGTGGGCTAAAAATAATAATATAAATACATATGTATTGTACCCAGTCCCACCAGTAGTCCACCAAGAAGCACATCATCAATTGAAGTCAAGGATGTGGTGACACACTAAGCAACACGTCACCACACATGAAAAACAAGCCAAGAGTCACACAATGCACTTCAGTACGTCCACATTTGGACAGTGTGTAATTTTATGTTGGATTCTTTTTCCCTAACCAGATTATGGAGGTAAAGTACAGACTGACACTTGGATGAGGACAACACTGCATCAACAATGTAGAAAAATATGCACAAATCTAGTCACCTTTAAAGTGCCAGGTCTATGTGTTCAGATTCTATCTGTTCACCTTCTTGAACAGAACAGGACTTAAGGGGTCTCTCTCCACCCAAGAGTTAAAGATGTCAGTGTATTTTCACTGATGCTAGAACATTCAATAAAAGAGGTATCCAAACATACTAGGGATTATTACTGAAAAGGACAATGAAACAAAAGCACAATAACACAAAATGCATTGCTTGGCAATGTATCAAAAGATTAAATCTCTACAAGCCTTTATTCTTTGCAAATAAAGACATTGACAAATGAATAGCATTATAATTATTTTAAAAAATCTTTCATACACTTCAAATTAGTAACGCTGTAATACATTTTCAAATTATTCACCACTGTCCTCTCTTTAATTTAATTGTGCTTTCAGCACTGTAGCATAGGTCTTGGTCTTTTTGCTACTCAACAAACCTGGAAAAATTGTTGCTCAGTGATTTAATACCTTTGCAAATATATATATGCTATCACACACACACATACTCACACATCATATTTGCATAACATATAATACTCCCAGCAGAATATTCATCTTTGCATAATGTTTTCTACCAGCAAACGACAAAGGGAAGGAAGAAGAGCATAATAAATCCTGCTTACATTATTCTAATGTTACTGGGACATTGTAACTTCTTTATTCTGTCAGGAACAGTTACCCTCAGATGTTTAATTCTTTTTGAACAAGCCAAAAAGGTCCATTACATAATGCAAGTAGTCCCCTCTCATAGAACAATGGTTTCAAGATTGGATTAAAAATTATATAAGAAAAAAGGCGCCCACTGTCATGCCAACTGCTAAGGTTATTGTAGGATGGGGTGCAGAATAGAAAGCTGACAAAGTACCTTCTGATATTTTATAGAAGGGGTCTATTGCATGGGTCCCAATTTTGTTTGAAAAACAATCAACATTGATTTAAAACAAACTGACCTGCAAGACTGTTTCCTCATACAATGTCCACTTCCCAACCATAGCCACCTGCCCTTACAGATGGGAGTAGGTAAGGAGGTAGGTACAATCAGGAGCTTAAAGTGAGCTCCCTATCGTTCCATTGCAAGTGGGGCTGCCAGTCAGATGACTGGCAAGGTCAGTTCTACTGGGACTACATGAAGCTGCACTACGGAGTTCGTGAGGAGAAACTCCCTCATGCAAATGAGGCAGATCATGGTCAGTGCCAATCAACTGATTGACATTGTCAGCCAGTCCTGCTTTGTCGATCTGCAGGCACAGCTGGGATTCAAAAGGCAAGTGGACATTTCCCCATTGCAGCCAATCAGTATGGAGGTGGCCATTTGAATGCAAACCACACCTGCAAACAGACTTCAAAGGCTCTTGCTGAGAGTCACTTTGCACTTTGACAGGTGGGTAGAATAACACACCTGTTAATGTTGATTTAAAGGTGAGGGGGCAGGACTTAAGGCTTTGGCCCACCAACTGGCTCCAGTTCCCCACCTGTTTTATGGGCCAACCACCAAATACTAATTTTTTTTTAAGCTCTTCATACAGTAAGACTTACTTCCAAGTAAATGTGTTTATAACTACGGCCTGGGAATAAGTAGAATTGCACTCAGTGGACTGTATTTCTGAGTAAATAAACACAGGACTGTACTGCAATTAATTTACTCTACCTTGGTGTGTTCAAGCAGCAGCATACACTATCAAATAGCTCGTTATAAATATAAGTGGTCTTAATATTTCAGCAGCCTTAACATTTAGAATGTCTTTTCATTGAAACAACTGTCTATTTATTGCAGCTGGATGCTTGTTAAAGGAGTTGATAATTATTTGCCTGAAAAATGTGACATTTCTAGATTTGTGGGTAGCATAGCCAGACAAATAGCGCAAGTCAGCTATGAACAATCGAGCAATTAGGAACAATAGCATTAAACTTTTGTGACAATACTACAACAGCAAAAGAGTAGATGTGCTTACAAGTTTAAGATGAAAGGATAACCATTCTTAGAACTAGGTCCTATGCTCAGTTCCTTCTTGCACACTTCCTATGGGCATTTAGCTGGCAACTTTGAGAACACGATGCTGGTGTAAATTGGCTACTGGCCTGATCCAGTCATGAATCAGAATTAAATAGCAACTAATATTGTCTAAGATTTCTAAACAGAATGTTTAAAAAGTAGGTTCAAGGGGTTACAATGAATGTTTTGTTAATGTTTAAGTCAGTATTTGTTTTGTGGAAGAGAAATATAGAACAGTTGTTCTTTTAAAATTTATACATATTTGATAACCTAACAATATACAGTGGGCGCTCGGGTTGTGAACGTGATCCATGCAGGATGCATGTTCACAAACCGCAGCAGCGTGTCTGTGCACACACGGGTTGTGATTCGGCGCTTCTGCGCATGCATGACCGCCGAAACCTGGAAGTAACCTCCGGGTTTCGGCGGTCCATAATCTGAAAAAACACTACCTGGAGCGTCTGTAACCCTAGGTATGACTGTAAGTGATTACAGCTATGAAACCATAATGTGATTAATAATAATAATAATAATAATAATAATAATAATAATAATAATAATTGTTAATTCATACATCTAAGAACTAAATTGTTTTGTCCCATTATATATCCCCCCCTGCATTTCTCCTTCCCTATAATCAATCAAAACATGCATATGGAAATGACTTAATTTGGTCTTCATATACACTTCCACTAACTAAGCCAAGACTATGTTCTAGCTGGCATTCAGGCTAAGTAGGTTTATGGGCTTGATTGCTGGGGTTTGGTGTGTTCATTGGGAACGGGAGAACTGCCTGAACATCTGCCTTCAGTACAGATGGTGTGAAGCTACCCTATAGACTTTCTGTTCCTGGAAGTCTTACTCTGTTCACAGAAGGGGCTATGATCATGTGGAGGTGATTTTTACCCAATTCCCACTTCTTCTGCAGCCTCCTGGACCAGCTTCTGCAATGCTCCTAAAGGTTCTTCAACTCAACCAGACTTTCAGAATGTGCATAAAGGAAACCACCTCCTCTCATTCTTTGAGCATAATTCTGTTCACAGGATCTGTAGCTCACAAGATCTCAAACCCAAGTATGTAGAATTTAAGGAATGCCAGTGGCACTTAAAAAAAAGTGCACTGTGCTATGCCCTAATTTTATTTCCACACCACTTTTTATGCTTCTTTATAATGTAAGGGAATAAAGCCACACTCTGCTAGTTTCTGAATTAAGGCAACAACCATGACCACACCAGGGGTGAGGGAGACCGACTGCTGAGAAGCCACTGACTTCAAAACACTAGGAATTCAAAAAGGGGGAGAATGGGTGAAAAGGACATCTCAAGGTCACTTTCACCAAGTAAAGCCAACCTGAGATAGTGGGTATAAACTGTTTAGTATTCAGGGATTCACTGTATGTTACAGGGGATATGTAATAAAAGATATGTCGTGTCATGTCAGTGTGTTCAGTGATTCCCCACGCTTGCTCTAATTCACTGACTTCTGTTTGCAGGGAAATTCTGGATGTGATGAAATAACACTTCTCATTACTAAATGTTACTGAGGAGACACAGATCTCCAATAGTCAGTTTTCCAGGCTAACCTCTTAGTTCAGTCTCTGCCCAGACAGTTGATGTCTTGTAATATCACTGTAAAAAGGGTTTGTAAACAAGATCAACAGCAACCAGCCCATGACTGTTGTGGAGAAACAGCTAGTCGAGGCACCTCTTTGTCTGATGTGTTCTTTTGCTGCTAACTAGTATTGATGACGTTTAAACACACATGATTAAGCTGATTCTCTCAAAATGGGTTTGAGTGGGCCAGACTCCCACAGAACTCTATACTGTTGATAGCTTTGAAGATTCAGGAAAAAAGGCAGAGCACAGAACCTTTAGAACATGAGTCACCTTGACAGGAGGTTGAATACTGAACTCTGAAGCAAGCACAATTATACAAAGACTCTCCTCCCTGGAAGAGAGGGGAGTGGTTGTGGGCGGGAGACCGAGCTCCGCCCCTGGTAGGGGGCATTAGCCCCCTCCCCTCCTACCTGGCTGGCGCCCACGCCCACCGGAGGTGGCCAACCAGGTGCCTCCGGGGGGCGTGTGTAGCAGCTTAATGCTGTGGCGCCAGCTCCGCCTCCTCCTCATTCGTCGTCGTCCCTCAGCGAGTCACCCACCCTCCACTCCCATTTAGCTCAGGGTATAGGTTTTTGGCCTTGCTATGGACCATAGGTTGGTCGCCCTGGTTGGCTGAGGGGCCTGGTAGGAATTTTTCCATTTGGCATTAGGCCTTTTGGTTTTTTCGCCTACCTCGTAGCAATCATCACAACTTTTGTGGTATTGGTGGGTAGGTTAGGCATTGGATTCATGTGTTGTGCTGTGTCAAGGGCTAGGTGTGGCCATCGCCTATGCTATCTACCGTGGGTTATTCCGTTAAAGGAATCTGGCGGTCGTGTATTCCGTCCGATGCCTGCTTGGCGGGAGGCCATGGCACGACCCTCGGTTGGATGAGCATCAACAGGCTCCACCTACTGTTGAATAAACCCACCACCTATAGTCATCCAATGCCTAAGCCAATACCTTTTCACTGCTGTAATCAATAAAGTTGTGGCCTTTTCTTGCCCATTAACCTTATATCACGTGTCCTTGTGTATTTATTTCACATAGCGGGGTCGGGCCCTCGATCCACAACTTGGAGCAGTCCTAACAGCCAAGTTTTCTTTGCTCAGGACTCCACCATTCTTCAGAAACAGTGCCTGAAAGGTTTGCACTTGTGTCTTCAATATGGAAGAATAAATATAATAATAGTGTTATATCTTGTTTGCAAATCCAATATATTTATCTGTGTGAGCAGATCAGCTCAATTCAAGATGGACTCGGACCACCTAAGCCGCTGTTACAGAATAACATATAAGGTTGCATACAAGCACTGGTATGAAGAAGCCTCACACAGGAACTGGAATCTGCATAGCTAAAAGCTACTGTCTTAGTACCGTGTCATACTGCCTAATGAGCTACTGTCTCATACAATTAAGCATGTCAGAACTTCTTCCTTTTTGTTGCCCTTCTCACCCATGCCAGCATGGCTTCCTTCATCTACATTATTCCCATAATCTCACAAAGTGTTTTCTTTTGTCTATCCCAGCAGGACTTGCCTTTGGCATGAAATCTAAAAGGTGCCCCATGCAAGCCCTGCTTGCAGAGGAACGATCAGGAGAGAACTTGAAGGCTCTCAATTGTTCCTTTGCAGTTTTGGCTTTACTCACCTCACACCTGGCATCACACATAAGGCATGTGGTGGGTATGGCTTGTGAAGAACAACCTTGTGGGTCAAAATAGGTCAGAGGATGGATCTAATTCAGCCCACAACCCAACATTCTCCAAGCCTGTCTTAAGTGATGGTGAATTCTGAACAAGAGGCAAATTTTTAAGGATACTGAGATCCACATATAGGGTACTATGGGTAGTTTGAGAAAAGAAGCAACACAGTTATGCCCTTCCATGAACTTTATTTGCTAGGAAGGAGCAGTCTGGGTTCTCTTTATTTCAAATGAAAGCAAACATAGTACCTGTCAGGGAACTGCCATCAGTGCCGGAGGGAGAGAGCAAAATCCAGAGGGATTCCGGAGAGCGTCCCAGGATTGGGAGAGGCAGCCCATCTTCTGGGGAAGAGAATCAGCGTAGGACCAGTGGAGAAGGGGGGCAGATGGGGGAAGCGGCGAGGCGGTCCCATGACTCCTTGCCGGGGACCAGCGGGGAGAGTAGAGCTCCTCCGCTGCCTACGCCCTCCTTGCGCAGAAGGCTTTCGCGCAGAGAAAGTAGGAGGAGACTAGGTGTCAAAGAGCTTCTTTGCTGCAAGAAGTTTAAGAAACGCCCACTGACGGATTCTGCCAGCGATTGAGACAGCCATGGGTGAGTGGCTGTCCAGACAGAAAAGGTTCACTCAGGCAATCCAGCCAGGTGTCTGCACCGGCTTACGCACGAGCAACCCCTAGAACCATTACAGTACCTAATAAACCTATAAACAACCAAACATATGCACTGGCCTTCCAAGGGCCTGAAAGGAAAAGAACCATGAAATACAACTGAAGTCAACATGTATTTGCATAGCTTAAAAATGCATTTGCAAAAAAGAAGAAAGGAAGTAAAATCCAAACGTAAGCAAGCCTTTCCAATTCATCAACACAAAAAAATAGTATGTCAAACAATCTTAATTTCCTTGAATAAATTACCATGTCATTAAATACTGTATAGCTATGTCAGCAGCTCCACTTTATAAATCTAAATTTTATGGGGGTATAATTCAAGTTTCTAAATATCCCAACGCTCATGATTTAACATGCACAGAACTTGGCAATGTAAAAGAAACTATATTTGATGGATAACAAGTTTGAAGGTTCAAATAATTTTGTATTAACAATAAAGATCCAAATGTATCCTTGATATTCATATTAAAATGGTACGGTCTGGTCAGACGAGCTGCTGTTCATCTATCCACCAAGTGAGTATACTCAAGTCTGCAAGTGGACTTACTCAGTTCAACTGATCTATTTCTCTATCTATAATCATCCAGTGTGCATGGCACTTTACACTATAATGTAAAGAAAAGACTTAGTTTCTATTGGCAGTGAGGCTCTGGGGCACTATAGTCTGTCACAGTCATCTAGGTAATGCAACTGCATTAGTCACTTGCCATCACCAGATAGCCATACAAAACTCTTGTGCATAAAAACTAAACTAAACTAAACTAAACTAAACTAAACTAAACTAAACTAAACTAAACTAAACTAAACTAAACTCTTGTGCATCACAGGTGTGTATGAGTATGCATGTAACTGAGAGAGCCTAAAAGTGCTCCACTCATGACAAAGCAAGCTTTGGGGGCACAAACCTACATATCTAAGTGATGATGGTAAGAGGGAGAAAACATAGAAACATGGATTTGAGGTATGTGTGTGACAGATTCCGACACTCTCTATTTGACATTTCATTGAAGCATCCTCCTAAAAAGCAAATACCTTTTGAAAAGCTGGACCACAGCCTGTGGTGTTTCTGAAATTGCTCACCTCAGATGTATGAAAGAAGTGTGCCCCCACAGACCCTTTGGGTTTGATGGCTCTAATAAGTTCATGCCATCACTGTGGAAGTTGTTCCCTTTACCAGCATGTCCTTGTCTTTCAATATCAGACATTTTTTTAAAAGAGTACGAATAAACGTCGCTGCCTTTGTTAAACAAGCATCTGAGGAGCCTTTGGGCAGATCACCTAGATGAGCACAGCAAGCATTACCATGAGTCTCTTGGGTCATAATCTAGGAACAAAGACAGGATGAAACAAAACTCTGAGAGCTTTTAAGGTCCATTAGAAGACAAATTGGCTTTTTAATTAATACTAAGCACAAACAGATCATGACAACATTATGTATATCTCTGTGAAAGGGATTATGTAAATAGCATGCATTTGCGAAATTGTTAACTATGCCATTTGTATTTATTCAGCACAGAAGTCTTCTAAGGTCTATCCAGTAAATACCACAGCCTTCCAAAACAATAATTCCTTTTGTAATAAAGGGCTGCCCATAAGCAAACTTTTTGAGTTGTTTTCGGCATACAAATATTCAACTCAGAGCAAATAAATTATGCATATTTTAATACAACAAACTTTGCAGGAAGCATTGAATTGATCCTTGACCAGTGTGGTTAGTAACTATGATCTTAGATGGCGGAAACCTATATTCAAGTATTTAAGTACAAAGCTCAATGGGCAAGTCTTGAGTAAGTGGCTGTCTGTTTGTGAAGCTAAGGCCTGGTCGACTTTGCCACAATGTTGCCCTGGGCAACGTGGATCTTATACCCAAGCGACTCAAAGATAAGCTGTATGCTTTCTTCTACTTACTGCCACATAACTCAAGGGTATGGAACCTCAGGCCTGTGGGTCCTCCAGACCTCTCTGTCCAGCCTTCAGGACTCACTCTAATCATGTCATCTCCTCAGGCCACACCCCTCACTGGCCCTGCTCCATAACCCCCTTGAGTGCTTTTGCATGGCAGTAATGTGTCTTTGAGCAGTGGTAATGTCTCTTACTTATATTGATGGAGGATAGAGAAATGTGGGTTATAAACCTCTGGATTTTGCATGGGTACAATGCAAAAAGGTAAGAGTCACATTCATTGTCGTGCCCACTTTTGCCTCTGGCTCTGTCCATCACTGGCATGTGGGCCCCATAAAACTACCCAGAAGGGAATTCAGCCTGCTTGACAAAATTTCTCACAACATCAAGAACACTGCTCAGTTCTTTATGTTAGCTGGAGGAGGAAGGAGGATACAATTTTGTTTTATTGTACTGTGAAATTGCTTCAAGATGCTTCTTAGGAAGCTATTCATAAATGAAATACATAAGAATATATAATACAGAGAAAAAATCAGCAAATTCCAGGAAAATCCAGTCTGATTTTCCTCCCAAATTTTTGCCTTGAGGTTTTGTCCATTCCTACTCTAGAGCAAAAAACGACATCTAGCCACCAAGTGCGCCATTGCTGCCAGTAATGGAAAACTGTTGAAAGAAAATAGCCGAGGCACTAACCTGACCCATTAGGACTTCCATTTAAAGCTGAGTGAAGTGCTTCTTGTATACTGTACATAATTAGTATGATCAGTTGGGACAGTTTGTAAAACCATTTGGGACCTCTCTAGATGAAATGCACTAAATTAATGTCAAGTCATTATCACCATTACTCAATAGATGGTGCCTTATTTGCTGAGCCACAGAAAGAAATATGGAAGAAGCTGCATAACATGATTAAAATATGCCTTCTAAAAATCCATTTCCTCTCAATAAACACAATTCAAAATGCTAATTTGATAATAGGGGGGAGGATTGCTTAAGGATAGCAATTTCTTGGTGATACAGAGAAGGTCAAAAAGTCAGATCTACATTGCAACTGGAGGAGTACATGTTTGTATATTGGTTATGCCAGGTCCCAACACATTTGATGGTTTAATTATGAGTTAACAAGTTTGTGAACTGTCTTCTCAGATTTTTCCCTCTGCTTCCCCTCTACCATGCCCTACTGTTTTCTTGCTCCTCATACAGAAAGCTGTAAATCTTGAGATCAGAAGAAATGAAAAAGGACTGCCCCTCTCCGCAGATCCATGGAAAATGTGGATAAACATTGCCATAAGCAGAATGAAAACCAGTTCATGAAGCAGAGCAAATCTATCTTCAGATTTTCCACACACCAGGCAAGTTCGGATTTTGTAAAGAAAAGTATACCATGGCACTGGAATACAGTGAAGCGCCCCTGGGTGGAGTGGAATTAATGGGCACATAAGAAGTATAAAATCCACATTAAGCTATGGTATGGATGAGCCCACAGATCATCCCTTGTTATCAAGTTCAAAACAAATTTGGTATCGATACATGAAGTTGAAAGCACCAAACTGTCCACAGAATTACAATTTATGTGCAAAAGTATAGGGACATCTTTCAGGATTTGGGCCCTCAGTCAGAGGGTCCAATCAACTATATTGAGCATGGGAAATTCTCAAATAATTGAGAAGAGTGAGGATATTTTCTTTAAAAAAAACAAACAAAAATAAAATGCAGGAACATTCTAACATTGTAAGATTTTGAGAAACATGTGCTACTTTTTCAGTCTGCCATGATAAAACTAACTAGAATACAGAGTATCTATTGACTCACTATAATAAAAATGTTGTTGAGAATTTCATCAAGTCTGTATTAAAATTCAAGTTATGATACAGATGAAAGAACAAAAATTGGGTGTCCCTTTAGATGATATTTGGATAACATGGAACACCAGCTAGACTTATCAAAATAGAGAACCATTGGTGCCATCCCCATGCAAGTGACTGCATTGAATTCTATGAAACTACAAATCAATGCACGTCTCTCACAAAAAAAACCCCAATGGACTGCCTACCTATTTTTATAAAATAAAGTGAGGAGCAATGTATCAATGAGAATATTTCAGCAGGCATCTAAAACTTTCTGCTCATAAATATGAGAATGCAAAGACAACCTAATTAGAATTTACATGGCTGTTAAGTAAACTTGCAGTCTGACATCTTTTGTACTGTTCTCTTAGGACAGCAATTCAAAGGAAATAAGAGTCTTAAAACACTAATCAATGAGGGAAGCCTTTTGTAAGATTACTTGTAAAGATTTCTGGGTCATGCGCTTTTAATCCAAGATTATTGCTCGTTTCCTCAACTTGACAGGTTTATCTGAATAAGAAACACTTTGTGGTAGAAAAATTCATGCTTTTATGCTCAATAACAGTTTTATGCTGGAAGCACTGCCAGGTTGTAAACAGCATCTCCAATATTTTCTTTTTTCTTTTTTTAGGCACCAGAAGACAAACTACAAAAACATAACCTTTTCATTGTCAACGCAAGACCTAATGGTTTATCATGCATGACATGAATCACTATTTAAGATGCATAAAATTGCATTTTCTAGATGCTTTTAGTTAAAACTGATTTATCATTGCGCTAAGGCCTTTAAAAAACAGAAGCACACAGAGTCCCTGCCTGAGAAAAAAACTTATGTCCTATTCACCGTCCAGCCTGTACAGTCCATCACTGCTTGTCTAGACAGACAGAATGAAAGCCTCTTCATAACCAAAAATAAAGACTGGTGCATCAAGCTTATAAAAATTAAAAACCACACTGCATTAATTATAAATCATAAAAATATGTTGCGACATTAATGTTAATGAAAATGTTATTATTATCACTAGAGTTTGGCAGAAGAATAATGCATGCGTGCTCACACACATATGGTTGTGTCCCTGTTACAAAAATACATGAATAATATAATTCAGTGCTCAGTGATCACACTTTGCTGTAGGTTAAAAAAAAGCCACAATAATTATGTTCATTACTGTGATGGGTTAGTTCAAGTCCAGTTAAAGCTGTAAATCCGCCTTGCGGCTTTTCGTTTTATACAAGAGAGAAAGCTCGCAAGAAGCATAAGGAGAAATCCCAGATTGGCTTCTGATTTCTTTCCCCAATGCAGAGCTATTTTTGGTCCCTGAACAAACCTCAGAGTAAGTGTATTAGAATAATTTAGTAATATATAGTTTCATGTGCTAAATTATTTCCCAGTTGTGTGAGTTTACAAGTATAAAAATTATAGTAAAAGATATACTGCTGGATATTAAGCGGTACAGTTTACTTGGCATTCTTTTCCTACATTTCAGTGGTGAAAATAAGGACACTCCTGAACATGTCTGGTGGGGGGTGGAGATGTGTGTGGGAGCCTAGTCTGGGCCCAAAGCTATTCAGACTCATACAACAACTTGGCAAGCAAAACTGCATGCAAGCAGGTAGTGAAAAAAGCAAATGAAGAAAGCCACAGAAATCAAGGCAAAACAAATACATAATACATCCATTGCAACCATCTTTGGCTATAGAAGAAAAACCCTGACAAAATACACACATCATATTGTTAAGGAATTGTGCATTTATATAATTTCAGTTTTAGAGTGCAATGTTCTCAGTTTTCAAGCTAAGGGACACAGGGAGTGCATTCATGGCAAATGATTCTTAAGTCGAAATAACAGTTAAGGCAGGGGTCTGCAACCCGCGGCTCCGGAGCCGCATGCGGCTCTTTTACATCTTTGCTGCGGCTCCGGGGTGGATACTAGCGAGGGGTGGAGGCGCATTGTGCGCCCCGACACTCCTCACTGTGGCAGGCGCTGTACTGGCTGTGACATCGCATGGGGGCGGTGCGTGCGTTAGTCACGCACTGTCCCAACGTCACCTTCCCGCCCACTGTCAGATCATGGCTCCGGAGATATATTTGTTATAAATGTCGCAATTGTTTTGCGGCTCCCAGTTGTTGTTTTTTCTTTGGAAACGGGTCCAAGTGGCTCTTTTTGTCTTAAAGGTTGCAGACCCCTGAGTTAAGGGATAATAAACACTTTGAATGAAGAAGTAGGGTTTCTCTTCTTTATATGTCTGCCAGCTTCTCTTCACAAAAACAAGTTGTTGCTTTCACATCTCCCCTCCAATCTTATTTGTTTTCGGCAAGCTATCCAGTTTAGCTGCCTGCCTACCTTCTGAACATACTCCTCTGATGAGCTGCACAGTACAGCTTCAGTGGGACAAATTTGACAGGCAAGAAGGGCTGCCCAGCTGTCAATACATACCAGGTGGGGACGACAATCACACAGAGAATGTCTTTTCCAGAGAGGCTCACAGGTACCAACTTTAATATTTAATATTCTGTTTTCTGATACATGGAATCTTTTTTTTTTTTTTTTCCTTTTCACAGGCCTTGGAAATGTTTAATAGATATATTATCCCTGCTTGGCTCTGGTTTTGTCTTTCTTTCACGTCTATATTCCCCAATCAACTGGGAAGACGCATGAATCTAGGCCGTAATCTCGGCCCTCTCCTTGCAGACATGCATGGACTCCTGAAAGCTGCTCTTGAAGGTCAACTCCCTAGGGTGACATGTGATGAGGCACAAGAAGCCGCAGCTGGAAGGGAGCAATTGGAAAGTCATCTGCGTATACACAGACGTTGTCAGTTCCTGTGCATGGAGCTTTTGAGCTATAAGGCCAATGGAAGAGAGAGACTGCTGGATCAGGCTGATGACCCATCTAGTCCAGCTTCCAGCGGTCACCCAGATGCCTGTGGGAAGCCTACATGCAGGACCCAAGCGCAAGAACACTCTCCCCTCCTGGGATTTCTAGCAACTGGTATTCAGAAGCATAACTGCTTGTTATTGTTGTTGATAACAATCATAATTACATTTCTTAGTCACCGTTCTCAAATATGACGTAATAATCTAAATACATATATAAGTAAACTCTAATATACATGCCGTCTAATGCCTGAGAGTAGAGGAAAGTTTAACTTTGCACCAATAAGATAGTAAGGTCAGCACCAGGCAGACATCACTGGGAGAGTGTTCCGTAAACGAGGGCCGCAACCTATAAAACCCTGTGCCTTGTCATCCCTCTCCAAACCTCCCTTGACCCTGATATTCACAACGTGAGCATACATTCAAGTGAAACTTAAAAGGACTACAATATGGTACAGTTCTCTATACATCAAGCTAAGCCCCCAGAAGTCAAAAGGAGCAAAGCAAGGCAAAACTAAAAGGTAAAGAAATGGCAGGAAAGGGATAGGGCATGAGAAAAAACAAATCTCTCTTATAAAATTACATTTGTTTAAGTATCAGAAGCAATATAAAACTGGGTGACAAATTACAAACGCGTGTTTGTATCTAAGCTTGGCAGTTTCCAGAACAGGGCAGAATGAAACTTAAGCAACAGTAGGCTATTTGGGATTCTTCCTTTTGGTGTTTACTATGGCATCAATGCTCCTCACGCAAACAAGTTTTTCACACTGTCCGCATGACATTGTTGACATAAAATGCCAGCCTGCATTCCCCAATGCAATTTAATTCGGATTTATCGTTTCTGGGGGAAATTTGTTAAATTTTAAAATCCGTTTGCAAAATCTCAATGACCTGTTTGCAAAACAAGTTCTTATCTGAAAGCCTGTATGAAATTTAATCAATGAATAATAAAAGCACCCTTAGTCCAAAAACAAAAGAAGTGCTAACAGTAACAAAAATCCACATGAAAAGGGAATTAATAATGTATTATATCTCCAGTCAAACTGATAAAAACAAATAGTGGCATAAACTGTGTAACAGAGGTTCTTTCAACATGTTTAAAGTATAAAGAGCACAGGATTACATTAAGACATCTCTTCTTGCTATCTTATTACAAGGAAATAGCCAGAAGCAGGATTCAAGGCAGCAGGTGAGTTCCAGTAGAACATAAAACATATTGCCTGCTTTAAAAAAGGAGAATGGAGGAATTATAGATATCTAGCTTCAACTTCTGTCCCCAAGAGGTTTTTGGAACAAGTGATAAAAATGAGGATCTGTAAGCATTTTAGTAAAAAGTGGCCATGCTAGCAGTCATGGATTTGTTTATAAACCAAAACAATTTAACAATTTCTCTTTGGTAGCAAGATTCCCAAGAAGAGTCTTGGGAATAGTCATTCCCATCACCTTAGAAACACGGGTGCCAGCACTCATATGCAGCCGAGGTGAAATGTGCAACACTATAAAGACAATAGAATCATAGAGTTGTAGAGTTGGAAGGGATCGGGGGGGTCATCTAGTCCAGCTCCCCGCAATCTGTTGCCCACAAGCCTGAAATTAAAAGTCCCGGGCTCTACCAACTGAGCTTTCCTTTAACATAAACGGTGCCCACATCCCAGTTTGGGGCAGTTGGTCAAATAAACTGATTTGAACAATTCAACATGGGAACAGAGGGAGGAAGTAGGCGAAGATAAAGATGCTCTTCTCCCTTTTCATCCTCCAGAACAGTCAACAAAATATAGAACCTTTTGCTAACCTTAGAGCTGGTAGAGGTACCATTTCCGGTTTAAGGAAAGGGGTGATAAAGAGACTTCAGTGGCAGGGTGCAATATTCACAGCAAGGTTCAAAGGTTTACTTTAGGAAATATTCAAGACCAAGTGTCAAAAGTGACACACTTTAAAAACATTTTTGTGGCTACCTTTTTTGTATACCACAGCCGTGAATGCCCCTAAGAAATAATCACATGTAATATGATGCCCTTTCGACAGGCCATCCCCGTGGAGCATATGCAGTAACAGCCTTAAGAGCAGGGTACATTCTTTTTGGTCTTTTGCTGCCACTCTTTCCTGCATTCTTCCCATTGTTTTTATTCCTATACTTCACCACCTCATTCCCTTGCATACTCTGCTTCCTTTCCACTTTCTTTCTCTTCCTCCATGGATTCCTTTAACATTCAATACCTGCATACCAGCTCAACTCCTTCCCTTCAAATCTTTAATTAAGTCTTTGGGCCGATCAAAGGAACACATTAGATATAGGAGGATTACAGGGACGGGGTTCTCAATAAGAGCATTTGGAAATTCCTGCTGTGACCTGCCAGCACAAGGACTTCTGTTGTGCAATGGGACTTTGCCCTCCCTTCTCCCCCTGAGTGTGCCCCACACATTTCCCAAATCAACACCAGAGGGTAGGGGGAAGCCCCAAAACCTTTTTGGGGGGGTGCACAGGGCAAAGAGGGGGAGAACATTCCATTGTGCAAGCAGATATCCTTGAGCTGACAGGTAGTGCTAAGTTGAACTCCACTCAGATTACTGTAATAACCAAACCCTGAATTACCCACCTACCACCTTAAAAGGCGGAATCAATTACACATTGGGATTTTCTGTGTATTTTGCCCTTAAGATAACAATTAGATGGAAATAAATAACTTACAATTCTTTGCAGGTCTGTAATCAATAAGATGTAAAGCTGTTTGCTCTTTCCTTGCTGGTATCCCAGAGTCACTAAGTGTTTCACTCCTAGTATGAGCAATGTTCTCATTCACCTTTTGTTTTTTAGAACATAAAAAGGGACCTTCTGGATCAGACCCATCTATTTTGCTATCCTTTTCTCACAGTGACCAGTGAGATGCTTGAAAGAAGTCTGCAAGCTGGACCTGAGTGCAACAGCACTATTATTGGTCCACGGACTCTGACACTGAATGAAGTACACAGCCATCATGGCTAGTAGCCAGCATTAGCCCTAGCCTTCATGAATTTGTATCAACTCCTTCTTAAGCCATCCAAGTTGGTGGCCATCATAACAAGGTGTGGAAGCGAATTTCTTGTTTTAATTGTGCTTTTAACTGGAATCACAGTTTGAAGCTCAGAACTACATGCAGAACTACACTATATAGCCCCAAATTAAATGATAATGATAAATCACTCAATTTCAAAGAATGCATTTAGGCAAAACAGAGCTACAACTAAACAGTGTTTCTTGTTTAGTTGTTTTGTATGTTCCACAGAAAACCCATCAGTCTCTCTCAAACTGGGGGGGGAAATCAAATAAAAATCAAATGGATTTACAGCAATTATTGTTGCATGGAGAAAATATTTCACATAGGAAACCAGTACAAAACAATTCTATGGGTAGTCTGTTGGAGGCAAAGGTTTTTAAGTCTAATTTTGTTCCCACCTACTCAGTTCAATGGGATGGCAGTTCTTAATGTTTTCCCTGGAGCACAATTTAAATGTCAACGAGATTAAAAATGTGTTTTAAAGTAAATGGTGTGCAGAGAAAGGGGACTTAGAATCTGTCTCATCACATTGTGGGATACATGATACTGAGAAACCCGTGGGATTTTCATAAGTCTTAAAGATAGTCTGTAAGAACCTCCAAAGTGAAGTAATGTTGCCTTTACCTGATTTCCACTTGATATTACTACACACAAGGCTGAATAGTCGCTACCAGGTAAGCCCCAGTAAGCCTGAGGGATCTGAGGAGTTAGGAAAGGAATCCTGAGGTAACAGTCCTGTTATAAACAAGTCTGGGAATCAGAAATTCCATGTACTCCCCAATTATTAAAAATAACAGCACAGCACTGGAAGGGATGTGACAGAACCAAATGGCGGACGTGTAACATAGCAGCCCACTACAGCTCACTTTTTGTTGCCAGTTCCTACACTGGGAAACTGGGGACACAACTTTGGTGTGTTGGAACAAAAAGGTTGACCTGGTCAAACCCTTCTTCAGGCAAATTCAACCAACCTCAAGCAGCAGAATTTCCTCTTATGAAAAACAGGATCCGCCTATAATGCAATCAAGGTGGACAGCAGCCCTTGGACAAATAAGACAATACGTTTTATACCACACTTCCTAGAAACCAACTAAAAACCACGCTGCCTGAAGCATTATCAGGCCCAGAGGTTCAAATGAATTTTTAAGTGCTTAGCGTGGAGGAAAGCTCAGCCTCCCAGTACAACTTCCTGCAATAGCATCTTAAGACCTGTAATGAAGGTACACTGTTATGGTATCACACCTGGTAAGCTATATTGCAATCAACTAACCACCACTTCAGTAGTCCATTTTATTTCCTTATTTGGTTGAAATGTTTGAGAGTTATACTGAGTATAGTGAAGTCGCCAAAAATGACACAACCTGTATCTTTCTGGGTTTTTTCAAACAAAATGTGCTTAAGCTTCAGTAATGCTCCTACCCCATGTCGCCACTGTTTAAGACATAACATGAAGCACTAAGTTTTCAAACATTACTAAAACTAGGTAACCATAACTGCTCTGTGTAGGCCAGGGCTCTGGGAGGAATGTTATAAGGGGGTACTAAGTTTATTTGGGGCCCCTTCCCTTCTCTATTAGTCATTCTGTTTTTACTCACTACCGTGCCATGAGCTGTAGCCTGTAAGGTCAAAAAAGGTATGAATAGTTGTTTGGAAAATATTCTGTATTTTTTGGTGTATAAGACAATGTTTTTGCTTTTAAAAATTAGACCAAAATTGGGTGTTGTCTTATACATGGATAGTGAATGCAGAGGGGGGATGTGCGATTAATGGCAGCAGCAAGCAGGAGATTGGCAGCAGCAATTGGCGGCTGCAACAAGGCCTGCTGGCGATTGGCTGTGGCAATTGGGCAGGCGATTGGCAGCTGTGGCAAGGTGGGCAGGTGATTGGTGGCTGTGGCAAGTGGGTGGGTGGGCAGTTGGTGGCTGCGAGTGGGCAGACAATTGGCGGCTGTGGCGAGGTATGCGATCGGCAGTGGCTGTGGCAAGCGATCAGCAGTGGTGGGCAGGCAGGTGAGCAATTGGCGGAAGTGACCTCCCCCCCCCAAAAAAAGCTAAACAACTTAATTTCTTAATTTGGGGTTAAAAAAAATAGAGGTTGTCTTATACATGGGGGCGTCTTATACACAGAAGAATATGGTAATTTTACCAGATGTAATCAGTTCCTCATCTGTTTATGGTAATAATGGTGGCAATGAGCTGCTTTGCTCTACTCTGCTGGAAGACGGGCCACTGTCAGCGTGGACACCTGCTGCCCCTTCAGTAGGCAGAGCATCTGACCCACAGGAGAGGCAAGGCAAGCCAAGCCCACCTTCTTCCCTTTCCCACTAGTGCTATCTTTCGCTGGGACTTCAGTACCACCTGTCTGGATTGCCTGGGAGAAGTAGGCAGACGCACATTGGAAGAAAAGGAAGTGGGCAGGGGAGGAAGTGTCATGGTGTTTTATGTAGGCTTACACAAAATGTAAATGCTGGTCTTCACACAATATACCGTATATACTCGAGTATAAGCCGACCCGAATATAAGCCGAGTTACCTAATTTTACCACAAAAAAACTGGGAAAACTTATTGTCTCAAGTATAAGCCAGTTCACCACACCACAAACCTCCTGGTGGATCGGAGTGTGTGTGTGTGCGCGCGCGCACATGCGCACACAGCAGAGGGGGCTTCTCTGTCCCCCCTCCAGCCCCTCTCATCCCCCTGCCAACGTAGGGTACTGCTGAGAGGCAGAGGATGGTGGCGGCAGCGGCGGAGGAAGAACAAGCAGCCCAAAAGGGCTGCTTTTAGGCTGCTCGTTCCTCCGCCGCCGACAGCCACCGACAGGGACCCTTGCTTGAATATAAGCCGGGGGGGGGGGCTTTTTCAGCATAAAAAATGTGCTGAAAAAGTCGGCTTATACTCGAGTATATACAATATGTAAACATTTTCTGAGGTTCCAGGAAATCTCTGGTTCCCCGATCCCCTTTTGACCTTGAGCAGGGGTTTGATGTACCCTCTGCACCTCAACTCTCGTGGGTTCTGGTGGAGACTGTCAGTGTGATTTCATGCTTGTTATGTACTGAAGTTCTCACCCTGGGCCAGCAGGGGGATACTGTAGATAGTTATGCAAATGAAGGATCGAAAGTGACGTTCAGTGATTGGATAGTTTTAGAAAGTTGTTACAGTAACAAGGTACTGGAGCTCTATATAAGCAGGCTGACTGAGGCCTTCAGTTCAGTTCTGTTCCAGCTTACGAATAAAGAGCTGCTTTGGAAGAACCGCTGTGTTGTCTGATATGTTCACCCACAACCTAACAATGCTGATGCATCAAGTCTAAGGACCAAAACATTAAACTTCATTGTCACCCTTATACAGCTTTGAATGGACAGATTCAGTTAGAGTCCACTGATAGGGAGCCAGTATCTGGCTCGGCTCCTATATAATAAAGGAGTCTTAATTTAAGGTATTGTCAAACAATGCTCTCCAATAAAATGTATACAAACATAAACATACATATAATCATAATTGTTACGCTGCTGTAGTGTTCCTCCTCAAAAGCAGAAACAATTAACACCTCTATGGACCCCCCCCCCTTGTTCCATTCTCATCCCTTCCACAATTAGGAGTAGCTTTCACAATTATGTGTTTAGCAGCCACCATCTACCATATGCGCAAGTATTCTAAACTCTTGCTTGTTCTTTCCAGACAGTGCAGCCATCTAAGATTCCTCACCAACTTTCAAAACATAAGCCCAGCCATCTGCCTGCCAACTCGGTGCAGATGCCTTTGCAGACTAGTATCACCAACCAGCACTTTGAAATACATCACAAAGTTCAAACAAAATTAGAAAAGTGCCTATTGAATGCTGCGTAATGCATATGCTGTTCATTCTCCAAGAAGATTATAGTTTTATCTTGTTCATGTGAGGTTTCATGCAAAGCATACATTCATAAGACACTTGTGCAGCTTTTTTTCACACTTAATCCATTTGCAGAGCAGTTAACAGTCAACGAGGTTAGAGCAGTCAGTTCTTTGGTGAATGTCTGGCAATTTCAGCTTAACCTACCAGACATTGCTGAATTGGATATAATGCATCCAGACAAGAAGAAGAAGAAGAAGAAGAAGAAGAAGAAGAAGAAGAAGAAGAAGAAGAAGAAGAAGAAGAAGAAGAAGAAGAATTCATGGAGGAAGGCTATCAACAGCTAGCTTGATGTCAGTGACCAGAATGGTTGGGGCATTTGACAGGGCCCACTGCCAACCAACTGGGAGTTCCTTCTTACTTCCACGCCTCCTTGCTACCACCCACTCTTTCACCCTAGATCTTATGCTGGCTTGGCTGTTGCTGTAAAACAGAGCAGAGAACTGAATACCTGTAATGAGAAACCAGGCAAAATACGCCTGAATGATGTATTGTTTATATATAAGAATGCAAAGGGGAAAGTGAGATAGGATTGTGAGATTCTACATAACAACTTCAACTCGCAGAAGAATAGATTTGACAGTAATCTAGACATTCCATTTTTCTGCATGTGACAGAATGATCAAACATTTGTTTGTAATGATTATTTATCAGATGTTATTTCATGAAAAGTTAAGAAAGGTTTAAAGGTTTATATCTTTATTGTATACGAATGATGCTCTTAGAAAACCAATATCATAAGTTAAGCTTCTTTTCCGGATGCTGTATTTATGGACTACTGGGGGTGGAGAAACTTGCATGTAATTTCTTTTTCTGCCCTTTGTATGCACATCTCGGGGATTAATTACTTGGTCCTTTATTTGACAAATTTCTAATGTTTCTGTCAATCAGAAAAAAATAATTTGTTTTAAATGAGTAGAAGTTTAAAAGTTACACATTTCCCTAGCTGCAGCATCCTATCACACTGAAATTGCAACCTCTCGAAAGAAGCTGAAATTACCCTATTTTGTCCTTATAATAATTCTATGAAGCAGGTGAAGCTGCAGGTTATAGCTGGTCACCCAGTGATCTTCATCACTGATTTAAACTCAAGCTTCCTGATTGAGCCTGCCACAAAGTGTTGCATTTGCATTGGGAAGGCCTTCTTAGGATGGAGGTGCATGATGTTTTTGTGTGATCATTAATGTACAATAATGTATTACCTGTGATGGATGCTACTTTTACTCTATAGAGGACAGCAGACACATGAAAAGGTTTCTAACATATTAACAATGAGAGAGATTTGCAATAGTCCTGCAAAACACATGCTATCTGAATGCTTCCTCCAATGGGTCTTGAAAGAAACAAACAGTTGCCCTCCCCTAGGGTTGCCGGATATGGCGAATTTCCTTTTTCTGAGATCTTGCAAAAAAGCTCAACAACTTTGTTTCTGGATTTTCACTTTTTAAAATATGACAACACTACTCTCCTCCAAAGACACCATTTTACTGTTTTTTTGGATGTCATCTACAACCTGCTTTGCCTGGATGGATTGCATAAGAATCCTAGTGAACGCCAATTCAAAGGGGAATATGTGATAAAAAAATAATTCTAGCTAAAAAGCCTCTGAAGTCTTCTGTAATTTGTAATAAAAAATCATTTTTCTCAAAGTAAAAGACAACTTAATAATGATATAAAATGCCACATATAATTTTTCATGAGCAGCCTATACTCCTGTCCCCACACCCACATTGAAAGCCATTAAAGTATCATTTTATCATGATCCTATCAAGCAGCACCAGAGTTCTGTGACTTACAAATGTTTTTGTCTAGAACTGTTATTTACTCTGAGCAAAAAAGTGGACAGAATTTTACACACACACACACACACACACACACACACACACACACAACGTTGAACTACATAAAATATATAAAATAACTGCACTGATTAATAACATGCCGTTGGCTTATTTATAATAGTTTTCTTTTGAAGGTAAATGATGCTGCAAACTGAAAAACACACTTTTTTTGGTGATAAATGCTTTGGGAGAACGCTTGAACAATGAGCTTTTAACAGATTTGTATTTCTGGAAGCTACAGCTGCAACCTTGAAATCCTCTTTATTTATTTATTTTTAAAGACTAATATCTAATTAACACATGCAATTTAGTGTAGCAGCCTCTTGAAAATGCAATCACATGGAAGAAACTGCTCCACTTTGCAAACCATTCATGTCAATGTAAACAAGAACTCTGCTGGCAAAACCCAGGTTCCTCACCCTCGTCATCATGGCAACATGGAGAGAGAGAGAGAGAGAGAGAGAGAGAGAGATCGCACTCTGCTGGTCTTCGGACAGCCACACTTAGACTATCTAAGTTAGACACCACACATTAGATACTGCAAGCTTTTTCTTAGCAATTATGAGAAATCACTCAGGTGTTATGTGCCCCCATCAAGGCTCAGTCAGACTCTGGTGTGATAACACTGCTATCAGAACTCCTGAACTCCTAGGCAGAAGTTAGGGGTGGGGTCAGGAACTGTGGCCCAACGCCCTGCCCTATGTTGATTAAATGTGTGGATCAAGGAGTGAAAAAAGAGCTGAGGACTCTCATTTCAAATATCACAAGTGTAGTATGGAGAGTGTCCGTTTAAAAAAATGCACCACATTGTATAGATAATATAAGAATTGTTCCGGAAACATGGAGTCTGACAAACTCTGAATCAGCTTTTACATGTGTATGCACAGAAACTGCACATGGGATCACAGACAATTATCCACAAATCCTGAATACATAATAAATATGTCAACACTAAAGTGTTATAACTTGCATGGCCTGAAGCCACCATATGAGTTTATTTTCAGACCATGACTATGACAAGGTCCGTGTGGTCCTTTAACTTAATTCTGCTCAATTTGTGATCCACCAGACTAACATAGCTCATTAGTGATTCACTGTTCCTCCCAGATGCTTAAAATACCCCCTCATTCCAGTCTTAAGTTAGGCAGCAATGATAGGCCTTGGTGACTACAGCCACACTGCATTCAGTTTGGGGGCGGGATATGATGAATTATGTAGACTTGCTCTCACCACACTGGTTCTGGATCACTTTAATGGAAGTTAAGCTTTTAACCAAGTACCTAAAATATAATTGCAAAACTTAAGTCTACTCCCCCAAAAGTCAGAAAATTATCTTAAGAATAATGCAAGTTTATGGCTAATCAACATATAATTGGCTATTGTACGTACACATGTTGGGAGAGGAAAGAAGGGGGAATTCCATCAGGCAAGCAGAAAAATTCGTGCCAATTGAACTATCAAAAAACATAACCCTGAATTCCTCCCAATATAGATATTATCCAGAAACACACTCCATAAATAATACTATCATTTAATCAAATGGATTTTATTCCAAGAGACGGGAAGCAGTGGTTCAGTTCATGTAAGTGCTAGATTCATTTCACCTTCCTAGTGTTACCTTATGCCAGCCTTTGCCAGCCTGGTGCCCTCCAGATGTTTTCAAATGCATCTTGAATCCAACATGGTAGAAGGATGGCAAAATCTGGCCTGTGTAGTACATGAATTGTGATACTCAGAAGTTAACAAATATGATTTCAAACTTTAGAAAGGGGTATTCCAGAATGGCAGAACAGATGAAAATATAATTTTAGAAACTCCACCTCTGCAGGAGTGGAGAAGCATTTTAAAAGACATTGCTGTCTATCTTAATGTCTGCTGCCAGAGTCAAATGTGTGTTATTTACTGATTTTAAAAAACCACATGACAGCAATGTAAAGATGAGACCTCTTCTGTCAGTCAAATTAGGGAGGTAGAATATTATCCATGCTAGGTGACTACTGACAGGGCTCTCTTTGTGGCAAACTGCCAGATGTATTAAATAACAACAACAACATACGAAAAGCAAGAGACTTAATTTAAGAAAAACCCCAGAAAAACAGAAATTCTAGGATGTTTGAAAATACTAACCATTTACTTTAAAAGGTAAAGTTACCCCTGCCCGTACGGGCCAGTCATGTCCGACTCTAGGGTTGCGCGCTCATCTCGCTTAAGAGGCCGGGAGCCAGCGCCGTCCAAAGACACTTCCGGGTCACGTGGCTAGCGTGACGAAGCTGCTCTGGCGAGCCAGCACCAGCACCGCACACGGAAACACCGTTTACCTTCCCGCTAGAAAGCGGTACCTATTTATCTACTTGCACTTAGGGTGCTTTCGAACTGCTAGGTGGGCAGGAGCTGGGACCGAACGACAGGAGCTCACCCCGCCATGGGGATTCGAACCGCCGACCTTACGATCAGCAAGTCCTAGGCACTGAGGTTTTACGCACAGCGCCACCCGCATCCCTAAACCATTTACTTACAAGTGTATATTTGGCTAATAGTGCATTTCTTCCGTCTGTCATTTCCTTTTAAACAGAGAATTTCAAATATTCCATAAGTATCATACATTCCCCCCCCCCCCTGATAAAATCAAGTTATTTCTACCATAGAGGGAAGTTCATTTTTTGTACAAAGGAGTGCTCCCATGACAAATGGTATAAGAATAGTGGCTATAATTTTTAAACAAAACAAACTCTTTGTGTTAGGTTCAGACATAATTATGCTTAGAGAAGGCCCCTTGAAATCAATTGGACTAAGTTAGTAATTTCTAACAAGCACCACTGATTTCATTGTGTCAGTTCTAAGCATGACTAAGTCTGGATGCAACTCTTAATATGCAGTCAAATCAACAATCACTTCCCAGACCTAAATATGTAACAGTGATGTAACCCTGGAATGTGAACTCAAGATGGAACACACCTAGTTCACCTAGTGAACTTCATGCCTAAGTAGGAATTTCAATCCTGGCCTCATATGCAGTCTTATTTCCTCTCTCATGCACAGATTCAAATAGTAAGACTAAGATTATATGGCGGCCTGCTTCTCACGTTCGCTCTGGAAAAGCCCACCAACATTTTGGCATTTTTAACAATATCATTAAGAACAACAGTATTAGATAGGGTAGCAGCTGAAGTAGAACACAACATATTTTATTCATCCATTATTTAAGTAGACACTAATTGTGCCAATGAAAACAGGGAGTATTTAATTAGCCCCTACCACTCAAATGCACTCCAGCTGGTGGACATTCTGATCCTTTTGCTAATACCTTCATTAACTTGTTCTCTCAGTGACCAATTCCATTTCTCAAACACTGCAGGAGATTGCTAACTAATCTAAACTTTTCAGTCACTGATTTCAGGAAGCTGCTTGTCTTCAGAAACTGAATGTGTCCCTCATTTTATTTAAGTGCATTTATTTTTCAGGTTGTCTCATTGAGCAGTTCTGTGTTAATTATTATTGGTAGATATAATAGATATATAATTTGCATAATGTACTTCCAGTTTCCTCCTTCCATACCATTTTCTCCAGATTTCTCCTTTGGCTTATTAATACATTTCTGCTTTTAAACATTTTGCAAATAGCATGTATGTTTTTTGCCTCCTTGGGGGGAAAAACAAAGTGCTCTTACTTTTGAAGTGGGTAATGTTGGGCTTATCCACACTTCCACTTGTCCCACTCCTTTTCTCTGGGGAAAACCACTCTCTAGTGCTCAGTTGGAGCAAATAGGACTTGGGTATTCCACAGATTGCCATTTGTTCCAATTTACAGCTAAAGAGCAGGTTTTCCCAGGAAAGGGGAAATCAGCTCAGATCCATGCCTAGAAAGCACATCAAGTGGAAAACCATGCAGACCTATGCTTTCTAGGCACGGGACAAGCATGTGTTGAGCACAATTTAACTAGTGATAAGCAGTTCAAATTCCTATTTATTTCAGCAAGGGTTACAGGGTTGCAGTTCCCTTAACTACAGTGCCCAGAATTCTTTGAGGGAAAGAATGTACTTTGAATGTTATTTAGAAGTATAGTGCATGCACAGCATTAGTTTTGGTTGAACTATCCTAGTATTTTATCATCTAGAATTACACTTTTCTCAGCACCCATCCAGTCAGGGATTTCCTCTCTTACCCCACTGACCAAGGTTTCTGTTAAAATGTTCAGGCATTGAAATGTTTGGGCAGTTTTATGCTCCTGCCTCTAGATTGACATGTTCAGTTCTTTTGCCAATGCATGCATGCAAAGTTGACCGATAGCTTGTAGCTTCTTGGTCTGCCTTTCTTGACCGATTTGCTGCTCTGGGTATGTTTTGACTCAATTCTTTGTCAATGTTGCTAATGTACTCCAACTATATAATGGGTACATTTTAGAAGACAGCTTAGGGGGAAAATGACCCATTTTACAATTGTGTAATTCATATATATAAACCATACACAAATACTTATGTTATTTGTTTGTACATTGATAGGTAGCCTGTGAATGAAATAATGTGCTTTAGTTCTGCACTTTTTGCTTGTGGTGCATTATATTAGTCTGTGTTGTTGTAGATAGGATAGCAGAGCATCATCTCATCTGGGGGGTGGGGCTAGGTCTGACCTTCTTCTGGAGAGAGAATTCCCCCTTTGCTCAAAAGAAATTGGTTTTGGTGGTTTCAAACAATACAACAGTGAAAAGGTCAGAAATAGATCCAAATTTGGTTACTTTCATTAAAAGATGGTATCTTATGAAGAGGCAATGAAAGATAATAATTATGCTTTGTTATGCTAGTGTTACTTAGAAATTCAGTTGTCAAATGAATATATCTAATCTGAGAACTATGTAGCATACAAAAGAACACTTACACAGTAGTACATTTCTATATTCGCTTAGTATAAACTTGCCTGTGCTCTCATACATCACTTATGTGATATGTTTCTGCAATAGCAAATAAAGGATAGGAAAAAAATACAAACCACTTTAGAATATTTTAAAACTTAAAACTAGGACTTTTGCTACAGGGCATTGAAAACTGCAAATCTAAATTAATCTTTAATTACATTAATAAAACAGGAGTTTTCAAAGTGTTCTGCATGTGCAGCTTAGAATTCTAACAATTATATAACAAGTATGAAGTGATCAAGCAGCTTGACTTTAATAGTAACTACCAAATTGAGGAGATTTCTAATTACACTATGTGTTCCAGACCAAAAGCCACGATTAGTGAGTATCTGACCTAGACTCTTTCAAATCAACTGAACTGTGAGAAGCCCTGTGAACACATGCCAAATGTTGCCATTACAGCGGATGAAGATGATGAATAGAACTTTTAATTCCTACTACAGTAGCCAGGTCTTATTATGTACATTGATAAGACGGAAAAACCCTGTTACAAACATTTGGTGGGGTATGGTGAGATCTGACAGAAACAGTCTTCATTCAGTTACTGAATATAGTTGCATGCCACCCCAATCTCTGAGCGGTGCTGAGATTCCAGAGGATCAAGGCAGGGTTCCTGTTTCCTATGGAATGAGGCACAGCGGAGACTGTGGTGTCTTTATTATATGTGGTTTATTTACACATCTGTACAACCTGAGCCTACGAAGGAGGAGTTCACAGCATTACAACCCAAGAGGGTCTTGCTTCTCCCATAGCTGCAGACTTGGATTCAAACAGAAATCAAACATCACTCTGTCTCTGGCTTCCAAGCCTGCTGCTTCCAGCCTCTAGCTCAGGGGTAGGCAACCTAAGGTCCGTGGGCCAGATGCGGCCCACTGGCCTTCTCAATCCGGCCTACGGACGGTCCGGGAATCGGCTTGTTTTTACATGAGCAGAATGTGTCCTTTTATTTAAAACACATCTCTGGGTTATTTGTGGGGCACAGGAATTCGTTCATATTTTTTTTCAAAATATAGTCTGGCCCACCACATGGTCTGAGGGATGGTGGACCGGCCCATGGCTGAAAAAGGTTGCTGACCCCTGCTCTAGCTCATATCACTGAACCCTCAACTCTGGCCTTTGTCTTTCCAACTACTAGTGAGCTGAGGGAGTGGGGCCTATCCATTTGTTTTCTGGTGCTAAGCCACTTATTTTGTTTCCTTAATGGCCCATTAGCTCACCAGGAAGCTACCCTGGGTATTCCAGGAATTTGAATCCTTGCTTAGATGTTAACATGTGCTAGATCCACAGATTAAAAAGATCTCTGCATACAGCCTACTCCACCCCTCACCCCAAAACTCCTAACAATATATTCATTTCATCTACTATATATGGTCTTATGACTTACACAAAATCATGAATTCTAAAAAACAACAAAACTGAAGATGTTTGGATATTAATGAATGAATTTGGGGCACAACTTGATTAGAATTAACCAGGAGGCTTTGTCTTGGAGAAATCACACTGAGGAATAATTATTTCCTAACAATGACAAGAAGCTCACACTGATGCTGACTGTTCTCTTTTTGACTACTACAAAAAGCTGTATAATCACAGATGCATACAGCCAGGCCATGTGAGTGATTCAACCCCATGCCACCTAATGCTTTGCATGTCACACTAACCCATAGTATAAAGAAATAAGCTATGGTTTCATGCAGGACATACAAGGACATACATGCAGGTACTTCACTCTTCCCCTGCTCCTGCCAGGAACAAGCAATGATCTGTCTTAGCATTATGTCTGAACCCAAGCATACGATTTGCTTCCACCAGTGTACCCCCAAAGCCCCAAACTTGCTGCCATCTTAACTGCACCCCTGCACTCTTCTAGTAATTGGTAGAGATGCTGGTCTTGTAGGGGAAAACAGCTCCACAGCATTGTCCCACTGCACTGGCTGCTCTGCTGTTAAGATAACTGACAGTTGATTCCAGTTTAGGTTTGTAAGCACACCTTCTTTACTGCAAGTTCCAACACATCAGGCCTTTAGAGGTACTAACTCACCTTCATTATATGCTTATACAAGCCCTTGATGACATAGGTTCTTGACAGTGCTTACAGGACAGCCTGCAGAACTACTAAGATGTTTGGGTGACTATCAACATAAGGAACTACAATTGGTTACCTTAAATATCAAAACTTGGGGAAGGTGAGTACGCAATTGGTCACAGAAATTAATTAAATGATGTGAATAAAGTATAACTGGGATATATAAAATACTTTCTATTATTATTGTTTGGAACAAAACTGTCTGAAGAGGCTCAATATTTGAGTCAGGTCAGAACCTACAGGGAAGGGGGGGAAGAGATCTTCATTTTCATTTTTGTGTTACACTTACTTTCCATGCCTTCTCAGATCTGAGATTTCTAGAGTTTCTCAGCTTCTAAGACTAATTTTTGTCTTCTAAATGGTGAAACCATTTAAAAGCCTGCGGTCAGAATAAAGCACTGACAAAATTAAATATGGCAGCCTTTGGTGGTATTTATACTCATTAAAATTGAAGATGACAGTTAAGGGAAATGTGCTATTTTCCTTCTTTGCATTTACCATGACTGCAGAAATAGGTAGCTGAATGTCATTCATCACAATTGCAGGATGCAAGCAGCACCATACTAAACTAGAGTCAGATGTCTCAGAGAGCCACCGTTTTGAAAATAAATTTCATATATAAGAAATTTATCATTTATATTGCATTAATTAAATTGTCTTCAGTGGATAAATAATTTACACTCTGTAGGCCTTGCTTGCTTTCTGTCTGCCACTATCCTCCACATACAATATTAGCTTCTGAAGACAGCAGGCTTTCACTGAGCATGGCTGCCACAGGGAATGTACCAATCTAAATTATACATACTGAACCACACTGATAGGGGGAATATGGCCACCCAACTGCTTCCAGAGAGTCATGCCAATTCAGCTTTTATTTCCATGTCAGCCAGAACCCATTCAGTGGGATGAGGATGAAATGCCAGGGAGTCCTTGCTTCACATTCTCCATCCACACAGCCGCAAATGTTGCATTGTGAATTACTTTTAACTTAGGAGACAACCATTCTCATTTGAAGCCTGCAGCATAAAACGGTATGTTAATGAAGTTATACACTTGGGTCGAGATCCAACACAACATGAGTGGGTGTCTGCACGTGCAATGGGGCTTTCCCTCTTCCTCTGTTCTGCAGCCCCACAACATATCTCAAAATCTTGTGTCTGAAAGGAAAAAAATGTTCTGGGATCTCTGTGAGGGAGCTGAAGGCCTTATTCTGGTACAATGTTGCAAACCTACTAGCAGTAGACCTTGGTGACAGTTTCCAACAGAGGAGAGAGCGACAATTGCTTTAATATTTTACTAGGTCGGACCTGGATCAGGTAAATTTAGTCTCATCAGCCTGAGGAAGGGACAGCTGAGGAAGGGAGAAAAGAGCAGATTGGAGCTGTGTGAGGAATAAGACTAGAGGAAGCTGAGGGAAAACAGGTATTTATGCCCAGTGTGTTATTAATTCTAGTCTGGTGAAGATTAGGATAATGGAGACAGAGCTAGCCTGAGAGGCTGCCTTGTGAAAAGAAAGGTCTTACCAAAGGATGTTGGCTGAATTGTCCAAGGAGCCAAGAATACAACAGAGGCAGATTGTCTCCAGTTGCTGGACCGAGTTGTGGGAATACTGGGCTGGGGTTAGGCAATTCCGCTGAGGTAAAAGCCACTTAGAGGCTAGTATCAGTAGCAGTGTCTCTTGAGACTACAGAAACTGTCAATGAATACCTTTGAGGTGGAAATACTGCCTTACGTACATTTAGGCCTGTGAAGAGCTTGTCTGAGGCCCGGGGTGGGAGTCTTGTTCTTGGCATGGCAGCGTAAGTTCAGCAGGCCCCCAGCATGATCCCCCAATCAACTTAGCCCTCTCCAAGGCCCAGGACAAGTGGACTTGGCTGCCCCTCTCCAGTGCACTGGCCTGCACACTGTATCCCTTAATAAGCTTAGCTGAAAGGTGTTTGGGTCTCTACCATTGGTAGAGTCTACCATTAGGAAGTTTCGAGAGCGTTTTGGGTGAACTGGTCACAGCAGAAAATTAAAGAAGTAAAAGAAATATGGATACCTCAACTTTGGTTTATACAAGTGAGGCTGAGGGAGCCCAGCTGGTATCCCCGAGAAGACCTAACAGAGCAGATTTTGCAAGAGTAAGGGGGCACTGAAGGAAACCCCAGGGACAAGTTGTGCAAGTGGAGTTCTGTTGTGCAGATGTGTGAACAATCCTTGGATGTTATCCTAAATAACTAAATTTCCAGCTATAATAAAATTGCCACCAAATCGACTCTAATTTAATTCAGGGGGACTTTAAAAGGTCTTGTTCAGACTAACTCACCTACAGAAACTGAGGGAGTCATTGTGTCATGCAATGTTAGCAAACAGTGCTTGCATACAACATACCCCACAGTTTTCCTTGGTCTTATGGTTATTCTGGCCTTAGAACCACAGGTTGTTTTTTTCCCCCATTGCATTTCCCCAGTTTTTTAAAATGTAAATTTATTAACAATTTTGTTTTGTTTAAACATAAAAATAGCTCTGCCACCAAACTACAGATCCTTCAGCCTCACTGCCACCACTTTACCCTGCATTTTTTGTTTCTTTTTCAAATATAAGGAAGTGTAAGCATGTTAAAATTTTCTCAAGTGCCTCTGGAGTATATAGCCTAAACCAAAAATAGCCTGTAACTGCAGGCAGTTTAAGATACTTTATTATCAGAACACATAGTCATGAAAAATAAAAGTCCTTGTTATATTTTAGACACAATCATCATTTTTCTGTACCATACAATCAACTGCTATAGTCTGTTAATATATTTATCAAGGTTTTCTTTGGTTGTTTTTTAAAAAAATAATAAATTAAGAGGTGAACTGTGAAAAAAGAGGAGGGTTTTAAAAACATATAAAAGCAAGACATGTGTAAGCCATTAAAAACAACAAAATCACCAGCATCTGCCTACCTCAGGGGAATGTGCCTGGCTGCTGACATGGGGTGAAAATGTCTACCAACAGCAATTCACAATCCAATCCAATTGTAAGTTCTGTTTTCATTGCCTTACTGTCGTATTTCTTAAATGCTCACAAAAGAATGTAAATGTGGCTCTCTACAATACATTTGTGTGTATGCGGTGAAAAAGTTACTAACATTATTTCAACCGTGTCTATTAAGGCAGGGTTTCCTCACTCACACCTATAATTTATGCTTTCTACATTTTCAGTCTCAATGGGATTTCATTTTCTCACATAAATGTCATAAATTCTCACTCTATAACCAAACACAACTTTCAACCTCAATAAATACAAACCACAAAAGAGAAAGCTGATTGCCCATGTAACTCCTGGGACTTGCTGAATTACACAAGTCTAATTCATATTTGACGCCAGGTTTTGCCATATTCCTCTTACACAATTACAGCTACAACCTTCTGTAGTCACTGAACCATACTTTGCCCTAACAAAAACATTTGTTCTCCATGTTAGCTGGAGGAAAATCCTGCTATTATATACTACATTTACTATGACTGCAGATTCAGAAATGTTGATCCGCCACCCCCACCCCCATCCCATATTGTTAAAAACATGCTTTGGGACCTCTGTTTCTTCAATAAACAGAGTGGATATCTAATTTCAGTAAATGTAGATATGGTTAAGTGGCTAAGTCAGCACCCATGTGCTAATCTGTTTAATACTTTATAGATGGAACTTACAAAAACAGCAGAAAAAATGAGAAGATATTTGTACATATTTGTCTATGTGTGGCCATGCTCTATATAATATAAAAGTAAAGGGACCCCTGACTGGCAAGTCCAGTTGCAAACGACTCTGGGGTTGGGGCGCTCATTTCGCTTTATTGGCCAAGGGAGCTGACGTTTGTCCGCAGTTTTTTCCGGATCATGTGGCCAGCATGACTAAGCCACTTCTGGCAGAACCACAGCAGCGCACGGAAACGCCATTTACCTTCTCGCCGGAGCAGTACCTATTTATCTACTTGCACTTTGACATGCTTTCGAACTGCTAGGATGGCAGGAGCTGGGACCGAGCAATGGGAGTGCACCCCGTCGCGGGGATTCGAACCGCTGACCTTCTGATCGGCAAGCCCTAGGCTCTGTGGTTTAGACCACAGCGCCACCCGTGTCCCATCTGTATAATATAGCTATATGCATATAAAATAAATGGCTATTATGCAACTTTGCAATATATTAAATATGTCACTAATATCTGTTTAATGAATGAAATGGTGGTGTGATACTACTTGCCTTTTGTTACTGGGGAGCAGTGCAGTAACCTGCCCCAAGACTACCAGTTCATTTTGGCTTTGCTCTGAGCAATGGGCATAACGCTAGTGCAAGCAATCAGAGGAAGCATAAGCTCAAGATCCTTTATTTAGGGAAAGTTCTTGTGTTTCTTGCCAAAATATCATACACATCAGCTCTGTTGCTTAGAGGGTGGTGCTGATAATAAGAATAGCTTGCATATTCTTGCATTGGAAGGGGGTTGGGATAAATGATGCTTGGGGTCTTTTCCAACTCTATGATTCTAAGCTGTTCTACAGGGAAATTTCCACACAATAATTAATATGTATAATAGATGGCTAAAGTGCAACAACTAAGTCCCTATAACCTCTGTCACATATAATGCCTGTATCTCTTTATTTAGTATTAATTGATTCAGGATAGTAATCTAGGGGCAGCCTCTAGCAAGCCCCTTTCCATGTAATTGGATTAAGCCAATATTTAAATTTCTTTGGAAAACAACACCACTTTATTGCAGTGCACTGAAAGAATGCTGTGATTGGCTCAATTGCTCTTTTTGGCTGCTCAAGTGCCCTTTTTAAGTCCTCAAATAACTCTCTGGTGAGAAAATTATACTATGATGTTTAACGACAGCTCACTTCCTGTGTCATGTAATAGCCTATCCATAATCATCCTGGCCTCAGCAAGTTCATTCTCTATGTCAGAACCCATGCCCCCCAAGATGTTCCTTCTCTATAAACGAGTGCCTTTCAGTCCTCATTTTGTTCAGGCTTGTGAGATGCTCAACAGGCTATTTTTCAAGCTTTTCACCATCACCTTTCCTCCCCAGTTCTGAACTAACCCCGTGGATGATTACAGTAGCAAGAATTCTTTTTCTTAACTTCCTGCTTTTTGGCTTTATATGTTGTTTCTCTCTTCTTAGCCAGGTTCGTTGAAGTACAAGTAGCATCATTCTCAGCAGTTCTGTGGGGTTTGTAAACACCTGCTCCAGAACTACATGTAAAGCACACTATCATTTGATTTTATATCTCTGAAATAAACTGTCTAAGCTTATGGTCCAGGCAATGTTGGTTGTGTAGCCTGCATAGTTTGTATTCACTAACCATCTTGCTATTTTATCTTTAGGCATTGGCATTTCAAGCTGCAAAGCTATTTTACTTGCTGTTCACCATTTCGTGTACATAAATACCTTAATCATGGTAATTGGTGTGATTATTGCTAATTCCCATAAGCATGCAGGATAATATTGGCATTTATTGGTTGTTACTACTTTCCTCAAATAAGCAAACCTAACGCTGAAATCCTAACCACATCTACTCAGAAGTAAGTCCCACTGAATTCAGTGGAATTTACTCCTAGGTAAATGCAGCCTAAATTGGCATGTCTAAATGTGGCTGTGTCCATTGCAATAATATATGTGGCCCAAAACCATATCCTGTAGAGAGCCCCAAAACAATGCTTCCATGAACACATGTGTAAGATACAGGTTCATGTGTGTTGTGTGTCTGTCTCTTCTTGGAAACTGCAATGAGATTTGCAGGCTCTGCCCCTTTCAGCTAAGCTTCACCCTTGCCTGTCCCATATATGATATCAGGTGAATGTGGCTTAGTTGAAATATATATGTATATATAAATATAAATATAAATATTTATAATTTATAATAAATATTTATAATTTATAATAAATATTTATAATTTATAATAAATATAAATATAAATATATAAAAAAAATATAAATATATGATAGCAGCTGAATGTGCCTTAGTTGAAACAGGCTCACAGGCCAAATGGGGAGGCCTAGTGACATGCTTATGTGGTGAATCAGCACCGCCCTCCTGACACCAGCATCACCGCTGCTTACCTAAGCAAGGCAAAGGAAGAGGCTATGTTTGCACAACTGGGAGCACCAGATTGGTGGCAGTGACCCCACTGGTACAACCATGAGGCCTCAACCTAACTTCCGCCCCCACCAGATAAGTAGCAGTAAGGGCAAAGTCAGGAGGGCAGTTCTGCCCCACTACACCTCCACACCCCCACTAATGTCTTTATATCTGCAACTACTCTCCCCTGGAACAATATATCACTAAACTAATCCACTATAATCTAGGGGCTGTACTGTAGATTTTTACGGCGCAACTTAAATTATTGCAGAATGCACTCTTTTAACAAAAAATACGAATTCTATATGTAAACATTTTTATTTTTCAATTTCAGACAGCAAGGGGGGGTTGTGGGGAGATGTACAAAGCACATTTTTTATTCAGCATATTTAAGTCCTTACTTCCTCCTGCCTCATCCCCACAAACTTTGGCAATGTATTATCCCACATGTGACAGAAGAATAGCAGCCTTTTGCTACACACCCAGTTTTCATTTCCTTTCTTTCTCCCTCTTTAGAAGCTGCCATTCGTTTTCACATCTGACAGTAAAAACCCCAGGACGTGGTGGTTGTGAAGAGGATTATCTTTCAGATCAATGCTGAAATTGATTCCAAACCACACTATTTATCAGCCTGCAGCTAAAGCACTAGCAGTCAGGAAATATTTTCTCTCCTTCAAATCCATTCTTATTCCATTGATGGAAGGAACATTATACTAGACTCCCTGTTAATATGTAGGGAATTTTCTTGTTGTCACTGCCAAACTTAGTTAAACCTAGAGGAATCTATGGATGAAATTACAATTCGTTTTATTGCAGAATTTTCGGCACTGGCTTCCAATCGCCATGCACCATTCAAAGTGCTAGTGTTAACTTTGAAAGCCCTAAATTATTTAGGATCCAAGTAACTGATGGAAGGTCTACTCCTACCTCAACGTGCCCTCAGGTGATGTAGCCAGCAACCCAAAAGAGGGCATTCTTAGTTGTAGTGTCCTGGGTGCAGAAACTCTTGCCAACGAGGCTTGCCTAGTGCTCCCATTGTTATCTTTTAAGTTTCAAATGAACATAATTTAACTTTCCCAAGCTTTCTATAAGTGAGTCATTTTTTTATATTCTAAAAAATCCGTAACATTTTGCAATTTAAACCTTACACAGTCAAAATGTGGTTTCAAAACAAGACAATTTGAGGGCCAGGTTTGTGAGACTGGCTTGTCTAAGCCCCCCATAGTTCTTGTTAACCACATTTTTCCATACAGGAAGAAATGGCAAACTGGTTAATCAAAAAGCTGAAGCAAAGGTCTCTAAACAATTTCTCTGCACTATGCAGTGAGAGAAGAAAGGGGTCCTTTTTTCTGGAACCAGAAACACATCTGGAAAGCTGCAGAGAGATGTGCAGAGCTACCTTGCATGGTTTAAAGTGTAGAAGAATGGCAAGATGGAAGCCCAACACTGCCAGTCATTATTTCTGTAGCCTCCCTGCATTTGCTTCTGGGGCAAGGAGATTGAAGATACTTTAATTTCCCCCTTTGAAATCTACTGCAAGTGCTACCTGTGTAGCTGTCTGCACCGTCACACCACAAAGAAATGCCAGCCATGCCAACCACCATTGCACAAAGAAAATGGTAAAGTAAAGGGTATGGTGAATAGCTCTCTCCTTCCCCCCAGCTCATTTGTCATTGCTGAAATAAATTGTTCTATTTCCCGTTTTCCTAGAACCTCGGGCACGGAATTCCTTAATTGAAATATACAAATCTCATGATTTTTCTATTTTAATTAAGTCATTTTAAAGGCCTTATTATGAAGTAGATGTGACATGATCAAAGCAATGATAAATAGCGTGCCTGCTGCTATTTAAGTATTCGGTTCTTTAGTATTAGTATTATTGTTATAGCAACAACAAAGTTAATCAGACCAACGTTGCATTTTTCAAGCTATGTTCCCATATAACTTCAAACCTTTTCAGTGCAAATAAACAGGGACAGGACTTGGATCAGTCTTTACTTCATTCCTACCAATTAACAAGCTATTTTGATATGATAATGTAAGAAGATCATTATATCTTAATGAGACGATTAAAAACAAAACAAAAAATGTGCATTCTTTGCAAAATATTATCATGGGCCTCGGGGAACAGCAGTAAGGTTTATAGCTTGATTTTAATTGATTGCTTCTTGCTAATAATAAAGTCTTCAAACTACAAACATACAGTAGACATTATCTACATTATGCATAAAATATGCCTACTTTTAAAGTGCAAAGTATTCCCACAGCAGGAGATTTAACTTGACTGTGCTGATTGGCATCTTTTTGACATTAGTTATGTTTGCGGCATATGCTGCTGTAAATTATTGTATAATACTATATTACATGAAACACAAGGCTTCTAAAAAGGAAGATACGCAACATTTTAAATGGCATTTAAATTAGTATGTACAGGGATCAATCTCATAGATAGTAAATGTGTTTAGATTACTGCTGTGCCTGGACAGCACTTTCCAAGCATAAATGAACCTATTACTGACAGAGGATCTAGGATTTTAAAACAAAAACCCTTCAGTTCAAGAAGGCAGATAAGGCTGTACATATTTATCCATGCTCCAAGGAGTATGGAAATTCTGTGTCAAGGCTTCTGCAATTTAAGACAATGGACCCTCCTATGATTCCATGCACCTACATTTTGCCTTCATCTTTCCACCCTAATCTTGCAGGATGAGGACAACACTAAAACTGGAATCAATGCTACAGACGTCAAATGAGAATGTGATTACATGCTGAAATGTATTACATGGAATGTCCACTAGAAGACCTGGAAATGCATCATATTATTGTTGCCGGTCCCTTTAAGTGTATGGCACAAGGAGAACGGGACGACAGAGGATGAAGTGGTTGGACAGTGTTCTCGAAGCTACTAACATGAGTTTGACCAAACTGCGGGAGGCAGTGGAAGACAGGAGTGCCTGGCGTGCTCTGGTCCATGGGGTCACGAAGAGTCGGACACAACTAAACGACTAAACAATTACAAAAGAACAGAACAGAAATACATTTTTTGGGACTTTTTGGGGAGCGGCCAGCAAGAGGGTAGGGTATAATGGAGAGCAGCTAAGAAAGAGTGAGTAGAATGGCTAAAAGACAAGAGAAGACTATAGAAATGGATTGTAGAGGAAGGATGTGGATGGAATGTTGTGAAAAATAGAATACCTCATGGGGGGGCAATAAGTGATTAGAAGAAAGGATAGGGCACTGTGATGAGCACTCCTGTCATTCCAAGCAATCCCCATAGCTGTCTCCCACTTCTTCCATTCCATATTGCCTCCATTTGGGTAAATCTATCTCCTTTTTTGTCAATGTTTTCTAATTCCAGCTAGTAATGGGTGAACCCCTCATCCAGGTCCAGATAATATTTGGGCTTGGCAAAGTGAGCTATCCTGTGCTAACCCGTTCAAGCTTTGCCCTCATTGGACTGTTTCTTACACAACTGCCTGCTTATGTCTGAGTTCCTCATTATATATATATAAAATCTACGAAAGCAAATATCTCACCTCTACGGGGAGGAAACCTTCCAGCTGACAAGAACCTACGAGAAACTAGAAATCCGAAGAGCCACCATCTTATGTGATCTCTTGTTCCTACGGAACTGCCGAGACAACAACTTAATTCCCACATGCTTCCAACTTAAATTCCACTCTAAAACCCCAGCTACCGAAAGGATCCTGAAACGAACTGAACTATCCCTAATCAGAAACGAAATACATAAGAAAAGATACCTACTAAACCAAACCAACAAAGATCTGCTCACTCTTCACCTCAAACTCTGTAACAAAATCCACCCTGCACTCTGGGACAAATGCAAACAACTAGCCGTCTGGAGAGCTGAAACTGAGACCTCACATAAGACAGACAGACACACCAACAAACTCCACAAACTAGAGAAACGCCAGAAGCCCAGCCACCCTCCACAACAACCCATGAAACAAACAGTACATAACATATCAGACAGGATCCTCACCCCAACTGAAACCAAAGTACTCTCCAAAGGTTTCAACTTTGCAGTCGCCCCGAGACGCATCCCCACGGAAAACATCATATGCGGAGTCGAAGCTAGCCTAACCAAAATCGACCCAGATGAAGCCAATAAAATCAGACTTGAAGTCACCAACATCCTCTGCTCCAGCAAACCACCCAGAAGCAATTTACACAAAGAAGAACAGAAAGCACTCACCAACCTGAGGAAAGACAACAACATAATCATTCTCCCAGCAGACAAAGGTAATGCCACTGTTGTGATGAACACATCGGACTACCAAGCAAAACTATCAAATCTACTCCAAGACCCTACCTACCAACCTATAAAAACAGATCCCACCACCTATCTGGAAAAAACCACCAAATCCAAAATAAAAGCCTCTCCTATCAGTGAAGAAATCCAGCTAAGAATCATCCCCAGAGAAAAATCATCCAGATGCCCCAAACTCTACGGTCTCCCCAAGATACACAAAGAAGGAACACCACTCAGACCAATAGTCAGCTCCATAGGCTCACCTCTACAAAATCTCGCTAAATTTCTCGCTAAGCAACTTCAGCCCTATGCAGAATCCATCGCTTCACACGTTACTAACTCCTTCCAGTTCATAGAAACAATAAAGAAGCAAAACCTACATCCCGATGACCTACTTGTGAGCTTCGATGTTGTATCTCTCTTCACACAAGTGCCCATTAATGAAGCCTTGACAGCCATTCAAAACAAATACAATCCCCCCGAATACATCCTGGACCTGACCAACCACTGCCTAACCAACACGTACTTCATCCACAATGGACAAAGATACAAACAGATAGAAGGAGCACCTATGGGATCACCCCTCTCACCGGTCATCGCAAATTTGTACATGGAACACTTTGAAACCAATGCTTTAGACAAGTCAGAACACAAACCCAAACTTTGGCTCAGATATGTTGACGACACCTTTGTAATTTGGCCACACGGGAAAGAAAAACTAGATAGCTTCCTCACACATCTCAACAGCCTACACCCCAAAATACAATTCACTATGGAAATAGAAGCCAACAACCAACTTCCCTTCCTTGACGTCCTAATCTACAAAAAACCTGATGGCTCCCTAGGACACACTATCTACCGGAAAAAAACACACACCAACCGCTACTTACATGCACAATCACACCACCACCCTGCACAAATAAACTCCGTAGCCAAGACTCTCATCTCCAGAACCAAACGCCTGGCTGACAAAGACCACTTGACAACTGAGTTACAGAATCTCTCAAATGTGTTAATCGCCAATGGATACCAGCAAAACAGGGTTACGAAGCTAATCCAAAAAGAAACACCCCCCAAAAACCAAGACACAGAAGAAAACAATGGCATGGCCCTCCTTCCTTATATCAAGGGCACTACAGATAAAATTAGCAAAATCCTCCATAAACACAATATCAAAACAGCCTTTTGCACCAACCAAAAAATAGCCAATATCCTCAGAAACCCCAAAGATAAAATCCAGTTGGAAAACCAAGGGGTCTATGAAATACCCTGCAAAGTCTGCCCAGCCACGTACATTGGACAAACAAACAGACGAATAAATGCACGTATCGCAGAACACAAGAATGCCGTCAAAAAAGAAGAAAAAACTTCCTCTCTTTTCCAACACATGAAAAAAACAGGACACGAAATTAATTTTGCAGATTCCAAATTGCTCTTTAACATGGAACATCACCACAAGAGAATAATCATGGAAGCCATCGAGATAGAGAAACACCCTCACAACATGAACAAGCGTGACGACACGTCCCGCCTGCCAGACATCTGGAAATTAGCCCTCCCCACAAAAACCGACACCAGAACCAGAGGCACACAGAACGCCATCACCAATCAACCACACCAGACCCAAACCCAGACCCTCTCCACAGATAAATTACAGACTCCATCCAGTAGCCAAACCATAGTGGCACCTCCGGATGCTGCACCCCCCTGCAATCCCTACACAGATCTGGCTGGCACAGGGCACAAAACCACAGCTCGCCCCTATACACGAAGCCAAGCCAGAGCACAACTAAGTGCAGTACAGCCATCTTCTCAGAAAAACTCTTCACAAGCTCAAGAGGTCAAGACACGAAAGCTTTAGCAACTAATCCACACTTAATGACCCACCTAAGTGGTACTCAGAATATCACTCAAGAAATCACTCAAGATATCCCTCAAGTAATTAAGGAACAAAAGAAGAAAAGGCACACTAACCTGGGAACTTCCTCTCTGCCCAGAACGTTGGAGGCTATACACCACACCCCCTCAACAGTATTTATAGGAACTCAAACACTGAGATCCTGCTCTGTTCCAGTAACAAGAAGCCGAAAGCACCAGCCTGAAGATGACGAGTGAGACCTCGTCGAAACGTCGCCTAGACACCCCAACTCTTACACGGGAAGACACCCGAAGACACCAAAACCTGCATATATATGCATTCCTGTACCCGTGAAAATCTACGAAAGCAAATATATATATATATATATATATATATATATATATACACACACACACACACACACACACACACACACATACATACACACACACACACACACACACCAAAGTAATTAAACACAAAATATATGTAAATATTATGCATATTTTATTTATTATGTATTAGATATCTTACCTATCCTTCACCACAGGTTCCCAGGGTGGGTTACAACAATGTAAAAATATTAAAATAAGTTAAAAAATATAACTCTATGCTGCAGAAATATAGTCCCACATGGGACTTGACTTTTTATAAGTGTTAATACTTGATTTTTTAAAAAATACAGTCATATGCATTCTTGTGTTTTTATCCATACTGTTTATCAAACCTGCAGTTTATAATATTATACATATACTAGTAATAATAATGCATATCATAACAAGTATAATGCTTAGAATATGTGAGAACTATATTCATATTCATATTTTTAGTAGAAACAGTTAAAGAACAACTTGCATTCCACTGAGCTCAAGAAGCAAGGCAGGAAAGCAGGGGGGACTTTGTGGATAAGCTTGACATTGAGATTTTGTACAAAATTCCATCCCTAGCAATGAGCTTACGGTAAGTTGTGAGTGAGCACAATGTGCAAGAATATGTATTAGCTTACAGGATATATGCTTATTGGGAACATAAGTAAAGTGGTAAGAACTTTAATTATTTTCTTTAAAAATGATTTAAGTCCTAATTCACAGTTCAATCCATTTACTGCTATATAACTAGAGCAGAATTTAAATACTCAGCAGAGTAAGCAACCTGCAAGAATTTTTGTTGAGCCAATAAAACTCTACATTCATGGCTTCCCATTGCAGAAAAATGTAGCATCAAAGAGAACAATTCAGATGGACATTTTTTAGCTTGTACTGAGTGAAAAACAAGTGCTATGCCCTGTAAAAGCAAATGTATTAGAATGACACATCTAGAAAAATGACACATCTAGAAAATGACACATCTAGAATAATACTATTCTAATTCTAGTGAATATTTCTTGTAGAAGCACTGTGTTATATATCTTAATACAGAGAAACATATATTCCTATAGATTATATAGCATGTGCAGATAAATATCACACTAAATTATTATACCGGAAATGAGTGTTGATAAATAAAAGGTGTTACATTTCCTGGGGGGAAATAGACACAAAATTTAACTGATAATAAGAGATGCATGCAATATCAGAATACATATGGCTTTATATACAATTGCTCATTAATTCATAGGTGCTGATGGGAGGAAAACTTAAAATTCAATGGCACATAGGCCTCTTAATGGTTATTTATTCCAACTGCATATTCATTAATCAATTGAATGCACCAGACACAAAAGAGAAATGCAAACATAATCTAGATGCAGCAAATGGAAATACGGTATGCAAACTATTGAATCATCCCATTTTATGGCTGTCCATTGATATAGTTCTTTGTAGGATACCATTAAAAAGAAGCAACACCAATAGGTCTTAAGTGCACACAGCTTTCTATGTTCTATGGAGTGTGCCCATTTTCAATATATTGGCTAAGCAAGCATGCATAAATGTGTTGGCTCCTGAGGATATCCCAGCCGCTTTGTTCTTCCCTGTTCTTTTTAGGCCAGTGTATAATGGCAACAGCAGACTGAAGATTCCCCAGAAGCCTGCCTTTGCATGTTGTCCAAACATGCTGTCCCATTCTTAACCGCAGCTTGTAGCCAAGGATAACGTGGAGAGTCACGGTATGGCTTACTGTGACATGTGAACCAGACCTGTCATTCAGCATGTGAGATAAGAGCAACTGTTAGCATGGAAGGTGATAGGGCTCAAACCCATTAGGAAGCCACACTCCCTGATGGAGAAGGCCTTCTCCCAATCTTAAAAGGCCTTGCTTAGGATACTTGAAGCACAGAAGCATTCTTATTTTAGAGCTCACTCCTACCCTCATGTTAATGGCTGGGGGTGTTAGGATAGCAGAACAGCATCAACATATCTGACCTGCTTTCTTTTTAGCCAGAAGAACTGGCATTCTTATTGAAGAGGTTAGAATGCACACAAATCCTCCTGCTTGCTTGCAATTCCCAGCTGTCATTTCATTCTTGTGTGTGCAAGAATGGCACACATGTGGTAGAAAACAAAACAAAAAATCTATTCCTCACCCTGCCAACCACCACAGACTGCAGCTGAACTTCTCCACTGAATATAGCAGATGATACAATACATCTAGGATGAATACAGCACTGACAAAAGTCTTTGTTTATTTATCTGAGAGAGTGAAGAGACAGGAAAACAATGTGTGAGGCCACTGGCTGCTGCAACCTGGCATAACCCCTTTGAAGTCCCTAAAATTAAAATGGTGCATTGCTGCTGGATTTTGGCACTGCTCTCTTTTCTACAGATAGTCCTTTCATTAAGAATGGCTTTCCATTCATCATTAAATAATATTATCAAGGCACCTTCAAAGTAAAGGGGGGAAGCCTTTTGCCTGTCTTTCCTCCATTACCCAGTGATGCTGCTTTCCACAAATCATTGTAACTTTAATAGCAATACATGCATATGTTAACATTAGTTAAAGAGACACCAGAGCTATTATATAGACTTTACGAAATGAGCTATGCAGAGTATTTCTAAGCAAAAAACTTATTCCTGTACTCCAAAAAAGGAGTTTTAATTTCTAGCATGTAGGAAAACAAGTGGAAACAGATAGCTACTTACTACACACTCACCACTTTAAAGTCTCCTGTACTGACTGAATGGGGGAAGTTGGGTCATATGTTGGCACCAGCCACATAGAAAACCAAGCACTTTCAGGGACACTCAGGAATCTCAGAAGCAAAGGTGTGTCTGTGCTTGCTTGGGTCACCATTTGCTTAAAATGCAGGGATAACTGGCTCCTCTTCATGAAATCAGAGCCATCACTGGGGGAATGTTTTAAAAAGAAAAAATGTATGACATGATAGTCTATTGGAAAACTCATCAGAGTTGGAAAGTGACATTAAAATATGTCTTTTAGTGTCTTTCCACAAAAAGACAGCTTCTCACAAACGAACCACAAAAGATGGAGTTAAAGAAAGACGGCAAAATGATTCAAAATGAGCTCACAAGCAACTCAACAATGCTCAGCTCCAGACACTCCAGACATCTGGACTGCAGAGAGGAAAGGTAACAGCAGAAAACAGCATCGTTTGCTGTCCAGCTTCACTTTGTTAAAATATTAAAATATTTTCTTCAATTAAGCATAATTGAACCATAAGAAATCATTAAAAAAACATTGGCTTGGATTCAACTGTGACTTCTGTGGATGGAATGGCACTTCTGTTTGTACAAAGTGCTCGCTCTCTCCTCCTAACTCCCTGAATTCATTTCTTCTTAATCACCCCTCTGGCTGTCCTGGGGAGTCCCCTCAACTTGCAGGAGTGTGGCATAGAGGGTTGCAGTACTAAGGAAGGGACAGGAAATCCCCTTTGTTTAGAAGATGTTCTGCTCCAATTTATTGGTTACATTTTTATAAATAGGAGCAGTGTGTTATTAAAAATTGGTTCAAGGCAAAAGAAATGGGTTCTTGGACATCTGAATGGCTACTCCTGGAACCCTTATATTCCAGAAGGCAATTGCTCCCTTTGAGTACTCACATGGGACAAGAAAGCAGTCTTCTACAATAGGTTCATTGAGCTGCTGATGTGTGGGCCATATGTAGTTGATGTGTTTCATTTGGATTGGTAAATGGCAAGGTGGATATTTTCTCAAATCTGTGTAGTGCTCCATATGAGTGCACTGGGTGGTACAACAAACCAACACCACCCAAAACTGGCTTATGAATATAAAGGACAATTTTACTAGAATAGGTATACAAACTCATAAACCTACTAAACACTAAGCAAACTAAAGTGCAGTGTGCATAACCAAGCCTGGAGATACTCATAAACATTGGATGAACTAATGTCTCTCTCTTTACCATACCAGTTGTGTATGCAGTAAGTATTACATTACACGGCTGGAGCAAAATCGTTCTTCAAATCGTTCTTCACTGGCAGCACAAGCCCATATACGTAGGAGCGGTTGTGAGAAAGCGTTCTTCAAATAGTCATTTGCTGGGAGAGCTAAGTGATATATGTACGCTCAATTGCGGAAAACTCCTCACCACTCCTGCGGAGAAAGTGGTACAAATAGTCAAATGGAGCCAAATAGAGACCTCCGGATATTATCCAGGTTTCGCAGCCAGCTTCATCAGTCAATAGTGCTAATCACTCAACACGGTTTGCTCCAGACAAAAGATCATACAAAATGCTCACAGGTGAGAGCTTTCACACACCTTGTTCTTTCTTTTGCATGCCCATATTTTCGTTTACCAATTTAAATTGTGAGATGTTAGGGTTGGATAGTACGGCATTCGTATTAGGCACTTGAGATGTTGGAGTAGTGTAGATTACAAGCCAAGCTGCATCAAAATGTAAAAATATTTTAAAACAAACTATGGACTCTTGAAGTCAGTAGTTGAAAAGAGCACCATAATCAATGCAGGGCTTCCAAGAAGACTGGGCAGCTGCTGTCTTCCAGATTTGCAGACTTCTGCTATCTTGCCATGTCCCCATTGCTCTCTACTGGCTGTCCCACTGTTACCATGTCAATAAAGTCACAGAGCATTTTAACACTCTGTGAACTGTCCCTAAGTTTTGTGTTTATGTTTGAGCATATTCACAGCATATTGGCAGCATTTTTAGCACCTCTGATCAGCTGAAGGTTCTTGGCACCCTCTGGGTTGCAGCAACTGCCTGACAACACCAGCCACTGAGGCCAGCTCCAACTGAGATAATGTACAAGATGCAATTTGAATAGCCAGCAAACTCCCACTGGGCATTATTATTGATATTTATTTATAAATGCATTGAATTCAAGGCTTTTATTATCAGCTTTTCTACTGTCTAACTGTTGTCATAATGCACTCTAAAATATGCTCAAAGATACATATAGTGTTTTTCATCACTATTGTGAATTCCAAGTGATACTGTGATTAACGGAGTACAAAGAAGTCAGAGAAATGGAGGACTAGGCTAGCACTTCAGAGCTGGAATCCACAAAATGTGAAACCAATTCCTATCTACAAAGCAGAGGGCCAACTCTAAACTCACAGTGTTTGAACACTGTTATCAGGGTAAGATATTTCATACGTGTGGTTCTGTGCTTTAAAAGAATGACAAGTTAGGCCAAGCTTAGAATCTAATTCAGTCAAAGCGCCTCAAGATTTTAAATGGAAATTGTGACTAGCTTGCTATATTATTATTATTATTATTATTATTATTATTATTATTATTATTATTATACCACCCTATACCCCGAGGTCTCAGGGTGGTTTACAGAACAAAATCAAAATATAAAAAAATGTTAACTCCTGAAAACGTTATTTTAATGTGCAAATTTAGGCCACTGATAAATGAATAAAAATACCCAGAAACATACTCAAAATGACATGTAAGCAGGCCTTTTGCCTCCTACAATTAGATTAAAGAATAGTCTCCAAAAAGCTTTTCCAATTGGAAACGAAAACTCTGACTAAAATAGCCCAACAATGTTGATATATTTACATTGATTTGCAAATTACGTTTTAGTGTAGTATGGAACACACTGCATAAATCAAAGGATAACACAAGTTAATTAGGGGAAAAGCCTATTCTGTAGCAATTTTTGCATGAAAAAAGCAATGCATAATGCCTGGCCATATGCTTGTATCATCCTCTTAGCTAATTACCTACAAATCTTTGTACCAATTTTACAGCTACTGGTTATTATTAACTGGAGTGAGTTTTCTCCAGAGAACCCTTCTTCCTTTCCACATCTTTGTAGCTTCCGTCGAGACTAATGATATATTATTCATAATGTTCAATAATTTGTTTTGCCAACGATCCTATACTATCAGATTATTCACCCACAATGTTTTATGGTAAACGATACATTTATACACATCCAGGATTCAAAGTTCAGTTCATGCAGGATGCTTCTCTTGCTGAAGCATAGTCTTTCCGCACTTACTGTTTATAGTGGAAAAGCTGCTGATTCAGCAGACATTTTTAAGTGTGACTTTGTAACTGATGGTTTCCACTTTTGCTCACATGTCACTCTTATTAGATTGTGGGGTTTTCCTTTCCATGCTAATGGAAGGCTGTGCCCAAACTTAGTCATACCCCTAATGTATCCTTGTGGCCTCACGGCCCATCAATGTTGGAGTTAAGAACATGCACACAGGCATAGCCCTCTCACAGTTTCTTATTTTTATTCTCATAATTATATGTCTGCTATTCTGGAATACTGAACTTATGGGCAGTGGCGTATCGCAGGTTGCTGGCACCCAGGCCCTTGTCATGCCCTCTCAAAATAATGTGCCCGGGATCACAGCCCCTCTGCCCCCCCCCCACACTATGCCTCTGCTTGTGGGCGTATCAGAGATTAGAAGAATAACTATGTGTCTGCCTGTGCTGTGGCAAATCTGGTTATCTTTAATAAATTGAGTGGTGTTACACTAATAAATGACTGCCACAATTATGGGATACTAAGCTTGGGGAACACAACTGAGCAATTGCACTAAAACAGCCTTCCCCAACCAGGTGCCTTTCCAGTGTTTTTGACTAGAACTCCCATCAGCCCAAGCTAATAGTCAGAGGATGGGGCGGAGGTTTGCTGAAACTTGTTCCCATTATGCTGCGTTTTGTTCCAGTCCATAGTTTCTGCAATATACTAAAACTTTAAATTAAGAAATATGCATTCCCTTGGTTTGTTGTTGTTTTTTTTTTCTTCTGTTCTGCCTCTTCTAATGCTGTGACCAGGAAAATCAGACTGTGTAAGACTCAAATCAAGTGTAGCAATGGCTGGCCCTTTAGGGATAAACCCATCAATACCATTGCAAATACACTTCTTGAAAGGACCGCACGCATGGCCATAAGGCTGAAATTGTGACTTTGTATTTGACCATGTTTGTCTTGCAGCAATGTCAGTTTAATGCTACGTTTCAAATGTGCTCTGACAGTACAGATTTCTGTCATGCTTTCATTTGGTTATTAATGCAACCCTATTTTACTTAACACAATCCTATTTATTTATATTAATTTTGTTTCCTGTGGAATTGCTTATTTCCTAATTTGGCTAGCATCCAGCATTTGCTGCTGTCCCCGTGATTTACAAGTTTGTTAATTCTCAGCTCCATGAATGAAAGAGAAGAGTATTCTCCAAGAAAAATAATTTGAAACTGCTTAATATGCCTTGATGAATGTACTAATTATTACACAGAGAAAGCGGGAAGAAACCCAATACAAAAACCTACTGTCATCTTTCATTGTGGGAGCCTGGGTCCCAGGTTTCCACTCCACAGTAAACAGAGCATCCCTGTCTAATCGGAACATGTTTTCACCTCTACACACTCCATATACTTGTGGGTTTGCCCTGCTTCTAATCTGAACTAGCCTTCTCTGCAATTTTATAAACAGATTGCCCATTGTCTGGTAATTTGCAACGTGGTTGAGGATCTAGGGACTGTCTTCTGAAAGACACCACGTGAAATTGCATTGCTCCCATAAAATGCCAAATAACATATCCTATGCTGATCAGTTAACCACCCTTGAGTTTAGTAATCACATATCCAGGAGTGAACTGAATAACAATGGCTCCTGAGCATTAGAGGGCTTTCCCTTTGGGGAAAATCCCTTGCTGAACAGTATAAATTTAACAAGCTTTCTCTGGGAGGATTACAAGATGTTCTGAAGTAGGAAAGGCGGGTGGAGGAGCACAGCTGTTCACAACTCCCCAAGCCCAAGATTCCTGCTGCTACAATGGTTTCTGGATTTCAATTTACCTTCTAAGTGTATTATAGCATCATCAGTCCAGTTTGGCCTAATTTTCACTCAGTTAGTAAACCTGTGCAGGCTGTACTCTTAGAGACTGCAGGTGGAGACTCATATAACAGAAAGCTTATCCATACAAAAACCCTTTCCTCCACAGGGCGACTTAGATGTCAGAAGGAAGCCTCAGAGTGGGGGAATGTTATCTTATTGTACGGAGGGAGGCGCATTTGTGTGAGGCCCCACATGCAGCCTGAAGCAATATAGTCCAGTGATTCGTTTACTGCCTCAGTGAGATCTAGGCCTAACAACAGCCCTTTGAACAAATTCTGTTTGGTCACACTTGCCATCAATATGTGCTTCATCCTTGCATTTTATTAATTGCTTCCTGCTCAGCACAGTGCAAATTAAAGCCTTTCCCTCTAGAAGAAAATATTCACTTGATAAAAATGACAAATTTAATGCAGCATCCGTATATATCCTTGGAGCCTTCCGTGTAGTGTTTGCTCAGCGTGTTTGCTTACAGGAACACATGCCACTCTGGAGTATCATTCCCCCCCTAGCAATTCTGTATTCCACAGGACCAGTTAACACTGCAAGCTTTCTTTAATTAAAGACAGATGTTCTCTTCCACCCACACAGGCAGCAGCTATACATTCCACTAATTGTACTTAAAAAAGAAAAAGAAAAAACTCATATTAGTTTTCTGAATTCATTACTTCCTTCATATCAGTACTTGTGCCCTGAAATAAAATAGAAATTCAACAAACTATTTCCATTAAATCAAAGTTGCTCGTCCTTGTGGCAGAATGTGGAATTACATAAGGCAAAAGTTACTACATGATTCTGCACTGTCTCAGAGCCTGGAAGACTGCCAGAGGCTACCGGACAATTCCAAGTACAGTGGTACCTCGGGTTACATACGCTTCAGGTTACATACGCTTCAGGTTACATACGCTTCAGGTTACAGACTCCGCTAACCCAGAAATAGTACCTCAGGTTTAGAACTTTGCTTCAAGATGAGAACAGAAATCGTGCTCCGGCAGTACAGCGGCAGCAGGAGGCCCCATTAGCTAAAGTGGTGCTTCAGGTTAAGAACAGTTTCAGGTTAAGAACGGACCTCCGGAACGAATTAAGTACTTAACTCGAGGTACCACTGTACTGGGTGTCTGGGACAAATGGCCGCAGGAAACCTTTAAGATCTGCCTATGCATCTCCAGTCTGGGTGGTCACAGAACACCAGACTAGATGAACCTTGGAATGTGCCAGCATGACAGTGTTTTGTGCTCTTGATGAACACCGTTCCAGACCAGAAGAAAGAATTTCAGCTTGCTAATATAGTTCCTGCCAACCTGCAATTTTTTAAAAGGCTTATGGCAAGGGGCTTCCATTTCAAATGGAAAGCAGCATGTTCTCCACTTCCAACATTTGACATAAGAAATCTAATATGCTTAGGAATGGAGGTTCACTGTATAGAAACTGCTTCCATGAAGTCGGGTTGTATGCTTTGCCAGAGTCTTCTTGAAATGTCAGTGTCAAATCACACATTTCTCTAAAACCCCAAAAGCATACTTTTACATTTGGACATAAAGATATGGCTACAATATGCAGCATATGTGTGAGTGGGAAACTTTTCTTTTAAGGACTGTTGATTCATAGGGAAATTTAACCAGTGTCTGGAGCTAATGAATTTGGGTGCTTGATGGTTTCATTTTTTATTTTTTTAGGGTCTGCAATGTTTACATTTTCAGATACAGTGGTACCTCAGGTTACAGACGCTTCAAGTTACAGACGCTTCAGGTTACAGACTCCACTAACCCAGAAATAGTACCTCGGGTTAAGAACTTTGCTTCACGGTGGCAGCAGCAGGAGGCCCCATTAGCTAAGGTGGTACCTCGAGTTAAGTACAGTTTCATGTTAAGAACGGACCTCCAGAACGAATTTAGTTCTTAACCCGAGGTACCACTCTATAGACTCAACCTCACCAGTAATCTTTACCAACTGAAGTTCCTCCCCACCTCCCACCCCTGCATTCTACCTTTCATTGGAAGATGCCTTGATACTGAGTCAGACCACTGGTCCATCTAGCTCAGTATTGTCTGCACTGAATAGCGGCAGCTCTCCAGGATTTCTTGCCCCACCTGGAGATGCTGGGTACTAAACCTTGAATCTTTGCATACAAAGCAGATGCTCTACCACTGAGCTATGCCTCTTCTCAGATGATAATAATCATTCTGATCTTAGGCTACCTCTGTATATTTAAACAAGGTCCAGCAGAAGATGTGTGAGTAACTTGTATTTCCTCTTTTCATGCTTCCTTGCTATGTGTGAATCACTTCGGAAGGAACATGCATTTCTCTCTAGGGAAGTGTGAATGCTAATGTATCTGGAGACACACATCTCACTACAGGGGAAGATGTTTTGAACTGTATGAAGTTCAAAAATAACCTGAGCAGGGGGGAAAAACATGATATGTCCGGTCTATGCATAGGAACACTCAAGTTGTGATAAGACTCTAGCCAACCTGAACCACAATTTTTGTGGTGTGAACTCTGAATAAAAATTGATTAACTCACATTATTTTTAGGAGGGAGTGGGGGGTTAAGTGAAGTTAATAGCCAGAACAGCTTCAGGTACTAAGGATGATATATACTGAATAGGGCCAGGTTTATTATTTTGTTCAGGTCTCACTCTGCACCAATAATTCACCCACCTCTATAAAGGCAAAATCCTTTTCAATTATGTAATTTATCACTCATCTTTTTCAATTAAATTTCCATAGTTTCTGCTAATTAGAATTTTTACTGGAGCTGATCTGTGAAGCTCCCAGAAGTCTTTCTGGGCTATGATCCAGCCAGCCTGTTTCCTGCTCAAGGAACCTCTTTCCAACAATAACTTTTTCCCTTCCCAGCCTTCCCGATAGAGGCCTAACACTCCTGAGATGTGTTCAGCTTGTCCCTAGATTGTACCACTTCAGACTGTACAAGGTGGCTCAAATGACAGCCATGTTTCCAAAGGAAGATGTGCATGGAATCCTTACATTTAAAAAACTGGCATGTGAAGGGGAAGACTTGGCTTGAACTTTTCTGTGTGGAAGGAATTTTATATAGCAGAATATTCAAGAGTACAGTGGGATACAAGCATATCATGTCAATGGGAACTAGGCCTCAATGTAAGTAATGCAATAAGAACACTAAACCATGATTTGCAGCCTGGGTGGTTTTCAACATATATAAAATAATAAAACATTAAACTTTTTTTTAAAAGCTTCCCTTTACTGGGCTGCCTTCAGACTGAGAAGATCCATAATTGAGAAGATCCATTTGGGGGCACCAAATTTTGGCCTCACAAAGGGCGCCATATTACACAAGATTACCGAAATCTGGCCCTGTGTTAGGTTTTGGGACAATATATTTGCTTAGACCTAGCCATGATTCCTAGAACTCTGCTTATGGACCTTTGAGCCATGTATCCTGTATTCTGAGTTGATGCTGAGAACATGTGCTGACTTCTAAAATAAAGCTTTCAGGCTTCTTCAAGCCGAAAGTCTGAGTACTGTGTCTGAGGGATGGGAGGCAGGATAAATAACCCAGTTTTGCTGGGGTTCAATTTAGATTCTGTCACACTTTATTTTTTTTAAAAAAATATTTTATTAAGGATTTTCTTGTTTTACAGAAGTAAGTGTAATGCCTTGTGTGTTTTTTCCATGTAACATTTTTACAAATCCGTTTCATTTGTTGAGGCATTAGGGGGAGAAGAAGAAAAAAGAAAGGGAAAAAAAGAAAGGGGGTGGAGAGAGGGAAGATGGATGGGGGTGGGGTCGGGTGGCAGTGTTTCTATTATGCTTAATGTATGTAGAGTTTGGTGTCAGCGTTGCTTGTGTTGTTCACTTGTGTTCCTTTGGTGGTGAGAGAGGTTGGGGTTGGCCTAGGGTGTGATTGTTTGTTTGTGATTGGCTGTGGTGATCTTTGTTTTCATGTGTGAGTGGGGTGGGTGGGTGTTTTGGATCAGGTTAGCCATATTGATTTGTATGCTGTTGGTGGATTATTGTCATTGTCCTGTTGGGCTGTGTATGTGATAAAGGGGAGCCATACTGGGGTGAAGGCGTCTTCTTCTGTTTGTCCCCGTGTCAGTTTCAGTTTATTAGTTAGTGGTCCAAACACTTCTTCCAATCCCCGCATGGGAGCCTATGTAGAATTTCCTGTTGGCTCATTGCCACTTTCTGGTCTAATGGCAATAAGGAGATCATCACCACATGCCTCCTTTCTTGATGTCTGCTGGACTTCTGCTCTAGAAGTGGCCCTGCAGCCAATAGCCCTGGGATACACAGTTGTCAGGGGGCCAGCATCTAATTAAAGGAGAGCGATGGCCTGGGAAAATTATATTTAAGAGGTATGAGGATTGCCCATGGCACCAGAACTATGGTTCATCTCACTGGACTGTGCCCGACATAAAATGTGGTGCACCCTGGGAAATATTTGTCTTTCCCCCTTTTCTCCATTGATACTTCATTGCATGATGCAGATGCCTTGGCTTTAACAGCAAGCAAATAACATTGACAAGTTTCAAAGGAAGGGCCTCAAAATGCAGGCTTTGAAAGATTTTTATCTAGTCCTGTTGGCAAAATCCTCCCCCCCCCCCCCGCTAGAGGTGAATTTCTCCCAAGTATACATTATTCATGACAGGACTAGAAGCCGATCAAGAGGTTGTTTATCTGAAATTTGTTAAGGCAGCTGAAGCCAGGATGCGCATCTGTTGGGGCAGGGGGCAGGGAGATGAGTAAGTAAATATAAACATCTTCACGACTGATCATGTTTCGTTTTGCAGTCGCTAAAACTCCTCCCTCACATAATGTAGTTACTAGAGCTACAAGTATATTTCTTTAATTTTTGAATGGTTAGCTGTTTTGAGCTCTACCGCATCTTTTTCATTCTTGGCTCACAAGGACAGCATTCACTAAATTTAAACCACAAAGTCTTGAAGAGGGATTTCTGATACCACAGGGTTTGGAGCCAAGAGAATCCTGCAAACACGAAACACCCCATTCCTGCTTCCCATTTAGAGCTCTTCTATGCATCGAGCTAGAAAAAGGTGTAACACCTTCCCCGACCTGGTTTGGAGGCTGGCGCTGGGGAGAAACGCGCTTCTCCCCAGCGCCAGCCCCACAAGCTCGGGGGACAGCAGGTTAGGCGGAGCGCCGCCATACCGCTGTTCCTCGACCTGGTTTGGTTTCCCAGACCTGGTTTTGGGGGGGAAATAAAGGGGAAAAAATTCCCTTTATTTCCCCCCCAAAAAAACTAGGTGCGTCCTATGGGACGGAACGTCCTATGGGACGAAAAATACGGTACATTTTTTCAGTGATATTTTTCTAGAAACAAAGGTGCTGGAAGTCACCATGAACACATCCCTTGTTCTCTTAGAATGGCAATGGCACCCACCTGAAAGGTTCAGGAACTGAGTTCCTGTGAGTTCTCCCTGAAAAAAAAGCCCTGCATTTTAAAAATAAAAACACCACATGTTTCTAGTTGTTCAATTTCCAAAATAAAAAAAATTAAACTGTGCCTTAAGATAATTTTTCAAGTTTTCCAAATCAACGTTTAATTTTATGTATCATTTTGGTCACATTGTTTCTATGCTGAAAAGCAAATATGTTGCAGCCTGCTTCCAAACACAAAAGTTGTACACAATTAAACATGAAAGGCTGGGGTAATATTTTGAGGCGGGGGGGCAGATAAAGATTCTGTTCTAAGAGGGCAAATGGGCATTTTTCTCATCTATAGTTCCTAATTTAGCAATATGGATTCCAAACTTTCCACTACGGATTGTGGGAAGTTTCTACAGGACGTTCATGATTTATTGTTTATGATTTTCATCAGTAGAGAAAGCAGTCAAAAGAAAACTCGGGAGCAAACTTTAATCAAGAACAGGCAGGCAATTTATCAATGATCTGAGAGCACTTTGGATCCAGAATACTGTCAGCATTCTTAATTTAGAAGAATGTATCTGCGCAATATAATTGTCAGCCAGCATTATCTTTCAAAATCCAACTTCTCTGCATTCAGCTGTACCTAACAAAAATTAAAGAATTAAAGTTCAGGTGTTCATTCTCCCATGTGAGTAGTATCATGTGAAAGCAAATGGGCACTGTGTTTCCATGCCCAGTCTTGCCACCTTCTAGACATTGGAGGATGCAAAGAGAAGCCTGCTGAACTCATGGAGGCTCCAGAGGCACAGGCAGAAAATAAAACACATGGTTTTCTGCATTCACTTGAAACAACTTTCAGGATTTGCGTCTATGCTAATAAATTGTGGAAATTTTAGGTGATGTGTTTCTTCTTCTTTGTAAAGGTAAGTGGCCATCCTATCCGTAAAACTCTTTCTTCTAGGCTATTCTGAGTAATGCCACACACCCTCTCTTGACCCCTGCCTTGCCCTTCCCTGTTTCCTCATGTCATACAACTAATCCAGAAGTTGACCTCTGTCTCTGTCTCCTGCCTCTTGCCCTCTGATCTCTTTTGTATGATCCATAACCTGATCACCAGCACCTTCATGTCCATGTTCCTGCTCCTGGCTCATGTGTCCATCCCTTAACCTGTCACACCTGGATTCCATGTCACAAGCTAGGCCCCAAACAAACAGCAGCCTCCCCCCCCCCCCAGCCTTACAGCAATGCAATGTTTAGCTATGTTTTATTGAACCCGATATGTGAGCCACTTTGCATTTATTTTTGGACTTGAAAAGCAGAGTATAAATTATTGAAAGAAAAATTAATGAACAGCAATCTGCTCTTGAAACTGAAGTTAATTCTGACAGCAGTTTGAGATATATCATAAAGGGTGTGGTGTGGTCAAGCAACTGAAACAAGGGAGAGAATAAAACCTATACAGGACTGATGGAAGCCCATAGTGTGAGCCTGAGAAGATGTTTGGACCTTGCCCAAATGCACTTGGGCCTGGGACGTCAATTTTTGCTATCTAAGGCCTGGAGTACAAGCAGTCCTCCTGTTTGTAAAGGATGCCATGTTTCTGTCGCTTTAAGGGAACATAACCACCAATTAAGCTTGAAAATAATTTAACTCAAAGAGCTCAGAAACACATTGATGTAGGCCTTATTATTTATAATGCAATAACTAAACTCAGTGTAATTTTTGAGAGAGAGCATTATTAAATAGCACACATGAATTATAATTCAGCGACATCTCCAGAGGTTCTGGGAGCTCCACTGGGAAATGGAAATCCACTAATGGAACTAATGGAGCTGAATGAACTAATATATTTGATAGAGAATTTGTTGCCACTTTCAATTAGTCTGCAGAGATCCCATTTTATCATTACAAAACAAAACTAAATTGATAATTCAGTACTGAAGAACAAACAGGAATGAGATTTTAATTAACATTGTAACAAATGTGTTCATTTTTAATTTTAAAAAGGTTCCTTGTGTCAAAAGCAGATCACAGTCATTTCTTTAACCAAAAACAAAAGGAAACAAACAAATGAAACCCTGTAGCCCTTTGGGCCAGGGCACTAAAAAACTAGATCATTGCCAATTGTTATGAACCACTGCATTCGACAGTCAATACAAGGGAGAATCCATGCACAAACTAGTGTGCACAGGTACCCAATTTCTTCTTAAAACAAAGCTATACCCATATTGCCCTCCTCCTCTCTTGCTTCATGTCTTTGTAAACCTTTCTCAGTTGCAAAAGCAGTTTGAGGGGTCAGTGGAAATGTATTTCTCTACTCCCACGATTCCTCTTCTCCCACAGCTCCTATTAAAAGCTCTGAAGCTTTTAATCTCACCTCATATCTTGTGCAATCTCCAGCAGCAGAATTTGTGCTGAAACTACCTGTCAGTACATCCAGAGTTCTTCTTTCCCACCCATATACAGAGAGAAGGAATGAGCTTGGTGGGCCCAGGGCTGATCAGAACACAGCCCTTAAGAAAGATCTGGTTCCAAGTCAAACTTGCAGCTTTTCACACTGAATTTAATGTACTATGCCTCTGTCTTACCAAGCCACACACAATCCTGTCTACTACATTACTATTCGAATAATTTATATAGTGCCTTTCATTTCAAGAAGAAATACCAAGGTGGTTCACAAACAAATAAAAGCTCACAGCAGAATAACGAAAATAAAACCAATTATGTATAAAGCTACAGCTGCCCATAATTAAAATCCATAGTAAAACAGCTTCATTAAAACATTCATAATTAAAATATATAATAAACAAGCCCATTAAAAATAGACTAACAGTTAAAACCAGTTAAAATAACCACCAAAGCAGGAGATTCAAGTGAGAAGATCAAGGAAATGCTTGTCTAAGCAAGTGTGTCCTCAAGAGATGGTGGGATCCTAAAACTGATGGGATTTCCCAAATTTCAGCAGGGAGAGCATTCCACAACACTGGTGGAAAAGCCCACCTCCATGTTACTACAAGCTGATAATTATTAGGTTGTGCCAAAACTAAGCAAGTTCTGTCTGTTGATCTTAATGCCCTTACTAGGCAGTGGAGGGGAAGATGGCCTTTCAGGTGACCTGCTCCCAAGTTGTTGAGGACTTTGTATGAAAGTAACAGGATCTTAAGTTAGAAAACCATTAGTCAAGGTTGACAGAAGTCCTAGGTTGTGATAGCCAAAGGTTTGTTATATTGTATAAGATGGGATGTTATGTTTGGAAAACATGTGCAAAAACATCACACACACACAGAGAGAGAGGATCTTAAAACTGGCTTGGTAGTTAATAGGTTGTCAGTGCAGATTTCTTAGCGCTGGTGTGATGTGCATCCGATAGAGTACCATTCACTGCCTGGGCTATGGCATTCTATACTAACTGCAGCCTCTGGACCAACCATAGGGAAAGCCCCAAAGCATGTGCATGACAATATTCTAAAAAAGAGGTCCCCAACAAATATGTTGGAATGACCAAATGATCCCTGTCCAGGAAAAGGCACTGTTGACGAAACAGCTGAAGCTGGTTCTTCACCATAGGGGCCACCAAAGAATGTATCTCTTTTTCATAACACTATGAAAGTGAATCGGGTTGAAATGATAACACAGTAGGGGATGGCTGCCCATAAAGGATTCCTTCGTTGGGGCTTGCATTCTGATGTTGGGAAGGATGCCAAGAAACATCCTGAACTTCTCACTAGGGAAGGTGACAAGTGCCTTGCCAAAGGCTAAGCCAAGAAAGTCTCCCAAGGCAGTTAGAATCCCATCTGGAATCCCATGTGGAGGGGCGAGGGAGGTATGGCGGTGGGGGCAGATGTCATAGGCGAAGGGGATCGAGATACAGATATGCTCGTACCCCTTCCAATCTGCGCCCCATCCCGAGAGACAAGGGTAGGGTGAGCAAGGATTATTCACCTCCGTCACTGGTGTTGTGCAATGCCAGGTCTATAGGCAACAAAACTGCCACCCTGCGAGATTTCATCATCTCGCAGGGGGTCGACCTGGCTTGTGTGACGGAGACCTGGGTGCGCGAAGGGGATACTGTTCCCTTACGAGAGATGGCGCCCCCGGGTTTTTCCGTCCTCCACCAGTCACGGACTGTGGGCCGGGGGGGAGGGGTGGCACTATTAATCTGGGAAGATTGTTCTTTCAGGGCTCTACCACCGCCATCGATCCCCGGCATTGAATGTGTTGGCCTAGTGTGGGGCTCCGAGGTGAGCTTGGCTGTCTGGCTGGTGTACCGGCCACCTAGCGCACCAGCAGCCACCCTGTCAGGCCTGCTGGAGGCGGTGGCCGGCTGGGCCTTGGAGTTCCCTAACCTATTGGTATTGGGGGACTTCAACATCCATGCCGATGCCACTCCCTCCTCACAGGCTCTGGACCTGGTGTCTTCCATGGCGACACTAGGGCTCTCCCAGTTTGTTTCGGGCCCCACACATCAAGCAGGCCACACGCTGGATCTGATCTTTGGCGTCGGTATAGATGTGATCATGTTTCCTTCGATGAAGGTGCCATGGTCTGATCACTACGCTCTGAAAGCCAGGATTGACGTTCCACCCCCACCCTGCTTAGGTGGTGAGCCGATTTGGGCTTGCCCGCGGAGGCTGATGGACCCTGATAGATTCCGTCAAGCCTTGCAGGACCTTTCTCCCCCTGGCGACTCATTGACTGAGCTTGTTGAGGGCTGGAATACCCAGCTCCTGGCAGCCATCAATGAGATCGCACCTAAGCGCCCTCTGCGACCCCGCAGAAACCGGGCTCCCTGGTTTACTGAGGAGCTCCGGAAAATGAAGCGGGACCTCAGACGGCTAGAGCGAGTATGGCGGGGTGCCCGTGACGGAGCCTCAAGAACATCTTATAGGGTTTTTATGAAAACCTACGAGATGGCAGTGAAGGCCGCTAAGAAGTCCTACTTTTTGGCCTCCATTGCATCCGCTAGCTCTCGCCCGGCACAATTATTTAGTATAATTCGGTCTTTAACGTCCCTCGAAGGACAGCCAAATTTAAATAACAATTCGACACACAGCTGTGAGGCATTTGCGAGCTTTTTTGCGGAGAAGGTCCTGTCGCTCCGCCATGACCTCCCTGCCAATTTGGATACAATAAAGGAACTGGAGGCCCCTCGACTGTCCTCGGGTCCAGTATTGGACCACTTTGACTGGATATCCCCAGCCGATGTGGACAGACTCCTCCGAGCTGGAAAGCCCACCACTTGTCCTCTCGACCCGTGCCCGTCTTGGCTGATTAGAGCGTGCCCAGACGAGGTGCGGGCCCCCCTGGGGGATATCATCAATTTGTCCCTTGGCACCGGGACATTCCCAGGGGAACTGAAGGAGGCAGTGGTGCGTCCGCTCTTAAAGAAAACATCATTAGATCCCTTAGATCTATCCAATTACCGCCCAGTTTCGAATCTTCCATTCCTGGGTAAGGTGATTGAGAGAGCGGTTGCTGAACAGCTTGGTAGGTTTCTGGATGAAACATCGGCTCTGGATCCATTCCAGTCCGGCTTCCGCGCTGGTCATGGGACCGAGACGGCTCTGGTCGCCCTAACAGATGATCTTCGTAGACAGCTGGATCGAGGCGGGTCGGGGCTGCTGATTCTTCTAGATCTGTCAGCAGCTTTCGACATGGTTGATCACAAACTTCTGGACCACCGCCTCGCCGACGTGGGGATCCAGGGCACAGTCCTTCAATGGCTGCGCTCGTTTCTCTCTGGTCGGGGACAGAGGGTGGCGCTTGGGGGGGAACTGTCATCCCACCACTCCTTGGTGTGTGGAGTGCCTCAGGGTGCGATTCTCTCCCCGATGCTTTTTAACATCTTTATGCGCCCCCTCGCCCAGCTTGTCCGGAGTTTTGGGCTGGGCTGCCATCAGTATGCTGATGACACCCAACTCTATCTGTTGATGGATGGCCATCCTGACTCGGCCCCAGACACACTGATCAGATGCTTGGAAGCTGTGGCTGGATGGTTACGTGGGAGCCGGTTGAAGTTAAATCCTTCGAAGACAGAGGTCCTCTGGCTGGGACGGGACGATATGGGATTGAGGGGGCAACTCCCATCTCTTGCAGGGGTGCAATTAGTGCCAGCACCGTCCGTTAAGAGTTTGGGTGTAATCTTCGATACCTCCCTCTCCATGGAGGCGCAGATTGCAGCTATAACAAAGGCGGCATTTTTTCATCTCCGCCAAGCTAAGCAGTTGGCTCCTTACCTCTCTCGCCCTGACCTAGCCACTGTGATCCACGCGACGGTCACCTCCAGACTGGATTATTGTAACTCGCTCTACGTGGGGCTGCCCTTGAGACTGACCCAGAAACTCCAGCGGGTGCAGAATGCCGCAGCGAGACTCCTTACGGGGTCTTCGCTGCGGGATCACATTCATCCGGTGCTATACCAGCTGCACTGGCTCCCGGTGGAGTACAGGATCAGGTTTAAGGTGCTGGTTTTAACCTTCAAAGCCCTACACGGCCTAGGACCCTTGTATCTACGGGACCGCCTCTCCTGGTATGCCCCACAGAGGAACTTACGGTCCTCAAATAAAAACATCTTGAAGGTCCCAGGCCACAGAGAGGTTAGGCTGGCCTCAACTAGAGCCAGGGCTTTTTCGGCTGCGGCTCCAACCTGGTGGAACGCTCTGTCACAAGAGACAAGGGCCCTGCAGGACTTGACATCTTTCCGCAGGGCCTGCAAGACAGAGCTGTTCCACCAGGCCTTTGGTTAGGGCACAGCCTGACTCCCTCCTTTGGCAATCTTTACAATACTTTAGTTTATGGTTGCCATCAATTTTGATTTTAATTAATTCTTATGATGTTTGTATAATGTTGCACTATTTTAGTGTTGTTAGCCGCCCTGAGCCCAGCTTCGGCTGGGGAGGGCGGGATATAAATAAAATTTATTATTATTATTATTATTATTATTATTATTATCAAGATTCATCATATTAGACCCCCTTTGTCTTCTGAAGCTAACCGTGATGACATGGGAAACATTGTATAGGCCGTCAACAGCACAAAATAATTCCATTTTTTATTTTTTATTATCAGAGCCTTGCTGCTTTCATCACAGTGTTATCTTTTGGTTGGGGATTTCAAATACAAAATAAATAACAGTAACAGACTCTTTCATGTGCAGCCTATAAGATGACAAGTGTCAAGTTTTCATCATACAAAACTTACTGCTCTTGTCTTTCTCAGTTTGCCATGTGCTGTCATGTTAGTTCTTTCGTTGTCTGTGTGTTGTTTAATGAAATTGTGAACACAACTAAAGGAAAAATGTGTGAACCAAATCATGTTTACAGTGGTGTACCGTACTGTCCTGTGACTAATGGGCAGGTACTTTGCTTCTTAATTGGCAGCATATATTAAGAAAATATTTCTGCCTTGCTGCAATGATTCCTCACACTATAACAAATGAGATTCTTTGTTCCCAGCAAATCAGCTTGAGCAGTGAAGGAACATATCAAGTGACATATCAAGGCTTAAGACTATGATTATTTCTCATGGGAATATTCAGAATGCAACACTGTGCAACATTCACTGCCAGCTAGCCAACATTATCCTGAAGGACAGAGTGGGACGTTGTTATTATATCTGGCACTTTGCATTTCATCTTTAAATTTGACAATGAACTATAGAGGTTCTGAAATGCAGTGCAGGGCCCCCCAAATTGTATTCTTGCATGTTTCCATTAATCATATGTTGCATTGAAGCCTCTTCGCAGTGTCTCAAAAAAGGATGCCGCTTGAAAAAGGTGCATAGAATGGCAATCAAAATGTTCAGGGTCTATAGCTACTTCCATACAAAGAAATTTAAACATGGGGGGAGGGTTAGAAAAAGGATGAGGAAGCTTATAAAAGATAACTAACCTTATAAAAGTCCGCACTGTGTAGAGAAAGAGGAAAGAGAGTTTTTCTTCCTCTGTCATAATACTAAAATGCAGGGTCATCGAATAAAACGGAATGGGGAGAGAATCAGGACAGGCAAAAGAAAGTAGGTCTTCACACTGAGCATAGTCAAAACAATGGAATCCACTATGACGAGATGGGATGACAACCACCTTCTTAGATGGCTTGGTGAATGGGATTAGGCAGATTCATGGAGAATAATGCTAAGAAACATAATGGCTATTTGCTGCCTCCGGAATCAGAGACAGCATGCCTCAAGAATACCAGCCGCTGGGGAACGTGAGCGTGAGAAGCCTACTGCGCTCATATCCTGCCTGGGGGTTTCTCACAGGCATGCAGTTGGCTTCTGCAGGAAACAAGATGCTGGACGAGGCAGGCCTTTGATCTGATTCAGCAGGAGGGCACTTCCTTTGTTGTCTCAAATTGTTGGGGGAAATTGGAGAAAAAACATAGTTGAAATGAAGTGATTCTCTCCCCCCCCCCAAACTTGTTAAAGGTATCTGCAGTAGATAGATCTACATGGGACGAATACATAAGAATCAGAATTCAAAGCATTGCAATTCCTGAGATAAAAGAAGACTGGCATAAACCCAGGTCTAGTGGGAGGTTTCTTTCTCCCAGAAATGCTAGTTTTCCATATTGGGGTGAACATGTGTGTGTTCTTCTGTGTGAGCTGCACCAGCAGCCTAAGTCGGAAGCAATACTTTCTAGACAAGTATCTGGTTTTTTGATGAGAAAAAGACCCAAACGGGCTATGAATGAAAGTCTAGAACATGGGCAGGCAAACTAAGGCCCGGGGGCTGGATCTGGCCCAATCGCCTTCTAAATCTGGCCCACGGATGGTCCAGGAATCAGTGTGTTTTTACATGAGTAGAATGCGTCCTTTTATTTAAAATGCATCTCTGGGTTATTTGTGGGGCATTGGAATCTGTTCATATTTTTTCCCCAAAATATAGTCTGGCCCACAAGGTCTGAGGGACAGTGGACCGGCCCCCTGCTGAAAAAGTTTGCTGACCCCTGGTCTAGAACAACCAAGGGCCAATTCAGGATGTCATTTTAAAACTGTGGAGGAGAACATTCATTCATCGAGGTGCCACTGAGTCATCACACCCATCTTGGCTGTGAGACCTGGAAGACCTGCTCCCTGCCTTGCTAGCCTCTTTCCACCTGGCCTGGGAGGGCAGGGTCCTGACTGACTCCAGCTACAAAAGCTGAGGCTGATGAAGAGGGCAGAGGTGATCTTGGCTGCCTCTTAGTGCAGACCCAAGTCACCAAACCTTAGCTTCCACAGCCACTGACCACCATAAACCACCACTGGCAGCAACAGTAGCAGATATCTTCTATGCTTATGATGATATTTTATTCTCGTTAATTATGCTGTTTTAAATGTGCATTTTATGTCTGACTTTTTTTAGTAATATTTTCCTTTGAAATATTTAAGGCAATGTTCTGCTAATGTTTAGTTGACCTTTGTAATGTTTTATTTTGAAATCTTTAATATAATATTTTAGTTTTCTGTTGCTTATGTTGCTTTGAATAGATACTTTATATTTGACTTTCTTCTGCAATATTTCTTTCTGGGTTGTTTTAGTTGAAGTTTTAATGTAGGTTGTAAACAGCTTTGATATTTTTTTCCTTAAAAATATAAAGTGGTATAGAAATGGAGTATTGCTGTTGTTGTTGTTGTTGTTGTTGTTGTTGTTGTTGTTGTTGTTGTTGTTGTTGTTGTTGTTATTAAACCCTGAGTTCAGCTGTGCTACGTTCTATAGATTTTCTGCTCTTGAAACCATCAAAACAACTGAACTATTTATGAACTTTTTTTCATATGGCTGCTGGCACTATTCAGATCAGCCAAGGGAGAAGGACACTCCAGAAGACTGGGGAGCTCAAAACAGAAAGAGAAAAAACAGAGAGAGAGCCTGGGGAGAACAGTATGCATGAAATGTTTGTAGAAATGGATGAATAGAGGTGAATGCGACAATTCCACATACAGTGGTACCTCGGGTTACATACACTTCAGGTTACATATGCTTCAGGTTACAGACTCCGCTAACCCAGAAATAGTACCTCAGGTTAAGAACTTTGCTTCAGGATGAGAACAGAAATCGGGCTCCGGCGGCATGGCAGCAGTGGGAGGCCCCATTAGCTAAAGTGGTGCTTCAGGTTAAGAACAGTTTCAGGTTAAGAATGGACTTCCGGAACGAATTAAGTACTTAACCCGAGGTACCACTGTACTGTTTCAAACAATCAGCCAAATGGTCACTTTCAAATAGCAAGTTCAAGAATACAAAATTGTCACCTTCTGCACAAATGAGACCAAGGAACATTTTATGAACAAGCCATCACTTGGAAATAGTTCTTATTATCAAAGGAAATTCCTGATAAAATCCAAACCACCACGTTTGGTGTGTTTTTTTTGGGATGTGGAGGCAAAATAGCATAGTTATGCCACATTTAGATGAATATGTACTTTAGGGAGCCACAAGGCTAACAAGCAAAGAGATGGCTTGATCTTGCGGTTTTGGTAACATGATAAAATTGACTGTCATAGGAAATAATTTTGCTTTTCTGTGGTGGAAGACACAATGCCTTTGAATGAATGAATATATATATATATAATTCTATTCACAGGCAACAATATAATATGAGGGGAAATTACTTGCTATGTAATGATATATTCAGTTGCTGTACACGTGGGAACCAATTAACTGTAATAAAGGTAAATCATTCAAATGTAAAATATGAATTGCAGAACAACACAGCAAAGGTTCAAAGATGTGTCAGGAACACCTTTTGTCTTCAAAGTATTTCTAAAAGCAAAAGGGGATGCATATTCATAAAACCCCAAACCGTCTAGTGCACGAAGCAGAGGTTTGGAAAAACAAACCACCAACTTATTAGCTTTCACGAAGTGGTGCCAATGCTTAGATTGTGGGTAGGCATAAATTACAGGGAGAAACTAAGGGGAAAGATAAAGGATCAATATGTAGAACAAACATTTGCAAACTTATGCGTAACAGATACCTTATTTTTGGCTTCTTCACAAGTTCACACTGGAGATAGCTGCAAATAGTTAGAAACTGAAGGGAAAATCTTTACCATGCTTTATATTTTCTTTGTTGATCTGAGGTAGAGAGAACTGATAATGAATCTTGCAGGGAGTAGAGATGTTCATGAAAGCAGACTTTATGCTAATGTAGATGAGAGTTTTTGTCCTGGTAGCCAGGCTGGTCTAAATTTACAGAGCCATAAATTCCTAAACATTACTTTGTGTGTTTAAGTGTTATGCTTAACCTCTCTTTCAGAAGATTACAACTAGCAGCATATTCTTAGTCCTGTGTTCATTGTAACTTCATTGATAGTGATTTCGCACACACACCCATACCTAAACAGAAGAAGCCTGGCAGTCCACCTCAGTGAAATTAGGTAGTTGGCCTAAAATGTTTCCATAACACTTTGAGGACAAATCTGAATGGTTCATATAATGATATCATCTCACAAGCCAAGATCTGCATAGATCTTTTGTCCACACAAAGAGCCCCTTTGTGACGAACTACAGTTAACCCAGGAAGCAACTAAATAACCATAGTTTCTCACTCCATACTGAGAAACTACAGGATCAGAGTAAGATGGGATCATTAATTTGAAATCATGGTTTAGGATTCTATATTTCTGGCTTGTTAAACAAGCAAGGAACTCTCTGTTTCCTGTAGCCAAAATAGGAAACTATGGTTACCAGCTTTGGAACAAGCCAGAAATATAGAATCCTAAACCATGAAGTGTGGAGCAAATGGGCTGTATAAGCAGGCAAAGGTCTAATTCATAGTATTAACCCAAAATATGAACTTTCAAACATGACCATTGCTGCTCAAGCTGTAAGCGTTTATATACATGTACACTACTTATTAAGCCCCTAAGATACAAGTGGAAAACTTACAGCCCAGAGCTGAAGTTACAACTTAATATTTAAATATTTACAAGGTGACCATACAATGGCTATAATACAAATCCAGAATTTATTCTCTAAATAAATACTACATCAATTTAATATTTGGGAATTTAATATTATGGGAATTGTCCTGACTCTTCAGAGTGGATTCAGGGGAGATGTAGGAATGCTGGGAGAAGGGGTAGCCCTGTTGCACTTGTGAGAGTCCTTGTGCCGGCTTCCAATAGCAGGAACATGATAGTTGAATCCAGCCCGGGTAGTATAAATTATGGTAGCTGATAAACACAAAACTGGATTTGTAATAGCTTTCTTCTCAACTGCCTACTGGGATATAGCAATAAGGCAGCTCAACATGGGGGTTACCCTCCCCCCCCTTTTCTATTTCTGTGCTTTTCAAAGGGCCAATGTACTAATTAGTCCTGATTAGTCTTGTACAACAAGATCTCTATTGTGCCCATTTTGAAGCCATTAATATTTAATTTGATTATAGGCAAATTTATTCATACATATCTCCCAGGGTAGTAAAATCTTTGATAAAAGAAAACAGAATTGGAAGAGAATGCCCAATTTCAACTAACACACACACACACACACACACACACACACACACAATTACTTTGACAGACTTTGGAAGCACAAGAAAGAATGACTGGCAATGATGAACCAAACTTGGTGGTGGGAAGGGGGGCATTTAATTGAAATCCCACATGGCATTTATGCCATTTCTTCTGCTGAAGTTCATTCAGGTGTACCATGAGCTGAAAACCAGTGAAGAAGTGTGATGATAGTACAAAACCTAGAGCATCATTTCAGTATGCATTAGTTGGCGGGGGGGGGGGAGAGAGAAGCAATTTTTAGTCACATAAATGTTACCATTATTTGCCTGGTGTTCAAAGTACAAAAGTGACCTTTCAGAGTAATTGGAGCTGCTTTAATATGTCTACTTGTACACCCTCCCAGCCAGTATTACAGTATTATAAGGCAAATAAAGAGAAGGAATAATAATGAAAATTATTTTTAATTTAGTTATGCTTACTTTAATATCTCAGGAAATAACCTGACAGGGGAGATGCATTTTGTTATAGCATATAAACTGTTGTGCATCTCTGTTTGGATCAGCTGGGTATTTCAGTTCATGTATTCCAATGTATACTGATTGGTAGTTCTACTTTCCTGTAGAAACACCTCTTAAAATATTTGTCAACACTCATATGAAAACAACATTGATATCAACAAACTGCAGCATGCCAAGAGAAGAACAAAGAAGGTTAGAAGACCATGTCTTGGAGAAATGGTTGAAGGGATTGGATATTATTAGCTTAGGAAAAAGACAAGTGAGAGGAAATCTTCAAATACTCTCATAGATGCTGGACCAAATGTGTTTTCTTTTGTTCTAGTGGGTAGGCCCCAAACCAAGCAGTGTAAAATTATAAGGTTTCTACTAAGACGTTCCTGATGGTATGTACACATTCTTTAACAGACTGCCTTGGAAGATTGAGGAATTTCTCATGGTAAGTTTGTAAGCAACTATCGGGGCTGCTGTAGTATTGGAGCACCTACACAACAGCACTCACCCATGAACTTTGGAAACAGAGGACATATATAATAATATACGCATAGGCATGCTGTATAAATATTATAATTTTTAAAATTAGATTCTATAAATTATGTCAAAATTGATTCCTCTTACTGCTGACGTAGGCGGATTCTCTTATTTCTGTACGAGCTTTTGTTGCTGAAAGTTCTCCTCAAGTTAAGACAATCATCCCCCAAGTTTTATTTCCTTAAAGTTATATCCCATCTTTCCTCCCAAAGGAGCCCTGGGTGTAATAAGCGACCAAGAAAAGTGAGTTTTCCCAGTGTATCTTTATGGTTTTGTAGTGACTTTTTTTAAAGGGTAAGGGAAGGCAGTATAGCAGAGTATATTGGAGTAGTGTGAAATAATTAATACATCAAACTGTCTAAATCATTAAGAGGTTATCCCTCTGGCTAATTAACAAATCTATTAACAGTTAGTGACTTGTCCATTAACAAGTTGATTTCCTTCCTACAGGAAGGAATTTCAGCTGGATTTCACACTCCAACTGCACTACTCCAGCAACTCTTTACCGATCTTGGCATTGATCTGCCAGTCAGCCATCTAAAGGACTTCATCCAACAAGAGTTCTTCATCTGTCATTCTTCCCAGTCATGCTTTTAGTGCACTGAACAAAGGCCCTGTCCCTGTTAAAGTATTACCACATTCCTCTCTCCTGCCAGTAGACTTAGCAGATAAAATAGGATGAATTTACAGGAAGAATAAATGTATGAAGTGTTTTGATTGATTAGATGTCTCCTGATACATCTGGTCATTTTGAGGCTATGATGATCAGTAGCGAAAAGCACAAGAACCACCATTAATAAACTGTATTGAGTGTAGGCCTGCAGCGAGTTCTGAACCATATACTTTTAAAAAACCTTGGCTTGGCATACGCATCATTCTAGAATGCCAAAATATTGGTACACATATCACCCTGTAAAATGCATCCAGCTTCTGTTTCAATTGGAGAAGTGCTTAAGCACAAGTAAAATTAGCAGCAAATATACCAGCTCCTTCTGCAGAAACACATGCATGATGTACAAGTTTGAATATTTTTAGACAGCTAGTTCAGATCCGGCATTCTTTATATTACAAGCCAGCAGATCCACTTTTCAAGCCTAAATTGTTGCTGTTTAGAATTGCTTGCTCACAAGTAGGAAAGACCAGGCTGGACATGATTCTTGTTAAAGCCTTAGTGTCAGCTGGAGTCAATGAAAAAAAGAGTTTCCCCTCTCAAGGAAACCTTAATATTTACCCTAACCTATTTTGAAGATGATCTCAAAGCACATGGAACAGAAGAAGGTAACAATAACCACCAACCCAAACTAGGAAACAATCTTCCTTTGTTCCACTTTTCTTATATTCTAATTCATACACAACCTGCCACTAGAAGCTACATGGTGGCAATTCCACATAGGAAGCCATTTGAACAGATGTCTACTTACATGGCTTGGGTATTTTTACCCTGACATAACCACTTTGTGGAGGGGGGTGTTGGGCTGCCATGGTTGAAAAACTGCAGCTCAACCACATTAGGAACTGCTCATGTGGTGCTACCTCTTCCTTGGGGATACTTAGATGTACAAATACAGTGGTACCTCGGGTTACAGACACTTCAGGTTACAGACTCCGCTAACACAGAAACAGTACCTCAGGTTAAGAATTTTGCTTCAGGATGAGAACAGAAATCGTGCAGCAGCGTACGGTGGCAGCGGGAGGCCCCATTAGCTAAAGTGGTGCTTCAGGTTAAGAACAGTTTCAGGTTAAGAACAGACCTCCGGAACGAATTAAGTTCTTAACCCGAGGTACCACTGTAAGGCCTTTAGCACAAGACCACAAAATGGCTTATACTGAAACCACCACTAAAATGGAGCTTTAAATTATCTGGAGGTGATAGGGATAGAACCTGGAACCTTGTACATGCAAAGCTTGTGCTCCATCATTACGTTATGACTCCTCCCACTAATTTACCATCACTGAAATTTTCCTTCTGCGGATGATGCATTAATGTTGCCTTTACAATCTGACAAACCCTAACAGCCATAAACTGCTATCACATGTTTCCGTTTTCCTTACATACATTAAACTACTGCAAGAAACAAGAATGTCATTATCTAACCCTCACACGCCGTATATTTGTAGATCTGCTATTCCTAAAATTTATTGCAGTATAAATTCCCATTTTCTTAACTAATGAGCCAAATCAAGCAATTTATTGACAGACGAGTAGTCCAAATGACTAATACCGTCTATTTTCTATTATTTTAATTTCATTTCAACCTTATTTATCTTCATTTCACACACACAAAAAATCAATCCAAACATTTAATAAAAAAAGGAATTTTAGAAGCAGAGCAACTAAAACAAGCAGCAGGGAAAGAACTAATGATGGGACTACCTTATCCTGTAAAAACATATTGTGGGATACCAGCACTCTTCCCCTCCTGCAGTTTCCAGCTACTGGTATTCAGAAACATACGGCCTCTGACTGTGGAGACAGAGTACAGCCGTTATAGCCAGTTGCCATTGATAGCCTTATCCTCCCTGACTTTGACTCTTTTAAACCCCTCCAAGTGGGTGGCCATTACTGCCTCCCCAGGAGAGCAAGTACTACAGTTTAATTATGCACTGGTAAAGAAATACTTCATTTTCTCTGTCCTGAATCTTCCAACATTCAGCATCACTAAATGACCACAAGTTCTGGTGCTATAAGAGAGGGAGAAAATCTTCTCTCTATCGACATTCTCCATGCCAGGCATAATTTCATACACTTCTATCATGTCTCCTCTTACTCAGATTTTCTCTAAACTATAAGACCCCAAATGATGTAACCTTTCTTCATAGGGGAGTTCTTCCATCCCCTTCATTATTTCGATTACCCCTTTCTGAACCTTTTCCAGCTCCTTTTCATTGGGAGGTAACCAGAACTTTACACAATATTCCAAATGTGGTCACACCAGAGATTGGTATTACAGCATTATATCAGCACTTCAGTTTGGCTTTTTTTCCCCACAGCCGTTACACACTGGGTCAACATCTACTGTGAGCTATGCATTATGATATCACGGTCTTGCTGCTGGTCAGTCACTGCCAGCTCAGACTCCATGTGAAATGAAGAATTTGTTGTTGTTTAGTCATGTCCGACCCTTCGTGACCCCATGGACCAAAGCACGCCAGGCACTTCTGTCTTCCACTGCCTCCCGCAGTTTGGTCAAACTCATGCTGGTAGCTTCGAGAACACTATCCAACCATCTTGTCCTCTGTCGTCCCCTTCTCCTTGTGCCCTCCATTTTCCCTACATCAGGGTTCCCTACATAGAGGAGGGAGAAAGGTTGTTTTCTGCTGCTCCAGAGAAGCGGACACGGAGCAATGGATCCAAACTACAGGAAAGAAGATTCCACCTAAACATTCGGAAGAACTTCCTGACAGTAAGAGCTGTTCGACAGTGGAATTTGCTGCCAAGGAGTGTGGTGGAGTCTCCTTCTTTGGAGGTCTTTAAGCAGAGGCTTGACAACCATATGTCAGGAGTGCTCTGATGGTGTTTCCTGCTTGGCAGGGGGTTGGACTCGATGGCCCTTGTGGTCTCTTCCAACTCTATGATTCTATGATTCTATGATTCTAGGGTCTTTTCCAGGGAGTCTTCTCTTCTCATGAGGTGGCCAAAGTATTGGAGCCTCAGCTTCACGATCTGTCCTTCCAGTGAACACTCAGGGCTGATTTCCTTAAGAATGGATAGGTTTGATCTTGTTGCAGTCCATGGGACTCTCAAGAGTCTCCTCCAGCACCATAATTCAAAAGCATCAATTCTTCAGTGATCGGCCTTCTTTATGGTCCAGCTCTCACTTCCATACATCACTACTGGGAAAACCATGGCTTTAACTATACGGGCCTTTGTCAGCAAGGTGATGTCTCTGCTTTTTAAGATGCTGTCTAGGTTTGTCATTGTTTTTCTCCCAAGGAGCAGTCGTCTTTTAATTTCGTGACTGCTGTCACCATCTGCAGCGATCATGGAGCCCAAGAAAGTAAAATCTCTCACTGCCTCCATTTCTTCCCCTTCTATTTGCCAGGAGGTGATGGGACCAGTAGCAATGATCTTCGGTTTTTTGATGTTGAGCTTCAGACCATATGAAATGAAGAATCCCCCCCCCAATGCATTACTTTACACTTATTTACATGGAATTACGCTTGCCATTTTACCCCCCCCTCCAATTCTTTTTTGTTTCAACCCTCTGACGTGAATTCTCTGGTTCTGCCATCTTCAGTTACAGGGATATTTGTCCTGTATTGCCACCAGATACACAGGAAGAGGGAAAAGCATGCTATATGGTGAATAGCCCCATAGAAGGGAGAAAGCTGACACGACTGGGGAGCATTTGAATCTGGTCATTCCACTGTTCTATAAAAAGCACTGATTATTAAGGTCTGCAATAGCAAGTGTAGACTTGATAGAATAGGTGATAAATACAGTAAACAAAATAGCAAGAAAGCTGAAGGAAGCAGGGGGAGAAAAAGGAGTGGATGGGAATAGATGCAACTGCATCAGAAGTAAAGAGGCTTGGGCAAAACAAGGAAGAAAAGAGGTTCCTGGGTATGAGAGGAAGGGAAAAATAGGAATGTAGCTCCAAGAGGGATCAGCCAGGAGCTTAGGTGTAGCAGAATTATAAATTTGCCAGGGCACACAGAATCTACCCAGAAAAGAAACTCACTGAACAGTCCATTATTTTAGCTGCCTGGCAAGGAAGTGGCTTTCTTCTCTCAGATATAAATCTCAAAACCATATAGTTAAACACACCTCTCAGTATCAAGGACCAAAACAGCAGCTATTAAGCATTTTCAGTTTTATTCTTAAAATTAATTTACCTCTGCAAACAAAAGCCCACTGAAGGCAGACAATCTATCAGTTTGCCATTTATTCTTAGGCTACTTTTAGACTGCACCTGTAAGACATACCATCAATCACATAATATAGAGAAGAACAACGCAAGTATTAAGATTACTGATCAAATGTGCACCACAAATCTACCAAAGCCAGCAGCGGTTTATCCCACACTGAAATGTTTCTTAAAGAGAAAGAAAGAAATATTTGAGGACAACAAAAAAGCATTAGCTCCCTACACAGCTCGTTTACAGCTTGAACTATTGAGGTGGAGTTGAGAAACAAGTGCTCCGTTGCTCTCAGAGGCACAGGGCAAACCTCCCATCCCAGGGACATCCAGACAATTGAGCTGGCTGTGGCTGATGGGAACCACACTCCAAAACTTCCAGAAGGGTCCAGGTGGTGGAAGGTTGGTACAGGAAAAGAGACTAATGCTCGGTGCACTGGGGGCAATATAGTTGTTTTCATCAACACAAGTATGTATATGGGGATATATATTTTATTTGGCATTCTTTAAGATGTAAAAAATTAGTGCTGCACATTTCTCATCCAGCTAGATTTCATTTCAGCTTCCAGGAATAATGGAACAAAACCCAGCGTGAAACTCTAGTAAAGAGTATTCTGACGATAAAACATGAAATCCTATTTGGAAATGAAAATACTGGAAGGCAAATGTTAACTCTTGCTACAGGACCAGGTTTGTCTACACATGCATCAAGGGCCTCAAATTCTTAGTGATCTCAAGATTTTTGAGCGGGGGTTGGACCATATACAAAGACACTTTCATGATTACAATCTTTTACAAAAAAAAAAAAGTTTTATCAACAACATTGCAGAAGTCATTGCTGATAAAATGGGGTCTAAACACTTTTTGAATAGATCTCTTTCAGCTGCCATAAAAATGGAAAATGTTGGCTCCAGCCTGGAGGTTAGATGCAGTAACTAATGGTCTTGATTTGTAAGACTTAAGAGGTTTTCCAGGAATCTGCCAACAAGGGCTGAGAATACAGACTGTAATCCTCACCCTACCTATCTGGGAGGAAGCCCTATTGAAGACAATATTTTCTTGCTTCTGAGTAGACATGGCTAGGGCTGCACTGCTAGTTCACAAAAATTGTGTGGATTAGTAAACTGATGTATGCCAGCTAGCCCCCATATTATCTACGTTAGTCACAGTGGTAGATATTTTTTTGTATTATTATTGCATTATGATTTTAGGTTATGAACCCTTACATTTTTGCTATATGCTTGCTTGAGGCATAAATTCTGTCCGCAGCCTTCTTAAAATGTCTTACTTAATAAACTTTAGGTTTATTAAATAAATAAATAGATGCAATGAAGCTGTTTTACCCTTGCTTTGTGCAACAGTTTCCCCACTGCAACACTGCAAAGCCATATAGTGAATATGGACTGCAGTGCTATCACTAGACCCGTTATGCGCTACTTAAAACAGTCAACTGCAATTTAACTGAAGAAGTTCCTCTACTGCTAAGGCTGTGAAGGCAGAACCAAAATGTTTTGTCAGCCTTCAAGAATGACAACTTTGTCAGTACTAGTAGATTCCGTCTGAAACCTCTAATTACCCTTAACAACCTGTCCCATGCTGCATGTAGCTATCTTTGGAGAAACAGAAAAGTGCCCAAAGCAAACACTTAATAGGTCACTGTGTCAAATATTGTTAGCACCAGGTTCCCCAGGGACTTGGTCATCAATCTGAGTCTTAAGAACAGTGTGACAGTATTGCTTGTGTGCCGACATGAACAAGGGATCCTAGTGGACAGTTAACCACACCACAACAGCAGCAGCAGCAGCAGTCTCAATTACCTCCTTTATGCTTTTTGCCAAGAATGTCAATAAAGACAGAAGAGGCTGGGGGAACCGCACCTTATCTAAGAAAAAAGATCCATTCTGAGGATGAAGTCACATTTTTTATTAAGGTGGGAGGAAAGATTCCACCCTTTCTGCATTGACACTAAGACCCTGTGACAAAACTAATGACAATGCAGAGAACACACTCCGATACTTTTGCAAACCATAGTTCATAAAGGAATGGCTATTTAGTACTGCACCACAATGCAGGACCATCCACATACCAACCCCAGCCCCCTGTTCAAAAGATCGTAAGTTCTCCATTTTATGCAGGGCAGATATCAGACAGTCCAATCTACGCGTGTTTAATTGGAAGTAAGTTCCATTGTGTTCAGTGGGGCTGGTAAGTGCTTTTAGGATTTGCAGCTTCACTAATTAGGAACTGTACTGGATAAACAAATCAAAATAATTGAGTGCCATTGTGATGCTGCAATTAACACCACACACAGAGACACAAATTTTAAAAAAGGAAGCTGTGCTTTGCTGGGGAAGATTCCAGCAGACCCTTTTTACAAAACTCGAAACCACTGTATCCAAATGGCTTATTTGAAGAAGTCCCTTTTTAAGTACCACACTTTCAACTAAAGCTTCAAAAGAAAATATATTAAGTGGTCTAAACACTGTATCCTTTGCCACAGTCCTTAAAACAGTAATTTATGCCCAGCTGAAGACAGAGACCATACTGGTCAATTTCTGTACTCCACTGTAACAAAGGAAAAGTAACACATAATTAATAGAGAGCACTTGTAGAGCATTTTCTTACTAGATGGCACATTTACTGAGAAGTACATAATTTCAGAATGACAGGTTTTTTGTCAAAGGGATTTTGTTGTTACAGGTTCAAATCTTTCTTCTATAAAATTATGTAACTGTTTAGAAACATTGTAATTACAATGTCAGAGAAAAGATTGAGAATGTATTTTGAACACATTCAGAAACAGTTTGAGAATACAAATTTCCCCCTCGCCCAGATGTGTCTCGTCCATTTCTTTTCTATTTAGGTTTCTTAAGTATCTGTCATCAACATTCGTTTTTCTACAAATAAATGACAAAACTTAGGAGGTGCTTTATTATATGTATGTACACACACACACACACACACACACACACTTACATACAAACACACACAATGTAAATTAATTATATGGAAAATATTTCTCAATCAAGTCCCTTAAACAATCTCAAATTGTTGCACAACTTGTTGAGTTGTGCAAAGCCACACCCTAGGCCTTGTACACCTGTGGAAATCTACTACAGCACTGTGTATATCCGCAGAAATACTTGTGGTAAATTCTTAAATGTAAAGTATTTTTTCTTTGTATCCACATTAAAAAACCCATTCTGAAAATCACAAGATTTTGCTGCCATCTGTTACATACTGGGTATGCTGAATCAAAAATAAAGCTACACACATATTCACAAAGTGAAATGGCATGTATATACCTAAAAAAGAATAGTGTCAAGTTTCTGTTTCAGAACACGTAGTCAATGTGCCAAATTTTTATCAAAATATTTGTGGGAAAAGTATAGTTGCATCCAAACATTTAAGGTGAAATTTGCATTTAACATCTTCAAAAACGTGTAAGACGTATGTGGGCATGACGGTTTTCACAGTGCCAGTGTGAGAGGAAAAAGGAGAAGAGGCAAATTACATCAGGAATAAAATGTGATTCCATAAGTTAAAATCACCACCACCATTAACATAACAATCTTATGTTATAATTCTATCATGGAAGGGTTTTTGACCCAGCAGAGGCTTCTGTGAACAGAAGGGGGAGGGTTATTTTTTTTTTGCAACATTTCGCTTTCCCCATGCTGTTCCAAAGGGTTCCCCAAAGTCTGGAGGGATTTTCCAGGAGGGCTCGTTTGCAAATGGCTGCAAAGCAAACAATTTGGGAAATTATACCTTCATCCCGTTTCTGTTCACAGAATCTTTTGCCGGATCAAAAGCCTTCTACAATTTGAAGGACACACTTCCTTCCACAGCAGATTCAGGTTCTGAATCAGGAGCTTAAAACTAATTACACTTGCTCCAACTTCCCCATATGGTGAGAAGTTACAGGGGTGTAGCACTTACCCAAATATGATTGCCTTAAAAGGTGGTCACTTGGAGCTTTTAAAAATAAAAATAATGTAATAATCAATATTATAATAATTATTTATTTATTTACAAATACTATATATAGACTGAGGGTAGGTGGAGGCTTAAACACTTCAGTGAACAGCCAAATCCACCACCCATCAGATCTTCAGAGAGCGACATTCCTGCATCCCCACATGCTGTTAGTTTACAGAGCCCCACTTTAAAACTGCAAGCTGTTTCCTTTGTTCCACCCCTTCTTTCTCTCTCTTTTGCGCTATCCCTATCACCATCTTTTAGGACCCTGTAGATATTTCCTCAAGGACGCGGGTGGCGCTGTGGGTTAAACCACAGAGCCTAGGACTTGCCGATCAGAAGGTCGGCGGTTCGAATCCCTGTGACGGGGTGAGCTCCCGTTGCTCGGTCCCTGCTCCTGCCCACTTAGCAGTTCGAAAGCACGAAGTGCAAGTAGATAAATAGGTGCAGCTCTGGTGGGAAGGTAAACGGCATTTCCGTGCACTGCTCTGGTTCACCAGAAGCGGCTTAGTCATGCTGGCCACATGACCCGGAAGCTGTCTGCGGACAAACACCAGCTCCCTCGGCCTATAAAGCGAGATGAGCACGCAACCCCAGAGTCGGTCACGACTGGACCTAATGGTCAGGGGTCCTTTTACCTTTACCTTTAGATATTTTATGCTATTCAAAAGCCTCCCTTGACCATTTAGGAAGTTATCCACCAAGCAGAAGCTGTGCCTGGTAGTGTTGCCACTGATTATCAAACAACATTTGCCGTCTTTCTTGCCCCATTCACCTTCCCTGTCTAAGTCTCCAAACTTACAACAAATGAACCCTTCAAACAGAATGCACCCAAAATGTCAGTAAAACTATAATACCAAGATGGGAGAAAATGATTTTTTATTCAAAAGGTCCTTCCTATAAACACAAACATTCTTAGTGCACTCTGATGTCTCATCTGTCTTTGTCTCCAACTTCCGTCCTTTTCTTGTCTGTGCTAACCTTAAGCTCTTATACAGCTAGACAGACTGTAGGCTTTGTCTCTGCTGCCTGGATTGAGCCCTTGCGTTTAAATGGTTGTTCTGTTGCCCAGGACGCTGCCTGAAGAATCTCCCAGAGGAATTAATGGCTGGCAGCTACAGGAGCGTTATCATGTTTATGGCCCATAGCACAATCAATGAAAATCAATTGGCCGATAATTGCATTCCATCAAATTAAATTGTGGAGGAGTAGATCTCTCAAGGGACTGGAAATGAGATGTGGGGCCTTTCACCTTTAGGTCAGCCACTACAAACACAGCCCGAGTCAATAATGACTGAAAGTCATTACTGTTGTGTTAGTAAAAAAGACTAATGTTAAGCTTTGCTACAACACCACTTATTGTAGCACAGCCTCAGACTTTGCCCGGAAGACCCTGAGCAATGACTTGTGAATCTTCTAGCTCTGATAGTATTGTTGCACTTTATCCAAAGGAAGAACAACCCACATCCCATCATCCATGCTAACTGTGTGCTCCCAAACAGCTCATCATCACAACCTCCAGGAACAGCTTTGCACAGCTACTGCAATGTCATAGTCCTCGCTGGACTATGAAACAACCTTTACTTTTGTCTGTGCTGGGCTTAATCTTGAATCTTATACATGTGACCATTTTACCATACATTCTATCATACACAGAGCTCTTTGGGAGTAGTTTGCTCATCTAATCTATATGGCTCAGAGTCTGAAAAGTATGTGTGGGCGGTGGGTATCTTGAAAAGTGACATTATGTTGGGCTGCTGTAAAAAGCTAAGGTTAAAGAAAAACCCAAGGACTAAATTCAACTACACCTGCTCTCACAGAGTTTTGTAGGCTTGCAGCTATCGCACAGGCATTATGCAGAAGGAATTTGGCACCTTTAATTTCTTGTCTCAGTTAAATCAGGGGAAAATACAATATGCTAGCATTCAGAGAAGCAAATAATTAAAATTCATCCGCTGAGACATTGTTTTATTCAGAAAGACGTAGGCTATGTTTTGGAGGACATTCCAATATATTCACCTTCCCAGAGGAAGCAAAAAACTTCATTAGTTCCTGGATTACAGAAAGTGTTACAGAAATAAATTCTTTTAGTGTGCGGTAAATCATCTCAAAGAATTAGATGACTTAAAATTGAATTCCCTGGTTGTAGTTTGAAAGTGCATTACAGATTCTTTTTTCTACTATATATTTGTTTCATACAGATTCCACCAGCATGTACACTGCAGGTTTATTCACCTACATTTGGTGCAGGGCTGGTTTTACTGCAAAAAGCACATTTCTGTTGTTGTCTCGTCTCCTTTTGGGATGCTTATAGGCACATTTACTGCTGGCTTATCCTCACAATTGTGTCTTTCATGCGAGAATATTGTGCAAGAGCCATATTCAGAATTGGGTGCAGACTTCATCATCTTAACAATTTCAGGGCTTTTGTTTTCAAAACAAGTTTCTAGTCCTGAATGCTGCAAAGTGAGTGGAAAGGATCTGCTTCTGCAGCCCAGCACTCCTCAAGAGATTTCTCAGACTTGCTTAAGTGACAAGAGCTCATAGGACTACAGAGGACCAAGCATGTTTTCAGGCATGGCAGAACCCAGGGCCCTGGCAACAGCTTTTTAATGACATTTATAACTATTGCATGGATAAGAAATCATCAACCTTCACCACAAAATAAAATAAATTCCAATAAATAAATGGAATGAATATTATTAAGATGTAACCAAGAAAAAACAAAATAAACAAAATAAACACTACATTTCCAGAGTTCCCTTTACCCCATGCAGGGACCAACTACATATTAATCCATAGTGTACAATGGTACCTCGGGTTAAGTACTTAATTCGTTCTGGAGGTCCATTCTTAACCTGAAACTGTTCTTAACCTGAAGCACCACTTTAGCTAATGGGGCCTCCTGCTGCCGCCGCATTGCCGGAGCACGATTTCTGTTCTCATCCTGAAATAAAGTTCTTAACCTGAGGTACTATATCTGGGTTAGCGGAGTCTGTAACCTGAAGCGTATGTAACCCGAGGTACCACTGTATTTGAACTATTCATTTAGACATTGTTATAAGGATGTATATTAAATATACTATGTATATTATATAGCATTTGCTGTATTAAAAAGCTCTTGTACACATTAGAAGCACAACTGAACATTTGCTTCATAAATATTGACTGAATTCTTCATTTTCTTTTTGCACTAGATACATGTAAGTATTTATTTACTAAAAGCCTTGTTCCTCAGCAGAATCACTACCAAAGTCATTTTTCAGAAAACCACAAAGCACTTTGTCATGATTTTTAAACATACTTGTTATTGGCATAAACCAGTTTGATTTCAACTTGATTTATAATACAGGTTAGATTTCACTGTGAGCTATTCTATTGTGGCTCTTAAAAGCTCTTTCCATTCAAATACAATGCAGAGAGCAAAAGAAGTTACACATAAAAGGTAATGTGCCACTATAATTTTAAAAGATTCATCTCATTCACATTCCATTACCACTACCACCAAAAGATTTATAACATGACTAATATGGGGATTGATTAATTCATCAGCATCAGGGACATTTTGATCATAATCAATAACATAATTTTACTATTTAAATGGGATTTCAATTAAAGCACTTCTTTTCAAAGTAATTTTACTTTCTTATCATAAAAATTGCTATCTTGCCAACCAACCACATTAGCTCATTTGATTTCCATAAAGTATGTTTTAAAGAATACTGCCCTACCCAATCACAAAACAAGAAACCTCCTTCATGGATCAAGAAACTTCCAATACCATTCTTATTCCTTTCAATATGCCAACTTATTCCATTACTCAGAAGTGAGAACAAAAGGCAAACTAAGCAATTAACTCTTAGCTTATCTAGAAGTGAAAGCAATATAAGAAAACAAACAAAAGGAGCATGATTATTATCAGCAAGTTTGATTCCATTGAATTAGGGCTTATTCAAGACTATGGTCTGGTGCTTAATTTCATCCCGCCCATGTTGAGAGTATTAATCAAACTGGCTGACAGAGGAAGGGAAAAGAGAATGTTAGCCGCTTTGAGACTCCTTCGGGTAGTGATAAAGTGGGATATCAAATCCAAACTCTTCTTGTTCTTCTTCTTCTGTGGGGTATTTTCAAAGGTCTACTCAGGCAGCAGGTGGCCCTGCTGAAGAGAAGAGCTACGAAGGTACAAATCTGCAAGCCCAACTGATAGCGAACGCAATCCACTCCACTCTTTCACCTTTGAAGGTACACATTAAGAAGGCCCAGGAGCTTTGAAGGCACAGATCCAGCCAGCCTGAATGGCACTTTCACCTTTGAAGGCTGCCTAGCAGGCCCGACCCATGCTTTCAAAGATGGTCTTCTCAGGCCAAGACTGAAAATTTAAAAGTGTGGATCAGGTTGGCTGTCATCTAACCCAATCCACACTTTCACATTTCTCTTTTAAAAACCCAACAACCACTCCTATAATAAGACAATTTTTGTTTTACTTTACCTGACATTTAATCCCCCCCCCCCCGCTTTGTGAGTCAATGATCCTGCTTTTGCGCCTCTTGCATTTCATAGCCTTTGACTCCACTATTTGCATTTTTTTGCCTCTCTAGCCATGTATACCTGTCAACTGAAGATAAAATTCAATGCGCTTGCTGCAGTGGGCCCTAGTCCACAAAAGCTTACGACACTGTAAATCTGCTAGCCTCTAAAAGTGCCACGGGACTCTATTTTGTGTGTTTGCTGTTAACACCACTCTCCCAAAGGAATGGACTCTACAAAGTTTTGGTTTTTAGATCTGATGTCTTAAATGTTATAACTTGGAGACCTATTGTTGTGCACACAACCAAACTGTTCTCCAGCAGGGATCCCGATTTCTCTGGCGCAGGAAGCCCGAGTGTTAGCTACAGGAGTCAACATTTACAACGGCATTCTGGCGAGGCAGTGAGTCTCAGTAAGCTTGGCACTGAAGCCGGCTTCTTCAGAAAGAGATGACAGCAGATGGCCTCAAGGGAAGTTCAGAAGCATGACTCATTCCAGGCTGCCAAACAGGGTGCACACTGTTGACTCAAGGGGGAGAGCTGACAGGAAGCAGCCATGGCTAATTGTAGGTCTTCCATTTATACCTCCCCCAGCAGGTGTCACTACAAGATAGAATGGATTATAGATCCAAAAGTAAAGGGTGCAATTATAAAGAGGGGGAAATGAGAAATGTGTGTGTGAGAATGGGTGAAAGAAAGAAAAAATGACAACAAAATTCAGAAAGGAAAAAGAGTATTTTTCCTACAAGTACAAACATGAGAATTCAGCACTATACCAACAACAGAAATCAGCTTATTAGAGAAATGTACATATTACACCAAATGCATAATATTAGCATTCTATTGTCTTTCTTACAACTATTACAACTATTACATCTATAGGGGAAATGGCTCTAAGGTAGTAGTTAATAAGACACAAACACTAAAAATACTTTTTGTGATGCACTATACTATCACAAACAGAGTACAGAAGTATTAATCAATATCATATTGGATTTTTTTCAAGATTCTACAATGGAGGCATTCCTAATAATAATAGAAACAGTAGCCATAGTTAAGATTTCTTGTTACTAGCTCTTAAAATTTGGGTGGGGGGTGGGGAGGTGAGAAACAGTTTAACCAGAAAACAAATTTTCATTTTAAAAGGCAGTCTCTATACAATCTCTGCAGCTGTCCTGCCACCCAGCTATTCTGTAGGCATTCAGACACTTCACTATAATGTTCCAAAAATCAATAGCAATTTATTCTCTCTTTGGACCCCAAGCAACAAAAGTAAATAATACTGTCACCTCCAGTCTGCCTGCAGAACATGGTCACAAAACAGTCTTGCCACTATAATACAACCCTATATGGTTCTTTATCTATGCTGGGTCTGCTGATTGTATTGGTTTTCATAAGGGACAAATACTTCAGTAAACTAACACAAAGGGGTCAGGTTCTTATACCAAAAAAAAAAAAAAGGAGCTTGAGGCTAAATTAAGAGCAACATTTGGCCCCTCTCATTTCACCTATGTTGATTTTGTTAGGACAGAAATAGAATACATGTATAACCTCTTCAATAGTTTTTTTTAAAGAGCTTACCTCTTTGAGTGAGAATATATGATGCCTATTTGGAAGCTTCCACTCACCTTTAAAACCTTGTCCTTCAAAAAGGTCAGCGGCTGTACTTGTTGAACACCATCCATCATGGGCTTGGCACACCACCAAGTAAGTAAGTAAGTAAGTAAATAAATAAATAAATAAAGCAAGCCCTCATTCCAAAAGGATCGCCAGCCTACGTTAAAGGAATGGCTGGTCAAAGGAAGCGCTGCAGAGGACTTCCATGGAAATTTTACTGGCCATTTTAGATTTTGCCTGGTTTGTATGCATTATTTCAGTGTTCCTCAGCTGGGATTAGGCACTGGATGAGCTATGCTGGAGCTTTTTTGGAAGTATTTGGGGCCTTGTGTGTGTCATGAGAAAAAACATTACAGTTTGGGTAGGTGAGCAACCACTGGCAGCAGTCTCCTTCATTTCCCTTTTGCCTTTCTGTAAACAGACGTGTCTGCTGACGTGGTCTTAGGAAGTTTTGGAGGAAATTCCCTCCAATGATGGCTCTGTGGAAGGGTACTGCGTCCAGCAGCACTGTCGGTGTGTAGTGGCCCATGGAAGCGGTTGCTTTTACACCAACCCGACAATCCCCCCATCAGGATGCTCTTTCCATCTGACTTTAAAAGGAGACGAGGCTCTTAGTCCTAATAACAGAACCTCCTCAATCAGAGGCAGTGTACCTGTGAATACCAGTTGATGGGGAAAACAAGCCTGGCTAGTTACCCCTGGAAGGAGGAGGATGGGCTACATGGACTCTTGATCCAATCCTCAGAAATCTTATCCCACAGATTTAAAATACATTTTTTAAAGCAAATTTTGGATTAACCAAGCCTTTCTTGGCAATTTATGGTATAAGGACTTGTCTTTGTAGGTTGGGGGGGGGGATAACATCACCCCAAGTTGTTCTGAAAGTGTTCACACATAACATAAGCACAGGACATGCACCTTGCATTCAACAGTCCACGATGCCATTTCAGGAAGTGTATTATAGCACGGGATACTAGCAGAATGTTCACTGTCATTTGCTCCCTACTCCCTGCAGTGTAAGTTATAGGTCACAGGAGAGTGAAGGAAAGAAACGCTTCATGGGTAAGCACATAAGACATTTTAACACCTATTGATTTCTATCACATACCAGTCTATATTATACTTCCCTTTCCGAATGGTCACTGGTTGTTCTTCTAAATCAGAGATTCTCCATGTTGCCATCATGATGAAAAAGTATGCAAGAAAGATTCTCTTGACTACACTAAATGGACCGGGTCAACACATTACATTTATTTTTCTACGGCTACACCTGTTTTGTGGTATTTGTGCAGGTACTCTTGTCAAAACTCTGAGCCTGGCTATAGTTCTTTGCCAGGCCTGTGACAAATCTGGATATGCTACTGGTTGAAAAGTTCATAAGAAACTCCGTTGGTAACATGTGTGCTTTTCACACAAGTTTTAAAGAAATAGAGAGGTTAGGGATGTACAGCTCCACAAGAATCATTTACATTTAAGGAAGAGTTTTCCTTTGACAGGCAGTGGGCGGGGGGGGGGGAAGGGTGCAAAAGGAGAGAGAAATTCAGACAAAAGCCATTTTGGGAGCTTATAACATATAAGCAATAACATTATGGAAATAGGAATAATCCATACGTGATATCTGAAAAAGTCATGCTCATGGCCATCCATTTCAGTAGGTCTACCGCAAGTCATTCAGTGGGTCTACTCTGAGGCTGTGTGTCCCTTTAAAGCACATCTTTTCCTTCAAAGAAGGCTGGGCACCATAGTGTACCCCTCATAGAATAACAATTTCCAGCAACCCTTAACAAACCTCAGTGCCCAGAATTAGATATAATCCATAATCTGTTCCTTATATTGGAGCATAAGTGCAATGGAAATTCCCCCTCCCCTTTCCCCAGGCACACCCCATGCCATCTCCAAATGTGATTTGGAGGGTTGAGAGAACCCCAGGACAGATTGAGGGGGCTTATGGGGGCTGAAGGAGAAGGGGTGCTACGTTGAATACAACCCCATATCTATTTTGGCAGCTGTCCTTTTGTTGTTGTTCTTGGATTTTTCTTCCATGGTTGTGTTTGTGTTTTTTCCTACTTACTCCCTAGATGTCAAACCCAGTGTACAATTGTCACAACCATCTATTCCTGCCACCAATCACACAATATCTCCTTTGTACTTTCCCCCAAATAATAATGATCACCATAAAAATAAAAAAAACCTGACAGCCAATTAAAGTTAATACACCCTCTTTAACACCCTTCCAACCAAAGAGGCACCATGGATACCTGATTTAATGCAGTTTTCCTTTTAAAGACCGGGACGTAGTAACACCAGAATATACTGCAGACATTTATGAAACTTCTAGAAATATATGAAGGATTGTTTATTTCATTATCTAATGAAACAGTAAATAAAATGTTGTAAAAAGTAATGCACGCTCAAATCACAGACAGGAGAAGAGAAAACTTGCTTCAGATAAAAAGCCTGGGAGAGCATCATAAAATTAGCTATTGTAGGCATAATCGTATAATAAAAATCATGCAAGCGTATCTACTGGGCACATCAGGTAGGAACTAACAGGCACATCAGAAGGTTGCATATCAAATAGCTACTGCATTAGAGACCACTTTAAATTGCTCCCCATGGCAGCCGCTTCCAGGCAGCAAGCCATTTATATGTTGTGGCTCAGGACACATGATCAAGGGATTTTCTATGTTGAAAAAGTAGTTTAAAAAACCCAGAAAGCAATGGCCAGTTCAGGTGTCTAGCCATTAGTTTCTGCCTTATGCTCAGAAAAAGGAAACAAGCTCAAGGCGGCTTACAAGTTGCAGGACTTCCTATAATTGGTGAGACTGAAGATATCTAAATTCTACACCTCCTTTCACTACTTCACTTCTTACTGTAATGCAAAACAAAGGGGAAACATGAATGACTTGACATCTGTGAGCTCCTGTTTGTGAAAAAGGAGGAATCAAGGCCAAATGAAAACCCCAAATAAGGAGTCACAGCTTATTCTACAGATCAGACATATTACGTAATTGTATCCAACAATTCTATCCACACATTCAGATGTGAACACAGCCATTAACTGGTGACTCCCTTTTGTGTATAGTTCCTCCCCCTACCCTAAAAAAGTATTGGGTTTTTCTTTTGGTGACTAAAACAAGCACATCAAACAATATAGAACTTCATCTGAATAATACAGATGTGAAAACTTCATCTACTGTAAGATCTTACGCAGCTGGCGTTCCATTACTTACTACGTACTCATTTCCCTTTAGACAATGTATTTAATTTTCTTGATTTACCCTCATCATTTCTTGATGATGTTCCAATCAATTTTAAATTAATAGACTGCCTTCATTTCAAATAAGCCAACTACCCTTTAGTAACATGTTGTAAACACTACAAAAGACAGATTATGTTTGATGATGTATGCCAGCTCCTCCAATTTCAGTGTGTTTTATTTTGCTATTCTGAACTCAATCCAATTGTGTCTGGAATCGGGGGGGGGGGGGGGGAGGGTAGCTTAATTCAGGCTCAAAATAATTCCACAACTAACCAATCATTAGTATGTACCAAAAGTCTGTAACTATGTGAAAATTAATACCATCCATGTTACGGGGGTCAGAGTCAATTTAGTATTTGTGGAACAATACTAAAACAAAACATGTAAACCAGAGCTGGATTAACCATTAAGCAAAATAAGCATGTGCTTAGGGCATCAAGGGGAGGGGGCACCACAGAATTTTCCCATTGCCTGTTTAGTGCATCAATAAAAAATGTAAAAACAAGATTCAGTCATGCTAAACTTTATAAAATAATGGTAAAATACAATATTGAGTGTGCCTTTCCAAATGCAGACATTTGCTTTTGTATATTTTTAACATTAATGATCACAAATGACTTAGCTGAGTGTTCATTTTCTCAGCTGAAATATATTAAAAATCCCAACAGAACAACTATGCAACAAGGCAGGCTGGATGCCTTATCTCTACCAAGTATAGAAGCAGATGTGCTACGTAAGATTAGTTTTCAGGACCTGATCAAAGACTTTGCAATTAGAAGAAGTAAGAAAAAATTTCAAATATAAAGTGGATGTATACAAAAATAAACATTATTTTCCATCTTACTGTAGGTTTTGATTCACTTCCAGAAATAAAATTTTATTTTCCGGCTCATAATTGTTTATATTTTGAATTAGATATATAAGGGGGCACTAAAATATTTTAAGTGCTTTATGGCCTCTAATGTCTTAAAAAACCCAAAATATTTCCTTTCTATTTGGCCCAAAGGGTTCTTAGAATGGCTTACTAATCAATGATAACAGCAGTCTCTGCCCTCAGGCTTGCTACTTAAAAGAATGCACAAAAGGAGAAACGGGATGCTAAGGAAGAGGGAAAATGCAAATTTACTCTGCAATTCTTAAAGTAAAAAGTGTGCAATGGCATTGATATATAAAAAGTAACAGTAAGCTTGTACTTTAATTTTGTCTTCTAGTAACTATTTCATCTTAAGCACTCTTGTGGTAAACACAAAGGATGATCAATATCCCTTCCAGATTGTCATAGGCCATACTTTACGCTGTAGTGTTTCTATCAACACTTGAACATAAATGCCCAATTGCTGGGATGATTGCTGACAGACTAACAGTTACAGGTTGCTCTCCACTTGTACCAGTTACTATAAATATCAGCACAATGGCATGGGGTTTTGTTTTTCAGTTTTAAAAAAATAGAGTAGTGAAGCTTAATAGGGGAGTTCGCTATTGGCGTAACACTTTCAGGCTCAAAGATACTCATCTCTACTATTTCTGATACATGATTTGCCAGTCCTTTGGAGACATTCAAATATTGACGCATCCAAGTCACCTTTCTTCCCTTGTTAACAAGCAGCTGTTGTGTGTGGAGTGTTTGGGGGCTTGTTGGTTTGTTTAATGCTTCCGATTTGTCAAGACCTGACGAACAGGATGGTTTTTACAGAGTGTACCATTTTCACTCCTTCAGGAGACTACAAGGCCACATGAAACCAGGCTAGTTATTAATTTTTAATGGCAACTTCCTTGGTTCACGACAGGAACATCTCTCTCTCTGTGTACTATTTGTACTGAAGAAAAAACTTTGTAAGGAAAGAAAGGAAAACAGCATTCATACGAGTAATTTTCCAAACTGTCAAGTAACCCTCTCCACACTGACTTCTCCGCCAAGAAACCCTGCACACTGAAGATGATCCAGGAGATGTTCTACAATGCGCAAGCCATGCCTGTTGTGTCTCACCATCCCTCAGCTCAACATTCTCCTGCTCGTCAATGACATCCTCTTTTCTTTTTCACTCAGGAACTCTGGGGCTCCACAAAAGAAAGTTTGAAACCCACTTGCACCAATGACAAGATTTAAGAGGATCAGTTGCCAGTCTATTGCTCAAAAGTTTCTCTTTTAGCTTTGGCATGGCTTGGTCACTCACAGTAGATGGTAACTAACAGGCAGCAAATGGCACAGTCCACCTTTGCTGTTCGGACGGTCAACTCACCTACAGGGTGAAAGGGAGCTGGGGAGGTTATGGGAAGAGGGGGCTTTGGGAATGTTTTGGTAGTGCCTGAACACTGCACCAGTCGTAAACAAACTGAACAGACTCTTCTTCGCCAAACCGTTACTAGGCATTAAAAGTATAGGCCATATATAAAATTTTAAAAATATATACAAAGAAATTTTTAAAAATATATACAAAGAAATTTTTAAAAATATATACAAAGAAACAGCCATATAAAATATTTAATATCAAGGATTTTCATTGGAGTTTACTGAACAGACTATTCAGTTTTACCAATCTCAAGTTGAAATGTCAAAAATTGGGTGTTTCATGTACTTCTAATGGATTCTGTCAGTATTCAGATACCAAATTCTATTTACTCCTAAAGCAAATGTTACTCAGCATATGACAAAAATGCCAAACTAACTGGATTAGGAATTCAGCTCTTCTGACTGCCCATACAGCAAAGATAAAGCTAATTCTGTCTGTAACAACGATCATATGATTTTACCAACATGGATGTTCCACATATTTTGAATGACGTGTTAACAGTATTAATATTCACTAGAGAAGCAGCATATTGAGCAATGATTGAAACCATTCTCCTTATGTTCGTGTCCCAATACCAAATCTAAGGAGAGAGAGTTCTATAGTGCTTACAGCCCATTTCTAAACACTTTAAGAGCCGAATCCCACACATGTTGATTAAGCAGTACCTCCCAGCAAGTTCAATTGGCTTGCTCCAAAGCAATCATGCAGAGAGCAGCCTCTGAAGCATCTGAAGCAAAACCCCCAAAGGGCTAAAGTAGCCTCTACATGAGCAATGCAAAGTCATATACACTGGGGGCTTACTATGGCAGTGGCTGGGTATTTCTTTTTTTAGAAGCTTTGGGGGAGGGGGTTGCGTGTGTGTCTTTGAAAAAGAGAGACACACCATGGCAAATCTCCCTCGACCAAAATCATTTTTAAAATTTCCAGTTTCTATGCTGTTTTAGTAATTGTATTCAGAGGGACATTTTGTATTCCTTTATATGCTATTGATTGTGTGGGGTTTGGGGGGGGGAAGGAACCCTTGTTTTGAAAAGTGGCATAAAAGTTTTTAAAAGTGTGTGTGTGGAGGGCTTCAAACTGCAGCCCCTAAAACCAGGCAGCAATATGGCCTCCTCCAATTTGCTACCACCAAACCAGGGGTGACATATTGACTGGGGAAACCCAGCCAGATGGGCGGGGTATAAATAATGAATTATTATTATTATTGGGGGTGACCATTTTGGCTTTACAAATAATACAAATAATGAAAGGGACACACAACTCATATGCTTACTCATAAGTAAATTCCACTGTGTTCAGTTACATTTCTTCATGGGTAAACATGCTCAAGATTTCACCAACAATATCCAGAATAGTCCGATTTTTTGAGTTGCCTTTGCATCCACCTTGGAAATAAACTGAAACTGCTCCTCTGCAGCAGTAGTGCTGTGACAAGCCACTAATTTCACAAACAAGTACAGTGGTACCTCGGGTTAAGAACTTAATTCTTTCTGGAGGTCCGGTCTTACCCTGAAACTGTTCTTAACCTGAGGTACCACTTTAGCTAATGGGGCCTCCCACTGCCGCCATGCTGCCACCTCACAATTTCTGTTCTCACCCTGAAGCAAAGTTCTTAACCTGAGGTACTATTTCTGGGTTAGCAGAGTCTGTAACCTGAAGCGTCTGTAACCTGAAGTGTCAGTAACCCGAGGTACCGCTATATTCCACAGAAAAGAAATGCACCTAAGCTGATTAAAATAAAAATGTGACCCAAGGAAAGAAGAAAGGGACATCCCTACAATGGGATTTAGTACAACCCATTCCTATCTGGTATCATATTTACAGCAGCAACAACAAAAGCCATGCTAACACCAGCGGCCTTGATTGGGATTCGATCTGACTGTTTTGGTACAAAGCCCATCTCCAGTGCTTTCAAGTCAAACACTGACAACTGTCAATAATAGCTGATCTTGTCCACATCTGCCATCTGCAATGCAAGGCAGTATAATCTATATAAAGGAATGAGAAGGAATTGAAAATACTTTATAGCTGTTCAGCTTATGGGAATAAAAAAAGCATCTAAAATCAATGTCATTTCCCAAGTGCAGCCTATTATCAGAGGCCGTTAAAGTATGGTATTTACTCGAGCTCAGCTGAAATTTTTCAGAAGACTTTTTTTCTGAAGAAGAAAAAATATGGTAATTTTTGTTTTACTCACCCTCCCTGTCCCCGTAGAAAAAGAAGCCCCGTCTGCAGTATTTTCTCTACAAGTTCACCACCATTTTTTATAGTAACTGCCACTTCTGGCCCTCCCTAACACACACACACACACACACACACACACGCACGCACACACCCCTCAGGACTACACTAGGCAGTGTGGCAAGTGCAAAATTGTGGATAGGCTGCCAACACGGCTGTTCCTGCCACTTGCACCAGCAGCAACACAAGAAAACGGTTAGGGAAAGAAGCTGGCTACTCTCACAGCTAACAGTGAGTCCCACCCCAGAGAATCCAACGGAAGAGCTCACTTTGCCTTGGAGAAGTTCAATGAAAGGTTTTCCTCAGTCTCTTGGCCCACAAGTAGGGTGCATAATCTGAAGAGGTAGGTCATTTGGACATAGGTTTCATAGGTGTTAAACAAGGATTAAAAAGTGCATAAAACCACATTAATACAGGGCACTTGAATGGAAATAAAAATGAATCATTTTTGCAATGACTGTCGGAGCAAAGCCATAGGATGAAAAATAATGATTTCTGGTTTACAATACTGTATGGGCATTTTCATCTGCTATTGTTTGAACAAGTGGTTCTCTAAGCAGTCAAGCAACTGGGCATTCAACAAAAATCCACAGTGGAAACATTTAAGTTCTGTAAATCTGTCATGCTCAAGTGGTTGCTAGTTTTCAGTACAACTGTACTTGACACTCTTTACCTGAAGCTTCAGAGATTAAAATAAAAGCACCACAGCAGCAACATTCAAAAAAGGTCGCTTTACACATATATTGTCTTTTTTATTTATTGTATTGTTCTCCTCTGACCACCTTAGAAATATATTACGGCGCTGTCTCTCAAGATGCCATCGTTACAGCTCAGGCATTCATTTTAATGGGCTGGGAGAGTGGGTGCTTTGAGGATCAAACTGCCATGGCTTCTATTATCAGATGTCTTCCTGCCATTCACTAGCTGTGCAAGATGTGATCAGGCCCGGTTTCAAAGACTCGCTCCACTGATTATAGACAGTCTTACGTTTCTGAGAGTTGTAGTTCTGGCAGAGAAAATCCAAGGTTGAATCCCTGCTGACAACTGTCATGCCTGCCTGTCACCCCCAGGCAGTGCGCAAAACATTCTGGGTGTGAATTTGGGCTGCTCTTCTCTTCTAGGCTGAAACATGTGCAGAAACCCGACTGAAACATTTTGCAGGGGATTGTCTATTTTTACAAAGAATGTTATTTCACAGTTGTATCCTGCTTCGAGTCCCAGGATAAGTGGATTAAAAAAATAAATAAAATAAAAATAAAATGCATTTGAGAAGTTCCAAGTAACAACACAGGATTAATCTCCATATATGGAGATACAAGTCACTCCCTTGGAAAACAGTACACAGATTACACTTACAGCTTATTTACATCCTTATTACATTTAAATCTTAGTTTAGTTATTAGAAGGAGCCTGGGTAACTAAGACTAAAGTCCCTCCAATCCAAGTCCCCATTTCAAACAAACAAACAAACAAACAATAAAAAAATATTATTTATACCCCGCCCATCTGGCTGGGTTTCCCAATCATGTGCAGATGTCTCTGGAAAGTTCATAGGACAATAGTCCCCCATTGTTTGTTCCTGGTGTCTGATATTGACACATACTGATTCTTATGGTGGCTCCATTTAGCCATCATGGCTAATGACTACTGCTGGTTGGTGGGAGGGGGGTGTAATTGTGAGGATGTCAGTTTGCACAACATTTGTACCTTCCAGACCACTTTCTGGCAGTGTCCCTTGAGAATACAGAACTTGGCATCTTTAATCTTGACAGTACAGATTCATTTGTGTGCGTGTTTCGAAAGACTACAAAATGGCATAGAAATTGTAGGATTGTTGACATCAGGTCGCTAGATTAGCTGAACTTCCAGCTCTACATTCCTGTGTTTCTTCACCATAATAACTGGAGCTTTTCCCATTCTTTTTTAAGGAAAGGTCAGAGGGGTTTACGTCGTCCTCACACTTTGTTACTAGTTATGCTCAGCAACCTATTACACAGTCGCTGAGAATTCTCTGATTCGATTTACAAAGTAAAATGTCAAACTGGCACATTAGTTCATGTGTGCGTTTTACTCTTAATGGGAGAACACCCAACATTCCCAGGTAGTCTGCTTTGGAGCCCCGTTTGGCCAGAGTTCTGCCTTAAAAAATGAAAGGTGCTATTCAGGTAAAATAATAACAAAAGGAGTATCCTACACACTCTGCAGTTTTACTTGCAAGTAAAAGCGTCAACCAGCATGTTTTGGAGGAGATGGAAACCAGGCAGTGCTATTTAATGAGCACATTTATTATAATAGGCGCACTTAGCTTAAGAAAATAGATGTTGCAGGAAAAAAGCCCACTGCTTCAAAAACCACCAAGAACAGCCCCCCCCCCAAACCCCATAGGTACTTGACATAATTGCAACAAAGCTCAAAGTACCTTAATTTTACAGTTATGATATATAGCAATGCAATATGTGTAAGTTTCACTCAAAGTGAAACAAAGACAGCCAATATTGCTAGCTCTTGTCTTTCGCCACTTCTGTTTCATCTGTGCAAATGACAGAGTAAATTAAGCCTCTCTGTTTAGAATGTGCTTTATCTTCCAAAGGTTGATCATTATATTGCTTTTCAGAAATTTAAGATTTAAAAAACTGTATTCATGTTAAATCAGCTTTCTAATCTGTGCCACACAATCTCATATTGCACTGGTTTATAACCAGTTCTTAGCCTAGTTCAGGTGCATTTGCAGAATGAAGTAAGATCTAACAATGCAACCTTAATATAAATGTTGACAAATGCTGACACAAGTTGTCAAGAACCATTTCAATGACTGACAATGCAAATAACCATGGCTATCTAAGTCCCGTGCAGCACTTCACTTTTATTAAGAATAGCAATGCACAGATATGGCATCGCAGTGGGGAGGGGAACAGATCCCCCAATAGCCAACAAGAAGAGAAGAAAAGAAAAGAAGTGAAGGATGATACCGACATATATTGAGGGAGGGCCATAGAAGATACCTATGTATACCTACTGATGGTACAGTTAAGGAAGGAGAATGTCGACCTGGAGGAGGTCAATCCACTCCAGGTTCCCTTGCTCTTGCCTCCCAGCAGAAATGGGTGAAATGACAACAGCTGATTAGAAAAGAGTTTTTCATGGGTATCTGGACGGCAGAGAGAAGGGGTAATTCAGGCGTGCGGATCTGCCCAATATTATTTATGAAGCTTTCCCCTTCCCACATCATCTTTTATTTTCGCAGTGCTTCGTTCAAGAGAACAGTATCACTGTGAACCTTGCCAACTCCTCAAAAGGGCTGGGGACGATTTTTTTTTCATTCATCTAAACTGGTCTACTTGCATATACAGTGGTACCTTGGTTCTCAAATGCCTTGGTACTCAAACAACTTGGAATCCAAACACAGCAAACCCGGAAGTCAGTGTTCCGGTTTGCAAACCTTTTTCGGAAGCCGAATGTGCTCCGTTTTGAGTGTTCTGCTACCGATTTGAGTGTCACACTTCTGTTTTGAGTGTTACAATGAGGTCTGTTTTTGTTATTTATTTTGTGTTTTTGCTTTTGCGGCTCTTTTCATTTTGTTTTTGTGACTGTGTAGAACCCAGTTCAGCTACTGATTGATTGATTGATTGTGTGACTGCAGTACACTGTTTACTGCTTTCATTTTATGGATCAATGGTCTCGTTAGATAGTAAAATTCATGTTAAATTGCTGTTTTAGGGCTTGTTTTTAAAAGTCTGGAACAGATGAATCCATTTTGCATTACTTTCTATGGGAATGTGCACCTTGGTTTTGGAACGGACTTCCAGAATGGATTAAGTTTGAGAACCAAGGTACATATGTTTTTGCTTTCCCAGCAGCATTCCCCGACAGATACAGCAGCCATCTTGAAACAGTGGCAGGTACAAATCAAATCAAAGCTCCATAAAACACAGTGCCTTGTGAAAATTCCAGAAGGGTGGTCAAGGGTGAGGAATTCTTTACTTCTGCAGAATGGGGTCTCTTTGAGATAGCAGCCCTAAGAACAGAGGTGCAAACTTGAATAATATATTGAGGGGCAAGTGAGCCCTAACCTTCATAATCAATCACATGATGTGGTGCACATACACAATTTGAATGGCAATGCCCATCAACTGGGGGGGGGGGCTGGCACCCTTAAATATTTTATTGGGGGGGCAAAGACCCCTTGACCCTAGGCGTTGGCTCCTATACCTAAAAGTCTTGGTAGATTTTAACAAACCAAATGCTAAACTCAATGAAACAGATGCTTTATCCCAATTTCAGTTATTGCATTTTTAGTATTAGATTTATCAAACAGAAAATTAAAAACCTATGGCATAAAGGGGGGGGGGAAAATAGTGACGCATTTGGAAGGCAAAAGAAAATTCTACCACACCTTTGTGCACAATGTGCACAATATGGGCAAAATCCACCAGAAGAATGCTCGGTTGACAATCTGCACCTTTCTTACGCAGGTAAACTTTCACAGAACAGGTATGCTCTTGGAAAGAATAATGCAAAGTTCTTAAATGCCTCTGCAAACTTCAGATGCTTAATTGAAGTCAAGCAGCCAAAGGCCTATGAAGATTTGGCTTTAAATGCTAAAGCACTGCCGCACTAGGTATTTAAATTTGTGTGTGATGCTTACCTGTATGGATACAAACATGAGTGAGCAGCAGGGAGTCTGCTATTATAAGAAAGGAGGGCATAAAACATAAGCATCACAAAATCAAGAGGCAAATGAAGGCGCTCGACTCTCCCTTTAATAGAACTAGAGAAAACAGATTGTGTTCATCTTGCTTGGGGCCAACAACCACATTGTGTGGAATTCAGCCAGTCTCTATCACAAGGCTCACTTAGGAGGTTTGCTATGTTAAGGAATGAAGCAGATGGAATATTTTCTTCCAAGAAGATAATTCTGGAGAAAACTGTTAGAAGTACTGGGGAAAAGTTTTTAGCTTAATCTGCTATTTCAGGAGATTAAAGCAGGGGGGGGAGGGGGTAGCAAAAGAGAGATAGAAGAGCCAAATAAAAACAATTTTGCCGAAACAGAAATATTCTAATGGAAAACAAACATTTGAAGTGCTTGCTGCCAGCATTGTAAACTCTAGCTGAAATAAATACAGCTCCTGCATTTTGCTTGGGACCTGAATCTTACATAAGGAGGTCCACAGGTTTTCACACAGGGACAAATGAAGACTAATAGAGGCCCTAACTCAGGCATTGGCAAACCCGGCCCTTCAGATGTTTTGGGACCAGAACTCCCATCATCCCTAGCTAACAGGACCAGTGGTCAGGGATGATGGGAATTGTAGTTCCAAAACACCTGGAGGGCCGAGTTTGCCTATGCCTGCCCTAAAGCACTGAAAAGTTATCCTGCCTTCCAATATTTAATACAAAATAAAAACAAAATTAAAATTTATTTTTTTGAAATGACACAAAACTTACATGTATGCTGAAATGTACATGCATGTTTGTTTGTCATGTATTTGTTTGAGAAATCCTAAACACAAAATCAATTGCATAATAATAATTGACAAAACGAAGTAAAAGATAAAATAATAAAAAGGACTGTGGGAGCAAACAAACACTGAGCAAGTATAAAAATATATATAGTGGTACCTCGGGTTACAGACGCTTCATGTTACAGACGCTTCAGGTTACAGACTCCGCTAACCCAGAAATAGTACCTCAGGTTAAGAACTTTACCTCAGGATGATAACAGTAATTGAGCGGTGGTGGCGCAGCGGGAGGCCCCATTAGCTAAAGTGGTACCTCGGGTTAAGAACAGTTTCAGGTTAAGAATGGACCTCCAGAACAAATTAAGTTCTTAACTCGAGGTACCACTGTACAGTAATCTTCAGGGATCCTATTGGATATAGACATAGGTCATAAAATCAAAATAAAATTATCGGTTCTACAATGACCTTTGAGTACTTTTAATTTAAATGTTAACATTTCTCAACAATGTGATATACCTTACCGTTCTGTACCAACAATTCAATTAAGCTCGAGCCATATCCCAAATCTTACAATTGTGTGTTGTGCAATGGCCATTAAATGCCCAATTACCTCCCTAACGCAGGATCTAAAAAGTACCTGTGCACATGCCTACAATGGACCTCAGGTTTCCCTAACTTAAGGTTGGTGGGGAATATTAATTGCTCAAGGGGAGGGAGCAACAACACGCAGCCCAAAGATATCCCATCAAGCACTGCCCACTAGTGTAGATGAGAAACACTGGGATACGATTGCAAAGACATAAAATTGAGAGTGCTCATGTGTGAACATAATAATAATAATAATAATAATAATAATAATAATAATAATAATAATAATAAATTTTATTTATATCCCGCCCTCCCCAGCCGAAGCCGGGCTCAGGGCGGCTAACAACAATAAAAGTGACCCATGAACAAACAAATGCCCACACATGTGTAGATGGATATAATCATGCAATAATTGTTCATCTTTTTAGAGAAACTGGTAAAAAATTGTCAACATCAAGGAGAAGGACAGTAAAAAAACAGTCATGTGAATAAGCTCCAAATCAGGATTTTCAGAAAATTCCAATCCTAGCAGCAGCTCATCTCCTGAAGAACACAGAGAGACAGGAATGTCTACAACCGGTTCTGTGACAAATCTATCTCACATCTGTGCCCTATTCAAGGTGCTACTGTTAACCTTTAAAGCTCCACGGTCTTGAGACAACATGCTTTATGGCCTGTCTTTCACTTTACAAACCCCTCACACCAGTTGCACTCATCAAATCAACTCTGTTCCATATTACCTCACTACATGAAATCATCAGCAACTAAGGGAAGAGTTTTTACAATCACTCTGAGGATCCTGAATGACCTCAGAGTGTGATCAAATATTGTTTGTCCTTGATGGCATTCTGGAGGAGTTACAAAACTCATCTATTCCATCTAACCCTGGGGAGCTGGATATGATAACCGTGCGATATAGTTTTCATTTGCCAACTGTGGATTTGTGTGTGTTGTGGTTCAAATGGAATTATTATTGTATTTTTATATTCTATGTCTTTTAAGTACTGGGTCTGGATTTCTTTTTCTTTTTTTATTCTAACCCATTTTTGGTTCAGGAAAACTGATATGTCATGATTTAATATAAAAAGAGAGAGACTGGGATTATGTCTGCACAGAGGGAAACTTGGACCTTTTGACTACATTTTGTGCCTGTGTAGAAGAGCGGAATTCTAAATATAAATAATAGCACATATTTGGAATTCTGCTCATCTGATAATCAAACATCCAGAGTAAATATTTCATAATGACCAAACAGTTCTGTTCTTTAATGCTAGGTTAACACAAACAACATCAGTTGTTACAGTTAAACACTTAGTTATATACAAGTGTTTTGCATCAATGGAAAGCCAGGTAGCACTTTTTAGTTTTCTGTTTTAGTACCACCAAATCTGGCTGAATGGGGAACTTTAAATATTCACCGCCTTAGCAGCACTTAAAATTTAGATTGCAATATCAACAAAATTGCCCAACAAAAGCTACGGCTAACCCAAATAATGGATGCTTACAATGATCTGATGTTCATGTCACAAGGCTTTAGTTAGAATAGCATATCAAAAATTCCAGAATGAACAGCAAGGAGAGGATCAAGTTGAGAGCTAGTTGAAGAGCATGAGCAGCTAGTTGAAAGTAGTGCAAATCTCTAGTTAGTCACCAACTCACTAGTTAGCCTTAGGCAAGGGCAAGGCCCCAGATCTCAACCTCGGCACCATTCTGCAATCCTATGCACGTGTAATTGGAGAAAACCCCCACTGACCACTGTGGGACTTACTGTGCTGCTTCAAAAAACAAACAAACAACAACTTAGTGAAACCAGCAACATCGCTTAAAAAAAAATCACTCTGGGGATCAGGGGGGGGGGTGACAAAAGGAAAGGCAATGAGCAGAGTTCCAGAACCAAGGCAACACCACAAATGTATATATGCCAGTCTCATCTTAAAAAGTGGTGGGAAAACCTCCCCAGAAGATTCTAACATTAAATGCTGATTATCTGTATGACACAATGGTAAAAGGATGAATTAATAGCACATAACTGAAGAGGGTCAACATAGGTGAAAAGGCCTTAAGAGAGCTTCATAAAGAAGTATACTTGAACAGGCAAAAAAGAAAGAAGCAGGGGGGGAAAGCCTACTAAAATTCACATTATGTAAATACTAATCAGTTTTGTCCTGCTGTCATTTCTTTTTTCATTGAGGGGAGAAAAAAAGAAAGAAAGAACCTGAAAGGATTAGATCAATGAAAATCAGATTTTTAACATTAAGTTTCAGTAATCTGGTTACGAAGCTTTTAGTGATATTGTAATTATTCTGAAGTCTCGAACAGATGTTTCTACTGAATGTATTCCACAGAGGATACCAGATCAGCAAAGGCAAGAAACGCAAACCTTATGTGTGCCCAAAATTATTTCAGTTTATTAGAAAATTAAGACTGAAAAAGGAACCCAGCCGGGCAGTACAAACATAAAGCTGATGATCAGGAGCAGCATGTAGGATATAAACACACAGTCCCCAAATATCTTAACCGGCTTCTGCAGTCAGAAGGAATCCTGGAGCGAGGCCAGTGTCCATGTACGTCTGAACCATGGTTATGGGCAGCACAGAAAGAACAAGGGGAAACCACACTTTTAGTTATTTATTGCATTTATGTACCATCTTTTCCTCCACAGAAGTCAGGATGGTGTATGTGGTTCTCCCCTTCCCATTAAATCCTCACAACAACCCTGTGAGGTAGGGTTAGGCTGAAGAAGAAGAAGAGGAGTTTGGATTTGATATCCTGCTTTATCACTACCCTAGGGAGTCTCAAAGCAGCTAACATTCTCCTTTCCCTTCCTCCCCCACAACAAACACTCTGTGAGGTGAGTGGGGCTGAGAGACTTCAAAGAAGTGTGACTGGCCCAGGGTCACCCAGCAGCTGCATGTGGAGGAGCGGAGACACGAACCCAGTTCACCAGATTACGAGTCTATCGCTCTTAACCACTACACTGTCAGCATCGCCCTTGAGCCAGTGCCACCAACTGGACTCATCCACTCAGCCCCGACTGGGCTAGGCGAGCTGGGTAGCACTTCCAGAGACCACCTTCTGCACAGGAACAGGTCAAAGTGCTGTGGACTCACAGCTTAGAGTTGTGAGCACCGGATTCACTTCCACAAGTAGACAGTCGTCGCACAGCAGAGTATAGCAGAGTCTAGCAGAGTATATAAACAACTTGGAGAGCAGCTCTGTAGAATATCTTCTTTATTCTACAACTACAACTATAATACAACTATATACAGAGCTAAATAGGTCTAAGCATAAATGAATGCTGAACCGCACTGAGTGTCTGCAGCTGCTCTTAGCAGCAACCTTATCTAAACACAGAATCTCTCTCTAACACACTCTCTCTCCGACACACTGACTGACTCTTTGATGTGGTGCTGGAGCAGAATAAGTAGAGAGCAGAACACGCCTCCTCCTCTCTGGAGAATAAGCAGACTCCTCAGGAGATTCTTGGATATGGGAGGGGTGAAATCTCCTCATACACCACACTGGCTGAGAGGTACTGACTGCTCCAAGGTCACCCACAGAGCTTCATGGCTGACTGGAGATTCAAATCCTGGATTCCCAGGTCATCTCTCTCTACCCTATAGAGGGAGATGGAGGGGTTGGAAGAAGGCCCATGCAAGCCTATAGCTTGCTTCCAAACTCGTAACTTTTCCTCTTATGCAAACACAGAAAATAAGGTGTCCACACATGAGACCCTTCACTAGATTTGGTGCGCACAGTCCCAAAGCTGAGGCTGCATGCATGCATTATGTTCCTTACTGGCAGGGCTTTTTTTCAGCCGGAACTCACAGGAATTTCGTTTCGGCACCTCTCAGGTGGACACCATTGCAGTTAAAAGAGAACAAGGGAGGCATTCGTGATGAGTTCTGGAATCTTTTTTTATAGAAAAATAGCATTGCTTGCTGGTTTGGAACACTTAATGCCCTGCAAAAGTCAGTCTTGGTAGTGCGCTGCATCTGTTTCGGATGAACAAGACTGAATTGATTCAACCTCCTCAGCCTCCCCTTCTGACTGAAAGGCAGCATATGAGATTCTGCAGTTTAGTACCCACTGTACTTGCCATAGCATTTTCAGAATGCAAGCAACGGATCAATTAGGCTTTCTTCCATGCAACGGCACACAAAATGCTTTGCATTTAATCATCAAAGGACTCTCCACACACAAAAAGGTGTAAGGCAGAGGTTTATCACATGGGGCATGGCTGTGCTTCGATGTCAGTCTTCTAGGCAAACTAAGTAGTTCTCAAACTGTGGTCTGTGAGATCCATTCTGGTGGTCTATGGAAAGGTCACAGAACAGTCAATAATATATATACTTGGTGCTGCACCTTCTGATGATGACAGAAATTGTGGCCATTTTTACCAGGGCTGGATTACTGAATAGGTTAAAAGGGCCCCAACCCAGGGCACATGATTTTCATCACAAGGCACTGGTGATGTTTATGGTTTTTTGTCCCTTAAAATACACCAGTTAAAGGGGCTCTTCTCAGTGGCATGGTTTACACACCACAATTTTCATGATATGGTATTGTTTTTGACAGTGGTGATGCTTTTTGTTGTTGCTTTCCCATATTTAAGCCAGAAACAAAGCCTGTGTGTTGTCTAAACTGGTATCAACCACCCTGCTACATTGCATATGTAGTTTAACTTGATTAATTTTATCAGCTGTGCAAGTGGAGTTTTAACATGATACATTTTATCAGCTAGCCTGTGCTTATGGTTCACAATGGAATCAATTCAGCAAAACTATATGTATTGCTTTTATTAGTCATAGTTTTGTCTACTGTGAGCTCATTTGAGTTTAATTTGGTAGAGTTTCCATATCATGGGATGATATTTTTCTACCAGCGCTTGTGTCTGGAAAGTTCTGGGCACTTACCATGTAATCCTATTCTTCTGAGTAAACATCTAGGTCTCTTGACACCCAGGGAGACTTGCTCTTGGTTATGTGTGTATAAGATTGCAGGGTTCAGTCTTCAAATAACTGATATTCCTTAGTATCCTTAAGTGTGTATAGTCTACTTTCTGCAGTGCAAAAGCCAAGTAGTATCCATGAAGGGAGGTTTTGGATTATTCTCCTGGGTAGTATAAAAGCTATATTCAGTTGTGAACATGTGCCACTTAATTTTCATAGCAACCAATTAGTATGCATGATTGTTCAGGAAATATATGCATTAGAACCTTGGAAATTTGATTTAAATTGACTATTTAGATCAATCCGCCCCGCACATAACAGCTACTGATAGAGTTAGAGGCCTGATAAAATATTCTTTGCAGGTAGTATTTCTCCACTGCTGTCCAGAAAGGAAGTAGTGCTTCTACCCTGGATAACAATAACTGTCAGCAAAACAAGATGCAGCAGACTGGCACACCTTATTTCAACAAATGTATGCTTTATCAAGGAGTATAGAATTTTCCTCAGTATTCCACATTATTTACTGAAGAACAGAAACACACACACACACACACACACACACACACACACACACAGCTTTTTACTGAAAGCCAGACTTTCCACAAATTCCCTCTGGAATGCAAGACAGTAGCAAGAACTAAAATGAAGGGAGCTATTACAAATACTTCACTTAGTGTTTTCAGTGACTGAAAAGAAAAAAAGAAAAGGGAAAAAACCCACACAGACTAAACCACCAAACTTAACTTTTAAAAGCTTTTTGGATATTCAGACCAAGGATGCACAATCTCTTGGGGATATAAAAAAACACATCATTCAGAAGTAAACGAGTATCACTACGCAACCATCACAGCTTTTCTGAACACTTCACAGACATTCCAGTCCACTTGTGAACACCTAAATCCATGAATCAACCAACTACAAAATGTATCGCAAAATATACAGATCAATTAAAATGTATCAGAAAGCATTTTTTAAAAATATAGCTGAAAAAACCATAAATATGCATCTGTTGTTGTTTTTTTTAGGTTATAAATTACCATAAATTACTAATTATATAAAGTCACAAATAACTGAACTGGAACCTGTAAAAATTACTATGCTGAGGTGCATATAGATCCTTGGGATAAATAAAATAAGAGGCTTATGGGAATGATCTCCTTCTTCCTTCCAATACAATATGGTTACACCACTGGTGTCGTCTGGGCCACAATATAACCGCAGACTATGTTGTGTTTAATCTGGGTTTTTTCGTTGGTTTAGCCATGCCTAAGGCTGCAACCCCATGCACGCTTTTCTAGGAATAAACTTCAATCAACACAATTGGGGTTAATTTCCAAGTAATCATGTACTGGATTGTGCTGCAACTCTCTGTTGGGTGGTGGAAAATTTGTTTAAGCCTTGCTTCCTAGTGAATTGGCAACTCAGGCCCAATAGCTATGAATCATAGCAGGAATGATTTGTGACAGATCACATGTTGGCAGAAACTTCTATTGTGAGTCCAGCTATTTTGATTAATATGAGCAGGCCCAAGTGGACAGGGGTGTGACCAAAAGAAGAGGAACTTTTCTGATAACAGGCTCTCTCTCCAGCTTCTGAAATGCAATACACATCAGAGTTGGGAAGCTAAGGAGAAGAGAAGAAAAAATGGTCTGAGCCCGATTTTGCAGTTGTAAGCTGGGAAGAAGCAGTTTGAATATATTTCACTAGAGGTAGCTTAATTGTGCTGTGGGCAGTCCCATCCAGGTAGCTAAAACAATGGTTCTTTAGGAACCAATAGCTCGGCTAGCTGTTTCTAAAGCCTAGTTGCTTCCATTGTTTATATTTGTAAATAAAATGTGTCTTAGTGGTATCTCATCCAAAGCAAACTAAACCCTCCAGTCCGGCATTGCTAATGGACTTCTTACCAATGAAGGATGTGGAGAACACTATGTTTATGTGCCAGCTAGTCATCATAGAAAAAACTGTTTAGAAACTGCTGCCTGCTTTTGCTTTTGTTCTTCCTTCCCTGTTCCTTGTCCCTTGTGTGTTGTGTTTTGTTAAGATTGTAAGCCTACGGATAGGGATTTGTCTTAATTTGATTGTATGTAAGCCACTCATTTTTGGCTGAAGAGTGGGGTGCAAATGCTTTAAATAAATAATATTAAATAAAAGAGTGTCCCCTTTGCTTAATGGGAAATCTTAATTCATCAAAGCAGATGTTTCAGAATAGTTGTTTTGCTTAGGTTTGCCCAATGACCTCCACCAACAGGAATGATCTTATTTAAGACCTGCAACAGAGATTGGGGAGAAGCTGGAAGGGGAGAGGTACCCCCGCCAAACTTCTGTAACCTCCAGTCCAGCACCTTCTCTTTTGAACTCTCTCACTTTAAAAGAGGGAGGGTGTGTCTCTACTGTGCTTCTACTGTCTCCTCTCTCTTGTTCATCTTCTGAGGGCAACACAGTGGGAAGGATTACACCCATAGTGTTGCCTAGAGAGAAAGAATGGACACCTGCTTCTGCCTACTCTCTGCTTTTTCCCTTTCTCTCTGAGCAGTATACCACAAAGGGTTGGCGATCTCACCTGAGTTCTCTCTATGAAACTGTTTATTCATTTATTGGATCTAGGGCCACATTCACCCCAGCCATCCCTCCAGGGATTGCATGGCAGCAATGGGGGTGGCCTGACCATTTCATACACTTGCTTTGCATGCCACAGGTCACATGCCAGACCCCTCTGGAAGACTCTGCCTGCTCCTGGGCATCCCCTTTCTAGAGTGGCACAGCAGTAAAGACTAGGAGCCATCCAGAGGCAGCAAAAGCAGGCAGTGGCTGCTCTTTGAAGAGTAGTTACCTCTGCCTCCTTATTCATCACCTTTCTCTTGACAGTATGATGGGAAGGACTGAGTTCACAGGGCCGCAAGCCACAGGGGAGTGAGAGGATGAGGTGGATGCTCCGTAATGTATGTTGTACCACTAAGGTTACAAGTGAATGGGTAGAGGCTCTGGCTTTCTTCTGCCTATGCCTAGAGGGGATGAGCTGGAGAACGAAGGTAGAGAAGCAGACAGCACTTTCTCTAGCTTGCCTGAGCTCAAGAACCACAGCAGCAGGGCAGCAAGACAGGGCAGCAGTGCCCATTTTCTGCTACAGGGCAACAGGAGGAAGAAATAAGGTAAACTAAAAATAAAAAGGTCCAGGAGGAAGAAATAGCTGTTACTGGCTGATTACCTCTCCTCGCCAGCAATAGCTGCTAGTTTGGCTGCTGCTGCTTTCAAAAATAAGTGTCACAGTGAAAACTTTTTCTCCCTAAGGGGTGCTTAACCTAACCTGGTGTTTTGGCTCTCACACTGGGGAGGGCTGAGTGTGCAAAGTAGCATCCAGATGGAGGAGGCAGTGAGCTTTTGGTGTTACACAAGAGTAGGCTGCTCTTTTTAGGAGAAAGGTGTCTCCCCCCCCCCCCCATCACTAACCAAGGCATTTCTGTGATATGAACAGCATTACTGTTTGGATCAGAAGCCTGTCAAGTACCTAAAAGCTTGGTTGACTATAATGAAAGATACGTTCGTTTTTATTTGTTAAGTGGGATAGAATGCAAAAAAGGGGAACTATATGTATATGGAGAAAGTAAAATGTTCAGCGGGTATTTTGGCAGTGTACGAGCTACACAGAATTTATATAAACTGGAGCTCACAGGCTGCGGTGTCACGTGGGTGTATTTCTGTGTTCATACATAGGGATTAGGATATTCAGCAAAACTGCACTGTTCCTGAAAAACCACGAACACCCTTCACCCGCCCGCCATTTCCCCGTAGTGCCGGGAGGGGATCAAAGGGGGACGTTGCATCCGGGTCCCACTCACCTATCATAGCCTGCGGAGGAGGAGGAGGGGGCGCTCACATAGCCTGCCCTGTCCACATTCACAGCAATGTCAACCTTCAGGATACAACGCTCCCTGCAGGCCGCCGGAGCTGCAACCCGAATACTGCGCAGGCGAGGTGAGGCGCTTCTTGAGGCAGTGCACTCTGGGAAACGTAGTCTCCTTGCTTGCTCACTTCCCCGGCTTCGCCCTGCTAGTGTCTATAAATGTCTATAAATAGCACATAACAGGACGTCGCTACAGCAATAATACACAGCACACGCAAATATAGGTATCTGCCTTCCCGCCGCCGCTTTGTTGTGTTCAGTACCAGGAGACAGGAATAAAAGCGACGCTTGAGTCCCGCTGCAGGCGTTCAGGACCTCAACCTAAAGGGCGGGTGGGATAATTTGCCCTCAAGCTTTGTGAGGCGAGTGGGCGCGCTGAGCACGGCATTCCTCTACTGCTTCGTTCCACAGGCATATCCTATGACCTTTTGGCCTTTGCTTACCACGCTTTCACTAGCTTTATGAGGTGGAGAGAGAGGATGCGTATTTGGAGCAGGTGCGGCACATTCATAGAGCAGTTTTTACGCAGGTGTAAGTCCCGCTGGGTTCCACCACTCCCAAGAAATGTGTCAAAGGTGAATCAAGTGTGAACTGAAGTGTTGGAAAAGTAGCAATAACGAAGTGTGAGTTTAAAACACTTCCCAGGATATTTAAGCTGCAATCCTATACCTGGAAGTAAGCCCCGTTGAATTCTGAACAGACGTGTGTATTTATTACTATTGTTGATTTATTATCCACCTTCTAAACCACAGTCTCAAGGAGATTTACATATTGGATAATTAAAATCAGTTAAAAACACAAAAACAGAAAAGATATGCCTTGGTTAGTCCTATGGCAAATACAGCACAAACCTGTTACATATCTACTCAGAAGTAAGATTCAATGAATTCTATGATGCTCACTCCCAGGTAGCCTTTGGCCTTTTAAACTGTATGGGATGGTATTGTTTTTGTTTGTTAGAATGGTATGTATTGTTTTTATATTCAAACCGCCCTGTCATCCTTGGATGAAAGGCAGTACAGTATAGAAATGTAAATAAATAACTAAAGAAATGTACATAACCTAAGGCTGCAATCAACCCCATTTCTCTGGGAAGAAGATCTATGAAATTACGGTAAATGACACTTCTGAGTGATATTGCCGCCAAGTTACCAAATGAAATAATGTTTAGTTTTATCAAGTGGGTTCAGAGCACAAGTTACCAAAAATGATGGGAACTTTATAAAAAATTTAACATCATTGTACTAAAATCTAATACGATATGCCAGTCAAACAAAAGCAGTAAAACAGGCATAATGTGTAGGTGTGTGTAGGTGTGTGTGTGTGTGTGTACACACACATATTCCACAGAATGGAAGATGGCAGGATCCCCAACTACATGCTCTTCAGGCACCAGGCTCATTGGTGAATCAACTCTTACAAAGATGTCTGCAAATGAGACATGAATGCTGGCAACATCACCCCCACCATGCTTGCAGACAATCACAGTGCCGGGCGATAGACAGTCAAGTGGTTTATCCGCAGCAGTGATCAGAGGAGGAATGATATCTGGGAGGAGCAAAGAGCAGAAATGCTGTGATGCATCTGTATCAGCACAGCCGGAAGCCTTCAACTTTTCAGTTACAACAAAACATGTCTCTCCCATATCAGTCTCTACAGCCACAGCACACACTGTAACTCTCCAACAGTCTTCTGTTGACTTCACCCCTAAAAGGGCACTTATCTCCCGAGACAGACAGAAGTCAGCAATAGATAATACAGTATATATTCTGTCCCATGAGTTCCCACCTATGCAGTTGCTTTTGCAGGAGGGTAGAGTGATCAATTAAGATCCTTGGAAAGGAGTCCTGTTTATTTCAGTGGAGCACGCACAAGATTTCTGCACTGTCTGTATTATCAGCAATTCTATATGAAACAATGTTTTGGAAATAAAGGAAAAGAAAAATAATTCACAAGAGGTAATAGTGGAGGCGGGGTGGGGATGATGGAGAGGCACCCTCCTAATGGTGCAGCAATAAAACTGCTAGCACATTGCAATTCAGTGGTACCTCAGGTTACATACGCTTCAGGTTACAGACTCCACTAACCCAGAAATAGTGCTTTAGGTTAAGAACTTTGCTTCAGGATGAGAACAGAAATCGTGCTCCTGCGGTGCGGCAGCAGTGGGAGGTCCCATTAGCTAAAGTGGTGCTTCAGGTTAAGAACAGTTTCAGGTTAAGAACGGACCTCCGGAACGAATTAAGTACTTAACCCGAGGTACCACTGTAAACTTCTAGCACATTTGCAAAGCTAAGGGGGGACCACTCTTGTTTCAAAGTGGATCGGGGATCGCAAGTTGAGATTCTTGTATTGTAGGGGGTTGGACTAGATGACCGTCGGTTCCCTCCCAACCATAGCTGTCAACTTTTCCCTTTTCTTGCGAGGAGTCCTATTCGGAATAAGGGAATTTCCCTTAATAAAAGGGAAACGTTGACAGCTATGCTCCCAACTCTACAGCTCTGTGTGGTTCTATTTCCATGAGAGGTGGTATCTCTGCCTGTATTTTTTCCTTTCTACGGTGCTTCCCAGAGCACAATCCTATTAACCTTCCCTCTCCGGGACCAAGAGCAGACACGATCTCTCATTATAATAGGACAACCTAATTTTCACTATCTTCTTCAACTGGCATAAACGTTGGGGCGTTCAACAGCAGGTGAGGAGGGCGCAGCGACCTCAATATGAATTATCGAGCATGCTCTGTTCTCGCCGGATACTTTGTCCTCTTTAACCTGCCCCAGTCCCGCAAGAGCGGTGCCGAGCCCCGCTTCGGCTCCCGGCAGATCTTTGCACGCCTTTCAGGTCCTTCCGGGTTCGAGTCACTCGTAGGTTCTCGGCCAGAGGCAAGAAAAACCTCGCCTCAACTGAGGGCAAGACAAGAAGGCGAAGGACTTCAGCTGCTGTTACCGCGCGTGCGCCTCGAGCCCAGCTTCGCGGTCGTGCCGAGGCTCCCGACACGGGTAGCGTTCTCGAGCTGCACATGCTCGTTGTTGACGCGTCGCCTAGCAACGGAGTCCCTAGAAGCGAGTTGGTGTTAGAAACAGGCCAATCTTTCCCCCCTCCCCCTTCCTTCATCCCGAATCTGCACAGAAGCCTGCGCGGGGGCTGAGGAAGAGCTGATGCAGGGGGACGGAATTTAGGAAGGGGAGGAGTGCTTTAAAAAAAAAAAAGGTCGTTATCGGGTTTTTTGTTTTTGTGAATTTCCGTCCTCAAGTTCTTTAATTTCCCAAGCAGCCGCCTGAGGTGATGGTGGCGGAGAAAGAGGGCCCCAGTCCCCAGAAAGACAGACCCCCCCAACTGCAGGAGCCGCTGAGGCATGCCAGAAGAAGCAAGAAGCAGGTCAGCGATGGATTCACCGTCAAAGCCATGATGAAAAACACCGTGGTATGTGTGACCAGCCAGTTGCAGCTGGCTTTCGGGTCGTTTGGTTCCCCCCTCTCCCCCTCTCTGGAGCCACACCGGGAAGGAAGGGGCTGCAAACTCGTTCGCGAGAGGGGGGGGGGAAGGGCCAGCCTGGGCAAAGTGCGCCTGGGCATCATTTGCACATACCTCCCTCCAAAGGAACGTCACCCACTACAGTGGGCAATGCCATTTAAGCCACACTTTAATCAGTCTACACTGTATATATATGTGTGTGTGTGTGCGCGCTCGCTCGCTCAGGATTTATGTACAAGCTAAACAAGCTATAGCTTAGGGCCCCACTCTCTTGGGGCCCCCAAAAAATTTAAAGGAAAAAAACACTGGATGTACATTTCCAAAATATAAGATGAAAAAAACAAATAAAATAAATCATACATACATACAGCAACAGTGGCAAATGGCTTTAGATACATATTAGGTCCATAAATTGCCATATAGCATATATTCAACACAAAAAAGCGACAATTTGTTGTTGACAAAGGACAGCTGGACTTATAAAGGGCCGCATTAGCTTAGGGCCTCATCAAACCTAAATCCGGCCCTGTATATATACACAATCTCCTGTCATCATAATATATCCCACCACACCATACTGTTTCAACTGTTGCTATAAAGTCAGGTGACGGCAAACATTTGGGAAATCACCTCACCTGCAACAGCTATAATAATTTAGATCTATGGCCAAAGCCGCTTTTCTTTCTCTGGTTTTAATTAGAATAATTTCTATTTTCAAATCTCACTGCTTATAGGCTGGAGCTGTGGGCCTTGTTTAACTTCTATTATTATTATTTATTAAATTTGTATTCCACCTTATAGACCTGTAGATATCAGGACAAAACTTGTAAATCAGTACTTCCCCTGTGTGTTACCACAAACATTGTTTTTAAATCTTCCCTTGAGCCCACAGAATTCTGTTTTTCACAGGGATTGCTATTCGGGTTGTTTTTAGGATTATCAATTTTTTAGGCTTAAACTACACTTTCATTGATGTAGACATGATCATTCAAACATTCTAATATTTTGAACAAAGTGTAGAGAATTACTGTGCAAGCGTAGGCAAGTTTACTCAGAAAGTCAATGGGGCTTACACTGTAGTGTGTTTACAGGCCTTAGGCTGCAGGCTTGTAACATTTACCTAGGCGTAAATTCCATTGCAGAATATTTACTTCTGAGTAGACCTGCATAGGATTGGCTAAATTATTGTTTGAGCCTACTCTTTTCTCAAAAGTAAGTCCTACTATTTCAGTGAGACTCACTCTCTAGCCCATGTGCAGTACATCACCATCTCTTCTGTTAACCTGGGCTCCTTTGGGAAGAAGGGTGGGATAGAAAAATTTAAAAATAAAAATAATATTTTCTGTAGCACTTACAGGATGTTTCTATATGAAACAAGCCCTACTAAATTTAGTGGGACTTTCCCCCAGATAAATCTGTGCAGGTTTGCAGTGTAGTATGCAATTCAGAAACAGCCTGTCCTGTCATCTTTGTTCATCTCTCATCTCCAGCAAACTCCACCCATCACACCTTACCCTGTATGAGTCACTTCTTTGAATAGGATCCTGCCCCTGTATTGCAAAGACATTTGAGAATTCATGTATGTGTATTTCATATAAAAATCAAGGGCCTCTGGTTGAGACACTCTATGTGAGGTGTGAAACTAATTTTTATGCCTACTCTATTTGGAAGAGAAACATTGTAGCTGCTGAAGGTATGGCATCATAAGCAAAAGCATAGGACAATGCTCTTGATGGCAGGACATTATTGAGTAAAGGCTGCTGTGTGCAGAGTTATGTGTAGGTTGCACCCCTTCAGCCACTTCCTCCGAAGTAGTATCACTGAAGTCAATGAGACTATTTTGAAGTATGTGATTTGCAGCTATAAGTATCAGTTTGCCATCTATCAATTTTATAGCAGTCTCTTTGACTTTAATAGGACTCCGGTTACAAATGGGTTGATGATTTGATGCCTTAGCCAAAGAGAAGCTTCAGAGCAGAGCTGGAAATATTTCAAAAACCAAGTCCTTGGAGGGAAGTTTGCAGAATTGAAAGGGGCCTTGAAGGAATCTTATAATAGTTTCCAAATACTGAGATTCCCCAAGCCTGCACTGCCTGTTTTTAACAGCTCTGGGACAGCAAGTTATTATGGGCGATAGCGTCTCTTACCCCATTGTTGTAATAGTACATTCGCCCACCTTGCTCCTCTGCCAGCAGTGTGACTTCATAATGTTTTAATGGGTACTCTGAGTGTAATGAATTATATAATTATTATAATAACGTGAGATTGACTGTAATGCCAGAAAACTAAAGATGTTGTTCAGTAACCAATAGTGTTCTTTGCATTAGAAAAAAACAACCTGCTGTATATTTCTTGAGAAATATACTGTAGAGGCTAAATGTTGTGAGACAATTAATAGTTTCTTCTAGTAATAGTAGAATCCTTGGACAAATTTAACATTGATGCAAGCAGTTTGCTGTAAGTTTTTATGTTTGAGAGGATGGTTACATTGTTTTTGCTTAATAATTTACCGTTCACTAATAACTGCATTTTAATAGATAAAATACATGCCAAACAAAGTATTTTCTCAAAAGGGTTCATTTAGGTGCTCAGTATGCTGAAGGGATGCTGCTTAAATTGCCTACTTAAACCCTGCATCTGCTAACTATTTTGGTCTAAGCAATGAACACAGTACAGTACATAGTTTCTGGCCTTTTAAATAGATACATTGATGCCAAGTAGTTGTAAGAAATCAGAAGACAACAAAGAATCAAATATCTCTCCTCTAGTGATGTAGGTTTCAGAATTCCAGTTTAAAAAATGGACATAGCTTTAATATTGTAATCTTATTGCAGTGTGTGGGCATGCACATTCATAAACACAAAGCAGAAGTGTACTGATTTTACTAAATTCCGTCAATTGCCACCAGCAAGGAGATAGCAGGTGAACAACTTGCTAAGAGCCTTAAAGATACCACTTGCAGGTGCCTTGCATTATAGAAAAGAGCGCTTGTGTGCTTGGTAAGAAGCTTTAGGTTACCTCAGATACAGGTAACACATTAAATTACAGGAAAACCTGCTAGACCAGTTATGAAAAAATAGAGCAGGTCAAGTGGTATACCCCTTTGTGAGATACTGCTCCTTCATAGAAAAGAAGTCCTTCAGTCAAATCTTTCATCACATAACATAGAGGGTGTATGTTTTTCCTCAGTCAAGAATCCCAGTTCATTGCAGACACCTGTCTTTTAATTATGTAACAGTTTCAACTGACTTTACGTAAAGCAAACCAGTTTGGTGCTTAAAGCTTCCACAATACATTATTTCTCCCTTCTCAGTTTCTGACTCTCAATGGGTGTCCTTTTCCTGGAATTTGCAGTCCTTGCTGCTAGTTGTTTTGCTAGTTTCAACATTGGGATGAAATATGGTCCTTCTGCAACAGATAGTGCTCCAGTGGTCCACATCCTTCCACTGTGGACTGACCTCATTCATGTAGACTATTAGCCACTCTCTGCCTCCCTTTCCCTTGGCTACCTCTGCTCTTTATACAACAGTGGAGGGAGGGTATCAGGTAGCCAGCTGCCACCATGCTGAGCCAGTTCTGACCAGACCACATTTACAACTATTTGGGCTGTGGCATGGAGGCACTGTGAGCTGAAGTCAAAGTTGACCTTCCACACCCTCTAAAGAGACCATATCACAGGTCTGAGCAGCTGGGGAGATTGCGTCTACCACTCCTAGCTTGACAAGAATTAGGATTAACAGTAAAAATTCAGGAAATGTCAAGTTGTAGTTTAACAATATATTTTTAGCCCTCATGCTGGAGTGATAAGTTTTAAAATGTGATAGCAAACATTTCTGAAGGGTGAAGCGTGTGTGTGTAAGTAGTTGGTTTTTCCAATGCCCATGCAGTAAATAAAACATCCAATCCAAGTTTTTGCCATAAAATTTTTAGTACCTACAACTTTAAAATGCACATTTAAAGGTTAACTTGTTCATCCTCAGTTCTCACTACCCTCCTCCCCAGTTTGATGTGCAGCAGAATAAGACTCCTGCTGAGCAGGTAGCAAAGGAGATTCAGCAAAGCGATGGTGTGCTAGCTGAACTCCTGCCTTTACAGATCAAGGACCTGCTGACAGCAGTGGTGGCTGGTGCTCATTGGAGCTGGTAGGGCAGGATGTAGCGAGACCAGCAGTGGTAGGTGATGCTAGAGCCAATGACAGGTAGAGCCAGCTAGTTGTTCTTTTGTCCCTACCCTCTTCCCTGCTGAGTTCTACAAGGACAACATTAAGACTAAGAAGGAGGGAGCTGACAGGTAGTCGTCGTTGTCCGTCCCCGTCGCCCCCCCCCCCACCCTGAGCTGATTGCAAGTAAGTAGACAGGCAGGTGGGCACTGACTGAGGGCAGGCTGAGTTCGATGGAGCAGTGTTCCATTGGTCCTAATGGACCAGCCTTGACTGGCTGTGCACTTACATCTTGACACCAGCAAGACTAGGGGGCAAGACATGTCTTGTACTTAATGTTGGCCCCACGGTTTATGCTTTGAAAAAATGACTGCCAAGATTGGTCAGTGTGAATTATCAAATATGAAGAAGTACAGGAGCAAGGCTTGCCCTCTTTGACCACGGCAATTATGTGTAAAGTTTTTTGAACAAATGTGTAGAAAATGAGGCCAAGCTGAACCATATATAATGATGTTTTCCTTTTTGAGTCAAAAGGCCAGAGTTCTTATTTATAAAAGTGGAACAAATTGCCAGATTGTCAGGCTTTACTTTAGCTAAAAGCCTTTCCAACATGTTATTTCACCAACTAAACTGATATCTGAAATATTACGGATTGTTGTTGTTGCTTTGCTTAGTGTGGGGAGGAAAAGTGAGAGGCTTTTAAAACAATTTTAAGTGAGACTGCAAGACCAAGTGTCATAAATAATAGTTTGACCTCCCCCCCCCAAAAATAGCCTATTTGTACAATCAATGAAGCTCTGTAGCTTTCATAGACTAGTGTTTGTGGTAGAAGTATTACTATTTGATAGTTCTAGGAGTGAACACATCCTAGATAAAATGGAAGTGTGTTTAAAGTGATAAATGCAAAAATTTATTGCTGCAGAAGATTTTTGAGGTACAGAAATTTCTGGGTATCAGCAATAACATGTAATCTGTATGAATTGTGTAACTTGTAAGTAGTAATATCTGGGGTTGGGTGAGCTATTTGCCTTAACAGACACAATCAAGATCTCCTTCATTTCTCCTCCTTGGTTCTTTAGTGAATCCTCCTCGGTTCTTTAGTGGCCTCGATCAGCTAGATTACTTACACAGCAATGGGTCGCTACACATACATTTTTTTTTTTACTAAAAGCCCAGTCTAAGAGCTGAGATATAGCACAATTCTATTTGTGCAATGAACATTTCTGCAACATTTCTCTGATTAAAATAGGGATGTCCCATTCCATAATGATAATTTTACTATTTACACCCCATACTGGGTTGCCCCAGCCACTCTAGGCAGCTTCCAACATATAGAAAAACATAATAAAACATTGAACATTAAAAACCTTTCCTATACAGTCATACCTCAGGTTACAGACGCTTCAGGTTGTGTTTTTTCAGGTTATGGGCCCTCTGAAACGAGGAAGTACCGGAACAGTTTACTTCCGGGTTTCGGGGGTCGTGCATGTGCAGAAGCGCTAAATCGTGCTTTGCGCATGTGCAGAAGCACTGAATCGCAACGTGCGTGTGCGCAGATGCGCCGCTGTGAGTTGCGAACGCTGCGGGTTGCGAATGTGCATCCCACATGGATCACATTCGCAACTCTAGCATCCACTGTACAGGGATGCCTTCAGATGGCTTGTGGGTCGAATAACTGCATACCCTCCAACATTTCTCCAGTGAAAATAGGGATATCCTGAGGAAAAGTGGAACATTCTGGGATCAAATCAGAAACCTGGATGGCTTCTCTAAATCAGAGACGTCCCTTGGAAATAGAGACGCTTGGAGTTTGGCAGCAATGTTATTCATATTTAGCATGTACAGTGTAATATTAGTGGCACAGAATTAGTTTGGAAGTCCATTGTATATCATAGTGCTTCACAGTAGCTTAAGTGCATAACTGAAGGGTATAATTGAATTTGTGGAACCCTACTGTTGCATACTCTTGAGGCATATTTGTCCACCTCAGTTCTCAGAGTAGCCTGAAATGAATGAATATTCTCACTGGAATTGGTTTGGCTTTCTGTCAGATGTCTGAAGAAGAAATGATGGAAGTTAGCATACATCATGGTCTTTGGCATTAAATGCTAACATTGGTCTAACAAAATAAGCCCTTTTTCTCAGTGCCAGCTCTAGTAAGGGGAACCATGTCTCAAGCCCTACTGTGAAGAATTCAGAATGTCAGCAATGAAATTATGTGGTGCTGAAGATGGCATTCTCTCAGCTTTTTTGGTGACTTTCCAAGACTGAAATAATTAGATGTTAGATGATGAAGGAGTGAAAGTTCAGACTAAGATGGTATTTTGTAGTAGAAGAAAATTTCAAGTTTGCTGGTATACTGTCCTCCCCCAAGGTATGACTGCTTAAAACTATTAGCAAATGATCCATGCTATAAAATTGCTTCACTAAGGCAGCTAAAATGCAGGTAAGATTTTATATAGTTATTTAAGTTTCATTCTACAGAGTAAACCAAATTTTGCAAAATAAAAATAAAATAAAATAAAATAGGACAAAGGCCACAATTTGTCAACCAGATTCTAGGAAGATTAATATTTTCTCAAATAGTGAAGTATTGATACGTGGGACTTAGTAAGCATAGTGTGATAAACTGGATGTAGATAAGTTTAACTTTGCTGTCACCGACACCAGTTGGACGTGATTGTCACCAGTCTATCAGCACTGAACTGTGCTCGTGTCACACAGAGCTACCGCAGTGCCGACTGAGACATGGATAACTCCCTGGTGGCAAGCAAGATCCATCTCCAGCCAAAGAGGGCCCATAGTACAACGCATAAAGTGTGGCCTTGAATCAACACCACCAGAACATCCATGCTTCAAATTTGTGAATACTGCTCTGGTTTTGTCGAACATGCTCTATTGAACCGCTTCATAGATAGGTGTTGAAGCAAGGTAGGACAACATCAAAGAGGCAACCCACAACACAGCTATGTCCTACTTTGGCAAAAGAGAGCAACAGATCCCCAACTGGTTTGAGGCTGGCATAAAGGACATGGAGCTTGTTATTGCTGCAAAGTGTGAGGCTCTTGTGAACTACAAGTGTGCACCCTGTGAAAAGGCACTTGCTACACTGAGAAAGGCAAGGCAATATGCCCAGTGGAGTGCCAATGGATTGCAAGACAATTTGCCATTGACTACTGGCCAAACCTGTGTCAGAGAATTAAACTCACGGCTGACACCGGTAACACTCTCACAAGCCCACATTCCCAACATGTTCGCACTCCTGTCTCGGCAACAGCTACACTGGATTGGTCAAACCCACAGAATGGAAGATGGGGGGATCCCAAGGACATGCTCTATGAGGAGCTGGTTTCAGGGACTAGGACTGTGGACAGACCAACTCTGTGTTGCAAAGATGTCTGCAAACGGGACATGAAGGCTGGTGACATCAACCATGCTATGTGGGAATCCCATGCAGATGACTGCAGTGCCTGGGGACAGGCAGTCAAGATGTGTATCCATAGCAGTGACCAGAGGAGAAATGACCGCTGGGAGGAGTGAAGGGAGAAGAAACACTGTGGTATATCTGCGGCAGCACAACCGGATGCCTTCATCTGCCCCAGCTGCAACAAAGCATGTCTCTTCCTCTACACTGGTCTCTACAGTGACAGCAGGTGCTGCAACTTTCTAACAGCTTGACTTCATCCTAAAGGTGCACTTCTCCATTGTCTTCTGAAACAGATTATTATAAAGAAAATAAGCTATGAAAAGTGCAGAATCTTAATATAATTTTAGTACTTGGCTAACATGTTGGGGGTGTGTGGAAATGGAAGTAAACGAAAATAAAATATAAGTGTTACTTTCTTTTGTGAGTTTTCCACCCAGTGGAAAAATACAGTGGATAAGGTGCCATATATACTTGAAACAGTACCTGGGCATCCAGTTTCTAACAGTGATCAAAACAGATTATTTTAAATGGGAATAATTTTAAATGAAAAGTGAATTGTTATTGAGTAATCTTTTCCTTTGTTAGTGTTATATCTGGCCTGATTCCTGCAACTCTATTGAATTCAGTAACAGTCCTTTGAGTATCTTATCCCAGAATGAGAAGCTTTTCTCACATCTGTAGTGCTACTTCATTCTTTTCAATGAAGGCTTTAAGTAGGCTTTAGTTAGGGTTGCTATATTTCAAAAAGTCAAAAACCAGGACACCCTGAAATTTTTTGAACTTTTTTAAAGAAACCCCCAAAATTGTTGAGCTTTTTCCCTCGGGCTAGAAAGGGGTTGGTTTAACCTTTGGTTTGCTAGTGAAACTGAATTACAGTGCCGTGAAATGATGCATGTCTAAAAAGTGTGTCACCAATATAAAAAGTTTGGAAAGCTCTGCTTTAAGAAGCTGGCTAAATATCCAGCACCTTTCCACATATGGTGATCCCAAGGGCAGGTATTGCTGCTTTAGGATTAGTTATGGACACAGACCTTTTAACCGCACAATAATCCAAGTTTATGCACCAACTACTGGTGCTGAAGAAACTGAAATTGACCAATTCTATGAAGACTTACAACACCTTCTGGAAATGACACCAAAGAAGGATGTTCTTCTCAATATAGGGGATTGGAATGCTAAAGTAGGGAGTCAAGAGATAAAAGGAACAACTGGCAAGTTTGGCCTTGTAGTTCAAAATGAAGCAGGGCAAAGGCTAATAGGGTTCTGTCAAGAGAACAAGCTGGTCATCACAAACACTCGTTTCTAACAACACAAGAGATGACTCTACACATGGACATCACAAGATGGGCAGCATCGAAATCAGATTGATTATATTCTCTGCAGCCAAAGATGGAGAAGCTCTATACAGTCAGCAAAAACAAGACCTGGAGCTGACACAACCTTGATGGCAGAAAGTGAGGAGGAATTAAAGAACCTTTTAATGAGGGTGAAAGAGGAGAGTGCAAAATATGGTCTGAAGCTCAACATCAAAAAAACTAAGATCATGGCCACTGGTCCCATCACCTCCTGGCAAATAGAAGGGGAAGAAATGGAGGCAGTGAGAGATTTTACTTTCTTGGGTTCCATGATCATTGCAGATGGTGACAGCAGTCATGAAATTAAAAGACGCCTGCTTCTTAGGAGAAAAGCAATGACAAACCTAGACAGCATCTTAAAAAGCAGAGACATTAACCTGTCGACAAAGGTCTGTATAACTAAAGCTATGGTTTTCCCAGTAGTGATGTATGGAAGTGAGAGCTGGACCATAAAGAAGGCTGATCGCCTAAGAATTGATGCTTTTGAATTATGGTGCTGGAGGAGACTCTTGAGAGTCCCATGGACTGCAAGAAATCAAACCTATCCATTCTGAAGGAAATCAGCCCTGAGTGCTCACTGGAAGGACAGATTCTGAAGCTGAGGCTCCAATACTTTGGCCACCTCATGAGAAGAGAAGACTCCCTGGAAAAAAACGCTGATGTTGGGAAAGACTGAGGGCACAAGGAGAAGGGGATGACAAAGGATGAGATGGTTGGACAGTGTTCTCGAAGCTACCAGCATGAGTTTGATCAAACTGTAGGAGGCAATGGAAGATAGGAGTGCCTGGCGTGCTCTGGTCCATGGGGTCAGAAAGAGTCGGACACGACTAAACGTCTAAACAACAACAAATGGACACATCCAGAGAACATGCCAGGGAATCCTAAGCACAATGTAATAAAAAATCAAGCAAAACATAGAGGAATAAATTTGTAAGTCTAGTATGGTGACATGTTAACAATTCATATGTGTGGATAATCCATAAATTTGGTCTATATATTTATTTTCAGATTCCATTAATCCTTCTTTGTCTTCTTACCTCTGCATAGTGAATGTCCACTCTGACCTAATTTATTGAATCCTTCACCAATAATACAAAGTCCAAATAATTTTCAATTTTAAATATTTCTTTCAGTACTTTCATTTAAAATGAATTCTATATCTATAGGCAGATGCAGAAATGGAATGACATATTTTTGTTTAAGTCATTGAAATTTTACAGAGTGTTACAGTGCTTCATAAACTGGAGACTTATATTACAAATACTAATGAGAGAGTTCATTATTTTGTCTCAAATTTTATGACAGATTTGGCTTGCTTTCTTAAGTAATAGGGCCTCGGTAACAAATGAATTAAAAAATAATTGAACAACAGGCTATAGAGATTATGTATTAATCATAATGTCCCTGGAGCTACATGGCAGAAGTCAAGTGCTTCTAATTTTCTCAGTTATTACCTTACGATAAATGTTGTCCTCAAGGTATCTTTCTGGTATTAAATTCTTGTATGGAGAAAAGGGTTTCTTCTTTGATGGCCTGAGTAAACACACACAGTACAGGATTTTGTGCTCCCTTGTGGCGATTACCCACAACTGCCTCGAAAAACTGCCTCTCCAATTTTCTTCAATTGAATATTGTGCAGCCTGATTCTAGAAAGGTCAGTGAGACTAGCAGCTCACTTCTGCCTGGTGTCCTTGAAGATCTAGACTCATGTAACATTTGCAAACATTCCTCTTTCAGGCCCTCTGGAGAGCAGCTATCATCTTAGACATTGCTGTCTTTCCACCATTCTTTGATTGAAACTTATGTCAGCAGCGATCTTAAATATGGTTTATGCTAGTTGGAGATTGCTGTTAATCAGGGATTTGAAACACGGTTCAAAACTATTTTCAGATCACTGCTTAATGTTGAGTGCTGCTTAGCCTTAGCCATTGTATAGGTGAGGAGACATAATGTGATAAATGTTTGGGTTGGGAGTTGGGGTAGATTGAAGATTACACTATTCTAGGAGCAGCTTTCAGTTCTTTAACCATGGTTAAGAAATTGGGAGACTTACCTCTGCCGAGCCCTAGAAAATGTTTCCCTTTCGGTGGCCACTTGCTGATTTTACTATCTCTCTCTCTATGGGCATCTGTACCAACCAACTTGCTTTCATTCTAACATGAATTACTGTATTAGAGAAGAGAAGATAATTGCACAGGCAGTATAGGAATCCTATCTTCTCTGACAGTGAAAAATTGTTAGGAAGGCATGCCTTTGCCCCTTCCTTACTGGTGTTTGGCAGGTGCAGAGATAAAGCACCTGCTAGCAATCGCATGAATGAGACGTGGTATTATTGTCTACCAATCTGCATAATTACAAACAATTTATATTATATGCAAAATATGTTATCATCTTTCATGGGGGCAGAGAGATTGAAAGCCTATTCTTCAGGACTGCCTACCAGAAAAAAATTGGACACATCTGAATGTAAATGCATGTGAAAATGAAATGCATGCCTGTGATAACCACAGTGTGCAGTGCTTAGATAATAAAAAAGGGCTGGGGAGACTTTTAACAACTGTCACTTAAAGAACTTAACCTTTTAGTTAAAAGGTTATCTAGAGAAAAATTTATCCTCAAAGGTAATTTTTTCAGTAAATTATAAAAGCTTGAAAGTAATAATTTTGTTAAAATCGTTTTCATCAACCTTAATAATGATATGCAAGGCTTCTAATCTCTGTTTTAAAATATATTAATTTTCAAATGTTTTTAATCTTCTACAACTGTAGTTAATTTGTAGCCTGTAATATTGTTTTAATTGGAAGAATTATTCTTCTCTGATGTGGGTATTTTGACCACATCCTATTCAATCTCTTGTTTTTTTGTTTTGTTTTTCATTTTACTGAATTAAGATTTATATATTTAGAATTCTAGGCCACATTTGGGCTACAGGGCTAGGCTATAGTAATAGCATAATACGTATCATTAATATATTAGTTCATAAAATTATTGAAAAAACACGCACAGTGTCAGTCATTTGCTAAAACAGGTAGAAGGTCCCTTTTCAGCCCAAAGGAATGAAAAAACAGAGCATAGCTGATTCACTTCCCTACAAAAGTTCAGTTTCAAATACGGATTCATCTTACCTCAAGCGGTGGTGGTTCCTGTGTTGTTGCTTAAAATTGGGCAGACAGTAACTGATGAAAGCTAGGAAAAAAGGAGGAATGAAAGGAATCTTGAGAGAGCCACCATTGTACAAGGACTAGGCTGGTCTGCATAGTTCCCTGTCCTCCCATCATTGCTATTCGGCCAGTCTTCTGTTATATTGGCATTTTAGCCATTTTTTAAAGTACTAATGTTGGAATCGGAATATATTATTTGAATGATTTAGGTGTAAAAAATTTACTTCACTCTCTTTTTGCTACAATGTAAGTATAGCTTTGCATTTGATATTCTAACTTCTAGCATCAAATGTGAACAACCACATTATCAAGCATGAGTTATCTCTACTGAGTATGCCTTGACCATAGTCTTCTGGTGATGAAAATGATTCTAGCCAACACTCCACCTCCCATGGCTGCAGAGACTCTTCTACTGACAGAGACACCAGGTTGTCCCCAGTATTGGGGCGGCTTGGCATGCTGCGTGCATGTGTGATGTCATGCGAGTGGTGCACGCCATGCACTTGTGATGTCAAAACATTTCATGATGCGTGTGTGGGATGTCATGTGAGCGAAGTGAGTGCAACATCGCATCGTTTGTAGAAGGCTGAGGGCTCTGGAACAGCCGGCCGCTGAAGCTATGATGAGCAATGTATGACACGCATGACACATGCCAGGCTCCCTCAATACTGAGGGCACCCAATCCCTTTCCAACAAAGATTGAGGGGAGCAGAGACACATGGGCTCCCTGGAGTTGGCACACTGTCTACTGAAGCCTCTGCTCTTCCTTGCCAGTCGTCATCTGGCAACGGCAGCTGTGGGAAGTGCAACGCAATGCAGCTGGCTATTGCCAGTAAGGTGATACCTTCAGATACAGCATTTTAGCAGCTATTCCTCACCAGACCTCCTTAATGTAGACTACACGTGGATAACAGTGTCATTGGCAGAGATTTGCTAGGGACAAGGGGCCTCAGTGAATCCCTGAGGATGATCCTCACCCCATGCAGAGAAATGTGTCGTGGGCTTTACTCACATTTGAAAGGGGAAGGATTGTGCCATATGTTGTTATTCTGGCATGGTATATTATGTTTCAATCTCCTATCTTCATTGTTAAAGTTAACAAAAGAAGAGAGAAATGACCTTTTGCTTGCTTTCTTTTTTAAAAAGGTGCCATATTAAACGAAGGCATTAATTACAGATAGTAGCAGGTGGTGTATTTTCCTTTGAAAGTTGTCACGTATTGGGCAGTCATTAGAAACAGGAACCATATTTTAATTTATGGTATTCATTCAAACTTTAACTGCCCTTGATTAATAAAAATCCATGTGACAGTGCAGCATATCTCTGTTTTTAAGCTGTTAAGAAGAAGATAAAATGATTATAGCTTGCAGTAAATGTTGTTATGGCTCCAATATGTTTCCTTGGGGATCAAGCAATCTTCTGCTCTTTTCTTAAGACTGACCCTCTCACCTTGAAAAGCAGACATGAAGGAGAGCTGCAAATGCAAGACCACCGTCAGGTCAACCTGTCGTGAAGCTGACACGTCTCTGATATAAAACCCAATTTACTGTTGAAGAAGCACATCCATTATCCTTCTGATTTTAAAATAGAACATACATCAGCAAAATGATAAAAGGAAGTGCTTAAGAATTATGAAAGTCAAGGACTATTTCATATCAGAAAGTCACAACCTTTTTTTGCATTTTACTGATTAAAATTACACTCACCTGTAATGCTCCTTTTTATATGTTCTTTTCTTCCTCTTCAAGGAAGCTAATAGAGTGTGTCAGTTTGATCTTTGCTAACTCTACCTCCACAACTTAGTGACAGGGCTGGGAAAAATCTGAAGTGCCTGAGCACTCTTCTGCCTAAGAACTTAGCATATTTTATTCAGATCTCTGCAGGGCTAGCACTTAAGTGTTTGATGCTGGCTCCTAACTTATTGATAGTGGCAAGTGGTCACTGGAAATATTATAGCTGTAGCACCTCCTTATGCTTTTATTTGTGAAGTCTCCAGGTTTACCACTCAAAGATTGCTGAGGCAGGCTGAATTTACAGAGCCAAAGGCTTAGAAAAACTATTCAAAGGTGCAGCCTGGGAACTCCATTTACACAGTCTGGGAAAATTGATCCATATTATGACAAAACAAAACAAAAATGAGGCTGGCAACAAGACTCAAACAGCCACACCAACTGGATGTGTCCTACTAGTGAGACCACTTATCCCCGGTATTCATGCTGATCTTGTTATTACCCAGAGCCAATCCTACAATTCTCTGTTTCAGAAAATGAAGGCTAGGAACATGGTGTCTTAATACTGTGTGTGGTGGGGAGTGGGGGTATTGTTTTTGTTTGTTACCGTGGTATGTATTTTTGTGTTCTTATATTGTAACCTGGCCTGTGATCCTCAAATAAGGGCAAGTATAGAAATTTAATACAGTGATACCTCTGGATACGAATGGGATCCGTTCCGGAGCCCCGTTCACATCCTGAAGTAAATGTAAGACGCGACTGCGTGTCTGCGCAGGTCGCGTTTCACTGCTTCCGCGCATGCACATGACGTCATTTTTGAGCGCCTGCGCGAGCAGCGCAACCCGAAAATAACGTGCTCCGTTACTTCGAGGTTGCCGCGGAACGCAACCCAAAAATACTTAACTTGAAGCTACTTCAGCCCAAGGTATGACTGTACAGTGGTACCTCTGGTTACGAACACTTCTGGTTAGGAACGCTTCAGGTTACGAGCTCCGCTAACCCAGAAGTAGCTGCTTCTGGCTGCGAACCTTGCCCCAGGATGCGAATGGTTTCAACTTAAGAACGGACCTCCAGAACGAATTAAGTTCGTAACCAGAGGTACCACTGTAATATTAATATAATATTAATATTATAGCAATTCTCAGCAACAGAGTTACAGTAAAGTTTTTTTTTATTAATATAAAGAACAGATAACACAAAGCAGATTTGAGATATTGCTGTATAAAAGTTTTAAGTCCATTTGACTTTTCGTGCTATATCATTTCAAATACAGTATACATACATGCAAACATACATGTAGGAGTCTCAAAAGAGAACCCATTAATTACACTGATGCAGTTCCACTGAAATCAATAGAATTAATCCAGCGTAAGGAATCCAAAAACATTTATTTGGTTTCCAGGAATAATGCTGGACATGATAAACCCATGATATTCTCTCTCCCCTACCTTGCACCCCCCTTACACACACACACACACACACACACACACACACACATAGACAGAGGAAAAACAGGTTGTGTCTTTATAATTCTTAAAAATGTAAGAGGACTTTCAAAGTAATAGCAGCTCAAGTGAAAAAGAATAGGAAATAAAAGAATCATTTATTGCTTTTCAAAGAGCTCTTTCCCCTTTTACTTTTCCATAGTGGCACATAAGCCTTCTGAATGCTTTGGCTCCAAGAAATCAATAAAGCAAGATTTTTTCTCTATCTTTTTTGGTATTGAACAGAAATTTATTTGTGCCTATAAATTTACATGCCCAGAAACTTTTTCATTGTGAAAAGTCCTAAGAGGATAGCAATTAACTTGTAAAGTGCTTTCCCCCTGCATGTCTCAATTACATATATACTATATTATTTTTATTTATTTATTTATACCCTGCCTTTCCCCCTGACAGATGGATTACAAATAAAAGCAAGAACTGCTAAAACATAGAAAAAGCAAGTATTATAAAACTGAACATTGATAAAATCAAAACTATATATAAGAAGACGATTTAACCATGTTAATACATTAAACAGTATTAATAAAATCCAGATTAAATCACTTTGATCAACACTTCATATTACATGTACAGATACCAGCTTGCTTTCAGACTGCCAAGTCTTTGAACAGTGGGCCAACAATTGATGACATTTATTGTAGAGCTTTTCATAATAAACAGTGGCGGTAAAATGGTTAAAATCAAGTTATAAACAAATTGCACTTCCATCATAATAGTTACCATACCAAGTGAAAAGGTCATATTTGAGAAACTCTAAATTATTGCAAACAGAATGTAAAAATATGCCATATTAAAAGTCTCTGGTGATAGTTATAAAATGCTTGGTTATCTGTCTTCAGTTAAAACAAGGTCAGTCATTATATATGCAAAGGGTGTAACACCCAGCTAGTATTATAAAAATCATGCATGCAAAATAATGAAAATGACATCAGTGGAAATGGCATTTAGGCTTTGCCCTTATCTAAGATTATTCTCTCAGTTCATTTACCTGTAGTCCAAATTTGTGCAATCCTAGTTGGCAAAAAGCAACGAACAGATCAATCCTAAATCCCATTTATCTCAATGGAGCTTACTCCCGAGTAAGGGTGCACAGCATTACAGCCATGGCTTGTCGTCATTTTCTCCAACACCGGATGAAGAGATGTCAATAAGGATCAGAATTACAAAAACGGTTTTGCAAAACTGTTTATTTCTAAAACATACTAATAGCATGATTTGCAATGCTTAACATTTAAAACCATATACAAAAATAAATGGTAAAATCCAGCAATAGCATAAAACTTTAGATTCATGCAAGAATGAAATCTCTTCTCTCTCACCCCTTGTATCTGACTCCAAAGCAGTTTACAATGAAAGCACACTAAAAATCTACGGTAATGGTATGAGCTCAGCCTAGTATTCCTCTTGAATCCTTAAACGTAGCAAAATACAGACATACATACATATTATCATGTTGCCATTTGCCAAAATACATTGCTTTCACAAGCTTTACAAGAGCTTAAATCAGTTATGATCAATTGTCTATTATGAATCCTGTAATTCTCTGATCACATTTAATTGCAACTGCAACTGCAACTTAGAATTCCCTCCCCCCTAAGTACTAGAGGGTCTTGTAAGGCATCATACCCCCACCAGGGTTGCACAGAGCAACCTTACAAGCAAGTCTTAAGCTTGGATGCTGCTGACTACTTTCCTGCCCCTTTCACTAGTGGCAGAAGTGAATAATATTTTCAAGAGTTCCCATTCTTATTTGATCCATGGAGCCTTTCTATAAACCTCTGCAAAATTAAAGTCCCTTTACTCTTGTCAGGGGAGGTTCATATGCAAATTATAGAGCAATCCTAGTGAGGGGCTGGGGAGGTGAAGGGCACTAGATCCGTTGCTACATACAACACTCACACCATCTAGGGCAGAAGATAGGGACAGTTTCCCCCGAGTTTTCACTGTGCCATCTCCAGGCCGGTGGAGCTGATGGACACAAGGAACAGGCTCCTTGGGGGGTTCACAACCCATTGGAGTCAAACGGCCAGCTTGTTCTCTAAAATATCCCATTTTGGGGCTTTGCATTTCCTACTGCCAGAGGGAGAACCTCCTGATGAGGTTATTGCCTGCCTGGGTAAAGTTGAGGCCTCTGTTATGGCCGAACCATCCCCAGTAGTGCTCCTCTTCACCAGTCTGCATTTGCCAAGACCTCATCTTGACCCAAGCAGGCAATAAGTTCCTACAGGTCGTTCCCCTCACTGGCTGAAGCTGGTGTAGTGGCAAATAGGCTCCATCCTAAATCCTCTGCACCCCACCAGTAACAAGGTGTATGTGTAGGCATGTGCACTGCTAGGCTATGTTCACACTCCTGTTCATGTTTCCAGTTCTGGGTTTTTAATCCTTGTTCACATGACGTTGTTCACAATGCATATGTATCCTGTACTTTGTTATAAGATGCTACTATTTAATGCATTGTTTCTCAAACCAGTTTCACACCTATCGGCATCCTTACGCCATTAGTAGTTCACCTGTGGCCAAGGTTTGACCACCTTTGCAGAGGGTAAAGACATGTTCACCTCATCAACTTGCCCTGGTGGGTACACAAACATCAACTAATTGAAGCTGTGCTGATGTGAACAGCTGAGGGTGGGGGAAGATCTGTGAATGCACTACACTCGAAGGTAATGTGAACACACTCATAATCTTGCAGTTTGCTTGCTCACTTGAGTAATATACCAAGTCTGTTCTGCATCCCTCCCATTTTGCAATCTAAAGGGGAAAATAACATCTGAAGGCTGATTTTCATCAGTACTTTGGATTACTAATCATTTTTATTATTATTAAAAAAACTTTTCAGAGGTTTATGCATTATGTCCTCTGACTAGGTTCATACTTCTTCATGAGAACTGAAGATCATTAATATACGTTTGTTGCTTCTTTCAGTTTTAATGTTTAGAATGAATCGATAGGCAAAGCATCTGAAATAAACAAAGCAATATATTAAACAAGCAAGTCTAATTAGCAGTTTTAACATGCACTTTAAATGCATGTACTCTGCAATAACCATTTCTTCCATGATGTAATTTAAGCAATCATGAAATTATATCCTTATTCCTTAGCACAAAAATGTTGATTATAGTCTGTATTTGATGGGGACTTATCAATTTCAAAATAAATATTCTTTCTCATACTTGTTTCATGTATAGCTGCCCCTGCCAACCTTGCATGAAAGAAATTAAATAATGATTTTCAAATATTAATGAAAAAATAACTTTAATAACCTGCTAGCCAATATTTTCTACTTTATTTACATAATATATTATATGACTGTTAGATGTTTTGGTTCACTATATTTTCACCTAGTACAAATGATTATGAAATCATATACTCTATTATATGTATTATATATGAAAGATTGCCATCAGTAAACTTCTTGGAAACATATGATATCACCTATAAACAACTATTTCTTACTTAAATGCAATAATGCATGATGATATGTCATGATGCAAAGTTTCTTTAGAAGCTAGGAAGATAAAGTGTGACAGATTTTAGTTCATCTTTTTTGTTTCATACAGGGCAGTCTTAACCACTGCCCTGCCCAGATTTACTCATCTTTATGATTTTTCTGACTGAAGTCAATGGAAATTAAACATGGTTAATTAGATCATTCTGATTTGTACCTCTCTAAATATTTATTTTCAGCTGTAGTCGCAAAAAGTGGTTTCTGTTGCTGCAACCTAATTTTTATTTATTATGTTTATAGTCCACATTTCTTTCGAGGAACTCAAAGTAGTGTACATCATGGATCTCTCCACTCTCCATTTTATCCTCACAACAACCCTGTGAGGTTAGCTAGGCTAAGAAACAATGAATGGCCCAAGATGAGCTTCATGACTGAGTGTGGGATTTCAAGGTTGGTCTCCTAGATCCTATTCTGACACCTTAACCACTATACTATACCAGCTACCAACCTAGCAGTTCAAAAGCATACCAGCGTGAGTAGATAAATAAGTACTGCTGAAGTGGGAAGGTAAACAGCGTTTCCATGCGCTCTGGCACTTATCACGGTGTTCCATTGCATCAGAAGCGGTTTAGTCATGCTGGCCACATACCTGGAAAGCTGTCTGCGGACAAATGCCGGCTCCCTCGGCCTGAAGAGAAAGGAGCGCCGTACCCCATAGTCAAGTTTGACAGGACTTAACCGTCCAGGGGTCCTTTACCTTTAGCTTTCTATACCACATTGACATATTTGTCAAACAGAGGTAATGCTATTAAAAATCAACTTGTAGTATGGATTTTGGTGTTGCTAAATCATACCTGGGGCTGGCTGAGGGTTTCCTTCAGTGTGAGTTCATGAAGAAGCTGAGGCTATTAATTGGATCCCATAGTAGACCAAGCAGACATGTATACCAGCGAATGCAATATAGCCCACCCTGTGACCAGAAAAAGTAGTTAAAACAGTAGCAGAAATTCAACAGCAGTAATAGAGATGAGTCAAGGGATTGTAAAGGCTGGAACTAGATCTGTGTTGGATGAGCATTGCTTTCCTTCATCAGCTTCAATGAAGAGTTGTTTGAGGCTGGTGGAATGAAGAGAGGTGAATAGGCTTTCTAGTATATAAGCTGCAAGACTTTGAGAAGCTTACAGTACAAGAGCTGGTAATAAAGAAGTGATAAACAGCAATGTGAAACACATTTACTTCTGTGGTATTCAGAATATAGTTAATACAATTTTTGTCAACCAGGTTAAACCCTGTTTCCCATATAACACTTGACACCCTTTGGGGTTGTGCGATGGCTAACTTCAGCCAGGAGGCTTTAGTTTTCGAATTGTTTTCTATCCACTGTATGATAAAGTAGCCACTGACAGAAATTCTGCAGTTGTTTCTTAAGCTATATCCTAATTAGTCACTATGCCAACATTTTTAGAACTTGTTTTATGACCAACTTGAAATAATAATTTCTACTAATAAAAGTCACACAATTTCTATCTAGAGTAATCACAGTCTTAAAATGGTGCCATCCTTGTTTATGTTAGAGCAGAATGCATATTTCATAGTAAATCTGCATTGTTCCTGTTTTTACACTGCATTTCAGAGCTTTGATTTGTAGAGTTGTTCTTATTTACTAGCAATTAAATAGGGTACTTTCCCTCACTTTTATGCACTTGTGGTGTTTAATTTCTTGTGAATGTTTATTTAGTACTTTATTCGAACAAGAATGAGAAGGATAAATTGTGGCACTTTTAAGGTGGGGCTGCCTTGTCATGAGGGGGGAAATGTGACTTCTATGCTCCATGCTACTTTGATCAAATAGACTACCACTATAATAACATAAAAGTGTAGCTGGGGCCATAGCCTTGAAGGCAGACTTCAAATAACCAACTAGAAACTGAGTTCTTCTAATGTTACTTATTTCTTCAGTCTCATTTATTCTGCTTAGAATGAGGAGCTACTCTTTGTCATATCGTGTGCTGTCACTTGAGCATTAAGTTGCTTGGCACATCCGCATTTTCATTCATGGGCACAGCTGTGCCCTGCCTCATGACCCTCCTCTCTGTGCGGCTACTGCAGTAAAACCTTCAACCAACACTTTTTTGGCGGGAGGGAAGGCAAGAGCACAAAGGTAAAAGGCCCAGTGGCATTTTAAGAAAAACAAAGCGAACATTTGGGTTCAGGTCTGTCTATCTTATTGTAGCTACCTATAAACAAGCATCTTACCCCCTCACATGTAACATGGCAGCACTGACTGAAAGGTGTTAAAGGAGGGACCAAGGACACTTAGCCGCCAGCAGTTTAACTTCAAAGGCCTTGAGCAAGGTAGGCCTTGATTGGCATGTGACACTTAGCCAGCCAGTAGAATGAGTGACACGTAGCCAGGAAAGTGAGGACAGCCTCCCTTCTGTGATTGAGAATGGGAGAGATGGGTAAATGTGAGGTGACAAGAGGTGTGACCTGGGGAAGGAGAGATGTTGGCTATGCCTGTAAAGAGGAAAATCCATCTAGGAGCTCATGAAGGTCAGGACTGGGCATACAAGCACAGGGCCAGGTAAAGAGGCACAAGGCAGGAGGAAGGAGGAAGATAGTGGTTTCATTGATAGGGGATGAACCAAATCAAATGGGTAGAGCTTATTTCAGCCTAAGAAACAAAATACCCTGCAAATTTGTGGTGGATCTTAATAGATAAATGGGAGGTGAGTCTATCTCTGTGTATCTTATATATAAGCATTAATGTGGCAAATGCAAAACATAACTTGGGCTAGTAACTCTTTTCAGTACCTGTCCCCTTCCCTCTGTTCACATGGTACATGTAGATTTTTTCTGAGGAAAAGACTTTCCAGGCCTCTGTATTTCTGCTCCCATTGCAGTGTGTGCCATGGAATAAGGTAGGTGGCAGAATTGTCTTTATGCAGTACCATAAATATACATCCCTTAAGATGGTAAGGTAAACTTTAATTAGGAATTTTTGCATTCGTTTTTGGTACTATTAAAAGCTATCCTTTTACGCATTATGGCTTAATAAAGATAGCAAGGCAGAGTGACACTGAAAATAAAACATACACACAGCAGTGCCTTGCATTTCTGCCATAAAAATATTGCATACTATGAAGAAAAATAAATATGTAATCTGTCCTTAGCTTTTGCATGATAGCAGCAAGAGAATGATTGATATTAGGTTAGTCATTTATTGGTGGCTCATCTGTGTTTTATTTCTGATCCTGTCAGACTGAAAAGAACTACCGGTTTTATTAAACCTGGTGATGTACTCTATACTTGTACTTTTATTACCAGTTTGGAAGCTACAAAATATTGGCACTCTTTAATAACAAGCACTTGATGTTTCCTTATGTCAGCAAATTTCTTAGATTAATACCTTCTGTTTGATTGATAGAAGCCTACTGTGCGTTTTATAAGGTTCTGAGGTACTAATTTCACAAGGCTGTTATAGTAAAACTTATGTGATTCCAAGTGTGTATGCGCACGCACACACACACACACACACACACACACACACTTTACTTGAATCACGACTTACTTCTGTGCTGCACTGATTAACTACAATATCTTCTTTTCTTCAAGACCCCTGGGAAGTTACCATTAGTTCTTTTCAGTCAGACGGCTGTACAATCAAATATTGTGCCATGCTAGTCCAATTCTTATTACTATGAATTGGATAGCTACCTACGATTTAAGATTATGAGTTTAATTTTTTAAAAAAATATGTCACCAGTTTTACTGGATAGCAGAGCAGAAAAACAAAACTGAAAAAACAACATGCCTCCTTTTAACTTTAAGTTAAAGTTAAGTGTTATGCAAACTTGCTTGGAGAGCCATAATGTATTACTTTGTCAAAATCATAGGTACCTCTAAATATTGTTCAGACTGCAAAAGCAAGTTACAGCACAAAAGGATGCCAACAGATTTATATAAGCAACAGAAGGGTTAGAAAGATACTGTGACAGTGCAAAGTAATTGCAACTTTAGTGATGTAGTCCTCCTTATGACCCTTAAATTGGTGCTTCCGTAGCATAGTTGTAAATGGACACAATGTGCCCCCTTATTATTATGTTACTTGTTAATCACATCATAATGATTCTCTGAGCAATATGCAATAAAGGTTTATTGATTGCGCCACTTTGGATGCATTTTGTGGAAAGTGGTAGGTATAGAAATCCTTTAAAAAATGAAATGAATATCTATAGCTTTATTTTGGGCACAATATCCATAGCCTGGATAAGTATGCAATTTGGGCCATAGACATTTCCCGTACACCTCCTTATTACCCTGTATATTCAAATACATATTTAACAGTGTTTCTAAAAATCAATAGATTCCTTATAATAATAAGCACAGTACATAACATTGTCTTAAAATTTACTGTTTCAATAATCAACAAAATTTCTTTCCAACAAATTATTGTTTAGATTGTTGTCACAAACAAAATTTGTCAGCATTGCAGTGGATCACATTCTTTAACTACTATTGAGTTGTAGAAGCAGTAGCTTCACCTGTAACCACCGTTTGCAATTACACGCACATATAGACAGGCGAGAGGGCATGAGCAAGAGAGCACCAGGTGTTTTGACACTAATATTAGTAGTAACTCAAAGTCAAATGTAGATTTCTAACTAGCTGTCTTTTTTGACCACTTTAATTCATCACTGGATTGATAGAGATATAGGGCAATTTCCAGTTCTGTCCCCTCCATTGACAGAAGACCAGCATTGGTTGCCACCCAATGTAACAGAAATAAATATATTTGATATGACAGAAAGGTATGCTATACATTTCTGCATATTTCATTACTACATTCAAGTTGTAGTTTAATATGATTATTCCCCAATTTATATTTTACAGGTTTGTCTGTTAATATTTTTTCAGTTGTATGCTGTACATTATATGCTGACATTTCACAGGCAATAGAGGAGTAAGTTAAAAGAAAGAAATGTGAATATACTTCTAAAAACCCTTTATTATGTAGGAGCTAGTGCTCTCTAAAGAATTTTACCGTGTGCCAGTGTCATATATTCTGAACATTGGGTGCTTAAAAAGGGCATTGAGCTCTCACATTAAAATATTCATTGAGTGAAAGAGAAAGTGAGCTGTAATAATCTTCTGATGGGGGGAAATCTCAAAGCTGTGTTTGACAATAGAAGACTGGTGAAAGTGATCACCATTGCAAGGGATAGAAAGAAAAAGCCATCTCACTATGAGCCCAGGAACAGACTCTGCCTCTGCTACCCAGTTGAAGTCTATAGAGAAAAAGAATACAGAATACATTTAAATGCTGTGCTTTATTCCTTTCCAACTTTTCTCATTTGGCCAACACACATGTCTGTGGCCTTAATTGCTAGATGTGACAGTGCATTAGCCTGGCTGTCTCAGCTGCTCAGGTCTTTTATCAAACGCACTAAGACAGATGCTAAATAGTAAGTACTAAATTGAGATCTTTGATTCTCTCGAGATAGAGCTGATAAAAAGAAGCCCACTGGTGCTAATAAAAAATGTGACCCTTTTTACATTTAAGAGGAAGAAGTGGATAGTGTTTTAAGAAGCGATATACTAGGAGATATATTCATTTTTCCATCTTTTCCATCTTTGTAGCATGGAGTTGAAATACTTACCAGTGGCGTAGCGTGGGGGGTGCAGGGGGGGCCGGGCGCAACATCTGGGGGGGGCGTTCGTACTCGCAGCTCTCTGCCCCTACCTGGCTCATTCACTCTAGGGGGCGCAAATTACTTGCCTTGCCCCAGGTGCTGACAACCCACGCTACGCCACTGATACTTACATTATAGTTGAAGTAGTAACACATTTCCAAGGATTAATTTGACCCAGAGTGTTCAGGACACAGACCTTTTCAGGACACAGAACTTTTATCAGTGTCAGAGCTAAGACTGGAATATACTTTTAATACATAAGAATGACCCCCAAGTATGTGCCATGGTCAATGACCTCCAATGTAAAATGAAGGGAAAGTTTCTGAGTCAGAAACTGTCACATGCAGGTAGGCCTGTGCCCTAGTGCTTTAATATTACATACCAATCACTCAGAATAGCCATAGAAGAAGACCTCTTAAATGTGTTTGAGGTTGCATTGCTTTGGTCAAGAAATAATTCTTAATATGGACCATATTTTAGCAAGGGCTAACGGGCCAGCAGCATGGGCCCTGTCTGTAGGCTCACTCTGAGGAAAGCCAGGACACTGGCAAAGGGTTCGTTAATCTTCTCTGCATTCTGAAGAGCAGCAGAAACCTCAATACTGAGCATTGCCCTTAGACACCAACTCAGGAAAAGGGCTCTTGGAAAGTGGCTGCAGATGGAGGAAGGATGTTATTGGGTTTGGGAGTTATGCTAGAGTCCAGAAGGAACACCCCCACCCTAGTTGTTTATTCTTACTTTAATATTGGTCAAAATAAAAAAATCCTTCCAGTAGCACCTTAAAGACCAACTAAGTTAGTTCTTGGTATGAGCTTTCGTGTGCATGCACACTTCTTCAGAAGAAGTGTGCATGCACACGAAAGCTCATACCAAGAACTAACTTAGGTAGTCTTTAAGGTGCTACTGGAAGGAATTTTTTATTTTGACTATGGCAGACCAACACGGCTACCTATCTGTAACTTTAATATTGGTAACATTGTATGGTCATTCTGTTTATTCAGGACATAAATGCAAACAAAGACACTTGACATTAGTCCTCCCACCTATTATAGATTGTTCCAAGCAAACAAGCAGTAAAAATGGGCACCATGCAAACATGGGACAAAATACTGCCCTTTATGACAACAAGCAAGGTGGCTTGAGGATCAGGGCTTGCAGTAGTGTAGATGCAAAGGTTTTGATCTCAGACACAAAACAACTCCACTCCTGCTGCTTTATTTGAAGATATGTGCTAATGTGGCCAGAGGTATTATGCACACTATCACTTTCCAAGACCTTCCACCCCTGTCTCCTAGGGATAATGGGAAATTGGGATTGTAATGCTAAAGAACCTACGTTTCTCTGAGAATTCTAGGGATGCCCACCAAAGTTTTTTCATTTATTTTGAATGTTGCCCATATTTTGCGCTTTTTGTCGCTTCTCCAAAATCATTTGTCCTAGAAACTCTTGATTTGTTATTCTCAGTGGGCTTTCTAGTGAAGTGGTATCCTTAATCTTTAATGAAGTGAGTGATATATGAACAATATGATAATCTAACAAATCCTATATAGTAAAGTAGTTCCCTTCCATAATCCTAGTCCAAAAGAAAATACTGTTACTGAACACTGATCAATATGAACACTGATCAGTAATGTTGCAGTAGCCCTTTAATTTGCTATGTGCTTCACAAATTCCCACGCTGATCCAAAGCCAGTTATACTTTTTATTTTTAGAAAGAGCATCTATATATGACTAATTGCATCAGTATGTTGTTGATAAACATTTGAATAGGTTGATATTCAACAGGTTGATACAATGCCACAAGATTAAATAATCAAACTGTAATTATTCTTCGGTATTTTCCTTTTACTATTGGAAATCTGAGACTGCAAGATAATAATTTATCCAGTGCTACCCAGTGAGTCCATTTTGCAGCAGATCCTTTCCAGGCTTTTAGATATTTAGTGTTTATTGTTTAACAGACAGAAGACTTATGGAGGGATTCATGTTTATCTATGTACTCCTAGGCTGCAATCCGATATAGACACTTTACCTTTATCCCATCTCAAGTCTCTTTGAACCTGCTAGGGTATACAAGACATAGGATTGTGCTACCAACCACTTCAAAGGAATGCTCCTCTTCTGCCTTACTAATTTGCAAACTGAATTTTCCCACCATTCTTTGGACTAGCTATCTTTTTCTTGTGTTCTGTGGCTGCTGCTTTGGCAATATTTGTGCTTAATAGTTAGTTAAGGATTTTATTTATAAATTGATTTCCTTTTGGCTTTATTCATGAACGGAAATCAGATGAAAACTGACAGTAATGGAATTTAAAAAGGTAAAATAAAGGTGCAGAAAACGACTGCTATAGGCTTATGAGCAGTACGCCACAAGATTGACAGAACATTCCTATTCCCAGCTGAGGAAGCAGCTGGGCAAGGCAATGCATCAGTTCAATTGCTGCAATTCAAGTCTTGCCACTTATGCTGACCAGGTTGGAAGGTGGGGGGTTAATTATTGCTGTATAAGTTCCAGGCTGGTGCTGCTGAGTGCCCTAAGTCAAGCCCCCTTTAGGGAGATAGACCAATGGAGTATCTTTAGATCCATGTCTGGCTTAGCTATACCACTGCCCTGCCCTGTAACTCTCTGTTTGGGAGCCCTATACTTGTCCTTACTGGTAGAGCACCACTGGTGGTAGCTTCTCAACCACCTACATTTTCAGCATGCCCCACGGAGTGACACAACCCCCCACTCCCCCTCTGCTGGCAGAGCCTAGCAGAGGGACAGCTTCACATTTCCCTAGCCGCCCTCCTCCAGCATCACAGATCAGGGTTTTAGGATTGTTCTTCAAGTTCTTTTTCAACAGTTTGAGTAGGCATGTTGATGGAAATACAGAAGAATATTCAGGAATATTCAGGAAGTAAAGAAGGGATAAAAAAACTTATTAGTCGAAGATAAATTATTCTGCTTCAAAATACCAACAATAGTTTATGTTGTTTTTGTTCTTTCCTTTCTTTGTAGCATGAGATGCACAGACACAAATATTAGAAGGATTGGAAGAATATTTGAGGATAAGCTTAGAATTCAAAATGAGACTTGGACTGAAAAATATTAAATGTAATTCAGTTGGGAAGAAGTTATATAAAGTAGAATTTATAAAGGAAACACAAAATGCTAGATGGGAATATGGTTTGCTAAGTAGATTATGTTTAGTGGACAGCAATCTGAACTATTTGGGTTTCAAATAACAACAACATAAATGTCCTTTTGCATTGCATGGACAAATGTACTGGAAATGTCATTAGCACATCATAAATAGTACAATTTTTCTCAGCATATGTTAGGTTTCTGCTAGAATAATGCATCCAGCATTTGCAAGCTACACCTAGGACACATAACTGAGTTCTTCAGATATTTATGGTTTACATTTTTTACATAATTGTTTTACAGTGCAGTCCTGTGCATTTTACTCAGAAGTCAATCCCACCATACTTCTTTTGACTTGCTCCAAGAGAAGTACATAGAATAAACTATTTTTTTATTCATTCATTTAATGAAAAATAATATTCTCATTTGCAATTTGCAAACAAATAATGGCCTCGCTCAAACATAATGTTAAGCCATGGGGTGAAGTTCAATATTCCACTCGTCTAATTATTCCATTTGTGGAAGCATTGCAGCTTGCCAAATGAAACTATCCCATCTCTCTTCCCCCTGCATAGTTTTCTGTAGGTTCTCCAGACCCAACCAAGAATCCAATTGAAAAAGGAGGAGAACAGGGGAAGTCAAGTTGTGTACACAGAAGTCCTTCTTCAGTGCTTCTGCTGATGGGGCTGGTTTGTTTGTCAAAAAGCTGCCAAGCAGCTTAATAATGGTTTGCTTACTGCTAGCTAACAGCATTCTGAAGCCATGCTTTGCTGTTGGCTTATGAGCCTTGGTTTGTTTTATCTATGGTTTGGGGTTGTGTCAAAACCCAACATCTTTCCTTAATAATGGCTTGCTTGGACATCACATCCCAGATGCTCACCAACTTGCAATAACAGGCAACAACAGTTGCAAAACTAAATGAACTTTGGAGAAACAATGGGGTTGTAACCCACATAAATCATAGGCAGAGTAGCCCCATTAAAATCAGTTGACATCACTGGCTTAAGTCCATTAATTTGAATGGATCTATTCTGAATAGAACTTAGCAAGGGTACCATCTCGCTCTCAGGATTGTGGGTGCCTGCTGCCGCAACATGGACGTGCGATGTCATCACATGCACGTACCTGCACGTAGTGCATGTGATGTCACATGCATTATATGCAGCTGTGTGTGTGTGACATCACACATCCGTGTTGCGGTGGCCAGCAGCAACTCCTCTTCCACTTCCTCTCTGCAGCCAGCAAGGAACCTGTCAGGGAACTGCCATCGGAAGGACAGGAGGTGCAAAGGCTCCCTGAGGTTGAAAGAGACGTAGCAGCTGAAGAGGGAACCAGTAGGGGGCGAGCAGGAACTTCCAGGGAAAGTGAGTCGGAGGGATGGCTCAGAGACGTTTCCAGCGAAAACAGTGGAGAGGTTTCAGGACCTCCTATAGGGACACCCACTCCTCGCCGGAAACTGTCACGCAGAGAGTCCAGAAGACGTGTTTCCGTGAAAGAGCTCTTATGTTGGAAACGTTTCCGAAAACAACCACTTTCGGATTCTACTAGCGATTGACGCAGCCATGCCGGAGGGGCTCCGTCACAGGCAGAGGTTTGAAAACCTGATCAAACTCTGAGGGACTTGCATTTTACGCACAAGCAGCTCATCATCCCATCACAGCAATCCGAAAGTCCCTGAAAGCCAGCTTGTGCAAGCAGCGGCATCATGAGCGACCCAGCCGGAACCGGAGGAGCAGGAGCAGCTGGAGGAGGTCCAAGCCTGGAAGAAAGGTACAGGGCGTTGGAGATCCAGCTTGCCATGCAAACGGCGAGGCTTGAGGAGAGGAGGGCTCAGGATGCAGAAAAGGGAAAGGAGAAAACCACCTCGATCGCCAGAAAGGTGCCAGGATTGGTGCAGAAATTCGGGGGGGATCCCAGAAACTATCATGCCTTTAGAACTGAGATGCAATACGCTCTCAACCTGCAGTATGATGACTTCCCCGACGAGGAATCGCGAGTGGCTTTTGTAATTGGCCATCTCGAAGGGGGGGCGAAGGATTGGGTTCGACCCCTGATGGCAGTGAATAATGAGATCCTAAAGGACACGAGGAAGTTTTTTCGTGCCATGGACCTGATGTTTTCCAGCGACATTGAGCAGGGAGTGGTGCGAAGGCAGTTAATGACTTGCAAACAGGGGAGCCGATCTGTCCGTGAGTACTGGACTGAGTTTACTATGTTGATTCACAAATTGGGGTGGGACCTATCGGCGGAACCCATCCAGATGCTTTTCGAAGAGGGGCTTTCTTCGGCCGTTAAAGATGAATTGTCCCGGGGGCCAAGGGCCGAGTCTATGGATCAGCTGACCAAATCAGCGCTGGCCATAGGAGCGCGCCAGGAAGCGAGGGCTTTGGAAAGGCGGGAAGGGAAAGGAGAACGTTGGAGGGAACTGCGCATTCCAGACATTCCAGAGCCACCTTTCCCGCCGGCAGAGCCGATGGAAGTTGGAACAGCGCGGGCGCGCGCAGTTTCAAATCCCAGTGAAGGGCGGAAGAAGGAGGGAAAGAGCGCCAAGAAATGTTATCTCTGCCAACAGCCAGGGCACTTTGCCAGAGTCTGCCCACAAAGAAAGGAATGGCAAGGGATGGCAGGAGCTGTTGGGGAGAGGGAGGAAGAAAGCAAGGAGCAAGTAAAAGCCAACGCCTGGCTGCCACCGTTGGGGCACAGCAGCCAGGCCAAAGAGCAGTGAAAGTGCCCACGCCAGAACCACCCAGACCTGCTTTAGTGATAGAAGTGTCACTAGAGCTGCAAAATGGACACCCACTACAGGTCAAGGCGCTTTTGGATTCAGGCAGCTCCTGTAATTTTATGAGTAAGGAGTTTGCAGCTGAGCACCAGATACAGACCATCCCTTTAAGTAACCCCTTGCAGGTGACCACGATTGACGGCAGAGAGCTGTTGGGAGGAGAAGTTAGCCAACAGACTGTCCCAATGATAATGAGGGTGGCAAGGCACACTGAACCAATAGCATTTAATGTGGCCACCTTGGGAGGAGCGCCCATCATTTTGGGGATGAGCTGGCTGGCGCTACATGACCCGCTAGTGGGCTGGCATCAGAGGGTGGTCTCATTTGGGTCAGCGTATTGCCTAGAACACTGCAAGCAGGGGAAGGTTCCGGGAGGAGCTGGCGTCACCCTAGCCGGGATGGAAGTAATGGATAAAGGGAAAGTGCCCCCACAATACGCAGATCTGAGCAACGTATTCAGCGAAAGGGAAGCAGACAAGCTGCCGCCGCATAGACCCTTTGACTGTCAAATCAACCTACTCCCTGGGGCTCAACTCCCAGTGGGCAAGCTGTACGCCATGTCTGGCAGGGAGATGCAGGAGTTGAGGGAGTTCATTGACAAGAACCTGAAGCGAGGTTTCATCAGAGAGTCACGAGCGGTGGGGGGCAGCCCAGTGTTTTTTGTGGACAAAAAAAACACCGATAAGCCGAGATTGGTTGTGGACTTTAGGGCCCTCAATGCCGTGTCGGAACCCCTGGCTTTTCCGATGCCCCGGATTGATGACCTTTTGACCCGGGTGAGGAAGGGGAAAATTTTTACAAAGCTGGACCTGCGGGGGGCGTACAATCTGATACGCATAAGGAAGGGGGATGAATGGAAGACCACCATGTTCACCCCTTTGGGGGCCTTTGAATACCTCGTTATGCCCTTCGGTCTACAAGCAGGCTCGGCGTGCTTTCAAGCTTTTATGAACCACGTCCTGGGACCTTTGCTCTACAGGAATTGTGTGGCCTTTTTAGACGACGTGTTGGTGTATTCGGAGGATGAGGAGCAGCACGTGAAGGACGTTCGAGAAGTGTTGGGCAAGCTGCAAGCCAACCAGCTGTGGGTGAAACTGGAGAAGTGCCAGTTTCATACCAAGGAGGTGGAATTCCTGGGGTACCGCTTGTCAGACAAGGGATTGGCCATGGACCCAGGCAAGGTCCAAGCGGTACTGGAATGGAAGACACCGAAGACCAAGAAGGATGTGCAAAGATTCCTGGGGTTTGGGAACTTTTATAGGAAGTTCATCAAGAACTTTGCACATTTGACGGCGCCCGTCACTGACTGCCTCAGCAGCAAGAAGAAATTTGTTTGGACGGCGGAGGCGGAGCGAGCATTTGAAGAACTAAAAAGGGCTTTCGCCTCGGAAGAACAACTTCTGCATGTGGACTTACGAAAACCCATGAGAGTGGAAACCGATGCGTCCGACCGGGCTATCGGAGCAGTACTTCTTCAACCCGGGAGGAGTACGTTGGAGTGGAGACCTTGTGCCTTCTTCTCGAGGAAGCTGAATAAATCCGAGAGGAACTACACGGTGTATGACAGGGAACTACTCGCCATCCACGAAGCGTTCCGGAGGTGGAGACATTTATTGATTGGGGCACAACACAAGGTGCAAGTGTGCACCGACCACAAGAATTTAGAGTATTGGAGAACAGCTCGAGTACTCAACCAACGACAAGTCAGATGGGCCCAGGAATTTTCCAAATTCCACTTTGAAATTTGTTATGTGCCAGGCCCAGAAAACGTCAGGGCGGATGCCCTCTCACGCAAACCAGAGTATTTGGAGGGGGAGGGGGCAATCGAAGAGAGACATGTCATCCCTGAGGACCGCTGGGTGTGTGGGGCGGTGATGGTGGGGCAATGTGAACTGGTACAGGAAACGGAAAATGATGAATATGCCCAGGATAAGCTCAGAGGTCTCAGGGGGGAGGGCGAGAGCCCCGGAGGTTTTGAGGAAAGAAATGGGGCATTGTATTACAAAGGGGCACTGTATATACCCGAAGGTGAATTGAGGGGAAGAATACTCAAGCAGTTGCACGATAGCCCCACGGCGGGACATTTTGGGCAACACAAGACCATGTGGTTGGTGACCCGGGAATTTTGGTGGCCCAAGGTGAGGGAAGATGTAAAGGAGTATGTAAGAGGGTGTGACCAATGTCAGCGAGCCAAAGGGGAAAGAAGGGCACCGGCAGGGTTATTAGAACCATTACCCACACCAGAACGGCCTTGGGAAGCGGTATCAATAGATTTTATGACGGATCTGCCGAAATCCAAGGGGAAAACAGCCATCATGGTAGTAGTAGACCTGTTAACTAAGATGTGCCACTTTGTGGCATGCTCACATGCAGTCACAGCGGAAGAAACAGCGAAGTTGTTTGTAGAACACATCTTTAGGTTGCACGGCGCCCCCTTGAGGGTGATCTCAGACCGCGGCAAACAATTTACTTCCAGGTTCTGGAGGAAGCTCATGAGCTTGCTGCATGTGGAAGTCAATTTTTCGACTGCCCGGCACCCAGAAACCAACGGGCAGGCGGAAAGAGCAAATGGCATACTCCAACAATATCTGAGGTGTTATGTCAATGACAGAGAGAACGATTGGGCCGAAAAGTTGGCGCTGGCAGAATTTGCCTACAATAATGCGGAGAATGTGTCCACAGGGATGAGCCCCTTTTTGGCTAATTACGGGTGTCACCCCAGGGCTTTTCCAGGGGATGGAGGGGAGAGATGGAGCGTCCCAGCGGCCGAGCATTTTGTAGAAGAGATGGAAGCGATCCATCAGCAGCTCCAGCTCAACTTAGAAAGGGCCAAGGCACAATATAAGAAGCAGGCAGACAAGAACAGGAGGGAAGGTGAAACCATAAGGGTGGGCGATCAGGTGTGGCTGTCAACCCAAGGGTTGCCGTTCAAAGGGGGCTGTAAGAAATTGAGGCCCAAAAGATTGGGACCCTTCGAGGTCATTCAGCAGGTCAACCCAGTGGCTTTCAAACTCCGGTTACCCAACCACATGAAATTGCACCCAGTGTTCCACAGGTCGTTACTGTCACCATACAGGGGGGGGGGCGTGCAGGGGAGCACGCCAGGGGACCAGCCTTGGAAGAAAGGGAACGCAGCAACCATGTAGCGGAAATTCTCGATTCCAGGTGGAAGGGAAATCAGGTAGAGTATTTGGTGGCGTGGGAAGGGGAACCGGAGTCGGAAAACACCTGGGTGACTGCAGGGGAGGTCAATGACGAGGTTTTAACAGAAACGTTCCACCGAAGATTCCCTAGGAAACCACAGCCGGTAGAAAGGTTTAGGAGGGAGTACTTTGGCACCACCGACGAGGAACAGGAAATGGAAGGATTCGCGGAGTCGGATTTGGAAGAGGGAATAGACTCCGATGACGAGGAGTATCGAGAGACGAGGGACAGTAGCAGGTGGAGGGAAGTGTTCGAAACTTCGGACGATGATGAAGGTTCTTTCAGGGGTTTTACTTCCTCCCAGCCCGGAGGGGAGGAGACGGGAGGGGGTGAAGGGGGCCCTGGAGGGGAGGTGGATGTCAGGGAACTGCCATCGGAAGGACAGGAGGTGCAAAGGCTCCCTGAGGTTGAAAGAGACGTAGCAGCTGAAGAGGGAACCAGTAGGGGGCGAGCAGGAACTTCCAGGGAAAGTGAGTCGGAGGGATGGCTCAGAGACGTTTCCAGCGAAAACAGTGGAGAGGTTTCAGGACCTCCTATAGGGACACCCACTCCTCGCCGGAAACTGTCACGCAGAGAGTCCAGAAGACGTGTTTCCGTGAAAGAGCTCTTATGTTGGAAACGTTTCCGAAAACAACCACTTTCGGATTCTACTAGCGATTGACGCAGCCATGCCGGAGGGGCTCCGTCACAGGCAGAGGTTTGAAAACCTGATCAAACTCTGAGGGACTTGCATTTTACGCACAAGCAGCTCATCATCCCATCACAGAACCCTTTTCTGTATCCGAGGTCCCCTTCTCCGGAAAAGGATGCCTCATTTGCTGGCTGCAGAGGGCAGAGCTGAACTGCTTCTCTCCTGGAGGCACTGCTGCTGCCGCCTGCCAGCTTTTCTCATTGACTTCATGGGTGTCCGGCTCCCACAATTATATTATTGTGGGTGCCCAAGCACCCACGGCACCCTGGATTTGGCTCCTATGGAACTTAGTTGGGCACAATCCATGGTTTGATTGACTGTCTGGGACTACTTGTGAGTATTCCTTATACAAACCATGACTTAGTTTGTAGAATGTCATAATACCACGTAAAAGAAATGTTGGTGCTACTAAATTTGTACAGTATTACAACAAAGTTTCAAATAAACAGATCCCCCCCCAATCCCTTTTTGTTTACAAATGCTTGGACACAAAATACATCTCCCCTGATCCAGCAGGAAAGACCTGGAAACATATATAGTCTTCATGCTCATCTTTACCGTATTGAACTGGCTGGCTTTGTCTTTTAAAGTCATCCATATATGTTAGTGTGCATCATTAGTTACACAGGACTGCAACTGGATCAGGGGCAATACTTTTTCTTAATACAGTGGTACCTCGGGTTACATACGCTTCAGATTACATACGCTTCAGGTTACAGACTCCGTTAACCCAGAAATAGTACCTTGGGTTAAGAACTTTGCTTCAGGATGAGAACAGAAATCGTGCTCCGGCGGTGCAGCAGCAGCAGCAGGAGGCCCCATTAGCTAAAGTGGTGCTTCAGGTTAAGAACAGTTTCAGGTTAAGAATGGACCTCCGGAACGAACTAAGTACTTAACCCGAGGACCCACTGTAAAGTAAGTGGGAACCCAAAGCTTAGGAAAGGAATATTGGATGTTTCAGATCTTTTTCTTTATGTTCTATATCAAACAATTCTTCAGCCCTGTACTCACATATCTGGGAGTAAATCAGACTTAAATCAATGAGACTGACTGCTGAGTAAACATGGTTAGTATTAGAGTTTAAGGGTTGTTATTGTTCAGGTTTAATTGAGTTTTAAGAAGTAATAAAAATGCTTTTGGGACCATCTGATTAATAAAAATCTGATATACAAGTATGTTTCACTGTTTATTTGATTTTTGTGTGACTTGCACATGAATCTTCTATACAGTTCTATTCAAAATGCAATTAATTAAAGAGATTGTTTGGTTCCCAAATGGATGTTTATCTGTTACACAATTAAAGAACACCAGATGGAGGGAAAAATAACTTTGCTGACAAATGTGACTCTATAGTAAAGCCAGCTTAATCAAGCCAGTTGATTCGCAAATGGAAACTTGCACAAATACAAATAGCCTGAACAGTTTGTTTTGTAAGTTACACTTGCCCTCAGGCAACTTTGTCATATTTAAGTGCTGAGCAGCTATGACAATCTAAGCTAATGCTTAGGGCTAAAGGAATTTAGTGAATCAATAGGCAGAGCTGGTTTAACTGATGAATGAAACTCTCTCACACCCCATATAGTAATATAATAATAATTTATTATTTATATCCCACCCTTCTGGCTGGATTTCCCTAGCCACTCTGGGCGGCTCCTAACAGAATATTAAAAATGTGATAAAACATCAAACGTTTCAAACTTTCCTAAACAGGGCTGCCTTCAGATGTCTTCTAAAAGTCAGATAGTTGTTATTTCCTTGACATTTGATGGGAGGGCATTCCACAGGGTGGGCGCCACCACCGAGAAGGCCCTCTGCCTGGTTCCCTGTAACCTCACTTCTCACAGGGAGGGAACCACCAGAAGGCCCAGGCATGTAGTGAGACAGAAGCAACCAGCATGAGAATCTTGTGGTGTGCTCTGATAAAACACATAGACACCAATGCATGCTCACAAATGTAGGTTGGTTCAACTCAACAAATACAGCTTTCTCACCCTTGTCAAACAACTGAGGAATGCCCCCAACAGTTGGAGAGAGCACGAATGCCCACATGCTCCAAGGTCACTGGCCCAAATAGATATACCTCTGATATTTGCACATAAGATTCAGGATGAAGCAGAGCTATGCCCCTGGGAGATAATGGGTGATGAGCCAAGTAAGAAGAGTGGAAGAGGTCTCCCTGTGACAATGCACCAGCCCTCTGGGCTAGGAACTACACAAGAGGAATCATCCCACATCTGCCTCGTCTGAACCTCAGAGGGATGGAACCCAGAAGACAGAGAGGAAAAGCACATATAAAAGGGTAACCCAAGCAGTGAACAGAAAGAGTATAAGCAAACAAGGGCTCCTCCCCTACGCTGCCCACATGTCAGCCACATGTTCCACCACATCTTCACCAACAGAATGGCTCTGCTGATGGCATGTTTTGCCCATATATGTATCATAGTAGCAGCATCTCTGACATTTTGCCAGCATAGCAGGGCTTCTACTGAATTCTATAGCTTTTCAGCCAGGGATTTTCAGTTTAGTATTGTACCCTTAGTTACTTGTCTTCCTTTATCATTTCTTTTAATATTGAAGTATTACCTTACAAATCATGTTTTAAAATTTGTTGTTGTTGTTGTTGTTGTTGTTGTTGTTGTTGTTGTTGTTGTTGTTGTTGTTGTTAAGATTTAAGGTAGCATTTCTCCTTTATACCATATGCAGTAAATAAAGGCAAAACACTAAACAGACACATGTAAAAATAAATAAATCATTTTTTTAGCGCTTGGATAACAAAGAAATATGCTAACTTCTATAAAAATGCAATGCCCTGTGAAACTTCCTTGAACACCTGTTAAATATTTGCTGTGAGACCCCTGAGTCGCCATTATAACTTTTTAGACAGGAGCATATTTTTATTTGCTGTTTCATACATCTGCCTGTAGGAATATCTGCAATACATGTGACTGGTGGGCCTATTTAAAGTCATTAACACGTGAGAAATATTCATCAAGTAAAGCTAGTGGTTGTGTAAATTATGCTTAATCGGTCTGAGACAGCTTGCTTCCTGGATTTTAATGTTTCATTTATAAATATGGAATTAAATAAATGGTTTAGAGTATGTAGTCACATAACATTGTATTTTTTTGAAAATGCTTTAGTACTAGTCTCTTTAAATGAAGGGACTAATGATATCCCAGGAAAAAAAGCATAAGGACTATACTAGCTAATGTGGGTGCAAAACTGAATTCTTATTTATTTAGTTTCTGTACTGCCCTTCATTTGAGGATCACACGGTGGTTTACCAAAAAAAAAGGACAAAAATAAATGTTATAAGCTTTTGTAAAATTATTGCCTTGAAGGGAGACATGCATACAAGGAACCTCATGTTTCACATGATTAAGTCCCATTGTGTTGTATTGCTTTCTCCAGTTCTCTCTCTCAAGGGCTAGTTCTGTCCCCTCAGTTTATGTCCTCATTTGGGCACACTGGCCCGTCTGCTTATTTGAGATATGACATTTGAAACCAACCCATTAGGGTTCATTGTATAGGAGATAAGAAGAAAATGAGCTAACGTTTGTTCTTTGCACTCATTTAGCTTCTAACCAGATGTGTGAGATTTTCAGTGATTCTAAGACTGTTAGCCACTAACTTCCAATTAATCTAATTTGCATTAACTGGAATAGTATTATAATTTCCATTTTGCAATTGCGATGATTCACAGAAGAATCAAGTCACGTCTCTCTTTCTTAGCTGTGACTTTCTGCAAAGTGAACAGCTTAACTGTAAACTGCTCTAGTTATGCTTCATTATATAGTTTTGTCAGCCACAATCTTGAAAACTGTTGGGTTTTTCCTCTTGCACAACTTTCCCCTCCCATGACATATTGCAAACTAGTTTTGAAAATCCTCTGTTTTAAAAGAAGAATACTATTCAGCTTTCTATTTAATAAATTCCAGACTTTGCCACCAATTTTGCACTTTCAATCATGACTAAGACTGCAATCCTATCCCCACTTACCTGCGAGTAAACCTGATTAAATACAATAGGACTAAACATGATTTGGATTTCACTATAATGCTGCCATCCTGTGCGCATTATTTTGGAGAAAATCCCACTGACCTCAGTGGAATTTACTACTGAGTAGGATAGGGTTGCATATAGGATAGGGTTGCATATTTCAATGAAATTACTAGATTTATTTATTTTTGCTCTCGCTACTTTTTATGGGGCATGACCCTGAAGTGTGTAGTTTGCAGAGCTATAACTTTAGTTATTCCGAATAGGATTCCTCGCAAGAAAAGGGAAAAGTTGACAGCTATGGGTATATTATGGTCAATATCGATAACATTATTAAGGGCAACTGATTAAAATTGATTGGAGAGCCAGTGTGCCTTGTTCGTCTTACATAATTAAGTTAGAATCCTGCTTCCCAAATGCTCACTATCTTGGCAGAACGTATGAAATGTGCCAAGAGATTTTAGAATGGAGGATGCAAATATTCTTCAGTGGTGGAACTTCATGAACCCAAAGGGTGCTCATCAATGGTTCCTCTTCATCCTGGAGAAGAGTGACTAGTGGGGTGCCACAGGGTTCTGTCTTGGGCCCAGTCTTATTCAACATCTTTATCAACGACTTGGATGATGGACTCAAGGGCATCCTGATCAAATTTGCAGATGACACCAAACTGGGAGGGGTGGCTAACACCCCAGAGGACAGGATCACACTTCAAAACGACCTTGACAGATTAGAGAACTGGGCCAAAACAAACAAGATGAACTTTAACAGGGAGAAATGTAAAGTATTGCACTTGGGCAAAAAAAATTAGAGGCACAAATATAAGATGGGTGACACCTGGCTTGAGAGCAGTACATGTGAAAAGGATCTTGGAGTCTTGGTTGACCACAAACTTGACATGAGCCAACAGTGTGATGCGGCAGCTAAAAAAGCCAATGCAATTCTGGGCTGCATCAATAGGAGTATAGCATCTAGATCAAGGGAAGTAATAGTGCCACTGTATTCTGCTCTGGTCAGACCTCACCTGGAGTACTGTGTCCAGTTCTGGGCACCACACTTCAAGAAGGACACTGACAAACTGGAACGTGTCCAGAGGAGGGCAACCAAAATGGTCAAAGGCCTGGAAACGATGCCTTATGAGGAATGACTAAGGGAGCTGGGCATGTTTAGCCTGGAGAAGAGGAGGTTAAGGGGTGATATGATAGCCATGTTCAAATATATAAAAGGATGTCATATAGAGGAGGGAGAAAGGTTGTTTTCTGCTGCTCCAGAGAAGCGGACACGGAGCAATGGATCCAAACTACAAGAAAGAAGATTCCACCTAAACATTAGGAAGAACTTCCTGACAGTAAGAGCTGTTCGACAGTGGAATTTGCTGCCAAGGAGTGTGGTGGAGTCTCCTACTTTGGAGGTCTTTAAGCAGAGGCTTGACAACCATATGTCAGGAGTGCTCTGATGGTGTTTCCTGCTTGGCAGGGGGTTGGACTCGATGGCCCTTGTGGTCTCTTCCAACTCTATGATTCTATGATTCTATGCCCCGAACACCTTATTGGCTAAACAAGCCTTTGTATCATTACAAAATAATACTACTTGGCGTAAAAACCTACTAGATATCCTATCCAGATACAATCTACCTGAGTTTAATACTCTCAAACTGTGGAGCCCTGATAAAGCTCGGGAATGGATCTTTGAAAAAGACGCCTTTTTGGACTCCACAAAGATAAAAAACTCTGGGTTTTCCTACTGGCTTCCCCGAGTAAAAGCAGTTAAAATCTGTGCCAACTACTTGGCGGAGATCACTGATCCCACCCTTCGGAGAGCTTTCACTATGGCACGGTTTCAAACATTGCCAACTGCATATCTGACCAGTAGATTCACAAAAACCGCAGTAGAACATCGCTTATGTCCTTGTCTTATGAAAACTAAAGAGGATCTTACACATTACCTCCTCTATTGCCCCATCTACTCGGGCTTTAGAGACGCATTGCTGCAAATTATACCCAACTCTATAACTAATCCTGAAGATAGAGTAAAATTCTTGTTAGTTGATGCAAACCCACATATTACCCATGTGGTAGCGGTTTTTGTGATGAAGGCCATGAAAGCTAGGGAAAGATTTATGGATGACAATGTAAAGACCCCTTCATCGTCTGTTTAACTCGTTGCTTGTTTTCCCTCTCTTTCTATTTTGTGGGATGAAGGTTTTGTTGGCATAGTATCTAATGAATTTTAATATTTTTTTATTATTTCTGTGTTGATGTTTGTGTACAGGCATGGTCCTCACAATAAACAGATTTGTTGTTGTTGTTGTTGTTGTTGTTGTTGTTGTTGTTGTTGTTGTTGTTGTTGTTGTAAACACCTTTTAAAGTCTTGGCCATCACTACATCTTGTAGTAGCAAATTCCAGAGCTATGTGCTTTCATCTGTCCTAAATCTTTCAACATTCAGCTTCATGTGATGGACCAAGGTTCTAGTTTTATTTATTCTTGCCCTGCGTTCCTTTACGTATTTGAATATTTAAAATGAACCCATACCATATTTTTCGCTCCATAAGACACACCTGACCATAAGATGCACCTAGTTTTTAGAGGAGGAAAACAGGAAAAGAATATTCTGAACAAAACAGTGCTGCTTTCGCTAAGTTTTCTTCAGTTTATCTCCAGAAATTGATACCCATTTTAACTTTTTTCACCTTTCCTCAAATTAACAAAAAAAGACCATAGTTGATCTAGTAGCCCAAGTAACTAAAGGCTATGAAAATCAATTGTATTTAAGTCCCCTTCTTGAATCACATACTTCTCCATGACAAATGTTCAGATGATATGTTTGATTCCAAAGGAGCAAATACAGAGCTTGAATAATAAAATGCTTGTCGGAGTACCTCTGGAGTACATTAACACTAATTGTCAACCTATAAAATGTGTTATAAATGAGCATTAAGCTTTACTTTCTAGAGTTTCTTTTCCAGAGACATTATAAGGAAATGTCACTTGTAATTAAGAAACAATTATTTTAATCTTCTGTTACAACAGTGAAGAATTGATGTGTGGTTTGCTTATTATAAATTGCTTTCAATATCTTGTTTTCAGATCTATTATTTTTAGGGGGGTTTATGCCTTTCACTAGATGAGTGGATCCATGTAATGTTGCAAGGTTACCATAATTTCTTGGAAATTTTAGATGCAAAATAAATTCTGATAATCAAGTTTTCCTAGTTCCTTTCCTTTATCTGATGAATGATTAATGTTAAAAAGTAGAACATGCTTCATAACAGGAAGCTTCAATATATATATTTTTAAGAATGTATAATTTTGCCCATTCCCCTTAGCACATATTTAGCACTTAATTTGTTTATGTCAAGTATAATATCATTTTGTTCATCATCATCATTATTATTAGTGGTAGTAGTAGCAAAATGGGACAATAGCAAAATTGGGGCAATGCAGTCGTCTGAAAGAAGTTTTTTAATGGAGCTGCCGCCCCCTGAAATCACGGAGGCATGAGGGAGCAACACCAAAGGGAGAAGGCAACACGTGGGGAGAGGGGGAGGAAGGGCTCCCAGCCAAACCACGGAGCCTGCTAGAGAAGGACACAAAGCCAGCTAGCAAAGGGGGAGGGAGGACAATGTCAGCTCTGGAGGGACAAAATTCCAGAGTAGGGAGGGGGGTAACGAAGGGGGAAGGGGGGAGTTGGAATAATAATAAACTGCTGGAAAAGCCCTCACAGGAATTCACAGCAATACGGCAGTTTTAAAATGCACCAGCAAATCAAACAGAAATAGTAAGCACTCATAGAACCCACACCAGCAGCTCTCAGATTTCCCCCTTTCCAAGCACTCTGAGATGCTGCCCACAAAGACACAGAGAGTGTCTGTTTTGAGGCCTGAAGAGCAGCACACACACACACAGAGTGACTGATTTAAAGTCGGAGAAGCACAGCACACATATACACAGAGTAAAGGCATCGGGATCAGAGATGAAATTAGGAACAATTAGGAGGTATTTGGAGAAAAGTAAAGAGGGAATTAAAGGTGGAATTAAAGTAAAGGTAAGGTAAAAGGAAAGGAGGAATTACAGGCTTCCCTTTCTCAGAAGTCCTCTTCCAAGTTAGCTCCATGTGGGGAGGAACACTGAAGAGAGAGTGTCCTCCTGACTCGCACAGGACGACGAAGAGAAATGAGGCCGGGGAGAGGCTGGCACTGCAGCATAAAGGCTGCTGGACACGCCCCCCCATGGCACCTGGTTGGGCGGCCACCGGGGGGGCGTGAGTGCCAGCCAGGTGAGCTGGAGGCAGGGGGCAACGCCCCCTGCTAGGAGCAGTGTTCGGGCTCCCGCCCACAACCACTCCCCTCTCTTTCAGGGAGGAGAGTCTTTAGTGGTAGTAGTAGTAGTAGTAGTAGTAGTACCAGTAGTAGTAAAAAAGTATGCAGACACTCCCTTGCACACCTGCTGGTTGACTGAGATTACCCAGAGAGACCCTACTGGTAGTACTGCATGATCCTTAAATATGTATTGTGCCATCTGGCATAGGGCTTTCAGTGTGATAGTACCTGCCATGTGGAAATGGAATACTCTCCCTTAGGAATAAGTCACACTCTGACAATTTTGTGTTTCATCTATGAAGTCTTTGAATTCTGATATTAGTCATATATATATATATATATATATATATATATATATATATATATATATATCTGATCACTGTGGAAAATCAGGAACTGTATTCTTATACTCTTATTATATATTTCATGTTTTAGCCATGTTTATAATGCTTTGACATTTCTAAATATTAAGCAGGACATAGATACTTTAAAGTAAATAAAAATGAATAACCTGTTATGGGGGGATCAAGTTACTCACAAGATTTTTGAAGCATGTGAATACAGTCTTGTGATTCAAGAAGCTGTACACCGGCTCCCTCGACCAGTAAAGCGAGATGAGCACCACAACCCCAGAGTCATCCGCAACTGGACCTAATGGTCAGGGGTCCCTTTACCTTTACCCTGGAATTATATATTGTACTCAGTACTTTAAAAAAAAATATGTTTAGGGTTACTCTCATTTACCTACTCATATTGAAATACTGCCCCTTAATGAGGCCAAACTTAGATTCACAAAATGTTTAGGGGTATGCGTACCCCTGTGTACCCCCAGAAAAAAAGCACTGTCTTTACTACCAACTCCCAATGTATAATTTACCTCCTCTCTTAGTACCAATTCCCAATGGGTATATCACCTCCAATGTGTGCTAAATTTTATGAACATTTATTCACAGATTTTGCATCTGATGGTTAACATTTTCATTTTAAGTCTGTTTTAAGACTGCTCATGAAGTGAAATGCCACTGCAAACAAAATCATATATATTCATTTGAAAACCACCTTGTGTTTCCTATACCCGCTAATTCTCCATCAAGAAAAGCCCTGGGACAAATATTCCATAGAAAACACTGACAGTGAATGTTTGACATTGGTGTCATGTGGCACTCTGATTTCTTAGCCAATTTGGTTAAATCTCTAATTTAATCACAAATGTATTTCTTGATACAGACAAATTTTGTGTGATGGGTTTTTAATTTAATTGGTTTTTTTAGGTGAAAGGTCCCCCAGCGGCAGGAGCATTTAAAGAAAGACCAAGAAAGCCTACAGCATTTCGCAAGTTTTATGAGCGAGGTGACTTCCCAATCGCCCTTGAGCACGATACAAGAGGAAACAAAATAGCCTGGAAGGTAAGTCAGGGCGCAGCTGTGACAGCCAGCTGCGCTTATTGAAGTGACATCTCTCATTGCCAAAAAAACGTTGGCTTATAAGTAAATAAAGTGGAGTAATTTCTTAGCAAATAGAAGATGGTGGGAGAGCAGTTAGAGAGTGGCCTCCTGAGTCAGCCATCTACCTTGGCTAACAATTAAATTATATGCTGCAAAAAAGGAAAATGACAGAGTTGCTTTGCCTTAGAGAATTGTCTCCTGCTCAATTCATCTCTATTTTTATGAGGACCTGGCAACCCAGCCTATTTCAGGCAGTCCATCAAATGATGGAAGTGGCTGGATACAGTGAGCAGCAGCCATTTATCTCCCCCCAAATTTCACCTTCCTGCAGGACAGTTCCAAATGGAAGCTTTAATTACCTAAATGGATAGGTCAAGATTGCCTGCTCCCTTGAAATGCAGAGCAGAATACAAACGAAGGCAGATTCTCATTCCACGGCTGCACTCCCAGTCTGCAGCATATGTCAGACAGCGTAATCGCTGTCATACGTGCCCCTGTTAGAGGCTGACCTCCACTGCTGAAACCATTATGGTTCCGACATCTCTGACAAAAGGTTAATTGGCTTCAAAATAAATGTATTGCCTAATGACTTCATTCTAATGCAGCAGTGTTTCTCTCTAAAAGGCTTGGTGATGTTATTTGTAAAACTTGCCAATCTTTTAAGTAACTAGAGCAGGCTTTTAAATTTAATTTGAAAAATGAATGCTGATCTTTAACCTGCTCTTTCTATTTAATTATTTTGGTTATCAAAGAATGACTTTCCTTTTAGGTATGTGTGTGTGTGTGTTGGGGTGACTGTGTGTGTTTCTGTATGCAATTTATTGGGCTGGGTTCAGATTTTTCTGGAAACAGACTAAAGGATAACCAAAAAATTGGGCATTCTTTGAATGAGGGAGAAAAGACCTATTATTTGGATGTTTATGTGGGTCCTGTTGAAAATGACCTTAATTTAAGCTGCTGTAGTTTTGTTAATAAAAACAAAAACAGATATGAATAGTAGGGTCACTGAGTGAATAATATTTATTATTTATGAAATGACTAAACAATTATGTACAAAACATATCAAACAATTAGATCTTACCTGCAAGTTTTTAATATAATTTAATGGATGCATTTGGCTCCATTTTTAGATGGGCACAACTAATGATATAACAGAAAATTGAATTTCTGCATGACATTAGTAACAGTAACAACAGAAAAAAGCGTATTTACTTTCATGGTGGTAACATGCCATCCATTTTATAAGAATAGTCATGTAGTAGATCGTTGAAGATATAACTGAGAATTGTAATGCATGCTTTCTTGTATGATTGCATGTTACTGGTTATATAAAGTTTTATATGAATATTTATATGACACTGTCAATTTATGCTTAATTGGTTGTATCCAGTGATGGCTTAAATGAGCAGAAACATTTTCCAATGAAGGCAGAGCCACCATTAGATACATCCAATATGTTTTATGTTTTCTTAAGGCTTATGATCAATACAATAATACATTTGATTTGAATGAATACACAAAGGAAAGGGAATGCAGGGGAGAAGTGGAGAGAAACAGGAATACAAGTATGAAAACAGTTTAACTGAAGTAGATAAGATTTAAGATTTTTTAAAGTATTATTTTAAAGGGGGGAGCAAGGAGATGTACAGAACAATAAGAAATAATGGGTTTCCTCAGTATATTTAGTCACTGTTTGACAGTGATATTATGTTACCTTGTCCTAGGCTGCAAATGCCAGTAAAAGGTAATAAAGTGGGAAGCGCCATGTACAAGCTACCGTTTGATCCTATGGTGGGCCCAGGATCCCTTGACATCATCTGATGAGCTTCTAGCTCCTTTGCATAATTTATCCATGCATGTGACAGAGATTAAGGCCTTAACTAATGTGCTGCAATTCTCAGGGGGGAATATCCAGCACAAGGTGGGAGTGGAGAACCGAGAGCAGCAAGCCTCCTCTATTTTGAAGGCCTTACAGGCCTGCATTCCAAGATGGGAAACCTGAAGGGAGAAGCTGCAGGAATAATCTTTGTTTGGTGAAGGTGAGACAAGGAGCAGAGAGAGGGCACTCTACTACTTTTGTCTGAGAGGTGCTTGCTCTCCTGAAGAGATAGCTGTTAAGAGTATGCCCTGGTTCCTCTGTCTAGAAGCAAAATTTGCCTTAGGGCCATCCTTGTGAAATTCTTGTGTTCCCCTTATGAAGGAGGATTTGCTGAGCTGGGTGTAATAGAAGAGTTATCTTGGGGGGCACTTAATGATATAATTAGGATTTCCCCTGATTAGCATAATAGGCACAAATAGCTCTCACTGGGGCATGAAGAATGAATGGCTCAGGAAAGAAATTTGACCTTACATTCAGTTCGCTGTTCTTTCTTTGGCGACCACTTATAGCCAAATAAGATTGCCTTCCATGAAAACGGTCTTAACATTGAGTCCATAAGTGACTGTGGAGGCCAATTCTGGATCTGCACGTCCTTCCACAGTGGGGACATAGGTTTTTGGGTGGGAGTTGATCATGGTGAGGGTTTGTCAAACATGCCTTCCTCTTAGCATGTTTCTCCTTTGTGCCCTGAGTCCACAACACCTCTGGTAAAGGCTGTCCCCAATTGGAGCATTCGCAGGCCAGTGTTTCCCAGTCATCAGTGCTTATACTACATTTTTTTAGATTGGCCTGGAAAGCATATTTAAACCTCTTTTGTTGTCTACCAGTATCTTTTGTCTGAGTCACAAGAGAAGGCTTAAGACATTTAGACACCTGTCAGCTGCAGAGGAATGTTTGCTAACTCCCAATCTACTTTGGGCACATCTAGACTGAAGAGTGAGATAGCAGAGACTTCGCTGATGTGATGCACCTGTTTCAGGGTGTGCTTTGTGTGTATGTTAACAGGTTTACTTGCTCCTCTGTTGCCTTCCCTGGCTGGCTGCAGGGCTGTGAGGGAATTTCTAGGACAGCATTCTTTCTCCCGCGTTCTTTCCCTTGTCACTGTGGAGCAACACAACGAGGAGAGCTGTGTTATCCACATGACCACATTTTCTGTTCATTCCATTGTTGATGTCATGCAATGCAGTGAGGAGAGTTGTGTTATTAGACTGGACAATTTGTTTCCTGGTGCTGGGTTTTTATTTCTGTTGCTTTCTAACACAGTTCCCTTCTACAAGCCCTTGCTTTGTGGTGTGACATGCTGTTGTTAATCATATGTGTATACAAACATATACCTGAAATGTGCAGTAAGGGAACAACAGTGGAAGGCAACTTTAGCTTCAGTGTGAGTCATTACTTTGGACTTTAAACTGCACTTTACCCAACAGCAAATTGTATTCAGAGTGCACTGGACCCCTCACTGACTTTACCAAAAACACATTTCAAGTGTGGACAAATGCTGCTACTGTGGCACATCTCCAACACCTTAAGTACACACGATGCGGTCCTGTCCAGTGGTAACTCTATTCTAGTCATAGGTCTGCACATGCATTAATCTAGTTCTAGAGAAATTTTTTATTTTTGTGGATGTTAATGTAATGTTGAAAAATATTCTGGTCTTTAAAAGAAAAAGAAAAAGAAAAAGAAATATATTCTGGTCCTATGGGACCTCACTAAAGAGGAATGAAATTGGATCCTATGGGCAGTGATGATGACAAGAGTACCCATGCACTGGTCTAGCCGATGGTCCACAAATTTACACAGCGGCTTCAATTTTCAGAGCAGGTCTCACAGGCAAAACAAGTTATGTGCATCTTGTTACCCATTGTATAGCGGTTGGAGAATGTGTTAAGAGTGGCAGTATATGAGTGGGCAACTTTTCACAGGCAGCAGCGGGACAAGGTATTCTCTGGCATTTCCCCTATCCCATCACCCTAGAATACTTTTAAAAAGCTTTTGAGCCATGCATAAATTTTCCTTGTGCTTTAGTGTTCAAATAAAATGTAACTTCAAACTAACAAAGTCTCATGAACTGAGGAGGTATTTTCTTGAATTCTCACTTCCACCTGCACTCCCCACCCCATTCAACCTCCCTCACTCCAGGAAAACCCTCCAGAGCAGATTTTCAGGGGGCATAGCAAGAATCAATAAAAATAGTCTCCCCTCTCTCTTATGAGTGGAGTTTCACTCTCAGTAAATCTTGATCTAAGCTTTTGAGTTCCTTCATATTTTGGGAACATTGGTTTGTCTTTTGTGTGTGGGCATGAAGGTGGGAATATGTGCCTGATCAGTCATGGGTTCTGGAGGGTGCAAAGAGCAACAGAAAGTGTTTTTTTTTTAAAGGCAACAGCAACCACAAAGCTCCAAAACCAATATAAATCACATTACAGAAATATAAATGCACATAACTTGTTTTGCCTGTGAGACCTGCTCTGAAAATGGAAGCTGCTGTGTAAATTTGTGGACCATCAGCTGGACCAGTGCATGGGTACATGTGTGCAGTGATCATCTAGGCACCATAGAGTGTCTGACATGATGTGTAGAGTTCTGTTAAGCTGTTGGATAAGCGGCATTTGCACAACCACATTAATTTGTAGAAGTTAGTCTTACGAAATGAAGGACTAGCGGGGGTAGGTGGGGGAAATGATACTACATTTGCCACAAATATTTCAGGATTCACATAACTATGCCATATATCGCCATTTTGTTATTGTCCTTTATTTTTTCATTCTGTTTTTATGTGATGCATTTCATGATTCATTTTGCACTTGGTAAGTCAGTGATCCCCCCCCACCGCCCACCTGCCATCTAGCTCTTGCAGTGATTTTTTTGTAAGAAAATGAACATTACTAATAGCGTGGCTACAAAAACCTTTTCATTCAAGGGTGGTAGGATGTTGAGTGGCTCTGAGGAGAGACTACAAACCATCAAATATCCCTCCCTTCTTAACTTTATGTTTTTGCTGATCAGTGGGACATTTTATAGAGTTGAAAGGCGGTGGGGTTCTCTCCCTCACCCTTTGGCTGTAAATACAGCCAAAGGGCATGCTCTTCCATTTAGTTCAAAGTAAAATGCTTCTAATCAATTCTTTTTTACTTTTGTAAGTGCTTTTGTATGTGTTGATCAATTTTTGAAAATCACTATCTATTGATTCTTATAACTTTCCACCGTTGTTCAATTATTTATGAACCCTGTTTCCAATATAAAATAACTTGAAAGCTCCTGAAATGAATATTTAGTTGAACAAAAACAAGAGTCTTGTGCCCCCTTAAAAGCTAACTGATTTTATTCTAATGTGGTTTCCCCCGCACAATATGAATTAGCTATTAATTAATTTGGTTTTAGATAAATTATGTTGTTTCCCTTGCAAATTTCCACATAATGTCATAATTGAACACGAATATATATAGAAAGTTAACGTCTGTTTTCCAGTGTTCTCATAACTTCTCCTGTGGTGTATTTGGTTTAACCCTTTAGGTTATAGTCACTTACCTGGAGTTAGCCCCAGTAAACAGATCTGAGTTTAGGATATTGCAACCAAAGTCTGCTATCCTATAACCACTTGCCCAGGAGTAAACCCCATTGAACTCAATTAGACTTACACATGAGTAGAGATTTATAGTGCTGGAAGTGAATTCCCCCAAAAATGGTGTTGAAAGGCTAACAGATCAGAAGTCTTTTGAAAAAGGAAAGAAATGAAGCAGTGCACTTACTCAGCAGCAGTATTTTCTTACCTCTTCAGATATAATAAAAACAGGCTGTGATCCACAGGAACAGAGATACAAGACTTGTAATGCAACAGGAAGGGAAATGCTAGAATAAATACAGTTTCTTCACCGTGGAACACAATGTATCATTTCCTCTGCCTTTAGCTGATGCTTCCTCAGAGCAGCTGCCTCAGAGATGCTGCCTTGTGTAAGCAAACACACATAAGCAGATTTGAAAAGAGTGCGCTTGATAGTGTCAGGCATGCAAACAAAATTCTCTGCAGTTGCTCTATGAACAATTGTTGCAACGTCCTGGTGTTTCTTTGCTGTATCTTTTTTTCTTTCACGCATACCAAAATTACTTTAGCACATAAACTGGCTAGTTCCCTGACTTCTGTAATTTGTATTGTAAAATCAATTTATTTTATTTTTTGTCTTGCAAAATCAAACAACAGTGATTCAGTGCGGATGAATTATCAATCCACTCTTGAATAAGATAACTAAGGGCCAAATTTAGATTTTATTTATCTATATTATTTGACAAGATGTATATATACTGCTTAATCAACAAAAACAATTTAAGCAGTTTTCATATAAATATAAAATATTCTATAAAAATTCTAATGAAATCAAAGTTTAAAAACAAATTGGCAAATAAATAAATGAAGCAAATCAGCAAATTTGCACAATAAAGATACACATTAAAAGTGCATGTTGCAATTATATGTGGATAAGAGTGCATCATTTTATTTTATTTTTTAATGTATAATGAATGTAGGAAGGCCCCATTTGTAGGCTTGACTTTAGCTGTTAAAACCCTTAATTGCTTCAGTTCCTGGAAATATTATCTTTTCCCATATATAATATTAAGGTCAATAGATAAAGCATTCATAGTTTTTATCTTCCTCAGATGATGGTGGCGATTCTCGTGAGTGGATGTTTCATTACATGTCCCAGCAATTTTGTTATACAATGGAAGAGGGAACAATCCATCAAACTGAATATTTCTGACATAACTGAAAAAATTCTATAATATCTATAGAATTCAGAGTAATTAGGGAAGTTTTTAATGACTGATGTTTTAATTATTTTTAATTTTGGAAGCCACCCAGAGTGGCTGGGGAAGCCCAGCCAGATGGTCGGGGTGTAAATAATAATAATAATAATAATAATATGTTGTTGTTGTTGTTGTTGTTGTTGTTGTTGTTGTTGTTTGTTTTATGCTTGGCACTAATGATCACGGGAGGGTTTTAAAAAATAAAAAATAACTATTCATCACATCACCATCATTTTTGCTGTCTGAGGCTCACAGAACTTTCTCTTCTTCTGCAGGGATGAATGTGATCCATGATATGATATGGGTTGTCTTCGCCCATTTCTTCACTGGCAGGAAGTTATCTCTTTTAGAATGCACCTTGGGGCTGAGACAACCCCTTCAAGTTCTGTTTCCTGCCAGCTCCACTGCATGTTGCATTGCAGACACGGCAAAAGAGGCGGGAACGCCATATTGGAAGGGATTTCGCCCCCATTTGTTATTCCTTATCTGTTTATTCCTGGCTTTCCTTCCGCTACTCCTGCTGACTTTTCACTCTCCCCTTTCTTCCTCTTGGCATCCAATTTTTTCTTGGCTTTTAGTTTGGGGCTTTGGAGGGCCCACCGGCTTTTGGATGTTCTAAGTGGAGGGGAACGCCTTGGAAAGGATGTCAGAAAGGTGGAAAGGGCCTCTTTTTGGAAAGCAGAGCTGTTTTTGGAGATGGATCTCTTTAGTCTCATCGGGAAAATGATTGGGAACTCAGGCTGCCCAAGCAGGGGGACCTGTTTCCTGAATCCAGCAGCCAGTCACCCTGGCTGGGGAGGTTTGGGGGACCTAAAAAGTTGGCTCCAGTGCTCCCAGAAATCTGGTAAGCCATAAAAGGGAGGAAGGGGGACTGCTCATGTCTCCCCTTCCCCCCCTGGGATGCTCCCATTTCCCTCTGGGAAATGACTGGGAGAGGCCCTGGGTCTACCTGTACCCCTCCCTGCTTGCCCCAGGCCCATCAGGAGCCCTTCAACAGGGGCAGCACAGGGGGAAGACCTCAAGGAAGCATGCATAGTTGCAACACGCTGTTCGTTCTTTCCCATTCTTTCATATTTATAATTCAAAACACTGAATGAAATGTCTTTCCTACCTCCTTAAGTAAAGTACCATAGTGACACATGCACTGATTTAACAGTTGAATAATTTGTTTCTCCTAAAGACCAAAGGATGTTGCCTAGGAAATGCCTATATTTCTTTTTCTTTTAATAATGGACTCTGTTAAAAGTTGACTTCTGGCTGGTAGGAGTGTGTGTGTGTATGTGTATGTGTATGTGTATGTATATGTATATGTATATGTATATGTATATGTATATGTATATGTATATGTATATGTATATGTATACATGGCCTGTAAAGGGAAGTGGATAGTTTACCTGACTTTTGCAGTGAGCAGCAACAATTTCTCAATTATTAATTCTTCTGTATTCATCAATACATAACTAGGATTGTAGAGAAATTGCAGTGTTTTAGAAGCCGATTCTGTGGTTTTGTTTCTTGTTTACAGAATTCAAATCTATCCTCTTATCTGATGCAAATTGTCATTTCTTGAAACTGCACAGAGTGAAAACCTCCTGTATCAGAAATAGCTTTAATTTAAATTTGTTAAATGACCTCTGAAAAATAGATGATTTTTTTCTTCTGCTGAATGGGCTGGTGCTCTCTGCCTGTATAATTTATGTGAGAAATTAGTGCAAATGGTTCACTTTTATGGAGCTGTGCTGCTTGTAGCAAGCCTGCAGAAACAATTTCCCCCCAAGCCTCCATCTGTTCTTCAAACCGGGGCATATGCCATCTCATCGAGCTTGAAAGTCAACTGATTTATAACTCCTGAAAAGTGCATAGATTGAAAAGAAAGGTCGGCTGCTGCTCTGTGACAATGATTTGTTAGGCACTTGGATAAAGACAATTCACATTACTATGGACCCAAGGGGAAACATGCAGTGTTATAAGCTTCAAAATGTGGTAGATTGGCAGCCAGGAGGAAAACAAATGGCCCCTCCTCTTTCAGTTAAAACAGCTACCTCTTCTCCAAAAAGGAAGAATGCCTGGCAGGTAACTGGTAGCATTGGGGCGACATCTTGTTATCGCAGTGTGCTTCAGACCTGATAGCCTTTTCTCCCCCAGCTACAAAGGCTGCCATCTACAAGTGTCTGAGCTTGTTGCACTCTAATCTTTAAACCGCACACTGAAGCATCAGTCTTGAAAGAGCTGCTTGCTGCTTGTCAGGAAGTAAATTTCTCTTCAGTGCTACCTATGGAGCTTTGATAAATTTTTCGATTCTGCCTTGGAGGTGAATCCAAAGACCTGTCCCAATTAGAAACATAATGAATGGCTCGGTCTCTGTCCTATCAGCAATCATCCCCCTTCCTTTTACTCAAGGGCTACAAAGAAAGAAAGCAGTTTGGCAGGTAGCAAACCAAATGAAATTGACAATGTGACCATCAGGAAAATCAATGTGTGTTTGATGTTTTCATTTGCGCTGGTGCAAAACTGTCTATTCTGATGTGACACTATTAGCGGAAGAATGACTTCCCAGATCACTTTAATCTCATACTGCTTATATTTTTTAATCACCCTATGCTCTCCTGGTGTTCATACATACAACAGATTTTAATCAGCCACATTGTGTCTCTTCTAAAGGCATGTAAGACAAATGTGATACCATAACTGCTTCTATATTGTTGCAGTCTACAGTTATAGTGTTGTATTATACAACAGTAGATATCCAGACCCTATTCTCTTGGGCAATGATAATTTCCAAATGCTCTTTTAAGTGTAGCTAAGAAGAAACTGGGCAGGTATGTTGACTTCAAATGAATACATTCACTTAGATACAATACTATCTTTACTATTAGGCAGGGTGGGCCCTTCCACACAAGATCATGGCCGGGTACAGATGAAGGAAGAAACTGGTGTCTAAATAGTGTAGCAAGACTTTTTAAAGTGGCAGGGGCACCATTTGGGCTGTGCTTCAGACAGCAAAATGTTTTGTGCCAGCACTGCTACCAGGCAACCCGAAGTGCAGTAGTTTTTAGGAGACAGCATCATTATTTAGCCTCTCGAGAGTCTTAGTCTGTGTTGTCCTGATGTTGGAGTGGTCCCCCAGGATTATGTGTTAAATTTATTTTCGCGGATATCAGGGAAAAGCATGGAAAGGCTGTTGTCCCTCGTTCTTCTCACCCCCCCCCCGAGTTCATAAAACAATGACTGTAGCATCCTACTTTGCACTTTCAGACTTGTGAAAGCACAATTAGCAAGAGAATCCATTATCACTGACGAGGCCACATAGATTCTCACCATTTCATGGCAACTTTTCTGCTGCCTAGAGCAGGTGTCTTTTGCCTATCCTTGAACTCTTCATCATTCATATAGGACATTTGGACTGGCACTTTATTGCTGGAATTACAGCTGCTGATGCATTTGACCAGGGTTGAGAGTGTAAGCAGGTGCCATAGTATGTACAAGACTACATAATTAGTGCTGGCAGTGCATCTTTAAATTAATGCTGTAAGTACCACAGAGTTTGCCACTGCTGTTGCTTGAGAGAGACAGAGTCAAACTACCTCTGTCTTCATGAGCAAGATGGGATTAGAATCCCTCTTTAGAAAGGGAGTCTGGCCCATATTCCCCCAGTCAGAAAATGAAATATTCACTGTTTTATTCTCAGCCTGAGAACAAGGCCGAAAGGGATAGCAATGGTTTGCTTCCCACTGTTGTGGCAAAGTGAAGGGCTTTACTACAGACATTATAGCTACATTAAACTACTGCTGTTCAAAGAGATAAGTGCAATTCACCTCTGGTTTCCTAGGAATGTACAAAAAAACGTTGATTGGTGCATTGCTTCCTTGCTGTGAAGCAATTTGCTGGGCAGGCATCAGAATGTAAGCACTGCCTTGCTGAATCACACCAAGGGTCCATCATTCTGTTTCCAACGTGGACCATTCAAATGTTTCTCAGAAGCTCACAATTACAACATAAAGGCAATAGACACCCTCCTTGGTTTTGTCCCCAGCTTCTGGTACTTACAAGTATACTGCCTCTGAGCATGGAGGTTTCAGCTTGTAATCATAGTCTAATTCTTGTATAAAATATTCCAGCTGCCAGTTACCATCCCATTTTGCAACTTAATTATGCTCTGAGTGCAGAAGCATGCGTGCGTGTGTGTGCGCGCGCTCTCTCTCTCTCACACACACACATTTGTTCCCCAAATTGGTGAGGTTCACTTGTCCACAATGAGAAACTGAGCCTTTAGTGTCATCACCCTGTGGCGCAATAGGTCCGTGTGTCTGGCTGTTAACCAGAACATTGGTGGTGCAATGTTCTGTGGGCAGTTACTTCATTGCAGGGGGTTGAATTAGATGACCCTCGGGGTCCCTTCCACCTCTACAATTCTGTGATTCTACAACCTGTGGAACACCCTGCCAGTAGAGATTCTGCAGGTGCCTTCCATGTCAAATTTTAAAATGAAAACTTTTCTGTTCCTCCAATTCATGCAATTAGCAGCACATCCCCCACAATGGGCTACTGATGTTTGAGGTTTGTTTTTAATTATTTTGCTTTTAACCTGTTTTTAATTTTTTATGATTTGACTGTATGGTTTTGTGGTTTTATATTGTTGTAACGTTTGCTGTTAGTACAGTGGTGCCTCGCAAGACGAAAAGAATCTGTTCTGTGATTCTCTTCGTCTACCGGTTTTATCGTCTTGCGAAGCAAGCCCATTGACGGATTAGTGGATTAGAGCTATTAGCGCTATTAGCGGCTTTTAGCGGCTTATCAGCTTATCGGATCAGCTGATAAGCGGCTTAGCGGCTTAGAAAAAGGGGGGAGGGGAAAAACCCTGCAGGAACTCGCAAGACATTTTCGTCTTGCGAAGCAAGCCCATAGGAGATTCGTTTTGCGAAGCACCTCCAAAACGGAAAACTCTTTCGTCTAGCGAGTTTTCCGTCTTGCGAGGCATTCGTCTTGCGGGGCACCACTGTATGTCAGATTCTTTATGTGATATTAAACATAGCATAACTTTACTGCAGTATTACAAAGAAAACAACTGAAGGATTGATTAAGGTAATCTCTACACTCAACAACCATCTAACAATCCTTGACAAAAACTGTACATGTTCATCTTTTTATATTTCTGCATAGTTGTATAGCAGGGTATCTGATCAGTCATTTCTTTCTTCTAATTTGTTGCAGTATCAAACAAGAAATGTGTTTGCAATAATTTTAAGGCATAATCACTAAAAACTACTTTAGTGTAATGAAATAAATTATGTGCTGGAGGACATATTAGATGCTTGAAAATTGGTATCACAGTTATAACCCAAGGCTAATGAATTAACAAGTTATATTTTAATTAAGTACATATTCAAATTAAATGCTCTAATTAAAGTGTCATGAGTCTGCCCTGTTTCTGTGGGTGATTTTTTTAAAAAAGGGATATTATTCATGGGCAGGGAAGTGTACCCTGTTTAAGGAGTTTTTTTGTATTATTTTTTCACAAAGTGTTGCAAAACAGTCTGTGGCCAGAAATATAAAATGGTTGGTAACAATAATGATCACTAATGTTCAATGAACATTCCCCCCTAAAAGTTATGTTTGATATCTGCTAAATCAATAATGTCACTTGTATGGGATTGCTGTGATACTTCTCTTTCCAGCTAGAAGCACATAACTGGACCAGAGGTCATGTTTAGTTAATAGGAAACATGGAGGTCACATTGCAAGTTATGTGGCTGCTATTAGGTGGTACTGTGTGCAATGCAACAAGCTGTCTCTCTCTCTCAGTGCCTGAGTGTGATTTTTGCTACTGTACTTAATGTCTGGGCTTGCATTAAGAGCTGATTTGTGTGACATATGGGTAGCAGGAGGAACTCTGTGTTGTGCAGAAAACTTTGCATCTAATTTAAAATACTGTTTTTACCTGGCCACTGGTCCCTTCACACAGACCATTCAACATTAATACAACAACAACAACTTCAGGAACCCAGCAAACATTGTGCTACCACTGTGTGCACTTAGCCCCACAGCCATAGGTAAGTTAGGGATAGGTAAGTTAGGGACAGCTCTGCTGGGATTATAGCAGGACTATATATATTCTTTATATGTATTTGGTGGTGCCCTGTATTCTAAGATTCAAAGTAGCTAGAGCCAGCAAGTGATATACTTTTGAATGACTAGCACCTGAATTTAACTTTGCTTTATCCATAAAGTGCCTAATGCATATGTTGTTCTAGCTGTGATGCTTCAAGGTCCTTCCTGACCTGCCTTTTTCCTGCTTGACTTTTGACATATGGAATATTGGAGACATGGCGGTTGCCATTCCCAAAATGCATTAAGCAAAAAATAGTTCAAAAATTGAATTGTGCCATCATACTTTTGTTCAAGGAATGGAACAAAAGTCACTTTCAGAAGTTTAGATCAATAAGTCATTTACCAGTTGTATATAAGATTTTCACAAAAATACTAACCAACACACTTCAAGCGATTCAGATACAATCCACTAAGGGAAAAGCAGGCTTAGAAGCAATTACAGTACTTTCATCCATTTCTAAGATGCCCATTCATTATTCCCAAGATTCAATGAAAATGTGTTACCATTATATTTACAGTTCATCCATTATAATGTAGCAAGTATAATGTCATATGTGGGGAGAGGAAATTAAGGGAATCTAACTCAGTGTACTAGAATGCTGCAACAGAGACATAAAGAAAATAACATTAAAAGAGGATTATTGCAAGTGCATAAAGTATCTCAAAAATTCTTCATACTGGTATTGGAAGAAGATAAATGATTCTATTTTGGTGAAAAGTAATCTCCCTGCCCCAAGGAGTTGATCCAGAATCTTTCAATTCATGAATTCACTTTTCAGTAGTCTGTAAATTGTACATCAATGTAAATTAATTAGTCATTAGAGAATCCATACAAATCAGGTGCACTGATGTTTATACTTCAGTACATGTAGAATGATAACACACAAGCACAAAATTTTATATAGTTGAATCAGTGACAAAGTAAATGAATGTAATAAGAACTTTGACATTTACATCATGCTGCATTGCACATTAATTAAATTCTGCAAATTCAGATTCTGAATAGTCATGTCAGTGATACTTTTAATGATGACATCTGCTTAACCCAGCTGATTTAAAACAACAACATCAGCAACAACATTATGTCTAGTGTGGAACACATCCAAGAATTAAATTGAAGTAAGCAGAGGCTTAGCTTTAAAGATGAACTTGACTAAAGCAAAGCAATTTTAGCAAGCTTGTAATACAGCTTATAAATGCTAGCAATTTGCAAATGAAATAAGCCAACAATTTTGAGCAGCATTTTTGACAATTCATGGAACATAGTTGAATAAAATCTAGACATCAAAACCTGAAGATTTGAGTATTTCTGGAATATGATTAGGTACAACAATAGAACAATATCATTTTGCTTAAAAGACTATGAAGTTATTGTGAAGTCTGACAGCTATACAACATCAGAACTTTTCAGACACTTTCACACTGCACACAAATATATAAAAAGTTGTATGGCTATGAAAAGGTATAAATGAATCAAACCCTAGACCAAAGTATGCAATCTCAGCTCAAGGACTGAGACGTGAATGGCTAAACATAAAATAGGAACCTCAGACAAGAATGTGCAAAAAAGTACTTTGAACCCTATGGAAGAAAATTGAGTTCTAGGGCAATACAAGGTTACCCAAATGTCTTCAGTCAGCGTCCTTGTTTGACTAAATGTTCATGATACCATATGAAAGTTATTGCAGCATATGCATTTATTATAGATACCGTTATGAAATTATATTTTTTCTAACAATCTTTTGGTCCTCGTAGTAATTCTAAAAGATATATCTCTTCTCCGAGCAATTACGAGGAGTTAAATTTTACATTTTCTGCATTTTCTTAAGATCTCACTCTTTTGATCCCAGAGAAAAAAGAAAGGAAAATAATCTTGTCTCACTTAAACAAATCTCTCAGAGGACAGGTTAGAAAATTGTTAAATTCAGTCACCAAAGTGAATGAAGCATAGTTAGCAAGAGGTTGTTGAATAATCAAGATATTTCTTCCCAGTTAAGCGGAATCCAACTGTCCAAATTAATAACCTTAATGAGCCCAAAGAGGCATTTTTCTCTACACTAGTTTTTAAATTAATGTTGGATTCCTTCTTTGCAGGATTTAGATTAAAATATAGACTAATTTTTACAGGAGTTCACTTGAACTGAAGCCTCTGTTTGTTGGCTAGAAACTATAGTGGGCTGTTTCCATTTGTGTCCTTTCACTCTTGGCAGGCTCTTTGTGCTAGCACAAGCTTCCATGAACAGGAAGGCAGGAGATAATTTCTGTATCACTTGTCTCCTTGTTACCTCCCATGCTTTCCCAAAGGGTCTTTAATCAAATGAGTAATAGTGAATCAGCAGAAATCACCTCCTGTTCCATTTGTGGAAGCCTCCACTGAATGAAAGAGCTTTCCTTGAGTAGAAGGGTACAACTGGATACAACACTTTGTGTTTTAGTTTTCATCAAAGCAGCAGCAGACAGAGAGTAGTGTTCTCACAAGTTAAAGGCCGTATTTGTTCCTCAGTTGCATCTCAGATCTGTTGATAGCAATGATACACATTAATTCATAACTGTTAATACTGTTGTGAGTTTGGGGGATTAGTCTGTATGATGCCTGAGTCACTTCTAGCTCCTGGATCCAGTAAGGGTTAAAATCTAATGGAGAATTCAATTGTTGATAGCCAAGCAAGGGTTGTAGTTACCACCTAAGTCTGGTTGTCAGTATAACAAAGGAAGCTGCTCTGTGCTAGAGAGCAAATGGTGGGCTCCACTTTCCCACCTGCCTGGTAGTTAGTGGAAAGGACAAAAGCCAGGGCAGTTGTGAGATGAGGGCTAGAAGCAGGCAGAAGCCATAGAGTGAGAGCCATGCTTGATTTCTGTTTGATTCCAAGGCTGTGATCATGGGAGAATTGAGACCTTCTGGAGTGTCAATGCCATGAGCCCTTCCATCTTAGGCTCAGGTTGTATATATGTGTAAATAAACTATATATCCGAATGACACCACAGTCTGCACCATCCCTCATTCTAAGGAAACCGAACCCTGGGTAGGTGCCTGGAACTCCTGGAATCTCTCACTGCTCAGAGAATGGTGTGGCATGCAACAATACATTTTCATCTTTTCAGGAGTCACGTGTCAGATTGTTTCATGTCTGATTGCTAGAAAATGGAATATTAGTATAATCTAAGGATGAAATCTGTCTCTCATTCCTGCACAACTGCAGCTTAAATAGACCCCTCGCCACCTTCTCAGCTAGCCATTGCTAACTCTTAGTTAGCTTGCAGACTGGAGTGCTAGGGAAGACATGTAGTCTGGGTGAGTATGTGGGAAACACGCGCAACTAGGCTCTCTTTTTTAGTACAGTAGTACCTCGGGTTAAGTACTTAATTCGTTCTGGAGGTCTGTTCTTAACCTGAAACTGTTCTTAACCTGAAGCACCACTTTAGTTAATGGGGCCTCCCGCTGCTACTGCGCTGCCAGAGCACGATTTCTGTTCTCATCCTGAAGCAAAGTTCTTAACCCGAGGTACTATTTCTGGGTCTGTAACCTGAAGCATATGTAACCCGAGGTACCACTGTATGTATGTACAGTATGTACGTATGTATGTATTTTCTACATCACCCTTCTTTCTAAAAAAAGCCCAGATCACCATACAGCAAAGCAGTAAAATAATTACAATTACAAAAACATTAAGAATATCTAAAAACATTTTAAAAACAGCCACATATCCTCACAGCTAATCATTTCATGCTTTCCAGAAACAGTCATCCAATGTCTGGGTGAACAGGAATTCTTCCAAAATGTTATTAACGAGGGCGACAGGTACACTTCACCAAGGAGAGCATTTCACAATTCCCCAAGAAGGCCCTATTTTGAGTCAGTGCCAAGTGGGTAGCCCCCACAGCAGCGTCCCCAACAGGGCCTCCCCTGCCAGTCATAGGGCCTGAGGTGGTTCATACTGAGGGAGGCACTGTTGTAAGCACTTGGGTCCAAAGCTGTTTAGGACTTGGACCAACTTCAAGGGCACATACAAGTGCATTGAAGTAGTTCAGGAAGGAGGCCTTAAGAAAGAAAATATATTGGTAAGCATTATTGGACCGATGCGCTACTCTGGTTTTGCCAGAAGCAGCTTAGTCATGCTGGCCACATGACCGGGAAAAACTGTCTGCGGACAAATGTCGGCTTCCTCGGCTGGTAAAGCGAGATGAGCACCGCAACCCCAGAGTCGTCCGCGACTGGACTTAACTGTCAGGGGTCCTTTACCTTTACCTTTAATATAATTGCAGTTCATATTTCTTTAATATATTCCACAAGAAGATATAAAAACACAAACTGGCAGTACAAATATCATATTATTTGTTTGATATGCCACCTTGTTTGCTAACCATACCTTATTGTGTGAGTATTCATGGATAAATATTTTCACTGTAAGATATTTGAAGCGCGAATGAACTAATAATGCAGCTTATGCATCAACACTAGTTGATGAAGCTGAGGATAGTCAACCTGTTGAACTTTGTTGTTGTTGTTGTTTAGTCATTTAGTCGTGTCTGACTCTTCGTGACCCCATGGACCAGAGCACGCCAGGCACTCCTGTCTTCCACTGCCTCCCACAGTTTGGTCAAACTCATGCTGGTAGCTTCGAGAACACTATCCAACCATCTCGTCCTCTGTCGTTCCCTTCTTCTTGTGCCCTCAATCTTTTCCAACATCAGGGTCTTTTCCAGCTGTTGAACTTAGCTTGTGTTAAATCACATAGAGTCTCCCCCCCTCTCTGTGTGTAATTGGTATTAAGTAGTTACTTGACATTTTTACATACACATTTCTGATATGCTTGGTATAATGTTTAGTGTAAAAATACTCCAGGCTTAAGAGATTTTCCAATCTAACTAAAGACTGCTGTGAATGCATCATCTTTTTATTCCTGTCCCAAGACTGTTTAAAATATTAGTGTGGAAGTATTCCTTCAGAATTCAGGAAAGCCAGCTCACTAACATTGTCAGCTACATGGGGATTATATGTAGGCTTCATAATATGTAAAAATGAAGAGAAGAATACTCATAATTTTATCTATTTTTTTGGATCCTACATATGATGGGAACAGATTTTCTTTCTTTCTTTTTCTTTTAGAAACAATTATAGATACAATTCTGAGGTTAAACATAATTATCCTGGTCTATACCTGATGTTTGTAAATAGGACTCTTTTAGAAAAGATGAAGGCTATCAAACTAATCACAATTAATACTGATTTTTTGGCGCATGTTTTCCATATTTCAGTGGTCAATATTTGTAAAACTCCTATATTAGCTCTCCCTTTTTAGCTATTTCTTTTTAGAAACACATTATTAAAAGTAAACATTTACCTTTTAAACGACAAAGGTCTTAAAAGATATGTGATTATTTAAATAAAAATTCTCCATACCTGACATTTAATGTGCCACTAAGACTTTCTATTCTTAATCCAAGTGGTTGTAAAACACATTCGGATATTAAAGTGGGATCCAGCTCAGGTCATTGTTCTTCAAAACTCATATTTTCTCACCTAATTTCCTCTGCTTTGGCAAAGGATTTATCTGGATTCCTTTCAGTGCTTGTTTTTAAGTCTCTCCCGCTGGAGCTTTGATAAGAAATATTAAAGGAGGGGGAGACTTTGTCACCATTAGATGGCTCACTATGAATGTGCTTCTGATGGCACCAGTAATGCTCCCCCCCCCCCCCGCTTTTGAAGTCCCCGCTGTGGCGATTGTTTTTGACAGTGCATGACTCATTCACAGGAAAAATGCCCAAGTTCTAGAATAGTAAGAGACCCAGGTCTTGCTCCAGGGACAGTGTTCCCAAACTGCAGCCGAAAGCAAAGAGTTCTATTTGCCTCCTGTTACTGCTGGCTCCTTTGTTTCTTGTGTCCTTGGCAGAAGCTGAAAGAACTGGGCTTGTAAGGCTTGGGTCCTGTTGTGCCACTTCAAGAAATAATAAGCCATTGTCTTCATTAAGCAAGCCTTGTTTTAGCAAACAGAATCCAAATGCTTGAAATGGGAACTTTTTTTTTAAAAAAAAATAAAGAGTGAGAGAAAGAAAGAGAAAGAATTAAATCAGGACTGCTTTGCAAAATTCCCTAGAGAAAACCGCTTTTTGTTTCCCTTTCTTAAATTGCCGCTTAGTGAGAAGATTCATATTCAAATAGGATAGGGTTGTGAATTGGTCGTTTGCACATTCTCATGCACCCAGGAAGTCTATGATTATGGCTAATTACAATGCCGAATGAAATACTAAAAAGAGCGTTCAATCAAATTGTTGTTCATGCATGAGGTAACTCAGGCCAGCCAATGGAGGTGTGATTTTTGGTAATTACAAACAGTGTGGCGAGTTGAAAATAGCTTAGTAAATCTATTCAAGACAAAATAAGGCCTAATTAATCACTCTAGGTTCTGAATTCCCAGATGATCAGCATGCTCTATTCATTTTGGTGCTCTTTTACCAGACTCCATCTACAGGAGATGAATGCCTCCCTCCTTACTGCCTACATTTTTGCCGGCTAGAGCAATGCAACTGTTTCAAAGTACTTGGAGCTTTCATTTGTACTGCAAACTATTTTTACAGCTAGGAGATGGAATGCTAGAAAAATAAACACAGCAATATTTGCTGTGTATTGGAGGTAATGTTACTGTGAGATGTTATCTGACATTTATTTCAGTGTGAAATGGAGGAGACTTTTGGAAAGTGTAGAATTCTGTTCAGCTGCAGCTGAATGTTTTGCCTTTTTCTTTCGAATATACCATTTAGTTTGTGTTTCTAGTATGCTGTAGTAAGATACATGTTGCCATGTATCTGAATTCAGTACTAGAACGCTATGGGAAATAATAAAAATAATAATTTATTATTTATACCCCGCCCACCTGGCTGGGTTTCCCCAGCCACTGGGCGGCTTCCAACAAAGTATTAAAATACAGTGTCATGTTTGTATTTTATATTCATAAATATAATTTCTGATATTTTAAGAACATACTATCATAAATTTAGTGACATACAACATTTACATTTTAAAATCAAGGCAGGCTAGTAGATAAGGGATAAAACATTTACAGCACAATTCTATACATGTCTACTCAGAAGTCATCTTACTGAATCAATGGAATTTACTCCCAGGTAAATATATATATCACAGTCTTAATTAGATATGATGGTAAGCTGCTTCTTTTTTAAGGAATTCTGATACCTCAATTCCCAGTTTCAGATTTCTTCCCTCATTGTCAGTTTGATTTTTCCTTAAAATAATTCAAATACTCTATGTATCATTCTTTTTGAATGACTAATAAAATCATTGATAGACAAGATGCTGCATTTTTAAAGAAACCTTCTTACCTGCAGTTGATTTTTTTTAAAGGCTTTTGCCTAGGACTGTATTTTAAAATAAAATACACAAGACTGCAATATTACACCCACCTCTTACCTGGAAGTAGATTCCACTGAACTCAATGGGGTCTACATCTGAAGTAGACATGTATTGCAGTACACTGTAAAACTTTAGGAGCATGCATCAGTGTCTGCTTTATCATTCAGCTTCCTCCTCCTTCCATATTCACATGCTACACTGATACGTCATTATTTTAGTCATAAGACCATAAGAAGAGCTCTGCTAGATCCAAGCCCAAGGTCAGTCTAGTCCAACATTCTGTTCTTACAGTGGTCAATTAAATGCTTATAGGAAGCCTGAAAGCACAATTTGAGTGCAATAGTGCTCAGTGGTTGTCATTTCTCCAAAATAACTGTTTGTTTGCTGCCCTTTTATGGTACTCCAGAATCTGACCATACCTAATGGTGGAACCAGCTCTCGTTCTCGTGGAATCAAGGAATAAGAAAGAAAGAAATCTGCTTGTGCAGTTTGGTGCAAAAAGGCTGATGCATGTAGAAACTTATTATTTGGATATGTCCAATTTCCTTGTATAAGCTACTCAAGAGGAAAAAGCTTATTTCTGATGGTGGAAGGGAATCTCTAGATTTAGGCCTGTGTTGATGAGATTACAAATAGTGGTCCAGTTCATATGTAACACTAAGGCAGACCATAATTACACGTGAATGCATGATCATGCAGGCACTCAGAATAAAAACTGAGGCTGCTTCACTCCTTCCCATAACCATTCTGTTACTGTGCTAAACCATGATTTGGCTTAGCTTGTGGTTTGTCTACTCCAGATGAACTACAAGCTGTAAACACAAGAACATACCTTAGTTACAGCTTTTGGTTTGTCTGGAGTGAAATAAACCACAAGCCTTGGTTCAGATGTAACCCAAAATGTCACAGCCACAGTGTGACTGTAGATGGACATTTACTGTAAGTAGCCACACGCTCATGTGTTCATTTGGAGCCATGGTTTTGCATGTACTGTTACATGCAAACCAGGCCACTCACAGAAAACTCTGATTTTTCTAGTCCTTGAGAGCAGTTAATAGAGGGAAGAAAGTAACAGAAATTCCAGGATAGTATTTATATCAAATAATATAGGTCCTCCATTTATCTAGTGTGCGCCCTGGATAGTATTTTGGCAACTCAGACAGAGCACATGGAGTCAGCAGCAAAAACAATGTATTATCTTCATTTCAAACATTTTAAGCGTTGGTTCTCATTTTTTCTGCCTACAAAGGTAGTTAATTAATTAAATTTTGTACAAAATGCAGTATTTTGTAAATATACAAATTTTAGGATAAGCTCCTTTTCTGTCCAGCTATGTAAAAGACTGTAAGCTGCAGAATAAATGGCATTTATTTTCAACCTTTAACCTTTGGACCAGTAATCTGTCCACTAATCTCCTCAGGGACTACTTCTAACATTCCATACATGTCAGCAGTTTCACTCAAATCTCTTATATACCACAGGCAGGGGGGAGAGGGGAGGGTTTTTTTGGCTAATATGTGGATCAGATAAAAATGGATTGAAAATTTATACTTTTGCTATCTGTTCTTTTTCAGTGAGAAGTCTCCCTCTCCTCCTTTTTTTTATCTCTGCAATCTTGTGAACTGTCAGGGCCAGAAATGAGAAGGCTCTAGACTCTGGAGATGCAGGAATAAATAAAAAGCACAGGTCCAGTAAACTTTTTTTTTAAAGCCTCTATGTTTTCTCTCCCCCAAAATATGGTATGACCTATACAACCCACTCATAATCTTGCTGCTGTAAAGCTGCTGTCTCCTGATCTTCCCAACTGAAAAACAATCTGAACAAAATGCTTCCTCCTTCTGTGTCTGCATGACAATGCCTTTCATAAATGTTATTTACTGAAGCCTCACAGAATAATTGATAGCCATTTTTCAGCTAAGGTTTAAGGTAATAAAATTGGCTAGGAAGAAAAGGGAGGAGTTATGTTGCTGGTTTGATGCTACACTCAGTATAAACCAAGTCAGGTTTATTAAAGTGGCCATTCCTTTTTTTTACGGTGGCTATTAATAAGTTGCGGAAAGACAGAATGCTACATGTGGTGGAGGTGTTGTTCCGTGACTATTTTATAAAACACCTGCCTCTCTGATTGACAGGCTGCTCGGCCAAACTCTTCTGTGCCCCAAAGTATTATTGTGGCAAACTATTAATGCTGTATAAATACCGTATTTTTCGCTCTATAACACGCACCCGACCATAACACGCACGTAGTTTTTAGAGGAGGAAAACAAGAAAAAAATATTCTAAACGAAATAGTGGATATATGATTTTTGTGGTTCATGCTTTGGCCACAGACATGTGATCTGACAGTGAGTTTGGAGTAGCCCAATGCAAAAATCCTGAGGATCCATGTGGATCCATGCTTTGTAACCACAGAGGAGGGAAGGAAGGGGAACCATGGATCCTCTGCTCACGACTGCAGCAGATCCCCCCCGCCACCCGCAGGCATTCGCTCCATAACACGCACAGACATTTCCCCTTACTTTCTAGGAGGAAAAAAGTGAGTGTTATGGTGCAAAAAATACGGTAACTGGAGTAAGAGGAAGGGCCATACATAGGTCAACGGTCTAACACATGCTTTCTGTGCAAGAGACCCCAGGTTGAATCTCTGGCGTCTTTGGGTAGTGCTAAGATTGTGAAAGATTCCTGTCTGGAACCCTGGAGAGCCACAGTAGAGATAGTACTGGGCTTGGTGGACTAATGCTCTGACCGTGTTTATAAGGCAGCTAGCTATGAGTGGTACAGTACCTAGTAGTCTTGATCTGAGTCAAGCTGGATGTCCTTAGGGTGATTGTTAGAATTTCTGGGGCCTAGGGTCTCAGATATAGAATATGACACCCTAGAAACAAATGTAATACTTTCTGTAGCATATACTCCTTAGAGAATCCTGAAAAACCAAGGTCTTACTTTTAAGCAAACTATTAAGTCTCTAATCTAGTCCCTATGTAAAGTCTTGCTTACATGTTTCTCAGTGGAATCCACCAGGGGGTGTGCTAGCACAGCACAGCCCCTTGCAAATCTGGAAACGTGGGAGAATGCCCTTTAGGGGAGAACAAAAGCACATCAATTATATTCCTATGAGGGTGTTGTTTCATGCAGCTTCTGAAATTGGTGGTTTGGTGTCTGCTTGCTTAATTGTGTGGCAGCAACTTTCAGACAGATCAAGCCTTGTACATACATGTCATTGTTTTGGAACAGATCTAGAACCTAACAAACATTGGAATTTCCACCCTCTCTTTATTGAAAAGAATGCATGGTGCTTGCATTTAATGCAAAGCAATCATGGAAGAGTCAAGGGGTTAGCCTGCACTTGTGAGCAGACTGCTCGTAATAAACGGAGGGGTTTCATAACGTAATTTGGTCCTTTAGCTTTTATAGGCTGAACATCATACCAGTGACTTACGGTTTGAACAAAAGAAACACCAACGTTAGTATTTAGATCAACATATAATTATACTTTGTAAAGGAAGAATAATACAATTGATAGTGAAGGAAAGGCTCATAAATTTTAGTCCTTTGAATGTTTTCACAGCAGTAAAAAATTATATATGGTAACTTTTCATGTCATATATCTGCAGTTTTGGCTGTCATACAACAACTGCAGTTAAGTGATTATGTCACAAGCAAACCTGTTTTTCCATGTTACAGACATTTGGAGGGCAGGATTTATTTATTTTTCATACGCATATTTGTGGACATGTGCACTTTCCTTGAACTTGGAAGCTATTCCAAGTATTTTGTTTTTTAAACTTTCTCCTGCACACCCCACCCTACCCATGGGCTTGAGTCTGCCATGCCACTGTAATACTTCATGTGTAAACTCAGTCCGAGGCTATAAAAACAATAACACGTACACTCCTCTAAATCCAAAGAAACTAACTTGAAGGTGTAAGTTCTTGATAGTCTTTATTTATTTATTTAGCATTTCTGTTTCACTTCTTGGCTGCCGAAAGCAGTGAACAAAAAAGGGTCACACAATAAAGAGCAGAACCTAACAAAATGGTAAAACAATGCATTTCAGAGGATCATCCTACCATGGAGCAACTTTTCAGAGAGCTGCAGCAGGGGCTGGAGAATATTACCTTCCCCCCCTTCTTCCAGCAGATGTCCTGGGAGTAGAACTCCAATAATGAGAAGCCTAGATCCACCCCACAGGGATGCAGGTGGCGCTGTGGGTTAAACCACAGAGCCTAGGACTTGCTGATCAGAAGGTCAGCGGTTTGAATCCCCCTGACGGGGTGAGCTCCCGTTGCTCAGTCCCTGCTCCTGCCAACCTAGCAGTTCACAAGCAACACAGTGCAAGTAGATAAATAGGTACCGCTCTGGCGGAAAGGTAAACAGTGTTTCCGTGCACTGCTCTGGTTCACCAGAAGCGGCTTAGTCATGCTGGCCACATGACCCGGAAGCTGTACACTGGCTCCCTTGGCCAATTAAGCAAGATGAGCGCCGCAACCCCAGAGTCGGTCACGACTGGACCTAATGGTCAGGGGTCCCTTTACTTATGTGTTTGTCAGCCACAATCATCCTTGCCTCACTAATTCATTGGGGGAGGGGGGGACTAATGGTCAGGGTTCCCTTTACCTTTACCTTTACCTAGATCCACCCCTCACTGTAATGCCAATGGGAAAGTGATCAGCTTCTCCTGCCATAGAACACACTGAGAGTGGTGCATACTAAGTGGTACATGTGTCTGGGAACAGGACAGCTTCATTCTCTCATATTTTCCACCTAAGGGTCTTGAAGACTGTTATTTATGTTCTGCTGGCTAGAATCTAGATCATTTTGGGTCATCCCTTCTTCTCGCATTTTATTATATATGTGTTGAAGCTTGTATACCACTCCAAGTACCACTTGCAGTAGAGAGCTGCAGCTGACAAATGTTGAAAATTAATGAGAATGAATGCTATTTTGACAGCTCAGTGTGGAGTGTCATACCCAGCTGTTGCTGTACTTGTTGAAGGCATGAACAGCCATGTGCAACAGCATTCCACCCAGGATAATTAAGAAGACCAACAGCTGAATTTTCCCTTATGACTGAATGTATGTTACACAACCTAACAGGAATTGACATGCACTGGTTGCATGGTAACCTACAGCTGCTCCAATAAGAATATCCTTTAGCCAGTGATGAGAAGTAAAGGCATCTTGAAGTCTTAAGCATGGTCAAGTGGAAAGTGAGTTAGTTCTGCTGAAACTCTACTAAAGCCAGGAGCAGACAAATCATATAGAAAGAGTTTGTCATCACTGAGTAGAGAACTAGGAACTAGGAAAGCCAATGGCATAATGAAGGAAGGAAAGTGACTGGGCCAATATTATATAAGTTCTCTCAGCCAGTCCACAGTGCTGGCCAATATCTTCCTTTGCTGCCTTGCAAAATTTGTTACAAAGAATACTTAACATTTGCCACCTTTTCCTATGTGAACAGCCCCTTTTGAATCACCACATCTTACTACAGCATTACAAATAGCAACTTTTTCACATTTACATCCTACCTTTACTCTAAGGAGCTCAAGTTGGCATACATAGTTCTTCTCTTCCCATTTTATCCTCACAACAACTCTGTGAGGTAGGTTAGGCTGAGAGTGAGTGATTTGCCCAAGGCCATCTGGTGAGCTTCATGTCTAAGTGGAGATTTGAACCCTGGTCTCCCAGGACATGGTCCGGCATTCCAACACTACATCACACTGGCTCCTTTTAGTAGATGTAGATAAAATGGCACCAATGGAGACTCTAACTTCAGGGCTGGAATGAATTAATAGAAGAGTTGCGTCAGAAGGTCATAGGGAAAGAATGAAGCATCCCTCCCCCCTAACAACATCTTCACTCCAAATTGCCCTCTCCTGAAATGGCTTTTCTCTAACAAAAGCAGCTGTTTGGGTTTTGTGGTATGTATGTGTTTTCTCTGTTTAGTTCCTCAATAAAACCACCAAAAACGAGCAAAACTTTGAGATAACAGAACTTATGTGGAATGGAAAATATAGAAAGAGCTCCTTTTTTGTTGTTCCATAGGCTGTCGTATCGGAAAGCTTGTATCCAAACTTTTTATGTAATACATGATATTATCTATCACAATAGAAATGTGCTTCTGAAAATGGCGATTAAATAAATGTTGGTGATATGCTTTGTAAAAGCAATTGTCATAATGCCATGATTAAAATCTTTAATTTCCCATTAGACATATTCTCAGGAAAAGAAACAGGAAATTGTTGTCTGTGATAAGTATACACAAAATGCTCCTTTGTATTTCCGTATTGAGGAACACATTCTTAAAATCACAGTACAGAACAGGATGATATTTGAGTCATTTTCATTTGTTGTGACATAATGTATTAGAATTCTTAGAATAATTTGTAGCACAAGGGTGAATTATGCATTTATTTTCAGCAGTAGGAAGAATGGATTAAGTTTAAGTGGGACAATTCCTACATATGGCACATACAGATTAATGTGACTTCTGATATCACATTTCTGTATAACTCTAATAAATTTGATCATAGAGATATATTGAACTAGATAATTTTTCAAAAGTGTTTTGGTGTGTGTGTTTTTAGAGCAGCAGCCTTCTATTCCAATACAGTACATTTTGGTTTTTCATGTTAATTCCCTGTTCCAATCAGGCAGCATAAGTAAACATCACTTACTGGATGAGAAAACACACATTCAGATAGGTGCTGTGCTTATAAGTGCTCCCTGGATCCAGCGCTGAAACTGTGATTGCTCTCTTCAAAATCCTTGAAGGTAGGAGGAAGTCTGAAGCCCATTCCCTCTTCTTGGACTTAGTCCTCCTTCTTCTAGAAAACAGCCGAGTAGCATAATTATGAGGTGTCTGACTGAGCTGAATGCCAGCAGCCATGACAGAGTCAGGGCCCACAGCTTCCCCTTTTGAAATGATCCAGTTTGTATGTGCAAGAGTCATTTTGTACATCCAAGCATCCTTGGATTCCTGAACATGAGCATGAAAGTCACCTTTTTTCACTGCTTTGACCATTGAGTTTCCACATACGTTGGCTTGTTTAATAAAGTAAAAATGCCCTGTCCTTGCCACCAGAGACCCATCTTCCTGATCTTTCCTACTCTAATCTCAGTAGTGCTTTCTGTTCATTGATATCGAAAGCTCCTCTTTCATGTTCCACTTCACTAATCTTTTATATCTGTACTCTGACATTGACATGATTATTTTATATTTGTCAATTATAATTCTACTATAATTTTATATAATGTGCCTGTCTGTTGTGGGAGTAAGCATTTGGTACATCTCTAATGGCAAAAACCCTCTTGTTGAGCAGTAGTAGGCCACAGAATGACTCTTTCTGTATAGTCTAGAGGTCTTTAGATTGTGTATATAAAAAGGAAGCTAAAGCCCCCCCCCTGCAAGTTTGTGTGTTAACCACAACTGTAGGGAAGTACAAACACCTTATTTACTGCACAATCCTACCAAGAAATAATTATCATTAAGTTCAATGGGAAATTTCCCCAGGTATGTATGTCCCAAGACAAATTCACATATAGGCTTGCAGATTTAGTAGATTAAAGTGTGTTTTTTAGAATGAAATTTGGATTTTTGAGTAAAAATAGATTTTATATCTTGCATTTCTTAGGACTATGAACCAACAGGTTTTGATTAATCAGTGCTATTCTTGGGAATGGGATTCTGTTAGTAGATAGAGATTTAGAAATTCATTTTAAGCACTTTTTAAAAATAAGGTATTTTCTTATAACAAGTTCAGGGTTTACCCAGGGTATAAATGTCTTAGGCTAGTTGTACTTGAAAGAAACTGACTTGACCTTCAGAAAAATATTCAAGATGTAGTACAACCTCAAGGGGCAAAATGTCATGTTGCTGCATTTAACTGCCTCCTTCTCCATTCCTGAAACCTTTCCATATTGCATGGGGAGGAGAGGTTTGTTTGTTTTTGAATTTTATAGCATACTGCTCCCTGACCATAAATCTCTCTCTAGGACAGCCTCAGTAGTTAGGGATCTGGCAGATCATTCTCCTGCCCCTTTCCCTCAAACTATACCTTCAACATTCCTTAACTCAACCACACTTAGTGTCCCATAGGCTTCTCCACTCCCCTGTTTCTTTTCAGGCTCCCAACCAGTCACTAATGTCATCCTCCAGGATACAGCATTCTATTCCTGTTCCCTGCCAGCTTTTTCTCCCCAGCACAACATACGCCAGACATTCAGCGTCTCATGCTCAACCCTCATTGGGCTGCTTTGAGTACTATTGAGTACTTTGAGAGCCAGTGCCGTGTAGTGGTTAAGAGCGGTAGACTCGTAATCTGGTGAACCGGGTTTGCTTTCCCACTCCTCATTTGCAGCTGCTGTGTGACCTTGGGCCAGTCACACTTTTCTGAAGTCTCTCAGCCTCACTCACCTCACAGAGTGTTTGTTGTGGGGGAGGAAGGGAAAAGGAGATTTTTAGCCGCTTTGAGACTCCTTAGGGTAGTGATAAAGCGGGATATCAAATCCAAACTCCTCCTCCTCCTCCTCTTCTTCTTCTTATGTACACCTGCACATTTTAGGGTTCTTCAATCTTGCTGATAGAGTACATCCCCCCTGTGGGTGTGGATGGTGCCATTTTGGCTGCATAAGGACCTGCACTCAATGAATTGACTTTACAGTGGTGCCTCGCAAGACGAAATTAATTCGTTGCGCAAGTTTTTTCTTCTTGCGAGTTTTTCGTCTTGCGAAGCACGGTTTCCCATAGGAATGCATTGAAAATCAATCAATGCGTTCCTATGGAGACCGTCTGGGGCCAGAGGGGAAGCGCCGTGCGCCTTCCCCTCTGTCCCCGGACCTGTTTTAATGCAAGGGAAGGGGCAGCAGGGAGAATCGCTTCTCCCTGTTGCCGCCCCTTGGTTCAAAAGGGGTCCGGGGACAGAGGGGAAGGCGCGCGGCGCTTCCCCGCTATCCCCGGAACTTGCAGGGTAAGCTTCATTTTGCGAAGCAAGCCCATAGGGAAATGCGTCTTTCGAAGCGGCTAAGAAAACGAAAAACTCCTTCGTCTAGCGAGTTTTTCGTCTTCCGAGGCGTTCGTCTTGCGGGGTACCACTGTACTATTAGTAAATGGTGATGACAAGTGAGGACCTGCAACAAATATTGTAGCATGTCCTCAGCCCCCTAACAGAAGTGCAGCTCCTTATGCTTTAACCAGCCTGGATCATGAGCCATATAAAGTTGTTTGGGGCCCACAGATGATATTTTCCCATCTGCTTGTAATATTCTCCTGCTGTGCTGTCTAGCTGCAGACCTGGTTTATTGGTATATAGTTGGTCATATATATTGAGTATATTAGCTAAGTATAGCATGGGAGGTGCTATTTTTAACTTCATGATGCACATCCCACTTATCACAATGCTCTCCTGGAGGATACTAAGCTGTTAAGGGCAAAAGCAGGCCAACCCCTCCTTCTCCCCCTTCATCCTTCCCTACCCCTGCATTTCAATTGAGATTTTAAATCTATGACCAAGAGAAGCTGAGCCATGGAGTATTCAGTTTCTAGACTCATTCAGTCCTTCCTGACTTCGTGTTCTTTTCACCCTCATTTTATCTTCTCTGTCCCAGGGTGAAAGTGACAGCTGCTCATAACAAACCATGGATAAATCTAGGATTATAGCATAGTTGTGACTTGACAACTGCAGGGGTGGATTTTGGTAATATGGTGCCCTGAGAGAGGACATTTGGCACTTCCTCCAAATTTTCATAATAATTCCTTTTGGTATAGTTTACCTGTATGAATATAGGTATTACTACTACTACTACTGGGATGGGGGTGACGCTGTGGGTTAAACCACAGAGCCTAGGGCTTGCCGATCAGAAGGTCGGCAGTTCGAATCCCTGTGACGGGGTGAGCTCCCATTGCTCAGTCCCTGCTCCTGCCAACCTAGCAGTTTGAAAGCATGTCAAAGTACAATAGGTGGGAAGGTAAATGGCATTTCTGTGTGCTGCTCTGGTACACACACACACACACACACACACACACACACACACACAATTATGAAATGTGCATCAGATATTACACACTTTTAAAACACCTGCAGCTCTCCAATTATAATTTTCCCTCTTTGCACCACTCTTTTAATCTCTCCTTTTTCTTTGCATGTAAAGGCTGAAAATGCAGCATGTTTAAATTGTGCCAGTAGTTAAAAATAGAAATTGGTTACATCAAACAATTCTCACCTGCTGCTTTAAGCAATAAAAAAGTGATTTATAGCTTGTTAACCTGGATCTCATGGATATCCTTTCAGTAATAATGTGTGTAGACTGTTTACTGTCTAAATCAGACTTGTCAGAGAAATACTCTAGTGATTTTTTAACGTCAGACTGAAGGGAAGCATTCTGCTATGTTGTCTGATTATGCAGTCCAGAACGGCTGTTTCCCTTCGTATAGCTGCATATTGAATAGGAGTAACAAAGCTTACACTCATCAGAGCTTTTATGAACATTTTATATCATGCCTGTGATTGTTGCTTATATCAACATACCTCAGGTATTTTGATGGGATATTATAGGGGTTATTTCTTCTCCCAAAGCTACCGTGGTGATTTTTTTAAAAAAGTACTTTATGATGTTCTTTTTGCATTTCTTGCACTCCCCCCAAAATTGCCCTATGATTTTGTTATATTGTGAAGTGCTGCTATACAGTCCTTTGTTACTACATGTGCTAATATAAACAGATCAACTGTTGGTATTTTTGTGTGAATGTAAACAGCAACAATAAACAACTTAACAGTGGCACAAAATTTTATGGCACTGAATAAAAGTTATAAAACCCTATTAAAGAGACCCCAGTAAATGTCAGAGAATTGGCAGACTTTTTAGAAGAAAATTACTGGGCACAATTGCTCAGATATCCAACTAAATTAGAAGATTAAAATGTATATTACTTTGAGGAAGAATTGTCATAAACACTTAATGTTAGATGCTTGGAATTAACTTTTCTTGAAATAGAAATGAAAAGTGCTGCCTGCTACCCTGTCTAGTCCCAGTGCAAAGTCCCAATCTTCCAGTTCTCGTTAAGCATCCTTTCCTTTGGTTATTGCTGTGCTACTTATCTGTGCTAAATAGCAGAGCCAAATCCAGAAGTCCATATTCAGAAGTATCATTAAAGGGACTCAAAATAAGGAGGAAATAAATACATCAGGGTTTTGTTCACTGTGAAATGTGTTACTCACCCCACAGTGAAGATAGAAGAAATGTATACAACATCAAAGACATAACAAGAAATGCACATTACTAAAAATGGCTTAAATTGGGGGGGGGGGAGAGAATTGTTGTCAGTGGGTAAGAATATGCTTTGAAATTGTATTCACTAAGTACATAAAGCTACAGCTGCCAAAATGGGCAGAAAATAGAATGCACCAGATGCAAAAGATGAAAAGCTTGCTGTTTCTGCTTTTACTTAAGTCACCTTTCACTCTTAAAATCCAGTGAAAATATTATGTGGTCTGTTCCTGTGCGTTTGATGCAGTGTAGTGAAGCTGTGCTTGGCACTGCTTGAAGTGGTTCATTATTTCTTGGGTCAGCAGAGGAAAGATGAAGACAGTGGGAAGGACTGAATACATTAATGCAGCTTAGAAGGACAAACTTCCGTGGGCATGGCAGCAATGGGAGCACCAGACTGGCTGTGCCAGTACTCCTGCACACTCATGACCTCGACGCTGCCCTGCCCCAACCCAGTCCTCATAATATTTAGCAATGGGAAAAAGCAAAATGAAAGGAAAGAAAGAATTTTAGAAAAAATGAAGGAAGGAGAAAAGAAATTGAGGTCTAAACCAAAGTCTCAAGAAATTTTGAGAGAAATAAAGTATTACCAGACGCAATATATGGATTTGACAAATCAAGAGATAGAATGGAAAATTAAACAAATGAGACAAAGGACTTTCGAGTCAGCAGATAAATGTGGGAAGCTTCTTGCATGGCAATTGAAAAAGAGGCAAAAATTGAATACAGTCACCTGTTTGGAGATAGAGGGAAAGAATATTCATAAGCCAAATGAGATAAGTAATTGTTTCCAAAGCTTTTTTAGGAAATTATACACACAAGGGCCAGTGAACGAACAAGAAATAGATGAATTCCTTAAAAATCATGGACTACCTAAAATTTCAGAACAGAGCAAGCTGACTTTGAATGAGAAAATAACAGAGCAAGAAATAGAGGAGGCCATTCAAAAAGCGCAATTGGGAAAGTCTCCAGGACCAGATGGTTTGACGGCTAGATACTATAAAGCTTTGAAAGAATGTTTAGTGCAACCATTGAAAGAAGTTTGCAATGAAATACTGGAGGGGAAAAAGGCACCTGAAACGTGGAAAGAGGCTTTTATTTCGCTTATACCAAAAACTGAGACTGAAAAGAACCAGGTCAAAAACTACCGCCCGATATCATTACTAAATGTGGATTACAAAATATTTGCAGACATTTTAGCAAAAAGACTGAAGAAAGTACTGATAGGTGAGATTCATAAGGACCAAGCTGGCTTTCTCCCGGGAAGACATATGTCTGACAATGTGAGGAACATAATAGACATTGTGGAACTGCTGGAAATGAACATTAATAGAAAAGCAGTTTTGATCTTTGTGGACGCGGAGAAAGCCTTTGACAATATTTGCTGGAGTTTTATGAAAAAGAATCTCCAAGGGATGGGGGTAGGCCAAGGTTTTGAAAATGGTATAGGTGCAATATACTCTGAGCAGAAGGCAAAGTTAATTGTGAATAATGTGGTAACGGAAGAGATAGCTATAGAGAAAGGAACACGCCCGGGATGCCCTATCTCCCCTCTACTTTTCATACTGGTCCTGGAGGTCTTGTTAAATATGATTAGAAAGGACCAGTTGGTTAAAGGAATTCAGCTCGGAGTGAAAGAGTATAAACTGAGGGCATTTGCAGATGACCTAGTTTTGACTCTACAGCAGCCAAACACCAGTACAAAAAGAGTTTTAGAACTGATTGAGATATTTGGTCAAGTTGCAGGATTTAAATTGAATAAACAAAAAACTAAAGTGCTGGAGAAAAACCTAACAAATGAGGAAAAAGAGACATTTCAGAATGAAACAGGTTTGGAGATAGCAAAAAAAGTGAAGTACTTGGGGGTGAACTTGACAGCGAAAAATGTGAACTTATTTAAAGACAATTACGATAAATGTTGGACAGAAGTCAAGAAAGATCTAGACATATGGTCAAGGCTGAAACTCTCCTTGTTAGGCAGAATTGCTGTTATCAAAATGAATGTATTGCCTAGAATGTTATTCCTGTTTCAGACACTACAAATAATAGACAAGATGGACTGTTTCAAGAGGTGGCAGAAAGACATATCGAAATTTGTTTGGCAGGGCAAAAAGCCAAGAATAAAATTTAAGACGCTAACAGACGCAAAAGATAGAGGAGGTTTTGCCCTGCCGGACTTAAGACTTTACTATGAATCAGCAGCGTTTTGCTGGCTGAAAGACTGGCTGCTCCTCGAGAATATAGACATTTTGGATCTTGAAGGGTTTGATAACAGATTTGGTTGGCATGCATATATATGGTATGACAAGGTAAAAGTGCACAAAGGCTTTAAGAACCATATGGTAAGGAAAGCTCTGTATAATGTCTGGATAAGGTATAAAGATCTGTTTGAAAGCAGAACCCCTAGGTGGCTGTCACCAATGGAGGCAAAAGAGGTGAAAAAATTGAATATGGATTCTAATTGGCCTAAATATTTTGAAATGATAGAACAAGATGGTGAAAAAGTAAAATTGCAGAGTTTCGAGAAACTGAAGTTTAAGGTGAGAGATTGGCTACATTATCGACAGATAAATGAAGTATTCAAACAGGACAGAAAGAAAGGCTTCCAAGTGGAGAAGTCAAAACTAGAAACAGAACTGTTAGAACCCAATACTAAAAACTTGTCAAGAATGTACAATTTGCTGTTGAAATGGAATACTCAAGATGAAATGGTGAAATCTAGTATGATTAAATGGGCACAGGATATAGGGCATGACATTGAGTTTGCTGACTGGGAGCGGTTATGGACCACTGGTGTTAAATTTACGGCATGTAATGCCTTAAGAGAAAACATTATGAAAATGATCTACAGGTGGTACATGACTCCGGCTAAGTTAGCAAAGATTTATCATTTGCCCAATAACAAGTGTTGGAAGTGTAATGAAACGGAGGGAACCTTCTATCACCTTTGGTGGACCTGCCCGAAGATTAAGGCTTTCTGGGAAATGATCTATAATGAAATTAAAAAAGTTCTGAAGAGAACTTTTAATAAAAAGCCAGAAGCCTTTCTCCTGGGTATGGTGGGCCAAATGGTGCCAAAGAAGGATAGGACATTCTTTATGTATGCCACAACAGCAGCAAGAATCCTTCTAGCAAAGTATTGGAAGACACAAGATCTACCCACGTTGGAAGAATGGCAGACGAAGGTGATTGACTATATGGGACTGGCAGAGATGACTGGCAGAATCCGAGACCGAGGGAAAGAGGCGGTGGATGAAGACTGGAATAAATTTAAAGTTTACCTTAAAAACTCTTGTAATTTGGAAAATTAGAGGATCAGGGCTATAAGAGATAAAGAACTACAGTTGTTTTAAATATCTTATGGAAGTTAAATTTACGAAATAGAAATAAGTTTAATACAAAAGGGTTGCTGAAAAATCTTGAAACAAGAATGCAGAAAAGGGGTGGTACGGGGAAGTCGTTTTTGTGTTTATTTATGTTTTTGCTTTGTTTTATTTTTTACTTATGGAAAATTAATAAAAAATCTATATATAAAAAAAAACATAATATTTAGCAATGCTGGTGTCCGGAGTGCAGCTCTGCCCCACCATAGTAGCTGCTACTAATGCTGACCTTGCATGTGCAGAATCTCATTTTACATCAGAGCTTTACAAACTGTTGCAACACCTTAGTGTGTCGGCTTCAGTGTGTAGGTGTGTTGCACAACACTCTTATAAGGGTTTTGTTTAACCTCGTTTGCTCATAAAACTGAACTACTGTGTCGCAAAATGAGGCATGTCTAAAAAGTGCGTCACCAACATGAAAAGTTTGGAAAGCTCTGTTTTACATTACAATCTAGAGAGTTAAACTTCTTTTGAGGGGCAGGATGACATTTGATCCGCAGTTTATCTAAGCATTACAAGCAGGATACATTCATATCCTGAACCAGGTAATTGCAAACTTTGGTGACAGGCATTTCAAAGTGTAAGAAGCATGACTTAACATGGAAAGGGGCAACATTCCTCTTTTATGAGAATCTGCAAAGTAGGAAGGCATGAGTGGACTGGGCTCCTCAGACTCTGAGCATTCAGAAATGGCCTCAGATCTCCAAATGAAATGGGAGATCAGAAACCAATCTCTGCAAGTTCTTCAGTAGTTTGTTATAAGGAGCAGCTGTTGAGAATAATTCAAACCATAGGAGTTCAAGTCTCTAAGCCTCCAGCAGATGAGAATGACCCAGTTTTCCAGGTCTGGGCTTCTGGGGGAGCCAGTCACTGAATATCCTGGATAGCAGCATAAGATGCGTAAGTCAAGAGCATGATTTTTAAAATGAGCGTTTTATTCTGAGCCTTTTTTGTTTTTCAGTTATGATTTGTTTTTCTTTTGTTTGAGAGTATTTTGTCAATGATTTGTTGCTGGGATTGATATAAATAATCATTTGTTATTCATGAACCTCAGTGTTTAGTGAAGCCTAAAAAAAACCAAAAACAAGCCAATGCATATATTACTTAAGGTGGTGTAACTACACTGCAGTTCATATTGAGATATGATTTTGTCATGAACCTCATGTTGGGCTTACAAATTTAAACCTGGTTGTCTGCCCTGATTATATTTTGTATGCCTGATGCAACCAGCTGGCCTGTAATGCAGGTGTGAGTTAAGATTATTTCTTCCTTCACTGGTTTTGTCACTGCACTTCTAGGCAGTGTTATCATTTCTGAATCTTATTATTCATTAGGGTTTATGCCTGCAGTTTTAACACACCTGAATCTCCCATTGATTTTTATAAGCTGTTGTATCTTTAGGATCTTTGAGGCCCTTTGATAGCACTTTCAAAATCTGAGCCTGGATCTGATTTTAGCATATCACTCATTTAAGACAAATAAGAAAGTAAAGTGGTAATGTTAACAATCTAATAGAAAGTCATTTAAATTATTTATAAACAAATGAAAATGATCACCTCCCAGTGGTGCAGCAGTAAAACTGTTAAGCACATTTGCAAAGCTGAGCAGAGTCTGGTCAGGTATAGTTTCAAATTGGATGGGGTACCGTGTGTTGAGATTCTTGCCTTGCAGGGGGTTGGACTAGATGATCCTCAAAGTCCTTTCCACTTCTATGATTCTGTGAAAGTGAATTTACTTGTATTTTGGACAGAGACTTTTCCCTAATATAAACAGATATGTATAAGTACTGAAATTTAATAAAAACTTTTAGGATTTATTTTTGCAACGTAACAGCAGGGCAAATCAGTTAGCTAGGGATTTCATCTTTGACTCAAATCTAATAGTGCTGTGATTTTTAAGATAATATTTTAGGAAAATTTGGGACACAAAGAATGTACTGAGGGTTAATGAGAAGAACCAGATCAAAGGATATGATCAAGAAGGAGGCATAGTAAAGGAGGCATGTATTTCTCACAGCAACCACCCAGAACGATCCTTTTTATTACTGGAGACATTAAGGGAGTTGCTAAAGGAGTTTCCCATATTCCCCAATTCATGCTTCAGCACACAAAGTTGAGGAAACAAAACCAATGTGAAGAACATACAATACACCATGGGACTTGGAACACCAGTATGACTCTAATCTTTGTGTGAACTGGAATGCCAATGCATAGCTCACGATTCTGAGCACCTGTCATGTGTTCTGTGGGCAACAGAACCAATGACTTTCCCTTTGCATTGTTACTGAAATGTGGGCTTGCCATACTTCAGGAAAACTCATGACATGTCCTGGTTTTCGGGTGTAAAAATGACGTCGGGGGAATTTTGCCGAATTGGCAAAATATCAGGGAAAACCTTGATGTACAACACGATGGAATAAGCAGTGGAAACAGCTCAGAAAGCTTAAAACCACTATTTTTGGGTTAGGTTTCCTAAGAAAAGCTCAACAACTTTGCGGGCATCAGGAATTTAACTATTTGAGATATGGCAACCCTACTGAAATGGGACTCTATCCTTTGTGCTCCCTAAGAGTTTTTTGCAGGACTAAATCATCTATTTGTGACTGCCAACTAACCTATTGTGTGAGATTCAGACAACCATGGGAAAAGTCCTGGATCCCAAGTGACAGCACAATGCTTCACCTACAATTTAAAATAATAATGAGCGAAAGGGAGGCTCCAGCAATTTCCTGTGCCAGATAAGGCAGACCTATTCTCCTATACTTAGTGAAATGGGAGTGAGAAAAATATCTTGCTTTGCCATTGTCCATGCTAGTGCTCATGTTTATCTATATTAGCACAATTGTGAATGAGTGTGTTCACCTCTTCCAGTCTTGTAATTGAAGGAAAGGGAAGTCATGTTGTGTACATTCATTCATTTCGAAGTCAGAGTGGCTGTGAAATTGGCTTCATTTGGTTTTGGGGAGAAGAATGGAGCCACAGCATAATAATGGAGTAGGAATGAAATAGTTCATTATAACCTGTTTACACTGTGTGTACTTTTATTTTAAAAAATCAGAATTATATAACTTGTTTGTAGTTTGTTTAGATGATAGTTTTGAAGGGTCCAAAAAAGTAACTATGCTCCTATACAGCAAATCAGTCTTTCCTTATAATACCGCTTTCTGCAACAGAATCCTTGAAAGTAGTTTGAGCTTGATGAAATTTTCTTATTTGTTTAAAGTTATCTGGACAAATCTGTAGACTTCCCACACAATTTTCTCTGACAATTTCCACTTGAGTGATAATAATATAGCTCCATCCCACACATCCCACACTTTTAAAAGTTGAAAGACAAGCAGGGAAGATTTGCAATGAGCTAGACATTTTAAATGCTATTGAAGTGGCAACCCTACATACACTTGCAAAGGAGTAAGCCTCATTGAACCCAGTAAGACTTACTTTTGAAGAAGCATGCATAAGATTGTACTGCTATTTGTAACATCTATTTCAGCATTTTAGCTCTTGTTTTTCAGCTGCTTCATAAGAGCAAAGTTGGAAATTACCGGTAGGTATCAGGTGGTGTGGATAGTGCCTAGGGGCTGAGGATGTTTTCATCGATAGACATAGTTTTGCATCTGTGCCTGGTGACCAATCAGTCATTATATTTCTGAGGAGAGAAGCATTTTCCTCATTCTTTTTTTCGGTCAGTGGCTCTTGGCTTCTCAGTTTGCCACTGAAGCTTTTTCTTGCCCTGCTGTAGCTTTTTCAGCAGCCTTCATCAACCTGGCACCCTCCAAATGTTTTGCACTTCAACTTCCAGGGATGCTGGGACTTGTGGTCCAAAATATCTAGAGCACACCTGTCTGACAAAGGTTCTTATGCAGTGACACACTGCTTCTTCTCTGTAATGGTGGCATGCTACAATTTGGATGCCACGGGCGGGATTCAACGAAGTTGTTGTTTGCATGGAATGAAGTCCACTTGCACAACAGAACTTTTCTCCTTCTTCCTTCCCCCTAAATCTGCTCTGGAAGGTTGGGGGGAAAGCCCAGAACAGGTTTAAGAGGCACAGTGGTAAAGGAGAGGGTGGAAAAGTGACGTTTCATGAGTGGACCTCATTTTCCAGGTGCATACCCCACTTAGCGCGTCATTGAATTCCACCCTATGTACTCATTGGCTGTAGTTAAGAACAGATGAAACTGAATGCCTGTGGAATTCCTTTCAAGCTGTGTGTTTCTGTGATGCCTTAATATTTGACATCATATTTGTGAGGGTGACTCGAAAAGAGTGGAAATGTCGTAGATTGATTGGAATAGGGCCCAAAGCAGATTTGGAGGAAAGAAAATTAGAATGTTGCTAGACATCCTACACAGTAATTTTAGGAAGTGGACAGTATTAATTTAATGGAGGCAGGTGAGATTTATTTCCTCTTCTATGCCAGCAGTTTTTATACGCCCTTTTGCTCTCCTGCCACCAGCCTGTGTTCTTGTTTGGTTCTTAAAACATGGTTAGTTCTTTGAAAGGCTGTGAGCTTCATGTAATAGAGTTGATACTAAACATATGACAAAATCTATATTGGTTAACAAAAAAATGTAATTTAGCAAATGCATCTCTTAATTGTTTAAATTTGCAGATCTAAGCTTGGAATGTGTGTCACAATTTCGTCCAATGTGCATAAAGAAAGGTTGCTAAATGCCAAAAAATTAACAAATTTTGAGCTAAATTTGAGGCCTGAGACCCTGGCCAAAGAGATCTCCTGCTGCTGCCCCCTGCCATTTGGCAATGATTCCATCCTGCTTCCTCCTCCTATCCCTTGTGCTAGACTGCATATTTATACTGACTCTGGAGATGAAACTGCTGGTCTGTTGGAGTGTGTTGCTGTGCAGTAGCTCTTAAGGTCTCTCAGTCTCTGAAGCTATGTTGCCACATTGGAATGAAAGTGTGCCTTTAAGATCGTGACCATGCAGCCTCCTTTGAGAATCAAGTTGTATATGTGGTGATTTCCAAGATGAGGAGACTGGCTTGTATTCATACTCTTCGCCATGAAATATTGCAGTATTTACCAGAATAATCAAATTCAAGAAAGAACATCTCAAGGAAAGTGCTTAATTTTAGTCTCTCTTGGAATGTAGCAATGCCGCATTGTAATGTGAACAATAAAATATGCTGCATTGTATAGAGATTACAGAACTTTACAATCCAAATTGCTGGGCAATTATATCTAAAGTGTCCTGTAAATGTTTTCTTTTTCATATTTAAGAACTATTTCTTACCATTTTCCTTTCGTACGCAAATTATTTTGTCTGCTGATTTTTGTGAATCTGTTTCTCCTCTTCCCCCTCTTTGTGAGTACTGTTTGTCTGAAATTCCTGGCACGATGGCATACTTCAGAGCTTTCTCCTTTGCAGAGCCCCACAGAATCTAATTACAATTAAGGCTAATTTAGCCTACACCACTAATCCTCTGAGAGATGGAATGTGTCCAAGTTCTTTACTTTTCAGTCCATCCTGACTAAAGGCCAATTCACATGACCCTTGTCCTTGTGACAAGCCTCCTTGTTTTCAGTCCTAACTTCAAAATATATTTACTGTGAAGCAGCCCTGTGATTGTGAGTCGTTTCATCATGACCACAGCTTTGCAACCAACATTTGGAAGGTTTGTGATTGGATTGCAAAATTGTGGTCTGCCTTGTGCTCAGCCTATTCATTTGACGAGTTCACCACAAACATGTTTGGAGCCTGAATTGAAAACAACTGGCACAAGGAAAATATCCCTATGATGTTACCAAGGCTTAATATTTTGGTGACACATCAGAGTTTAGGGGCAGGTGACTGTGGGACACCAGCATCTCCCCCTACTTCACCCAAGATACCCCTTGCCACCCAAAGTGACTGGGGCAATCATCTTGAGAATGACTGTTAGTGATCACACATTTTCATTGTGTATTGGTGTGTGTCTGCCTGCCTGAATGTGTGTTTGCACCCAAACCTGTGCCTCTATGTATGTTTCCAGTCTGCTAAGTATGTGTATAGCCATGCACAGGCTGCTTTCTCTCCCCCTACCCTGTGTGTATGTGCATTTGCTAGCATGCAGACCTTGAAGTCGTGGTGAACTCTCAATGTGGTTTTTGAGCTCCAAAAGATTTGCTACTCCTGCCCTAAACCATATTCACATTGTAGGTGATTTGCTATCCTTTCTCACTGTGGCCTCAGGATCTCTCGCAAAGGGAGTGAGTTAAACCAAGACTGAATAAAAACAAAAATTTTAATGTTAGAGAAAAGATGTTACAGGATTCAACAGTTCAAACATTTTAACTTTCCATTAGCCTGAACTGGTTAGTAGCTGTAATGATACTTCACATTTCCTCCTTCAGTTCTAACACCTACATAAACGTAGGTTTGTGCAAGTAGAGAGATACCAATAACGTTTTCAATGTCAAGAAGTAATGGCAGGAGAATAGTGTGGGTGGAAACTTAAATACATTCAAAGGTTCCATTTGTGACTTTGCCAAAGTTAAATAAGTCCCCCCCCCAGGGTCTATTGAATGGTCTGGGAGCTTCTGAGGCTATAACACTTACTGAAGTTATGGTCAGGGGGCATCTATGGTAGGACGTTGATGAGGGTTACATTTTGGGTGGCCTGGCTATACAGAAGTTCTGACTTGAGCAGTTTGGATGGGAATGTTTTAAGGAGTATTTTTTTCTTTCTGCTAAAAGATGGTGTAATGAGCTAGACATTTTAAATGCTATTGAAGTGGCAATCCTACCTACACTTGCAAGGGAGTAAGCCTCATTCAACCCAGTAAGACTGACTTTTTATAAAGCATGCATAGGATTGTACTGTTATTTGTTATATCTGTTTCAGTGTTTTAACTATCCATAGTTACCCATATTTTGCAATGCACTTCTCCAGCCAATGGTTACAACAATACCATAGGGGAAATGTTTAGTGAAAATAATACTCAGAATGGCATTGCTTTAGAGAAATCTGTTTGCATAAACATTAGTTATATAATAATTCTTTATTAGGAGGAATTCGCACTAAAATTCTGGTGAATTTTCATGAGGATTAAAAAAGAAAATCCACAAATTGCTGTAGAATTGCTGTAAAATGCGGGCAACTGAATTTAAGATTGGAAAATGAGGACTTGAGAGAACCAAAATTGACAGCTCTTTCTATCTGTAGTCATGACTAACTTGTCCACTGATTTCAGTAGGTGTAGCCTGAATGTGACTTGAATTGGGTTCAAACCAATGACTTCATTAATTCATTTTTTAAAATGAAGTAAGGCAAGAGACAATGTAGTACTTAACTTCTTTGGGCTTGAGACAGGAATGAAGAAGTATATGTGATGCTTCCCTAATGCATATGTGGTAGCTCCATTCATCTTTATTAAGAGCTTTGTCTTCTGGTACTTTGACCCCAATAATGTTTCACTCCATGCATAAACATAAATGTCTCTTAGTGACACTGAATTTCTGTTTTGGTGTCTCTTCCTTCCTTTCTATAGGGTGCCCACCTACAGCAAAATACCATTGTAACAACAGATTTGCATAGGGGAATCGTAGAATTGTAGAGCTGGAAAGGACCATGAGGGTCATCTAGTGTAACCCCTTGCTATGTAGGAATCTCAACTAAAGCATCCATGACAGATGGGCATCCAACCTCTGCTTAAAAGTCTCCAAGGAAGGAGAGTCCACCACCTTCTGAGGGAGTCTGTTCCTCTGGTGAACAGCCCTTACCATCAGAAAGTTCTCCCTTTCTTGCAGCTTGAAGCCATTGGCTTCATTTCTACCCTCTGGTGCAGGAGAAAACAAGCTTGCTCCACCTCCCTGCAGTTGTTGGCTACTTGTGTATACTCTTCTTTCATGATTTCCCCTTTCTTCCATTTCTTATACATACCCTTCTTAAATCTCAGCTCATCTGTAAGCTCGTTATATAGCCAAATGGGTTTCTTTAGTTGCCTCCCATTTTTCTTTCTAGTTGGAATTGTCTGCATTTGTGCCTTCAATATTTTGCCTTTAAGAAACGCTCATCCACCTGCGGTAATAAGATAACAAACACACCAGAAATTAAGGGCACAGTGGTTGTGGTTCGAAGAATATGTGAACAAACACTGCTCTAAAGATAACATGCTGATATGTTTAGACTAAGCTTGTAAGGTGACTTGATGATATACCATAATAGTACTATAAAATAAGTCATTACAGCGATAAATGATATGCAATGTAAATAAGAACTTAAATGACTCAAAGATGACGAGTGCTGTTGGAGGCGAGTCAAATGGGTGTGGAACTTCATCCTTTTTTCTTTCTTACCTTTACTATCTTTTCATTTTCATGAGAGAATATGTAAGTTCCATCATATTATTTATGTACACTTCATTTGTATTTTATGAATAACAGAAAGGAGGCATGAAAGCCAAAGTATTCGTGGATGGGATAATTTTTAATGTGGGAAGAGAAGGACATTTACACAAAACTATGAACCCATTTATAATGCAGCTGTATTTTAGATTCTCAATTTATTGGAAAGTGATCAAGTTTTATCGCCAGTTGTCTTGTTTACTAGTTGACATTGTAGTTTCTTATTTACAAACACAACAGAAACACAAGCCTCTCTCCATATAAAGTGGTGTTATATTGTACTCACAAACATAATAACTTGGCATATAAAATTTTACAGTAAGGCACACAGAATTAGCCTGGAACATATAACTCATGTAGCACGTATTTGGTTTTTATTCACAGCTGTCATGCAAGAAAATACTTTTTTCCTGTTGGTCAAAGACCAAAAGCATTGTGGAGTTCTTAAATATTTGCATATTTGGTTTACATTGCAGAATGTTTAGGGAGAAATATCAACTAATTCAGAAATCAGTGTACCAAAAGATAAGTTTCCTTCCTTATATCTTACTGCATTCTAATACATCACCCAGCAGTACCTTCTTTGAAAAGTCTTCTGTGCATCAGTGTATCATTACCTGCACTGCATTCTTTATATGAAAAGGTTTGGTTTATATAAAAATCTCCTATAATTATCTTCACACACTTCTAAAATTAGTAAAACCTGCAAAGGCAGTTTAATTGCAGAGGACAGAATATTTCATATGAAAATATGCTTGAAGTTCAAGAACAACATGAAGACCCAAAAAAATACTTTGACTTTTAGAGTTTTAAAATGGTTACATAAAATCAACTATATAATTACAGCCACTAGAGCTGTTAGGGTTTAGAGATGCACTTGAGATTTTTTTCAGCAGCTGATGGTTAAAAGAACTTCAGTTAGTATTGATTTGTTTAATGCATTTTGTGGATTTGGTTTTCTGCATGTATGTTTTATTGTTGTAAAATGCTTTGTTATACTTTTCACATACAGGAAAAGGATGTAAGTTTTTTGAAAAACAAATTAAGACATTAATAGCCTGCCTGGAGCTGTAAGGTTACATGATTGACAACATGCCTGCTTTCTCTTCCTGCTGTTGTTACACCAGTGAATGTCAATCGCTCACGTTAAACAGGATAATAGTAATGGCAATGCTGTCTGTTCTTAAATCTTAATGCAGATTTTTAAGCTACTCTGAGCAGCTCTTAAATGTGGATAAATCTAGGCTAAGGGAATGGTATTATGAGGTGACAAAAGTTTGGAAAACATTGGCATTTATATAGTGTAAGAACATAGCAGTGAAATGCAGTATTACGGTAGTTAGAGACCCTTTTAATCAGGAAAGGGCTTTATATTTGGATGTGTTGCTTTATAAATGACCAAGGAAGTATCTTGGGATCCAAGAGTACAGAACCTGTTCTACAGCAGTCAGAGTTTTGCCACTGAAATCAGTGGCAAATCAGTGGCCAAAGTGCAGTATTAGTTAGCATATTAAATCAAATATAGGTGCTGGATTTTAGACTTGGCGATAATATCTTTTGGAAATGATTGAAGTGAAGAGGCAATCCAAATGCAACATTTCTCTTTGTGAAAGTTAATCTATCATTGTTGGCCTGAAAATAAGGTTATTTGGGTACAAACATTTTAAAAAGAAAAACTTATCGCTTTAATTACAATATTTTCAAAACATCGAAGGCCCCCCTTTTTTTGGTTAAAACTCATTCCCTTTACATTGTTCATATCTCTATCATATTAACCTTTCACAGTATGCTGCCATATCTGCCTCTGATGTCAACTTTGGCTTTGGTCGTATATGGCCTTACCTGGTAGCAAGCCCCACTGAATTCAATGGGACTGACTTCTTAGACGTGCAGAGGACCGGACTGCTAATACCATGTTCTGTGGATCTGTTGCAACAGGTGACATGCCCTGTGCAATTCCTAACCTTTCATTTGCTGGCATGGGAAGTCTTAGGGAAATGACAGTGATTGCATACTTTCTGACAAAAAGACTGGAGATCGACAATTGCTTTTTCAGAGTGTTGAAAGCAGAATTATAGGGGCAATGTGTCCTGTGATATACACACTAATTTCATTTGTCAAAGCTACCAGCTTTGCTCAAACAATCTTTGTAGGCTTTTTGAAGTACTTCAAAAACTTGCATATCCTGTAAACAAAGACATATGTGAAGTGTGTATACACACCAGTGGTGCTTCAATGTTTGCTTGAAAGCTGTTGTAACTGTGCCAGTCAGTTTCAGCAGCCTTCAGGAACATGTGATATTTATCTGGTCTCAGGTGCCTGTTCTGGTTATGGGAAGGGGGTCACAGAACAGTGCAGCTATGTGATTAATTAATATATTTGTCACACTTTAGTTATCATAACTTATAGAAGTTGAAAGGAACTACATTTCCACACAAATTGATGTAATAAAAATTTTAAATGAAAAGCAGCTTTCTTTGGAACGGTGTAAAATGGATTGGAAGCTTGCGGGGAGATGGTCTGACAGTGGCATCGCAAGGTGGGGGCGGAGGGCGGTGCGCCCTGGGTTCCACGTCTGGGAGGGTGACAAGAAGGCACCCTGTGGGGTGCCTACCCTGCCGCCCTGGCCCGGGCGCGGTGGCGCAAGCAGCCGCAAGCAGAGGATCCCGCCACTGTCCGTACAGCTCTTGGGCGGTGCCGGTGGCAAACTGCTATGTACAACGCATGCACGGTGTTGTACACATGCACTGTGCGTAGCAATGTTGCACATGCACTGTACATAGTGGTTTGCCACCGGCGCCGCTGGAGCACCATATGGACAGCAATAGGATCACTCCTCCCCAGCTTGCCGTAAGTGGCTCTTGTTTTGCCGCTTTACAGCGAGTCAGGGAGAGGCAGATGGGAGCCATGGCTCCCCCTCCCTCCCTCCCTGGCTTGCTGTAAAGCGGCAAAGCAGGAGCCGCTTACGACGAGCCGGGGGCACCCCTCCCAGCCTCCCTCCCTCCCTCCCTCCCTGGCTTGCTGTAAGCGGCTCCCGCTTTCCCGCTTTACAGCAAGCCAGGGAGGGAGGGAGGAGGATGGATGGGAGCCGTGACTCCCAAGAGGACAAGCTGTGCAGCTTTGCCAGCACCCCAACAAAGCGGCATAGCTCCCCCCTTCCCCCAACGACTTGGGGTACTTGGGAGTTGTGGCGTGGGGGCGCAGAGGCATAGGAAGGGGGAGCGGACATTCAGTGCCCGCCCATGACTCCCAAGCCTACCCCGAGCTGTTGATGTGGGGGGAATGGTGACAAAAAAAAAAATTCCGCACCGGGTACCACCTGGGCTTGCTACGCCTCTGGGTGCAGATATTTACGTTTGCAAGATTCAACTGGACCACTGTGGCGGTGACGGGAAATTGGGGTGGAGCAGAAAACAAACAGCTGACAAGGAAAGGATTAAGCTTTAAGCACCATATTTCTAGCTTCACCACACACACACACACACACACACACACACACAAGATTACTGCACATATTCGATACAAAAACACAACTATAAATTCTAGGTACAGTGGTACCTCGGGTTACATACACTTCAGGTTACATACGCTTCAGGTTACAGACTCCGCTAATCCAGAAATATTACCTCGGGTTAAGAACTTTGCTTCAGGATAAGAACAGAAATTGTGCTCTGGCGGCGCAGCGGCAGCAGGAGGCCCCATTAGCTAAAGTGGTGCTTCAGGTTAAGAACAGTTTCAGGTTAAGAACGGAGCTCCGGAATGAATTAAGTACTTAACCCGAGGTACCACTGTATATACCTCTCTTTATGGTCTTGTAATACGTGTTTTACATGCCAGCAAGTTCTCATACCACACAGTGGATCTTATAAAGTCAGAACTCATGAACTATATATGGTTCTATGTCTCATCATTAGTCTTTTATTTATAGGATATTCTGGTTGATCTTATAAAATGTGATTGAAGTTTATGCCATAAGAATATGTAAGATTATAACATATTGCAAGACTTGTGATTTTTCATTTCCACAGATTCTGTGGAAAAAATATCTAAATATGCATAGGATAACTTACACTTTGTGATCTATACCTTTGGAGTCCTTTTAATAAAAGGGGAATTCACATTAAATAAATTCACAAACAGGTGTCATCAAAGGCAAGGTGATCTATCACATTAAAGGATTAATCCCAAGGAAGTTCCCTAATCCGGCTCTTTCAATTTAGTCTTAAAATATAAAAATGCAACCCATCCACTGAACAGGGTATTGGTACATATAGACAGGTGTCTGGTTTTATCAGAAATATACAGCAAAGGCAGCACTTGCAGACAATCTGGCCCTTTGAGATTTTTCTTTATTTTGCAAAACTTACCTTCTCTGAAAAGGAATACTTATGTGATCAGAAGTATCTCATCCTTTTGATATACAGTGGTAGAAAACACAATTTGTGACATGCCAATTTAATTCAGCTCTCATAACAACTTGTAAGAGATAAGGAGGTTGTCAGAAAGATACCATTGGATGTTCAGGGACTGCTTTTGAAGTTTCTCTGAACTGACAGCTAATAAGAAGCTCTCTTTGATAAGTTATTTTTGAATGTACATACATTCTACTGTTATGTTTGATTTTCATCTAGAAGATGTTTTAACTATGTGCTTTGTTTGGTGTCTCTAATGTAAAATCAGCTACCTAGCTGAAACTTTGTTAATTTCCTTACATATTTTTCCTAGTGGGATTTTTGTTTAAAATACACCATGTAGAAGAAGAACTCCACATTAAAAGTGATATAGTGGAGCAGCATTGAAAGTGTTTTGTTTGATAGCAATGTATATTTTCTCTAAATATATTAAATTGTAGGTATACAACATAAGATGCATCAAATATTTGGTTTTACAGTCAATCAAAAAGTGTTAATTTTGCCTGCAAATCAACTTCATGAAAGATTTTTGCTTAACATAAAATGCAGAGACTCATTGATGATGAATTCATTGTGGATAAGAGGACTGGGCATTGCAAAGAGCAGGAGGAATAAGATCTTGCAGTCGCTGATGTGGAGTAAATTTAGGACCAGATGGTTCTGTCCTGCTTCTTTGTACAGTGTTTTAAAAGTTATTGTGTGTAGTTTTCAAAGGTTTTTTTTCTGTGTCAAGTGAACAACTTTAGCATTCTTTTCTCCTATGTGGTAAAACTAATATGCTGAGAAAGCTAAAACAATTCTATGATTCTATGAACTTTTCTTATCTGCATAACCCTGAAGGTGCTAGGGTATCTTTACACCCATTTAAAGCAATGGGGGAGAGGAAGGAGACTTCATTTTGGTGTGAACTGATTTGGACCAAGAGTTCCACAAGAAGTGCCTACAACTTGCTTTTTAAATTAGCAATTTAAAAAGTAGTAACAACAAAGCTGTCTCTTAAGGGCATATATAGCATTTTACATTGAAAGCCAAGTAAAAAAGCAAGCTTTGTTAAAGGATAGGTGCATTTTGTGCCTAGAATGTAGTATGCAATTTTGAACACAGAGATAGAATTTCTGTAATTATTCTGGCTGCACTACATATACACTCACAGAATTACAGATAATTTTGCCAGGGTACAAATAAGCAGGAAGCCAGGAGATAATGGCATAGGACTGTGGAGAAAGGCTGATGGAAAGGGACAGCAGTGAAACACTATCCGATGAAAACTTACTAAAGATGCATTTGGTTTCAGAGGGTGATATCCAGGGCCTTTTTTCAGCAGGACTTCTGTGGAACTCAGTTCCAGCATCTCTCAGGTGGGTGCCATTGCCATTCTAAAAGAACAAGGGAGGTGTTCATTTCCGCCACCTCTTTTTCTAGAAAAAATGGCACTGCTGATATCCAACATTAAGGCAATTCAGAGTAGATTCAGATCATTAGACTTAAGGCAATTAAGTCTGTTGTTGTTGTTGTTGTTGTTTGTTTAGTCGTTTAGTCGTGTCCGACTCTTCGTGACCCCATGGACCAGAGCATGCCAGGCACTCCTGTCTTCCACTGCCTCCTGCAGTTTGGTCAGACTCATGTTTGTAGCTTAAAGAACACTGTCCATCCATCTTGTCCTCTGTTGTCCCCTTCTTCTTGTGCCCTCAATCTTTCCCAACATCAGGGTCTTTTCCAGGGAGTCTTCTCTTCTCATGAGATGGCCAAAGTATTGAAGCCTCAGCTTCAGGATCTGTCCTTCCAGTGAGCACTCAGGGCTGATTTCCTTAAGAATGGATACATTTGATCTTCTTGCAGTCCATGGGACTCTTGAGAGTTAAGTCTACTCAGAGTGATACATGGATTTCACACAGAATGTTTCACATGCTTTTCTTTTCTGAACCATATGGGTAAAAACAAAGGGCATTTTCCAACACTGCAGTTTTTAGATATGTCTAAGGTTTTTAATTGTAGATCTCAAAATACAAGCAGGTTTTTGAAAACATTTATGTCTTGCAGGTTTACTCAGCAGAGAGTGACTGTTAGCTGCAGCACCTTGTTTGTTTGTTCTTCTGCCAAAAAGAAGGGAGAAGGAAATACTTGTAGTGTGTGTGTGGTGGGGGGGGAGTCATTCTGCTCATGCAGTGACTTATTTGGAATGCAGCCCTTATAATCTAAAAGACACGATGCAAAGGGAAAAACAGGGGAGGAGGAGTGAGAAAAAACAAAGTCATACACTGATTCTTCTTGTAATGACCAGCTGGGATGGAAATAGTTCAAGTAGCCTGATGGAATGGCTACTGCTGGATGACTGATGAATGAGAAGAAGAGATATAGGCAGGTGCTTTTACACTCAGACATAAACCTACGTTTGCTACTATATTATTTTTGAAGTTGCAATTTGGCTACAAAAGGTATTTGATAAACAGGAATGGAGGCAAATTAGTCAAGGGTTAGGAAAAAAGGGAATAGAAGAGTGCAGCAATCTCTTACAGATCAGCTTATAAAGCTGTTGATCCTCTGGTGTATTGAAAACCTTGGCTCGATCTAGACACATCAAAGTGTTTCAGTTTAAAGCGTTGTAAATTTAAACAGGGAAAACAGCTAGAGAAAAACAGAACTCCACATTACCATCTGGTGGCATAATGTTATATTGCACACACAACGCATATAAATTGTTTTTTCTTTACCAGTCTAGCTGAGTCCCTGGTGTAAGTAGCTCCACACTCAGAGGAGGCGGCGGCGTACTGTTGGGTGCTTTCAGCTGTGTAGCATGGAGGAGTGTGCCTGTAACCTTTCTGCTCTGACTTCTACACAAAGAGGGAATGGATCTGAGTGATGCCTCTGAAACACAAAAGCAGCCTTTAATCAAGAGCCTAAGTGCTGTGTGGAGTTCATGCAAGGGCAGAGGATGCAAACACTCCTGTATATAACATGCATTTTTGTAGCTACCAAACATTTTTGAGTGTAGCATAGTGGATGGAGTCCTTGCTTGAAAGTAGAACAGGGAGACGTGGGCTTATTGTTACAACGAAGGGTATGATTTTTAACTATTTCCTTCATATTTCTGTAAACAACTGGTGATTTCGTTACATCTCTCAGAATGTAATAGAGACAAAGAGAAGTAATAATTTCAGTTTCTTTAAACTTAATTTGAAACAAGAAACATTGCATTGATTTTACTAGCATAAAAATAGGTCATTAGACCTTCAAGCTGTCCAGCTGCACAGAGTGTCATAGATAAGCAGTGAACTGAACACTGAGAATCCATATCCAGAACTCCACAGTTTTGACTGTCTCTCAGACAGCACACCATTTCACACAGCTGCTTTTATTTCAGAAGGTTTATATAGCTTACAATTATTTTTAAGCATTTCTGCCGTATACGGTGTACTGTCAACAGAATTATCTGTGAAGCGTGTATACATATAGTCATCAAAATAGTAACATGATATCTGCTATCTGAGGCATTATGTTTGTGTTTGGAGCCCAATGATTCAAAAGATTCTTCTGTAATGAATTATTCCACATATAGTCGAGAGAGAGAGAGAGAGAGAGAGAGAGAGAGAGAACGAAAGTTTGGGTAAAGTTTATACTGAACTTTGTGACAAGTTATATTTACTATCAACATGATGTCTCCAAAAGAGACAGTAAAGGTCATATCATTGTAATGGCATGTGTGCCTCTGAAGAAAAAAGGCATGTCATCATATGTCACACCTGCCTTAAGTTTATAACATAGAATCTTAGTCTCAAAAGCCAATATAACAGGTGTGTGACATATCTTTCATTTCCCTGACACCCCTGGGAGGTGACACACAAAACTGAATCCTGCACCAATAGAATATCCTTTTTAAAAAACAAATGAAATGTGAGAAAGAGGCTGCATCAATCCAGGGTCTATACGTGAACTGAAATTTCACGTATCCCTTCACCCCATCAACTACCTCCCCTAGTTCATGAAGTGTTTGCAATCTCTCACTCATTTCTATTCTTCTCTTTATTCTGTCTTCATGATGAAAACAAAACAATGCAGAATATTTGCTAGTTGCCTATTTACTAGCCATGCCAGCTTTTCACAAATTTGCAGTTTCCCCTAGAGACTTTTTTTAAGTGTGGGAGGAAACCCAAACCCACCCATAAATACATCCTTAGAAATAGTTGGGCTGACCTGGAATAGCCCAGTGTGTTCTGTACATGATATGCTTTTTTTACTACAGAAGGGCTGGTTCCAGAGAGTGTTAGAATTAAGCTAGATCCTGCCCAACAGCACCATCACTCTGCACTGAGAATTCAGCAAGTTGAAAAGATTCTTAGTTTGCATGCCCTCTGCAAAAAGAAAGATTACTCAGGTATAGAAAGTTGTGTACAATACGTGTTTCATTGTAGGAAGTGGGGCCTCAGAGCAACTGTACCCCTATTAATAAACCATTTGCTGTTTTTAAAAAGTCTGCTCTTGACTAGGTTTTGGGCTGAAATACTTGCTGTAGCTTCAGAATTATATATGGCACCATTTCCTTGGAAAGTGAAGGCACCACTTTAAAATTATGGCCTTGCCCCCACCCCCGGTGCGCCAGTTATTTCACAAAGATATACAGTGGTACCTTGGGTTACAAACGCTTCAGGTTACAGACTTCGCTAACCCAGAAATAGTACCTCAGGTTAAGAACTTTGCTTCAGGATGAGAACAGAAATCGCGCAGCGGCAGGCCCCATTACCTAAGTGGTACCTCAGGTTAAGAACAGTTTTAGGTTAAGAACGGACCTCCAGAACAAATTAAGCTCTTAACCTGAGGTACTATTGTACTGAATTGATTCCACTATTGTCCACTCTTTACTTTGAAATTGAAATACTTTAAATACTTTATTGTCACTTGTACAACTTGTATACAGTGAGATTACATGAGCACCCCCCACTCAGCTCTCTTAGTATCTCTTTGATGTCCTCTAAGAAACAAGACAATAGGGCAGATGCATTTTTGTGAGAATTACTAGCACAGAAATATGTGGCTAGTGAATAATATTGGCACAGTTGTTTTATTTTGGACTGCGATTGTGATTACTTCTTGGTCTTGCTGCTTTCCCCCCCTACTAAATTATTGGGAAATGTGATAAAATACAATGATTCAAATGTTTTCCTTGATAATCACTTTCTCCCTGCAGCCTCCAATGCTGCAATTAACAATTTAAAGTAACTGTATTAGTTCTTGTTCATGTGGGGATGATCACTTTTTCCTCCAGGTCAGAGTACACGTTGTATGTTTCTTACTGAAGTCACTGCTTTTCTTATTTAAAGTAAAATGTATCTAATGTGAGTTAAGATTTCTTGTCCAATGCCAAAAACAATAAAATGTTGCATTATGACCAACAGTAATCATATCCCAGTTCAATGGTCATGCTGTATACATCTGTATGTGTAAATGGTGAGAGCTCAGAATTGCACCCTTATGACACCTGACCAATGCATATTTGATGTTTGTAGCACCAGCTGTTTGTAGTGGGTGTTTGTAGCAGAAGGCTACCAGTACACATGCCAACACGTATGGAATCCAAACATGCAGTGTATACCCTTTATTTTCCAGGAATTTAGATGGTATGTACAAAGATTCTATGCGTAGGTTACTATGCCGGCATTTTGGAGGCTGGGTGTAGCAAGGGATGAGCCCATAACTTACAATCATGATTTACCTCACACATATGTACAGGTGCATGTAAGTTTATGTTTGCATTCTTGCTATCCTCCAGTTATAGTTATTGCCCACGCCAGCTTGCTATGTTTAATTTTAGTTCTGGAATGGTTTTCAGTTTTCCCGTTTGGTATCTAAAACATTTCCCAGCGATAGTTCCAAAACCAACACATTAACAAAGCTATAATTAATAATGTTGGAAATAAATAATAATTTCTTATCGTTCTTTCTTCACATTTTTAATAGTAATCAGTGTTTATTGTGCAAAGAAAATGTGACTAATTGAGCAAGGTGGGAGGTGACATCAGTTCAAAATGCTTAAAATAAGCTGAATAGCAAGAAAACCCAAATTGCACAAAAGCTTCAAGCACCCAGGGAATTCAAAAAAGTTTCAGGTTCCACAGTAGTCTTTGCAGATCAAAGGTTACTTAACTCGTGCCCATTTTACATACTAGCTTGATTAATGCTTGATCTACTGCAAGGCTATCACTATTTATTTGTACAGTACTATGAATATTTTACAAGGAGGGACAAATTGACTGCCTGCCTGCCTAGCAGTATATTAAATACCCTCCCTTTTGCATAGAATCCAGTTGAAGTTTTGTCTTGGCAAAGCAGCAATGGAAAAGAGAATCAGTTCCTTCTCTCTCCCCCCCCCCCCCTTTGTAACTTTCTTTGTATCTCATAGCAAAAACCTCACTCAGAGGTAAGTCCCACTAAATTAAATCAGACTTACTTCCAGGTAGGTGTGCATAAGATTGGAAGGGAAATCTCTGTACAGCCCACCATAATGACCCCAGAAAAAAATGTTGTTTCTTTCTTCCCTGCCCACTACTGGAAATCTTGCATATAAAAGCAAAGGACAGAGTTTCTTTATATACATTTATGGGTGGGAGGCTGAGAATAAAAAAAAGTGGAGAGTACCAGCTCACCTTGGTTCATGATAGGAGCCTCTGATTTAGCTGGAAGAGCTGCAGAAGGATAAAAGACACCGTATTTTTCTGTGTAAGATGCCCCCATGTATAAGATGACCTATTTGTTTTTAACCCAAAATTAATAAATCAGTACTGTATTCTAAACATCAAACAGAACAACTTTCAGCTTTTTTTGGGGGGGGTCACCCAAAGTTAGGTTTGCCATATTTAAAGGGGCCTGGGCCGCCCGCACCAGAGTCCAAGCCTGAACCCAAGCCCAGGCTGCCTGCACCAGTGCCAAAGCCTGGCCCCCCAAAGCTGGAGCCCGAACCTGAGCCCAGGTCTCCTGAGCCTGAGCCCAAGGCTGCCCAAGCCCAAACCCCTGTGCATTCACAATCTATTTATAAGACAACCCCCAATTTTTGACTAATGATTTTTAGCAAAAAACATGGTCTTATACATGGAAAAATACGGTAACTGGAGAATGATAAATGGTACATGATTAAGATTGGAGAGCAGTGCACGTATGTGTATGTGAGCTGTTCTACACATGAAAAATGGTAGTAGATTTCTGAATGTGGTTTTTTACACATTCCAAGCTCTTTACATGTACTAACACATCAGGGGAGAAGACGGTATAAACCCTTTCTTTCTAATATGCTAATTTATTATCTTCAGTTTGTTACCTTTTGTTTTTAGGGTAAGAATTCATAGGATCATAAAACTGTACAGCTGGAAGTGACCCTGATGATCATCTAATGCAATCCCCTGCAATGCAGGAATCTCAACTAAAACATCCATGTCAGATGGCTTCCAACCTCTGCTTAAAAACCTCCAATGAAGGAAATGCTATTAAAAAGTCATGTATTTAGAGCACCAAACTCACAGCCATGTTTCAGTGGGATTTAAGTGCATAACTGAGTGAATGATTGCAGTTAAAGATAATGAGCTCTGATTATTCTTTACATAGAAGATATACTGTTAACAGAAATAGATTATAATTCTTCTAGTCTTTGACCTAGTTTGGAAAGCAAAAGTATAATTTTGTTTCTGCTTCCTTGATGGAGGAGATACTAAGATGAATTTTCATTTGTGATATTTTCCAGATATTTGAAATATTTCAAATTATTAGAAACATTAAGCTATGGATTCCATAAGTCAATGTTGCATTTTAAACACAGGATTGAATCTATACCTTCTTTGCTAAAAATAAAATAAAATAAAATAAAATAAAATAAAATAAAATAAAATACAGTGTTCATTTCCAGAAAGAACTCTTGATGTGCCTTAAAAGTCAAATATTGACAAGACTCTTTATTTTGAGTTCTTGTACCCTGCTGGTCAGCCCAAAAGTCTCCGAGAGGGGCTTACATACAATCAAAACAAGAAGGCATGGGAAAAAACATGATGCGCAAAGGAAAAGGGACAGGGAGGGAAGAGGAATATAAAAATCAAAACTCTGGCTCCAATTTCTAAACAGTTGTTCCTAAAATGACCAGCTGGCACAGTTCAGTGGCAGGAGATGCCCAACGGCACTGGGCCTCCAGCAAAGCTGATAAAATGAGCCCTGCTTCCTATCTCTCCCACTGAGGCAGACCTCTTCCCCTTGCAGCTCCCTTTGACCTTCCTCTCTCCCTGCACTGGGAGCCTTTGCTGGGTTTCATTCCCCTCCATGGATGGAAGCAGCCCACCTCTGGTTCCAACTCATACAATTTAATATACTACTTAAATTGAGATTGAGCCCATGTACAACCTGTTCAGCCCCATAATTGGGCTGGATTCCTTACTAGTTGAATGGAGAGAAATACAGCTATACGTATTTAAAACGACAGGCAGATGGGCTTTGTAAGCAATAAACTAACATGTAAAAGCTACAACATTTGAAATAGCTTCTAATTTATTTGCTCTGTAGTTGATGTTAAAACAAGTTTTAGCCCTGGAGGGATGGAAGGGGGAAGAGAAATTAAATAGTACAGTAGTTTACTACTTTAAATCAATCTAAGAAGGCTATCTGAATTAATACACAGCTCCAGGCAATAGGATATTTTTGTCTGATTTGTACATCTGTGTTTTCACCATCCAACCATGACACTGTGTGGAATAGGACTGCTGCGTCTGCTGGCAGCAAGTTGGGTGGAGGAATAATCCTTGGTTCATTTAGTGTTCTACTTTATTCAAATGTATATACTTTGAAAATTCCCCATTAGCTCCTATTAAAGTGCTGGTAGAAGGGGAAAATCTGATTTACCACTACCTAGGTCACAATTCTATTGTAGAATAAATGACAGCTTTTAAGACTATAATGTAAATGTTCACTGTTTACTCAGATATACTCCAAAACAATGTTTCCTTGTCAGGAAGGGCTAGGGAGGAGCATGTCACAGAATACTTGATATTCTGTAAACAGGACATTAAATCATTTAGCCTATGATCCTGAAGCTGTTAGCTTGAAAAATCTCACAACCTAGAATAGTGGGGAATTCATGGAATACTGACACCATCCCACAAAACTGAAGAATAATTACATATAGAGGCCACAGGAAGATTTGATGCAACACACATCTACTACCAATATTTTCACACTTGGAAATAAACTACAAGAAATATTAAAATCAGTACAAATCTAGAGGGAAATAGAGTTATAACTGAACACAAGTATGTTTTGATAAAGAAACTTTGGTGGAGTAACTTGCTTTCTCTTTTTAATAATGAAGCGGGCAAAGTAAGACCTTTAGGCACTTTATAACATTTTTCTCCAAATTTGCAAACTAGAAAGCATACAATAGTTAATTTATTTTGTTTTACTACATTTATCCCACCCATCATGGTAGCATATACTTGGTTCCAGGCACTGACCTGATCTAGACCTGCTTCTGTAGGATGGTGGCTGATTCCTACTGGTCAGGGTGGAATGCGAGGGAGCAGTTTCATTGAGTTTTTGCTAGGCCAGTTGCAGGCTGCACAGCCGAGGGGCAATGCACAGCTGGCAATGGCTCATCTCCCCCAAAGCCCCATTTAGGGGCCTGTTCTATCATGGTGGAGCCCCACTCTTCAGTAGTGCTCCTCTTCACTAGCAGAAAGGTCCATGTTTCATCTTACCACCACCCTGCCCCCAGCCATCAACATTATGGGTGTAGGATTGATGTCCAACTCAAATAACAATACAGATCTTAAGGTTCCATAAGAAGGCTATTACCATATTTTTCGCCCTATAGGACGCACCGTCCCATAAGGCGCACCTAGTTTTTATGGGGGGAAATCACCGGCTCCTGCTGCTTGCGGAGAGGTGCACGAAGCCTGGACGCGATGAGGTCAGCGCGCGCAGGCTTCAGCATGCAGGCAACTCTCCGCAAGCGGCGGGAGCCCAGCGACGGGCTCCCGCTGCTTGCGGAGAGGTCCGCGAAGCCTGGAGGGGGGAAAGTGTGTCCTATAGGGCGAAAAATATGGTTATTTTCTTTACAATAACCAGGAAATAGCTGGCTGCTTATCAGTCAGTTCTCTTCCTCTTCTTGCTGGTGGTAGTGTGCTCTCTTCAGGGGTATCTGTCAGCTTGTTTTTCTTACACTTTGTAGGTGAAAATCAGGAAGCTTGTAAGATTTAAAATATGGTTTTTAAATAAATTTAAGTAGCAAGCTACACTGATTAATGGAATGATCTCATCTCCAAAGTTTGCTTATTGTATGGCTTGGTTTGCTGCTGAGTCACTTGCTCCTTCATCTCAAATATGTGAGGCTTTAACTAACCTTTCTCTTGGGAGGCCATACATTGCCTGGGGTTAAACTTGGAAAAATATTCTATGTAGAGTTCCATTAAGTCAAGGCTCCAAAGAGGACCCCTTCAGCACTGAATTCTGGGCCTGAAGTTCTGATCTCTGTGCATGAATCTGGGGGAGACAAAGCAGCATGTCATGAGCTTTTATTCCCCCCCTGGAAGATTACAAACGCATCTGTATATCTATATGAGTAGTCTGATTTCTCTCCGCCCACGGAGTCCAGACTTTCTGTTTTGTACTTGGTGTTGGGTGAGCATTGGATCACAATTTCATTGGGCTGGTTGGTATTGTGGACTCAAATGATTGGCCTATTAATGGTTTGTTCTGAGATTTGCAGCTGGGGGTGAGTGGCTGGCAGTTCCAGAATCTGCCTTCAGAATCTGACAGCCAAGAAGGATTTCAGGTCCTCATCTGCCGCAAAGTATGTTATTTGTAGACCTCCATTGACCGTGGCCCTTTTCTGTTGTTGCTTAAAAAGAGTCTGCATGTCTCTCTCTTTCATGTAAACCATGCTCTATGGCTCGCTTTTAAGGGATTCATCAGGGGATCTTTAGGGAGATACTGAAAAAGAAATGGAAACCAGCAGAAAAGAGTGACACTTTTTCCTACTGTGAATTCTCACTCTAAAGAAATAGGCAATGAGATATATAATGTGCATTAGCATTCACATATGAGTAGAGGAAAATACAAGTCATGCATTTCGATATCATCACATTAGGATCTCTGCCAAGAGAGCAAGGTAATTTTATAAATAATTGCTTAGAGTATATACACCTCTATAACATCTTTATACACCCAGTGACCATGCCTTTGTGGTCCCGAGCTGCATCTTTCTCTCTGGATATTTCTAGGTACTATGACATATCTATATATACCCTTTGATTCTAGCACAAAATGGGCTTGCATTCTCTTTTCTGGTATTTACTGAGTAGAAATATTTGTTGTTATTGTTTTAAAAAGTTGAGGTGCTAAGGGGTAATAATACAATTTCTCCTATGATACCAATATAAAAAGCCAAGTTCGATGTGGCATTTGCATCCTAGAGCAATTCCCATGTGTGCACTCATGTAAAAACAAATGGGTCATTCATGCAATTGGATTGGAGACAGTTCCATCAATGACAAATAGCCAAGAAACTATCTATCAGGAAGGTGCATGAATGACTCATTCTAGTGATATGTATGTACTTGGAAGAATGACCCTGGAAGCTACCCTGAGGATACAAAATGTTGTACTGAAGTTCACTTTATAATAAATATTAAAATTTACACTTATAAAAAATCACAACAAATGAAATTTACACAAATTATTCTATAGCTATTCAGCTAAATCAGAGGCTCCTGTGTCTGCTGCTACCTCTGTCTTGTGGGTGGTTGGTGCTATTTTGGCCACAGCTCCAGAAGCACAGGAAAACTTAATTTGGAAATAAATGATGGTCAGAAAATTCAGAGAAAGGGCAATTGCTGATCTTCTGCTTACTGCTTGGCTTTGTGGTTTATACATTTGTTATATGCATAGTTTGTAGTAACTTTTGTTCTCTTTATGAGAGGGTGTATCTACAGACAGCTGTTAGCAGTGTCTCAGCAGACACGGTTAAGTGCAGCCAAGGATTTTTTTAGTTTTAATTCAAAATAGTTTTTGTGGGAAGAACTGAAAAATGTAGAAGCCTGTTGTGGGTGTTAACAAAAAATCCTATTTATCTTGGCATGTTTGCTTAATAGACACTTTTCAAAGCTAAATAATAAACACAAACGTAAAAGGTTTCACACTGTGGAATTTAATGCTAAAATATTTCTGGATTCCATGTTGTGGGAGGACATTAAACACTGCGAGATAAAGAACAGTTGGCTTCACACCCGCCCAGCAGATTCTTCAAGAAATCCCATATCATTTAAACCGTTACCAAAGTGGTACCAGTTGCTAGTCACAACAAACGTTGGGGACAGCTGTATCTTGGAAACACAACTCTCAAAGAGGTTTTGCAAATCTAATCCAAGATTGGCCATTTCTCATGAAAAAGCAAGCTAGTTTAATGTGGGTCAAACCAGGAGAATTATTGACCAACTATGGCTGCAGTCCTATAGTCAGCTGAAGAGCCCTTAGAATGTAGCTGCCATTCAGCTGGATGAGATGAGCTCTGCTTCTGAAATGGCACAAACATCCTTGGAGGTGTCTCCAGTACCACCATGGAAAGCTTGAAGCATAGAAGTACCATTCATAGTTTTCTGTTGCACGGGGGACAGAGGTATGCTAGCAGTATGCACTCAGTATAAAAAAAAACCCCACCTTGTCACATTTTGGTTTCCTTTCCTCAGCTGTGCCATGATGCTTTGTAATCATGATTTAACTCTGTATAATTTTAGTTTTTATTACTTTATTTTATTTTATTTATACACCACCTTTATCTTCCAAGGATCTCAAGGTGGCATACATGGTTCTCCTCTTCCCCATTTCATCCTCACATCTGCAACCTTGTGAGGTAGGTTAGGCTAAGAGATGGTGACTGACTCAAGGTCACCCAGTGAGCTTCACAGATGAGTTGGGATTCGACTCCTGCTCTCCCAAGTCTTAGTCTAACACTCTAACCAGAGCCAGTGTGGTGTAGTGGTTAAGAGTGTTAGACTCGTAATCTGGGGAACCGGGTTCGCGTCTCTGCTCCTCCACATGCAGCTACTGGGTGACCTTGGGCCAGTCACACTTCTCTGAAGTCTCTCAGCCCCACTCACCTCACAGAGTGTTTGTTGTGGGGGAGGAAGGGAAAGGAGAATGTTAGCCGCTTTGAGACTCCTTCGGGTAGTGATAAAGCGGGATATCAAATCCAAACCATTACTCCACACTGGCTCTTTCCTCCCAATTTTTCTTCATCTTAGTGTAAAATTATAAAAGCTTTAATTAATAAAAACATTTATGACCACTCCAACCCTTATTTCCTTGACACCCTCCCAAAGGGCCAAGAACTCTATCAACCTTGTAGCTGAGGTAATTTCCCTCCCATTGGTGTCATTGGGTGGGTGGGTTTTGATACAGGGGAAATAAAAACGGGGAAAGCTATCCCATTTCTTATTCTTGCCACATTGAGCCAACAGGCTTAAGAAATGGTAGTAGCTCTGCCAAGGAGTCTCCCCCCCCCCTTACTTCCATGGGATTACTCTGTGTATTAATGAAAACAATAGACAATAATTTGAATTTGATAATAGTTCTGAAGCAATATAGTCTGTTGTAATGAAATAAAGCCAAATTAAACTTGACTTCAAAGTTGTGTTTGATGGACTTGGTTCTCTCACATTGAAACTATTAATCTAGAGGGAGCATTCTTAGATGTCAGCATTATTAAAAATGTGTTCTGCAAGATGCTGGGAAAAATGGAAGAATGCAGGGGTGTTTTTTTTTTCTTCAATGAATGACTTATCTCATAATTTAAATGTCAACTTCAATAAAATACATAGTTTATTCTCAATATTTGCATTTATCCTTTCCAAATGAAGGATTGGCATTGGTCTAGACATTATATCCAATTTCATGTTGCAGAATGTTGCACAGAAAATTTATCCTGACCACAGTTGCTGAATGCACAATCCTAATCATGTCTATGCAGAAATAAGTCCTATTGAAGTCATTAGGGCTTGCTCCTATGTAAATGGGGTTAAGATTCCAGCCTAAACCTGTATTATTATTCTAATCATTATGTTTTCAGCTCATTTCTTTATCTGATAACTTCCCAGAGGAGATACGAGATCAAAAATTCAGATGTGTACTTTAAGAGTTACCAAAGTAAGCATCTAAATGTCTCTGGTTGAATCTTCTGTTGTTGTGGGCATATCATGAATATTCTTATAGTTATAACTAATTTGGCCTTTCAGTTGTGTCAGACTTGCATTTGATGAATCAGTTACCTGTTAGACTCAACCTTATTCTTCGTTAGAAGGATACCTCCATACTGATTCAGAGCCTTTTTCTCTGGATCAATCATATCAAATAATATTCAGAAATAATAATGTAAAAAAAAACACAAATTTCTAAACATCATTGCTTTTGTTCTACTGGGCAGGAACTAAGGAATCCGTCATTCTGCAAACATTACACTTGGCATCTTGCCCTATTCTAGTGGACACTAAATTTTGTATTGCTCAATAAAACTGTGTCATGAGTCCTTTGGTTCACCTGGACATAATGTAGGCTTAATTTAGATTTCTGTTTTTCCCCACTGTGTGCACTTCCAGGTGGAGATAGAGAAGCTGGACTATCATCACTATCTGCCACTGTTTTTCGATGGTCTGTGTGAAATGCAATTTCCCTATGAGTTTTTTGCTCGGCAAGGCATCCATGACATGCTGGAGCATGGAGGGAACAAGATCCTTCCTGTCATTCCTCAGCTCATTATCCCAATAAAAAGTAAGTGTGCATATGGAGGAAAGCTAACATTGAAGTTATATATTCAAGCTTTTTGACAAGTTACTAATTAAGCAATAAAGCATGACAGGCTTTCAAGTGGATGATGGCAAATCTGAGTCAATTGTGAGATAGAAGACCAGAAGCCTTTTGCCTTCAATCACACATTTGGTACCTGAATCCCAGAAAATTGTGCTGTCTGAATTCCCTGACTCTAATGCTGCTCTTAGTAAATAATAAATTAAATTACCAGATTGCCCTTTTTCTTCTAGTCCCCATCCAGCCATCTTATGAAAAGCACTCAGAAAAGAAAGGTGAAAAAGTACCCCAAAAAAGTTTTTAATGGCTTTATCTTCATTTTCTTTGCTATTTTTAAGCACATTAGTCATCTTTATTCCTAACGTCATGTCTTTTCACATCAGCATGATAATGGCCTTGGTTTGGCTGTATATATTAAACAGATATGTATGAGACTTGGTTCTCTTATGGTTCATCTTCGCATCACCAGTGCAAAGATGGTATTCCAGTGTGGTGTAGTGGTTAATCTGGTGAATCTGGTGAACCCAGTTCGCATCCCTGCTCCTCCACATGCAACTGCTGGGTGACCTTGGGCTAGCGTGGTGTAGTGGTTAAGAGTGGTGGACTCGTAATCTGATGAACCGGGTTCGCTTCCCCGCTCTTCCACATGTAGCTGCTGGGTGACCTTGGGCTAGTCACACTTCTCTGAAGTCTCTCAGCCTCACTCACCTCACAGAGTGTTTGTTGTGGGGGAGGAAGGGAAAAGAGAATGTTAGCCGCTTTGAGACTCCTTAGGGTAGTGATAAAATGGGATATAAAATCCAAACTCTTCTCCTTCTCCTTCTCCTTCTCCTTCTCCTTCTCCTTCTTCTTCTCCTCCTTCTACACCTTCCTTCCTTCCTTCCTTCCTTCCTTCCTTCCTTCCTCTCTCTCTTAAAGGTGGACTGCAGTTCAGCACTTCCTGGGTTAATTAACCATAGTTTCCAATTACACATGAACCCTGAAACTATACTTATTAGGATCAGAAGTAACCGTGGTTTAAGATCCTGGCTTGTTCCAATCCTAGTAATCATAGTTTTCCAGTTCAGATCTAATGGGGAATGAGAGTTAATTAAACCAAGAAGTGTAAGTGTTAAGATGAGAACTCAATGAGAACAGTAGGGTATGTATGGTGTGGCAGAGCTCTCCACACTGCTGCTTACATGATGGTGATGAGATCAGGGTAGTGTTTGTACACTACTGCAAGCATAAGATTGGCAGAAGCAGTTGCATTGGTGCATCTGTGTGGTGCTGACCTCGCTGCTCTACCTTGAAATGCTACTACCTTGAAATATTTGTGAACTTTGTCCAATATGCATTTTTATCTCATCCAAATAATCTGCTGACATAGGATTACTAGGTAAGTCTCCTTTGGAAATCTCTCAAATATCCCTCTCTTTCAGCTCCCTATATCCACAGATAATAACAATTTCCAGAGTGCTTGTCAAATGTACAAATGTTGCAAAACATTCTTCTGCTGTCAGTTGAAGACCATCTGAATATTTTCATCTTTCTCCCCCTCACCCCATTTTGCTCTTCTTGTACCAAGGCAGAATGCAGGGAGACTCCCATCTTCTTCCACCTCACAAATAGGGAACAATAATTGGGTCGCCCCCCCCACCAAGGGCAGCCTGAGAAAAAAACCGATAGAACGAAAGAGCTTCACCCCTTCTGAGCAAGTATCTGAACCAGCCTCCAGTAGCTTTAAAGCAGCTGATTCCCATTGGAAGGTTTTTTGAGTGAGGGTGGTTGAGAGTATAGTTATGGAATGAAGATAAACAACAAAGGATTAATTCAGCTCTTGCAGTTAAAACTTGATAAGACAATTGAAACTACACCCAAATGTGTTTTAGGCTTCATGTAATCAGCTCACATTGTTTCACATTTTGTAAGACTCCACTGCCTTTCTGGCCTTTCAAAATGCCTTGTAAAAGTATTTTTAGAACACATGAAAACAGCTCAAGAACAGGGAAGAAATTCAGGGGATGGCCTGCAGGGACTGATATATCAAGAAAGGTTAAAATATATAGATTACAGAGTGCAAATGTTAACAGTTTGTAAATGTACTGTCTAGGGAGGTGGATATTTTACTTTATCTTAACTGTTTAAATCAAGACAAGATGCCTTTCTAACAGAATCTAGATTGATCTGGGAATTTCTTGAAATCCAGCTCTCTCTGCCTTTGAGCTTTTCCAGATAAAAGTTGTTTCACACAGGAAGGACCAGCAGAAGCTACTTTGCGGCTCTAAGTGCCAAAAAAAGTTGCTCCCTTCATGGTTCCTTTATCCTACCCACCCCCCTTTTGAAGTCCTTTTGCACTGCCTCCATTCAGCTAAATGAAGCCAAGTGTTCATGTTTGTATAAACAAAGATATTGTACTGTAATAGATAGACACTTCGGTCCATTCATTTGTGTGGTGAAAGGCAAAAGGACCTGCAACAGAGAAACCTTGGGTGGTGAAGGGTAGCAACATGCAATTGCTTCCACATGTCAGATCTGTTACCCCTGGACTGTACAATGTGTATATATTGGGATTCTGTTCCCTACTGAGGGATTTACAGAAACCTCGAATTATACTGCCCATATAACCTAATGGTTTGGACAATCCCTGCATACTTTAAATTCACAGTTGCCATATGTTCCTGGGTGTCCTAATATCTTTCCTTCACAATGTACTTCTCTTGTAGGAGTATTGCATTTCCTCAATGACGCTGGTCTGTGACCGTATTAATAAATTCATTCATTCATTTCCTCAATACTCACATCGTATTTTTCCTAGCTAGTGTGTCCTAAGATTGAGCTCATTAGTTTCATGTGGAAAGTGGTTGCATGCTAGAACTATTAAATGGGTGCCCATGACATGGGTGCCATGTTGAGTGACCAAACTCCTCCTCACCAATTGTGCCTGAAAAATTGTGATTTTTTAAATTTTATTTTACCATTTGGAAGGGTTGATGTCTGCCCAGGAGATTGGAATTGTTATTTTCCTGCAAATGACCACACAGAACAAGGCAAATTGGTTGTTGCAGCACCAAGGAGACCACCTGGTGATCAAGTGAAATGAGGACTTTTGAGCCTCTGCCTCCATTCCATCTCTTCTAGGTTCTACTCACTTTTGGAGAACTCAGGTCTCTTCAAAGGCCATTCTCTGGCCTGTTGGTGGACATTCCTCTTATCTTCCCTAGTGTCCCACCTGCTGCTTCCTTGTGCTGCTGGACTGGTGAGGTTATGTGGGAGCCTGGGAGGCATTTGGTTCCTAAGGTCCAGCAGACCACTGTAATGGTTCCAACTCTGGTTCTAGAAGCCCTGGTGCTGTGCCATCTGGTTCAGTGAGCTCCCTGCTTACCTGCTTCATCTTATGTTGTCCTCTGATCACCGCCATCAGACTCCTAGCTCCTGGTGGCTGCACCATCCAGTTCAGTGCTGAGCCATAAAAAATTGTTTTAGCATTGCTTTTTTCAGTGCTGCTACCTGCCAACATAAGCCTCTGATGCTGCTTGGTAAGATTGCAGGGAGCACTGATGTGGTGCATTAGGGCTCCTTGCCCAGGACCCTCTCGAAGCTGGCACTAGAAACTGGTGTGACTTAAAGTGCGACCCTAAATTCTTAATCGATTCCCTATTAAGGAATTCAGGCTCCATTAAAATCAATGGGGTGTTTTTATTTAAAAAAAAATTGACCTAGATGACTTATCTTGAAGTAACCATCTCTTTTATCAAAGGTTGTGAAATACTGGAGCATTGACATTCAATAGCTGAAAAAGTGCATTTGCAATTACCATGTCTAAATTGGATTCTGTAGCTTAGAAAAGTCACTTCAGCAATTCCTAGTGTTGTAAGAAGCAGAATTTCCTGTTATCATTTCCCATCAAGCACAGCTACTATATGAAGCTACTGTCACAAGTATATTAAACTAATGCTTCTGCACAACCATGTCTGAAGGGTTAATTAAATCCTAGTTCCTCTAACAATTGCTGAAATAGAAACAAAAGGTAGGAAACAACTGTTCAGCATGGAATTTTTTGGAAGGGGCTGGATAATCTTGAAGAAAAGTCTACTATAGAAATGAGGAACAAAAGGAACAAAATTCAGGTGTTAAGAACAACTGGAGATCAAATTAGCTGGGGGGAAAGTTGGATTGGAGAAACATATGGTCATGGAGACTGAATGGAAAGGTGGAGCATAATAAATAGAAGCAAACAAACAATTAGCCAGATAGGGGTGTAGCACAGTTTTGTTCCATCAGTGCAATATTCCAAATGAAAATGTTACTCCAGGACTTGCAGGGCGTTTTTTGAAAATGATGACTGATGTGATAAAAATGTTTAGTATCAATGCATAGTTTGGTGACGATAATTGTATTGATTCAATACTACATAATAGGATGTCCTGTATTAGTCCAGGACTTTATGAAGCTCACTAGCCATCTCTTAACACCACAAAGTTATTGTGAGGATAAATTGTGGGGTAGGGAAAATCCATGTGCTCTGCATCCTGGGTAAAATAATAATCACAATAGTATTTTTTAAAAACCCAACAAACTTTGCAATCACTATAATATCAAAGACAGTATCATAAAGCAAATAGCAACAAATTCATCAAAACAATACAATTCAATAAAGTCACAGTAACTCATAGTATTGTCAGGATTCTTGCTAATCACATAGAACTTTAATATGGACATTTGAAGAAAAAAAATAATTTGATCTGGCATTGTCTATATACTCTATGACTTCCTTGAGGGAAAGTGAGCCTTCATAAAATTGTTTTCATTAAAAAGATTCCCAGCACCACCACTATCACTATTGTAATGTTTTACGTTTTTAATGAGATTGTATATTGCAGGACACAGACACATTCTCTGGTGTAAAATTCTGTTTATCGAGGGAAGGTAGCATCATTATTTTTTACCGTATTTGGCATCTTAGAGAGTGACAGATTCCTTCAAGCTATCCAACAACAACAACAACAAAAATCTGCTCTGGTTGGTTTCTGTCTCTTTATCCATTAGATGTCAAAACCATTACTCAAGGAAAAGGAAGAATCTTAAATGATCCGGAACTGTTAGAGTTAGAGTATATATACAAGAGAAACTGCTTTTGGTCAGTGACTTACAGCAACAAATAATGAAATATGGGGATAAGTTAATTTTTTTCCTTTGGCCTGTTAAGAACTGGAAGGTTTGGTACTAAATAGCCCTGTGAAAGGTTATGCACTCAAGCTGTTCCTCTCTGTTAATGTTCTCATATGGCCCTAAGTGGAACATCTGGTCATTTTCTTTTGACAAAACAAGTTACAAGGCATAAATAAGGCTTTGAATTGCCACAGGAATGTATAATTATGTTGAGTAATACATTAACAATGGGATGCGGGTGGCGCTGTGGTCTAAACCATTCTTGGGCTTGCTGATCAGAATCCCGGTGGTTCGAATCCCTTCGACAGGGTGAGCTCCTGTTGCTCTGTCGCAGCTTCTGCTAACCTAGCAGCTTGAAGGCATGCCAGTGCAAGTAGATAAATAGGTAATGCTGTGGTGGGAAGGGAAACAGCTCTGGTTTCCGTCACCATGTCCCCTTGCGCCAGAAGTGGCTTAGTCATGCTGGCCACATGACCCAGAAAGCTGTCTGTGGACAAATGCCTGCTCCCTCGGCCTGAAGCGAGATGAGCGCCAATACTCCATAGTTGCCTTTGACTGGACTTTAACCATCCAGGGGTCCTTTACCTTTACCTTTTTTACCTTAATAAACACATCCTATGCATTCAGTGGTAAGTCACATTAAGCTGAATGGGGCTTACTCCCAGGTAATTGGATATGGTTTTGCAGGCTTGTTGTAGCTCCTCTCTTGCTCCCATAGGTCAAAATAAAGCTAGGTTTTGACAGGGTTATCTTTACTTAAATCCTTATGTATATTAAATTATTAACGCTGGCATTTTTATAATAATTAAATTACTACATTCTTATATAAAATAGTTTCTTAGTGGAGCAGAGAAATCTTTTTGTTACTGGGAAAGTGGAGGTTTTTTTACTTCATAAAGAAGGGTATAAAATGATATTTTAATTGTAAGAAATGGCATGCCAACTGCAGCAGTTCAACCCTTGGAGATTACAGTTGCTTCAAATAAGGAACCTACAAGGGAAATGTCGATCTCAGGTTAGCTGAAGGGTGAACTGATTTTGCCAGGGGAACATCTCCCCTAGTCTGTCCATGCCAGTCTCCCTGGTAATACAACAAAGTTAGAGTCACACCTCTTCCATGCTATCCTGAATAGTTCATGTATCACTCCACATTCTATTTAATAAAGCTGTGAGCTGTTTAATCGTGATTATTGATATTTGCATGTATATTTCCTTCACATGGAAATCATTCTGTATTCATAATATTCAAGTTCAACCATATATACATAGCATATCCCTTCTGATTGTCTTTCTGACTGTGACATCTGCAGTGTAAAATTTAGTTGTTATTTTGAAAAAGGATTTCACAATGCTGGGCTTCATAATATGCTAATCCATCAGTATTAGACAGTCCTCCATAACTGTACAAGTGGGCTTAAAAATTCTGCTACAACTTTGCAAAAATGTGAACGCATGGTAAACATTTAAACCTACAGTATTTAACATTTGTTCCAAGGCTGCATCATTTTGGAGGAGGAGGCCAATAACTTGGATAATTTGTATTCAAATGATACATTTGAAAATATAATTGACTTTTAAGACAAGGGAGAATACAACATTCTTCCTTTAAAAATAAAACATAAGTGAATGGAGACAAAAGGTATTATTGAAAGCCATAGCAAAATTCAGCTGCTTAAAACTACACAAAAATTTCTCAAGTAGGCAAGAATCCTTATTCTTTATCAGATTGTTTGTCTTTTAAAAGAAGCCTACAAGCTTTTCTCTGTAAACATTTGTCTCATTGTGCTGGTTCTTCAAATACTAAGAATTGTTAATTGAAATGAATAAAGCGATTGCTAAGCAAGCAGATACAAACAGGCTAATTGTTGCATTAGAATGTCTCTATTGTCAACATTTGCGGGTTGCCTTCGCGGTTCCATTAGTCCCAGTGGTACTTACTGATAGCTTTTTTTCTTTCTTTCTTTTTTGGAAACAGTAACATAGGCAGCAAGGAGGAATAATGAGCTGCCTTCTTGGGGTTAGTGAGGAGTCAGCACAAATTGTGGGAACAAATAACAGTCAGACAAGGCAGTGTTTTATAACATTGGGGCTGCAATCCATCTTTGGGTTCCTTCAAAGCTGGGCTAATAAAGGCCCACTTACAATCCCCAGCAGAGTACAGTTTAATTAAATTTGTCCATTAGAGGATTTCTCCCCCTCCCTTGTACATTCCTGAAATTAATTCTTCTGTTTTCTGCTTGTCTCTTTTCCTTTATCAAAGATGCGCTGAACCTTCGAAACCGACAGGTCATCTGCATCACGCTCAAAGTTCTCCAGCACCTGGTTGTGTCAGCTGACATGGTGGGGGAAGCCTTAGTGCCCTATTATCGACAGATTCTCCCCATTTTAAACATCTTTAAGAATATGAATGGTGAGTGATCCTAGCCGTTACCGCACCTAGCAAGCCCTCCAGCCAGGAGGGGCTTGAGGCAGGGTTAATTAACAGCACAGTTAGATTTTACTACTGCATATAAACTCAGATACATTTGGCACCCTCTCCTGTTATTCTCCAGGGATGGAGCAAAATTAACAACTTCATTTATTACTTCTTACTGGTAGAGCTTATTCAACACATTACAGAAGCACTGGAGCAGCTCTGTAATCTACCAATAATTAATTTGTAAAGTTTTGTAGCACTCTTTTAATTCATTAATAGATTACACACACTCCTCACTGCTTTCACCTGACAAGTTAAGACTCTACCTCTTGATCCTTCTCAGAACTTTTCTAATTGGCAAAGTTTGGTGTCATTATTTCCTGCCTTGGTACCCAATATAAGTAAAGTTTTAAACTGATTTATTCAGTTTGAAAGGTAATTTAGTTTTAAAGGAATTTGTTATTCCAAATTCTTTATATTCCTGTTGTTATAAAGTTGCTCTAGCTAAGCTGTGTAGTCTTGCTGTTGAGCAGTTTAAACATTTCAGTAGGGAAGTATTTTTACTTCGTTAAAAATCTCATTTTATGTCTTTAAAAATGAAGTTTACTTAATGAAGAATTAGTGTATAAACTCTGCATGCCTCAACCAAGCTGCCATTCCTCTTCAAAACCACTTGATATATTGTTGGACTGGTCACTTTTAAGTAATTACCTTAACATTTTGTGCTATTATTTTAGTATAGCAATGCAGATGAAACTAACTGGGTTTGTTGGAAGCCAGGCTAATTAAGATAATACAATTCGCGAGATGTCAAAAAAATAAAAAATCTGGTATTTCAGTAACATATTCACAAGCCTTACCTTTCACTCACATTGCCACCCTATGCATAGTCTTGTTTAGTTTGTAACTTACTGCATAGTCTTGTTTAGTTTGTAACTTACTTCATGGCCCATAAAGTTTAGGTGATACAGCAACAGTAGTTGTTACTTGGGGAGGAAAGGGCTATTAAATGAGTTGGGGACTTTTGATCGATGCAAATTGTGTATTATTAGCCAATTAACCATTAAAATGCTATCTGATGTGGCTAGAAGAATGGGAACGAGCAGCATCAAGGTAATAATAATAATATTTTTATTATTTGTACCCCACCCATCTAACTAGGTTGTCCTAGGCACTTTGGGTAGTATGGAGAATTGTGGAACGTCGATGAAATGTGACAGTTCATTGCTCTGACATACATGGAGTTCCAGAGCAAGCAGGCTTCTCTCCATTCTCTTGAATGGATGCAACCACTTTCTGTGTCCATCTCTTTTCATGTCTGGTGCTGCCCCTTCTCCTGAGAAAGCAAAATACAAAGCAAATTAAAATTTTTAAATAAATAGGGGTTACCCAGTAGAACCTTTCCCCCCCCCTTAAGTCTATTCTCTCCAGAATCATATTAAGAACTCATCTAAGGAGACAGAAGAATAGACTCAAACTGGTTTTCTTGTAGTTTTTAACATTATAAAATTATGCTTTAAATAGATGGAGGACCATGTAAAAGTAAATTACACTTCTACACTGGTCAGACTATTAGAATTATGAATAAAATATTTGAGGCAATAAGCTTTTATAATTGCTGTACCAGTGCTATTTTTCTACAAAAAGAGGCGCTGAAACTCATGAGCGCCTCCCTTGTTCTCTTATAACGGCAATGGCACCCACCTGAGAGGTGCTGAAACTGAGTTCTGGTGAGTGCCGGCTGAAAAAGAAAGCCCTGGCTATAGGTCTGTTGAAGTTGCACTGCCATATTTTCTGGTATCTGGTTTTTCTTCTTATTCATTGAGAACCCAATAGTTAAATATTTCTGGAGATTAAAAAATAAGAAAAATATAATGTCTGTGACATGGCTTAGGTCTGTTGTCAACCCTGTGACACAACTTGAATCTATTACCTTCTGGAACTCAATACAGTACCAAAATTTGGTGTTTCTTTACAAGGTGCATTTTAAAACAAATCAATGGGAGAAAAAAACCCATTTTTTAGTATCTGAAAGTGTTTTATTTTTGTTGTTAAAATAATGAACCCTTGTTGTGCAGTTCATATTATAAATGGAGTTTTCTGAAGGTGCCTGAGGTAAATAAATGCTTAAAAGAATTAGGAATGCATTTTATGCTTTTTAGTGAGAAGACAGAATTTATGATGCAGGGGGACCAAAGGGAATCTTCAAAGCTTAGCACTGTCATGTGTTGTATTCTATGGATATTATATAAAGCATGGGAAGTGGAAATTAGTTTGATAAGTGTTAGACAGTTGTATCAAGTAAATGCTTTTTGCATAACATAGTCAGGTAAATGGAAATGCCATTGATCTGCTTTAACAACTATTATATGCTGTCAAGTGAAAACGACTGTAACGGCTTATATGCATTATAAAGTAAAAACATTTTCATGTCATCAATTTATCTTATTCAGTAGTGATCAATAACTGTTTGTGGAATGCTGTGCAGATTAAACAGCCCAGAATATTTTGAAACAAAACCCTGTTGACCTCTGCAGCATACAGAGTAAAGGCACAGATTTAAAATGTATTAAATTAAGTTAATCATTTTGATATCTGTAAGCCCTGATGTGCTAAAAGTTAAAGCGTTAAAAGCTTCTTTTGTAATAGAAGGCCATCATTGTTGGTCAATAAAATGTTGACCCATTGAAATTAATGAACCTAACTTAATCATGTTACTTCATTTCACTGGGTCTACTCTGAGTAACAGTGAGTAAAACCATCCCATGAAAAGACATTAACTTCTGGAATCAGAACTTTGAACATATGCAATACTTCCTGACAGTTTATCTATAGATTAGTGGGGAACCACTAGAGTTAACTATAAGACTTGTAATCACAGTTATGCAATACAAACTTACTTTGCGTATTAAGTGTTAACTGGAACCACTCACAGAATCTTAAGTCTAGTCACTAACCGTCTGGATTTAAACACATTAAAGTAAGTCACACACATCTCAATAATCTGGTTAAGGCCATCTGTTGCCTACTGAAATCCTGCCTAAATCAGTGGAATTAGTATTCTAGTGTTAGTAGTTAGTAGTCTAAAGGTATCTGACAGTGCTATTTTATAAGGTAGCATTATCTGAACACAAGATTCCTTCATTTTCAGCTAATCCCGCCCCCATATGACACATCCCACAATTTTTGGTATACCTCCCCGCCCTTCTGGAGGGACTTTTCAGCAGTTGCAAGGGCCAAAAAGCGACGGGGGGGGGGATATCTACTATGTGAGTAGATATCATGCATGCACTGCTCATGCAGTGAGTAGATATCATATCATGATATCACTGCTCATGCAGTGAGTAGATATCATATCATGCACTGCTCATGCAGTGTTGGATTCCACTCCCTAATATAGGGGTAGTCAGTGTGGTGCACTTCATAAATATCGGACTGCAACTGTAATCAGTTCTGACCATTAGCCATATTGGTTTGGGCTCATGGGAGCTGCAGTTCAAAACATATGGAAGGCACCATATTTGCTATCCCTGCCATAATACTTAGCAGCCACCACTAGGTTACTGCAATGCATTATATGTGGGGCTGCCTTTGAAGATGATTTGGAAACTGCAGCTGGTGTAGAATTTGGTGGCCAGGTTGCTCACTGATGCAAGATGGTCTAAGCCAGCCTTTCTCAACCTGTGGGTCCCCAGATGTTGTTGAACTACAACTCCCATCACCCCTAGCTAGCAAGGCCAGAGCTTGGGGATGATGGGAGTTGTATTCCAACAACATCTGGGGACCCACAGGTTGAGAACCGCTGGATTAAGCACTGATTGCACTGGCTACCAATTATTTTTGGGTTCAATTCAAAGTGCTGGTTTTGTCCTATAAAGTATCATGCATCTCAGAGCCCCAGTACTTCAGCTTAGGAAGCTGTCTTATCCTGAGTCAGACCATTGGGTCCATCTGACTCAGTATTGTCTACACTGACTGGCAGCAGCTCTCCAGGGCCTCAAGCAGGGTTCTTTCCTAGATCCACCTAGATATGCCAGGGGTTGGGACCTCCTGCATGCAAGCAGATGCTCTACCATTGAGCTACAGCCCTTTCCCAAGGACTGCCTCTCTCCATAGGAACTGACCCAGCCTCTTCTCCATGTGCGCCCACCACAGGAGGTCTGGAGAGGGGAAACGTAAGAATGGGCCTTTTCAGTGGTGGGTCACCACTTGTAAAAAGGTTTTCCTCTAGGGGGCTTGCCATCCTTGTCAAGTTTTGGGTGCCTTTTTATTTATTCTTAAATATTATTTATTTCCTTTAGATGTAAGACCTGCAACAGCTACATAAAATGAGAATTAAAATAAAACAACAGTATTATTATTATTATTATTATTATTATTATTATTATTATTTATTTGTACCCCGCTCATCTGGCTGGGTTTCCCCAGCCACTCTGGGCGGCTTCCATAGAAACCAAAAATACACTAAAATATCACACATTAATAACTTCCCTGAACAGGGCTGCCTTAAGGTGTCTTCTGAATGTCAGGTAGTTGTTTATCGCTTTGACATCTGATGGTAGGGCGTTCCACAGGGCGGGCGCCACTACCGAGAAGGCCCTCTGCCTGGTTCCCTATAGCTTTGCTTCTCGCAATGAGGGAACCGCCAGAAGGCCCTCGGCGCTGGACCTCAGTGTCCGGGCAGAACAATGGGGGTGGAGATGCTCAGATAAACCTTTCTAAATATATTAACAAAGTTGTGTGTGTGTGTGTGTGTGTGTGTGTGTGTGTGTGTAAACAGATCTGAAATGATGTATAATAATGTATATGCTTAGATTGCTGACCATTTGTTTTTAAAAAACACATTTCCTTTTTACCTGCACTTTTGGCCCTTGGTTTTCTGCGTTTTAAAGAATTTTGGATCCATGCCATCAGCTGATAGGTAGATGGGTGTGGTTTGGGGAAATGACCTGGTGGGCCAAATTGGACTTGCTTGCATGCCAAGATTGGTCTGCAGGCCAGAGGTTCTCCACCCTTTGTTCCACTGTAGCTGTAACAGGAAAGCTCTGCCAAAGTTACAAGCATTTTCTGTGGCTGATTAAGTGACAGCTTTATTTACATTCCAATCCTATGCATGTCTAGTCAGAAGAAAGTCCTATTGCTTTCAATGAGGCTTACTCCTAGATAAGCACGAATAGGATTGCAGCCTTCATCAGTTTTCCTAACCATCTGTATTCGGGTTTTTATAACATACCGTCTAACACATTTGAAAAACTATAACACTTCCTATTTATTATTGCTGTATAATTTGTAATTACTGACTTAATTTCTTAGATGGAAATGCAGTATTAGCCTGTGTGAAATAGAACTGACTCAGCAGTGATTAATTAAAAGTTATTAATACTTAGCAGTTCCTTCTGATGTGTTAATAGCCTAATTAGTTCAGCATCTTAAATGACTGAAAAAAGAAAATAGAAGATTCACCAAGTCAGATGATGTGCTCCATTTTGACAAATGTAACAACATCAAGGCATTTAATATCCACCCAATATAATGATTATTGGCTAGTGGATATAAAACACTATATGGCCAGACGTGAATCCTGAATTCTGCTTCCTTTAAAAACAAGTCATGTTTTAAAAACTGGCCAAATAAAGTATACATCGGATAAAATGTAATTACATAATCCCTAAGTATTCTGCGACTACCCAGAAGTCCAGAAAAGTGAATGCAATGCTATGTAGTACATGAAACATGGTACTGTAGTCAAAACAAACAGCTCCATGTTGAACACTCCTCAAGTGGTAAAACTTAAATGTCTAGATATCATTACACTACATATTTTTTTCTTACTCCTTTTCATTGGCTGCTGCTCTCAGAGGTAAAGAACTACTCGAGGACTTCCGGTCGGCACCAGCGCTTAATGGCGGTCCTACCTCCGAGCTCCGGAGAAGGACTGCTCCGCATGTTTGGGTCTTACCCGCTACGGCGAGCGGGGGACCCCTAAAATCTCAGGGGCTGAAGCCTGAGAACAAGGAGATTCGGTGGGCACCTTTGCGCCCCCCGGTACTGCGAAAGAGCCTTTTTAAAGCCTACGGAGCGGCATCGGGAGTGAGCGCGGTGCTGAGAGTCGCTACCCAGCCTGCGGAGTGAAGCCGCGTCGCCATAAGCGGAGAGTGCCGATTCCTTCCTGAAAAGAAAATCTGGACTGAATTCCCGTGAGTAGGAGTTGAAAAACAATTGGGACCTTTTAAATTGTGAAAATCGGACTAAAAGCGGGGAGGTTAAAATCAAGGAAGTCTGCCTCCCCCCGACTGCATGAAAGAGAAAGCAACGGAACTTTAGATCTGCATCCGTTGAAACTTGCTTTTTGTTTAACTTAACCGGACATTTAGACTTCAGATCTCCCCTCTAGCTAGCAGGGCAGAGGGGAGGTGAAAGAGACTTTAGCAACTGCATGATCTACCTGAGGTAAAAATCCTCCGCTGCCTCAGTCATCAAAAGCATGAAACGGTCTGCCTTTTAGGACAATAGGACACTGAACTGACTTTTTCCTGTAAAAGTGATACTGTGATACAAAGTCTATACAGTGTTTGGCTACAGTATATTATAAGACGAAACAGTATATACTGGGAAACTGTGGTAATTTGTAGCTACATGCCTTCAGCTATACTTGCTTTAACTGTGTTAACTTTTTTACATCTTTGGATATTCTCCTTTGTCTTTGTACTTGGACATCTTATTTTTGGCCATTTTGATTTGCTCCCCCTAGAGGGTAAAGTAAAGTTTGCCACGGCCTAGGACAGTGGAATTTTCCAGCGGGGAATAGCTCCCGTGGGAAACGACCTTGACATGAGTGGTTCACAAGAAGAGATAGTCACAAGAGCCAAGACCAAGCAACAACAACAACAACAGCTGCAGCAGCAACAGACAAAGAAAAGAGGCTCAATCTCAGGCGTAACTGCTGGATCTGCAGGAACAACAGGACAAGAAAAAGGGACAGCTGTCTCTATGGAAGCCGTGACAGAAGCCCTGCTTAAAATAAATCAATCTTTGGAGTCTTTGACAAAACAGACTTCAGAAAATACACAAAAATTAACAGAAATATCAGTAAGACTAAACCAGAACACAGAATCTATAAATAAATTGGTGGAGGAAAATGCTACCACGCGTAAAATTGCTGAAGATGCCAAAGCTACTGCTGGAGAGACACAAGAGAAATTAGAGCCGATTGCTAAGAAGGTTTATGAGCACGACGCAACTTTGGCCTTGTGGGAGTTACAGAGAAAAGAGAGAAATTTGAAATTAAGATTGATTCCAGAGAATGAAAGAGACAACCTTGCAGAATATCTGACACGGGAGTTTGTTGATTGCTGGGATCTTGAGGAGGACGAATTTAAAATTACAACAGCTTTTAGACTGGGCAAAAAGCAGGACAGAAAGACCCCGAGAGACTGCCTGATTACATTTAGATCCAAGGAGGAAAGAGACAAAATACTAGGACTACATTTTGTAAAGGCCTTGCAAATTGGAAACTCAGCTGTACAGATCTTCAAAGATATCCCAAAATACATCTTGGACTTAAGAAACTTTTACAAGGATTTAGCTCTTCTGTTAAAGAAAAACTCCATCCGCTTCAGGTGGGAATTCCCACAAGGGCTGTCTTTTGATTACAAAGGAAAGAAGGTGAAAATAAAGTCAATTCAAGACAAAGACAAATTTTTGGGAAGAAACCAGGAGGACCTGCAGAAGGGGACTGTGGATCCAATTGCAGAACAAAGGAGAGCATTAGACATTCTGAATTTCTCGTTTGGACAAAAACCACCACCATCAGAAGAAGAGCAACAACTTGGGGCTGTTGGAGGAGTGTCAGAAAAATAACAAGATGGCGTTGCAACTCCTTAGCTGGAATTGCAATGGGCTCAATGGGCCTCTGAAGAGAAGACAAGTATTTCATATTTTGAACAGAGAACAACTGGACTTGATATGTCTACAAGAAACTCACATAACTAGAGCCCACAGGAGACTACTTACAAATAAAAGACTAGGACAAGAATTTATTTCATCAGATAAAGTTAAGAAAAGAGGAGTTGTAATATATGTGAAAGAGAAATGGGCCCCAAAAATGATATTTAAAGATGAACAAGGGAGATATCTGGCAGTGGAGATACAAGTACAAGGAGAAAAATTTTTAGTTGTTGGGATCTACGCACCAAATGAAGGTAAATCTGACTTCTTTAAGAGACTCCATGAAATTCTGATGGACTATTTGGATTACAATATGATAATCATGGGAGACATGAATGGTGTGGTCTCCACCAACATGGACAAGGCACAAAGACTAACAGTCAGCAAGGAAGGGAGACTTCCTAAGACTTTTTTTGAAATGACGGAAAACATGGACTTGATAGATATATGGAGAACAAGGAACCCTCTGGAGAGAGAGGGAACCTTTTTCTCTCAAGCAATGATGACCTGGACCAGAATCGACCAAATCGACCAAATTTGGATTACTAGTGGTATGGCTCCAAAGATTAAGAACGTGGAAATCTGCCCAAAAACTTGCTCCGACCATAATGCCGTGAGGATGGAGATGAAACTTACAACAACTGGTCAATTTAGATGGAGAATGAATGACACCCTCTTTCGAGATAAGGAGATCCTTATGAAGGCCCAAAAAACTTTAAAAGACTATTTTGAAATAAATTTGAGGGCCGATGTGGAAAAAAGAGTGATCTGGGACGCAAGCAAAGCGGTGATGAGGGGCTTTTTGATTCAACAAAACTCAATAAAGAGGAAAAAACAAAATGAGAAAAAAGAAAAGATCTTGGAAAAGATAAAGGAAGGAGAGAAAAAATTAAGAACAAAACCAAAATCCCAGGAGATCTTAAGAGAGATTAAGTTATATCAAACACAATATATGGAATTGATGAACCAAGAGATTGAATGGAAGATAAAGCAAATGAAACAAAAGACATTTGAATCAGCAAATAAATGCGGCAAACTTCTGGCATGGCAATTGAAGAAAAGGCAGAAATTAAATACGGTTACAAGCCTAGAAGTGGATGGAAAGAGTATATCCAAACCTAATGAAATTAGAAATTGCTTTTTGAGTTATTTTAAAAAGCTTTATACTCAAGGCCCGCAAAATTGAAGAAGACATAGACAAATTCCTTGATAAATATGGATTACAAAAAATCTCTCATCAAAGTAAGATGGATCTGAACCAGAGAATAACAGAACAAGAGATAGAGGCTGCCATTCAGAATATGCAACTGGGCAAATCTCCAGGACCAGATGGACTGATTTCCAGATACTACAAATCGTTGAAGGAATGGTTGATTCAACCACTAAAAGAAGTTTGTAACGAGATCCTTGAGGGAAAAAAGGCACCTGAATCGTGGAAAGAGGCATATATTTCACTCATACCAAAGACAGAGACTGAAAAGACTCAACTGAAGAACTACCGCCCAATATCACTACTTAATGTGGATTACAAAATTTTTGCAGACATTTTGGCAAAAAGATTCAAAAGAGTGCTGATGGAAAAGATTCATAAGAACCAAGCAGGCTTTCTCCCCAAAAGACACCTAGCAGACAATGTAAGGAATATAATAGACATTTTGGAAAAGTTAGAGGTGAATATAAACACTAAAGCAGTACTGATTTTTGTGGACGCGGAGAAAGCCTTTGACAATATTTCTTGGAGCTTTATGACAAAGAATCTCCATGGGATGGGGGTAGGCCAAGGTTTTGAGAATGGTATGGCTGCAATATATTCTGAACAAAAAGCTAAATTGATTGTAAATAATGTAGTAACTGAGGAACTTAAGATAGAAAAAGGAACACGACAGGGGTGCCCAATTTCCCCATTACTCTTCATTTCAGTTCTGGAGGTGTTGCTGAATATGATTAGGAATGACCAGCAGGTTAAAGGAGTGCAGGTCGGAGCTAAACATTACAAGTTAAGAGCCTTTGCAGATGACCTAGTATTGACTTTGCAAGAGCCAAACACTAGTACGAAAAAGGTTTTAGAAATAATACAACAGTTTGGCCAGGTAGCTGGATTTAAGTTGAATAAACAAAAAACCAAAGTTTTAGGAAAAAATTTAACAGATATGGAAAAGGAGAAATTCCAAGAGGAGACAGGGTTGACAGTGGTTAAGAAGGTGAAATACCTAGGGGTTTACTTGACATCTAAAAATGTGAATTTGTATAAGGACAACTATGAAAAATGTTGGTCAGAAATTAAAAAAGATCTAGAAATATGGTCAAATTTGAAATTGTCAATGTTAGGCCGAATTGCGGTGATCAAAATGAATGTATTGCCTAGAATGTTATTTTTGTTTCAGACCTTGCAGATTCTTGACAAGATGGAATGTTTCAAGAGGTGGCAGAAAGATATTTCGAAATTTGTCTGGCAGGGCAAAAAGCCCAGAATTAAATTTAAAATATTGACAGACGCTAAAGAAAGAGGGGGGTTTGCCCTGCCGGACTTAAAATTGTATTATGAGGCAGCAGCTTTATGCTGGCTGAAAGAATGGATGCTCCTCGAGAACACAGACATTTTGGATCTGGAAGGTTTTAACAACGCTTTTGGTTGGCATGCATATCTATGGTATGACAAAGTCAATAGTGCCTTCAAAAATCACATGGTTAGAAAAGCATTATTTAATGTTTGGATAAGATATAAAGATCTGTTGGAAAACAAAACCCCTAGATGGGTGTCACCAGTGGAGGCTAAAGCAGTGAAGAAACTCAATATGGAGGTCGGATGGCCAAAGTATTGGGAAATTTTGGAACAGGATGGAGATAAGTTCAAATTACAAAGTCATGAGAAATTGAAACATAAAGTACAAAATTGGTTTCAATATCGTCAAATAATGGAGTTTTTTAAACAGGACAGGAAAATTGGCTTCCAGGTGGAAAAATCAAAACTAGAAACTGAATTGTTAGAACCCAATACTAAGAATCTATCTAGAATGTATAACTTGTTGCTGAAATGGAATACACAGGACGAAACAGTCAAATCGGCTATGATTAAGTGGGCACAGGATGTTGGGCATAACATCATGTCAGCTGACTGGGAATGGTTATGGAACACCGGTATCAAATTTACGGCATGTAATGCTTTAAAGGAAAACATTATGAAAATGGTTTACAGGTGGTACATGACCCCAGTCAAGCTGGCAAAAATTTATCATTTGCCCGATAATAAATGTTGGAAATGTAGAGAGACTGAAGGTACCTTCTACCACCTTTGGTGGACGTGCCCGAAGATTAAGGCTTTCTGGGAAATGATCTATAATGAAATGAAAAAGGTACTTAAATGTACTTTTCCTAAAAAGCCAGAGGCCTTTCTCTTGGGCATTGTTGGCCAATTGGTGTTAAAGAGGGATAGAATTTTCTTTATGTATGCCACAACAGCAGCAAGAATACTCATCGCAAAGTATTGGAAGACACAAGATCTACCCACTCTGGAAGAATGGCAGATGATGGACTATATGACATTGGCCGAGATGACAGGCAGAATCCGCGACCAACAAAAAGAGACGGTGGAAGAAGAATGGAGAAAATTTAAAAGCTATCTTAAGGACTATTATAAACTTAATGAATGTTAAAGTGTTGTGGTTCTTAGAAACAAAGGGATACAGTGATATAAGGTCAGAATACAGAGAGGACTAAGATGACAGAGGTTGGAAAGTAACAATTGGGAGTTGCTACAAAATCATGGACATTGGGATGCAGAAAAGGGGGGGTATGGGGAAGTCACAGAAAAGAGGTTTATGAAAATATGTTATGAAATTATACGTGTATGTTTGTCTTTTTAAGTGTTTGTTTGTTCTTTAAAAAATTTTGTAAAACCAATAAAAATTTTATAAAAAAAAAAAAAGAACTACTCTGCACAATGATGTAAGGACACATAATGGAGGAAGAAACTCAACAAGGTTTTACTGTTTTTGGTGGCAGTGCCATTTTTAATAGAATGTAGCTCTGCCCTCCTTTCCAGAACTTTTTTTGGTCAGCACTGGGTCTGAAAAGTGTACTTGTGCTGTTGATTGATTTTCTAATAGGGATCAAAAGAGTCACTGGTGCTCCCTGAACTTGTTAGATATGTTGTTGGCCTCTTACCATGCTTGCTTGAGGACATGCATCAGAACCTACCTCTGAGTTGAAGGAGTCCCTCAGAAATAACAATTGACTGAGGAAATTAGTAGTCTGGTGCTGAGATAACCTCTTCCAACTTCAGGTTCTGACTTTATTAATGCTGGGGACCAGACTGCTGGCTGTTCAGTAGAGCTGGCTCAGCAAAGCAAATTTGCTAAATTAAAAACAGCGTAATTTCATCTAGATTGTGGAGCACCAGCATAGAACAGGGGTGTAGATAACCAGTTCATGGGCCCAGTTAACTCAGCCCACAAGTCTGTTTCACACAAGCCATCCCTACCAGCCGTACACTTGCTTTTATGTACAGGTGTGGGGCAAGTAAGAGATGATTCTATGTTTTAGTATTGTTCATCGCTGTGTTTCTTAGAAGATTTGCCAATGATGATTTTAAGAATGTTCTATACTTGGAATAGGCTGGCACATTTTTCTTAGGACTCCTTTTGGAAAGCAGGTTAAGTGATTTACAGGAAGTTATGTTTATTTTCAGAATGGTTCTTCACTTCTGTTGCATGTTTGTAAACAAATATGTTACATCTCAAGGGGACATATGGTTTAAAATTTGTTTCACTACTTAAAGTGACATATTTCTATGTTAAATGTGCAGCAAAAAGTTGTCTAATGATTCAAATGGGTTGTATTTATTTGTCACACATATTTTGAATTAATGTACTCAATTAAAATTCTATTCTAGGGAGAATATTTCTGTGAAAGACAGTGCAAAATTGCTATGCTCTGAAAAATTGGTTTTGCTGTATCTGCACCTGGCTTTCAGATTTTACAGAACAAAAATGAGAACAGATTCTAAAAGCTGTGGAACATCAAGGGAGGAACATGCCCCACCTCTCCTCATTTCCAGTTCCATGTTACCGACAGTCTTTAAATTTTGTCATAGCTGGTCACATTGACAGTACATATAAGTAGTATATCCCTTATATAACTCCAAATGCTGCTAGATATTTCATGCTGACATCACTTTCTCCAGTGAAGTCATGGCTGCCAATGGGGACATGAATAAAGATGCTTTGAACATTTAACAGAACTGGGAACAAAGGGTGCTTTCTCTCTCTTGCTTCCAGGTTGTGTGTGAAGGGAGAGAATCACTCACTTTCTGCACAATGAAACACTCCTGTCCTTGTTTTTATCACATATTCAAGGTGGCCCCAGGACTGTGTCTACTGAGTGGTGCATCATCTGTATTCACAGTGGAATAAGGGACCAAAGACTTTACAGAACCTAAATGGTTCCATACCCTTGTTACTGTACTTCACTCATGAAAGGGAGTGGCTAGTGCTGTGGTCTAAACCACTGAGCCTCTTGGGCTTGCTGATCGGAAGGTCAGTGGTTCGAATTCTCATGACTGGGTGAGCTCCTATTGCCCTGTCCCAGCTTCTGCCAACCTAGCAGTTCAAAAGCACACCAGTGCAAGTAGATAAATACGGTAGGTCCCACTGCGGCGGGAAGGTAAATGGTGTTTCCATGTGCTCTGTCTTCCATCATGGTGTTTTGTTGCGCCAGAAACGGTTTAGTCATGCTGGCAACATTACCCGCAAAGCTGACCCACATGACGCCCGCTCCCTCAGCCTAAAAAGCGAGATGAGCACCGCACCTCATAGTCGCCTTTGCCTGGACCTAACCGTCCAGGGGTCCTTTACCTTTACTCTACTTGTTACATTGTTTTAACCCGACATAACAATTTGTTTATTGCTTTGTTTCTGATTGGTATTCCAACACATGTATGAAACATAATTTATCCAGATGCCTTTTAAAGCATATTATGCTCTTTTTTTTACCTCATGTGCTTTCTATCCTTTGTCTTTGTTTTACACCCACACACCCACATACACATAGTACATTTGTGCTTACTGCAATTTTCACTGGCTGATATACTGCTGGAGTTAACCACATGACACACGCAGCCCCTTGTTGACCTATGTGTGAAAATTCTGATGTATCGTCGAACCATACCACTAAATCAGCAAGTGCACTGCATAAACTCTTTATGACTGAAACCTCACCTGGTGATCCATGTATCCAGGTCAACAGTTTATGGGTGAAATAAAGCATATTTCTGGTTTGCAGACACAAGTGATAGAGAAATTACTATATCCCTTGCTAATCTTGTCCCATGGTCAATTGCCTTCACTGCTGGAAGAAAAATACAACATTCTGTAATTTCCAGTCATGTTGCCTTTCTCTTATTTTCCAATACTGAATTTTGTTGTTCCAGCTCTATTAGACTGAAGAAACTGCTGCTATCAGGCAATTCTTTCCCCCCATTATTGGCACTTAAGGACCATAATTATTTTTTCTTGTTACATTTTGCTTTGATAAAACATCACTTTGCTAAACAGTTACATTACAAGTAAGTGTGCTTTACAAGTGATATGTGTACAAGCGTTGCATAGTTGATGGGCTGATGGAATATAATGACAGTTATTTATAAATCAACATTTTAGATCAATCATTGTGGAAATTCCCCTCATTTCTTGGGAAAAGAAAATTAGCAAGAACCACTGAGTCCCAATTTGAGTTCAGAAGAGCTCTGTTCATTTATATACAGCACCAAGATAGCATTAAAGAGAAGTTTCCATTAGAGTAAAACAATACACTGGCTACTCGAACCTGGAGCAATGGCTTAGACATGTTTCTATGATAGAGAAAGGGTTGCAGTATATGTACTTCAGGAAGGTGATCAAGGTGGGGGGGGTTGACCTCTCAACTCCAAGTATTCTTGGCAGATGTGAACTTTCTGGGTTTAAATTCTGACTAAACATACGGAAAAACCTTCTGACAATAAGAGCTGTTCACCAATGGAACAGTCTCCCTTGGGAGGTTGTGGACTCTCCTTCCTTGGAGGTTTTTAAGCAGAGGTTGGATGGCCATCTGCCATGGGTGCTTTAGCTGAGATTCCTGCATTGCAGGACGCTGGACCAATGACCCTTAGGGTCCCTTCCAACTCTATGATTCTGTGATCATGGCACTGAATCAGTCTGGTCACTGGTGGATAACCTTTATCAGGAGAGAGACAGAAGACGTATAACCCTGTTGGTTCTCCTTCATCTCTCATTGGTGTTTTGTACCATTGACCATGTTATCCTTCTATATCACCTTCAGGGAATCTGAGTTGAGGATACTGTTTTACAGTGGTTTGGCTCCTGTTCCCAAAGCCATTTCAGAGAATAGTGTTTGGTGATGATTCATCAGTCCCTTGTCCCCAGTGCTATTCAATATCTATATCCTCTGATGGGAACATGCGCTCAGTTCCTGCTTTGAGGGCATGACTTCTTCAGCAAGACTTGTTCTGCTTGGTAATTCTATCTTTAACAATGCTTTTCTCACAGACATTAAGCTAACCAGTCTGTAATTTCCTGACTCCCCTTTGGATCTCTTCTTTTGGTGTTGTTTGGTGTTTCATTGGTCACTTTTAGTCCTTAGATACTAAATAAGGAACTTGGGGACAAGTTACTTATTTTGTTATATGATCAGCATTTTCTCATCTGAATTCTTTAAAAACTCTTGAATGGTTGACATAAGGACTGAGTGATTTGTCATTTTAAACTTGTTAATAAGGGCAAGAACTTCATCACTTGTCACCACTGTTTGCCTCAGTTTGTCACTCTAGATGGCTGGAGACCCAGATGCCTGTAAAGTCTCTAGCTCCCTTACACACCTCCCCAGACTTTATGATCATCAGGGGACATCATCATCACTTCTTATGGTGTCACAATCTTCTTGAGATACAGGGTATGGTGACATGTGAGGGGACATTCTCTGCTCTGGAATTCCTTCCCCTCTCAGGCGCAAAATGTTAACTGTATGAACCAATGTCATACCTATATTCACCAGCATTGGAATATTTCCTCTACATTGTCTAGTTAAATTAAATGATGGTAAACATAAAAGTGCACCTGGCTGTCTTGATTTTCGGAAAGGTTAATATAGAACAGTCTTTGCCCACACAGCAGGTCATGTCTAGTTTTGTTAAGGATCTAATACATCTCTTTATTCCCATCTGCTGTTATCCTCTACTCTGAAATTAAACTGATCATAAAATGGCTATTCAATATCTATTAAAACTTTTACATGCTTATGGCCTTTGATTATTACCTCCCAAGGTAGCCTACATCACCATAATGCTGGCCTTCAATTTAATGCTTTGTTAGTAAATGCTGTATAAGCTGTTCTTTACTAGGATACTGCAATCCTTTGTGCCGCTTAGTTATTTCTCACAAGATTTGACTCAATTGTAATTTATTGCCACACAACATTTACATAGTTATACACTTTGTATCAGTAATTGCAGGGTGAGTCTTTTAAAAGAGGCCCCATGGATACAGAGTCAGAATTCACATGGTCAGTGGTGTGTTCCATGGTGAAACCACCGTAAGAATGAGACATTTAAAATTAGCCATTTACCACATAGACTTTTCATGTGTCCTTTACAGAGGACCATCCACTATCTCTTTCCACCTCTAGAAAACAAGCTCCCCACTGCTTTGCCGCTTCTCCTCTCGGTAAGTGGGAGCAACATGTCATGTTGGGAAACCAGAAGAGCATTGCTGTACCTGCCCTGCTTGCTACTGGATCATCAATGGGTATTTAGCATTATTATGACATGGTTTTTAAGTGAATCAAGCCATAGAGGTGTGTTTTTCTAATTCCATGTCAATCACAGTAAAAATAAGCAATTTCATCCCACAGTTATGGCCTTCCTCCACTTATATTTTCTTAGATTATGGCCATGTTGTACTTTTCTGAGGTGAGAAAAACAAATTTAATGCTTTTTGTAACTTGAAATATTTTCTCTAAAATGATTGACCTAATGCTAATTTTATGTGGGAATCGTGTGTCGTGTGTGAATGTAATTGCAAATACTACCACTTTTTAGAGGTGCCATAATGGCAGAATTAACTACTATATGTTTGGTAGGATTAACTCCTAATTCAGGGTGGTATCTGACTTAAGTCATACTCAGAGTAGATCCATTAAAACAGTGCACCAAGTTAATCATGACAAACTTGTTCATTGATTTCAGTGGATTTACTATGACTCAGTTGAATATAACATCCATAGTTTTTTGTGATAGAGTGATATATACACACAACTACTGGGTTAGTAATTTCAACCTTTGATCTTATTTGCTGAAAAAATCATTTTAGTTTAGAAAACTAGAGAATCACACAAATGCAGATACTGTGTAAGAAGAGACATCTTTTAAAAGGACTGCTGTAATAAATATATTGTGGCATTCAAGATACAGTACAGGAAATGAAATGCTATCTTCAAAGATACGGTCTTTTTCAAAAACTAGTAACTGCATTTCTAGCCCTTTCATTCTCTTCAGATTTTTTAAAACTTCAATTGTAATAGATCATTGTATATGATCCATTACAGCATATGATCTATTACAGTGTATCTGAGAAGGGAAGAGAGATTAAAAGCACTAAAAATGAATGCTCATATTTTACCTTTGGTTTGCATGTAATACAGGGAATAATTGCATAAGCTTTTCTATACCTAATAGAATGGTACCTCCCTCCTCCTTCTATTCCTTAAACCATTTTAAGACTTTCTAATATTATTAGATAGTATTGGTGAAATATATCTTATTTTTATTATAAAAAAAACTCTGCCACATGTAAATGCTGGGTTTTCTTTTTCTTTGGATTATTAATGAGATTGCCTTTAACTGCAACTCAATTGCTGAAATCATAAGGTGAAGATTTTCAGAGTATGGAGATAAGCAATATTATGTTCTAATCTGTGCAGATCAAGTTTCTGTGGGCTGGTTAAAAAAAGGTGTCAAGCCTTGCTGACATTGTTGGTATTCATCTGTCTCGAGCGACAATGGAATGTGCCTCCAGGGGTGAAGTCAAACCACTGTGCTAGCTGCACCAAAGTGACCTCCCAGGGGCACTAGTTGTGTACAGAGGTTGTGGGCTGCCCAGAGTACAAGACCCCCCTCTCAGCCATGCTGATGTGGCCCACAGGAAAGCAGAGCAATCCATTTGACACCATCTTTGCTGCAGGAGTTGCTGGAAGGAGGCGTACAAGGCACCATTCAACCTCTCTACTCTACTCTGGGTTCTTCTTTCCAGGGTGTGGTTGCTGTGGCATGCTGGTAGCTTCTAGGAGCCACGGGTGAGAGCTGAGTGCAGGGTGTGGACCAGAAGGAGCACAATATGCCCCCCACCACAGGCACTACCCCTTCCCTAATACCCCATTCACATACAGATTATCAACACATCTGATAATCTGATTTTCATGTCCTTCCTACATGGTTCTAAATATCTAGATCCCTATGGGTTGCTGCCACTGTGAACACATAACATTTAAGCCTGACTATAGGCATGTCAGGTTGCCATTTCTAAAGATGGCAGAGCAGTCTTAAGTGGTGCCAGCTGCCATATCCAAACCACTGTGAGTTTGCAGCAGCCAGAGCGAGAGGTCTGTGCATGTCCTCGTTTTTTAAAACCCTCCAATTGAAACCAAGAGGAAGGAAATTAACTATGCCAGCTCCAAACTGATGTAGTTGGTACACCTGATCCTGGGGCCTCTCAGAGTAATGAAGGGGCTTTGGATTCAAGGCCATCTCTATCCTACCTTTACCCTATCCACAGAATGCCCTGTTTCAGGACCTACTGACAGCAAAAACATGACCCACAGACCCTTATGATAATGTGTACTGAGTTGCTTGTAGTATTATGGATTCTACTCTCCATAATACTATGGGGGAAATTGTTAGTTTTAAATTTTGTACTTTGAAAGGATTAAAGAAATGGAATATTTAGTTTTGTAAGGCTTCATTAAAGCTGGAGTGGTGGGAAGTCATCAGTCAGGATAACAAGCCAGGATTGTTCATGAATTGAAACTGGGTATTGAGTTTTGGCATTCTTTTCTGTTCATTGCTCTTAGGACTATTGTTTAGGCCTATTTGATATTCTGTGATGGCTCACAAGAGGGGAAAATGTGATGCGAGTTTCCATAGTACCTTACAGTGCATTTCATACTTTCTTAGCCTCTTATTCCCTCTTTGTATGTGCATGCATATGTACATTCAGTCTCCACTCAGTTTTGTTTTAAAGAATATATAAGATCGTGCCTACTGTTATATTAACAAGTATGAACAGAGATTTGTCTTTGATATTCATGTACATATTTACCTCAAGAATTCTCCTATCTGCACTCTTTTGATAAGTACCAGGAATCTGGGAACAATAAATAGGTTATGAGAAATTCTCAACAGCACCAATGAAAAAAAACAGCAACAAAGCCTGAAAATTGTCTGATCTTAAGTTGTGGTAAAGCCCTCTTTATAGATGCTGTAGAAGTTCAGCTAGTAAATCTGATTTCTTGAAAAATGCATTTTGTTGAAACATCCCACTGGAAAACATAAGACTGCACACACATTTATATGGTGCTTACTTGAACAAGCAGGCTTTTGTAATTGCATTCTATAATTTTGTCCTGAAAATATATACAAAGAACAACTAGTTAAAATAATTGAATATCAACTCAATAATCAACACAAGTTGTTGATTTGTTTGTCCCAGTTCTGAACAGAATGAGTGTCAAATATTTTTCCTTCTCCTTTTCTGCTATTTGAATTGTTTGCCTTCTAAAATTCCTTCCACCTTTATATTTGTTCTGTCACATGCCATGCTATTAGGCTGGGGTGGCCATACTACATATTAAGACTTTAAAATAAAAAAATACAGGCAAACCGCATTCAGATGGTTAGTATCTCATTATATTCACTTGTAGTTTTTATTGTTGTTGTTTAGTTGTTTAGTCATGTCCGACATGTTACCTGATCATTGTAATGAAGCTAATCCTAAACACCTCCAACATTACATTTTGTAATGTAATATAAATTGTATTATATCTAATAATCAAGAACTATGTTGAAACGACATTGATTTGCTCTTTACCTGCAGTAGCACAAGTTCATAATGTGCTGCTACATATTACGCCCCAAGATACATTTCAATGCAAATATTATTAATACCTAAGAAATAATAGCTTTGTATATTTGTTCATGCCTTAGTGGTCTATATTGCTTATATCACTCAATTATTTATATTATAGGAGATGGTAATAATAATAATAATAATAATAATAATAATAATAATAATAATAATAATTTATTTATACCCTGCCCATCTGGCTGGGTTTCCCCAGCCACTCTGGGCGGCTTCCAACTGAATATTAAAAACAGTACAGCATCAGACATTAAAAACTTCCCTAAAGAGGGCTGCCTTCAGTTGTCTTTTAAAAGTAAAATAGTTGTTTATTGCTTTAACATCTGCTGGGAGGGCGTTCCACAGGGCAGGCGCCACTACCGAGAAGGCCCTCTGCCTGGTTCCCTGTAACCTTACTTCTTGCAATGAGGGAACTGCCAGAAGGCTCTCGGCGCTGGATCTCAGTGTCTGGGCTGAACGATGGGGGTAGAGACGCTCCTTCAGGTATACAGGACCGAGGCCGTTTATTTGGCCTTTTAAATGTGTTTTTCTTTTAGTATGTATTTTGTGTTCTCATTTTGTATTTTTATGTTGTGAGCTGCCCTGTGCTCTTTGGAGAAAGGGTGGTAAAATAAGTAAAACAAAACAAAACAAAACAATACATACTTTGGGCTTTCTAAAATACAGTGGTACCTCGGGTTACATACACTTCAGGTTACAGACTCCGCTAACCAAGAAATAGTGCTTCAGGTTAAGCACTTTGCTTCAGGATGAGAACAGAAATTGTGCTCCGGTGGCGCGGCAGCAGCAGGAGACCACATTAGCGAAAGTGGTGCTTCAGGTTAAGTACAGTTTCAGGTTAAGAACGGACCTCCGGAACGAATTAAGTACTTAACCCGAGGTACCACCGTAGTGGAGTATTGTGGAATAATGGTGCTAATAATTGTTGGTTCAAGTGCCCCCTTCAGTACTGTTTTGCCCCCTTCAGTACTGCAGTGTTTGAGTGATATGAGGCAGCAAAGATTGAACAAGTATTCCTGTTGTGTAGTGCTTTGTTATTCAGGATCTCTTTCTGGTAAATGTACATTCTAGAAAGGATACTTATAGTTAGTATGTAATATAAGATATTGAGCAATTGAATGATCACCACTTTTTCTGGTTTAGAAATGCCAGTTTTAGGCATCATTTCCATATCATTATCTTGTCCTTGTGACCAATACATGCATCCATACGTAAAGTGCAAAAGCACTCAAAGGGTCACTTTGATGCCTCATTTTCAAATGCAAAGCTATTTCTGTGCTCCCCTGGATGAAAAGAGAATTAAAAATTATAGAGGTTATGCTTGAAATTAAGCAGTTCACTAGGGCTGAGTTGAAGAGGGGCTGCATTTTTTAACATTTTCTCTGCCTGTGAAATGCACCCCCTTTCAAAGATATTTAATGTCTTTTTCAAGGGGACAGTACAGAGATGAGGCACACCATTTTCTTACATGTACAATTTTATTTACTGATAAGATGTATAACCTGCCTCTATGAGTAGCTCACTTAAGGTGGCTTACACAATAACAGATAACACACAATACAATACACAATAACACACTTTTCAACAAGAATGCAATACTATACAATACCTCCCATAAAAAGGTTGCAACATTAGGAAAACCATCAATAATAAATACATAGCCAGTTGAAAGTCCATCTACCCAAAGGAGCTTAACAGTAGCATAGAGAATCCTTCATAAATAAACCAGTGAAAACAGGTGGGCTATCAAGACCTTTATGAAGTCCTGAATTGTAGTAGCTTTATGCAGGTCATGAATTCCATTTGGGCTTTAAAATTTCATCGGTGTTCTGTGTGACGCCAGAATTCAGCACCCCCGCTTCTCACCTTCAGTTGTTTGTCATTGTTGCAGTGCCCCCTGTGGCGTCCTCTTGGCTTGGTGCCAGTGCGGACTCCCCTAAATCCACCTCCGATTTCAACTCTGTAGCTTGCTCTGTTCCCTCCCTTCAAAACCTAGCATACAGGCAGTGACATCAGCCCTCTATTCTGACCCACTTCATTGCCCTGGTTTCCAGCAGCTGCCCAGTGAGGAGAACAATTGCTGTTTCTGCAGTGCTAAGCAGCAACTTAGGCTGCTTCCAGATGTGTGTGTGTGGCTTTAGAACATCAAGAGCACTGGGAAGCTGAGGTTTAAACCTCCTTCCCTACAATCTCACTGCAGCCTAAACTGTGGGTGGTGAGAGTGTGTGTGAGGGCAGATGGGTTGCATATTTGTGTTTTAATGGCCTCATCCACTGGCAGCATCAGCCATGCAACCACACCCACCAACCTTCTATTGCTTGTGGCTGATGGGGCAAAAGGTTGCCCCTCCTTGTAATTGACATGGGCCTCACACACTTGTGCCCACCAGCATAGGCACCAGCGTGCACAGAAGATTGGGGAGGGGGATGAAGACACTTTAGAAGACACTGTAGAGGAAGACAGTAGTAGTGAGCAAGCTGTCTTTCAGCTATTCTCACTGAGCAACTCCTTATAAGCCTGCAAAGAACCTTAGGTACGCACAAATGTAATACAAAAACCACAGATATATCATATTTGACAGTGGTCAATGTGTGGCATGCAATAGTATTTAATATAAGTTAGTAGATGATAGTTGGCATATGATAATATTTAGTATCTGACAGTACGGTATTTAATTAAATGCTGTGCTAAGGAAAGCAATATTTGCCAGTTGACAGCTTCAGAAATTTCATATCTGAAAGACGCAAAAACCAAAACAATCAAGTATTCAAATTCATTTGAATGCAAATTCAAAACGTACTTTGAAATCTCTTGAAGATTTATGTACTAAAGTTAGAAAATCCAGCAATTTTCAAAAATTTGTAAATATTCATTTTCGTTCTAATACACAGACCATATGCAATATAAATGAGCATATTTTACATTACTGTCCAGTATGGCCAAAGACAAACATGTTTAGGTTCCACTTACTTCAGTGGGAAATATTAGTTCCTGTGCTAAAATCAGGGTAAGGTTTAATTATAGGTGGATTGTCCCATTATGGAGAGTCATATAATAACATTTAGAAATCCATATGGTAAACAATGAATGGTCTAAAAATATCATCTTCAAATGTTTTCCCCCTTTATACATCCAAAGTAATTACTAACTGACCTTGCAGCATTAACCTAAACAACAACAAAAGTCATTTGATTTTCAGGCCAGATGTTGATAGCCCCAAAACAGTCACTGCAAGCTGGCGATCAAAAGCTTTTTTTAAAATTGAGCACATCCCTTGGTGTCCTCATTGCTAGCCCATTATCAGTACTACATTCCAATGGGAGAGTGAACTAGTCAAGAACTGTGCTTGGGGCAAAGCCAGTGTTGTGCAGTCTACTGCACTAATTATAGAGTCTTGATGAGATCGTTAGAGGACAATAAAGGAAAATGAGAGCAGTTTGCAGTATGTGTGGACAAATTAACTATGCTTTATACTTAATTAATTAATACTTCAATTTAGGATTTATTCTTAAATGTGGGGTGCAAAAATTCCAATTCCCTCCCTCCAAAACCTTCACATAATGTTAAGATAATATATGAACTGATTCCTTGTGATTGAAAAAATGAAATAATTTATCCTTTCATTTTTAAAAATAATACTTTTGAGTTAGCTTTCGTCTTCATTTGGTTTTATTGAATTTTAAGTTGTTTGCCACCCTGGGCACTCTTCAGGGAGGAAGAGTAGGATATAAATTAATTAAATCAATTATACAGCTTCCATGGTCAAAACAAGTAGCATATTAAATATTACATTAAAATCTATTTTCTCTCAAATATAAATCTCCCCCTCCTAAAGATAGTCTCGCTAGGATGCTATAAAGTGATATTAGCATAGAGAGATTGAGTATGCCACAGATTGGGACAAGTCTTTCTCACTAATCCCTTTCTGGCTGTACACCATGTTACAACTGACTCCATAGTGGCTTAAAACTATTTGGGATGGCCTACGGAGGATTTGTAGCTAGATGTACTTCATAACAACCTGACTTTGTCCACTTATATGTGATGCATTAACATGGATCATGGTCCCTCTGGTAATAAACATTCCTATCTATAGATTGATGCTATTGGCATGACACCTTAATTTCGCTTACAAAGCTGGCACCATGGCACATTTATGTAGACATAGTGGACACTGCACCCCACACACTTTTATTTTCTTCTCACTCATGTGGAGGACAAGGTTTTTAAAGATAGCCAAATAACATGTAGTCGTTAACAGTCGTCAACAGGTTTACCACACCTATCAGCCAGTCACCCATTCCCACTACTCTTCTGAGTAATACTCCTCCCCACCCTCTCACTATATATAAGGGTCTGTTGACTTCTGTTTCAGTGTATCTGAAGAAGTGTGCATGCACACGAAAGCTCGTACCAAGAACTAACTTAGTTGGCCTCTAAGGTGCTACTGGAAGGATCTACATTTAATGAATACTATGTGACAACCAATGCATAAATTGAAAATGTAATTCTGATTAGAATCTTTTTGCGCCTCTGTGCAGAAGTTCTTCACAGGCTGAAGGTGAAGCTTACTTTTCCCTGCTGATGGAAAGACTGAACCAGGGAAAGTAAACTAACTGGGTTACTGGAGGTCACATAGTGAGCTACCACCACAAAACACTGAATTCTGGTATTCTTCTTGCTGGCAAATTGAAGAAACTTTTCAAAAAACCACATCTTTATTGCAGTTTCCCCCAAAACTATATAAAAAAGGTTCAACTAAATTGCATGTCTGTGCTTGAGAAGTTCATGAAGAGCGTCAAGCAGCCTTGAGCTACAGTTATATGAGTTTTTCTGAAACTTCTGTATTTCATCTTATTCCTGTTTCATCTTATTTGGTTCTCCCTTCCCCTATTATCTGCTCTACTACATCAGAGTAATCAAGGTACAGAGTGATGCAAACCACATTAGAGCGAGAGCCCTTTAAAAAGGATTTTGGTTAATCTGATGTGGACGAATTTGGGGTCTTCTCTAGATGGCAGATTCCTGCACTGTCACAAACCTAGATGAGTGAAGGACACATCACTCCTTGTTAAACACTATTGACACTCTTCTAGGAGTAAATGGAATTTGGTAAAAGGGAGAACCTTTTGTGAAGTTTTGCATGGGTTATCTCCCAGTCCCTGACTGCCATGTTTATAATTTTTATATTTTGTGGTTTGGAATCTAAGTTGCTCCTTGTTACTTTGCACACATTCAAGGACAAACATGAATTTAAAAAGTTTTACCCACCCCCTTCAGATTATACTTAGTCAAACTTTTCTTTGTTCACACAGAACACTTCACATCATTTCAGATCATTTCATATATAAAAAAACCCTTCCTCTGCCCACCAATCAGGAATGTCCATGGAGAGGATGTATTGAACTGTAATGTATGTTTAACTATTATTAAGACACTTTTTGGAGGAATACTGTGGTATAATGCTAAAGAGGCTACCATGTATGACTGGGCTCCTGTTCTTTGTTTATATTGTTACTTTATTCTGAAAACAAAACGTATTGAAAATTAATTCATAAATCACTTCGTATCTTCAAATACCCAAATTTTCTCCCCATATATTAGATTGCCTGAGGGCGGTGGGGTAGGGGGAAGAGACTCCCCAAAAAATTCCCACAAAGTTATACCAAATTACAAATATGCAAAGATTCTTTTGTTTCAGACTTTTGGTTCAAACTTTACAGTCATGGCTTTTGGAACCCTTGCAATAAGTTATTACTCCTGCTCAAGTATAATTCAGTTGAGCCATTTCAGAGCTGGCTTAGGGACTTGACAAAGTCATGTGAAAGTGCCTTTGCAGAGGTAGGACACAAGGGAGAAAGGTTTTAGCCAGTGCTATTTTTCTAGAAAAAGGTGCTGAAACTCACCATGAATGCCTCTCTTGTTTTCTTATAATGGCAGTGTTGCCCACATGAGAGGTGCCAGAACTGAGTTCTGGTGAGTTCCAGCTGAAAAAAAGTCCTGGTTCTAGCATATATGTTCCCCTCATCTACTAGCTTTGTTCAAGGAAGAAGAATTTTATATTGAGGCACATTCAAACAATCAATCTCAAATTCTTTCTGCAGTAGTACAATTTGTGCACAATTACAGCATATGTGGCTTGCCCCTTAGTTACAGCTCAGGTACCAGCAGCAACAACAGCTGGCCAACCCCTTTGGGCTACAACATGATCACACTTCAGTACCATTTGTTAGTAAATTTAGAAATATACTGCCTATCTGAAATATATGCACAAAAATGGAAGGATGACAATTCTTTGTAGAGAAGAGAACAGGGTTGAAGAGTATTGAAATGCAATTTTGACCCAGAACCATAAATTTCAATTTTTGCCATTAGCTCCAATTGGAATATGGTTTTCTCCCTTAGACTGAAGGGGAAAAGAAGAACTGAGTGTTGAATAGGAAAGTAAAAGTCTAGAAAAGTTCAAAAACTGCATTTATATAAGATATTGTCCCATTAAACTTTAATTAGTTTAATGCTAATCATATGTCCAGTGCGCTTCCGATGCCACAATGTCCCATTACAGCAGAGCATTTCGCACAGCGGCTCAAGAAGGGCTGGAGAGTCAGCATCTTTTCAATAAAGGAATCTTGGAGCAAGCGGTTTGGAACTCAAATAAAAGGTTTATTTACACCAAAACAAAAAACCCTGGTGAAGAATCACACATTACAGCAAACACGCCCCAAAGAAAGGTGAAGGGGGAAGGAGGGGCAAACACAGGAGTGAGTTGACTATTTATACAAACTCACATTCCTGGAAGCCTAACGACCTTCAGCTGCTCAGTGACTAGAGCGTCTTGATTAGAGCTTCTTAACCCTTTAATACCAACACCCCCTCTCGCTCGTAACACTGAGCTGTACCAACCTTAATTCAAATTTAAACCTGAACAGAAATATTTATGAGATTGCGGACTCAAAGCTTTTGTAAAACCGTCTGCGAGATTTTCTTGGCTTGGACAATACTTTAGTTCAATTAAACCTTGTTTTACACTTTGGCGTACATTTTGATAACGGATATCCAAGTGTTTTGTGTGTGCCTTGAATTGACCTGATTTAGCTAGTTTAATACAAGGTTGATTGTCTTCCCACACTCTGATAGGTAGGGAACATTCTCCAAACAATTCTTGTACCAGTTGCTTATAAAATTCCAGTTCTCTACATACATCTGATAATGCATTGAACTCAGATTCAGTTGAACTTAAAGCTATAAGTGATTGTTTTCTTGATCTCCAACCAATTAGTGCATTTCCAAATTTTATCACCATTCCTGACACTGATTTTCTATCTGGTCCAGCATCTGCCCAACTGCTGTCGGCCCAACATTCAAGTTGTGTGCTGCCCTCTGCTGATAGTTTTAAGCGAAACCTTTTGGTAGTTTGGAGATACCTTAAAACTCTTTTTACTCCTAGCCAAGCATGCATTGATGGTTTTTCAGCTTGTCTACACAGCATGTTGACAGCATATGTGCAATGTGGAGTAGACTGCCTATCGCTGACTGATAAACCCCGGGATTACAGAACTCTGCCTGTTGCTCAGTTTGAGCATCCTTTGTGTAACTTAACTCCATTGGGGTTTTAACACCAGCACAGTTGTCCATTTTAAACCTTTCCAGCAACTGCTGGATCTTAGCTTCTTGGCTGAGCCAATAGTTCCCATCTTCATCTTGCTGTATTTTAACTCCTAGATAAACAGATACATTGCCTAGTGATTTTATCTGAAACTTTTCTCCAAGCTTTGTGGCAAATTGTTGTGCAAGGTTATCGTCCTTTCCACTGTATAATAAATCGTCAACAAATATCAAAACTGCTTCTTGTTCACATCCCGAGCCTTTTAGATAAAGACACGCATCTGCTGCGCTCTTTCTGAACCCCATGCTCTCTAGAGCATCGTTTAAGCAGGAATTCCAATTACGGGCAGACTGTTTCAACCCATAAATGGATTTGTGTAGGCGCCAGACCTGGTTTGGCTTGTCCCCTTCAAAACCTGGTGGTGGCGTCATATAGACTTCCTCCTGTAAGTCTGCATTTAAATAAGCCACATTGACATCAAAATGAAACAGCTTATTTCCCTTCTTAGCTGAAGAGGCTAAAAGCATTCTTAATGACTCCGGTCTTGAAGTAGGGGCATAAATTTGAGAATAGTGAACTCCTTTGCGCTGCGAAAACCCTTTTGCAACTAGTCGGGCTTTATATTGCAACTCATCAGTAGTTGTGGGCTTTAAACGATATACCCATCGACAACCTACAGCTTGTTGCCCTTTTGGAAGCTCTGTACTTGTAAACACACCGAGAGACTTCATTGAAGCCATCTCTTTTTCCATTGCTTCCTGCCACTTTGCGGCTTCTGAGCTTGGAAGCTGTTGTACCTCTACATAGCTATCTGGCTCACACTGTGCCATATTTACGTATACACTTGTCACCTTAAACCGCTCTGGCGGCTTGCCCTTTGTGGCACGTTTTGACCTGCGCAATTTCTCCTCTTGTGCCCCCTCTGACCGTTGGCTGTCAGAATCTGTCTCAGACTTTATGTCTGGACGTGCCCCTAGGGATAAAGACCTCCGTTTAGATACCTCCCTTGGGCTTGGTGTTGCAGGCGACCTGCTTCGCTTTTGCTGTCTGCTAGGCCTAATGACTGGCGATGTTGGAACACTCTTAGATTCTGGCTTTCCTACCTTAGGAGAAGAACCTTGTGCCTGGTCAGAATCTGCATCTGAACCATGTGCACCATCCCCTTCTGGCTCATCACCCTCTGGACTTTCTTTCTCAGCATAAATGCCTAAATCATCTCTCAAAATGTCAGGGTTAGCATGTAAGTGAGTCCATCCGGATTGCTCACAAAATTCAGCGCTCCTACTGAGGACCACTCTTGTAGTATCCCCATCTGGGTTCACGAACCTCCAAGATTTGGCGTGTGGTTCGTACCCACAAAAGATGAGTTTCCTAGCCCTTGGACCTCCCTTTTTCCTTAACGCTTTTGGGATAAGTACATAGGCTTGAGATCCAAACACCCGAAAGTAATTAACTTTGGGCTTCTTCCCATATAAAGCAAAATATGGCGTAGTATCAATTACCGAATTATATACTCGGTTCAGAACATGAGTAGCCGTCCGCCAGGCTTCCGCCCAGTAACTTTGAGGAAGTTTAGCATCAAACAACATAGAGTTTGCCAACTCTTGCAGAACCCTGTTTTTACGTTCGGCCACGCCTCCTTCTTGGGGGGAATAAGGTGTAGACAGACGATGCTTAATTCCCTTTTTCTTAAAGAAATTCTGCAACACAGACCCGGTAAATTCTGACCCTCTGTCTGTCTGAAAAGCAAGAACTCTAGTACCGAATTCAAGTTCTACTGCATGAACCCAATTTTTAACTGTTTCTGCAGTATCTGCTTTTGTTTTGAGAGGAAAAAACCATGTAACCTTTGTTTTGTCATCTGAGAGACACAGTGCATACCTCGAACCTCCCATGCTAGCAACAGGCATTGGGCCACATAGGTCCATATGCACAAGTTGGAATACTTTGTCAGATTTCCTATTTGAACTGGGATAGCTGCATCTATGAACCTTCGCCCTTTTGCATGCAGTACAATCCAAATACTTAGTACATTTGTTCAATTTGCACCCTTCTGATAATTCAGGTTGCCTTTTAACATACTGAAAATTAATATGTCCCAAACGGCGATGCCATAAATGAACACAAGAATTATGGGTAGGCGAGTTCACACAACCAGCATGAACCTGTTCAACTTCATCTGGACTTGTCTCAAAATAATATAACCCATCTCTGCATTCCACCTGCAAAAGAGATACGTTATTCTTTGAAATAGTGCAAACCCCATTTTCAAACACAGTTTTAAATCCATTTCTATCAAGTTCTGACACAGACAAAATACACCCCTTCATTCCCTTTAGCACGTAGGCATCAATTTCTGTTTGCAAACACTTCAAAAACACTGTGCCTACGGTCTCTAAGGAACGTTTAGTTGAATCTGCCATTGTCACAACTTTAAGGGTTTGCAAATGTCTGCAATTCTGCAAACGGACACTAGATGGCGCCACCAGGTGATGAGATGCACCACTGTCGATCAACCAGCGTAGATTGCTGCCTTGGCCACGCCCTTGCATCAACGCCATTGCTGAAGCCATGTGCTGTGTGCTGTGGGAGTAGCCACGACCTCCTCCTCTTCTTCGACGTCCCCTGGAACTCCTTGTCTGGTAACTAGGGGTAACGGCCTTGGTGCTGTCTTGACCAGGTTCACGTGTACAATTCCTGATTAAATGGGAAGAGGAACCACAGCGAAAACAGTGTCTAGCTGCAAAAGCATTTACTGGGTTCTCAAACTCAGCATCCCCACTCTTAGGCACAGCATAACTCCCCTTTGAAGACAAACCTCTTTCTCTTTGCCTTTTATCCTGTTCATCAGCAAGTCGAGAAGAAATGTATTCAAGGGTTAATTCAGATGAAGGCATAGCTTCCAAAGTTAAAGCTAGAGTCTCATAGCTTTTATCAAGAGAAGACAACAAAATGTATGACTGCTGCTCCATAGAGAAAGGAATGCCCAGCTGTCTTAGTTGATTAAAGGCAGACACCATTTTGGCAATATGTTCTTTCACACACGCTCCCGGTTGGAGACGTAAATCAAACAAACATCTTGTAGCATGGATCTTGGCCCCCGCAGTGTTTCTGGAATTTAACCGCTGCAGAACCGTCCAGACCTCATGCGTGTTCTTTAACTCAGAAACATAAGGCATTTGCTCTGGTCCCACTGCCAAAACTAGTAGACCTTGGGCTTTCCTGTCGCGTTTCTGTGAAGCTGCTGCTGCTGCTTTGTCTTCTGCAGACGCGTCTGCAGCTGCCTGTAAAGGCAGTGCTTCAGTACAACTCCACAACTCTTTTGCTTGCAACCAAACCCTTACTCTAGCCTTCCAATCTTGCCAATTTTTCCCATTGAGTCGCGTAAAGGGGACAGTAAAACTTTCCTGGGACTCCGCCATCCTCCCTGGGGCTTAGGAACGATACTCACACACCTGTAGACCGTCTCCCAGCTGCTGAGGTGGCTCTTCGAGGAATAAGACGTCTTCCAGCGAGTACAAACTGCGCAGTGCCTCTTTAAAACTTTTCCTAGGCACGTTGCAGGACTCAAGCTGCTTTGAAGGCTTTCGTTGTCAGCAACCGCTTCTGTCTTCGCTCCAGTCCTTTCATAAATCACTCTTAACTGCACTCCTTATCTCCTTCTTGACGTACAAACAGCCATAACCTGTCCCATTAAACTTTAATTAGTTTAATGCTAATCATATGTCCAGTGCGCTTCCGATGCCACAATGTCCCATTACAGCAGAGCATTTCGCACAGCGGCTCAAGAAGGGCTGGAGAGTCAGCATCTTTTCAATAAAGGAATCTTGGAGCAAGCGGTTTGGAACTCAAATAAAAGGTTTATTTACACCAAAACAAAAAACCCTGGTGAAGAATCACACATTACAGCAAACACGCCCCAAAGAAAGGTGAAGGGGGAAGGAGGGGCAAACACAGGAGTGAGTTGACTATTTATACAAACTCACATTCCTGGAAGCCTAACGACCTTCAGCTGCTCAGTGACTAGAGCGTCTTGATTAGAGCTTCTTAACCCTTTAATACCAACAGATATTTTAATACAATTTTTAAAGACTGATATGATTATGTAAGTGGATTATGTAAATGGATCCGTACATCATGGAGGCTGGCTAGAAGATTGCTTAAGCAGCATCAGAAGGTAACACCTTCCTCTCTTCATTCATCTAGTGATTTGCTGTGGTGCATGAGGCAGGCCATTGCACTGCCTTTGTAGCTATAGCAGTGCTGGGCTTGCTAGGACCAAGATGGGGCAGGACAAGGGTAGGGAAATTTATTTATTTATGCATACATACATACATACATACATACCCCGCCCAACTGGCTGGGTTTCCCCAGCCACTCTGGACAGCTCCCCACAGATTAAAAACAGAATAAAACATAAACTTTAAAAACTTCCCTAAACAGGGATGCCTTCAGATGTCTTCTAAAAGTCAGATATTTGTTTATTTCCTTGACATCTGATGGGAGGGTGTTCCACGGGGTGGGTGCCACTACCGAGAAGGCCCTCTGCCTGGTTCCCTGTAACCTCACGTCTCGCAGTGAGGGCCCTCGGAGCTGGACCTCACTTTGGTGATGGTGATGTTCACAAGTATACACACAAAAACCAAAGCACCACCAACAACCTAGTGCTCCCCCCACCAGTCACTGACCTTATGCACCACATCCTGGCCCTCTGAAGTGGCAGAGCCACAGCAGCTGGGAAGGCAGCACCCCAGCTCACAGATCACAACTAGGTTATAATGAAACATTTTTTAGGAAACAGTTCTGGATCTTCTGTATATGCTTAATCTGACTTAAATCCATAGTCTTCAAAATGCCTTAAATTGGTTTTTTTTACTAATATCAAATAAAGGGATGGCGTAAATTTACAGGAAACCCAACAAATATTCTTCAGGACTCGCATTCATAACAATTAATGGGATCATGATGCTTTTGCTTTGCTGTTAAGTTCAGGGTGTTGGGGAAAGGCATCAAGGACCACACTCGGCAAAACAACCAGGATGACTCCCAAACACCGCAGACTGGCTTCTTGCCTTGAGTGGAAATACACATTACTCTCTAAAGAGAGTAAGATCATTTTAGAGTCTAAAATTACATTAGCTGACAAGTTGTGGATAAATAAATTTGCTTTATATCAGTCAACGAGATGATGTGATACAGTTTTAATTCCATTATTTCATTTGTTTTTGTTTTGTTTTGATTATGTATGTTTGTCTTGGCATACCAAAGGTCAAGCCTAACAAAAAGTCAAGAACTCTGGAGATTCAATGCTTTGCAATAAAACTTAGAATCATAGAGGACTGCCCTCTGTAAAGCAGGGTATATAGAATCATAGAACTGTAGAGTTGAAAGGGGCCATGAGGGTCATCTAGTCCAACTCCCTGCAATGCAGGAATCTTTTTGCCCAACATGGGTCTTGAACCAAGAACCCTGAGATTAAGTGTCTCATGCTGAGCTATCCAGCTGTCATTCTTCTCTGTGTTCGGTCAGCTTCCAAGATGAAAGTTCAAAAAGCTATGCACTGTTATGCCTTGGTGCTCAAAACCAATTCTTTGAAACTTGCCTTGTAACTGTTCAGTTACACAGGAGCAAACCTTCTTGTTCTTAACATATAGCATTCTTACAGCAGTGCAGCTTTTCTTTAACATCTCATTGGGATTTGTAGAGAGAATGTGTGGTCAAGTAGCTGATTATTCTTTGCAACAAGAAAAGTAAATAGCCCTTTTCACAGCTGACCAAATTTGCTCTAATAGAAAAAAATCTTACTCTTATTAATGTAGTAAATATCCTTTACATCCTCATCTGAAAAGCAAATGGTGAATTTGGCTACAGTAATTTAATATATTCCCCTTCCATGGTTATCAACAAGTAAATCAGTCACAAAAATAATAATAGGTGCAGTTAATCACTAAAACCCCAGCTATGCTCCTCAGAAAGCAATAAAATGGGATTAACAGGCAAAGAGGAAGCTTTCAGTTGATGTTTAAAAGGGCCTTCACTGAATGGAACTTAACTTGTGAATAGACAATATTAGAAAATCTTGACCACTGGAGGGACATTACTGGATAATATAGGTCTATTACAATTCTGTTTCTAGTTGAGTGTGGAAAAATAATACTCAGCAGTTGTCATGGAATGTTTGGATGAAGAGGAATGGTAGGAGGAACCAGCTGGGAAAGCACCAATGGAAGAAGGCTCAGAGCCCAGGAAATGGTGGAGGGACAATGATAAGCGGTCAGAGGAAAAAGAGAGAGAAGACTGGGAAGAGGAAGTGTCAGAAGCTGAAGATGTAACAGGGTTTAGTGAGTTGGGCGAGTGTGTGGCAGACAACAGTCAAAAATCAGAAGCTGAAGCAGGCAAGTAGGATGAAGGAAGCCAAGAGGCACAGATTAGTTGCCAGGCTGGTGAAGAGGCACGGGTTTCTCCCCCTCCTCCTGTGCCAAGCTACTCCCCCCCACCTTGTCTCCCAGAACCCAGAACTCTAATAAAGAGTTGACTCCATCTTTGAACTGTGTGGTTACTGACCGACAGGCTCCTGTGAGGGCAGTGTGGAAATCAGCAGGTCTTGTTTGAAAGGGTGGGTGCAAATTGTGTACCCACAGTGTGAACAGTTTTAGAGTAGAGTGTATTCCACTCACTTTATGACCACCTTCACAGAAAATGTTGGATGAGTGCCACTTTCAAATAGAGTATATTGTCTATACAGGTACACGAAAGTGCCACTCACTTTTCTTCTTATCGTGGAAACAAAGCAGTGAGGAACAGAGATAGTTTTTTTCTTCTACTAAAGTGACAGTGTGACTAGTGAAAGAATGAAGTTGTAATATTATTTTTTCAACGAAGCATATAGAAAAACACCAAGAGATAGCTTTAGCTGAAGCAGTCTTATGATAGATTTACTTACCATTTAAAAAAATATAGTGGAATCAATGCATTTAAAAGTTCTCTTAACTCTATCAAAGTTAAATTACTCATGAAGCTCTGTCAGAGACAGTACCAACTTCATTACTGAGAACCTGAGGTGAGGCTGTACTGTATCAATAAATATTGAAAATCCATCTACCTCAAAGCTGACTCATTACATTCTAACAGTGCTTCTAATCCTGTGGCCTATATTTGCCTTGGGATCAGTTTTCAAGTGTATATGAAAGTCTGGATAATTAATTTACCAGTGATGATGGGCATGCTCACTTGAGGAATATGCAAGCGGCAACTTCACTTAGGAAAACAGAACATTGAAGCAGGAAGAGAAAGCAGAACTTTAGAGGGCTTGGCTAGTCTTATAAGCTACAGCTAGGATGGAGAAGAAATGTGATTTGGTTCACACTTTTTGAAATACAAGAACTGAAGCACAGCCATCCTTTCAAAATCACTCTTCTCCAAATTTGGCAATGCAGTCCTACAGCCAAGTAATTTGAAAATGCATATATTACTGCATATAACATACAAAAATGCATAATATTAGAGAAAATTGCTTTGCAAATGGTGTGTATTAGGCAAAAGTGCATACCAACCCATATATTAGGACAAAATTGCACTGGAATGCTTATGAAATTCCATGAGAACTTTTATTTAAAATTACCCTAATGTGGAGAACTGAACTTAAGACTGAAAAATGAGAAATTGAGGGAAGCAGAAATTGACGGATTTTATTCCAACACTTTTTTTGTTGTTTTTATGTTTTCCTGACGATCAAATTCAATGGTCCACACAGCAGAATGGTGTAACAGTCTCCTGGTGTTTTATTTTACTATGAAAAGCAGCAGTACAAGGCTGTGAATTTGTTTGGCGCAACAGCAAAAGAGAAGTAGGGAATCTACATTTTTCTTGTGAGCCACTACATACATCTTTCGTCGTCAATCTTTGTCCCTCCTCACTGCAATAGATGGATAGGGAAATGGCTGAGGTAATTTTGATTACAAATACAAGGACACTGGGGCACATGGGCTTCACTGCAAAGTTTTTGCACTCTCTTTCTCAATACTCCTCCTAAAAAAACTATGGATGTTGTAATAAAAATAAGTGTCACGGATTCTTATTTGTAAGTAAGGTAGAGCTCTTTATTCAGGCAAGTGATTGTATATGATGGGCAGCAGAGGAGTCATGAAACAGGAATTCTGCATCAGGGTAAAAAGTTCAGAACTGGACAGAAGCAATAAAGCTGTCCCTACAAGTTCCCCTGCCCCTCCCACTAGCTTTTAAAGTCGAGATGGAGCGCGCTGTGTTTACTTGTGAGCCTCTCTTGCCTTGCAGGACTAGTGAGGCAGCAAGTGTGCATTCTTTCAGAATGGATGGCTCTGCGCCCATCTGTGAAGATGGTGCCTTGTTCTAGGTAACAAGGCTCCAGCCTGCTGTTCAGTCTCCTATTCATTTGCAGCTATCTCCTGTTCAGCTTCCTCCCTCAGCTGATCCAAACCATTCCCAGTTTCTACTGAGGCCCTCCAGTCCACAGAAAGTTAGGAGAGGAGAGCCAACATTCCTTCCATAGCAACTGAAGCCAGTTTGGAAGAAGATCCCATACTTCCCAACCTAGGTTCCTACAATCCCTCATCCTGGAGGAGGAGACAGCAGTGGGGGAGGGACATTTTCTCTTTTGCCTCAAGTGGCAAAACATCTTGGACCAGCCCTGCCACATCACTAACCATAGAGATGTTTTGTTTTCCTTGTGATTTTCAGCAAGATGAATATTGGCAGAGAAGTGTTAGAAAGCCTGAGTGAGGGACAAACAAGAAAGATTCCCCCTTCTACTGTGTTATATGTATATTAAAGGTAAAGGGACCCCTGACCACTAGGTCCAGTGACCGACTCTGGGGTTGCGGTGCTCATTTCACTTTATTGGCCGAGGGAGCCGGCGTATAGCTTCTGGGTGATGTGGCCAGTATGACTAAGCCGCTTCTGGCGAACCAGAGCAGCACACAGAAACGCCGTTTACCTTCCCGCTGGAGCGGTACCTATTTATCTACTTGCACTTTGACGTGCTTTCGAACTGCTAGGTGGGCAGAAGCAGGGACCGAGCAACAGGAGCTCACCCTGTTGCGGGGATTTGAACCACCGACCTTCTGATCGGCAAGTCCTAGGCTTTGTGGTTTAACCCACAGCGCCACCCGCGTCCCTATATGTATGTTGGAGCCATGAAAAATACTCAAAATGTTGGTTTTTTTTAAACAATAAACATTTTAGCTATTTGTAAATTGCCATAGCAGCCACCTACCACAGTAATTATTTTGTGATTTCTATCTTATAATCATTTCAGGTTGATAAGTTTCTAGGTTGAACGCAAGAGAGAGAAAAACTAGTTTTTTTGCTTTCCAAATAACATTCATCACATGGTATATATCTGATTCTATTATATATGAAAGTATTATATATTAATGTGTTGTTGTTGTTGTTGTTTGTGTGTGCGTGTGTGTGTACTTTGGGCAAATTACATAAACCAAAATGACAGCCACCAAATGTCCAAATGTCATATTTATATAGCACACACACACACAATCAGTAAGGCTTTTCCTTACCAATATATTGTACCATCATAGCACGTTAGCTAATTTAAAGTTCAAAGACTTACACAGCTGAGCTGCAGGATTTATTATTATTTTTACTTAACATCTTCACACTGAAAACGCTTAACACGAGGAGGTGTTGTGGAATATGATTCACAGGCTGCATGGGGAGGCACGCTTGTGTAATTTAGGAGGTTTCTGATGTTCAAACAATTTCCACATTTATAAAAACGAAATGAAATTACCTTGGCATATATATTATTTACAACAACATTGCTCTCAAGTTTCTACAATATCTACAGTGGGACTGAACATTCTGGTATTCATGTAAACATGAACAAAAAGACTGTTCAGTCCCAGAATGGGGGGAGGAAATATTCTGATTAAAGTGTGTGTTGTTTTGCCTGTGGGCCCCCTAAGAGCCAATCTCTGATGGGAAGCTGATGCCTTGCATTCAGTGATGCATGAATTGAGACTCTTTGCTCTGCATGGAGGAGGGAGGAAATCTGTGCACTGCCATTTCTTTTGCACTGCATGTAAAAGGTTATTGTATTTGATCCCTCTGCATCTGCACAGAGCTGACATGGAATCTTTCCTCTCTCCTTTTTCTCCATCAGTGTTTTGTTTTTGCAGATTAGAATCAACCTTTTGTCTGCACAGTGGTAGAATCATTTTGTTAATTGGCATATTGATATCCAAAGAATTGCTTACTGTGCCAAGTTATTAAGTATAAGTAGATGAGAGGCAAATTAACTTGGAATCACCTGTTCCTTTGGGCAAATTACATAAACCAAAATGACAGCCACCAAATGTCACATTTATATAGCACACACAATTTATCTTCTAAAAAAAAGGAAAAAAGCAATTGACAAAAGATTTGAATTTGCTTGTGAGCAAGTCATAGATCCCACTTATAATAGTAAAGCTCTCTCTTCTAGACTCCTTAGCATAATTAGATCATATGGAAAAGTGTCACAAGGCAAAATGAAGTGTATTTATTTGAGCCATATCCTCCCGCAGCATGACATGTAGACTTAGAAACATCACTAAGTACTTTATGCCATCTGTGCATGTAGGATATACATTTATAAGCCATGTCATTGTGAAATATTCCTTTATGAATTACACATAGACTGCTTATTCATTTAACTGTCTAAACAGAAAAACCCACAAAAGACAGACAGCCATTAGTACTTAGCACCATTTAATCAATTTCTCAACTACCTTTGCTTTTTCAGAAAGAACTTGAACATCCTTGTGTCATTTACTGTTCAACACAAATTGACAGAATATTGCTAGAAACTGTTTTACAGATAATAAGCTGCAGATTTTCTTCTTAATGGGGAGAGGGGAGCTCAATAATAAATGAAATTTATCAGGAAATAAAAAAGACAGTATCTTTACATAAAGCCAACCCTACACACCCAGCCTCACATCATTTTAGTCCCAAATGATGTGATGGATCGCTTAGCTACTGTTTGTAGAAGGCTCTGGGGACCATGGTTTGTCTAAAATTGGGGGAGTCAGGGCTGGGAGCTGTGGATTTAATTAGAAGCCTCCATACCTTTCACCCCATAATTTGAGCACTAGTTACATAAGTAGCAAAAGAGGTTTAACTGGAGCTGGCAAAATTCTGCATATCCTATGAAGTGTCTCTGTCCTGAAGTATCATTTGGGAATTTTAATTTAATCTACACATAAGTTGACATTTTGGTGAAGACAGTAGATATCAGTTTACCTGATCAGGAACCCTTCTGAAATACCTTAAAATATCCATGTCCATGGGGAGAGTACATGAAGTGTTGTTTTTCTGTGATGATCCCTATCTTTCAGACATTCCCCCATTCCCATTCTGTTGTGCTTACACAGTTGGTACAAGGCTGTAGTTCAGATAAGTCTCTAAAGTTGTTTTCTCTTACCTGAATGAAAGTATTTCAGCTTAAGCACCTGCCATTTTGTGATAAAATTGCCTTTGAAGCATGCCATTCAGCCTCCAAAGAAGGAGCTGGGGAAATGACCTTTTGCCCGGGAGAATTTAAGGAATTTTAAAAGGCTTAAATTGGTAAAAGATGAAGCCGCTTTTAAAACATTCTACACATGAAAAGCTCACCTAATTGCTTTGCACAACCAGTGGACTGGATAAGGATCAGAGGTCCTTAAAACAAAACAGAAAATCCAAAACTATTGTAATCATAAATGCAAGCAGCTGTAGTCTTCTTGGATTGAATTTACCGGAGTTTATATAGGAGAAGTTTTATCAGGAACCTTCTTTGAAAGGAAAACATAGTAATGCCATTAGTCAATGTTTAATTCATATGCAACTCTTGACTTCCTGATTTATGAGTCCTGTAAATTAATTTCCTATTAGTGTATGTGACTGAAACCTCCCCCTTCTTCCACCAATATTGCTTATTCCTCTGGCAGTGCAAACAAAATGGATACAAAGCAGCCAGACTCAAAAAGGGATTTAATAGTTTGTATCCAATGATGTGGCTCAGCGGATGGCAATTCTTTCTCCAACTCAAATTCAGCTGGCTGGGGCTTCAGGGAGACAAGGGTGGGGTGAAAACCTTCCCTCCCTGTTTTGCTAATGGAAGCCTTACCATCGGCTAAGTGACACCACTGGAAGCATCCCAGTATCTTCACTGAATTATTACTTCCAGTATTTGATTGCTTACTGAGTAGATACTGATTATTGCTCCTTTCAAGTTCTCTTTTGAAGTTTGTGTCTTTATCTGTAGGTTTGTATTCTTCCATTTTGCTCCATCATTACCAAAACATTGTAAGGGCAGGCCCTGTTATTTATTTCATGGCAATGACAAACTTAAGGATGAATATAGTGTGATTTGAAAGTTTTAGCAAAAGCAGCAGAATGGAAGTGAAAATCACACTCTGAATGTTATCTGCAAATTCATCATTTTCTTTGCTTTTTCCTCGGGAATATTTGCCAAGTAGGAAAGTGCATCCATGTTTTCTCCAGTTCCATGGGGTGTATTTCAGGTTGTTCCATGGAGACATTGTCCATTGCAGTGGGATATATCCAACAGATGTACAGTCATACCTCGGGTTGAAGTCGCTTCAGGTTGAGCATTTTCAGGTTACGCTCTGTGGCGACCCAGATGTAACGGAACACGTTATGTCTGGGTTTCGCTGCTCGTGCATGTGCAAAATGATGTCATGCGCATGCGCAGAAGCAGCGAATCGTGACACGCAGATGCAGGTTGCATTCGCATCCAGAGGTACCACTGTACTGACCTTACGCTGCTTGTGCAACAGGATTTTATTGCCCCTCCTCTCCACATCAGCCTTATACTACTACTACTTAGATTCCCTCTCCCACTGCATGTATCTCAGGCCTTTCCCCAACTACCAGGAAATGTTTTGAAGGACACAGTGGGAAGAAGAAGGCAGGAAAATCCAATTATGTGTGAGGACTTCTGCTCATTCAGCGCAGTGCTTCTACCATGGTGAATGAATCAGAAGGAGACTTTGGGGAAGTGCATGCACTGTATATTGAAAAGGGTTACCTTAATATTTCCCTTGGAGCTCCACTGTAAGCAGGGGGTGTTAACTTGCATTGGTTGCAGTATGATGGCTTTATAGATGTGGAAGAACTGACTCAAGCCACCAGTAACCTCCATCAGACCAACTTAGGGCTGTCGCACACATTCTGTGAAAGTAAACAGTGATCCTCTACTCTGACATATACCTCTGTGATATACAGATTTATCACATTCACACTTTTACATTTTTGGTTACGTGTTAAAAATGGTATGTGTAAATATAAAAAAACCTAATGTGTGAAGAGGCCATAGAGAAACTTATTCATGGAGGGTATTAGATAGGAGTATTGCCTGCTGGTTCAAGGGTGGGACTGTATTGGCAGCCACGTGAGCTAAGCTCCCCTGAGATGTGATCATTTCAAACTCTGCACATATTACGTATTACTACCCTGATAGTATTTTAACCTTGGAACTAGCCCATAATAACTTTGTAGCAGAGAAAGCAGATTAGTTTAAATATCCCACCTCTTCTTCTGATAGTGTTATTTAATAATCTTCTGCATGACCAGATTCAAGGTCTCGTTTATGACATCTCCCAATAAGAAAATCTTTAATAGTTGGGAGGCTGATGATCGGACCTTAACAAATGAAAATATGTTGGAAAAGATAAGCTAAGAAAGAAACAAATTTCCCATTTGCTAAGGCAAACTGGCACATCAGTAAAATCTTGAGTGCACTGGCTCCCGGTGGAGTACAGGATCAGGTTTAAGGTGCTGGTTTTAACCTTTAAAGCCCTATACCGCCTAGGACCCTCATACCTATGGAACTGGTATGTCCCATGGACAACCTTACAGTCTTCAAATAAAAACATCTTGGAGATCCTGGGTCACAGGGTGGTTGGGCTAGCCTTGACCAGAGCCAGGGCTTTTTTGGCCATGGCCCTGATCTGGTGGAATGCTCTGTCGCAAGAGACTAGGGCCCTGTGGGACTTGACATATTTTCTCAAGGCCTGCAAGATGGAGCTGTTCTGCCAGGCCTTTGGCCAAGGCACAGTCTGACCCCCTCTCTCCTTCTGTAATCTTCATAGAACTCTAACCCAATGGTTGCCATTAATTTGATTCTGAATTGATTCTAGAATGCCTTTTAATTAATTGATAGTGCGATTTTATGTACACTGTGCTATTTTTACCTGTTGTTAGGCTCTCTGAGCCTGGCTTTGGCTGGTGAGGGATACAAATAAAAAATTATTATTATTATCATTAGTAGTAGTAGTAGCAGTGGTGGTCGTAGTAGTAAAGTCTTGGGCCCAGGGAACAATCCATCAGCAAGTTGTCCTGTATAAACCCCATTTAAATTAGTGATAGATACACAGAAATGCAGGTACATGACTTTCAGTGGTTTGTAGTTCTGACCCATTATTTAAATATCCCCATTATGCCACAGTCAAGCAGGAAATCTGAAAACACAAATGTTCTCTCTCTCTCTCTCTCTCTCTCTCTCTCTCTCTCTCTCTCTGTGTGTGTGTGTGTAGATGTGTATGCTATGTTGAACTTGACTGATTTCATAGGTCTGCAAGTTCAATTCAATAAATCAATCACTTGATTAATAAGTAAGAACAAATTTTCATTGGTGGTCTTGGGAGTCAAGGGCACACATTATTTTTTAAGGCCTAGTTGTATATGTGGTATAGTTTAGTATAACAAGGAATCAAAAAGGGCTTTAAAAATAGCTTTTACTTCTAAAGTTGTAAGGTAGGTAGGTTTTGTTCATTAAACATTATCTTGTTCTTCTTTCAGTATCTTAAAAAATAACACATATTGAGGTTTTAATTATTTGCAAATGTTTTTAAATATGATTAATTAACCAGCCAGATGATTAAAAAACATAAAATTCTTTAATCAGTAGATAGCTTAAGTATTTAGAACAATCTTCTTTGGTTGACTGAACCCATTGCTAAAGAGGGTTGTAGAAATAGATGAAATTATCTGTCATTGCTTAAATACATTGTGTCATGAGAATTCCATATGATTTTATAGTCACACATTGGTTTGAATCCCAAGTCCTTGAGATTACACATTTGAAGTGTTTCGCTTGGAAATGTGATGTCAGAGTAACTGTTAACTATTCTGTCTTTGGATAACACTTCTATATCTATTCTGTATCAGTGAACACTGCTTTTGTTTAGGCAATTTGGCCCCTGTTATTTACTGTTGGAATTTCTGAAATCCATATTCAATTTGATCTGGAAAGCATACAGTGTATTTTTCTGGAATCTTACTATGTCTGCAAGAAAGATATCAGATAGGAGTTTCTTAGCAATAGTAGTTTTATGCTACCGTTTGTCTCCCTTTTCTGAAAATGATTCATCCTAAGGAACTAGTTCGCAGAAAAGGGCCACCTATAAAACATAGGATGGAAAAATTGCCATAGATAAAAGAATGAAATCATAGAAACATAGAATTGTTGGAAGGGACCACAAGTATTAACTAGCCCAACCCCCTGTAATGCAGGAACATTTTGCCCAATGTGGGGCTTGAACCCACAACCCTGAGATTAAGAATCTTATGCTTTACTGACTGAGCTATTCCAGGTCCAACCCAAAATAATATGTGATGCCAAATTAGAGATCATTCTAATCAGGCTCAGTTTGAGAGTCACAAACTGTGTAAGCAGTTGGCTCCTTACCTCTCTCGCCCTGACCTAGCCACTGTGATCCACGCGACGGTCACCTCCAGACTGGATTATTGTAACTCGCTCTACGTGGGGCTGCCCTTGAGACTGACCCAGAAACTCCAGCGGGTGCAGAATGCTGCAGCGAGACTCCTTACGAGGTCTTCGCTGCGAGATCACATTCACCCGGTGCTATACCAGCTGCACTGGCTCCCGGTGGAGTACAGGATCAGGTTTAAGGTGCTGGTTTTAACCTTTAAAGCCCTATATGGCCTAGGACCCTCGTACCTACGGGACCGCCTCTCCTGGTATGCCCCACAGAGAAACCTACGGTCTTCAAATAAAAACATCTTGAAGGTCCCAGGCCACAGAGAAGTTAGGCTGGCCTCAACTAGAGCCAGGGCTTTTTCGGCTGTGGCTCCGATCTGGTGGAACACTCTGTCACAAGAGACCAGGGCCCTGCGGGACTTGACATCCTTCCGCAGGGCCTGCAAGACAGAGCTGTTCCACCAGGCCTTTGGCCAGGGCACAGCCTGACTCCCTCCCTTGGCAATCTTCGCAGAGCTCTGGCCCAATGGTTGCTAGTGGCTTGAATTAATTAATTTTTATAATGAATGATTTTAGAATGTTGTTTATGTTGTACTTTTGTACTGTTTTATTGTTGTTAGCCGCCCTGAGCCCGGCTTCGGCTGGGGAGGGCGGGATATAAATAAAATTTATTATTATTATTATTATTATTATTATTATTATTATTATTATTATTATTATTATCAAGCAATGTGTTGAAAAGGAAAATATGCACCTAAAATGATATGAATACAATCTAACCTTCATAACAATCAAAGCCAGATGATACTGCAGGTGGAGAACTTCTAAAGTAAGCTGATATATCATTCTGGTTTAGACATTCCATTCACATATATCATAAGAAAAAATACACCATTTTCAAAACGAAGTATTCTCTTTAACTTTTTCCTACTTGCTGTGGTGACATGGAATGGAATGCAGTGTTTAATTTTATCAAACATTGATTATTACTGTTTGATAAGGAAGTTAATTTTTTACTAGAAAATGGTCACAGAGTTACATGCAGCATGAGTCTATTCATATTTACTTAGACGTACATTCACCCAGGTCATGGGTAAATAACACCATTCATTTCTGATCAGAGTAGATAAAAATTAATGATTTTTTAAAAATAAAAATAAAAACCCGGATTTTTTAAAATTTAAATCAGATTTTTTAAAATTTAAATCAGATTTTTAAAATACTGTAAAATGCTTTTGGAGGAAAAATCTTTCTAAAGATAGTTTTCTGTTTGTGTTACATTCAGGATTTAAGCTTTTTATGTGTGCTAAAACTCAGTCTAAGTTTGTTTTTTTAAACAACAACAACACGCCAGTTAACAAACATGGATACATATGCTATTTTATTGCTTTAGTTAAATAAATTGTTTAAATCATTATTAAGGAAATGATTATTTTTCTCCTTCCAATAAAGTACAGCAAAAAGTTGTCCAAATATAAACAGTTAACTTATTAAACCTCACAATAATTTCATAATTATCTGTCTACGTATTTCTAATAATATAACCAAATCAGTAATTTTTGATATAACTGTAAAAACTACTCTGAAAATTTATTATTCAAAAAATGAAACCTTCCTCTGGTTGTAAATATTAAGATTATACCATCAAGAATGAGTCTTTCTGTAAAAAAAACGATTTAAATCAAGTCTTACTGACTAGTGATTTAAATCGTGATTTAAATCGATTTGATTTAAATCAAATCCACCCTGTTTCTGATAGACTGAAGCGTAGAGACTGGACTGAAACAACTTGGAAGGCTTCCTGTGCAAGCCCTGTTAAAATGAATGGGATCCAAATAATAATAATAATAATAATAATAATAATAATAATAATAATAATAATAATTATTTATACCCCACCCTCCCCAGCCAAGGCCGGGCTCAGAGCAGCTTACAAGCAATAATAAAAACAAGTTAAGTGATTACAACGTAAAAACAAAATTAAAAAATACAACATTAAAATATTGAAACATTAAAATATTAAAATATAGCCTCATCGCAGAAGGAGAAGGAAAAGAAAAAAGAAAGAGAGGGAGGGAATCAAATTGGTTCCAAGCCAAAGGCCAGGCGGAACAACTCTGTCTTACAGGCCCTGCAGAAAGAAATCAGATCCTGCAGGGCCCAGGTCTCGTGAGGCAGAGCGTTCCACCAGACCGGAGCCAGAGTTGAAAAGGCCCTGGTTCTGGTTGAAGCCAATCTAACTTCCTTAGGGCCTGGGACCACAAGGGTGTTGCTATTTATGGACCTTGAGGCTCTCCGTGGGGCATACTCGGGGGAGGCGGTCCTGTAGGTACGAGGGTCCTAGGCCATGAAGGGCTTTAAAGGTCAAAAGCAGCACCTTAAATCTGATCCTGTACTCCACCGGGAGCCAGTGCAGCTTGAAAAGCACTGGGTGAATATGCTCCCATGGCAGAGACCCCGTGAGGAGTCTCGCTGCAGCATTCTGCACCCGCTGGAGTTTCTGGGACAGCTTCAAGGGCAGCCCCGCGTAGAGCGAATTACAGTAGTCAAGCCTGGAGATGACCGCCGCATGGATCACTATGGCCAGGTCGGGGCGGGAAAGGTAAGGGACCAACTGCTTGATGCGGCGAAGGTGGAAAAATGTCGCCTTGGCTGTTTGACAGTGGAATGGTTTTTCCTGGGGAGGTTGTGGACTTTCCTTCCTTTGAGATTTTTAAGCAGAGGCTGGATGGCCATCTGTCATGGATAATTTAGCTGAGATTCCTGAATTGCAGGGGGTTTGACTAGATGACCTTTGGGGTTCCTTCCAACTCTACAATTCTGTGATTATATGAAAAAGTAACTTGGAACTACAAGAACTCTTGGATTCTTATTTAATGGCTGTCTCTGTTGAATATTGTTGCAACAGCTATAATTAAGTTTTTTAAATGTTCATAACTTTGCAGTTAGCCAACTATGGATTTAAGTCAGTTGAAATATATAGTGGTACTTTTGTGTGTGTTTTTTTAAAATGCATTTTTAAAATGCCACAGTACTACACAGATTCGACTACAGCTTGAACCCTGATAAACCTGTTGAACGTGCTAGATTTCATTTGTAGAAATCAAGTATTAACAGACATGCCTGCAGGGTTCAAAGCCAACTTGGATTAACAAGCTGAAAAAATAATATGGAGAAGAATGTTGGTATGTAGCACAGACATCTCATTTGTTCATGGGTTAGTGTCTGGAATAAGTGCACATTGATGTAGATACCAAGAAATGGGATCTTATTATGCCTTCTGTGGAAATTGTTCAGTTTGGTTGTGTGTTTTTTGATGTTTCAATTAAAGTTTATGACTAATTATGTTGTAATAATGTATTTTTTCTTCTTCATGTTTTAAACCTCCTTGAGCATGGTTTGAACTATGGAAAAGTGGCGTACAAATAGAATGATATGTATAAGTATATATGAAAGTTCTCAGGGTAGCCAAAGAGGCAACTGGCCACCTGGTGAAACCTGCTGTGGTGGAGGTTCAGGGAGAGACTCAGCTCCTGTCATAAAAGGTGCTCTGCTGTCTGCACCAGCGTGATCCCCTGTAGGATTGCTTGCTTCCAAGCACAGCCTTCTTGCTTGGGACAAGAACCACCATACTCTTTAAGCAGATTAGAAGGTTCATGTCAAGTTTTGGCACAGTGTGTTTGCTTACGCCAAGTCATGTGTCCTAGAACCCTGCTTATGAATCATTGAACCTTGTATCCTGTACTTGGAGCTGATGTTGAGATCTGTATACTGATTTTATGATTTCCCAAGCCAAGAGTCTGAGTCTTTTGTCTGAGACTGGGAGCCAGAGCATCAAGAGCCAGCCCAGTACTCCTGCCACTTAATTGCACTGGTTTTGTCTGGACAAAGCTAGATTAACAAGATGAATAACATGAATAACATGAATGAATAACATTCTTATATACAGTGATACTTCGGGTTACAGATGCTTCTGGTTACAGACTCCGCGAACCCAGAAATAGTACCTCAGGTTAAGAACTTTGCTTCAGGATGAGAACAGAAATTGTGCTCCGGCGGCACGGCAGCAGTGGGAGGCCCCATTAGCTAAAGTGGTGCTTCAGGTTAAGAACAGTTTCAGGTTAAGAACAGACCTCCAGGACGAATTAAGTTCTTAACCCGAGGCACCACTGTATATTTTAAAATTCTTAATAACATTATTATGCCTACCCCCACACCTGTTTCATTTCTTTGGTTGAAGTCACTTTCAAACTTATGTTTGAAACAGATTCCTAACTATGGCAGTAAAGATTTATGCAGAGGTATGTTAGGTTGATGAATTATAATTCTGCTACCTCTTTGTAATCAAAACAAATTTTAGCTATCAAACTGAGTTCCTCTTCTTGTTTAATTTTGTGTAAGCAAAGGCAGTAAGTTGAACTGAAAAGAAATTAATGTTGATGGGAGATACAATTTAGTAGGTAATTACTCCCTTCTGTAAGATATAGATTCATAAACAGATATTTTTGATTTGTATTTTAAAAGTTGGTTTTGTGCAGAAACTGAAATCTGTGAAGCATGCATCATTTGAGAATGTGTTCATTAATGAAGCCCCCCCCCCCAATATTTTATACGCTGCTCATTTGTTATTTTGTGAATTAGTTATTATTTACTTAAAGTAATTTATAGCCTGGACTTCAGCAGTACTGATAACAGGATGGGGCACAGCGTAAAATAAATTATAAGCAAGGCCCAAACCTTTTAGCGCTGTGGATCCTTTTTGGGGCAGTGGTGGTTGTCGACAGCCTTCAGACTATCTGTTATACTAATACAGTATATCTCTCACATTGCATTCCTATTTATTGTATTTAATATTACTCTTGGTACAAGAAGGAGCGCCGTACATCTCTGCACCATGCTGATTTTGTCATAATTTTCTAAGATTAGTGGAACCTACTATTCATAAAATGCATATTTTTCTGCATTCTCCTGCATTTTGTCCACATTTCAAAACATGCACAGAACAGATATCTTTCAATGCATTAGGGTTCTTAGTCTTTAATATTTTGAAAATAGTATTTCAATCTGTTTTTATCCCAGAACACCTTTATAGTCAAGGTCAACTTTTGTTCCTGCTCATCCAACCACCCATTTATGCCAGGAATTAGTTCTAAAATATCTTTAGGAACCAGAAAATCGTATTGGATATGGAATAATATTAAAGCAGTGGGGGACATTTTTCAGAATCTAGCTATTCATTCTTAAAGGTAAGGTCAATAATCAGGTTTTTTTGTTTTTGTTTCTGTTAACCATTTTCCCACCCACATCTCTTTTTCTTTTTAATGCTTTTTAATGCCAACTATGAGTCTTAAGAGGCAGCTTCAAATACAGAACTGAGTTACCTCCAGAATATATTCATTAGGTTGTCCTGCTAGCTCATAATCATTAGGAAAAATCATTAGGAAAAAAATAGATGGGCCTCTTAAAGGAAAGATGGTATTATTGAAATGTATGAGGAAACAAAATGATTTGTATTTTAATTCTCACGATAAGCTTAAATGTTGCATTTCAGTGTTACAGTATTTTATCATTTGCTTTTAAATCCAGCCTTTAAAAATGTTTATCAGGTTTCCCAATCAAGAGTTGCAATTTGCCAGCTGAAAAGTCATTTCAAGTGGGACTTTGCAAGGGTTATGAAAACTGAATTCCTGAAAAGAGAATATTTGAGAGAATAAATAATTTGTGGTGGTTTTTTAATGAATCATTTTCTTATGTAAAATAGTATTATATTGATTCTGAAAATGCCACAGTTATCCTAGAAATAACTAATGAAAGTATTGAGGTGTTCCTTTTCTTACAGTGTTCTGTATCATAATTCCTATTGGGTGCTGAAATGTGTGCATCATCAACTAAGTATCTGGTACAGGGCCCTTTAAGAGAAACAGCTATGACCTAGGAAGCCAGCTCCTGGAGACCCAATTCAGAGCTATGGTCTGGCTGCAGAAGTTTCTTACAAGTCTGTAACTGTTCAAGAAGAAAAAAAAGTTAATGGAATGCTAGGGGCTGTATCCCTGCTCACTCCACACACCAGCCCTGCTATTTCTCCCACTTTAATCTTCTAGAGATTCCCCTTCCTTTTCACACCATGCAACTACTAAGCTCACTCTTCACCTTCCCAGAGCTCATTTCTGAAGCTGCTGCTTCTATTCTGCAGTCCCATTTTGAAGCTCTTTTCACCTTCACCCCTATGTTCTCCCCTTCCCTTTCTGCAATCCCTTTGCACACAAACCAACCCCATGGTAACCTTCTGCATCTTCCTCCTCCCATACACTGCAATTACTAAGCACCCTTTTCACCTTTCGTCCAATTATTAAGCCACCATCGCTGCCGGTTCTGCAGAGCCTTTCATGTCCCTGCTTTCATCTTCAGCCCCATTGCCATACCTCCTACTCTGTTTATCTGGCAAGGAACTAAGAAATTAAAATTATAATGTCCCAAGTCATCACTGGATATGTTTAAGGACAGTTTCTCCCTCCCCGCTTCCTCCTACATAGATACAACCTGTCCTTTCCTTCCACACTCTTCTTTTTCTTATGAAGTAGAAACTGTCCCCCTACACCCCTGTTCTTTCCTCTCCATCTGTACTCCTTCAGCAGACCTGGGCTAGACTACAAAGAGCTGACATACATGGGGAGGCAAGCAGCCCAAGCATCTCCAGCCTCATCACGGCAGACATTCAAAAGCATCTAGCACAAGTGAAAGGCAGGAATCCATGATTCCTTATGTCTCCTCCATCTGCAGCCACCCATGACATATTCCAAACCATTCCCGAGAATCCCCTGAGTCTCAGAATTGGCTTTTCAAGGGGCATTGGGGACCAAGGCAAGGAGGAGGAGTGTGGTGAACTCCCATCCTGCAAAAAGCAAACAACCCCCAAAACACCACTCACAGTTCTGAGGATTTAAGCTATTGAAAACCAATTAAGTTCTGACAAGATGAAGAGCAATTTGGTTACACTGTGGAAGCAATCAACACTCTGGGGAGTGTTTTTACATTGTAAAAGAAGCAATGAATGCCCACGGGAGAAATTTTACAAGGATAGAATTGTGCAATAAATTCTTGGACTGCAACAGTATCTAGCACTAGGTTATGCCTTGATGGGCAGCAATGGTCTTAATAGGCAAAGACTTACTGAACACATTAGGATTGTGCATTGATTAATCTATTTTTAAACGGCTTACACTCTGTGAAGCATTCAACTAGTCACGAGCACAAGCCAAACCATAGTTTGGCTATGGTTATGTGCTTATGCCCTGCTAATTTAAATATCCTTTTGATATCTCAGCAATTAAGTCACTGAAAAAGAGTAGAAATTGAAAAGTATATGGTATGCTTTTGGACTTTTCTAAACATTTTAGTAACACATTGATTTTTAGCCATTTGTGAATGTAATTTTTAGTTGTACTTGAACTACATGTTGTGAATTTGCTGTTTGTGTAGATTTATGCAGCAACCCCTATAGTAACAAGTTTTTAAATGTTCTTTTAACATGTATTCAGAGTTGCAACCCTTTTGCAGATTGCATGTACTCTATTCTTTTAAAATTACTCATTTTCTATATTAAAAATCTCTATTTGGTTGTAATGTACAAAACTTAACTGATGAGGCATATTGAGAATGCAGCGGGGTGTGTGTGTGTGTGTTAAGCCCTTCCAATCTTTCAAAGTTTGAGCGCAGAGTTCTCTTAATTCTTCTTTGTCATATCGGTTTTTCCATCTCCATCTTTTACCCATGTTTTTAGCTTATTATTTGAAATTATATTCTGTGAGATATTTTGGAGAATGAACTGATTTATCGAGAACAGAGAATGTAATTTTCCCTGGGTTTGTTTTATAGGTTGTTGAGGGCTCATAGTATTTGTAGAGCCATTTATAGTATTGCATTTTACTGTCAATAAATAATACCCTATTGTGTAATCCTGCACATGACTATTCAGATCAAGTTCCACTGAGTTCAATGAAGCTTACTCCTATGTAAGTGGATACAGAATGGTATCCACTTACTATTATTTAGAGCTTGGTATTAGCCCTGTAACAACTATTTACATCTTGTTTCTTGCTGTCTTTTAATTTAAACAGCTAGAGGGCAATGTAGTTGATTGCACAAATTGCTAAATTTATTAATCCTGAGGATTGGGAGCAAAGCTCCAATTTGGGGTGCCTTTGCCTGAGCGCTATCTTGAGTTCTCCACTTTCTTGGCTGGTGGAACAACTGACAATTTTAAGTTGCTAAGGCAGGCTGATATTATTTGATGCTGGCAATAGAGATTACAGGCTTGCCTTCCAGATCAAAGGGACAGTATAGCTCCTGCAGCTGTTGGGAAAGAGACTGAATGGTAAGTGAGAGTAAAATAGTATGCAGTGATCTTCAGAACCCAGCTGACTGCTGGTCAGGCCAGGTGCAGGCAGACAGAAATTCCTCAATGATGAAAAGGGAGAGGCAAAAGCACATACTCCGTGGGATGGGGGGAGCAGGGATAAACAAAACATCCTTTCTTTTGAGCCCTGGAATATTATCACTGGAAGAATCCAAAGAATTAATCCAACTCCCTTGTTGACTAATTTGTGTGTTCTTCCTACTGATATTTTGTTTAATAGGCCTATTGTTTGTTTTGCTTTCCACTGACATAGTATCTATTGTTTCAGAACTATAATCACAGCAACACATAGCTGAGAATGTGGGACTAGCTGTGTTTCTTCCTCTGGTGAAACACTAAACACAATGTACCTTTTTGTATAACATAGCCCTTTTGTGAAGAAAGTACTGGCTTGCTTTAGTCAAAACTACGCTTTTAGACTTTGTAAAACATTTCTGTCATCTTTAAAATGGCTGATTGATGGCAATTTTGCTGGAGATCGGGGTACTGTGTATATAAAACTTTTAAATTTAAGACTTGACTACACTTTAGATACAAACAGTACACATTACAGCTTTTTTACCTCACTACCCTTCCTTCCTCTGCTGACATCCCTGAAAACAGCATCCATCTAAAACAAAATATTCTAGCATGGGACCTCTTAGAGGCTAACAGCCTTTGGTAAAGACAGAACTACAAGGAATAGACAAGTGTGTGTAACGTAAGCTCAACAAGGTGACAGTTTGGAGCAGAGAAGTGATGTTCTTCACTTTTTCTGCACCTGCAATTTCTACATTCCAAGTAGCTTTCCAAGCTACGTCTGTACCTTTGAAGGGTTCAAAACTGGTCAACTGTGAGGGTTAATTTGGAACCCAGCGAGTGGGGTAGATCTGAAACAGAGGACTGGCAAACTAGCAAAGGACTAAATATCCAAACAACAAGAGGAATCGAATGGCTTAAAAAATGTTGAGGTAAAACACTCATGGATGTGTGAAGAGGGGACTCCCCCCCGCATGCTCTGAATTTCCCCCCTCCAAAGCTGCTTTTCCCCCAGGGAAAGACAGGCATTTGGCAAATTGTTACATGCAGCATGTAGGTCCTCCTTATTTAAGATTGTCAGCTGATCTAGATTTTCCTGCTACAAATGATTTGACCTTGTTGAGTTTCTTTAAATAGCCGTTCTTAGATATACAGTCACATTCCCTGGATGATAGCAATTTGAAAAAATGATCATGTGAATTGCTGTATCTGTACTCAAACATGTGTTACATGTGCTCATTGTGAGTTTAGGATTGCAGCCTCAGTCACAAACTTCATTTTTTAAATAAAATAGCAGAAATAATGTTAATCTCTTTCACAAGACAGCTCTCTTGATTTGTATATCAGTTGTTTGCTGATAAAATAACATCTAATAGGAAACCTTCCCTGTAACTGGATCTTCAAATCTCTCTGAGACACTTTCTGAAAAACAGTCCTATTTCAACTTCTGGAGTAAAGCCAAGTTAAACTACTATATAAAATAACAAAGATTTGTGGCACTAAAAGATTTATTGTTGTGATACTACACTTCATAACAAGATTGTCAAGCATACAGCATTGTGGTCAGAACTTGTTACTGAACAACATGGAGTTGTTTCCAAAAAATGAAGCCCCACATCTTTCTCCATATCTCCCCATAATATATTGGGATGCTCAACACATGACATGACACCATGCATCCCACCCTCCCAAAATAACTCTTTTCAGTAAAGCATGAGATCAGTGGAAGAACCTCACATTGTTAGTACATTGGATTATACAGTCAATATACCTGGAAGCTACAGAGGAGAGGAGAAGGAGGTAAGGGGTTTGTTTTTTGTTCGTTTGTTGTAACATCTCATTAGTAACACCTTATTCCATACACACTGCAGTAGGAGTGATAGTCAAAAGAGGTCTTTATCAAGTTGGAGGTACTTGGGCCAAAGACTCACTACGCCAACCTGGTCTTAGCCAGTGCTCTATATGGGTGGGCAAACATGCACTGGGGGCACATGCCAAGGGCAGGGCACAGACGGTGAACAGAGCCTGCCACACCAGCTGCAAAGGCCTGGCCTGGCTGCATCTTGGACTGCCTCTCTGCAGCTCTGGCATCAGTGAGGGAGCTTGCTGTGGGGGCGTCTGCTTGCTCCCACATTTGCCCCCTCATAAACCTGTGCCAGAGCCCTCTGCCCCCCTGCTACACCCCTGAGTACATGGGACAAACTACAAAATGCATAAAAGGTGTTTTATTTTTTCTTGTAGCCAACTGAACTTGGTGATCGCTTTGACAGTGTTTTATTATTATAGGACACTGTTTGGTAAGGATGGCATCTTGCCCAAGATTTATTGTATTTACCCATTGGATCTGTCACTTTCCTTTATTAGCATTATCACAATGGTCTTGTATTTCACCAAGTTTGTAGAAACTATTTATAGCTCACAGGGATGAAAATTTGACCTTTCCCAATCATTATTTCCCTCAGCATATTTGCAGGATGCTGTGGGTGGGGATTTGGGTGGGGAAGAGGAGGTTAAACAAAAACAAAAACAAGATGAGGAGATATGGGTGGGGGGTTAAATCCTGCATGGGAATAAAAGATGGGAACAAAGAAGAGAACAGACACATGGATATTAAAGATAAACTGAGCCTCAGTAAGGTTAGCACTCAGTGATTGTACCATACATTTTAGGATTCATCCTATTCTTTTGATGGTATTTTTTTTAACTGATTTTAATATTGTATTTTTAAATTATAATTCACTCAGAAACTTCATGGTGAAAGGTGGGTAAGGAATCTAAGAAATAATAACAATGGATGTTTTGCATTTCCCCCCTAACATTAAGTAAGAAAGACATACTATATTGAGTTTCAAAACAAAAGGGCTGTCACTTTCAAAAAGTGCACAGTGTCCATGAGTTTCAGTTTTGAGCAAACCTGAGAACAGCATGTATTGTAGACAGAGATCACATTGTGCGAATTTAACAACAAGATTATTCTTGCCAACAAAGTTGCCATAAGCTATGTAGCTTTCTCACATTAAATTGTGAAGTAACGTGTGGATATTTCCATTTCAGAGTACGAGTATGTAATAGTTTTCATATGTATTGGACCAGTAGTAAAACAGTAAATTAGTAAATAGTCATTAAACGGAACATTCTCTTTTCATTCCTTAAACACAATGTTCAAAATATTCACAACCTTCTACAGTTCTTGTTTTCTCTCCAGATTATATAGTTCTCTTTGTTTGATTTCTTCTTTTGTATTCCAAAGATGCAACAGCAACCTTCATTGTATCATTTGCCTTTTTTATCTGAAGTCATAAACAAAAGGCCTGACCAGAAATAACATGTTCATTATCCTATCTAAAAGGTGACATTATGCTATTTGGCTCTGGTAACTGTTATTGGTCCAGATGGCTGTGATGTTTGCCCTCTATCTAGTCAGTTCCCTAACATTTTATCGCACTGTAGCATGACCAAGAAACCGAACCCAGAATGAGCTAGCAAGACAGGAGTAGGTTTTGCTCTTGATGGTTGGGGTCACCAGGGGCAGGGGCAGGCGGCAGGCTTAGCCCTTGCCCAAATGGTGTCCCTAAGTATATAATTTTCCTTTTATACCATCTCACAGAAATAAATGGCTGCCATTCATTTCTGTGGAGGGAAAGAGGTTAAGTAGTCTTCTCCCCATGCCTGCCCCATTATTCCTCTTGCTCAGCCTTATAGTCTATGAAGCTGGTTTGGCTTGGTTTGGGTTTTTTAAAAAACCAGATGCAAAGTAACATGGAATTGTAACATCTACTTTAACTTAAGGGCTCAGTCTTCAGCTGCCAGTGTCTTCAGCTCTCTTTTAACTTCATGTTCACCAGTTTCTGGAAATATGCATAGATGACTTTCATAGAGGTCTTCTCTCTATTACTTTTATAAATCTCAAGTAAACATCTGTATAACTCACAAAATAAAATAATGTAAGTGAAGCATTCTTTCTTTCTATTCCCTCATTCTGCTGCAGTTTCTGCTACACAGCCCAGATTTATTTACTATTGTTCTGGGAAAAGACACACTGAATGAATAGCCATTTGGCTCTCTCTCTCTTGGCTTATCAGGGCCTCAAATATAAACATTTGCACTGGCGCTTCTGCCTGCAGCACTGCTATAATGCCATATTTTGTGAGGCTGTGCTGGCACTTCCCAACCTAAACATGTATGTGCTACTTTGGCAGACAATCAGATTTAGCAGCAAATGTCCCAGAGATATTCATTTTGCTTTTAAAAACTCTATTTGCATTGTTTACATGATAACAGTTCCTAGAAGTATGCATGGCATGGAGACAGTGGATAGAGAAAAGTGCCCTCCCTAGAACCTGTAGACATTGAACGAAGCTGAATGTTGGAAGATTCAGGACAAATAAAGTACTTCATCATGCAGCCCATAATTAAACTATGGAACTCACTCCCACAGGAGGCAGTGATGTCACCTACAAAGATGGCTTTAAAAGAAGATTAGACAAAATCATGGAAGAGGGGGCTATCAGCTACTAGCCATATTGTGGGCTACTAGCGATGTTGGCCAAGACAATGTACAATAAAAACAGCAAAAAGAAGAAGTTAGAAACACAAAGGAAGTCAAATATAAAATTTACAACAGCATAATGACATATTTACGGCAGCATAATTAACAGATGAATGAAATTATCATAAGCATAGAATGTATCTGCTGCTGCTGCTGCCAATCCTGCCAATGCTGGTTCATGGTGGCTGGTGGCTGTGGCAGCTCAGCCTCAATTACCTGTACTAAGAGACAGCCAAGATGGTCTCTGGCTTCTTCTGCAGTTTCTGCTTTTGTAGCTGGAGTTAGTTAGGACCCCACCTTCCCAGGCCAAGTGGGAAAAGGCCTGCAAGGCAGGGAGCAGGTATTGCAGGACTCACAGCCAAGATGGTCTCTGGCTTCTTCAGTTAAGATGGTGCAGAGAGAAGGACCCGGGTATCACCAGCGTACCAATGATACCTTGCTCTAAAACTCCTAATGACCACATTGGAAAGTAACATTTTAATCCTTATTTATCGCATCTCATTGCATAGATGTTGGTTATCACTATGCTGCATTTTAAAAGCAATGCATTTTTCCTCTGAAACTTCATGAAAACCATATCAATATTTTCCCCATAGGTAGGCATTAATCCATTTTTAAAAGTTTTGTAGATTAAGTCATGAAATAATTCCTAGCAAGAGATGTCAGCATATGATGATTATAAATAGAGCTAGAATCTTTTATTTTTTAGGGTCTAGCCCATTTGGCCTAGATCTTTACCCAGAAACAAAATCTTGATCATCCTTAGCAAATGAGTAATCCCGAGGATTTCAACTGAATTGTTTCCAAAAGCACACGGGACTAGAAATTACTGGTGCTGGGCTCTGGGTAGAATTTATATGTGTATATTCATGCAAATCAGACATTTGATATAAGCAAAAAGGATTTAGCATTCATTATTATGTAATTACACTTTGGGTAGTTAAGGGATAGTTTGACCATGCAAGGGGAAAAAACCCACAGGGTTTTGATGAGACTTTTTGTTGAGATCATTAGTTCACATAAGAATAAAAATTGCACATACTATTTTGTCTACTACTGTTTGTTTTAATTTGCTTTAAAACTAATAAAATATATTTTGAAAAAAGAATAAATTTTGCATTGGACCTAGAAATCTCATTGAAAGCTTTATCAGCATAGTGACAACCTCTTTGGAATGTTGCTTATAAAAATATAAGCAACTTATTTCCATGGAGGAAGACCACCAGGAATGAACTGCTCTGTTCATGAAGTATGTGAAGATAATGTTTTTGCTAATGAAGAGTTAACTCCGACTTTGAATAGTGTGATTTTCTACTGGCTCACTTTGTGACAGAGTATGTGCCTTGTGTTGCCCAAATGTAACTACACTATGTGATTGAACAAAAATAATATCAATCAATCAATCAATCAATCATTTTATTCGACTGTCAGTCAGTAAAAAATACATTTGTCAATACACAGTTAAAAACTCCAGGAAGATTTTAGAACTTAGCCAACACTAAAATGGGCTAAACAGATAGCCCCATGGAACAAAAAAAATAAAACAATACTTATATGTAAGAAAGCTAGGAAACAGACATTCAAGATTTGCTGACAAATTGCATCAAATAGTTGCATCAATCAGAAATGCAATCCATTTCCCCCACTGGATATTTTAATGATGCACTAGAGTACATATCTCTTGACTGTTTATGATTCACTTTCAGATGTCAGCTTCATGTGCTGCGTGTCATGTTGCTTTGTTGCATGATTGCAATGTAATTTTCAAGTGTTGTGCCATTTGCTCTGGCTGGTTATCATATATTAATGTCTTTGTTTCCATCTAGCTCTGTACATGATCGTTGCCTTGGATGCTTGATAAAACCACTGATCTCTTAGTGTTTGTTATTGGCAAAGCCTTCCACTCTTTACCGCCTATGCTTACTTTAAATTTGACATAAATGTTTCTTGGGAGACAACAGCTGTGTAACATATTTCCCCATATGTTCCTGTGTTTTGATAGCATGGTCCAGGAAAATAATCACAGAATATAGACGAGCTCACCTCTTAGCACATTGCCACTGAAGCTTCAACTGTGTTTCCCATCTCTGGATTTCTCTTTTGTAGGAATCTAGAACCCTGAATGGGTCCTGTTTACGTTCTGCACTTGTCTTTAAAGCTGTGGCTTCCAGATGACATGATAATCACATTGTCCTGGAGTATGCAAGTTGCAGACTTTTTAGGGAGAAGGTACCTATTATGCTTTTGCATCAGTGGAAGTCTTTTAAATCAATAACAGATGTTTACCTGCAGATGCAAATGTAACACAGGAAAAATAACCCTGTTTTCAGAAGATGGCATATATAGTTATGGCTTAACCTTTGACAGCAAGTTGAAAGGTCATTCATCTTCTACCACAAGCCTGCACTACTTGTGAACCACTAAGCTGCATGAAGCCCACCAGCAGTGTACTGTGGCAATCAAAGAACAGAAGGTACAAAAACAAGAGATATCACTTCCTCACTTGAGTCCTTGATTTGCTTTCTAATTATGAAACAAATCAGGGATTGTCAGAAGGTTCTACTGTCAGTAAACAATAAAATCTTCAAAAAGGTGCCAGTCTTCTGCCTCTTTCAAAGCCACTTTAATCATGAGCATGTTGAATATGTCAGGAGATGCTAAGATCTATTATGTCGGAATGATGAAGATTGATGTGATCTGATGCAATTGCCTTAGTAAGAAGGCACTCTGAAGCACTCACACAGTCACTGTTCCTTCATATGCTAATCAAATGAGAAGAGCAAATAAAAATACTTTCTATAACTAGAAGTATACTAGTGCCTTCCTTCCTAAGTAGACTTAAGAAGTGAAGTCAAGCATTTTCTTTTCCAGTGTATTAGGGACTTATTCTTTAGGAATGTCTGTCTAGTGTAGGGGGTCGAATTGCTATATATTGATAAGCTATGCTCAGTTTGGTGGGTTACAAGTTGTGTAGGCTTGTTCTAAAAGCATTATGGGAACCATGCCTAGCAGATTATTTCTAATTCATTAATGTGTTGTTGATCTTGATGGTAGAATCGCTGAGTGACATTGTTGGGGCTAGTTTATGTTGTCCATGCCAATACATGCGCTTCAGATTATTGTGCAAGCCCCATCCTCATTTGTCTCCTGATATGCCGTCTGGTGTTACATTCATTTCATTCACAAATTGCTTCCTGTAAAACATGGCAAAGCAATTAAAGAATAAAGATATCGACAACAAAAACAGATATGAAGAACAATATCAAGTCCAATACAGGTACAGGCTGAAATGAAAATCTCCATTTAAAAGAACTGATTGAAAAGGAAAGTCTTCAATAGGCAATGAAATGATAATAGAGACAGACAGCAGTAGTCTGATACATAACAGGAGCAAGTTCCAAAGTCTTTACCATCATGCTAAAGGCCTGATTCCTACATCATATGGAATGGGCCTCCTAATGAGATTATAATTGCAAGAGGCCCTTGCCTACGGAGTGCAGTGATTGGTTTGATATTTGAAGGGAACCGACGACCCTCTGCAGAATTGTTGTATGTGCATATAGAACCTGTTGCCCCAATTTTTTTTTATTTAGTTAGAGAGATTTCTATCCTGCCTTTCTTGTGCCTATGATCTACTCAGAGTCGCTCGCAATCATTTAAAAAGCACGGCGCTGTAAAATACTATCTATCACACAGGATTCATAGTCCTGTTGAAAGGCTGCACTTAGGAATGCAGGGTTCACACAGAGGGCTAGTTCATGCTAGGTCTGCTCCATATGAAAAGCTAAATGGTAGCCCCAAGGAAAGACTGCAGGGGCCTGTGCTGCTGAAGCCAGTGTGAACCAGCTCTGTGTGATACACAGAGTTTGTCTATGCAATATTGCTGCTATGCTCTGGCATCCCAAAGTGTATTTCTGATCTCTGATTTGGGTTACTTCTGAATCAAAGCCCAATTTAAACTTAACAGGGGTGGCATCTTCTTGTTCAAAGCCTGGGCTTGATTCCCCCGCCCCCAAGTTGAAGGGTTATTATAGGTTATGGCTGAATGAGGCTGTGTGTGCTATTTATTCAAGTTATGTTTTATGTAATTTCCCAATATGTCATTTCTGATTAAACTGCACACAAAGGCTGTCTGTGACTTGAAGATTTGTGACATTTTCTCTGTGCCCCTCACAACACCCTCTTGGAGCTCCGCAAGCATTTGCATGTAATCAAGGAAAACAAAAAATGATACTTTTCAAGCAATATTTAAAGATCCCTCTGCAGAATAATTTCAATATTAGAATTCCACATGTCACTTAAATCATATAATGGTGCCTCAAGCTCTTAGGCTAATCCCAATAAGTAGAACTCTCTTCTCTGGTTTTGACATTTGTGGTGCTTTACAACTGCAAGGCGGAAAAAGAAGAATATTGAATCAAACCATTGAAGTAAATTACTGCTGACATTAGCTGAAATAATTCATCCATGTAAAACCATTTAGATGCACAGTCAACAGGTATCTTATTTTAACATTTTATAGCTACATGGAAATCTTTTGCAGAAATCCAGCACTCTATGGCAGCATATGGGTAGCTTTTAGAGTGCATGATGGATTGCCGTCAGTGATCCCTAGAGATTTTTTTTTATGCCATTAGTAGCTGTTGTCAATAAATTTGAAGAAAAACCACTTGGTAAATTGAACTATTCGTGTTCTCTATTCAGCACTGGGTAGCCTCCACCATGAGGACTAGGCTCCTTTGTCTTTTATTTATATGCACCTTCTGCAGGAAATTTATCATTACCTGTGTCTGGCTGGAGGTCATTCACAGAGCTTTACAGTTGAGCTGGGATTTGAACTTCATTCAATATTAGGGTCATTTCATATCAAGTGAGCCAACCTTTTTACCTCATGTCATCCAATTTTTAAAAAATGTGTTGTACACTTGTGGAATGATCAAAACTGTTTAAATCTAAAATTTCAATTTTAATTAAATTAAAAATTTAATTTTTATCTCATCCCATTTGTGAGTTAGATGGTTTGAAATTTCAAAAAGTTGACAATTTTTGCCTTTCTGGACTACACAAATACCATAAAAGCTCAGCCCAAAATTGAGATATGTCAAAACTAATAATACTGACTGTTGTGAGGATTACTGAGATAATGTATGTGAAGCACTTTGAACACTAAAAACACACACCATATATAAATGCTAGGTATTATTTACTGTGTTTTGGGAATTAGCATAGCATTTAAAAATGTTGTGCCTTTAGCCTAAGCATTATTTGCTGCAACTGGCAGGCTACTCCAATTAAATATATTGTTATTTTTCATACCATGGAAATGCTAATAAATTCATTAGTGCACCATAGTTACAACTTCTGGAGTGAGCAATTAAGAGGGAAGCTACATAGGCTCAGTTTTGATGTGAGGAATACAAGCAAAGCCTTGTCACTGCTTGTTTATTCATAATTAAAGTGTAATTACTTCCCTGCTCCATTTCCTGACAATATCAAATAAACATTATAGCTTGAACTGGAATGGAACAGGTCTATCCCTTTTCATATAATTCATATAATATGGCTGGTTTTTTTACAATGAAGTGGTGTATCAATTTTATGAAATACTAATAGTGTTAAGAAGCATGCAAAGTTATGTGTAGGATGTACTGATGATGCATGATGCACAACTATAAGTCATGACCTTTTGAGGATACAGGTGCCCATTTTTTCCTCCAGCCAAGGTGCCTGAGTGGTTAAGTTGGCATGTCCCCTGCCCCTACCTCCTGCAGATATCTGGACTGTATTACTGTCTGGGGGACCTTGAAGTCCGCCAAGTTAGTATCAGCACAATGAAACTGTCATCTGGATAGTCTCTAGAGTCCAGCAAAGTAAGTGGCCAACGTTCAGTCATCTTCTTAGCCCCAAGGGCATGTCTGTTTGAAGCATTTTTAGATGATCACATGCTCTCAGCCAGCCTTGGTTTCCTGCCATCTGTAGAACATTCAGGGGTAACAATAGAACAAGAATGGAATGCTCTGTCTGTACAGCCCTGAGCATAACGTCAGTGAGATTCTTCCATACCACTCTGTATCTTTTTCAGCACCCTTCAGACCTTTGCAGTCTCCCGCAATGGTAATCTTAGTGTGATTTGAAGCATGAGGACAGTGTGGAATTCAGTTGTGCTATCTAGAATTACATTAGCAGTCTAACTTGCCTCTCTAAATTACTAAAAATAACATGGACCTACATGCTCAATAATGGCAATGTATTTCTCAGAGATCATGGCAATTCAGATGCTAGTTGTGAGAATAATGTTCAGTTCTGTGATTTAATCTTTTTCACACTCACTCCAGAGTTTCCTTGTTTTTGTGTGTTGGCTAGATTAGGAGGAAGCCGACTTCCTTCTTTCTATCCTTGTAATATGTTGGGAATGGAAAATATTTTTCAAGGAAAATTCACCCAGAGGGTCATCATGATACTCCATGAAATAGTTAGTGGAAGAGATCAATGCACAAAGCCTAAGTTTTTTCCATTTATTTTCAATATTCTATAAAGTAAGCATCTTCTTTGAATCTGAGAATATTTGTAGGTGCATTTATAATTGTGCCAGAAGTATTTCAGTAAAGCTGAGGAAAACTTTGTTGCAACAAACTATTCTTTGAAATACATCATATTGCATTGTGTCAACCTCTTTTAAAAGTTAACATTACAGTGCTATGATAAAGCGACCAAAAATAGGCTGAGAGTTTGCATTTGCTGTTTTAAGATTATCTATTTTCTCTTAGAAGTGGTTGCGTTAACCTGTCAGCAATCCATACCCTCATTAGTAAGACAGGCTAATTTCTTTCCCTGATCTTTGGCTCTGTTTAGAAAAAAATATAATGGCTGGAAATGCAAGCTGCCTCTTTGTGTGGCTACAAATAGAAGTGCCAGTTGAACATAATCCATACACAAACACGTCTTGCATTCATTTACTAAATAAGGGTGTGTGACTAGGATTTGTGCATATTCCTTTGATAACCTTCATTGTTCTCAAGGACACTGGTGAGTTTGCTGATGGAGGCGTGTAATGAGCCATTGTTACCATGTGAGACTTAAAAAGCAATGCTGAGTTGGAAGGAATCAGCCATTAGTTGCAGCTAATGGCAGGTTTGAGAAAACAAGTTCACAAGGTTTTTAAATGATTGCAGTGCTCTGTTTAGCTTTCATTCATAGGATACTTTGGTAGCCATTTAGCAGCTTGTAATACCTGATTGTGTTTAACACTAATAATCATTGTGAATTTTTATCAGTACAATAAAATAGGCAGATCTTCACTGTCAATATTTTATTCATTTGTGATTTCTGAGTAAATTGATAAATTGGTATGTACTAGAGAATGTGTGCAAGTACAAAAGCGAATTAATATCAACCAGTTATGTTTTAAGAAGTGTTTTATTTCATGGCTTAAGATATACTAAACATTATGCATATTCTAAATGAATATTACATTTCATATCAGTTTCAAATTACATAAATTAGGCTTGTCAGTCACTGTGATTTTTGTTGAAAATTCTTAATTAGAGAGACCAAGAATATATTTCCATGTCATTCTTTCCTCAGTTCAGTATTGTTTAATTTCTACATTCTTTTCTTCTGCTTCCTGTTTGTCACACTATGGTGTTAGATCCTGCGAACCATAAATTAACCTCATAGAATATATCTTTCTTTGCTCTGGACACAGCCCCCTCTCCAGGGAATTGTAAGTCTGGAATGCATTTGATGCTGCATGAGGGGTTGCAACTATGGGTGTTTGGGGAAATTAATTCCCTTATGAAAGCAGAAATGCCTTTCCACTCATATATGGTACCATTTGATCTAAGACATAGCTTTGGGCATGACCTAGGGTCCAGACAAATCTATATATGACATTTCTATACAAGTGCTGTTCACTCTGGATTTTATTTTTTTTCAGCTTATGGTCAAATATATTTATTATACATACCTGTATAAATTTGTTGTTATTTAGGGATCCCTTCCCCTGATGAGCTATTTTTAATACCTGGAAATCTTTTGAAGTTTTTTCATACCTTTCAGTATCAATCTATGCGGCAATAAACATTTGAGTCATTCTTCTTTTCCAACTTCGCCCCTTTCCTAAACAGTTATGTAAGCATCTTTGTCTGTAATGCCACTGAAGTGACAGAGTAGAGTTTTATAGTTTCTAGGTGTCCTGCTCCTACGACATGCCATCACTAACCAAATTTATATTGCTTGTCTTAAATGTAAATAGAAGGCACTGCAGAGTCTGGTACTAAAGAGTTTCATTGTTTTGCACTGCCCTTTCTGTACAAGAGATTCCTTGGGTTCTTCTAGCATAGCAAGACTGTGTAACTGAGTGCTTGGGAGAATTAGCATTGAACTGTTACATTTATAAGGTATTAATTTTTATTGATTATTATATTATATTACTGAGGCCCATTTCGGGTCTGAACTTGATCAGTGCTTTAGCATCAATAAACAATTATTAGCATCTAAGCTTTTCAAGGAATAATGTGATGTAAGAAATATTATGTTTAATTCACAGAAACATGCTTCCCTGTAATATGTATTATCTACATGTATTTGCTTTATTAAAAACAGCTCCGTCAGGAATCAAATATCTGTTACATACTAAGATTCCAACATATTTCACATTTTGACCAATACCATAAGTTCACCAGGGAAAACCAAACAAACAACTTACTATTCAGTGTTTTGAACTGAAATACATTGTGCTGTTCACTGAAATAAAATTAATGGATTGGTGAAGATCAAGTACTTACTCTAACAATTGCCTTGATTAAATTAGGTGTTCAGTTGTGTAACTCACTCACTGGTTCCAAGACTCGCTATTAGTGACCTCCATTGTATTAATTTAAAATAGATATTCAGACAGATGCCACCTTTGACTTCTCCAGCATCAAGAATCCTGGTAAGGTCCCATGCTGAAGCAGAGGTTCCTCCTTCAGTCTTTTTATCCACATTAGTCATCTGCGAGAACAATACTTGAGAAGAATGCAGAGATGGCCTCTGGGGAACTGGAATTGAGATCAAAGGTCACATGTTAAAAAGCCATTTATTTCTGGTCCAATTTTTCTCTTAGGCATTATTCATGGCTGTCTTTGCTTTTCAAACAAAAGGAACATCAGTTCTCACAGGAAGTTCAAATGTATTGAATTGTGCTGGATTAATATATATTATTTTTCTCCCAGACCTGACCAAAAGTATTTTGGTATTCTTTTCATGTAAGTCAGGGTCTGCATCATGCTTTCATTCCATTTCTTCTTTTTCTTTGTGGTTCTTTCTATAATAATCATAGTAACACACCAGACCTGTGCATATTGGCCATTCTGCCAAAAGCTACAGTAAGGGAGAGCTGCATGCAAAAAGAGCCTTCTGCACCTTTTGCCCTGCTGTGTCATGCTACTCATCTAAGCCTCTTTGACCTGTCAGTATGCATCATCTTGTGCATATTAGGGCATGCATGGACCCAATGCAGGTGCTGGTTATTATGTGCATCACAGACACACATGTGTTACATAGTAAACTGTTTTGATAATATCCCAAACTTAAAAAAAAATGGTTATCAGTGGCACTTGTTTCCATTAAATATGGCCACTGCAACCCATGCATCAGCCCAAAGGTTCCCAAACAACTCACCTAAATGCACACGACAATATCACCCACTGTCATAAAAACAATAAAAATTGTAAACATAATAAAACGACAGGCATCAGGAAAAATTCCAGTTTTAAATTCAGTTATCTCTGTACATCAGATAGAGATCTTATCTTAAACTGAACATCTGAATAAAAGTTAACATGAAGGAAAGCCATTTCAATGGGAAGGTATTCCATTTCTGGAGTGCCGAAACAGGGAAGGTTCTGCTTTGTGCTGTCACACAGAGGACTTCAGTTGTTGTTGGAGCTACAAGCAAAACCTCTTCAGCAGATCTTGCCATCTGGGCTGGCAGTTAATTGGAGAGACACTCTTTCTAACACTCAGGCCCTAAGCTCCACAGAACTTTATAAATCCAACACCTTAGATTGGACCTGATAGCAAACAGCCAACTAATGTAGAGCTTTGAGGATTGGTAACTCGCAATCCTATTTGTGGCACCAGCTAACAACCTGGCTGCTACATTCTGCATTAGTTTACAGCATTCAACCTGATTCAAGGACAGCCTCATATCGCATGCATTGTAGTAGTCTAAGCAAGAGGTTACTATGTCACGCAGTACTGTAGCTTGAACTGTGTATGGACTGAGAAATAGCTGTTTCTGATGAACCAGGCATTGCTGGGCATAGGCGCTCCTGGCTACAGAAGCTTCACATGCTTTATTTCAATGAAAGACAGAAATTATACTTGGTATAGTCTTTCTTTTTTCAATTACAGAATGAATTACCTGTTGGAGCCCATTCAAACATTTCGAAAGCTTTGTGCCACTGTTGCCTAGGCTAGTAGCACTCCACATTGCATTTAGATGGACACTTCCTGACATGGAAGATTTCAGCATGTAGAGAAATTTTGACATGAGGCCTGCATTCATATACCGTATTTTTCGCTCCATAAGGCACACCGGACCATAGGGCGCACCTAGTTTTTAGAGGGGGAAATCAAGGAAAAAAATCTTATTTCCCCCCCCCAGCTCCAAAGAGCAGCGTACAGGCTGCACGCAACCTCTCCCTGCCGGAGGGGTTGCGCGTGGCTATGGCACAAGCCAAGACAGTGAGCGGGATGGACCCCCCTCGCTGTTTTGGCTTCCTCTTTAGCCCCGCACAACCTCTCCCTGCCAGAGGGGTTGCGTGCGGCTATGGCACAAGCCAAGACAGCGAGCGGGATCCATCCCACTCGCTGTCTTGACTTGTGCCATAGCCGCACGCAACCTCTCCAGCAGGGAGAGACTGCGCGGGGCTAAAGAAGCCATAGCCGCGTGCAGCCTCTCCCTGCCGGAGGGGCTGCGCGCGGCTATCCCTGAAGTTCCCGCTGCGCTCCTCAGACTTCGGGTTCCTTTTGCTGAAAGTGTGCATGCACATGAAAGTGTGCATGCACATGAAAGCTCATGCCAATAACAAACTTAGTTGGTCTCTAAAGTGCTACTAGAAGGATTTTTTTAATTTTTTTTGTTTTTTTACTATGGCAAACCAACACGGCTACCTACCTGTAACTAGAACTGTTGACTGTGACTGTGGGGGAACTGGGTTGGTAGAACTATGACTCCTTAATACTGAAATAGCCATGGAGCACTCAGTGGAATTAAGAGAAATAAAAATCCCAAGAGTGCGGTAATCCTCATTTAGACAGAAAATTATCTGGAGTATTTCTGGAATGCTCTTATTATTGTTTAGGAGGGGGAAGGGAAGCTAGAGGGTTTCTTTTCTAATTGTATGTGGTTTTCTGGTAAAGTAACTTCAAGCAACAAAGGGAACTTGTTCAATACTTTGTACTCTGAAATTTAGCTTCGACAGAAATCCCACTATGTTCTTTGGGATATATGCCCAGATAAGTGGGTAGCCCTAGATATTCAAACTATTTGTATATCAAAGTATTTGTTCAGATGTTATTAACCAATGTCATTGTTAAGCTGCAACAGTGCTGGCCCCACTATTATGCAGGATGAGGTTGCTAGAGTGAGAGGTGAGAATTGCTGCCCAGACATGTAATCTTATCCTAAGCATGCTTACTTGGGAGTAAACAAGCTCACTATCTACTTGTTTTATGTTTGTGGTTACAATCTAATACATTTTCAGCTAGCTTGCTGCTGCTGTTTTTATGATTATCAAGAACAACAGTCTTCTCCCTTGCACTATAACTGTGCAAAGTGCTTTTAAACATTTTTGCTTAACAGGAAAACAGTCAGGTGAGATTGTTAACAATTTACTTGTTGGGAAATGAGGCTAAAAAAAGATAAAATGTTGTTTTCTTGTGATTTACAAACTTACAAACTTTTGATTTCATAAACTTATATACTCCTGCATACCTCAAGACCCCACTGCCTTCCTTTTGAGTTGTCCCATTTCACATCCAGACTGACATTCCCTTGACTAACCCAAGTTAACTCGTAGAAGGAATTATTACTTCCACTTTTAGTTTGAAGACAAATGCATTGTATGTCTGATTAAAATTCCAAACATCTTCCAAGTGTTCAGGAAGAGGGTACATGCCACAGATACTTTCATAAACAGCTGTGGAAGCTAGCATTTCTTTTCTGTAGTTCCAGATGAAATGCTCCTACTAGTTGCGGGGTGTAAACTATCATTGTAAGCTGGTAGCAGTCACTTCTTTCCCCCCAAATACTAGAATATAATTGAACACTATATAGTTTATATTGCAAGTATAGTTTGGGGATTTTAATATCTTGAGAATGTTTCTGTTTAAAATGTTGAAGTGAATGGAGGTGCCTAAGCTGGTGGCTGGCCTCCCCCTTCCACCCAACGTGTAGGCAGAAGCACTGAGACAAGATGCCTTGCTGTTGGTAGCCAGAAGGAAGCTGTGCAACACAGCCTCCCAGGAATGAGGTGGGGCTGCAGTGGATTCAGATCTGTTGCATCTCAAGCAAGTCTCACTGCTTTAATGTGATTGCATCGTGCCTTATCGCTGTGCCAGCTCCAGGCTGGCATGGCAATATTACTGTCTTCCCACTTTCTACTCTAGCCATCATGAACAGGGAGGCTACAGATGTGGTGGCGGCCTTGCCACCCTGTAAAGCCCTGTCAGTGGTTGGTGGGGAGAGATTTGGATTTTTATATTGCGTATACAGTCATACATCGGGATAAATATGCTTCAGGTTGAGCGCTTTCCGGTTGCACTCTGCAGTGACCTGGAAGTAACGGAGCGCGCTACTTCTGGGTTTTGCCACTCACGTATGCGCAGACAGTAAAAAATGATGTCATGTGCATGCGCGAAAGCGGCAAAACGCGACCCGCACACACGCAAACGCACTGTTGTGTCTTGCGTTCCGTTCGGGATGCAAACAGGGCTCCAGAATGGATCCCATTCGCATCTCGAGGTACCACTGTAAATGAGAGAAATATACCGTACTTTTCTGTGTATAAGACTAGGGTTTTTTTTGTACTCTAAACTAATGTTAAAAAACAGGGGGCATTCTATACATAAATAGTACATGGGGGTGTGATTGGTTGGAGCCGCGAGCAGGAAGTTGTCAGCAGCCATTTGGTTGGTGATTTGTGGTTGCTGCAAGGGCTTCTTTGGATTGGCTGCCGCTGCGGCAATTGGGCGTGTGATTGCCTGCTGCTGTTGGCTTAGGCAATGGGAGCGATTGTCAGTGCATGTCAGTCGGGTTAGTGATTTTCAGCACCCCCCCCCCGAAAAAAGCTCAGCAACTCTGGGCCATCTCCCCCCATTTTCTTAAATTTGAGTCCCCCCAAAGAGGAGTCGTGTTATACACGGGGGCATGTTATACACAAAAAAATACGGTAAATGAAGTTGGAAATTATTTCATTCCTACATACAGTATTTAGCTAAAGTTACTACATTAAAAACAATCACAATGTTTTACTATTGTTTAAATTTACTCAGGTGGAATTAGATCATAATATTCTAATTGCTGTGTTCCTCGAAAGCCATGTCACTGAGCATTTGTGGCATACCAAAGGCGTAATGACAAGTGTGACATATTAAGACCTGGGTTAATAGTGGTGGCCCACATTATCTCAGCCAGCAAAACACAGTAAAAGTTAATTTGTCAAAAGTTATTCTGTCAACAATTCTTTTTTTAAAAAAAATTAAAAATTCCTTGCCATCTACTATTTTGACATCCTGATCCAATCACTCATTCATTGCCTGTCCTTGTGACTGGTTGAAGTAAATTATAAGGATTTAATAAATTAGAGTAAAGACTAATGGCTAACAGATGTAGAAGCACTATGCACTCTATTAATTAATGCTGCTACAGATTATGTGGAACTAATGCAAATCACTACACGTGGAATGTTTATATATTTGAACATTGCTTGCATGTGTATTGGTGCAGCTGAGGAAAAGTATCTGACAGCAGAATACTGAATCTGCTCAGAAGTAAGTTCCATTGAATTCAGTGGGACATAATCCATGTGTATAGGATTGCAGTTTGAGACATATCCAGGAAAATGCTGTGAATACAATCTCTGTGACATTTATTTTCATGACCTATAAATTCTAATTACCTTTACCTTGCTGTGAAATGTCTTGCCTGTCCAAGGAAGGGAAAGGAAGTGAAGGATACAGTTTTGCTATCATGCTCAAACAGATACGGCAGTGTCAAATTCCCCCATGGTTTAAACATAAAACATTTACAAATACAGAAAATTAGTATTGCCAATGGAATGTTATCTCAACAGACTCATTTAATAAAGTAACCAGAAAATTTGAATATGTATTAAGGCATGCCATCTTTAGAATCCTTAACAGATTACTGAGTTGTATCATTTAATGCTAAGTGTTTTCAGGCTACAAGAGAGGAAATTATTTTTTTATTGTTTCTTTTCTTTTTTTTAGTTTAATATATTACAGGGAATTGTTTTTCTTTGTGTTCCCATGAATTCAGACCTGCACTAACATTTAAATGCAACTCAGTCATGAATTGCAAGCTGCAGCTGAAATGAGTATTGTTTTTGTTAATGGTTTATTGAAAATCCAATTGTCCCATTCACATCAGTGGTATGAATAGTTGACTAAATGCCTTTTTTGTCCTAACAAGGAAACACTTGTTTGGATAAATGAATTAATTGCATGAGCATCTCCTTTGGGTTTTGAACAGTCTTTAACATTTGGTACCATCAAAGTAAAATATTGGAAATGATCCCTTATGAGGGTTTCCCCTCGTCCTGCCTTCTTCTTTGTTCCTTTTATTAGATGAACACATTCACACTATCTGAGGTGTGCATAATATTTTGCCTTAAATCAGGAAACGAGATGACTCTGCCAGATGGCAGTGCCCAGAAAAATCAATTAACTTTCATCTAGATCCAAACAGTTGTCTATAGTATCAGCGCCACAATGAACACCACTGGAGAATTGGGAAAGGAGCCCATTAGATACCTGAAGCAAGCTGGGGTTTAAGCATCACAATACTTGCTTTAATTTTAATTTGAAGTTGCTGTGTTTGAGAAGTATCCACATTTTATCAAACAAATGTCACATTTGACACCCCAGACTAGCTAAACAGAATGGGATTTATTATGTGAGTTAAAATATACATAATTTACAAAGGCCTCTTTTATTGAAAGCTTTACTGTTTAGTGTTTAAATGTATCTCTTTATCAGTGCCAGTGTGGTTGCACTCAGTCCTCACCATAAACAGTGCCTGTATCTGCACAGAACTATTCATGGATATCAGGCAAATGAAAGCAAAATGCTTCACTTTGTTAGGAATGCCTCCTTTTACAAACCAGATTTGGATGAGATGAATATTGTCTATTTTAGAGGACTATTTAAGCAACTGTCTAGAATGAGTTTTAACACCTTCCTCATTCTTGAATTTCCACACTGATAGCACATTGATAGCTGCTTTTAAAACATAGCTGCACTCTCAAAAGTTATACTTTTAGCTGAGCACACATGCTGCTTTTATGTAATAATGGCTGTGTATGAACTGTGAAACCGCTGCTTATTTTGGATCTTCTCTTAGACTCACATTACATGTGAACACACAAATGATAAAAAGCCTGTTTAGATTGGAAAATGCAGGGGGAACTCCATGGGGAAAGCAACTTTGGGGACATAGAAATTATAGGTAGGGAAAGGGTTTCTCATCTAAACAGGTTGTTAGCTACCAATGTGCATATTTGCATGTAATGTATATTTTGAGGTGTGGGTGTATGTCTCAGTTCAGTGCTCATGTTACATTTTACAAATTGTGACTTGTTACTGAATGTGATATGAGAACCTATCCTCCATAGTCTGGATTGGATCCCATATACTGGGGATTTAATGATTAGGCTTTTATCCAGATACACATGGTGATAAGGAAGTAGCTCCCACTAAACTTTATGTGACTTATTTCCAAGTAAAAAAAATATTTAGGCTTGGGCAGATAGGCAGAAAAACTAAGTCCACTTTTTTTTCAAAATAAATCACGCTGGAATCAATTGGGCTTCTGAAAGTGTTTGGTGTTAGGGTGTTAGAACACAAGCTGTGCTTCTGGAATGTTAAGACCTTTGGAAATGAAACCCCACATGCCTTTTTCCATTTCCACGTTTCCTTTGGTATCAAAGCATGAAGGTTATAATTGCTTTTTATTGTTGTGTGTGTTTGTTGCAGCAAAAAGCCTTGGGCTGCAGTTGCTCAGATGCATGAAGTGGTCACATAATGGATAGGTGTATATATAAATATATATTCAGAGTACTGAGAGAGTAGAAAAGGGAGATAATTCACAAAGTGACAATGAGAAAAAACATTTGTTTTCTACTTCTCTTTCCTCAGGGCGTATACACTTGGGCAACCACTTCACACACCTGACAAACAGGGTTTGAAATCTTATGCCATGATATGTTTGAGAAACTTCAAATCCTATGCATGTTTACTCAAAAGTAAATCCTGCAATATTCAAGCAGGGTTTACTCTCAGGAAAATAAACATAGACTCACAGCTTTAACCTAAAGTGCCACAAACCATTTGCTGTTTAAACTGCTTCTTAGCATTTTGTAATTCTGAGGCTGACCATAGCTTATACTGAATCAGGCCATTGGTCTAGATAAAGGTAAAGGTACCCCTGACCTTTAGGTCCAGTCGCTGACGACTCTGGGTTTGTGTGCTCATCTCGCTCTATAGGCCGAGGGAGCCAGCGTTTATCCAGCGTTCCCGCTGGAGCAGTACTTATTTATCTACTTGCACTTGATGTGCTTTTGAACTGCAGGTGGGCAGTAGCTGGGACAGAGCAACAGGAGCTCACCCCATCGTGGGGATTCGAACTGCCGACCTTCTGATTGGCAAGCTCTAGGCCCTGTGGTTTAGACCACAGCTCCATGTGCGTTCCATTAGTCTAGGTAGGCCAACATTATTTGCTCTGACTGGCTGTCTAGTCTAGGGATCAGCCATCTGTTTCCCGATCCTTTTAGCTGGAGATGCACAGAGTCTGAACCTGGAACCCTTTCACACAATGCACCTGCTCGTCCACTGAGCTCTAACTCCTCCTCTTGCTGAAAAACTGCTCCAGGTAGGCATAGCATTTCAAGACTATATATAGGCTTGGATGCGTGTGTGATTGAAGCCTTCTGTGCAGAAGTTTGTTCTAATGGAGCGTGACTACTTCTATTAATAAAAGTAGAGAATAATTTGCTGGTATGTAAACTCTGTACCTACTTCAGAATTAATAACTACTTTTACAGATACTTTTTTTTTTGTCTTCTGGGGGTTTTCCTGAGATTTGAATGGTGCAGGAGAGACATATATACCTTACTCTCGGTTCTGTCTCCAAGGGGAGAATATATCTGTAGTTTACAGATTTATGTTTAGAGGGCCTTTATGAAATCGGAGACATTCCCAGCCCAATCTACACTCCCATATTATCACCATGTGCCAGTCTCTGGAAATTCTACTATGCAGTGGACATTCTGTGCAGCAGTTATGCTCCAGCAGAGTCACACATCATGTGGTAAGTTTCTCTGAGGCATTATGGTAGTTCCCTTTGTTTACATGCATATGGAGGAGAATGCTCACTGTGTGAACCAACCATCCACCTTACCTGCCCTACAGTCAAAAAGCAGGAACAGGAAACTTCCTTATTCAGGAACAAAACAGAGAGAAAACTAGCAGCTTGAACTTTACGGACTAACACACCCTATCCAATTCTAACTGGTTTAAGGAGGAAAAAATGACCACCCAATGAGACTCTTAGAGTCTAAGCCTGCACTTAAAAAGGAATATTATTATTTATTTAACAAAATTTATATACTGCATGTTTGTTAAAGAAAACCCCTCTAAGTGGTTTTACTACTCATTCACAATAAAACTATTACTGCTACATAGAATCATCACAATGCATAAGGTTTTCTACAGGCTTATGGTTTTGTGGCAACAATGTGAAATTCAATCTTCCCTCTATCTTTGCTGCTAAGAATCACACATATACGCCAAAGTGAAGCCAAGATTGCATAGATGGATAAACCCAGCAACAACTAATTTTCCTCCCTTCAATATCCAGTGTTCTGAGTGGCTCAGAAATGTGGTTTCAGCATTTTAAAGAGTGCATTGCCCAAATAGAAGTGTTAGCTGTGATTCAGAGTTCACCTGCAAATATGGAGGCTCCAGTGTGCCTGTAGACAGTATTTGATAAGCCCAAAGCTTGCTGCAATTAAAGTATCCAATCTCACTGTACACAGCAGAGTTCGGAATAGGAAATGTTGTGAGCATAATTGGCAGCCCACACTGGCTTTCCATTGATGAGCTTTTTATCAGAATAAAAAGGTGGCAATGGAAGGGAACACCAAGTTAGAGGAAACAAGGTTATAACTGACAGGTGCATGCTTTAAAACTGTTTTCTTGGAGATAAACAATAAAGACACTACATCTAAACTTGAGTTTATGGCCATTGAGCTGAGAAAAACATTATCTCTCTCTGCTAAAAAAACATTTGTCATTTTCAAAATGCAAAGTATCAGTATCTAAAATGTCAACATTTGACATTGCCTAAAAACGCTAGGTTGTTTATTTTAGACATAGGATAAGCTACTCTGCTTGAAATGCAGGCTAATGTTCCTCTCCCCCCCCCCTCTTTCTGCAAATGCTTGTCATTACGGTTAATGTGGGAGTCTTTAAGCTTAGTATTGGGTTTGATTACAGATTTTGTTGCTTGTGGTGTGCATGTGCAACATTTTAAATTGCCTTGCACCAGACATTATTATGGACCTGTTCACTTCACCTGCTTAGTATTGTTGTTTAAGGCTATTTTCCTGTCTTTCTAAATATTCCGATTTTCATATGCCTCATTCTCCCAAATAACTCTGAGCTTGTAATGATTATCATTTTTCTGACATCTTTATTATACTATTATTTCTTGTGTACCCCTTAAATCATCAGGAATATGGCTGAAATGAAAGCTATCAAAACTGGAAGGAGAAAGGGAGATGGGGCCATCTGATTTCAGTAACTATAACTAATGAGTGAGACTCAAAGCAATCATTCACTGGAACATAAATTCGGCCAGTGAAAACAAAAAAAAAGGGGGGGGGTTAAATTCCACTGGAACCTATTAGTTTAGTTTTGGCTCATGAGCTATTTCAGTCTCAAAGATCATCAAAGCTTTAAAGAACAGCTGAAGCTTTAACTATGGTAAAATTAACTTTCCTGTTCCATGCCTCTCCTTTTAGAAGTTTGGCGTCAAGGATGCTAATCTCCATCTATATCTAGATTAGAGCAGGCTTTATCTTCCTAACAGTTCCTGTTGCCTTTATACCTTCCATAGGCAAATTCTTTCTGCATAGGACAACAGTGTTCAACCAGTCATGGCTGTTGCATGTACATCTTTTCAAGGATGCTCCATCTCACACTGTTTTAGTTATTAACTCCAGACAATGCTAGAGATTCCCTAGACCCACTTATTACTTTTAAAGCTGCAATCCTAAACATACTTATTTGGGAATAAATCCCATTGAACTCAGTGACACTTACTTCTGAGTAAGAATGCTTAGGCTTGCATGTCAGCTTCAGAGTATTCCCTGTTTTTTCCCTACATTTTTGGTGTTTTGTATTTAGCAGTGAGTCTCTCCTGCTGCAGCCCTCTGTGCCTCAAAAAATCAGTTTCAGAGAGTTGGTGGACCCTCCAGAACAGTGTGGGGATGGCACAAGTGGGGTGGGGGCTGCGGGAGCAACTGGAAACAACAACATCTCTTCTCTTGTGTGTGTCTCTGCCACATCCGAAGCAGTTCTGAAAGTAGAACGGCAGCTCTGGATTTCGTTTCCCTTCCCTGCATGGCCCTTCTTCATGTCATTAAAAATATATACTGAAATGATCTGGGGGAGTTTTCCTCATTTTCTTTTTCCAGCTCTTCCGGCTCATGCATACTCCATGCCTACAAAAGCTTTTATTTATCATCAATAGATTTTATTGCTGTTTTAACTTATAAAATAGCTGGCATAATAGATCTTCAGTAAGACTGTAGAACAGCCCATTTTAAACATATGAAGCTAAAACATGTAATTTATTATCTAAGCCACACGGTAGGTTATAAAAATGAGGAAAAGCTACTGTAATCACAGTTTTGCCTGCTCCATTACCCCGCCAAACATCCAATTTCCGACAAAGTTATGAATCCATTCGAAAAAATCAATGTGGTATCTCCTATTAATTAGATCTGCAATGTTCTTGAACATTTTCCCCTACCCCCAGGAGTGTGCATCCTTCCTGCGGAGAGTCTTCCCCAACAATCACTGATCTATTTTTGTACCAAGGGTTTTTTTTAATTGTGTGAAAAAGTACTTCAGAGGAATATGTTTGTGGACTTGTATGAAGGTTACTCAGGTCCATTTGTACTTCTGACGGTTAGAAAAACTTAAAGTTATACTCAATGAGAAAAAGCAAACTCTTTTGCTCAAGTCCCTTGGTTGCTTTCTTGGTTTTGTTTGTTTGTTTTGAGTTTTTTTATTGCAATATAATAATATTTCATCAAATAGTTCATAACTCAGCTTGTAAATTCAATTCATGTTTACATATGTTTACAGCTTGTAAACATAAAGGCCAGCACTTAGTTAGGTGTGCTTCAGCCCAATGAGGTCAGTGACCTTTAGCATATTTAACTATATTGGATGTCACCAATATTTCTACATTGACCCACAATATTCATATCTGTTACATTATTATTTTTATTATTTTTATTACTACTACTACTACTACTACTACTACTACTACTACTACTCTTAGGGCCAAACTAGGTGTGGTGGTGAATATGTCATTTGAAATGCTGTGGTTTTTTAATTTTTTAATTAAATTGTTAATTAAAGGGAGAGATTTTCATCAGGACTGCAGTGCACATGGTCTAAACCTTTCTCACCTGCCATTCTCCCCAATGAAATCTTCTCTTTCCCCTACAAGCAGTTATGAGCCCCAGAAGACAAGCTCTCATGGGCACTTATGAGTCCTTGCTTTGTACAGCTAGTAATAGATGTGAGAGGGCATTTTTGTTGGGACTGTGGTCGGGGAAGATGGGGCAACCCTTCCCCTCACTATGAGCCATGGACCCAGTGAAATTCAGAGGGTTCTATGGCAACTATTATGTACATTTTAATGCAGTTTTTTAAGCAGCTATACACATTTTTATCTCTGGTCTGTAACTGTAATAAATTCTGATTCTGATTTTATTTCACATTTTTGGTTGGACTATTGCATTGCAAAATTCAGAAATTTGTGTGTTTTGAAGGATAGGCACATTTTGGTTCATGTATTGTTTCAGATAGGGTGAATTATTAGGTAGGCTTGACATAAAATGTGAACCACACCAAATTATTCCACATCCCTAATGTGTTCCTCCAAATATTGAACAAATTCCCATCAATTCCAGCCAGCACGACCATTGGTGAGAATGATGAGAGCAGTGGTCCAATAACATCTAGAAGGCCATGCCTCTTCTACAGTTTTGTTAGTCATTAAATCTGATGTTTTTTAATCACATTTTCTCCATTCATTCTACCACTTTAAGCTACCCTTAAAGGAAGTGAAAACAAATTATGCAGCATAAACTAATAGAACTGTGGATGGGGAACACTGATTGCTTCACCAGGTTAGCAAACTTAAGCCCATTGATTTCAGTGGATTGACTGTAAGCATGACCAAGTCTAGGACTGGCATGTTACTCTGGCAAGGGCATTTGGAGTTACAAAATAGTGCATTAGTGCAAGTTTTCAGGTTTGGAGTGATAGAAGTTATTTATATACTGCCTTGTCAGGTGTCATTGTCACTGCAAAGAAGGTCAACCTAAAAACATATGAACACCCTACTGGATCAGGCTGAGGTGCTTCTAGCCCAGTGTTTTGTTTGCAGCAGTGACAAGCCTATGGGAAGCTTACAAATACAGTGGTGCCTCGCAAGATGAAATTAATTCGTTCCGTAGCGAATTTTTCGTCTTGCGAAGCACAGTGTCGGAAAAGTTTTGGAAAAGCTTCAAAAATCACCAAAAACCTCAAAAAAGGCTACCACACCACGTTCTATGAGTTGCTCCTCGAAGTCAAGTTGCAACTGTATTAACGGTGTTAAGAAAAAGGAAACAAACTTGCAAGACGTTTTCGTCTTGCGAAGCAAGCCCATAGGGAAATTCGTCTTGCGAAGCAGCTCAAAAACTGCAAAACCCTTTCGTCTAGCGAGTTTTTTGTCTTGCGAGGCATTCGTCTTGCGGGGCACCACTGTATAGTATGAAGGCAACATCCCCTATTACATGTCCCCCAGCACTGAAACTTAAAAGTAAGCTCTTCTCCAAGCAAGCCTCTTCTTTTTATTACCAAGGCTTCACCTTCACAGATATATCAGATATCCATCTATACCACGTAAATGCCCATGGTGTAATCCTGTAATATCTGTGAATTTGATACCTGCATTTATTCTACTGTGTGTTCACACTCACCGTTTTCTGTTTTCCCCAGCATGAAAGAATGCATGGATCCACCTTTCACATTACAGGATACAGATGTAGTATGCTTAGTGTGAGGTGTGAAAGTATATATACAATAGATTGAAACCATTAATAATTTGGAATGCGTGTGAATTAACCTTGAGAGAATACAGAGAACAGGCTGCCACATCATTAAGTTAATGAAAAACTGTGACTGAATTACATGTATCCTCTTGTGTTCCTTTTGGAGGAGAAGTGATGCCAGTTGGTTGGTATGAGGCAAGGTATATTTATAAATGCTAATCATATGACACGCTCTTTCCTTCAGCAGATGTATTTTCTAAGCCACGGGGGATAGGAAAGATAACACCTTAAGTATATATGTTTTTTATTGTTTCTGAAAGAGCAGATCACTTCCCAGAAGCCATAAAGTTTCAAGCTTATTTTTTATTCCTTATCTACTGCAGGAAGGAGCACTCATATTATTTAATATCATTTAATATGATGAAATTTACTGCCTTGTATATTAAAATGGAAGCTAATTAAGCAAAACAGAATGCTGGCAAATTAGAGAACAGAACACTTATTTGTGGTTTTAAACATCGGCTTATCTAAAAATGCATTTGAACTACCAAATACCCAAGTATTAAAAATTAAGCAAGCCTATTGATTGTTGTATATAAAAAAGCCCAGCAACAATATGTTAGCTGTTAATTGTTCTTTCATTTAGCAGATCATGATTTATTTCTATCTTTTGTCTTTGATTAGTATGTTCGTAACCCATTTCTTTTATGTGTTATTTTGAATACATAATTTTGATAGTGTATTTAATTTAAAGCCAGTGGTTGAACATTAGTGTTACTATAAGCAAAAGAACTTAAATCTGAGATGGCTGAATATAATGTATAAAAGGTAAAGGGACCCCTGACCGTTAGGTCCAGTCGTGCCCGACTCTGGGCTTGCGGCGCTCATCTCGCTTTACTGGCCGAGAGAGCCGGTGTACAGCTTCCGGGTCATGACTAAGCCGCTTCTGGTGAACCAGAGCAGCGCACAGAAACGGCGTTTACCTTCCCGCCGGAGCGGTACCTATTTATCTACTTGCACTTTGACGTGCTTTCGAACTGCAGGAGCAGGGACTAAGCAACGGGAGTTCACCCTGTCGCAGGGATTCAAACCGTGACCTTCTGATCGGCAAGCCCTAGGCTCTGTGGTTTAACCCACAGCGCCATTAATGAACTTTTTGATTGACAGTTCATCTTGTTATATTTTATAGGATCCTGATTAACAAATTCTGCTTCCAAACATTTAAATGTGTGCAGTTTGGCAGGAAAGGAAGATGTTCAGCAAGCATCTTCTGAAAATCAGTTGAGGTCATTTAATATACCTGCCACTTTACCTCTATTCTGTTAAGTCATAATAGAAATGCTGTTATACTCTGTCACTGAGTGGAGACAGAACATTTTTAATAACTTGCTTGCTTGCAGTTTGGTGAATTTACATTTTTCTCGAACCCAGCAATGCTTGTTCAGTGCTTTTTGATGGTTGTAGGACACATCACACAAGTTGTGCAAGGGAGGAAGCAATTGAGAGTTGTAACATGGCTAACAAAGGAGATGGAAATTTTGAACTTTGTAGCTATCTGGAAGAATAGGGTAAGCTTAAAGTAGGTACAGTGGTGCCCCGCAAGACGAAATTAATTCGTTCCGCAATTTTTGTTGTTTAGCGAATTTTTCGTCTTGCGAAGCACGAAATCCCATAGGAATGCATTGAAAATCAATTAATGCGTTCCTATGGCCAAAAAAAGTCCAAACAAAGCCAAATTTGGTACAACAACAGTTTATTAACTGCTCTTTAAAGTCACACATACTGTAAAGAGCAGTTCAAAAATTTAAGGGAAAATAAATTAACTTTATAAACAAAACATGTCTTTGTTTTTAGTCAAAGAAAAAAAAGTCGCGAGACGTTTTCGTCTTGCGAAGCAAGCCCATAGGGGAAATTCGTCTTGCGAGGCAAATCACGAACGGAAAAACCTTTCGTCTAGCGAGTTTTTTGTCTTGCGAGGCATTCTTCTTGCGGGGCACCACTGTACTACTTGTTTTGGGGAATACTGGTGCTGTTTCCAGCATATCTGGGTGTTGGACCCCTCTTCCATGAATGTAAATAAATTCCGTAACTCCCCAGTTATGTCTCTTCACAAAGAAAGGAAAGAGACTCTTGAGTAGCTGTTCCTGGCATTCATTATTTATTTCATGGAAGTGGGGAGCCACATACACACCAGTAGTTTGAGCTGTTACCTCCTATGAAATAAGGTAAGTTACCAAAAGGTATTTAATATGAGCCTAGATTACTCAGGATAACACTGAACTCCATGCACAGCTAGTTGTCACCTGAAGACAGCGGGATTATAGATTGTGCATTTGCTGGGATTCCTCGAGATAACATTATAAATTGACATTGAATTAGCTGCCTCAAGATAGAACACTCTGCTTTATATAAGCTTCAGTCTCCCCAGAATATCTTCCTGGCACAGGGGGACCCTTCATTGTCCTGGCACGGAATCTGCAGAGCTTGATTTCAGTGTCTTGCCGCCACTTCAACAGGTACACATTGGAACACTGAGTTCCTGAGGCCTCTAGTATGGTAACCACCCAGTTCACCTAGAATTCCCATCAGGCCCAGCCAGCATGGTGATTGGTCTGGGACAATGGGAGTTGTAGCTCAACAGGCTATGGAGGGCAACAGGTTGGCTACCCCAGCCTAGATTCATGAAGGGGTGTAGTAGAGGATCCACATTCAAAGAGCACTTGAATCCAGAGGACAGTTGTAGAGATAGGATGCTTAAGTGCAAAGGGCAGCTGGGTTGCTGATGCTTTAATCAGCGCAAAAAGAGACAGGTCTTTTACTAGATAAGCATAAATGTACCAGAAATAGGGAAAATAAATTTCTAAGGCTTCCATCAAACTTCTGACAGCCTTGGTGATCGTCTATTTGTAAAGGTTTCCAGCCAATTGGGAAAGAATGCTAAAAAACTTAAAAGCTGTTTCTTCTAAGAGAAGGGTGGCTAGGCTGAGGGCCATATCTAGCCTCTCCAAGAGATTTTTGTGTGGTCCCGAGGCCTCCCATTACTGGTTCCTCATCCCCCTGGACAAAGTGACAAATGGGGTATCACATAGTTCTGTCCTAGGCCCTTTGTTCAAAGTCTTTATAAACGACTTGAATGAAGGAATTAAGAGGATGCTCATCTGACTTGCAGATGACACCAAGATGAGATGGGTTACTAATGCCTCAGAAGACAGAATCAGGATTCAAGGTGACCTTAACAGATTGGAGAACTGGGCCAAAACTACGAAACTAAAATTTGGTGTAGGGACAAATGCAAGGTTCTACATTTGGGCTGAATTAACCAGCTGCACCAATATAAAACGGGGGACACCGGGATTGCCAGTAGTACATGTGAAAAGGATCTAGAAGACTTAGTAGACCATGAGCTTAACATGAGTCAACAGTGTGATGCAGCAGCAAAAAAAGGCTAATTCTATTCTAGGCTGTATCAACAGAAGTACAGTGTCCCGATCAAGGACAGTAATAAAGGTAAAGGGAACCACTGACCATTAGGTCCAGTCGTGACCAACTCTGGGTTTGCGGCGCTCATCTCGCTTTATTGGCCAACACCAGCATGACTAAGCAGCTTCTGGCGAACCAGAGCAGTGCATGGAAACGCCGTTTATCTTCCCGCTGGAGCAGTACCTATTTATTTACTTGCACTTTGACGCGCTTTAGAACTGCTAGGTTGGCAGGAGCAGGGACCAAGCAACAGGAGCTCATCTCGTCGCAGGGATTTGAACCGCTGACCTTCTGATCATCAAGTCCTAGGCTCTGTGATTTAACCCACAGCGCCACCTGCGTCTCACTCTATTCTGCCTTGGTCATATCATACCTGGAGTACTGTGTCCTGTTTTGGCTGGAAAAAAGCCCTTCTTCCAGCCATACAATTCTATGATTCAGAGAAGGGCCTCCAAATGTGAGCTCAGTGAATGGACTGATCCTTAGGCGAGCAGGTGGTCTATTAAATACATTTTTGTCTCTAGGGACAAAGGGCTTTATAAGTTAACCCAACACTTTGACTTTTTTCCATAAATGCTCAGAAATAGTTTTCACAATTTCAGCTATTGCTAAATGGAAGTGTATGTGTATAAAAATAGATACAGACAATTTCTGGATTTTCTTTCTCTGCCTCCTTAACAGTGCTCCTGATTGCCTTTTGTTTATTTTCTCCTACAGAACTGAGTGGGAGCCGTTGAGTTATAAGACTTTTTTAAAACCAGGTAGCATCTAATTCAGGACTGATACTGTTTTCTCATAGGTCAGGGCTGCTGGACCATATAAGTAGACCAAGTATGTGTCCTCTGCTGAACTGCAGGTTCTGTAGTCTGTTGCTTTGTATGGTGTAGCTCTTTTTAGTGTTATCCCAACAGGGGACCCCAATAATCCTTTTCAAACAATGTTATTGAATAGCATTCAGTGCTTAGCTGTTGCACTTAAGTTCACACCATGTCTTCAAGGCATCAAAGAGGATGTGTCATAAAACAATATTGTCTCTGCACTTGAGAGCATTATTCAGTCTCAATAAAATCTCAAGGTATTCCAGCATTTTTCATTTAACTCTTTACTGGGTTGTGTATCAGTTGGAAAAATGTCTGAAGACTGATAAATTCCTCACTTCTGTGCAGATGTCTGTGACTGACAGCCTAAAGGATTGTGTGACTCTTCTTAGGGGTTTTCTAGACAATCAAAGCTTAGCACAATGATATTTTAATCTTGCCATATAGACCCTAATTCAGGAACAATAGCACAACTTCCAGGCCACATATAATGGACGTGCATGGTAGCCAGGAGGGCTGTCCCACGTGGTTTAGTTGAACAGGCAATTTGGCTGTTGGGTATGCCAGTTTTGTTTTTCTAAGTTGAGAGTCCTATAGATCACAGACCAGCATGAGAGCTAGTATGGTGTGAGTCTGGTGTAGTAGTTACAGTGTGGGATCAGGACCTGGGAGACCAGGGTTCAAATCCCATTCAGCCAGAAGCTCCTTGGGTGACCTTGGGACCGTCACCATCTCTTAGCTTAATTTATTTCAAAGAGTTGTTCCAAAGATAACATGAGGAGGGGGAGAACCATGAATGCCAACTGGAGTTCCTTGAAGCAAAGGGGTGTAATAACGAAAGAAATATATGGTATTTTTTTTTAGATCTCTACTACCTAGATAGAAAAGAAACGTGGGTAAACCACAGAGCCTAGGGCTTGTCGATCAGAAGGTTTGAATCCTCGTGACGGGGTGAGCTCCCGTTGCTCAGTCCCTGCTCCTGCCCACCTAGCAGTTCGGAAGTACGTCAAAGTGCAAGTAGATAAATAGGTACCGCTCTGGCAGGAAGGTAAACAGAATTTCCGTGCACTGCTCCGATTTGCCAGAAGCAGCTTAGTCATGCTGGCCACATGACCTGGAAGCTGTCTGCGGACAAATGCCGGCTCCCTCGGCCTATAGAGTGAGGACAACCCCAGAGTCGTCCACGACTGGACCGATGGTCAGGGGTCCCTTTACCTTTACCTAGTTGGAAGCTGCTTGTCCATGAATATGTCCCATAAAGCTCATAAAATGTTTAAATGTCCCAATACAGTGGTACCTCGCAAACCGAATGCCTCGCAAGACAAAAAACTTGCTAGACAAAAGGGTTTTTTGTTTTTTGAGCTGCTTCGCAAGACGATTTTCCCTATGGGCTTGCTTCGCAAGACGGAAACATCTTGCAAGTTTGTTTCCTTTTTCTTAACACCGTTAATACAGTTGCAACTTGACTTCGAGGAGCAACTCATAGAACGCGGTGTGGTAGCCTTTTTTGAGGTTTTTGGTGATTTTTGAAGCTTTTCCAAAACTTTCCCGACACCGTGCTTCGCAAGATGAAAAAAATCGCAAGACGACAAAACTCGCGGAACGAATTAATTTCGTCTTGTGAGGCACCACTGTAATGTGATGTCAGGGACTGATTGGCAGGACGCTGACAAGTGTGCACCTGGTGAAGGGGGTCTGGAGCCTGACTTGGGAAAGGGGCTTAGTTATTTGTGGGGACCTATACCAGCCAGGAGGCAAGAGTCAGAGGCAGGGGAAACTTCAGAGATGAAGGGTGGAGCACAGGATGGGTCAGAAGAAGAGAAAGAAGCAGGTCAGGCAAGTGAAGGGCCTGGTGCTTCCCTACCCTCTCCTGCACTGCTGTCTCCCAGAACCAGGAAGAGATTGAATAGGGAAGAGCAGAGACAGCTTCCACACAGGCGTAGTCTCTTGTTGCGTGTTTGCAGCTTGTCGGGGGGTTACATAAACTGGTGGAGTGGCTGCTGTTGCTGCAACTGCTCCATAGAGTGCCTAGACACTAGACTAGCGTGGCGGGGGGAATATTCACAGCTGTAGAAATGGCTGTGTCAGTTTGACAATAAAGAGTTAACTATCTGCCATGTTCATTCTTGACCTTGACATGTGGGTAGCAGCCAGTCTTGTGCTCTTTCCTTCGGCTTTTCCACTGTACTGGGAGAATTTGCTGGTTCTGTAGGAAAGGCAGAATCTCCGATCCTCATGGTTGGCTCTTGTAAATGTTCTCCTAGACACACTGGAGCTCCTCTTGCAATAAGTGGTTCCCACATGACTGGAAGAATGTCTAAACGGCATCTGTATTTTGATTTATTTTGATCACTCCCCATATAGATAGTAATTTTTATTCGTGTATCTAAACAGTTATTGCTATGCCTGCTAATTATTTAACATAAAACGCTCTGGTATTATTTTTTCTAATTATCTTCACATGGGAAAACATTTGCTTGCTGAGTCTTATTAGAACAGTTTGTGTGTAATAGATGTAATTGTTGTTTTTGATTACATTTCCAGTCAAGTAAACTTGCTACTTAGCTTCATTTGCTTGATTAGCATGGTTGCAAGCCTTGGTAGCCAGGGATTACTAGAAACTGAATCAGTGACCCAGAATCTTGGAATCACACATTTGATTTACATAATTATCCAGTGCGTATGTCAATACTAATGTATGTTCAGTACTGAACATAAATAAACGCTGGTGACCATGAACATTCATGTAAAGGCATTGATAATACAAACCAACACAGTGAAAAAGGAATTTTGCTCTTTGCCTGGTCAAGATTGAAAACCTACCCCCCATTTTATTATTGGAGAATAATATGTGCATTGGCCATTTGGTGTACGAATTCTCTGCTTAGAAATTATGCAGATTGCTTAGGCAGTCTATGTAACTGACCAGGCCAATATTAAAAAAATGCCTTTGACTAGTGTTGGTGATTGTTCATATTGACTGACCAACATACAACTGTTTATCACTCTGCCTTATTATCTTTTTGTGTATATTTCCTACACCTTCCTGTGAATGTGCAGTCACTGGTGTTTTTAATGCTCATTTACCAAGAATACTACTTGAGAATGTTAAATGATCAAGCTTTCAAAAGAAGATTATGGCATGAGAGTTCTATGATTTCATTTTGTGTCCTAGATAGGAAATACACATAAATAATATTTTAGTGGAACTTTTCTAGACACAAACCACCAGAAACATCTCTTCAGCAGTCTCCAGTGAAATGAACATTTCTGGTAGATTGACCCTTTGAGAGTTCTCATGCCAAAAGTATACAGCACAACCAATATTGCATTCATCATTGTGTCCCCTAAGTTTTACTGTGTAGGTGCTTTCTTTTACTATTTCTTTGCTAAAATCACATTACCCATCTTTCCCTTTATACTGTCCACAAACTTCAAAAACAAAGCAGTTTATGTTTGTAGTGCCTTTTATACCTCCCAGTTTTGTGGGTTGCATTTCTTGTTCTGTTTGTCTTATAAAATATATATAATATCTCTTCTGTGAATGGGCAGTCTGTGCTTTTTGAGAAATGAAAGGCTGTCCATTGTAGCTTGAGAGGGACAAGATAAAATAATTGCCATATCACAGATGGTTGGGAAAGCTGCTATGCACTCTATGGAAGGGTGAAAAACATGTTATTAGGAGGCAAGGGAAGAGAGCTGTCATATATAAAAGCAGCAAAGGCAGCTTCCCTTTAGGAAGGGAAACATGTCACATAGAACACAGTACAACAGTTTCAGGTGTTACTAGACTCTGAAAGAACTTTTGCATAAAAATGTACTTAACAGGGAGTATATTTCTGTGCACAGAATGTGATATTGGGCCAACATTGGAGGCATCTTACAATGGAGCCCCAGGCAAAAATGCTGAGATGCATATTTAAGATTTCATTCAAAGGCCGAATCCCATGCTGCGTATGTTGTGACATTGTCTTTTCAGTCTTGGCCTGAAATTTATTTTCTTCCATATTACAAGCTGATGCTCAAGTGAAAGTTGCCAATCATGTTGAATGAGGAGAAAGCTGTGGTCATTTTATTGTATTTTTAAAGATGAACAAAAATTAGACTAAAGCATGCTGTATTTAGAATTTACTTTAGTAGTTAGGCATGCCACATGGACATGGATGCTTAAGTGGTATATAAATTCTGTGAAATAAAAGAAAATATGATATTGTTGGTTGCTACAAATCATTTTTGTGTGTGACTTGGTTTTTGTCTTTGTTTTGGTAAAACCTAGCTTCAGTGCTCCACTGTGAATAGTGTTAATATTTGTGTCTATGTAAATTAATTCCTGTTTGGTATTAACAGTGGTCATACCTGTCCCAGGGTGAGGAGGAACAATTCCTTCTCCCATTTTGCAGCATGAAAGGCTAATAACAGTTCATCAATATACTGGATAAGCCACCTGTGTTGTTTTCTCTGATTTATATCTTCCCGCTTCATATTAATGTTATTCTATCAGAAGTCTACAGCGATGCTGAGCCATATTCTTCCTCCAGGCATTGATTTACCTTTTCGTACAGGTCACTGATTTCATTATGTGAATGAGATTTGGCCTTGGGAATAAGCTTTGGTGAACTTCATCTCATATTGTTGGGAAATACTCAAGGCTAGTTAAGTAATATTTTTCTTGAGTCAGCTTTTGTGTTTCATTAACCTCCAGAGTGTCTGTGAAATAGAGGAAACCTGTAACAGTTATTCTCCTTTTTTGGATGCAGCAGTATCAGATGGGATGCTAGTCTTTTCCAATTGTCTCCTCACTCAAAATTTCTCTGTAGGCTGGCTTGTCGTTTTGCCAGCATCAACAGAGCCTTGATATACTGGGAGGAGGCTCTACAGTAACAGAGCTTTAAGAGTTCATAATTCAGATCTGCCAAATCTTGCAGCCAAAGCACTGATGCCATAAGAACTATTGAGCAGCCAGTTTAATGTGGGTTTCTGCCAAATTCAGTCATGCTGAATGTTGCTGATGCTGAAAGAGATGCTGAAAGAGTTTGAATTTTGTATTAGTTCAGATATCTATAGTCCGAGGTCATGAAGTAAAGCTGGGCTGAATATACCCTCCCTTCCACTGGAGCAATACTCTTTCCAATTCTCAGGGCAGGCTAATTTTAAGAATTTTCAGGATGTGGTTTTAAATTTAAAGACAAGGTGGTTGAGGGTCAGCCTCTTTCCTTCTTTCCTTCCTTAAAAAAAAATGTTTTCCATCACTTCCAACAGAGGTTTCACTGTCCTCTGTAGCTTGAAACATTCCTGGGACAGAATACCCCATGGGATCAGTGTGAAGTAATGACATTGCATCATTCTTGTGGGCATTTTTAGGAGGAAAGATGGTCCAACACGACCACAAAGTACTTAGTTGGAAGATTTCGTTTTAAATTAATGAAATTCTCAGCAGCCTCCCCATGCTGCCTGTATCTTGACAAACAGGAAGCATTACCAGTGGCGTAGCGTGGGGGGTGCAAGGGGTGCCGGCCGCACCGGGCGCAACATCTGGGGGGGCGCACTCGCCACCTCCAGAGTCGCCGAAGAGCCTCAGGGCTCAGCTCCTTTGGGAGGAGGGGTCGGGCTGGGTGACCAGGGGGAGTAGCAGGCGCTAGCAAGGAGGTCCGGAGCCGGAGCCTGGCCAGGATCGGGCGCGGGATGGGGCGCAAGAGGGAGGGGAGAGTCGAGCCTGTCCGCCCCGCGAGGACTGCTGCGAAGAGGCGGGAGGGAGAGGAGGCCCCTTGGGAGGAGCGGGCAGGTGCTGGGGCGGCAGTGCCGGGCGGGGGCCGAGGGGTGGGCGCCCCCCTGCGCGGGCATCGCCTCGCCGCCGCCGCGGGCTTGGCTGGGCGACCGGCCGAGGGGAAGCGCCAAACAAGGCCAGGATCCAGGCCCCCGCTCTCCTTATTTGGCGCCCATTTCCGGCTCCCGGGTGGCCTCCTCCCACCCGCTCTCGCTACCAGTGGAAAGAGAGACGGAGGAGCAGCGGAACCCGCAGCCTTTGCAGGCACTGCCGGCCGGGAGAGGGGAGCGCGGAGGAGCCCCGCGGGGCCTGGGCCCGGCCAGCCGAGGGATCTTGTGGCGAGGAAGGAGCCCAGTCTGCGCCCTCCTTCCCCACAGAGGGAAATCAAGGTTCTCCTGCTAGTTTCTCTTCTTCTCTCCCCCCCCACTGCGTTACAACCGTGCCCCCCCTCTCGGTGCACATAGCACGATTGCAATCTCTCTCTCACCCCCCCCCCAAGTTAAACTAATGGAGCAAGCCAGCGCCAAAGATTTGTAGAACTGTGAATACCCGGCCCAGGCAGCAGCAAGAAGCTGGCAGCGGCGGCAGGTTAGGGGTTAGGGGCGCAGATTACTTGCCTTGCCCCGGGTTAGGGGGCGCAAATTACTTGCCTTGCCCCGGGTGCTGACAATCCACGCTACGCCGCTGAGCATTACTGGTCTCCTCCCACCTTTGTTCCTGATGTATATCTTTGCTCACCCCTTCTTCTCTGGTAGGGGCGAGGGTCACCATTTTATGGTTTGCCTCAGGTATGAAAATTTATTGGGCCAGCCCTGGTGACTGTAGTCACCACAAGAACCCCTAGACTCATTTAATGCAGTCCCTCCCAACCTCTCTCTCCTACACAAACATATTTTGAATGCCTGAGTAGAGCTGATGTTTATCTGTAAAGGAGAGTGTGACTAGGAGGGTGTGATTATGGCGGATACTTTTAGACCAGAAGGGTTCTTTTTGGTGGTAAATTACTGTTTAGAAATGCATGTTGGGCACCTTCTCTAACAAAGAAGAGTGTCTTTCCTCCATTCACTGGACATCTTGAGTTGTGCATTTACTTCACAAATGAATAAAAGACACAAGTCTTGTCCACTGAAACATATTATGGTACTTCCTGCCTTTCTGAGCAAATGTCATGTTTCTAGTTTTCCCACAAGACAAAGAAGCATATACTATTCCCTTGTCAGGATATTCTTGCATAGCAGGCACAAACATTTTGATCAGGCTACCAGTGTTTAACTTTCCCTGAAACAGATACTGTGGATTTTTTATTCCTGAATATGTTAAGAGTACACAACTGTTTTGAGCTGTGCAGAATTTTAAAAGAACGAGGTTCAGCATAGGGTCACACCGAGGTAATCTCAGATACTTAAGCTTCATCTTGGACCCAAATTTGGCTATGGCCTCAACAGACCAAAACGCCATGCTAAGATAATGTTCCATTGATAATGGAATATCACTGCAGAACCATCAGTCTGTTCCAAAAGACTGTAGCAAAATGGCTACAAAAATCAGTTTGTGAACTTCCATCAATCAACCTGACATGGACATCTGCTACTCAACTTATTTCATTGTAAGCACTTGTTCTAGTCATTTATTTGATTTCTATCCCACCTTTCAACCCCCGGGGATTCCCTAGGTGGCTTATATTAGAAAGTGTGTTCTCCCTCATGGAGAGCACAGGTTGCAGGCGGGGCTGACGAGACACCTCACTGTTGCTAGGCAAATGGTTTGGCCATCCTTTAAGCAGGGGCGGGCTGCTACTGGGGAAATCTAGATGTTGCCATTTGTTGATTGATAGCGCTATTTGTTAAATACAATGCTCGCAGTGACAAACTTCCTCTTTTCGTTGCTTACTTCGGATCACCCGCCCTCCCTTCCCTAATTTTAGGCTGTTGCTTGACCTTGCTATGCCTGTCATGGGTCGTCTGCTTTGGGGCAGGTGCCCGGTAGGAATTTTGTCCATTTGGCTGATTAGTGTGTGCCACTTGTTTTTTTGCCTACTGCGTAGCAAATCGTCACAACTTGTAAGGTTGGCGGTTAGGCATTGGTCTTGGAATTGGTTGGTGGAGGGGTATGGATTTGGCTGTGCCTGCCCCTCCATAATGCTGCTGCTGCTGCTGCTTCAAGGGTTTCCCATTAAAGGAACCCAGGGGCTCCCCATGCTTTTGTCCGAAACCCCCTGGCAAGGGGCTAGGGCCACACAAGCCCCTGGGAGCATTCTGGGGAGAGGTGAGGCATGGTTCCCAGTCCCGTCTCTCTCCCCAGGTGACTTACCCTTGCTGACTTCGTGGGGGGTGCGAATGTCAGAGCTGTCCCTGGGCGGGGTCAGTTAGTGCTACCAATGCCTAAGCAACCACTCACATTGCTGTAATTTGAATAAAGTTGTGGCCAAAATTATGCCAAAAACCTTAAACAAAAATTAAGTGTCAATTGTGTTTTTCTTTGGGGGGGGTGTCTTGGGAACCTCGACACGCAAATACATGAAATATAACTACAGGGGCCTCCAACACATGTAAATACTCTGAAGTAGCAAATATTTCTCCCCCTTGCACATAGGAACTCAATAGGAACAGGTGTAGTTGAAAATGAAGGCATATTCTGCCTAATAGAAGACTAGACATATGAAGGAGTGAAGCACTAGTTATTTAGGTGAAACAAACATCAAAACCTTTGCAAATATGCTGAAGAATGATCAGATTCTGACATACATAAGTGATGTAGATGTCACTACTAGAGAGGTGTACTTATCATGGCCTATGGAAGAAACCACAGCAACATCTCAAAATAATGCAGCGACTTATTCGTGGCATGTCAAAAGGTCCATAGAAGCAACACTTGAAGTCCTATGTGCTTTTAACCCACACACTGTAATTGGGAATGAAGAAGTGCCTTTGGGTAAGGACTTACAGAAGCAATGCCCAGCTCTGTTACCTGTGATCTGCAGATGCAGCTTCAAAGATAAGACAGATGCATGTACTGTTACGTATTTTTTTTAAAAGGCAACATTTCAGAGACAAGCTGAAAAAGGATGTAGGTAATGAAAACGAGGAAACATTAACTTCAAGAGCAGCATGAAGCTAGCAGCTATATTGGAAGCACTAAAAAAAACACCACATCAATAACGGTTTCTAATGCAGCATTTGATCTTCATTATAAAATTTGAAAAAAACTTCCCACCCATTTTTGCCATGGAAACAGTATAGAATCAGAACTAAAAGTTATTCACACACTTTCTGAGTTTTCCAGATCCCAATACATTTCAAGGGCTATTAGCGAGGTTGAACGATTAAACTTCTGTTATTTTCCCAAGATGATGTTTATGCTGCATCAAATTGGGATATGAAGCCATGCAAACATCTCCGACTTGATCTTGCATTGAAAAGCAGCAGCAGATCTTTGGTATTCATAATTGACTAGGACACTGCGTCAGCTGTAACTACATTGAGGAAATTGAGAGTTGACTAATATTTGCATCAATTTTTAAACAGACTCCCCACCCCTGCCACCTTTAACCTCACATAATGATATTACTTCTAGAGTTAATAAATGGAGTTGCCTGGGATAACCTGAAAGTATTGATAAAAAGTGCTGTCCATAACACAGGTGGTTCTGCTTTCAGAATGATGTAGGTGAGATCTTAGTAAAGGGAACTGGTTAAATTTCAACAAAAGTCTCATTATGAATGAGAAAGAGGTCAGGATTCTGGCTCACCCACAGATCCCATGTAAAATCTGAGGGCAGCCATTCCACCACCCCACAATTATCACTGAACGGGATGTTACATAATTCCCATACAGATAGGTAGCCGTGTTGGTCTGCCATAGTCAAAATAAAAAAATTCCTTCCTGTAGCACCTTAAAGACCAACTAAGTTAGTTCTTGGTATAAGCTTTCGTGTGCATGCACACTTCCTCAGATACACTGAAACAGAAGTTGCCAGATCCTTCTATATAGTGAGAAGGTGGGGAGGGGTATAACTCAGAAGGGTGGTGGGAATGGGAGATTGGCAGATAGCTGAGATGAGCCTGTTGATGACTCTTAACGACTGTAATAGGTCTTACAGGAAAAGGCAAGGGGTGAGAAGGTGAGAAATGGCTTAGTCATGTATAATGAGATAAGAATCCAATGTCTCTGTTCATAATTCCCATAGTTCTCAGGGGGGCAGCTCAAACTGCTTGTGGCAACAAACAGCCCCATATGCTAGGAGCTCCAGGCTGTGGGTGACTTGTTTCGACCTTTTGAAAAGACAAACAACAGCAACAACAACACCCTGCTACCAGACAGAGGCAATGCTGCGGCCATCAGACTGTATTATCCAGTGTACAAGAGGGACTTGGTCTCATCCCCATGCAGAAGTGGGACAGATCAGACTTTAATAGGTCCATCCATCCCTACATGTCAGGACATACTTCTTTGTCTTCTTGCCAGAGGTTATTATTGCTTACAGTGTGTTCAATTTCCCCCTAACATTTTGTTTTCTCATAACAATGAGAATGCATTGGTAATTTTTCCAATATAATCCAGTGACTATATTATATCTGGACTATAAATTGTGTTTACTTTAGAATTTGACATTTTTATATCTGTGTTATACTCCGACTCAAATTATTCCTACTGCCTTACCATAGACTATTGCTTCCCATGCCCCCAGAAGCAATATCTGCTAACCTCTTTCAACCCTCTGTTAAGCACAATAAATAGGGGTATCAAAACTGTTGACGTGGTGATACGCATGCCACCTGTGCATTGTATCATTCTGTACAGTGGAAAATGTAAGAATACTTACTGATAAAATTAGATGAGCTAATTTTGAGCTAGGCAAGTGTAAAATATTCAGATTGGACAACATATTATATAGGCTGGGGATCTGTGCAACTGGCACTAGTTTCATCTATGTATCTTATGATATAATTATTGGCTCCTTTTTATGTCTGCTAACAGGGATCAATTTTTTCCTGCAACATCATCAGTCAAATTGGCCACTACTTAGCAAAAAACATTATCAGTTTCATACTTATTAAATCAACATTGAGCCCCAGAAAGGCTTTTTCAGGGTTGTTGTTTTTTTAAAGCCCTGACTATCAGGGACTGGGCAGAGGAGGAATTGTGGAAACCGCCTCCCCAGCTTGACCCTTCCAGGGAGGAGGAAGAGGAAGACAGTTTAGATTTGCAACATAGGTTTTTGAGGGAGGTCTCAGCTCAGAGGCAGATGAGGAGGAAAGTTGGGAAATAATGAGAGAAGAGGAGGAGGAGGAAGCACCAGAGGGGCTACAGCTGATGGACACAGTATCTTTAGAAAGAATTCCAGACACACACACACACACCCCCGCCAGAGCCTGGTGAGCCTTAAAAGTAGGAGAGCAAAGAGCTCAAAGACAGGAGACAATAGGAGAGACAATGAAATTGACGAATGAGGAAGTGGGAGAGACAGGCGGTGGAGATTCACTCGGGACAACACCATTATCCAAGAGGCTGGGTTCTATAGCCTCTCTGTGTAAATACTGAATAAATAGCAGACAGTAAGAAACATTGTCTTGTCTTGGTTTATTCCTGGGCAATGGCTGGGCATCGCTGGCAGCAGCCTGACATTGACTACATCTGCCTTTGAAGGGAATTTTAGCAAATCTGCAGTCTAAAATCTTTGAAGGTCAGAGGTTAAAATGGGCCAGTGAAATAGAAAATGTAAGTATGGCGTACAGTTATTGGAAGCAAACTAAGTTGTTCTTAATGGCAGTGGAGTGTGTGGCCCACTAGCCTGTGTGACTCATGCACATCTAAGTATTTTATTCGCTGCTTAACTATAGATTTGGATTGCACTAGTTCTGAAGTCAGTAGATGAGAAGGAGAAAAACCAGCAGCACAATTTCCTCCATTAATTCACTTTTCCAAACTAACACAAGAATCAACTAGCACCTGATAAGCCAGAGACACTGGAGAGGCAGAGGAGCAAATTTAGAGCCAATAATGAGTATAATATTTACTAAATAATCGTTTCTATGACTGCAGCTCTAGCTTTAACAAACACTTAAGTTAAGATACCTAGATCTAAAGTACTTATGCATGATTGACTTGTGCACGACCATGTATATGTGCAGCACCAGGAAATAATTAAATAAATCAATTCAAACCCGGAAATGGTGAGGGAGAGCTGGAGTGTCCTTGTGGCTTATGAGGAGACCCTCCCTGCACAGGCAGAGGAAAAGGCGTGCGGGGGGAGCGCACCGCCCCCAGCAGCGCGATCCCGGCAGGGTGCCATTGCGGCTGCCCCCCCGTCTGTGCTGGGCGCCACGTCCCCAGGACAAGCGCCCCGCCCCTATGGGCTGCGCGCCATGCCCCCAGGACACACGCCAGCCCTGTCCCCGCCTGCTCTCTGCCCCCCCCCGGTGTCGGAGCATGAAGCTCCGCCACTGCCTCCCTGGAGCCCAAAGAGGACATCCATGAGAAGAGACCGGAGGTGCAGCAGGGCCTAAATAACCATGACTAATGGAAATCTAGGAGCACTTACATTAGCAGCTGACCTAACCTTTTATTATGTGGAGATCTTTATACAAATTCTATCTAACCTCTCGTTCAATATTTTTTGTTTTGTTTTGCTAAGTCCAGTCCCACCACATGACTATGCAGAACCAAGGAATAGATAGTCCCTTGACTGTCCTTCTCTGCTTATGACTCTACGGTCCCATAGTGTACTGTTGCAACAAACTGATGATTTGCCAAGAAAAACTCACTGAAATGAAACAGTTCAGTAAACAACCAGCTTCACTTAATTTTAAGCATTCTAATTGAATGTCAGTCAATTATACAGTTGCAATCCATATCTTATTACAAACGCCAAATAATATATACGTGCATTTTAAACAGCACATTTACGTACCTCACAGCACTCTTTTAAAAAAGATGTTATTGTGGTTTGCAATCAAGTGCTCAGTTGTGATTATAGTTTTTTAAAAACAACAACAACTCACCAGTATATTAATTGCTTAATGCCTATTATTTAAATGCAAATCTGATAAAGTACTTCATTTTCTGTTACATGGATTATTTTCTAGTTAAATGAACCATACAAAAACATTTGTACCTTGGTTTTCAAAGGGTCACCATTTTCATTTTTTCTTGTTTTCTCTGAAGTTATTTTTGATAAACCTGTTATTTAAACAAAATTCCAGAAAAAGTCACTATAAAAAACCACTGTTTGATCCTGACCTATTCTCGCTAACCAAACAAACCATAGGTTCAGTGGCGTAGCGTGGGGGGTGCAGGGGGGCGACTGCACCGGGTGCAACATCTGGGGGGGCCGCTCGCACTGGCAGCTCTCTAAAATCCACGGGTTAGGGGGCGCAAATTACTTGCCTTGCCCCGGGTGCTGACAACCCACGCTACGCCACTGCATAGGTTTCCAAGTTTGGGTATTGAAGAGAACTATAGTTGTGCAAAATTGGAAGCAAACGTTTCTGACTTCCTCTTTGTGGTTACAAGAAGTAAATGGGGAAGGGCAAACCTGAGGCTTCCCATTTCTTGTTCATAAAGTGGGATGCCATCGTATCTTCTTACGTCTGAACTGGGCTTTACCCTGTTAATGGAAGAACACCAGCACTAATAGGTTTTCCATTAACAGAAGTAGCGAGAGAGAGAGATTGCATGTTACAGCTATTAATAAAATGATAGTTTCTGTTTTGGGACATTAGTCTATGTCCCAAAATTTCACAAACCTTTTGGGACTTAATGTGGTTTTCTTCCTATACCATCTTATTTAAGATCAGGATAGTTTTATGCGGTGGTTTCTTCTATGGTATTTATAATCTTCCCTCAAAAAGAATTAGCACATGGAATGGCTTCAGTTGTTATCGAAGCACAGAGCTTCCGTAGGGGTTTTCACTATTAAAAATGAAATGTTTTCTAGGGTTAAGACTAGCTCCATGGAGAGCTTAGAAACTTAAAGAGTAATAAGATTATAGAATTTAAGTTAACTGGGGAGCTGACAGCTTCTGGCTACTTAGCAATCAGAAAGTGGCTTCAAATTGCTTGTGATTATTTCCAGGGAAATAAAGTTACAGGCTGGAGTCCTGTACCCACTTACCCATAAGTAAGTCTCATTGAAGTCACTGAAGCTTACTTTTGAGTAAACATGAATAAGATCAATAACCCAGCTTGGGATGATGTCTGAAATTCATAATGTAGGTAGTCTCTGGTAGTAACAGACATTGATCAATGTCTCCAGTTGTAAGCACAGGAGTCTAAGGAATCCCAAGAAGTTATGGGGTAATGGACAGCATTGGGTTTAGACCCATAAAATGCCCATTACCCTTCCTAACCAAATTAATAAAGTCCCTTTTATAAAGAAATAACTTCAGTGCCAGTTGTAAATAAATATGATGAGATGTTAATTTCTCATTGTAGATATAGAATAAATACCACATCAAACTTTAATGTGTTGAAAACAAAGGAACTGAATATAATTTGCTCAGCATATCATTCTTTGATCTTTATCTTGTAAAGGTAGTCCAATAAATATTCTGAGGATGATGGCAAAACAAGACACTTGCTTGCTAACACACATACTTTTAAAAGTATCAAAACAGAACAAAGACAAGAGGGGATAATGCTAATAGGTGTGTGACTTTCATAAAGTACAGGAGATTATTATCTAATAAAAATTCATAGTTTATCAGAAGAGAATGAAGGAGTTAATTAAATGTAGGGATTATGCTGTGTTGATGACAAAAATATGAGTCTCTTGGAAAAGAGGTTCACATCTGGCTGTCTCTTTTCCCTGCGCTCTGCAGATTTACAGGGCCATAAAATACAGATAAGGAAAGAAAGTTAAACTCTTGTTAATTACCATTACTCCTCAACAGGGGAAGGGGCCCCTTTTGGAAAAATCAACATGGGCCTTAATTTTAGGCTGCTGTCATAATCACCTTTGTACAAAGTGAGCTTCATGGTTGAGTGAGGATTTGAACCCTCGCCTCCCAGGTCCTAATTTGACATGGTTTAACCACTACACTATACTACACTAGGAACTAATTAAATACCTGTTCCTACACAGAGCTATTGCTCAATCATACTAAGAGCACTTAAATCTACCCATCAACATTACCTGTTGAATATGAAAGCTCATCCTCCGATGCCTTCCCTATAAAGAGCGGTGTGAAGCAGACTGTGTTCTCGCCCCAAATCTCTTTGGTGTATTCTTCTCCTGGTTGCTCTCCTGTGCCTTCAGCTTGATTGAAGATGGTGTGTACGCTCATTCAAGGAGTGGCTGCGATCTGTTCAACCTTGGTCTCCACACCAAGACAAAAGTGTACCAGGTTCTTATCTGAGAAACGTTGCTTTCAGATGATGCAGCCTTGACAGCACACTCTGAGGAAGCTTTACAGAGACTCACCAACCATTTTGCCCAAGCCTTCAGGAAGTTTGGCCTTACTATCAGCCTGACAAAGACCAACGACCCAGGTCAGGATGTCACCATTGCTCAATGCCATCATTGGTGACCACAAGCTTGAGGTGGTAGACAATTTTGTCTCTGTGAGTTCTACTATAACCAGTAGCCTCTCCATCACGGCTGAGCTGGATAAGTGTATTGGCAAGTCAGCTACAGCTATGGGTCACCTCTCCAAAGAGGTATGGGAGAATGTGATGCTAACAACCAATACCAAGGTGAAGGTCTACCATGTTGCACATGCTGCTTTATGGAAGTGAGTCGTGAGCAACTTACAACTGTCAAGAATGATGCCTCAATGCCTTCTACATGTGCTGTTTCAGGAAGATTTTGGGTATCACATTGCAGGACAGAGTTTCAAACAAATATGTGCTCTCCCAAGCTCATATTCCCAGCACACGCCTGTCTTAGTCTCTATGCTGGCTTCGTCATGTCCACAGAAATGGAAGATGGCAGGATCCCCAAAGGACAGGGAGCTGGCTTCAGGCACAGGGAGCTGGCTTCAGGCACCAGGTCCATTGGCAGACCCACTTTTTGTTACAAAGATTGACATCAACTCCACAGTGTGGGAATCCCTTGCAGATGACCACAGTGCCTGGAGACAGACAGTCAGATCATGTATCCACTGCAGTGACCAGAGGAGGAATGGCTGCTGGGAGGAGCACAGAGAAAAGAAACGGTTGGGATTTTGCTACGTGCTTTGATCCAGCTTTCTCACAGAAACAATTAGTGAGTTGGCCAAAGGCCAGAAAGTCTGAGCAGAGGAGTTTTCTTCCAGATGATATTTGATATTTGTGGGAGTTTACTATAGATCCCCAAGCCAAACGGAGGACATAGATGATGCCTTCCTGGAACAGATGGCCAAGCATGCAAAAGGAAGGGAGATAGTAGTAATGGGGGACTTCAATTACCCGGATATTTGTTGGATGTCAAACTCAGCCAAGAGCATAAGGTCAAACAGATTCCTCACTGGCCTTGCAGACAACTTCATTGTCCAGAAAGTGGGAGAAGCAACAAGAGGAACAGCCATTTTAGATCTGGTCCTAACCAATGTTGATGACCTGGTTAGTGGGGTAGAAGTGGAAGGATCATTAGGCGCGAGTGATCATGCTCTTCTGAAGTTTACTATACAGCGGAAAGGAGCAGCCAAGCATACTAGGACTCAATTTCTTGACTTTAAGAAAACCGACTTCATAAAACTTAGGGAAGTGCTGGGTGAGATCCCATGGACAGTAATACTAAAAGGAAAGGGAGTTCATGATGGCTGGGAGTTTGTTAAGAGGGAGATAGTAAAAGCACAATGTCAGGCAATACCAATGAGATGGAAACATGGAAGGTGCTTAAAGAAGCCAGGGTGGCTATCTAAAGAACTTTTAACTGAGTTACGATTAAAAAAGGATGTGTACAAAAAATGGAAAAGGGGGGAAACCACCAAAGAGGAATTCAAACAAATAGCCAGCACGTGTAGACACAAAGTCAGAAAAGCTAAAGCACAGAATGAACTCAGGCTTGCTAGAGAGGTTAAAAGCAACAAAAAAGGCTTTTATGGGTATGTTCGTAGCAAAAGGAAGAACAAAGAAACAGTGGGGTCACTCAGAGGAGAAGATGGTGAAATGCAAACAGGGGACACAGAAAGGGCTGAACTCCTCAATGCCTTCTTTGCCTCAGTCTTCTCCGATAAAGAAAACAATGCCGACCTGAAGAATTTGGAGCAAATGATTCAGCAAAGGAAACACAGCCCAGAATAACTAAGGAGATAGTACAAGAATACTTGGCTAGTTTAGATGTATTCAAGTCTCCAGGGCCAGATGAACTGCATCCAAGAGTATTAAAAGAACTGGCAGATGTGATCTCAGAACCACTGGCAGTCATCTTTGAGAATTCCTGGAGAACAGGCGAAGTCCCGGCAGACTTGAGGAGGGCAAATGTTGTCCCTATTTTCAAAAAGGGGAAAAGAGAGGACCCAAATAATTACCGCCCAGTCAATCTGACATCAATACCAGGGAAGATTCTGGAGCAGATCATTAAGCAAACAGTCTGTGAGCACCTAGAAAGGAATGCTGTGATCACCAACAGTCAGCATGGATTTCTGAAAAATAAGTCATGTCAGACTAACCTGATCTCGTTTTTTGACAGAATTACAAGCCTGGTAGATGAAGGGAACGCAGTGGATGTAGCCTACCTTGATTTCAGCAAGGCATTTGACAAGGTGCCCCATGATATTCTTGTAAAGAAGCTGGTAAAATGCGGTCTTGACTATGCTACCACTCAGTGGATTTGTAACTGGCTGACTGACCGAACCCAAAGGGTGCTCATCAATGGTTCCTCTTCATCCTAGAGAAGAGTGACTAGTGGGGTGCCACAGGGTTCTGTCTTGGGCCCGGTCTTATTCAACATCTTTATCAACGACTTGGATGATGGACTCAAGGGCATCCTGATCAAATTTGCAGATGACACCAAACTCGGAGGGGTGGCTAACACCCCAGAGGACAGGATCACACTTCAAAACGACCTTGACAGATTAGAGAACTGGGCAAAAGCAAACAAGATGAATTTTAACAGGGAGAAATGTAAAGTATTGCACTTGGGCAAAAAAAATGAGAGGCACAAATACAAGATGGGTGACACCTGGCTTGAGAGCAGTACATGTGAAAAGGATCTAGGAGTCTTGGTTGACCACAAACTTGACATGAGCCAACAGTGTGACGCGGCAGCTAAAAAAGCCAATGCAATTCTGGGCTGCATCAATAGGAGCATAACATCTAGATCAAGGGAAGTAATAGTGCCACTGTATTCTGCTCTGGTCAGACCTCACCTGGAGTACTGTGTCCAGTTCTGGGCACCACAATTCAAGAAGGACACTGACAAACTGGAACGTGTCCAGAGGAGGGCAACCAAAATGGTCAAAGGCCTGGAAACGATGCCTTATGAGGAACGGCTAAGGGAGCTGGGCATGTTTAGCCTGGAGAAGAGGAGGTTAAGGGGTGATATGATAGCCATGTTCAAATATATAAAAGGATGTCACATAGAGGAGGGAGAAAGGTTGTTTTCTGCTGCTCCAGAGAAGCGGACACGGAGCAATGGATCCAAACTACAAGAAAGAAGATTCCACCTAAACATTAGGAAGAACTTCCTGACAGTAAGAGCTGTTTGACAGTGGAATTTGCTGCCAAGGAGTGTGGTGGAGTCTCCTATTTTGGAGGTCTTTAAGCAGAGGCTTGACAACCATATGTCAGGAGTGCTCTGATGGTGTTTCCTGCTTGGCAGGGGGTTGGACTCGATGGCCCTTGTGGTCTCTTCCAACTCTATGATTCTATGATTCTATGAACCTTGGAAATGACTCTGCTATTGGTCGTGGTCACCCATATAGGCAGGATGACTCATGGCTTCTGTGTGGTTGGTCTGTCTGTTGGAGTTAGCTGAAGTTTGAGTTCAGAGAGCGAGTTAATATCCGTGTCTGTATCTTGTATATAGCAACTTGTGAGTCTGCTGTAAATAATAAACCTCTAAGTAACCAAGTTACTAGTGAGCAGCATTTTGTTCCTGGTCATCCTGTCAGCTTGCAACCAGATACTTCCAGAAAGTCTGCTTATACTCTGCAATATCCAACAGAAACGTTGTGGTGCATCTGCAGCAGTACAATTGGATGCCAGATTTCTGCCCCATGTCTGTCTTGTATCATTCTCTACAGCCACAGCAGGCACTGCAACCTTCCAACAGTTTGACTTCACCTGCAAAGGCGCACTCCTCCACTGTGTCCTGAGACAGGAATTTCTCTGGACTTAGTACCCCTACCTAAACAGTTAATTAGATGAGGAAATGAATACTTCTTGTCAAAGGTGGTGGTGTTTTGGTTTTGGCTTTGGTTTGCCCTGTTTTAGTGTTAGATTTTAATAAGAAAGTACCTCTATACAACGATATCGCATCGTGCTCTATAGTAATACAATTACAGAAATATTATTCTTCCAGAAGATCAATTATAAAGTCCTGTGGATGCTACACTGATTAGATAATAGGATTGGAAGGAATCAAGGAGAATATAATTGATGCCTAGTCCTGATTCGTAATTCACAGTATAAAATGAGTTTCAAACGTATACAGCTCTTGCTCATTTGTAATGGTAATTTTAAGAAAAATTTAATTACTTCTTCTGTGGCATAAAAATATTTAATATACCAGTTAGGCATCAATTTTTTGTCAGGTAAAAATTGGATATAGTAAATTCCAAATAAAATAAGTTCTGGGAACTATTATCTGTGTGGTAAAACAACATTTTTTCCCCGCTGATGAACACGCTTTTCACTTTCTTGCCTTTTCTCTGCTCCCTGCATTGGTGCTCTCAAACAACAGTAGACTTCTTTAAATTCAGTATTACATCTTGCACTCAGTTGAGCTTGGAGCACAGCTTGCTCAGAGGGATCAGGTGAATACATTTTGCCACACAAATGCAACTGACTTGTGGTAAAAGCCTTCCTTACCATTTGGAAAGATGCTAACAGATAGCCAGGTTCTCCTGAGATAGGCACAAATTGTGTTGAAAGTGGGGTCTCATATGACCAACCACCCCAGATCATCAAGAATCTGCCACTGATCTGCCAGACTAGTCACTCTAAAAAGGGAGAAAATTTTAGTCTGTCATGACATTTTCTTATGAAACCTATGCTGGTTTCATAACTGCACAGTGGGGGTTCTTCTAAAGGCTCCCAGGCTGACTGCTGAAGAATCTACCCTAGGCCCTTTCCAATTATAATTGTCAAGTTAACCAGTCTGTAGTTTCCTGGATCTTCTCCTTCCCCCATTTTGAAGATGGGGATGGCATTTGCCAATCTATATGGCACTTCATATTGTGGCAGTTAACCTATTCTTCAAAATTTATAGAAGAGACCCTGAAATCACACCTGCAAATTGCTTTCGTACCCTAGGATGCAATTACCAAACATTCAAAAAGGAGAGCAATAGCAGGCATGAAAGACTTCAACTACCCTGCTATCTGTTGGAACTCAAACTCTGCCAAGAATGTAAGTTCCAGCAAATTCCTCACTTGTCTTACCGACAGTTTCATTTCCCAAAAGTTGGAAGAAGCAACAAGGTGATCATCTATCTTGGACTTGGTCCTCACCAACAGGGAAGAACTGATTGACAAAGTGGAAATACTGACAACCTTGGGAGGAAGTGATGTCATTTTGAGTTTCATGATACAGAGCCAAGGGAAAGTTGAGTGCACTCCAGATTTTAGGAAAGCTGATTTCAAAAAGCTTAAGGGACCACTGGATGGTGAGAAATACTCAAAAGGAAGGGAGTCCAAGATGAATGGGAGTTTCTGAAAAGTAAAATAGCTGTTATGGATACTTTGGATGAGATTCCGGCATTGCAGGATGTTAAACTGGATGAGCTTTGGGATCCATTCCAACTCTACAATTTTATGATTCTTTGATTCACCAGACCATGAAGCTTGAATTAAGTTAGAGTGGCTAAGTACTCCTATGACCCCTCTTTACCTAATTTGGGCTGCTTCCTTTTGGTGTTCAGTCTCTTTTTGCCAGGCTCAGCACAGTTTTCCTTGTGGGAGAAAGCAGAGGTGTTAAGCAGCATTCTGTACATCCCCCTCTAACATTTATCCATGTTCTCTTTTCAGCAAAACTACCTGTTCATTTCTTCCTCTTGTTCCAGACATAGCCAAATAAACTTTTTTTTTTGTTATTTTTGTAAACATCTCTTGCAAGCCTGAGCAAGTTGAACTGAAGCCTCTCATTACCACTGTGTCTCTCTTTGAAAATTTGGTAATCTAATCATGGATGGCATCATCTAAGTCTTGGTTGCCTGGTTTGCCAGTTGTAGCAGACTCCTGTAAGGATATGGCTATTAGTTACCTCTCCTTTTATTTTTACTCAAATGCTCTCAAATGGTATTCTCCTTTAGAACCTCAAGCTTCAAGGGTAATGTTCACCCATGCATACTAAAATGAAGCACAAGGCACCATCATTGGGCTTGATCCAGCTTCTCCTGTAAATTAATCTGTTGATTTCATAGTATGCAGATACTGTACAAGCATCTGAACTGAGCTCTGCCTCTGAAATGGGAATCGGGATCACTGAAGTAGGCTGTTACCTTTATGGGCTTCTGATAGGCTTCTGGTTGGCCACTATGAAACCGTATTAGTCTATTTCCCCCCGGCTCTTTCTTCATTTCCCTTGACTTTTATGTAGTTCTCTCAAAATTCTTTTAGACTAACCATTAAGTGGCTTGCAGTTTATATGACAGGTTCTTTGAAATTTAAAATTGTCGTTCTCGGTACAAAGATAGCAGAACTTCACGGAAGCGTAGCTGTTTCTTTTTATGGATGTGTAATCATTATCTCTCCCCCCCCCCCCGGCTCATTTACATTGAAAAGCAATTAAACTGTACAGGAAAACTGTGTGATCATGGGATTCTGATGCTGTGTTTTCTGTCCCACAAAATTATTACCCTGGGAGCCGCGACCTTGGTCTCCATATATTACCACTTTAATTTTATTTTTTAAATGCCCTTAAAAGGATTTAAGTCCTTTCTCTTTTATGCATGTGTCTTCACATAGATTCTGCTCTTCTGTCAGTACATTTTAAATCTGTTTCTTGAAAGAAACATTTTGATTTACAGAAATGAGCAAAGTGATTCATTCAATAGGAGGCTCAGGGTCATCTCCAGGTTTGAGGGGGCGGGCATGGCAAGATGCCATCTGTTGGACCTCCTCCTGTGGCAGTGATGGGCAGCAGCATTCTGGTCCATGTCATCTTATTACTTTGCCACAAAGCCAAAGAGGCCGTGCCCAGGGAGCCTGTGCAATCAACTCTTGAAATTGCCCTGACAATATTTTTGTAGCTTTTTATTTATTCTGATATTTTTAATTGTAAATTGTTCTGGGTGTTTTGGCCAAAAAAAGTGGTAGATAAATGCAGTTAATAAAATAAATAAACCCCAAGAGCAATGCTTCACCCACTTTCTGCAACAGATTTCATTTCTGTCTGTCACACAACCTTTTAAAGACACACAAATTCAAAGGGAGAAAGTGGCAATCCTAGTTTCTGCTTTTAGTAACATGAACGATCTTGATGAACGGTCTTGAAATATCTTGGTCTTGAGTGGTCAGGAAATTATGACTCTTTGTTTGGCTTTAGTAACATGAATCCATAGAGACTTGCATAGTTCGTTCCTTCCTCTTTAGTATAACGTTCATTGACTTTTTGCCTCCAAAGGCCACCATTCTGCATCAGCTGCTGTATTCACTCTTCACTCATCTTTATTAATATTTTCTGATACAATGCTTCCCTCTGAATGACTTGGAACTGCAATTCCAGCATTGTTAGTAAGTTGCATCCAATATGAGTGTCTTTCTTGGGCATTATAAATATTTTGCAGATTTTACCCAAAGAAGGCAGGGGAAGTATAATACAATATTATGACTTTTAAATATTCTCATGAAGAGATCAGAAGAATTAGCTTTCTAAAAACCATTTGAACTAGCCTTGCTTTACTAGCATATATTATTAAAACTTAAATGTCTACACGAATAGCTGTTCTTTTGCTTCTAATGCAGGCTTATGCATGCCCAAGGATGATCTTCCAAGTGTAATGAAGCATATTTCCAGTCAGTAGATTTCCTTGACAGCTCATACTTTTTGTGTGTTATACGATGGGAAAACTTAAGCTGACAAATATTCAAACAGATTGCACTCTGTGGTATTATTTAGTGGTTTTCCTGACTGCTAGAAACTAGGCAGTATTGACCTAAAGCAGTCATCCACATCACTCTGTGCTTCTCACCAATGCATGGGGTGTGGAGGGGGGTGTACAAATTTTATCTTCACTCTATCATGGGTGGCAGAACCGAAGTCTCTGAATACCAGATCCAGTGTGTAAATTGCAGGCCCTTCCATAAACATGAAATGAAAGAAAGCAATAGGCACAGTGTGTTGGCTTATACGCCAAAGCATATGTTCTTCTGGTATCAGAAATATTTCTAGAGTGGTATGTTGTTCTGTACAAGTGCCGGTGTCTGGGAGGAAATGACATGATGTCTTGCGACAGGAAAAGGTTCCAGAAACTTAACAAAGAAGGAAGGCGTTGATTCTGGTCACATTAGTGTGATGAGTTTCAGCAGTGCTCATGGGTTCATGGCTACCATTTCTTTCTGAGATCTATTAAAGACTGACATTTGAATAGGATCCCAGGCCTGGCACTGGTTGTGCAAATATATCTTTCAAATTTGTGGAAACCTATGGCTCTTCAGGGGATGTTGGGCTCCAATTCCCATCAGTCCCTGGCAGCCTGGCCAGTGGTCAGGGATATTGGGAGTTATAGTCTGACAACAGCTAGGGGGTCACAGGTTCTTGCTGTGGCAGAGCTTTTCAAACTGTATGTCGTGACATGTTAGTGTGTCGGCTGCAGTGTGTAGGTGTACCATGCAAACACTTCCCGCACTCCTCCCGGGGCTAGAAAGGGATTATTTTAACCTCTGGTTGGCTAGTAAAACTGAATTACTGTGTTGCAAAAGGATGCATGTCTAAAAAAAGCGTGTCATCAATGTGAAAAGTTGGGAAAGCTCTGCTGTACAGGGTTACCAGAAGGAATTGCAGCTTCCCCAATGCTTCCCCAATGCTTCCTTGTGCTTATCAACTCTGCGCACTGGAGTGGGGGAGGGGAGACCCTCCCTTCTTTCCAAGAATAGGTGGGGACTTGGATGGCACAGTCAACCTCCAGTCTTTCTACACTACAATGACCTCTCCTGGACACTTCACCCTCTTCTGTACCTTCTATCACGATGAGTGTGATGATGAGATCCTAGGTTTTGGGGTGCAGGGAGGAATCAGTTCAGGTCAGAGGCTTGACCTCAGTTTTCCAAGCAGTTTTTCAGACTCCTTTCTGATGAAGATGAAGGATGAAGAGCTGTGGCAAAATTTGTCCTCTAGGCTACTAGGCCAGTTTTGGATGATACCCAGAGGGTCATGGGGGGAGGGATCCCAGCCAGCTCCCTCCAAGAGAAGACAAACATCCTCTGTCATTTCCTCACCATGTTTTAGCCTTATTTTAACTCTGCAATATATATTTTAGTGAAACTGAATTGGGCTGTAGTGTCTATTTTAGCATTTTGCACCAGTGCCTCTGTCCCAGCCATTATTTTATCAATGTTACTGGCTAACATAGATATGTGATGGTAATGATTAGCCCATGATCACATAGCCTAAAGTATAAAGTGTGCAACTTCTGTCCACATTTATAAATTCAACGATAAAATAATAAGTGGAATTCTTAATCTATTAATCTGGAATAAGGTACTATTAGGGAAGCAGGTGGTGCTGTGGTGTAAACCACTGAGCCTTGGGCTTGCTGATCAGAAGGTCAGCGGTTTGTTCGGTCCCAGCTCCTGCCCACCTAGCAGTTCGAAAACACGTCAAAGTGCAAGTAGATAAATAGGTACTACTCCGGTGGGAAGGTAAACATCGTTTCCATGCGCTGCTCTGGTTTCGTGCGCTGTTCTGGTTTTGCCAGAAGCGGCTTAGTCATGTTGGCCACATGACCTGGAAAAACTGTCTGCGGACAAATGTCGGCTCCCTCGGCCAGTAAAGTGAGATGAGCACCACAACCCCAGAGTCGTTTGTGACTGGACTTAACTGTTGGGGTCCTTTACCTTTACTTTTTAAGGTTCTATTAATCAGTAATTAAGGAGGCATTGTTTAAAGCAGGAGTGCAGAAAACTGTGACCCTCCAGAGGTTGTTAGATTGCAACTCCCACTAGCTGCAGCCAGCATGGCCAAGACAGAGGGATGATGGGAGCTCAACAACATCTTGAAGACTGCAGGTTTCCCCATCCCTGCTCTAAGCATATATTTAAACATTAATTTATTTTTGTGGGGAAATGTAGAAAATGCAATCCCATCCCCATATATATTTGGATATTTATATCCAGAAATTACAGCTAAAGCATAGCTCACCCTTACATGGATATAAATCCCACTAAGCTTAATTGGACAGGATTTGCCTGGAGCTTGCTCTGGGATATGCAGGATAGAGAAGTACAAGGGCTTGAACTTGGGCTGCATCCCTTCCACTCATAGTGCTTCAAAGGTTCAGGGGTTGTGGACTGGCATAGACAACAGACAAGAGTTTCCTCAGTAATTTTTGAGCAGCCTGCTAATTGACACCCACCATTGTAAACAAGCACTGTGTTGTCATATACTCAGAGGTAAAGTGTGCATACACAGAGTTTATATTTGAAAAAAAGAGGCAATTTGGAATGGAAGCTTTTTAGAAGGAGAATCAATGTCTTCCCAAAAAAGAAAAGAAAAGCAGCAAATTTGAGTCATCATCCCTTTATCATGACTCTTGCCTTGCTCCCAAAATAAACCAGACTAGTGAAGGCTGCCTACTTCTGACATATTACATGCACTGGTTTTGTTGAAAAGCAAAACCAGAAGCCCATAACAAAATATAAAGGGAAAACGGTGTAAGGAATTAAATGCCAATCCCTTTTGCCCACCCACAGAGGTCAGAATTAAGGTTATGCTGTGGATTTATAAGGAAACTCATATTGCAGCTGTCTGGACTATACCTGCTTTGAAGATAAATCAGCAGGGTAAATTTCTACTGCTGCCAGTTCTTTAACCTTCTTAAGTACAAGTGTTCAATTCTGGTCCTGTGCAAAAAAAAAGGTCTCAAATTCTGTGCAGCCATATCTTTCAGAAAGTTGATGCCCTTAAGCTCCCAAGGAAGCTTTTAAGGTTCATGTCTCTCCTACCCTCCCTGAATGATCTGAAAATAATGATAAATTGGAAATAGTAGCAATTCTTAATAACTGTGTGTAATACACACACACACACACACGAGAGAGAGAGAGAGAGAGAGAGAGAGAGAGAGAGAGAGAGAGAGAGAAGTAGATCAAAATTATGTGTATAGGCTGGAATCAGAGGAGCCCTGCTAATGGGACCTTCATTCCCCTTTTTAAACAAACAAATTACTGATCTTGCCTGTTTTCTGAAGATGCCTTCAATTTTACAAGGCACCCATCTGCTAGTCCAATTGCTTTAGTTGTGCATGTACTGGCCCCTCTGCTGTTTCCATTGTGGTGAGGGCATGGAGGTTGCACAATAGTTCTTGCTAAATCATCTTAAGTTTAGCTAGGACTCCTAACTAGATGACTCCTATCTATGCAGAGCCGTTCCTTGTGGCGAGCCACTCAGAGGCTGCTAAACAAATGCATAAGGGGCATTATTGACTTCCCTGGCTCCAGAACATAGCTCCAGAAACACCCATCTAGTTTCTTCTGGACTCACCTAGCATGACTTAGCTATCAATGCTTTCAGATCACCGGCTCCCATAACTTTAAGTGTTTGCACCTTCTTCTCCTCACTTGATCAGCTGCCAGGATCCTACAACAGAGCCCAAACTGAAGGACTCTTTCCATCAGCATTCCATGTAGTACAGGAACAATAAAGTCTACAGAGAAGAGGAAACCATTCATCTTAAAGCAGGTTCTTATGTTACTTGAGTGTCAATGGCACTCTGGAATCTTGGGTAACATTGATATGAGGAGGTACTGCACTATAGTCTCCTGGCATGTGGCCTGAGGCATCTTCTGTTGCTCTGTGAGAGGGAGCAGCACTACAGCATTTCACCTGCCATTGGGTTAACCAATTTATAAGAACCAATTTATGGAATCCCAAGGGAGAACACTTGCATTTTTTAAAAATGATTATAATGTTTATGCACAATTCTGGTTTCCTTTGAAACCAATTGCCCTAGATGGACCTTATGCTTTGTTGCTTCATATTACATTATCAAATGAATAATGCTTGTTTTGTGTTGTTTTTGTACTGTGTGCTTTTAATTACAAATTAATTCAGCTCCATTTACAAGTGAACATAGTATCAGACATAATATGCAACAAAGGCATTTCAAACCATGGGCAATTAAATCCATTCAGTCTTTGTCCATATAAATAAATTGTGTAGCTTCTGTATATGAGGTTTTTCTTCTTTTGTATGAATTCCAGCAGATAACATACAGGGACAAAACGTGATCCCTTTGGTCCTTTAAGTGGGATTTGTGCCTTACTTCATTGTTTTGCAAGAGTACAAAGGCTGCACCAAGGCCACTGAGATTTTTGCTTCATGATTCTGTCTCCTGCTGTGCATGTTGTTTGGCTGAGATTGCTGGAGAAGGGCAAATACTCTAAATGACAATCATTTTAGGAAGACCTTGTCCCTCCCAACTGGTCTCTTCTTGGGACAGACGTGTTTGCATATGCCATGTGTCATTAACAAAAATATGTGGCTTTGTTTTCATTTTAGTATCTCAATTAAGAAGAAGAAAAGGGGGGGGGGGACTTCTGGGCTTAGAATGGATTGCATGTGATGTTGCTAATGTTTCCTGGAAATGGAAAGCCATGATAACAGCTGCTGTCCTGGCTCCTTTTCAAGATTTTTGTTTAAACAGCAGCCATTTACAAATAGTTAAAAACTATTTCTAGTGCACTCACATTGTTACCAAAAACACCATAAGGCATTGCTATTATTTACCAAGAATTCTTTGCAATTCCTTACCAAGTTGCTAGTCCCCCCTCCCCCACCCCGCTTATAAGTCTGGTTAAAGAAAGAGTGACCTCACAGTTGGGGGTAGCTCAGTGGTACAGTGTGTGGCTTGCCTGCAGAATATCATGGGTTCAGTCCCTGACATCTCCAATTAAAAGGATCAAGTAATGGGAAAGACCTCAGAGGGCCTCTGTCAGTTGATCTAGGCAATACTGGGTAGACGGTATAAAGCAGTTTCATGGACCATTTTGGCAAACTTCTTTTTTCCTGCTGTCTCTCCCTCCTAGAAGAGTCGATTCCATACATGTTCCACACTCCATAAATACCCTAAGGGCAAGGGCATTGTATATGGATTTCCTTCCTCCCACTCCTCCTGAATTTTGCCCTTGCAGCTTTTTGGTTTTATCCTATTGAATGTAATGGAGCAAATTCCTCCATTACATTAATGGGGGTTAAGAACCTGAGAATGACAACTCTTCTCTTGCTCCAATTTTAAAGTGAATCAAAGAATTTGGGGGGTCATAAAGCTCATGTCCTTTGAGTTGGGCTTTAATGAGCCCCTTCAGTTATTTCCTGGGCTCAGGAGAACTTCACTGGCATCTCTAAAAGGTATGCACAGTTCAGAGACTGCGGATAAAGACTTCCAACTCTCACAGTAAAAACAATTTTAAAAGCACTTCTCCACACACAACAAAGTGTGATGATGTCTGTTAGCTTAGGTGACTTTGAAAAAGAATGAGAAAAAGTATGCCTAAGCAAAGTTAATTATTGTATATTTACAGTATATATTTAATGTATCTGTACCAACACATACAACCTATTTCTTGAACCCCTAGTGTCCTGGGCTGACTCAAGAATTTCATATAAATTGTTTGAATGGAGGTTGCATGTGCAGAAATGTATCTGTCTCCTTTAGATGATAAATACATGACATACTGTGCATTTAGGGCTGACCTTTGCACTCTGTATCACTGATTCTTTGACCAGTTTAAACTGATCAGCATGAACAATAGATCGGTTTAAACAATGCTGATCATGTCTTCAATCTTAGTTTTCCTAGTTTCTACAGAGAAAAGACAAGTTTGATAAGGGAAGAATTGCCTTCTGACATTATGAGTCGGTTTTGTATTTGTATTTTCAGCATCTAAATGGGAAGATCACCGATTTCCCTGGCAGGGTGGAGATTTTGGCAAAGTTCTTTTTAAGTCTATAGTACAGGAAAGATTCAAGTTTTGGATTTTATTGGTTATTGAATTGCGTTGGAAATATGCAGACTGTGCTAAATGTAAACTAAATGTAAGGGACTGGAGTTGGGAATAGCTCTCCATAAAATGGCAGTGTTAGCTTGTATCATTGACCAGTCTTGCCTTTTCAGAAATTTCAGACCATATACCTTTATATCATATACCTTTTCAGAAATTAGGTATATGAACAACTAAACATACTTGATATAAGTAGAAGGTACTTCTCTCCCTAAACTTTAATTGAAATCCTGATCTTGTATCATGATATCACTTTTGGAAAAAAAGAGAGAGAAACTTTGAGGAAGGCGCTGTAGAGCTTGGAGTATAATTTCCAGGCATTTTGGAGCTTGAGTGAATGTGGAAAGCCCTTAACACAACACATTAAACTGAAAGGTTTTTTGTTCATTGAATATATTTATGCAGCACGCTAATTTGAGTGGAAGCTTGAAAACTGTAGCACAAGGCTTCCCACACATCCACAAAAACATTACTTGTTCAGCTGCTATTAAATTTTGGGAAGTACAGTAGGATGCAGGGAACTTCATTTCTGTAAACTTGCTTAAGGTAAGAGCTCCTTACCTTAGGAGCCAAGCCACAGACAGCAACAGTACTCATGGCCAGTAGGTAGTTGAGGAGAGAATCTAGCTGGCATAAGCTGTGAAGCATCTGATGATAGCAGTTATCTTTGCACGAAAGATTGCTTTGATTTGTCCTGATTTGATGCATGAAGTTGAGGAATTGATCTTTCTCTGTGCTTTGTGTGCATCTCTGTTTGTTTTAATTACATGTTTCATGACTTGCCTTGAACAGAATTGTTCAGTTTTGATAATAATGACCACGATCAATACAGCCTCTGAGGAGCAAGACCAATACAGAACACATTTTTGTGCCTTCTCCATTGAAATGGTTGAATGGCCTTTGACAAAAGGATTTAAGCTGGAACTCTAGCACCTGCTTCAAAGGATCTTCAGTAGTCTCTTTGAATCTCTTTCTTTTCAAAAAGACCCCGGGCAGATTTGAACTATTAAAATCTTGGGAAGTTACTTTTTCTACCTTTCTGGCTACACAGCCATTCCAGTTTCAATTTATGTCTTCCATGAAGTATAAGACCTTGAGGAAAGGTCTTTTCAAGGGCAAGTATATATCATTGATTTGAATAGAGGTGTTTGAACACATACAAAAGATTAAAACATCTTGAATAGAGACGGCTGCCTCTGCTTAGAAGCGGAAGCTAATAAGCCACAGAAAAGTCTGTAGTACATTTTATAACCATCAAGAACTTCCATAGATATGAATAGATCTCATTTACTCCTGTGGATTGTTTCCTCCAACTCAGCCAAGTGCCATGCATGCATCTCTTCTACTATGGTCTGAAGAAAGACCGGGGAGATGTGTGTAATGCAAGATCCATCGAGTCTCTAGCAATAGACATGACTCTGCCCCAGAAGAAGAAGAAAAGAGGTGGTCACTTTCCTCTTGGGATAGGAACATCCCTAAGATGGAGGAACTTTTCATCCAGGGGCTATGTGAAACAAAAACTCCTCTCTCCCCCCCCCCAACCTATTATTGGGGATGGCAAAGGGAAGACTGACATGCTTGGTAGCTGTTCAGTGCTTCTTCTCATTGCCCAAAAAGGAGAATGTAGGAGCAGGGTTTGTGGCACTGAGAGCAAGGTAGTATTTGCATAGGAACCATAGAAAAAAGAGGAGGATTTGGTAACCATAGCCTTCATACTGTCATGTATGTTTATTGGATTGTAGTTGGATAGTGATGGAACTGGTGGGCTGAGCCTTTATAGCCCTTCCAGACTTTTCAGATACATTCCATTTCTGATCTCTACAATAATAGGTGATCTTTATTACAAAAATCAAGGTTTTGTTGTATTTATGAACACTTAAAAATAATAATATTTATTCTTAGAAAAATGCCGAGACAAAAATCTGAAAATTTTGAAGCAATTTAAAATCCTCCTCCATTATTAGCCTGACAGGTAATGGGTCCTCCTTCTACATCAGGCAATATCACAAGCATTTGACCTGGTTTACATAAGAACAGTCTGCTGGATCAGGTCAATGACCAATCTAGCCTAGCATCCTGTTCTCACAGTGGCCAACCAGATGCCCATGGGAAGCCAGCAAGTAGTTGTTGACATCCATCTGTCTCGAGAGACAATGGAGTGTGCCTCCAGCAGTGAAGTCAAACCTCTGCATTGCAGCACCAAAGTGACCTCCCTGGGGCTCAAATCGGGGCAGTGTGAATGGAGGTCCTGGGTTGCCCAGACAACAAGACCCACTTCTTGGCCTCACTTTTGTGGTCCAAAGGAAAGCAGAGAAATATGTTTGGCACCAGCTTGCCTGCAGAAGTTGCCAGAAGAAGGCATAGGGACTGAGCACAGCAGCACTCTCTCCATTTTTAATTCCCCATATTTAACAGCAGAGGTAGAACATAGCCATCCTCCATTAATTTGTCTAATCCTTTTTTAAAAGTCAGCCAAGTTGGTGGCTATCACTACCTCTTGAGGAAGCAGATTCCATAGTTTACTTATGTGTTATGTGAAGAAGTACTGCTTTTTGTGTGTGTGTCCTGAAACTTTTGTTTGTTTTGTTTCTGTTCACACTATCTTACATTTCTTCAAAGGATTTGAGTGCTCATACCTGGGGTTTATCCCATTATTTTCCCACAACAGCCCTTTGATATATGATAGGCCACGACACAATGACTGGCCTAAGGACCTTAGGGAGCTTTCATGGCCCAAAGATAGAATTGCCTAAAATAAATAAATATATTAAAAAATCACCCAGTGAACTTCATGGCTGTGTGGGTCTCCTGGCCTGCATCCAGATCTCTAACCACTGCATCATACTGGCCTTCCACAATCACAACGGAAGAATTGCCTCACCTCTGGTACCATCATCTGAAAGAGCTCTTAAGGGATATAAAAACGCAAACTCACCTTTTAATATAATAAGTACCTTTATGTGGATAATAACAGACAGAAGCCTGATGCCCTAATCTGGGAATTACTTGTAATTCTAGCTCCTGCCATTTCTAATTCCAGTTCTCTAGATCAGCAGTTCTGCCCAGCATTGAGCAAAATCTTTTCCTATGCACAGTAATAATAACACTGCTGCTTCCTAGGACAATAGCCCTTTGCTGCATGCTGCGTCTGCAAGACATTTCACTTGGGGAGTGTGGCATGACAGATGTGCTCTCTGAAATTTCCTTCATGTTGATTAATTCTCTGCCACTAAGGGAAGCTTCAATAAACAGCTTGAATCCAATCCAGGTTCTGGCATCTTACGTACAGCTTTTTCTGTGGTTGCCCACATGTTCGCTATACAATAAATAACACGAAAATAACATTACGCTAGAGAAGGGCAGGCTGAGACTGCTGCGCACCAGTGGCGAGGGTTCTCCCACCCCTCCATGTACTCATTCTAATTATTATTATGACTAGATACTTAGCCTTAGGTGTGCTGAGGAAATCAGTATGACTCATCTGTCTAATGCTGGCAAATGCAGGGGTGGATGTTGTCCTGATGGGTAATCATCCCCATCTTTGCCTGAAAGATTTGCTAATTCCTGTAGCTGTGTAGGGCAACTATTGTGGAGCATAGCGGGAGTCTTCTTTGCTGAAATAGCCTTTCAGTAGCGTCACTTATAAACTGTGTCATGAAATTAGAAGGAACAATGGCTGTCTTGAGGATATGAGCTCTGCATGTGGCATGCATTGTCAGTAATGATAGTCTGTGCATCACTTTGTGCCATCCTTTATAGCTCATTCTCTTATGCCTGACCCTTTTGGAGTATTTTTTTACTCGGTCCTCCGAGCCGTCATCTCTTGTAGAATTATTTTGCTAGCCTGGCATCCTTACTGATTTTTGTCTGCATCAGATCAAGCTATCACCATGTCTCACCATCAGCACAGTTGCAAAGTATGTTTATCTTACCCAGAGCTAACCCAAATCTCTAGCTTTGTGTCTTTGCTATTTTAGAGTGGTAAATGTTTTGAAAGAGCAAACAGAATCATTTTTTAAGGCAGACACATGTTTAAGGGTGAATGCAGTGGTCAAGCCTAAGGGCCAGTGAGAACCATGGATGACAGGAAGGTCAAAATTAGCCAGCGGCACCAGACTGACCCTTCAGTGGCACCTGATTTCACTGTTGTGGGACTGCCCTAATGTGGAACTCTTTGTCCTTCCTTCCTCTGTTCCACAGCTCCAGTGGTGCAGAGATCCAGTGCCTAACATGAGCTTGAGTTTTGTGGCACCTGAGAGGGTTCCATGTTCAACTTTTTTTTTTAAAAAAGAACTAATACTGTGAAGGAAACAGAGAATATACCAGTATTTTACTGCTTTCCTTTCAAGAATTAAGACCAGCAATTATCCTTGTGAAAGTTCACATAATAAATGATAGTTGCCAGAGTTTCTCTTCAAGGAAGGGTGACATTTAAACCATCCCGGACTCTGCGATCATCATCAGATGCCAGGGGTGCCAACTTGAATAAAATATGGGGGGGGGCAGGTACCTCCACCCTACATAATCAGTCACAAGATGCAGTGCACACACCAATTGAATGGCAATGCCCATCAACTTTGGGGGAATATCATCATAATTCTACATTGCACTGGTGATCCCATTTAGGTATGAAGATGCAACTCATGACTTGCACTGGCACAGATAAAGCCAAGGAATGGATTGGAAAATCACTAATAAGGTGTTGACATAAATTGTTTGTGAAAGATAGCCCATATAAATGCTTATTTCAAATGGCATCTGGTCATGCTCTCACTATCATGAATTTGTCACATTAGACCTGGGAGTTGCATATAATCTATATGTTATGTTTACACCTTTTAACTGTGAGCTGTTTATCTTCCGGACTGGTGTTCTAGTTCATTCCTTTTGCCTGTGCTCACTGACCCAGTTTTGATATAACATTGTTGTGTTTTCTTAATGTGAAAATGTTCAAGTCCTCCTTGTGTTCTCTCATGAGGTTTATAAGAACCTATTTCATGGACATTGGAATGGATAATTCCATGAGATTTCCTCCACATGTAATTTATTGTAATGTCAGAAAGTGTTGGATGGGTTTGGAGTGCTGAAAAGCAGTAACATCCAGGGAATCAGAGGTTGCTGACATCATGCTTGGGACATGTGTTTGGGAGGGAACAAAGCAACCATTGGTCTAGGCCTCCAATAAAGTGCATTGAAATAACCATTGTTGATGTAATATAGCAAAATCTCACCCTATGTGTCATTGTGGCTCAGCTCCTTGCAGAGAAGCATGTGTTTTATTTTGGGCATGTAACTCAAGAGACCCACTTCAGAATCAACCTACTAATCAGCTGCCGCTGGAGTGAAGAACTGTTAAAATGCTGCTTTGCTCCTAGCATTCTACTTGGGATGAGTCTAAGTGCAAGCAAAGGAAGAAAGTAATAAATTGAGAAGATCCTGTGCTCAAATAGACATGAAATCTCCTGCTTAATTTCTGAGTACAGTAAGAGAGTTCATTAGCCTGATTCTCACTCCTGACCTAGGGCAATTTCACACCATACATTTAAAGCACATTCAATGCACATTTAAAGCACATGACTTCCCCCCAAAATCACAGTAGCTGTAGTTTCTAAGGGTGATTGGAATCTATAGGGGAAAACCACAATTCCAAGGATTCTTTTAGGGGAAGTCCTATGCTTTAAATGTGCAAAGCAGCATCTGAACAGTCCCTGAAGTGAAGCCTCATAGATCAGATCTAATGGGCTAATGTTTCAAGAGACACGACTGAAAGAAAACTGTCCTTGCACCCTCACTGCTCCTTGGCTCCGAAGAGAATGTCAAGCAAGGAGAAGATTATTTGGCTTCCTACAAGATTCTTCTGGCTTCTCTGACACTGTCAACAGAATGGATAAATAGTGTTAGGAGGGACGTTGAGTTTTATGGTGAGGACACCTGTCTGCTATTAACAAAAGTGAGCCCAACCAATGTCACATGAGCCATCAAATAACCTTCAGGCAATCACTGTTTTCAGTCACTATATATCCATGCTGGGTTAGAGCCAGAGATATACGGGACTAAAAAACTCTGTCTTATTGCCAAACCTCTAAATCATCCAGTACTTACTGCCAAATTATCTTTGGTATGATTCTGAATATATTCATGCTGAAGGGGGTTGTAGGATGTTCCCTTATATGGCCATGATATATTAACCTTTTACTCCAGAGTAGTCACATTATTTTCCATTGAGATTACACTGAAGTAAGGGCTTGGAAAATAATTTGGAAGCAATTCCAGTGAAGTCAGTGAGGCCTACTTCTAAATAAATATGTTTAGAATCAGAGCGCAAGTCTCATCAAAGTCCTGGGCGAAGGATTATGTATCCAAGTTTTACATTTGTTCCATATTTGCACAGGCATCTAGACTTTCTTTCTTGCAAGAACGGATATACTATCTCACTTCAGATATGTGTTACCAGTTACTTCCCAAGCTGCCTCGCAGCAGAGTAAATGGAAAAGACTGTTATTCCATATAAGGACTCAAATAATTTGCCCTATTGGTGCTGACTTAATTTAACACATTTTTTCCCAGAACCCCAACATTGCTTGTGTTGTGTGGTTTTCTTCAAAATGACTGTTCTGCAACAAACCACAGCTCCCTTTCTTCCAGTCTCAATAAGCAAATGGATCTTGTGTTTGGCAGGGACCGGTCCCTTGGAATAATCTGTAATGTGTTCAGCCCTTTGCCCTTTTCTCAGAAGCGTCAAGTTAGAATGCAGCTTCAGAAAGAGAGGCAAAGACTGCCTGGTGAGCTATCCAGAACTGTGTGGGATCGGGCCTTCAAGTCCTCTTCAGGCTGGTAGGAAATAGGTAGACCCAGCACAAGCCCCTTAGTTAATAAGGCAGCCTCCTGATTGGCCAAACTGGACATTAAAACCAAGTACCTGACCTTTTGTGATTACCTAGATGAGAGAGTAGTACACCCATTCTCTCTTGGCTCCTGAGCTTGGCCTACCTCAGCTCATCATCCTAACAGGGACTTCGCAGAGTAGGGGTAGCCCACACTGTGCCCTCCAGATTTGTTGAACTACAGTTCCTATAATCCTTGACCATTGGCCAGGCTGGCTGGACTGATTGTAACTGGAGTCCAGCAACATCAGGAAAGTGGAACATTGGCTTCCCCTGTCATAGGCATAGACACGTAGGACCACACCAGCTGCAGTGTCCCCCAAAGATAGAAACCAGCAGTGGACAGATGAAATAACTGGGGAAATAAGAATAGGCTCAGGTTCTTTTTGTAAATAGATCCCTAAGATTTCATGATTCTGCCCTTACGTTATTGCTGCAGCAAAAATCTACAGCCTTAGGGCACATAGAGATGGCTCTAATTTCCAATGGCACATGTGCTATGCCAGTGCATCTGCAGTCTACTGTACAGAGAGAAGCTACTTTGGCAGAACATGGTCTCCTGCTGGTACGTATGGCTGATAAGGTGAAGTCTGCATGGAAGGCTTTCTGACAAGTTTGTGTGCAGCAGAACCAGGGTGTTATTGTTGTTGTTGTTGGGCACCTCCTATATTTTCAGATGAAGATGAATTTACCATTAGTTTGCACTGCTTGTAATTATTTTCTAGAGCAAAGGTTGCGCTGTGATATCTCCACGAGACCATCTAGCCTAATATATTCTTTCTTTTTTTAATCAATCAGTTAATTCGGGAGATGGCATTGACTACAGTCAGCAGAAGCGTGAAAATATTGGAGACTTGATTCAAGAGACACTGGAAGCCTTTGAGCGCTATGGTGGTGAAGATGCCTACATAAACATTAAATACATGGTTCCAACTTACCAATCATGCTTGTTAAACTAACAAACAGAAGGAGTGAGGCTATTTACATTCTCCAGCTCTGTCAAATGTTCTGTTCCTCATTCTTTCCCTGCATCTACTAAAACAGCAGCTTCTGGACCTTTAGACTGTGTGGTACTATTGTGAACCAGTCTTTCCAATACATAAATAGTGCCTGTTTCTTTGATTACAATAGTGTACTGTGCTTATTTGTCCTGTGAATTGCTTCTTTATCACAAAAGCGGAGTGGAGCAGGAGCCAGAGTCGAACCTTCAGTTGTATGGACAATAAAACTATAATTTTCGTACGCATTTTGGCAATTGCTCTTCTGTGTCCTCTTGCCCTGGGGGCGATGTCAGAGACTGTAACGAGGAGAGTTTATGCTGACTGCTTAATAGGAGAAGCAGCGGTTCAGCAGTGACTCTCTAGCAGCTGGTCAGAATAATGGTCTCTGACTCACAATAAAACTTTTGAGCATATATACCAATTACAGGAGGGATTTTTGTGTAGCCCATTAGAAAGCGCCTTCATAAACTTAATTAATGATTTGTGCGCACGTGCCGCCGAAGCTTCCAGATGTTTGTATTTTTCAGCACAGAATATAGGCTCCTACTTCTACAGTATTTAATTAAAACAAGAAAACATAGCAAGGTGGGGGCCTTAAAACAAAATGTGATAGTAGTGAAATATTGCACCATTATTTGTCTAAAAGGGCAGTTGGCGTTTTCAAGAGGTTTCTGTCTCTGCGACCGGCTATTTGTAGTGCTTGCTCCCCAGAGGATCCCTCTCACTGCCACTGATTTGGTTTGGTTTGTACCCATAATGTGCTCACAATCGTTTTCTCCTATAGCCTTGCCTAGGATAGAGCCTGTGGACTAGAACATTCCCCCAAGCAATTTTGTGTGGCACCTGGCAGCCACGTCAAAATTTTTAAAGACAGTGGAGTAAAAAAACGCCTGCACTTTCATACATCCAAAAAGCGTAAGTTTACCATGTCTGATCCTGCCCCATCCACATTCTGTGGTGGCTCTGACCATGCTTGCTGGGGCTGATGGTCAAGCAACATCGAGAGCCACAGGGTTCTCCCCTCCCCCCCCACCTTAAAGGATTATACACTAGCTAGGTAATGTAAAGGCAGACTGGCTGAAATGCTGCTAATCTTGGCAATGCCTATGTAACTGTGACAGGCAGGGTTTTCCTAAGCAATTACAGCATAACTCAGGTGCTTTACAAAGTACAAAGGCAAGGCTCAGGTACTTAACACATTAAAACCCCTTTTCATAATGCTTCTTTCACATGCATTGCTTAGCTGTTCTTCTGCTATGAAAACAAGAAAATTGATTAAAAGAATACAGGAGTCCCCACCCCCCACTTTCTTTCTCACAAGGAATGCTGACCCTTGCATCTACAAATTCTCAGCCCTAATATTACATAGTGACACAGTTTATAGAAGATAATACGGCTAGAACCATAGGAAAAGCTAGGCACTACCCCCCCCCCCACTGGTATTTAGGTCAAAGGGTCTGTTTCAGCTTTTGGCCCTCTTTCCCCATCTGCCCATCCCATTTGCAACAGAAGTGCCAGTTAAAAATGTGATGCATGTAAATCCGGTGGGCCCCCAGTTCCTGATTCTGATATTGGGCAGGGCGGGTTAAAGTAAAACACTAGAGGTGCTGCACCAGCTCTTGCTGCGAACAGAGCTCTTTTTTCATGCTAAAAGCCTCCAGGCCCAGAAGAATCAATGCATTCACAACAGAGGAACTGCATGTACATTATGGAGGCTGGTAGTGCTGGGGCTGCCAAAGCAATAAACATTCCTCAGGGCACACCCTTTCTGGCAGTTTTTCCCTGATGGCCCATGCGGGGAACATACATGCAAATTGAGAACTTAAAAAAAGATCTCACAATAGAGAACTGTCCCCCCCAGCTAATCTCAAAATATTTTAAATGACAGATAACTAACGTGTGGAAATGAACTATTTCTGACTGGAATCAAAGTCCTAACTAACACTAAACCAAAATCTTAAAGAAAACATGAGAATAGGAAAGGTCCTTGTATGCTTGCAAAGTTTGTTTTAAAAACACCGCTGAACCTGCACACAGTGCCTGAATGAATGAGAGTAGTTAAAACACAAGCCAGTTAACATTCAGTATTTTAAAGTCTTGTTAAATCAAATGGGAGTGTTCAGTATATTTTAACTCTCCCACTGAAGTCAGAGGGACTTAAAAGTACTTAGCTGTCTGAATTATCACCACTTGCACATCTAAAACAGCAGAATCCTCACTGTTCCATTTTCACTAATATTGTAGGCTTATTTTTTTGGTCTGTGAAAATACAATAATGCTACCAGGAGGAACCCATTTGCTTAAGTCCGCTGGACAAACAGAGAATAGTTAGTTATAATAATGGCTCTCAGATCTAGTTATGCCTTTTTTCGTGAATGTCTTTTAAAACACTTTTATGGTAAGATACAAACAGGACAGACAAAGTCAAAAGTATAATGGTGTTTGTTTTTTAAAAAATGATATTAGAGCATAGAAAGAGCCCACTGGACAAATTTCGAGCAGCTGGACTACTCTGATGGGCAGGGAGGATTACAATCACAGGTTGGTATGTCCCTCAGCAAGTATTCCCCCCCCCCTTTGTTCCATAGCACAGAAGGAAATCGGCACACATCACCCTTACAAAAATAGAACCGATGAGCAAGAGAGGAAAGGCTAGAGAGAGGCCTGCCCCTCTCCTCCACAGTGTGCTTCTCAACAAATGCACTGCCAAAGCTGAGATGTGCGCTGGTTTGAGTGATGTGCCCAGATGGTGTTTCACTATGGAGCTGGGCTCCCGTGAAACTTTGTTACAGCCTAGATGAGAGCAGCATCTAGGGCCCTGGTGAGCTGGGAGGCGATTTATAAATCATGATAAACTTCTTAGGGGTGACCCGGAATAAAGAGACCTTGGTTCAAAGCCTTTGCCTTCATATAAACCTATAGAGCCCCATCACTTAAAGTACTGATTGCCGCATCTAAGAATAGAGATGGGAAAGGCACAGCAAATCACAAGCAAGAAAATCATGGGGTTGGAACAACTTCCCTACAAGCAAAGGTTGCAATGTTTGGGGCTATTTGCTTTCTAATAAGTGATAGAAAGTGGGGACATGATAGAAGATGAAATTATGCATGATTTGCAGGGGGTAAATACAAAGAAGTTTTCCCCTTCCTCCTAATACTAGAACCAGGGAGTCATCCACTGAGTGGAGACAGACTCAGGCCAGGCAAAAAGAAATACTTCTTCATACAGCAGAAAGTTCAACTATGGCACTCCACAAGAAGCGGTGATGGCCACCAACCTTAACAGCTTCAAAAGAGGATTACACAAATTCATGGCGGATACAGTGATCAGTAACTGTAGGCCTGGCTCTGGATTTCACGGTCCAAGCAGCAGCAGGCACAAGGGAGGGAGGCTCAGGCAAGGCATTAGTTCCAATAAACGCCCTGAAATGCTTGGTGCAGGGTCAGGCCTGAATGGTGGTTCATCATCATGGCTATACACTAACTCGACTAATGAGTCCTGTCAGTGGAAGCCTGGCACAAGGACTTCCGCTTATGGAATGGGACTTTCCTCTGCTGTCTTCCCTATGCTCTTGATGGGTTTTTTAGAACTGTCCAGAAACCAAGTGGAAACTAGTAAGTATAAATGGTGGGTCCTGCTGTACTCTGTGTATTCTGGGTCAGCTGCAGTTGCCAAACACTTTTCAGAGGCAGCACCATGTATCATAGATTGCAGTAATCATGCCTAGGCAGTACCAAAGCATGAATGATGGTCACAATATCAGCTCTATCCAGAAATGGATGCAGTGGGCACTTCAATTGAAATTGCACTCCCAGCTACACATGCCTCAAGTGCATCCATTATTGTGGCTGGATCTAAGTGGGCTGGAAACTTGATCTTCTTATGACTGTGTGTGCATTCCAACCTGTTCTGGTAGGGGACATCATGACCTGCGCTGGCCACATATTCCAACTGACAATATATATATTTATACTGTTGCTATTAATATCCATTGACTTATCAACTCTGTGCTAACAAGCTCATTTGGCCACTGGGTTTGGCATCTTGTGCCCACCCACCCTCCTAAACCCCTGGAGGGGAGTCAGCTACAGACTTAAAATACCATTAGTTTTGTGATGGGCAGGCTGTTCCTTGTGGTGGGATAACATTAATTACTCATCTAGAAAAATGTTCCTTTAATTGTATGGAAAAACGTGTTGAATGAATGAGTGTGGGGGTTTTTGGTGTAGCCCGAGGTTCCAATTTCTCTGTCTCTTGAATGTTCAGAATGTTTTCTGGTTGTTGGAAGAATTTATTATCGCTGTCCTTCATCTGCTGGATGACCAGTTTCTCCCTCTGGCTAGAAACAAAAGTCTTTTTACACTTAACATTTAATGCAGGGTGAATTTTTTTCATTGACTGTACAAGATTACCAATTCATATGCAATATTATAGAAGCATTCCAGTATAAATATATGGTCTGTGAACAGTTGCCTGTACTTCAAATGATTTTAATAGTGTGCACATTGTATGCTATAAAATGCATAAGAGCTGGTCAGGAATATAATAAACTGATTCATCATTTGCTCCTTATGAGCTGGGTCTTGCTTCTCCTGTTGAAAAGGAAATGTTAGTTGCCATGAGTTGACTTAGACTAAGCACTCTAGGTCGCACCCAAATTTCCTATTTAAAAATTGCTTGTGAGCTATATTTTTCAACACACCTACAATCTTAGAGCATTCATCTTCTAAGGGCACCTTTCCAGGACAAGGATGTCAGAGAATTTCAACAAAAACAGAGAAGGAAGTGGAAATTGTGGCAGTTCACATGTTCACCTGTGGCCAGGAATGGACATTAGTTAAGTGAATATGATCAGTATTCACTCACATCATTGAATGATGTTTTTAAGCCCACAAATTATATATTATGAACAGCTTTTTAAAATGTCGTTTTGACATTTCCTTTATATTAAAATGAATGCAAGCTACATAAATAGTTACACAAGCTGTGATAAAGATGGTAGACAGCGAGGCAGATAATGTGGTGCTCGATGGAAACTGAACTGTAGCGGAACAGAAACAGTGCTGCTTATGATGAATATAGGTCATAGTGGGATGTTCTTAGATCCCTTCTTAGATCCCCACCCCAAGATCAGGACAGAAACAACAGTAAAGCCCATAGCTTTTACTACAAAGGTAGAGCTCAGTTTCCTGTTTCAAGTCTGCATGTGTTGCATTCATGCTGGTTAAGTTCCTAGCAGCATGACTGTCAGTGTAGCCCACTGACTATGAAGCCATTGAAGAATTGAGTTTGGTGCTCAGTGGACAACAGGAACTATTTTGTAAGCCACCTTGAGTCCCTGTTAGGGAAAAAGGCAGAGTATAAACAAATTAATGATCATAATTAGTAATAACAAAATAGAAGAAACTGTTAAAGACCACAATGCCAGAAAAATGCAAACACACACACACTCCCCCCCCCAATTAGTACATAAAAGAGACCTGCTGTATCTGACCAAAGGCTCAGCTAGTTCAGCTTCCTGTTCTCACAGAGGCCAACCAGATGCTGATGGGAAGCCTGAAAGGACCTGAGTACAAATGCAGTCTCCCCTCTTGCATCGGGATTGCTTGGTTGGTAGAGGATGAGACTCTTATTCTCAGGGTTGTCAGTTTGAGCCCTACATAGGGCAGAAAGATTCCTGCATTGCTGGGGATTGGACTGGATGACCCTTGTGGTCCCTTCCAACTCTACAATTCTATGATTCATCCTACCTCCAATTCCCTCTCTCCTTTCATATATGGTTCACAGCTTTACAGGATTGTAGAGCCACTTTCCCGATCTCTTCCCTATGGTTGAACAGATATAATACTTATAGGCCCTGAGCTGACTGTGAGCAGCATATCACTGTCAGATAATCGGCCATCACAGAGATAAGCTGTTTAGGGGGAGCTAAATCCAAGCCCTTCTTCTTGCTGCTGAACAGCTGGTCGGTGCTATTTCTTATGAGCTCACAAAGCTATGTGCATGAAACACTGGCTGCTGGACAAGGCTGGGGAATCACAACTGTGATGTCAATTGAACCTCGTTTACTAATTTGGATTCCACACAGATGTGGGTAACAAATGGGTTTGTTTATTCATTTAACCGGGTTTTATACACCTCCCTGGCCCAAATGAAACAGGGTTTCTTTCAGTCTTAGGAATGAGAGCGAGGAGGAGGAATTTGGACCATGATTAAGGGTACGGTCCATAGCTAATTTCCTGCGGCTGAATGCAAGACAAAAGAGATAATGCCTACTCGGATTGTGCACATGATTCTCCATGGTTTAGGCTGTGCCGGTTGGAGACATTTTGCTGCCTTAGATGGTACCCCATCCTTAATTCCATGTACAGAAGCTAACTGGATGGGCAGTTGGATCTTACTTTGACATTGGTAATAGGATATCATCCTCCACCACATCCGAGGCAGCAGGCCAGATAAGCTTGGATGGGCATCTGGAGAGCAGCAACTTCTGAGTCTAGACACTGAGCTAGCTAGACCAGTAGTCTGACTTGGTATCCCGCATTCAGGTAACAGTACAAACATGGAAGCTTGCTTCTGCACTCAAATGGGTCTAGATTGCGAGGCTAGTGTGTGAACTGCCTTATACTGAATCAGGCCCAGATCTTGCTCTGTACTGTCAACTCTGGCCAGGGATACTCAGGCAGGGGCCCTATCCAGGCCTGCCCTGTGAAACCCATTAATTTGAGATGCTAAGGATTGCACTTGGGGGTTTTCCTGCATACTCTGCTTTAGAGCTCCCAAATTCCTCCTCCCACCAGTTGTAGAAGAAAGATCCCTTCCTAGAGCAAAATGGAACAGGCTTCCAACTTCTCCACAGCTCAGCCATCAGATTGCAGTAGCATAATCAAGCCCCACAGCAAAAACTTCACTTTGACCAGCCCCAGCCCTTGTTATGGGAGGCACCTAAATGAATTCTGCTGTGGAATGAAAATGAGCAATGAGAAAAATCAAGCTTAACTAAATTTGTCTCTGCATGATCTATAACCTTTCCTATTGTATTCTTGGGAAGAGAACCTGGAAACGTTTGTGCTCAATGCAACATTTCACAGAGTTTGTTTTATTTTTCAGCTATTCCCTCTAAGAAGTGTATGCTCAAAATCATCCCTATTTGTAATAGTGCAGCATCCTTTTTGTTTTGTTTTTAAGAACGAAAGAAGGAATTGCTAGTGCAGTGCCTCCAGAATCCAAAGGTGAACATCTGGTGCTGCGAACTTCTTGCATGTATTCCCTGCTTGTTGTGCATCATTCCAGGAGTCATGTGATCAGGGATTTAAAGCTTTTTGCTGCCACTGTGCAGGACTTTGGCCTAAAGTATGTGTGACAACTAGAAAACCAACAGAGGGGCCGGAAGATGTTCTCTGCATACAATCAAGCTCATGTGTGCTTTGATTCAGTGAAGGAACACAATAGGATCATTCAAAAGGTTTGCCTTTGAAAAGGCCCTTTGTTCACTCCTCCGTGTTCCTGGGGTGTGCAAAGATGTAAAAATGCAATGCAAAGAATGGAGGAGAGGCAGAGAAATCTGTCAAAAATGTTATTTTTGAAAAGCATGCATTTTTTGCAAGCCAGACGTAGGCCAGTCTGCATTCAGCTTCAGCTTAGTAAGCTGCATTTGTAGACCTGTTAGCAAGCTAGTAGGCACAGCCCACATTCAAAGGAATGTACCAATAAGACAAATAAGGCTGAAAAGACATTCCAGAACCAAACCCTTGGATTGTTGGTTTTTGTTTTTTGGTTTTAAATCTAACCTTTTGACAACTTTTCCCAGTCAACTTCCCGGCTGCTGTCCTATACAGTGTATAGGATTGCAAATTGCTACCTAAATGGGCTTCTCTTAATAAACAGTTGTTAAAATGCTTGACCAATGTACCTGTTAATAAGCCCCATTGATCTCAGTAGGGCTTGCATTTGAGTAGGATTGCACTATAATTTATACAGGAAATGGTTTGCTTTACTTTTATTCTCTCCTGTCCTTTTCAAGTGCTGCTATTGGCAGTTGGCTTAATAGATTGAAAAGGATCTTCAGCCCTTGAACTCTCCTGCTCGGAAGCCCCGGCCATATCACATGTGTGGCAAAGGCCACATATCTCCCGAAATGCCACCACTTTTCACAAAGGAGGTTTAAGAACCCCAATTGAATAAAGCTTTCTCTGTGAAATATCTTTATGGAGCTACAAAGCAGTTAAACCCTCTCCAGGGGAAAAATTGTAGACATCTTTTAGAGGGTGACAGTAGCAAATCTAACCACCTCGGAGGCTTCATTAATAAGATCTCTCCCTTATCAGCAGGAGGAGAGGGGATAAATCTTCATTACAGGGAAGAAAACCGGCTGCAATCCTGAAAGTAAGTCCCATTGAACTCAGTGGGGCTTACTTCTTTGTAAGCATACATAAGACTGCTATGACGGCTATGATCCTATGCAGGTTTATCTAAGATTAAGGCCAGTTGATCACTGTAAGATTTTCTTGAACAAAACATGCACAAAATCTGGATGGAATGTTACATCGTTGTGATTAGAGTCCAGTTCTCTGGGTCACAACTTGGCTCAGATGTGCCTAAGCTCTTAAGTCCACTAAGTGACAAAATAAAGAAGAGCAGGGTATGTAGGTGTTTCCATTTTATTTACATCACAAAGTTATTTATTTAAAGATTTATGAATTCTATTAAAAGCCCAAATATCCAAATGCTTCATGAGGTCCTGCTTTAAGCAGTGCTTTTTCCCCTTAAAAAATGTTTAGGGGTACTCTCATTTTCCTACTTATATTGAAATACTGCCCCTCAATGAGGCCAAACTTAGATTCACAAAATGTTTAGGGGTATATGTACCCCTGCATCCCCCCAGAAAAAAGCACTGCCTTTAAGTATTCTGTTTGCAAGATATGAGCTAATCTAGGCTGGCCTGCTCACAATACCTTAGATCTGAGCTTGCAATGTTGCTGTGACCTTGTTGCCACTGATCTAGCCGCGCAGATCCTGCAAGATTTTACCGTCCTTTATTGCAGCTTGCTAAACCAAAGCAAAATATTGCAAAATATTTCCAAAGCACACAGCAACGCTACACAACACAGGTCCTTTCCAGTGCAACTGGTTAGCAGTAGACTTTATGTAATGCTTTGATCTGGCTAAGTGTTGCTGCTCCTCCCGCCCAGCTCATCACCCCAGTCCAACAGTAAATTCTTGAATTGCTGTGGAAACATCTATTGTGGATGCAGGAGTTTCCAAAAGCAGCCATTTGAACCCACCCACCAGCGATGGTTGTTGACTATTAGCTACCATTGCCATACAAATCCACCTTCATAGGCCAATTGGGAAAGTCCAGAATGCATCTTACGTCTACAGCATTGGTGGGTGGTCAAGACAACTTCTCTTTCTACATTTATTATTACATTTACTGTCCATCCATGGAGTTCAACACAGCACACACGGTTCTCTTCACCCCATTTTATTCTCATAAAAAGCCTGGGATATAGGTTAGGCTGAATGAAAGCGACTGGCCCAAAACTCGCCCAATCTTGGGAGTTTGAGCACAGGTCTTTCAGGTCCTCATCCAGCCACTACACCACATGGGTCAGAGTCATTCCAACACATGAATCTTTCCACTCAGTGCCACATACCAAACCATATACCAAAGGAGCAGAGCTATTATTGTTCTTGCATTTTCAGCCCACTCATCTCCCAGTTGCCCACGGCACTGTCCCTGTCATTCCATTGTATGGCAACACTCTCGTCCAGGCCAGACCTGGGCAGATTTCAGACTCGTGAGATCTCCTGTGTTTTTACTAGAGCCCAAGGTCCATCAATCAGGCCAGGTGACGGGGGAGGCATCAACTATTGCAAAAACAAAACAAAGCACAGTACCAGCAACACCCTATGAGCCACACATTGGAATGCCCTTAACACACAAATGGAAATCTACACTTCAGTCCTTACAGATCAGGTATTACAATTCTAAAAAGGGAAGGGGGGAAATGCTTTTTGGTTGTTATTGTCAAATAGCAGAGACAGAAACTCTTGTTGATCTATTGCAAATTGTCCAGAGGTGTAACTAGTAAATCCAGGTCCACCTCTGCCCATCCCTTCCCTAGGGTACATTGTTTACAACCGCCTTAGGATGAAATTGAATGTGACATTACATGTGTGAATGCATATAAAGTGTCGGGTTTCCCACTGAATCACATCCACTGGAAGCTTGGGGCTAATAGCAGCTTCTGTGGGGAGTATTTTTATTAGTACAGTGGTGGAGAGGAAAGGCTTGATCCCATTCCTTCTGTGCCACAGTCTTAATCCCCCCACTGTTATTTACAAGAGGGAATTAGACATGTTGAATGCATTCACACAATTAGCATACTATCTACTTTGCCCCCCAATTAACTGTTGGTGTACCAAGAGAAACATTGGCATGATCCAGACTGCTGAGTATTTGTGACAGTGGAGGAATACCACATTGGATACAATACCAGAGCATGATAATAACGCACTCTCTTGAGCCAAACAGATAATCCATGATTCCCAACCCACATTCCCAGCTGTCTTTTATTGTCACCCCCCCCCCCAGCATTCCTTGAATCTGGTCACTTCTCCTCCACTTCCCACCTTCCCTTCATACTTACAAATATTTCTGACTTTTTATTGCCATCATGTAGCGTCTGGCTGCCTTCTTGCGTCTCCCATGTCTTTATATTAGATTTCCCTCCTTTGCCTCTTTCAGCCACTTGTCGTTTTATAACCTGATCAATAGAAGGCAGTTATACAAACAGCACTTTTTAATTTCCAGGGGAGCAACATAAAGAGGCGAAGGTGAGGGACAGCAGTTGCTCAGTCACATTTTGATGTTTAATTTTACCTATCGAGTTCAGATTCCCATGAAATTTTTAATATTGCTCCTGAATTATATAGGCACTTTCATTTGCTCTGCCTGGGTTTTATGAAACAACTTTGCTCTATGTCTGTGAGCTGGGTGGTAGGTTATTTATTCTTCACAGATACACTAGTTTGTGGTGTGCTGGGGGCGGGGGGGGGGTCATTAAGGCTGCGATCTGAGGCCCCATATGCACTCTACATTTAAAGTCATATTGTACACAGACGTGTGTCTTCATTATACAGCTTTTGGCTTTTGACACTTGAGATGTATATTTCTAGAACACACCTCATTCTTGTAATTTTAAGTTGTTTTAAACTGTTTTCAAAATTGTCTAATAATGCATTTCAATATTAATGTTACATTTTAATTGTAACCTGCCCTGGGACCTTAGGGTGAAGGGCAGGTAATGAATAATATTACCTGTAAAGAGTGCTGGGAGTTGGTTGGAGACCTCTATTCCCTTTATAAGTGTTATAATCTCCAATGTATCCTGGGAAAGAGGACTTGATTATCAAATGACTCCATGTACCTCAACTCTCCAATTTGGGGATCATTTTACTGATTTAGCTTACAGAACATGAGGTTGCCTGATGTTAATGTATGCGAAGATTCTGAATGCTCAGGAATTGTTGTTGTGGTTGTAGTAATAATAAATATATTATCCACCCCCATCGTTCTACCCGGAAACTGAGGTCCAGCGCCGAGGGCCTTCTGGCGGTTCCCTCACTGTGAGAAGCCAAGTTACAGGGAACCAGGCAGAGGGCTTTCTCGGTAGTGGCACCTGCCCAGTGGAACGCCCTCCCACCAGATGTCAAAGAGAACAACAACTACCAGACTTTTAGAAGACATCTGAAGGCAACCCAGTTTAGGGAAGCTTTTAATGTTTGATGCATTACTGTATTTTAATATTTTGTTGGAATTTGCCCAGAGTGGCTGGGGAAGCCCAGCCAGATGGGCGGGGTATAACAACAACAACAACAACAACAACAACAACAACAACAACAACAACAACAACAACATACATCTGTTCTGTACATGATTCAGGAGGCAGTATTGTGCTAGAAAAATGGTGTCACATAACAAGAATTCTGCCGTTATCCTTTGATAATCCTGTTGGTTTTTGAATGAGGTGAATTGGTCTGAAAGCCTTGAAAATCCATTTCACTAAGCTGGGACACCAGAAGCAAACCAACACGTAACTGTGTGCAACTGGACGTTGCCTGCTCTTCTCCTTCCAGCTCTATGAAGAGCTAGTATCTGTGCACAGCCCAAGCTACTTGATGAAAGACTCACTTCCCTGTCATGTTCCAATGGGTAGTCTGAGAAATGTCAGGAAACCACAGACCAACATTTACAAGAGCTCCAGTGGCTGAAGCAGAAGACAGGAATGTGTCTTGGCTCTGAAAGAACTGTGCTGTGTGCCTTGGAACAAGTCAGTTATCTTCCCTGCACTTTGGCCTCCTAGACAAGAAGGAGGAACAAGAGTAACTGCTGTGGGAAGACAGCTGATAGGATGGCCTTTATACTAAGTCAGCTGATTGGACTTTCTTGTCCTGTATTCTCTATACACACTTGCAGTGGCTCTCTAGGGTTTCACACAAGAGTCTTGCACAGCCCTGAAGATTCCTGAGACTGAACCTAGGCCTGTCTACATTTTAATTGTGAGCTCCACCACTCAGCTATGGCACATTTTAAACACCACATTGCAGGGGTGCCAACTTGAATTAAATATTAAATATGCCCTGCCCTGCATAGTTGCTCACAAGACACATCACACATACATCATACATAAGTGCCCAATGCTAGCAATATTTTTTTAAAAAACCCACTTGATATCATCTTTACTATGTATTTCTGTCCTTCCTCAGAAGGTCATGCCAGGCCATGCACATATTCTTGTTCTTCACAGACCAGGCACATAGACCACATGCTTCTTGTGAAATGCTACATCAGACTGGCAAAGTGCCATACAGGATGAGTTTATGAAACTTTTAAAGGTAATAATCCTAATTCCTGTTCAGTTTATTAAAGTTTACTGGAATTGCATTTTCTTTCTTTTAATACACCTGAAATTGCTGTTTTCCCAAATTAATCTTTTATTTATCTGCCCTTTCAATCTGCCAAATAGAACTGGGAAAACTATATAAGGATTGTTGTTGTTGTTGTTTAGTCGTTTAGTCGTGTCTGACTCTTCGTGACCCCATGGACCAGAGCCTTCGTGGATCACTGCTTTGTCACGGCGAAGGGGCTTGAATAACTCAGAGAAGCTATGAGCTATGCCGTGCAGGACCACCCAAGACGGACAGGTCATAGTGGAGAGTTGACTAAACATGATCCACCTGGAGCAAGAACCAGCAAGCCACTCCAGTATCCCTGCCAATAAAACTCCATGGACAAAAACAACAGGCATAAGGATTGTTACTTGTTGGTTATCTATTATCCCATTGGAAAGCACAATATCAGTATATCAGAATATACTGATGATCCAAGCACATATAGATAGGTGAGAAGCAGGAATGAAGAGAGGCTGTAGGGGTACTGAGTCTTCACATTCCCCACAGATCAGAATAAATAAAAGATCTGTCACAATTTCTCTAGGACACAGTAACTGCCTTTTTAATGGCTAATAGTATATGTTGATTTATGAAAGGTCATGATGCTCCAGCGGCTTTTACTGTATCATCATAAAAACACAATTCTGCAGAGTACTTTAAGCCAAAATATTCTGTTTGCTGCTTACTTGGGCTCACTGCAGTCTCTTGTTTTGAGCCGTGTGTGAAAAGAAAAAGAAGCTGTTCTAAACTGGCCACCAAGATTAGACAGCTGGAGATGTCTGACTCTTATTTCAGAATGTGACATGTGGGAAAGGTGAGAAAAGGACTGATAAATAGACTATGATAAATACAAAGATGTCACGAGCAGCTGATCCTGCTCCAGATTAATCCCTCTTTTTTTCATGGAATGCTTTCTAGAGGACATCAGGGTAGCTGACAGCAGAATTCAGCCTTACAAATGCCAAAGAGAATAAACTGGTTATGAGAACTTTTCTGCAGTTTATTGGTGGCAGTGATTTTGGGCTGCCAAACACGAGCATTTCTCAAAGTATACAAAGATGCAATTTGAGCATGCCTGAAATTATATGCACATGCAATTTTCATAATTATCAATCATTTTAATGTATATTTGATATCTTATTTAAACGGTAAACAGTTTATGATAATTAAGTGGTATATAAATCTCGCTAAATGAATAAATTAAATGACAATGCCTATATTTATCTTGCAACTCAGCGCCTCAGTTTCCCAGCCTGGGACAAAACAATAATACTGAGTAAGCAATGTTTGCCCAAAATTAAGCTAGCCTAGAAATGCATCAGTGTTAGTATGCTCATATATTTAAACAAGTTTCCAAAAGCATTTTCATGCCACCTTTCTCTCCTGTCTCCCCCTGGGGGGTGGGTGGGAATATCCTCTTTTGCAAGTGCAATGGGAGGAGAAGGAGGGCAAGCACTGCTAATACTACTTTGCCACACACTGTAAAGTACTTATAAACTCTATTTATAGCTACAGTTAAAGGTTCCGATATGCAAGCACTCCATTAAAAGACCACATTAATGAGCCCTCAGAGAAAATATCTCACAAAGCCTTTGAGCTCATAACTGCTTGGTTGTGTGGGGCTTCTTGCTTGTTAACATTCATAAAATATAAATACTGTGTACTAAACACCAGCACTTTGTAGGTCTCGGTGACTGATGATGCTATCAACGGATTGCGTTATGCCGTTTTCAAATGCACCGCTAGGATTTAATTGCCGGGTGTCATTTCTTTCTGTGTGTTCCTGTTCGGAAAGTCTTCTTTCTATTTGGATCCCAAGTACTTGCTAGATTAGGGTGACTCACTAGAAGAGTATCTATGGATATTGTCACAGAGATAGCAGCCAAGCCTATTGGGTTAGAGATACAGAGTAAAGCTTAGGTGTAGCGCCAACTTAGATTTTCAAGTGCTGAACTTATGGCTGCAATAAACAAATAAAAACTTTTTTTTAGGATTTAAAGAAATGAAACAAAGTGTCCCTCTGACACAAGGGATCCCATAGTATTACTACTTGGAGAAGCATGGCAGCAGTGGGGCAAGGGGGCCCAGTGATAAAATAAATGCAATTGAAAAAATGGATTGCTTTTTTCCTTTCACTGCAGCCCGTTCCCCCTTCTTATCACCCCACACTTTCACTACTGATATTGATTTAAAGGTATCTATTCCCCTTCTTTTAAGACTGCATCTTAAAAAGCAGAGACATCACCTTGCTGACAAAGGTCCGTATTGTTAAAGCTATGGTTTTCCCAATTGTGATGCATGGAAGTGAGAGCTGGACCATAAAAAATGGCTGATCACCAAAGAATTGATGCTTTTGAATTATGGTGCTGGAGGAGACTCTTGAGAGTCCCATGGACTGCAAGAAGATCAAACCTCTCCATTCTTAAGGAAATCAGCCCTGAGTGCTCACTGGAAGGGCAGATCCTGAAGCTGAGGCTCCAATACTTTAGCCACCTCGAGGGAAGAGAAGACTCCATGGAAAAGACCCTGATGTTGGGAAAGATTGAGGGCACAAGGAGAAGGGGATGACAGAGGATGAAATGGTTGGACAGTGTCCTTGAAGAAGAAGAGTTTGAAGAAGAGTTTGGATTTGATATCCTGCTTTATCACTACCCTAAGGAGTCTCAAAGCGGCTAACATTCTCCTTTCTCTTCCTCCCCCACAACAAACACTCTGTGAGGTGAGTGAGGCTGAGAGAAGTGTGACTAGCCCAAGGTCACCCAGCAGCTGCATGTGGAGGAGCGGAGACATGAACCCAGTTCACCAGATTACGAGACTACTGCTCTTAACCACTACACCAAACTCATACCAACATGTGTTTGACCAAACTGCAGGAGGCAGTGGGTGATAGGAGTGCCTGGTGTGCTCTGGTCCATGGAGTCACGAAGAATCAGACACAACTAAACGACTAAACAACAACAACACCCCCTCTAGGGGCTATATATAGTTCTTATTTCAAACCTAAGTTCAGCATGGGAGGTTCGGGGACAGGGACCCTGTGGCTATCAGGGAAGGCTTGTCCAGCCACACATGATTGGTACACATCAGGACAAGCTGAAGATGGGAAAGGGGAGGTTGGAGACTTAGGAGGTAGTTAAGGGACATCAGAGGATGTCAAAGGGTCAGCTGCCAGTTCACAGGAGCCAAGGGAAATGGTCACATCACCAGAACCAGAGGTGCCCCTGCGGCATCAAAAGCAGTGAGCAGTGCACCTTAAGAGACTGAGGCAGGCAAGAGAATACAGCCCAGCTTACTAGTTGATCTGATGAAGATCACTCGGCTTGTTTGGTCTGGGAGGAGGTGTGTGGCCACTCAGCTCAGAGCAGGTGAGGATTGCATGCTTCAGTAAGTGGAGAGACTCAGCTACTCAGCTAGAGCAAGCTCAGGTGCATCAAGTAAGATTGAAAGGAACAAAAGAGAAGGCAGAGACTCTATGTCTGCTCAACTTTCACCATTGATGGACTACAGCTTGACTGCTTTGGGAACTCCACTGGACTGTGCTTTTGGGACTCACCCTGGGATGCCAACCCTGGATCTTCTTTGGAGATGGGAACCTGGCCTTAAATTTGTTTTTGAGCCTTTCACGTTGCATTGGACCTGAGCCTGTATTGGATTACTGGGCTGCCTGACTCCTCTCTAGTGTTGCCCTTGAGACTGTATGCACTTTTGGGACTTATCTCCTATTTCTGTGGTAAGGTTTGTTACAAGATAATGCTTGTGAAATGTAAAAACGCTATATAAATGTTAAGTATTATTAATTTGGAAGGGTGTGTCATGGCTTGGTCCTGTTCACACAAGGTCTATATGCATGATCTAGAACTTCTCTCACAAAAAGAGACATCTATGCACTCACCTGGGAGTATGAGCCACAGGATTCAGCGAGACCTACTTCTCAGTTGACGTGTCTAGGTTTGTGCTGCAAATGCAGTAATATCTCAGAGTTCTCGCCTTTTGGGGTGTATGGGGTGTTAGGGGAGGGGTAGTACACCTGGTGGGGGCCATGCCATATTCCTTCTGGGGTAGTTTGTCAACATTTGCTCCCCACTTAGCTCTCACCAGTGGCTCCTAGAAACCATCAGCATGGGAATGGTTCAACTGGCCAGCTAAACCAGGTGAAGGCAGGTGATAGGTCTCAAACCATCAGTGAGTTAGGGACTTCCCCTGCATGCAAAGACTGGCTCTGATGGATTGAGCAGAAAAGACCAATACTGGGTCCAATGGTCAAGAAGGTGGTATCAGCTCATGTGGGAGAGAGTAGTGATGGGCAGATGGGGCTCATCAGCCTGTGAGGGTAGCCCATTTTCTGCCTCGTGGCATATCTTCATTTGAACCACATCAGTGAAGCCTTTGGAAGTGGAGTGTCTTGTTGTCTGGGCAGTCCAAGACCTCCGTACACACCATCCTGGCTTGTACCCTGAGAAAGACCCTTGGGTGCTTCTAACATGGCAAAAACAATGGAGGTAGTTACGAGTTACCAGTCTCTGCAGCCACAGCAGGTGCTGTGATTCTCCAGAGGTTTGGCGTCACCCCCGAGGCGCTGTCCATCATCTCTTGAGACAGATGGAGGCTAACAACTCTCAACCTCTCCACTCTCATAAAGGAAGTAAAATTTCCTTTGTATGTCAGGGATGGGGAACCTGTCACCCTCTAGATATTGTTGGACTGCAACTCCTGTCAGCCCCAGCTGCCATGCCCCGAGAGTGGTGATGATGGAACCTGTAGTCCAGAAACATCTGGATGGCTACAGATTCTCCACCCCGCTATGTGGTGAACAGAGGCAGTTTAGGAGAGGCGGAGTGGGATGGAGTCTTGTAGCAGTTCCAGGAACAAAAAATGTTCAGGAGTAGCATATTCCCTTTGTTCTTGTCTCTTGTTTGGTGACAGCTGAAAAGAAAAAGGCTGCAGTCTTATTTCACACTTACTTGGGTCGAAGCCCCATTGTGATCAGTGGGGATCCCTTTTAAGTACATAAGGTTAGGCTGTAAATAACTGTTTATGCAAACATGTTGTTCCTGTCTGTGCATGCAAGCACAGGATGCAGAGAGCAGTGCAGAACCTTATATTAACAGCTCATCACTTGGCAGGGAGCCTTAGCATTAAATCAGGCTTGAGAGGTTTCTGTTGTACTCCATACTTTTCAGACCTGGGACCCATGCTAAACTCTAACCTACAACACATTTAAGTTTTCAGAGCATGTCTCTCAACTTCTTCCTTCTGTTACTCTTTTGTCCTTCTCATTTCTCCCTCTTCCCCCCTCTTTCTTCTACCTCCTCTTAAAAACAAGCTCTTCAAAATCTCTCTATGCACTGCAAGTACCTATTACTTAGTTAATATTTATTTACTTGCAATAATTTAATTATTTGTACAGTGATACCTTGGGTTACATACGCTTCAGGTTACATACACTTCAGGTTACAGACTCCACTAACCCAGAAATAGTACCTCGGGTTAAGAACTTTGCTTCAGGATGAGAACAGAAATCGTGTGGTGGCAGCAGGAGGCCCCATTAGCTAAAGTGGTGCTTCAGGTTAAGAACAGTTTCAGGTTAAGAACGCACTTCCAGAACGAATTAAGTGCTTAACCCGAGGTACCGCTGTACTTCTGTCTTCTTGTACCTATAGAGATGGGTGAGGGGGAGAGATACTACAAAAACAAACCTTGTTAAATGTGTCCATAAGATTTGCACTTGGAACAAGGCCTCTCTCACTTCCCCCCTTCCAAACTAAAAAATAAGTTTAAACTTAAGCTCAAATTACCCAAAGAGAGCTCAGTGTTGTTCTTCCATTGCATGTATTTAAAAAAGCAAAATTAACCTGAAAACCCTTTGATGGAAGGTGAGGTGGATAGAGAGAGATGCCTTAACCCTTTTCCCTATAGTGAATAGACTGTCAGGCCAGGCAATGACCAGAGTGGCCTGAGGTTGACCATGAATGTGAATCTTCAAACAGATGCTAAGGGAAAGGACAGCAATTTAGGGTGGTTTTTGAGGGGGATCTGGGTCAGGGTCAGAGTCCCAGAGACTCTGCTTTGTTGGGGGCAGCAAGAGGAACAGCAGCTAGAATTTGTTGTTGACATTATCATGTTGAATATGCAGTTTTAGTAGTTTATATTTTTGTTGGTTTATATTGTACGTCGCTTTGAGCGTTCTTTTAATAGAAAATCATAGTGTAAATATTAAAGCTAATGAACTCTAATCACCTTCCTAAAACTGTTTTTTCACCTGCAGGGAAAAAGGAGTGGGACCCTACCCTATATATTTTCCTTATTTGTTGAAGAAGCAAGTTGGAGAGGGTGCTTTTGAGCAAAAGGCTGCAGGGGAAAGGGTTAAGTAGCTTCTCTCCCCAACTCATGAAGTGCTGACCTTCCTTTTTTAAAAAAGAAAAACAGAGGGGAGGAATATAGAACTCTGAGTAAAATGTGCTTTGAGCCTTATTTGAAAGAGTGAGGAACTACTGAGAAATAAGAAAGTCACCATAAGGGAAATACTAGGCCGGCATTTAATTTATTTATTACATTTATATACTGCCTTTCATCTAAGGAGCTTCAAGTGAAGAAGTACTCTCACATCCTCTTTCCCAGGTGTCACTTTCTTTGGACAGATGTAGCAAAGACAGTGTGTTGTGTCCAAGAGACTGAGCTACACCATTGTGCATCATTATCTATCATTAACATCTCAACCAGCAATTGAGGTGCGCAATAAATAGCAAAGGTCAAACTTTGCCCTGCATCTAGAGTGAAATCCAGAGATTTAAATCAATGTATGCTTTGCCATTAACTGTGATGTGGATTGCAACCTTAGTTTGCATTGATCAAAAGAAGTGTACAGTGGAACTGAAACTCCTGGAGTCCCAGGAGTGGCAGGAAGGATTTCTACAGCCTTACAAAGTCAGCCTTCAGAACAGATGGTCCCTTTCTCCCTTGTCTTATTCTAGGCCCTGCAAGGTTTCAAAACTCCTCTTACTACTTTGTTGGAATCAGTGTGTGGACCTTTGAGTTTAACTAATCAAGGCCAGGTCAGGTGCGACATGGTGGAGTAGAAAACCCCTGTTAGATACTAAATTCTCTCTCTGCGCTCTGAAGCCCAGAGCTACAGCACCCAAAGGAATCAAGACTTGTCTGCATTTGAGCACTATTTAGCTGTTAATCCACTTCCCCTCAGGACTTGAATTAGACTGCTGTGGTCCAAACCTGCACGTATTTGAATCTCCATGTAGTATGTAGTATGCGGAACAGCTCTAGTCTTTCCTTTGTGTTTGTTCCCACATTCTAATTTGCTTGATTATACTTTGTTGATTAAGTACCTAGAGGGCATGCACGGGGCACTTTAAAATAAATAAATAAATCCCTGCCCAGGAAATGCACAAAAACACCAAGTCAGATAACTATAAATTCTCAGCACACAGTTTCTAATGTGGTTTGCTTGGGCAGTTTACTGGTTTTGTATTTTATAGCAATAGAAAATATATATCATGCTCTGTTCAGCTGCACACTGGAAATAGTAATGAGCACAGCCAGAAAAGAAATGAAAGCATTAAGCAGTGGGTGTGGAAAGGGGAGTAGCAGAAAGTGACGATTGATCCACCCACCCAAATAGTCTGTCACCCCAGAACAGTTTGGAGCCCAATTTCCTCCAACTGACTGGATAAACCTGAATTTACAGGGGGCAAGCATCAGGATTGTTGTTGTTTGAGGGTAATGTCATGTGGACTAAGCAAATTAAATGGGAACTCAAAACAGTAAACTCTGGGGTGGACAAGCCCTCTATTGTCCCTATTGCACCAATAAAAGAAGATATTAAAGCAAAATAGAAAGTATTATTGTAGTTTCTTCCATTCAGAAGGGCTACTGCATTTTCATTCTTTTTATGATATATATTTTTTTAAATGGATGTTTATTCAAAGCAGGCAGCATAAGGAAAGTCCCTTCAGAAACCCACATTTGTGTTGAGCTTTTAAAATCTGGATGTACAGAGGGTGTTTAAATATTCCTGTTAAGCATCTCCCTTTCTTCCACATCAGGTAGTGTCCTCAAAAAGAACAACAAAAACTAACCCTAACCTTATACTGTACTCAACACTAAGGCCTCACAACAAATGTAACTTGTCTGTAAGAAAGACTGTATAACCTGAAAAAAGAGACAAGGCATGTACTTTTGTAAACCAAGAAAACCTTTAATAAAAATAAATTAGAACAAAAACTAGCTCTGCACAATTGGATTACTTTTCATATTCAGACTCTAAAAGAATCCAAGCGAGAGCCAGCCTGTAGGCTTCTGCTTAAAACTGCCCCCTCCACAGTAAAAATCTAAAATGGTACCCAGTAGTGTGAAGAAATATGGCACATCACCAGAACCTCGTATGGATCACCTTCAGTGGGTGATCTGAATTTGGTTTCTGAATTAGGCAATGCATTCTTCTTCCTATGTTTATTTTAAAAATGTAAAACGGTGGGGATTTATTTTACAAGTGACATGAAAATTGCTTTAATTGTTATCTGCAAATCCTTAATGATGTTGCCATCATTTCAACGGATGTTCATTGACTGCAGTGACAAGTGAAGCTTTTTTGATGTAAAAATTGCCACATTCTCTTCAAATAGTGTGTAACCCCACCCCCTGCCGCCTCCGCAGAACATTTCTTACTTCCACAGTCCTCTAGGTAACATATAGGACAGAGCAGCTTAGTAATAATTTCAACCATAATGTGATACAGTATTATCTTAACTATCTGGTAATTACTTGCCACCGCACTTCACATCACTTATGGTGTTAGCTATGGGGCAGATGGATGCGGTTCAGATATCAAGGAAATAATCTACCTGACTTTTAGAAGACATCTGAAGGCAGCCCTGTTTAGGGAAGTTTTTAATGTTTGATTTTTTTTATCCTGTTTTTGCTATTCTGCTGGGAGCCACTGGGAGTGGCTGGGGAAACCTAGCCAGATGGGTGGGGTATAAATACTACTACTACTATTATTTATTATTATTATTATTATTATTATTATTATTATTATTATTATTATTATTCGGGGGAAACAACCTCACTGCCAAAATTAAGCTTTTTGTTGGACTGATTTATGCCCATGGGCCAGAGGTTCCCAACTACTGCTTGAAGTTATTTTATTCCAATTGTCCCACCCCACAAGCGTGATATGCTAAGGACTTTAATCAGTCAGTTTCTTCGTTTCTTTGGAGATCTTACTGTATTGCTGCATGTGTGTTATGCTTATTGTTGTTGTGCCCTTATTTTTAACTTCATTTCAAAATAAAATTCCCGGGGGGGGGGGAATGAATAAAACTGGTCTTACTAACTTGAAAGTCCAGCAAGAGTCCGATGAAAAGGGTTTGCTCTAGAGCTGACAGTGAGGGAAAATAGGTGGCTACTTTGTCTGTTATGGAGGAAGGGAATGAAGCAGACATACTTAAAGCAAAAGGAAACAGCAGGGGAATAATCACATGGCCTTCACCCACCCACCCCAGCCATCAAACACTGTTACTATTAAACTGCAAATGTAATTACCTTGTCGTGAAAAGACAGAAAAACGAAATACATGATCACTGCTATGTTTCTGTAATCCAGTTACTTGATATTTTGTATCCTGTGCAAAAACAGATACCAGAATCTTCATTAGCTCTGCTAGTGTCAACTTTTCTAATGGAACTTGTCTTTCTAGCGCCACTGCTGACCTGCTTCCATCTATCTTCTGGAATGCATATGTTAGGCTATTATTTTGGCTCCTGTGTGCATATAATACATATGTATAAGGGACTGCTTCTCTGTGTAGCTTCCAAATGAAGCTCTGAGGATGATGCAGCCTCCGCTCAGGTTAAATATCTGTGAGAATTTTATTTTTAAAATTATTATTATTAATTATTTTGTACTCCTATTTCCTTAAAACTTTTCTCCAAGGTTGTCGTGGGAATTCAAGATCTTTGGCTGTCCCACAGAAAATTTTGTGGCATTTTTTGCCACTTCTGCAGCATGGTTTTATCAATCTTTGCAGTGACATTTTTAAACAAACAGTGTACCCTTTCACAGCTTTAATTTTAAATGCAATTTTTCCTAACCTGGACAATTCAATCTGGAACCCTTTCTTAAGGGCTTTTGCCAATGACTGCTGTAATAGTTCCTAAATAAACAACTCATTAAGATTTGATATTAGCCAAATTCCCAAATACTACATTCATTTATCAGCCTATTTAATTCTTTATTTCTTCGCTAATTTTCATTAGTTGCCTGTAATTCATTTATTCCCATTCTGAATGGTTTATTTCATAGCCTGAAACTCCAAAAATCATCTTAATATCTCAAAAAGTTTAGATATTATAAAGGATTACACTTTGATTTTACACTTGGGTAGGCCATTCCTCAGCACAAAGGATGTTATCGCCACAGCTTTTATGGTTACTTGGATCACAATCCATGCTTGAGAGGCCATAAACAGCCTTGTTGAGTGAAACTAAGTGGCTGTGGGATCAAGTTTGTGCAGCCCCATCTCTATGCATGCTTGCTTGGAAGTAAGTCCCACTATGATCTACGGGGCTTACTCACAGGGTAAGTGTGCATAGGATTTAATTAACTGTTCTTAGGCCAGGAAGGTGATGTAATGTTGTCTTTATGTTGTACAACAAGATCAATAAAACAACTGATAAATACTGTTTGGTAAAAAGAAATTCCCATTTCAAAAGTCTGCCTGGATAATACAGTTTTCAAAAGATGTCTAAAAGAAGGCAGAGATTATTGCTGCTGGAGCTCTACGGGCAGGGAGTTCCGTGGAGCAGGGCCTGCCATGCTGCAGGCACCAGTCCCTGGGGCAGTTTGAGTGAACCTCAGGGACACGGACGGTGCCATTGAAAGTGCTCCATCAGATGCTCTCAGTGACTGAGGAACAGCAGAAGGCATCAGGTGATCCATGAAGCAGCTTAGGGCTTCATGAATTAACACAAGAACTTTGAAACTGGGCCTGCAGCGAACTGGTAAATTGCAGCTGTGGCCTCATCTGTTGCCCATCCTGTTGCCCAAGTTTATGTTCTCTGCCTCACTATTGCCTTCCGATCCTGTTCTGCATTGTCTCAGCCCTCTTTCCATTTTCCTGGCTCCCACTTCTCTCTTGGCTCTGTCTCCTGTTGCCTCCTTGACATGGTTTGGCTTTCCGACCTTGGCGTGAGGTCTGACCTCACAGCGTCTGGGCTAGCTCAGATTACATTGCTTGTGCCCTGGTCTGACTCATCGGCTGGCTTTCGATCCCAGTCGTGTTCCCTCCAGCCGTCAACAGCATTCCAACCCTCGGCACTTGATTCCATTTCTGTCCCCTGCTCTGGTCAGCTGCTGTGTGCCTTGAAACAGTCTTTTAATGGAGCTTCTCATTTTCCTCAAAGGGAACAAAGGCACTGTCAAGCTTGCATTGGTCGGGGCATTTGAATACATAAAAATACGTGGATTTTATTTTTTTAAGTGTGCAGGATCCGTCAACATATTGCCTTGTTTGTAAGCTTCTCACCTCGGGATCATTGGGCTGGCCACTGATGGAGATGGTTATAGGTAAGATGGAGCTTTCCCCTCATCAAACAAGGAAGGCCCAATTGTTGGAATGGACTGTTGTTTGCTAGCAGCCCTCCTGGTAGTTTTTGAGGTCAGTATAGTTCACCCACCCTTGCTTGGCACTGACCTGAAATCCTGTGCTTAGTTATATACCAACAAAGTGCTTTCAACCTTCTGGCTGATTTCAACCTGGGAAATTTCATATTATCCGAGCACATTCTCAAACAAGAAATGCATTAATTCACTGCACAACCCTGTAGATCAGGCATTTATTCTCACTAATTTGGGATGCAGGCAATACAAAGAGTGGAGCAGAATTCCTTGGCAGAATTCCTTGGCAGAAGACATGATAAGAGAAATTAGTTTCTGACCTAAGATGCCAGGGGTACCCCTAGAAATATGAATATTGCCCCACATTTTTCGGGCTTGAAAACATGTGATCAGTGTCAGTGTGTCAGTGCCAATCGCAGCATAGGTTTTAATGTATCTAATAGTAAGCACAGGAGAAGGAGGATTTTTATAATGATCACAGCATGCTGGGATTTAGAGAAAGTTTTACCCTTCTTTCCCCCATTTGTGATATTAAGGAAAATTGTGACTCGTCTCACATGGCAATTCATAATACCGTAATTGAAAAGTTCCCATTGCTGCAGAGCCAACAGATAGCGAGGAAAGGAGAAATCCTATGCTTCCTGTATGTTGTGGTCCTGATAAAACTGGGGCAGGAGGTTGTTTCAAATAAACCAACTCTTAAATAAGCCGATATGGTTGGCAGCAATGCAGTCAGCATCATGCACAGTTAGGCCATAATGCTCCACTTAAAAGCATGGGTTTTTTTAAAAAAAGTTTTGAGTACTTGCTTTAAACTTCTTTCAGACAGGCAGAAAGCAGCAGCAAATGAAAGCTGGCAAGATTCATTTCCCTTTTTTATTATTGGGGAGAGGGGGTGTCAACATCTCATTTCCCTAAAATGCACCTAGTGCTCAGTCAAGAGTTTCCCTCTTGGCTCAAGTGATGAGCCCACAGAGGCATTTAAAATGAACAGTGTGCAAAGAACAGGATGTCGTTTCCCCCTGGAGCCAGAAGCTAGGAGCCATCTCCCTTGGCTCAAGATTTATTTCTCATGGCTTTAGCCATGAAGGCTGACCTCGCTACTCTCTGGGAGAAAGCTGGGCTTGCATACTCAAAAACCTAATGAACCTTTTGCTGCCTGTGCAGTGTTGTCTCACCCTCTGTTGCTAACCACACTGCCTTTGTGCAAAAGGACAAGAAGGTCCCTGCACAGATTGTGTCATTTCCTCTTTCTCCAGACCTTAATGTATATTATTGGCCTTATCCACTGACAACTGGTTTGCGGCAGCAAGGAAATTGTCAGCAGTTACTTGAGCTGCTCAGGGGTAAACCCATAAAATCATCACTGCTCTTCAAACTCGGATCAGTTGACAGTCTTGTTACTGAGCACCGTTCTCAGGATTTATTGACTTGAGAGAATATTCCTCTATAGATAGATCCAAGCACCTTTGCTGGGTGGTCCGTTACTAAAGGCAAGAGTTAATTTTGTGGGCAGCTCATATAAAGAAATGACTGTCTCTCATCATGTCTGGAATTCCTTTTTGTGCTCAAAGGTGAGACCTTGGTGATACCCATAAGTCCTAAACCCTCATTTTTCATTTAGACAACACAACCCACCCCCAATTCTAAAAACAATACATAGGAATGCTGTCACAAATTATAGCAGCCGGCACACCTGCTCTGACCACATATATTTCAACCATTGGTATCCTTTACTCACCAAGTTACTAAAGTCTGTTCTAAGATATCCGGGATAGGCAGGTAATTGTTCAGATGAGAGGGCATGAGAGCTGTTTTTTAAGCAATTATTGGACATAATCTGCTTCCTCTTTAAATGAATGTGCCAACTCCCTCCTCTGTCAACTGACATAGAGGAGCTTCAGTAACTTATGTTTTCCATTTTTTAGAAGCTGCAGGATGCCTTTTCATACTGGATAACCATAAAAAGCCATCCATGCAAAGAAGGCCAGCATAATATGAGATTACTCTGTAGGCAGGAGTCCCTGAATCGGAGGAATAGAGTGAGAGATGTCAGGGAGAAGAGAGAGATGTTAATAAGACTGTTCTTAGATGGATTACTGGTTTTAACCAAAAGTAAATGTCTGCCTATTATACACAGGTCAATTCAAGGTCAGTTATTTGACAAGCTGATTGGAATCATAGAATCATAGAGTTGGAGAGGCTTGATGCAGGAAATCCGGAGCTAGAGTGTCATGAACACATGGCCGTCCAACCTCTACTTGAAGTTCTTCAGGAAGGGAGAGCCCACAACCCTTCTAGGTCATTGGTTCCCTTGCCAAACTGCTCTTAAGTACATAAATTTCTCTGAATGGTCAACCTAATTCTAATAGGCCTGTGATGCTAGGGAAATGTACTTCCACCTACAGGTCTGTATGTTTTGGTTCTTGGTTTTCAAAGAAATTGCTTCAGTTACTAAGGAGTCAATTCAGTTGTCCCCACTTCTTCCTCTCCTGTTTTTGGACATAATAATAAAATCGTTACATTAAAAGATCTAGTAATATTTTTTATGGTTGCTGCACACTTGTCCATCACTCAGAAATGGAAAACATGACAGGACTTCAAGCTTATTCTTTGGTACAAGGCTGTTTGGAATGTTGTTATTTTGGAAAAAGTTACATTCCATCTTCAAACATTGCAAGGCACAACTATAGTGGATGCTGTTTAAGATGTCTGGTGGAGTTTTATTTTGTCCATGAAGAATACCGCTTACAACAACAACTTACACCAGCTTCTTGTGAGATCTGGAACTTTTGGGTTAACTTTCCTTTTGTCACAGAATGCAACATTTGATTGGGGCCAACCTTTTCCCCTGTGGTTCCTTATTGTTTCCTGTTTCCTTTTTCTTTTTGTGTTATACTGTTTTGTGTTATACTGTTATACTGTTTTGCACTAAAATCAATATAAATATTTAAAAAATCAAGACCAGATATGGTAGAACCTCCATAGAACTTTGGGCAAGCAAATCAGGATCAAAGGTCACTAAGCAGGCCATCTTGACTGTCTTTGATATGATGGCAACAATAAAGATGCAAAGAAACTATAAAGCTGTAGAGTGGGCGTGTGTGAGAGAGAGACTTAAAGTTCAGCATAGGTGGCGGAGGGGAGCTGAGTCCTCCCCACAATGCTCCCTACACTTATTTTTAGCCATTTTTCTCCTGGTGGGTCTCTGTGACTGAAAGTCACCAGGGATAGCAATGTCTAAAAAGCCATTGAAAGGCATGGGAGGGGTCAGCTTGCCAATTCTACCTGCCTTAGCTTCACTTGAATTCATCCATGCACACATACATGCACATATGTGCACACCACTTGACAAGAAATTGGCAGTACTCAGTTTGGGTCCCTCTGATGTCCTGTCTAGTTGCACTGTTGATCCATGACAAAGAAAGAGAAATCTCAATTAGTTAAAGAGGCTATTTAATAATAATAATAATAATAATAATAATAATAATAATAATAATAATAATAATTTATTTATACCCCACCCGTCTGGCTGGGTTTCCCCAGCCACTCTGGGTGGCTTCCAACCAAATATTAAAAACAATACAGCATCAAACTAAACATGGCCGCCTTCAGTTGTCTTTTAAAAGTACAATAGTTGCTTATTTCCTTCACATCTGCTGGGAGGGTGTTCCCCAGGGCAGGTGCCACTACCAAGAAGGCCCTCTGCCTGGTTCCCTGTAACCTCACTTCTTGCAGTGAGGGAACCGCCAGAAGGCCCTCGGTGCTGGGCCTCAGTGTCTGGGTTGAATGGTGGGGGTGGAGACGCTCCTTCAGGTATACAGGACCTAGGCCATTTCGGGCTTTAAAGGTCAGCACCAACACTTTGAATTGTGCTCAGAAACGCACTGGGAGCCAATGAAGATCTTTCAGGACAAAAGAGATGGATATTTCAGGAGCCATCATAAGAACAGAGATTTTTCAGAGTGGTGAGCTAATGACATAGCTTCCCCGGCAAGAGCTAAGAAGTTACTAATGCCAAAGGTGTCCCCATCCCTAGTCAGTCATCTGTTAGCTGAGGATGTGACTAAACTGGCTTGAAGGGAAAGGAACACCATCAGCTGGGGAAACAGCTTGCTCATGGTCAGCATATTTTAAAAAATGCTTTCCCAATATGTTCAGTAAAGTGCAAGCACCTGCGGTTCAGACCTTTCCTCCTTCTAAGCATTTCGAAGATCACCCTCATCCAAGAAAGGAGAAGAGAAGAAGAAGAGATAGGAGAAAGCAACCCTCTAGCATTTAGAATTGTTGTGTCATTGTAAACTGGATCAGCAGAGATTGTTTCCAGTGCTGGTTTTTCAGAAAGAGAGATGCCAGATTCTTAACTTGTGTCCTGTTTATAGTCTGACGGCACGTGGCGTTGTAGTCCAGCCATCCTCAGGCTGGGGCATCATTAGATGGGAGCAGGAAGGGAGAGAGAATAGAAATATTGGCTGAGTGGAAAGGCCAGCTTTTGCACAAATAAAAGATTAAATTCCAAGAAGAAATATATTTTGTTGTAGTTGTTCATTTGTTGTAGTTTCTCTTTTTTAATCTGCCACAATCAATACAGCAAAGTTTTCAACTGTTAAATTGCCGCTTTTGTTTGGGGCAACCAAAAAACAGGAACTGCATCAAGAAAGAGAACATCAGGTCTGCAGAAGCAAACTTGCATGTATCAATGCAAATTTAGAAATAATTAGTCCAGTTTAGAAGACTTTGACCAGGCAGGCTGTGTCCCTGCTCAGTTTGCTGTCTAGGTGATCACGGTGGGTGGGCAACTCCAAGGCCCTTCCTCCTCCTCCTCTTTCTTTGGGTTCTTAACCTTTCAACTGGACTTAGCCAAGACAACTCTTCCACCAGAGGGTGCCTTCAAATGGCCACCATACATTTAGGCTGCTATCTTTTGCTTATTTACCTGGGATCAAGCTCCCCTGAACTCAGTGGGACTTGCTTCTCAGTAGACCTACATAGGATTGCACAGTTCTTCTTTTGTAACAATGGACATTCAGTTGTTAACAACTAGTGGGCTGGCTGGAGATGTATGTGTTCCCCCCAGCATGCTTGAAATACGTGTGGGCAATGCTGTGTATCCCTGTACACCCCTGTAACCTCCTCTGTGGGATGTCAGTAGAGTAATTAACAAATAATGCTTCCTTAGCAGCCATTCGTTGTGGCTTGGGAGTTCTTATCTTTAATCTGAGATGTGTTTGGCTGCTGCTAATGCCTCAGCAGGGAGGAAAAGGAACTCTTCCTTATTACTTTATATGTTCAAGAGTTGAGTTCTGGTGCTGAAGACAAGTTCTTTATTATTACTTTTCGCAGAGCGAGGCTGAATCTTGGCATTCAAAGAAGGGTTTCAGGGCTAAACCAATGCTTTTATTTCTCCAAGGAAATTAATAAACCAAAGAAGACTCTTGAAAATAACACAGCTTTAGGAGTAACCTTTATTTCTCTCTCCTGCCCTTGTGTAGCTGGCCGGCCCGCTGGGCACCTAGTGGGAAAGTGTAGGGGAGCGCATACCATTATATGTTTTGTCTCAAACAACAGAGCAGCTCTTCCCCAACCTGGTGCCCTCCAGATGTTTTGGGCTATAACTGAACCACCAGGTTTATCCATATGAAAGAATAATGCGGACTATAAACATCCAGAATGGAAAATGTCAAAAATGGAGAGCAAGGGACAGGGGTTAATTTGTGCTAGATTGATGATAGCTTTGTCCTGGAAACTCCTTTCAATGCTACTGCACATAGAAAGTAATACAGTGCTACCTCAGGTTACACATGCTTCAGGTTAAAGACTCTGCTGACCCAGAAATAGTGCTTCAGGTTAAGAACTTTGCTTCAGGATGAGAACAGAAATAGTGTTTCGGTGGCACGGTGGCAGCAGGAGGCCCCATTAGCTAAAGTAATGCTTCAGGTTAAGAATAGTTTCAGGTTAAGAACAGACCTCCGGAACGAATTAAGTACTTAACCTGAGGTACCACTGTAATAAAATTGAGACAGGCTTTTGAGCATGTGTAGAACGCTTTCATTTTACCACTGGGCAAATATTTAGCCATTCATTTGAACAATTTGTATACCGTTTAATCACACTTGTTCCTAAGTGGTGTCTATGAGAAGAAGGCTAAATATGAGTCAAAACTTTGAAATTTGAGTCCACTGGAATAATAAAAGTATTCAATAAGTGTTGGAAGTGGGGGGGGGGGGGAGCGGTCTGTTCTTAACTGGAAGGGAGCTCAACTGGGCTCAAAAGGCATGACTCCTGGAAGATAGGAGTTGTGCATCTGAACTATCAACAACAACCACAACCTCAACCATGGGGCACCACTGAGAGTGACTCCCCAGAAGACCTCAGTGATTGAGCAGGGATATACAAAGGATCAGGCAATACCCAAGTTGTTAAATGCCTCATAAACCTTGAATAAAGACCAACCCCATTCCTCACACATCTGGATAAAAAGGGAAGCTTTGAGGGCTGAAGACATGACATTATTTGGGGAATAATGCACTGCGTATGGTTAGGAAGATGCTGCATGGGGATGCGTCACAGCTTCTTGTAGAGAAATGGGTCATATTTAGGAAAACAAATCTGGATGGCTTATGGCTAAGAACATGAAGCGCTCACTTTCCTGTCTTATAGCAAGTAGAAAAATCTTGGTAAGAGACACTTGACCCTTTTAAGTATCATCTCAAGGCCATAATGGCCTCTCATGCATATTTATGTACAGTGCTTTGCTTTGATAATGGCCACTTGAAATGAAGCTATGTGAAGTGTGGCAAAAAATACTCTTAGGTCCAAATATCAGAAGTGCCTTTGATAACCTCCCACATACCAGCAAATAAAAAAAATGAACACTGCATCTCACAAAGTAGGTGGCGGTGGGCATTTACGCACTGCTTGCTAAGCAGTTGTGTACACTTCTCGTATACTGACCTAGTAATGGGAGGTTCTTGCTCAGTAGCCGAAGTTGTATGTTTTTGCTAAATAATTTTAGGGAAGGTCTGTGATGTGACCCATTTTTCAGAGGGCAGCACTCCATTGGAAGGAAGTCTCTATTTGAAGGGCTGTCCAGTACAAGTCCATATGGAATATCATGGAATATCAAGAAATGCAAGAGCTTTGAAATTGTCCATTAACACCTGGATGGTTGACACACAAGTCACCTGGGCCCAGACTTTCACCATCTATTATAGCATCCCTCCTTTATCTCCAAGAACAGGCTTCCTCAACCATGGCCCTCCAGATTTTTTTGGCCTACAACTCCCATGATCCCTAGCTAGCAGGACCAGTGGTCAGGGATGATGGGAATTGTAGTCTCAAAACATCTGGAGGGTCGAGGTTGAGGAAGCCTGTCCAAGAAGGAGCAACATGGAGTATATGGTTCTCCCACTCCTCATTCAATCCCCACAACAGCCCTGTGAGGTAGGATAGGCTGAGAGGCAGCGGCTGGCCCAGGGTCATCCAGGGAGCTTCACAGCCAAGTGGGGATTTAAACTCTGGTCTCCCAGGTTCTTGTCTGATACTGTAACCACTAGACCACACTGTGCTGGGACGTATTGTATCTCTATTTAAATTATAGTAATTATTTTTAGATTTGCATACAAATCAGCATGTTCTTTTCATGCAAATACATACCCTCATGTGTTCTCTTTTTTATTATTATGAATTTCCCCTTTCTTGGCAGCGTCTAAGTGGCCACTCCATTTCTGTGGCAGGGCAGTTTGTTTTGTAAGTTCCCTTTTTTTGCTACAAAGAACTTTGCGTTGTTCGTTATGCACCAAAAGCAAAATCATATGACTCCCATTTCCTAAGAAACATAATTATCTTATTGATCCTTATGAGGAGAAACACTACTTTTATTGTTAATAAATGCTGCCAAATCTGGTTATGCAAATCTGGATATGGGAAGTGTGTAAGTGGGGAAATACTGGCTAAAAATAAATGTCATACAAACATCATTTTACATTTTCCTTAGTTAAAACTCTTGTTTCCAACTGTGGCGAAGGATGTGACCTATGGACATTTCATCAATGGAAAAGAAACAGAGACAAACAGAACACAGAAAGAGTTTTGCAAACACCTTTCGCCAGACACCCCACCACCAATTCCAAAAGTAAAGTATTTTACAAAGCTGAAGAAAAGGGCCAGCAACTGGTTGTGAAACACAATCTTGATGTTTTAAACTCCAAAGAATTTTAGGGAGTTAGATGAGAAGAGCGTGTAGACTCCTTTCCAAAGCATAAGCTATTTTGAAAGCTTTCTTTAAAAGAGGGAAGAAGAAAAGTGGAAGTAGGGGTGACTTCTTCTTGCACAGATAACATTTTTTGCCTGTCCCTCAGCAGAGAAAGATCCATCAGACGTAGAATGGTTTCTTGATTCTTTCCCTTCTTCTTAGCCAGGGCTCTAATGAAATTCAAACCTGCTACATCTGCTGTACCACACTGTTAATTAGTTTTCTATTTATTTAGCAGATCTAGAAGTGGAAAGCAATCTATTGCCAGTGAATTGTTTGACTTCTATGCTAAGTAGGCTGCATTCCAATCCTCTGATGTTGAAACTAGCAGGAGCCCAACTTTCATCTCATTGCCATGTCAAATTAGCACCCAGCAGATTCTAGATACAAAAGCTCACCTCTCCCCTGCCCCCCAGCCCACCCCCACCCCTTTTGCCGGTTTTGCAAAAGACCGTCTTGTTCATAGGAGTAAATATAAATAGGCACTGGGAAGTAATTTGCTGTTGCCATCTCTCTCTTCCTCCTTTAAATTGATGGGTTAGTTTAAAATTGGAATACGTAAGGCCCAGACGTTTGGTAGCTTACATTAAACTAGAGCTACAGCGTTGCTGTTTTAAGAGAGCTATGTTTGTTTCATAATGTAAGTTTTAAAGAGAGAGAAAAGTTTTACTCTGCTGGGATAGCTTGCGCAGGAGTGGGGAACCTGTGGCCCTCCAGATGTAGCTGAACCACAACTCCCATCATTCCTGGCCATTGGCCATGCTGACTGGGACTGATAGGATTTGGAGTCCATAGCATTGGGAGGGCCATAGGTTAGCAGTAGAGCATTTGCAAACCTGATCCAGTGCATGATAGTGCAATGCTATGCAAGGGTACTTAGAAAACCCTTTTTTGCTCACTGGGATTTGCTCCCTTGTTAGGTATGGCATTTAGGATTGCAATTTAAAAGAATGTATAGGATAGAGACTTAAAGGTGCAAACTTATACATACCTACTGAGCATTATAACCTAGGTAGATTGATTTCTGCAGTGGTTACTCCCAGGTAATGAATGTGAATTACAATGTCCCTAGTTCAAATGTCACCTAAGTGATGAATGCAACAAGCCACTGTCTTTCAACCTTAGACATACCAGTATTGTTTTAAGGGTGCAGTCAATTATGGTGCTGGAGGAGACTCTTGAGAGTCCCATGGACTGCAAGAAGATCAAAACTATCCATTCTTAAGGAAATCAGCCCTGAGTGCTCACTGGAAGGACAGATCCTGAAGCTGAGGCTCCAATACTTTGGCCACCTCATGAGAAGAGAAGACTCCCTGGAAAAGACCCTAATGTTTGGAAAGATGGGGGGCACAAGGAGAAGGGGACGACAGAGGACGAGATGGTTGGACAGTGTTCTCGAAGCTACCAGCATGAGTTTGACAAAACTGCGGGAGGCAGTGGAAGAGAGGAGTGCCTGGTGCTCTCTGGTCCATGAGGACATGAAGAGTCGGACATGACTAAATGACTAAACAACAAAGGCCTCACTGAAATACTCTGGCTGCTATTGTTTTATTTTATTAGTTTAAATTTACTGTTACTACTACTAGTGGTTTTTTTTGGGGGGGGGGAGAGAACTATCTTGCTGCATTTTAAGCCGCTATTTAGAGTTGCCACTGCTTTTCTAGAGATGGGTGGCAACCCTACCGCTAATGTGTACACAGCTTTAGTTGCACCTGATTCCCTTTGAAATCAATGGGCCTTAAAGATAAGTCAAAGCTAATTTGTCCCATTAGTTTCAATTGGACTTAAGTTCAACAAACTAAGCCTGGATCCGACTCATTATATAATGCTTTGTAAAGGGAATGAGTAGAGACAGGACTTCTAACATAGCAGGGGGGGGGTGTCTAAAAGCTGTACCAAGCACATTACCTAAGTCCTTTAGGCAGAGAAGGAAGCAGTACATAACAAGAGTACATGGCAGGTCTCTGAGGCCTATTTACTCTGATAAAGCACCATCCGTGTTTACTTTTATTATTATTATGAACACTGTCAACTGAATCTCGCTAATGGAAAGAAAAACCCTTGAATTGTCCATGACCACCTTTCTTCTACTTGCACAAATACATATTCAGCAGGTGTGCTACTGCTACTTCTGATTAGCATATTTTTTTTCTTAAATAAATGTTACATTTTAAATGGCAATGGTTGGCATTTTAGTAGCCAGGAGAGGAGAGAGGAATCTTCTTCTTTTTTTAGTTCAGCTTTTCAGATGACCACAGAGTTGATAAGGTGAAGCAAATAGCTGAGTCTTTAAGGCAGAACGTGTGAACTGGAGTGGGAATAATGAAGTACTGCAATGCGCAAGCATGCCATGGGATGACGAAGAATAAATCCATGAATTTCAGGATCCTTAAATATACATGGTCTACAGTTCCTGCCTACTCACCCCAAAGAGCTAGATTATCTGTACAACATATGGAACAATTGCCGGAAAGGAGGGACTTGGCTACTTCTTGCGAACTATGTCAGAATCTTTCTACAGATTGCCAGCTCACCGTATTTCTGTCCATGGACGGCCCATCACAGTTGTATAGGAAATATGAGTAGGTAATATTAACACTGAGAGGCAGAAGTGGTTCTGGCTGGTGCAGAACCACTGCACTTGCTTCTGGGTAGGTGAGTCATTGTTGTTCACTGAGACAGAGGGGTGAGGTAGTGGGGAGGTTGGTGCATCACCAGAGGCCACCTGGTGCTCCTGCTCGTCCATGTAAATAGCATTGATACCCCTGCTTGGAAGCTATCAGAGTGACTCCACACCACCCAGAGAGCCACTTCTGCAGGCAGGAGGCACAGGGCCATACATGCTGGCCCTGTAGCTCAACTGCTTCACATGCAGAAGATCTTAGATCTTTACTTAGGGCTGAGCAACCCTGGAGAGCTGCTGTCACCCAATGTAGGCAGTACTGAGCTTGATGGACTAATGGTCTGGCTCGCTATAAGGGAGCTTCCTACCTTGCAATGCTTCTGGCTCCACCTACTCAGTCCCTGACTACCTCTTGTTGATTGAGAAAGGTCTGAAGGGGATTTTTAAAACCATGTTTGCCGTGGTCCCTGCATTATCAGAGCTCCCCAGGTTGACATCCCATTGCCCCACCCCAGCTTAAAACTGGAGGCATATTTCTGTATTGCGCTCAAAAAGATAGATCAGCATGGAGAACCTGCAGCCCTCCAGATGCTGTTGGGTGCCAACTCCATTCATTCATTCATTCATTCATTCATTCATTCATTCATTCATATTTTGATACCATCTGTCCTCCAAGGAGCTCAAGATGGTACATAGTTCCTTTTCCTCCCCATTTTTATCTTCACAATAATCTTTTGAGGTAGATTAGGCTGAGAGTGAGTGAGTGATTGGCCAAATGCCACGAGGTGAACTTTGTGGCTGAGTGAGGATTTGAACTCTGGTCTCCCAGGTCTTAGTCCAACACTCTAACCACTACACCACACTGGCTCTCCCATTAACTCTAGCCAGGATGCCCAATAATGATGTGAGTTGTAGTGCAGCACCAAGTGGAAGACCAGAGGCTCCCCTCCAGCACAATGGCCAGGCACTCGCCTTGCAATAGTGGGATTGTCTATTCATGTTTCCACCTAGCACCCCACTTATGGACACACTGTTAAAACCATATTCATGGAAGACCAAGGGCTATGGAAGCTTCAGAGATGGTAGCTTAATGTAACATAATGGCTACAAGAGTGAGCTGAGAATCAGAAAGTCCCCAGTTTGAATCTTGTCTCCACCATGAACCCAGTGAGTAGCCTTAGGCAAGCCACACTCCCTCAGTCCCCCCACGCCATCTGCAATATGGGAGACAACATTGGAGACTGATCTTACAGGGTTCTTGTCAGGATTACAGCTAGATAATGCATGTGATGCACTGTGAGGACTTGAAAGTTATACAAAAGTTGAGCATTATTACTTCAACCCTTCTTATAGCATGCTGCTGTGCCCTAGCACACAGTTTGGGAATCATTGGGTGAGGTGGAGGGAAGAGAATGGAGAAAGCTGCACACATTTTCTATATTGCCACTTTTGTTTGTTTGTTTGTTTGAGATATGTATTTGTGTTCCATCTTGTGCTCTGGTGTTTTTTTAAAAATGAATTCGTCTTTCCTCCATATGCAGCAAACAGATGCCAGAGACGAGGGAGCTCGCATAATCAATGAATGATAACTTATAAGATCTGTAAAACTGCAGGAAGAAATCTAAATTTCAGCAAATTTCCATCTTGTCTGGCTTTTCAGTTTGATCAACTAGAGAAAAAAGCCAGTTGAGCATAAAACTCCATCTGTTATTATAGCTTCGGTGAATGTGTGGCTGGCAAAAGAATTTTCAGGGGGACATTTGAGAAGTGTTATGAGGCAAAAACCCTGGAAATTGTAAATGGCATCAACAACACGCTGACTGAGTAACAGGCAAGGCTACAGTAAGTGGTCTGGATTCAACTTGTCCTGGAGGAGGCAAACCGTACGCAAGATGAAATGTATGTTTTGCTATTGATTTATACCTGCTTAGATAAAGCTATACCCGGCACGGTCAGACTGCTATGCCTCCCTTTTACAGCAGTAATTAATTTGTTTATATAAACTCTCCCTCTGATTCTTGTTTATGCAGCTGTTCCACTGAAGCACTTCTATTGATGCCTGGCAGTGTATAGTCTACTGAATTGAGAGGGCTACAGAATGTTAGGAATGGCTTCACATTGCCCTAAATTAACCTGTGAAATAAATCTATTTATGTATTTGTCTAGATAGCACCATTATTCACAGTTTGCTGAAGAGTATAAACCACGCTTACCTAAACTGGTGCCCTCATAGATGTTTTGGACTACAACTCCCACCAGCTGCACCCAGCAAGGCAACACTGTGCTTGGATGGGAGGCCTAGAGGGAATCAGTCTCAAACATCTAATAACCACTTTAGAGGCTGGTGTAAGCAAGAGAGACAAGCTCCCTGTCCAAGGAGTTTCCATTCTGAATTTCAACCGTGGACACTCGGCTATCCAAGGCTAGCCAGTGTGGTGTTTTCCAGATGCTGTTGGATTCCAAATCCCATCAGCACAAGCCAGCATGGCTATGGTTAGGGATGATGGCGACTGTGGTTCTGCAACATCTGGAGGACACCATGTTGACTGTCCCTATTTTACTCTGGACATACAAGTGCCCCCCTTCAGATAGTGATGTGTAAGGCTTACTCCAGATGCTTGTAGGCCTTCAGGGCAGTGGACTATTATTGGGTCACCTTTGGTACTGTCCCATCAGCATTCCTCCTCCTCCTGTGTTTTAAAGCTCTTGTTTGCTTCTCTCCCCACACTCATCTCGTCTCCCAGATTTCTGTCCCCAAGTTCTCTTCTAACAGTGCCACTGGCAGAGAAGGAAAAGAACTAAGGGACTAACCACACATTGTGCTTTTTCCAACATACCCGCCTCTTCCAACATAAAACCTTAGAACAGTGTCAAATTTCCTTCTTATCATAATATTCCTCAGTCACAGAAGAAAAGCTTCCCTGGGTTTCCAACCTTCAATACTGGAGTAATTTGAAGTTCCGGAATGGTTTTACATGAAGAACAGCCAAATCACCCATCAGTTTCTATCATCTCCTGCCACCCTAAATCATCATCACCATTGTTATATATATATAACACAGCCTTCCACAAACTGATTCCATTTAGATCCTTTGGACTTCAGCTCCCATCATCCCTGACTATTGGCCATGCTATCTGGAGAACACTAAGTTGGGATTGGTATAATGCTTTGGAACGTCTGAAGCACTTCACATTCCTCACTATAACCCTGAGGAAGTGGAGTCTCAGCCCTGGTTCATACACTCACCAGGACCTCATGCAGAAACAACATGGTGGAAAAGAAAGAATGTGAACAGAGCCACTCCTGATTGTCCATTTGCATCACATGGGAGGTTATCTGTATGGTGGTAGAGGGGAGGAGCTTCTGCCAGTCTTCTACCAGGATACTTAATGCCAACACCTAATGAATACACAAATTGGACTGAGAGATTAACTTGCCTAAGACTACAAGGTAAGTTCATGATAGGGGTAAGACTCAGCAAAACAGAATATGATCGAAGGCTGTTTCTCACTTTACTTTTTCATTTTTTGAGGGAGGATTAATTTACTGTAAGGCTCAAAGACCTGAGCTTGGATATGTTCACGATTCAATGGCAAAGAAGCTGTGAATTGTAATAGGATGGGTTGTGGTAGTGGTTTTTTTTAGCTCATATTGAGTAAAAAAAGGTGAAATATTTATATGATCTGAAAAGAAACCTGAGTATATTGAGTATATCGAGGTCATCCACACATCCTTTGGCAAACACATCTAGTATTTATATAAATATTTATGTAAATCTAAAAATGGTAACGCCATCTGTAGAACTACTAAGTGGACCAGAGATACAGATATTTCTGAAATATGAGAGAGCGGGAAGAAAAATTTCCCTCCAACAATCCTAAATGTTGCATTGGTACACACACACAGTATCAGTTTGTCAATGTGAAGAATGAGACTGAAGAAAAGTCTGCATGGGAATTAAGCATTTCCGGAAGGTACATGACTCCCCTTTTGTATGCCTCTGATTTTGAGAGATTCCTCAAGATTACCTGACACTGCTGTCCTGTGATCTGCACAGTCAATTTCCTAGTGTAAAATAATGCATGGCATCAAGTTTGTGGTGCAAGTTGTGCATGTTCTCTTTGAGTTACACAGGCTACCAGTAAAGTTCAGTGTTTGGTTTAGAGAAGCTACGATACTTTTAAAAAGATGGTATGTGTTATACAGCTTTGACTTCTTCCTCTTGAGGTTTCCTAAAGCCTCTGCTTCAGAGATGCACCTTGTCTGTAGCTACTGTGCAAAAGTAGATTTCTTTGCCTTTGGAGATTCAAACGAAAGTACTATTGTTCCAAAAATGTTCTTCTTCTGTGCAACCTTTTCTTAAAACCCTTTTTATCCTCCATATCCCCACCACCACCATATGGCTTCTATAACACAAGTTTTTCACATGGCAACTTCAGGTTATTCAGGATAACATTGATTTTTTTCTGACAGATACACTTGTTTTGAAAGGGGGGGGAATCAAAAATCTTTTTTTTAAGGTAATGGTATTAGAAATTGAATTGAAACCAATTTAAAACTTTGCAGAAACCCAGTAGGCAGGTATTTTATTTCATTTTGTTAAAACAACATCACAGCCCACAGATCCATATTTCATGATAACTCCAGATTTGGACCACTATCGCTGGATCCTTTCTGAAGATGGAAGAAGTCCACACATTCTCTTATCCTTTAGGTTAAGGTCAGCTGATAGCCAAGTGAGTGCTCTTGATCCAAAATAGTGGTCTTTAAGGGAGAAGAGCATTCTTAGACACATGGGTTCCTTCCAAGCTACTTTTCATTTCATAGGTCAAGCAAGGGCTGCCAATATGGTGGGCCAGGGGCACCCGTGTGCCCAGAGGCTTTCTCTGGAGCCCACAGGGCGTCCTCTTCCATCTCTACTCCCACTGAAATAAGAATTGGTGGGGAAAGCATTCCATTGCAGCTGATAGACAACGTTGCAATGTGTGCGTAGTTGTGGCATATGTGGGGTGCCCACAATAGTTCCTTTGGTTGGTTTGCCAATGTGTCCATAAGCCCAAAAGGGTTTTCAACTCCTGGGTCAAAACCTCCCTGGAAAGTTATAGGAAGTCAGAACACATTAGGCAGCAGCAATGTGACAGCCTCCAAACTGAACGCCTAATTAACATAACTTATCAAATTTTGGTGCACTCTTCTGTAGACTTGGAATATGGTATATAAAGCAGAGGAGGAAGTATCATTTGATATTCCAAAATGAGTTACAATAAAATTCCAGAGATCTTCCCCATTCCTGCTTGACCAATTGACAGTAAAACTGGAATTTAGCTATTTTCTTTAAACAAATGGACTGTTAGCCACTGCTGAGGTTTGCAAATTTGTCTGTTAATTTTAATCTCTATTAAATTATGTCTTCGGTGCATTCACTCTCTTGTTATTACATTTTATTAAACCACACTTATCAAAAAAGGAAACATTTATTGATATCTTGAAAGACATGTGTGTCTAATTAAGGATGGGTTTGCTCTGCATATTTTACATTAAAGGCAAGCAAATGCTTTCTGCTCCTTTGAGTTTAACCATGTCTGAAGGGTCTTAATGAGGGTCTGGAAGCTTTCACTTGAATTGGATTTTGCTGACATAATAGCAAAATAGACATTTAAAAAGTTTATCTTCCAAGACAAATGTTTGTCCAGACGAAATGGTGGCAGTATATCCTAAAAGGACCCCCAAAAGATACTCAATTATCTGTAATCCTCAAATTCTATTTGTTTATTTAACAAAATTCATATACATACTGATTGATTGTACGAAAACCTCCAAGTAGTCTACAGAAAAATATTCATATGCTGGGTCTGCCATATTGCTTTTTACCTTGCCAAAGTATTTTCTGTGATTGGTTAAGTAAAAGCTTCTGTCAAGACCAAGAGCTGAGTATGAGCTGTGAGCCCTATTTTGTATGCCTTAACACAGAGGTAGCTAATGTGGTATCTTCAAGACTCCAACTCCCCTCAGTCCCAGCCAGAATGACCAGTGGCCAGTGTTGATGGGAGGTATAGAACAACATCTGGATTGCACATTGGCTACCGCCGCTTTAGCGAAGGCGTTATTAAATTCTGTGCTATTATTTTGAAATGGCTTCTGTAAAACTGTAGCGGAAATGAGTATAGGAAGGCGGTGGTATAAGGAGTGTTGCTATAATCTTTTAATGTTTCAAAGACATTTGGAGATTAGCATCAAACAATGCAGGATAGGTACTTTGGGATAGGTACTGGGGCTTACAAAACTTGGGAGCCCTGCTCTGTGAGTACTGGGTGTAATTGCTCATAAAGACATGCTTAAGAGGTTCAGGAACTGTATATGGAGTATTTTGTTTCATATCTATTTCTTTAAAGCACAGGTGAGAAACTTGGAGGGGGGCACATGCCAGTGGGTGGCCTGGCTGGATGCAAAGGTGGCAGGGCCAGAAGGAAATATGAGTAGAGCGGCTTGTGACCTTTCACACAAGTCTCATTCCAGCCATGCGAAATCAGGCGTTTCTAACCCCCACCTTACATACCTGCCCATTCTCCATTCAGGCAGGTGTGAAGCATTATCACAGGTCACAAACAGTTCTAGCTAGGCAAAAACACTTGAGGAGAGTGTGAAACAGGACCAGTGAGCTGTGTGGTCTGTGAGGAGATGTGAGGGCCAGACTGAGACAACTGGAGGGACACATCTGACTCCCAGATCTGAGGTTTCCCCACTGTGCTTTAAAGGAATATGGACAAAGATAGGAGATGGCATTGAACAGGCATGGCGAAAGGTGCTCAACATTGACTCCTGAATGTTTTCTCTCTCTGGCCACCATCAGAATGTTAGAAGTTCCTTGTTTCTGCCTGGTGAGTCTAAGTGAAAATTAAGACGATCCACCAGAAGGGTTGCCACTGATAATGATTCTGCCTGCATGCAGATTCATACTTTAGAGGGGGCCCTTACTCTGTATTCCACACCACCTGAGGTATGACTGATCATGGTGGACATGAGAGAGCATAACTTCTTAACAATTGTACCCAAGCTAAGGAAGCTGCGTGCTGCATGATATTTGGGTAAGCACGTTTTTAAAATCTCCCTCTAGAAGTCAGCTAAAACCCTCCTGTTCAGATGTGTTCCTCTGTAGTGTATTCCTGATTTGACATCTGTTGTTGATTGCTGCCGCCTCAGTCCTTTTATCTCTTCCCTTCATAATTCTTATGGCTGCTTTTGTTCTATTGTGATTTTATTCAGACTGTGAGCTGTGTTGTAGAAGGGTGGGATACAAATAACTGGGTAGATAAATCGTTAGTAAAAAGGAAATATGGGTGACTCCTGACATTAACTTTTCTTCTTTAAAAAAATCACCAAAATTAGATCATGTAATTAGCACTCAGCTTCTGAGCACTGACATTTGTGGAATTACATTTATGCAAACAAATTCCGCTCATGTAGTTTTGAAAGACTGAATTCTTTCTTAATAGAAAAATAATGCTCAAATTGAGGTTTATGCAAACTTCTCTCTCTGCTATTCAGCAACTCAAGAAAAACTAGGAAAACATATATATGGGAGAATACTGATAAAAACTTTCAATTGGGAAAAGTACAATGCAGAAAAATATGTTTAAATTCAAGTCAAGCATGAATTGATGTCAGGAATTAGATTGTATAATAATAATTTTAAAAAATCTAGAATCCCTGTAGTTCACCAATGATATCTGTACACTTAATGCTTAGCTGAACTGGATTAACAGATTCCAAGAATGAACTCTTGCTTAAGAACCTAAGATGTTATCTGTTGGATCAGATCAAGGGAATTGTCCAACACACCTTGCAAGAGTTTTAGCAACCAGCAGGCACCAGGTGGCCCACCTGAAGTTGCCCAGTGGTCCATCAGTGGACCATGTTCTACCCCTGCTGTGATAGTCCCAACAAACATGCTGCTTATTCATTTTTTTAAATTTTTTTTTATACTCAGCTTCTCATTGGGGTCACTGACTAGTATTTATTCCTAATATCAGCAGACACTCTGAACTCCTACATGCTAAATGATGCACCACCATCTTCAAACCTCACTTACAACTTGTGAACGTACATTGATTTTTTTAATCCTCTGTGGGGCAGCTGGTGCTTTAAACAAGATTTGTTTTAAGAAACTGTAGCTTAACATTGGCTCAGTGTAATGTGTGAACCTGGCCACTGTAACGGTTCTTGCCCATCTTGCTGAGACTTATCAGGCATTGCAATAGTTCCACTGCAGGCCCCTGGTGTGCAGCAAACTCTGCACAGTAAGTTCATTTTGCATCGGATCTAGCTCGGAGCGAATTTTCATTCCACAAAGTCCCTAGCAATGTAAATGTAAATGGCAGTGTCAATATTGAGCCTGACATAAATGATAGCCTTTGAACAAATGAAATGTAGATCGCTTTATTGGATTCAATTACATATCAAATTGGACAACTTGAAAACAAAGCACAATAAAAACTGGAACACATTTATTAGGGTAACTGCTTTTGAAATCCCAACAGACATAAATATAAATAGGAGTTAGATAGTAAAAATCCTATTGTATTCAAAGAACAAGCAAACATTCTGCCATTGCCTAACCATTTTTAAAATGCTAACACAGACAGCATGTTTTAAAATTCCATGTCCTACTGCTCTGTTGTGAAAGGAAACAGAGAAAATTTGTCCAACCTTTTGCTTAAGTTTGTGAAGGCCAAATAATAAAAAGGGTGGAGGTAGGGAGGACAGTGACAATTAAAGATTTAAAATATTAGTCTTTTGCCATAAAGTAAAGCAGTCTATATTTCAGTTCCAGTATTTTAATAAAATGCATTCATCTGTGTGTAAAATTCTGCAATTTCATTGTAATATATGGTTTTGAACCCATATTAAATGTTTAAATTAAATTACAAAGATAGAAGACCTCTTTTAAACATGTTATGCTGTCAAATTAGAAAATACCTCCTTTTTTTTGGGGGGGGGGTAGTTTCCCATTAAGTAGCTCCAGCCATTTGATTCAGGTGAGAAACTGTGTACACAGGACTAGTTACTGCAAGTTGTTCCCCATCTACCTGAGAATACACACAGGAAGCCTGACAGGACTGCAGGTGAACGTGTTTGTTGTGGACATAAGTGATATGGGAAGCCAATTTAAGTATTTTAACTTAAATATAGTTAAATATAGTGTCCTATAGTTTGAGTGACTAGAAAGGTTTATCATTTTTGGCAGTAGAGTTCTGAGGCAGGGAGAGGTTTGATGCACGACAAGGGAAAGTCTGAGAAAGGAGGCTTGCAGTAGTCAAGGCAGGAGGTGTCCAGAGCATGAGCTTCTAGCCCAATCCTATGCATGTCTACTCAGAAGTAAGAGCCATTGAGTTCCATGAGGCTTGTACCTAAGTATATACAGAATGACAGTCATAGTCAAGCATGGACCAGTTTCACAAACATTGCACAAGGAAAGAAAGAACATCAGCATACACCATATGTCATGCAATCCTGTCCAGTTGATATTTATTTGTATACAAAATCCTCAGAGACAAAGAAAGTATGCAAGAAGATAAGCAAACAAGATCTGTGCCATTTGTTAACTTTTTGTTTCGGGGTTGCATTGATCCAAGCACAATATAGGACTTCTCTCTGTGCTACTGAGCAGCTCAAATCAGTTACAGCATTTTAAACAAACTTTTAATTTGTATATGAATGTGTTTCATTTCGGCTTCCCCCCACCCTCCACCCCGATATGAAACAAGGCACTTTTATAGCCAAGGAAAGCAAAGACGCAACTTTGTTCATCTTTTGTACAACCTTTTCTCCTGGCAAGATTTTGAATCTGTTTGCCTCTCTCTCTCTTTTTCCATGGGAACTGTTTGGTAAGAGCCGACATTAGAGCTGACAAAGCTTTGTGTGTGTTTTCCCCCTTTGCCTGGTTTCTGTGTCTGTGTGTGCAGGCATGCATTCATTAACGTAATTCCTCTACATTCAACAACGGTGCATCATAAACCAGAGAGAGAGAGAGAGAGAGAGAGAGAGAGAGAGAGAGAGAGAGAGAGAGAGAGAGAGAAGACCTCATAAATATTTAGATTCTCCAGTCTACCTTCCAAAGCTAAGTGGGTGGAAAAGAAGAGAGCATTTGGTAAGGACTTGGTCAAAATTAATCTGCATGTGAACCAAAATGGGTTACAAAGGGATGAAAAGGTGGTGGAAACTAGCATACAAACCCGCAGTCTCCAGGGGGTCATTCATCTTGTTCTTGTCAATACATCCCACTCTCACTGCCTAGCTGCTTTCTGCGCATGACCAAACAGACAGGCTTTGCAAAGACAATATGGCAAAGGACTGTGTATTTTGTCCCATCGTGCAGGGCATTAAAAAAAAGTAAAGTAAAATGCTTTACATTTTGGGAATAGCTGCTTGGCTTTACTGCATGCCCCCTCTTTTTGCTTGCTATCCCCTTCCTCTGCAAATTGGCATCTTTGCCCAGTACTGTACATACATCAACCCAAAGGGTCCAAATTAAGAAATTCTTGGACACTAGTAGTTAATGCTAGAAGAGGGGGGGGGGGGTAAAAGTTAGATCATATGGTCTGATGAGTACAATTTGAAAACAACTTAGAAATGACTGTTATCTATAATATGAAACAAAACTACAAAAAATGCAGGTAGTTCTTCTCTCACAGTGAAATAAGTAAAAATGCAATAAAAAATATCCACCTTTGCAGAAACCTTAGTTAGCTCGTGTGACTTATATCTTATTGTGGTACTGACAAGAAAACAAAGGCAGTAACAAATAGTTATGCTTATTTGAGAATTAACATGAACTGATATTCTGCTTTCACACAGAGGATTAATGAGGGTTTGTTCTAAGAATATGTGCCATGCTACAGTAGAATAATGCCACTGCATAAATCAGATAGTAAGCATGAAACATACTTAATGCACACATCAATTTGTATTTACGTTATACTCTGAATTGGCTTAGCTCTATATATTCAAAACTTTCAAATTGCCCAAAAGCATTTGCAGGGTTTCTCTTGCAATCTGGGATGAACAGGGTTCAAAACTTTGCTTGCCTATGAAGTTCTCTGAAAAATTACTTTTTTTTGGTCTAACCTACCTTGCAGGATTGCTCTGAGGATAATATGCACAATAACTATTTATATGCTGTCTCAAATATCTTGGGTGGCCTACAGATGTGATAGAGCAGGGGTACCTAAATTTTTTCAAAGATGGCCAGATTTGAAGAAGTGAACATGCATGGGGGCTGATCAAACTTGTTGAGCTTTTTTTAGGATTTGACCCCGATAAATAAACTGCCACGGGGGCCGGATAAAACCAGCTGGGGGGCTGGATTAGGCCCCCCCAGAACGGACTTTGGACATGCCTGTGATAGAGCAACAAATAATGTGAAGACTCTGAACTGAGCATGTGAACTGTCACCACAGAGGTTGTCAACTCTATTTGTGACAATGCATGATGGTTGATTTACACAAAGGAACTCAGTATTTGATGTTACAATTGAATGATGAATGTGCATGTGAAGACCAGCCCTTGTTCAAATATATTACTTCCATGTTTACTGCCTGGGAGACAAATTGAATCAGAACTGAAAGCAGGAGACACACACACACCACAGTAGTCCAAATTAGCCCTTTCCAGTTTTCAGTAGCGCTGTACTATTACTTCCGCAGTCACCTGTCCATAGATACAATCTAAATGGCAATGGCCATTTCCCCACAGCACTATATCACTAACTTGTGTTCAGTTTTTTATCTGCTAGAATTCTAAAATCGTTCTGGAAGTGTTGCTTTCTCGATTATGCCCCATCTTGTACTTGTGCATTTCGAGTTTTATATGTGTAGGAATGTGATGTTATACATGCCTTTGCAAATCTCATTTTATCACTATGTACAATGGCTGGAATCTAAAGAGCTGCTTAAGATTCATGCAAAGGACTTCCATCCTTGTTTGAATAGCTGACCCCAATGTCACGGCTTTTGAAACTCCTCTCATTTTCAAAAGAAGTTTGCTATGCGGCATAAGGTATTTGAGAAAAACAAAGTCTAGAGCGCTCTTCAGCTGATACAACTGATTGCATAGTTCTTTTATTTCAGGAAAACATTTTGCTCAGCAGTGTTGGGACTACAGAAACCACCTCAAAATGATTCAAAGCTCTTGAAGGGACTATCCAAGTTCTTGGCATGATGGAAAATGGAAAGAGAACTGACAAATGCAGTGAAGAAGATACATGGGGTTTTTTGTTCGTATTAGTAGAAAAACAGATTTTATACAAATACTTGGAGCCAGACATCAGAGCAGTGGAGTTCTGCTACATGACACTCCCACTGGAAGAAGGGAGATGATTTTGAAAAACATATTTTCATGAATTCCCCCTTCTCCATGCAACCCATTGCTTCTGAAAGTCTATTCTGGAATGTAAGAGAACCTTCTGTAAGTGGGAGGGGCATTTGGGTCTGCAAGATGAATTTAGAGGAAATAATCCCTTCCCCTTCTGCCACTGGGAACATGTTGGATTTGAGGAGTCCACTTATTTGCACAAGGAGGGCATGCCTGGATTTACCTCGTGGATAATATTCAACTTAAGTTTTGCTCAGATCAGACAAACTGAAATGAATGAAAAATGGCTAAATAGGTCCATTAATTTCAGTGGGTCTACTCTGATTAAAACTTAGTTGAATACCACTTTGTGTGCTTTTGTTACCCACAGTCCAACATGAATGGAGAGAGACTTATAGTTAAGTCCTAGAAGTCTTTCTTCATTTGTGTTGGGACTCGGGAGTAGCAGACACATGTAGTTAAGTTGTATTCAAGGTCACAAGTCACAACTTTCTGAATCATCATGGAATATGCAGGGGAGAGATTGTGCTGGACCACCAAGGGGCAAGATTTTCCATCTGTCTGCCCCACCCCTTGACTGGGGCCTTAATAAGAAAGATCAGCTCCCTAAGGGTTTTCTCCTGCTCTCCCTGACATTTTTGTGGGAACTAAACTTTGCCTTTAGCAGGAATATGAATGTATTTTGATTGTAGTTTTTTTTTAAAAAAATGTATTTGTTATCCTAAACTTTTCTAAGCTGCATTTTTTTAAATTTGAAATTTGTTTTTGTGCATAAACAATCTGCTGCCTTGGGGGTCTTTTTGTCAAAAAGGCGGTACAGAAATAAACTCTATTTATTTGCCCAGTACTGCTATCAGCATTTCTCAGAAAAAGCAGTATATGTCTAGATCAATCAGAATGGGAGTGCTGATTTCTTGATTCTGAATCAGTTTACACATGACTGGAAAAATCCAAGCTGCTTAGTTACTTACATATTTAGTGCTTGAACCTGGACATTATGAATATTCTTAAACCTCTATCAACCATGGAATCCTTCTGGGCAGGCTTTCTATACAGGGAGTTGATGGCATGGTGTTTTGCTGGTGGTTCTCTTTCCATTTCTCAGGTGCCAGGAACTTTTATTTTAATAATAAAAATAATACCTGCAGAGCCAATTCAAGAAGGTGGTGCTGGGGAAATACTGTTTAATGCTGTGGCATTTATGCTATGGCATCCCATGAGATTATCTTGTCCTCATCTACATAAAATCTTTGAGAGGTAACATTCAACTCTCTTTCTCCTTTATATAAGATTCAGATGAGGCAAAGGAAGTACTGATTTAGTGCCCAGATGACCTCAATGTGGGTGAACAAATTGAAGCTCAGTCATGACAAGAAAGTGGAGGTGAACACCGCATCCCATAGTCGAATTCGACTGGATGTAACCGTCCAGGGGTTCTTTAAGAGTTTGGATTTAATATCCCGCTTTATCACTACCCGAAGGAGTCTCAAAGCGGCTAACATTCTCCTTTCCCTTCCTCCCCCACAACAAACACTCTGTGAGGGGAGTGGGGCTGAGAGACTTCAGAGCAATGTGACTGGCCCAAGGGCACCCAGCAGCTGCATGTGGAGGAGCGGAGACGCGAACCCGGTTCCCCAGATTACAAGTCCACTGCTCTTAACCACTACACCACACTGGCTCTACCTTACCTTTGTCCTACCAGTTGCTATGCTTCCAGGATAAAAATATATAAACCATGTTTTTGTAATCTCCAAATTAGGTACTACAGTATTCTGTACTTGGAGCTGCCACTGAAGATTGATATGGCACCATTCAGAATACAGCAGCTAGGCAACAAAAATGGAACTGAACATTAGAAATATAACTTGCCTCCTCTGGCTTCAGGTTCATCTCCAAACACTATTCAAGCACTGATGCTAAACTTTAAAACTGTACATGGTGTGGGAACCTGTGCACCTGAGGGAGCATTAACCTGTCTGCACATTACTATCTTTTTCAGGTGCTTCTGTCATCTGAAGCAAGTGCCTGTGGAGAAGATACCCTGAATTGTGGAACTTTATTGCTATAGAGGCTAACTATGAAAACACTCATTTTTTTTGCATCAGGTGGAGACTATAAAACTGAAGGATGTTATAAGGTACAAATATTTTCTAAATAAACAAGTAGAAATGGGCTTTTCACTGTATTTGATAATTGTATTTTGTGATATACCCAAGCATCAATTGGTGGGGATGGGTGGTATAAAATTACATTTATTACTATCACACAGGAGACTGGATTTCTAAAACAATTTCCTAATTCTGCAAGTGAACAGATGACCATGTGAAAGGCATACATTCAAACAACAAACAAAACCCTTGCTTAAAGCAAACAAACAGGAAGGACCTCACAACACACATTCAATTTAAATTTGAACTCTAGAAGCTGGTTCTTCTGTTATATGAGCAATATATTGTATTCCCTTTTCTCATCCAAAAAGAACAGCCACTATCTTTTTTTCTATAGAATTAAATTTTTATATTTAAGTCTCCACACAGTAACAATAAACATTTTTGCAAAGAATCCTAGCAGGTGATTTATTTGGCGGCCTGTGTGAAGTGAGCTGCCACTTTGCTAAAAATTTGACCATCCAAATGTGGAACAAAGCTGAAAATCAGGTCAGCACTTGTAGTAAGTCAGAGGAATGTTTCAAGAGTGTCAATAGACTTTTGGCAGATGAAATGATCAAAATGAAGCCAGAAATGCTCACAGTTCCTTTTTTATTTTTGTGTGTGACCCTTTGTGAGTTGCAACAGCGAAAAAAACACTATTGAGAAGCACTAAAAAGAAGGCAGAATACGATAGACTAGGTAGGTGCAGAATGTGGCCCTCAAGGCACCTGTACTTTGCCACTATTAATGTCTCAGCTAGCTGGCAAATTCTGCAAAGATTATTACAAACCGGAGCCATTTTCTATTTTAGGGTAGGAAAAGGAAGGAAGCTAGCAAAACAAAGCTATGAGATTGGGTCACACCCAGGGAATGTGTGATCACCAGATCTGATGCGACAAGGTCACATGGAGAATTATGTCTCCCCTTTGTTGCCATTTCAATGGGAAGAACAGACTAATCCCATGGCAATTTGAGCAGTTGCCTAGTGACAATATTAAACAAGACTCATGAAAGCATCAGGATCTTCCTGAAAAGAACATGAGAGCAGGCAAGTTGTGCACATGTGTAAATGAGGAGTAGTCACATGGAGGAGAGTGAAAGAATATGCCATTGGATCCATAAACAAAGCAACAGAGGGGTAAAAAGAACAGAACTCTAGATTAAACAAATGCCTTTTAGATTGCCTGCAGAAGTACTTGTGCATTTCAAGGCACAGAGGTCTTTAGCCTAAACAATGATCATTGATCACACTAATCATAGAATGGTAGAGTTGGAAGGGGCCACAAGGGTCATCTAGTCCAACACTCTGCAATGCAGGAATCCTTTTCCCAGCGTAGGGTTTGATCCCATGACCCTGAGGTTTAGAGTCTCATGCTGTACTAGCTGAGCTATCCCAGCTGTATTAAATCAGCTGCATTCAGAAGGATCAGTTCAAAGACTTTCTGTTTGGTGCTTCAAGCCTCTTCAGATACTTCCAAAGCTACAAACAGAAAGGGCCAAACTAGACATGATGGGATCCACCATGCTAACGGCTCATGTCTGAAAACAGGGTATGCAAAGTGGGTTTTACAACAAAAGTTGAGCTGAATGCTCCATCTTACTCTGTTGCCACATACATTTTTATCCCAGCCTGGCTGCAATCACAAAACATGTGAGAAATGATGGAAAGAAACAATGTTTGAAGTGATGGAGAGTGAGTGGGTGGTGGTGATGGTAAGCAATCGTAGGGATGTTATTTTCACCCACGGGTCCCTCTCATTGTTAAAAGTGGACACTCATGGTTTTAGATGAAAATGGGGCAGACATAAATAGCCAGCTGTGGCTGCTACTGTCACATCTAGCTTGGTCCTGTAGTACATGTTTTAACATGTGATTTTGTTAAAGTGCTTATCTCTGGCTAGACCATGCTCCATTATAAACATACCTCTAAGCAAGCATGTTTAGGATGGGGCTACGAGATACTGTTTTTTCTAAATCTGAAAATAAGCCACGTTGAAAGAAAACATTTTAAAAGTTTAGCCTATACATTTGTAAAGTTTGTTTTTCTATCATATATATTAAGCACAGATGCAAAAAGAAGGAAAAAATAGTACCTTACACTTGAACACAAATAACATTCCATATACATATATATATATAACTTTAGTAGAACCAACATTATTAATAGAAGCTGACACAACTTCCCTCTAAATTTCAGGGCAGATGTTTGATTGAATTTGACATTAGCCCTGTAAAGCACTAGTACTCACATCAGTTCTTGGGGGAAGTACCATAATATTTTGATTCACAAAATAATTGGATGCATTCATAAGGATAATACTGTATAAATGCAGTTCTTTAAAATAGCTTTGCCAAGTAATAAATGTTATCAATATCCCTTTGTTTAAATATGGAGAACTGCATAAACAAACAAGAACTTCTCTCATATTTACCTTAATGTGTTTTACACATCAATTTTAGTAGGAATTTCTGAGTAACACTCTAAACCTGAGCACACTTCTGTAGGGCAAGACTTGTTGAACAAAGTGCAATATGCTTTTGAATAAATAGGGGACACGTGCTTGGCAAGTCCCTCTGAATTATTTTCAGGAAAATATGCCTCACCTAGAATAGAAATCTGTCTTGCAGTCTGATCCTGTGTACATTTTCTCAGAATGCTTCGGAGAAGTAAATAAACACTTCCATGAAAGTGTGTATGGGATCGATTCTATTTTTAAGGCAATTTTTTTGGGAGGAGGTAGAACATACACTATATAAGGAGGGAACCAACATGAATGTTAACACCGAAAAAAGTAGTACATGATCAGACAGAGGTATGTGGGTGTGACGACTGAAAAAGAAAAGGAATCCGGTTACTTCGGTATGATGTTTCACATGTGTTGCGGCTGAACAAGCAGCAAAAAAGGCGTCCACCTTGGAACAACGAAAGAAGGACAATGTCTGCCCTCTGAAATACTGCTTACATTCACATTTACGTAAATTTGATGTAAATAGGGGTGAATTTAAAAGGAGAGAGAACTGTGGCATAGACGCCGCTGCGGTACGCGTTGAAAACCCTGAGAAAGAGAAGCGGGTGGGGGAAGAGAAGGGAGAATCCGTGCAGCCCGTTTGGGTGGGTGGAGGGAGGGCGGTCTGGAGGCTTGCAAATTCCGCGGACCACAATGACAGTTGTAGGATCAGGTAACACCCGTCCTTGGCTGAAAGAGGCGGGGGGGTGCTTAGGAGAGGTTTAAGCACTGAAAACCTCGCGGGGGGGGGGAGGGAGCAGCAGGTGCCGGGCTTCGTTTCGTATGCCAAGTTGCCTCCTTGGTCGAGCATGCAAGAGCCGGGAGGAAGGCGAGGACGGCCACGGCTTCTGCGCTTGGAGGGAGAGGGCGGTCCTGGATGGAAAAGCAACGCTCCGCGCCCACTCCCCACCCCTTTTAAGGGATTCAGACAACCGGGCCGCGGCCGGCTTGTGTTTTTGCGCGGCGGCCGCCGGGCACGCCAGACTTCAGGGACACCAAGAGGAAGCCCGTGCCGTGCCGGGCTTGGGAGCGACCCCCGCGGCATTCCGCACGGGGCTTGCCCCCAAGGGAGAGCGCCCATGGAGGGGGGAGCCGAGGCCCTCTGAGGGGGGGGGCAGGCGAGCCACACGCAGGTTCCTGCCTCCACCTCATTCACAAGGATGCTTGCCCCGTCTGGCCGCGGCGAGACCGTTATAACAGCGGGAAGGACAGGTGCTCCTGAGAGGAGGGATCCCGCGAGGCAGAGGCCAGCAGGCCCGGGAGCAAAAGACAGCCTCGTTGCGGGGAAAGTCCCCGCGTGAGGCGACCGGGGCGGGGCTTGAGGGCGCCCGCGAGCAGCGCGCGGGAGGGTTGAGGTGGCCGCGAGGCGCGCCAACTGCCGAGCATCGCGCTGCCATAAGCGGCTGGCTCGGCGGTGCTGCGTTCCTGTGGCAAAAGGACGACACGGCTCCGCGCGTCAGGAGAGCCAGCGGGCGACACGTGCACACTACATATCGCAACCTCGGTGGGGACTGAACGCGAGCCGAGCAAAGGAGAGTTCGCCAACGGGCGCGTGTGCCTCGAGCTCCTTTTCCCCCACGGAGAAGCCGCTCTTCCCCCGTGCCGCTTCAAGGGGATAGAACAAAATTACTCTGGTTTCTCGCTCTGCGCAGGCGCACGGGGCTCCATTCAGCCTCGCCCCTCCCATTCCATTCCAACGCTTGGGGAGAGACAGGGAGAGGGGCAGGGCCGCGGCACAATTGAAAGCGCGCGCGAGGGAGCGCGCGTATCCGTATCCCTCTAGGCGCATGCGTCTTAGAACCGCGACACAACCAGGACTTCCCCCCGCCACCGGCACGTGACCGGGCCCCGCCCCAATGTAAGATCGGTGAAGTAACAAGAGTTTCTTTAAGGAGTTTCTAATCTCGTGCGCTCAGACGATTTTTCGTGGAAATTCGGCGGTGGTTGGGGGGGGGGGAGAGGCGCCAGCCGATGGTAACGCGCACGCGCGCCAAAAGCAACAACACCTTACCCCCCCTCCCCTCATATACATGTCGAACGTAAAAGTAGTCTTAAGGCGGCGGCACGAGATTGCTCGTGCGCGCGCGCGCCCCCGTCACACCGAAGCAGGCACATATACAGTATTGCGTTGCGTGTGTATATATCCGTGTGCGCAGCGCCGCCGCGTTCTTTTTGGCGCGCGGTAGTTGGAGCTCCCCCCCCCCCGCCGCCGGGTTCCGCTCTGTTCTTCGTCAGGCGAGTCCCCAAGTCTCTCAGTAGGGGCGGGGCGGCCTGAGTCCGCCAAGTGGCGCTGCCGCCGCCGCCGCCGCTCGCTGATTAACGGCCGCCCCGCCCCTGCCTCCTTCGCTGCTGCCGCCCCTCCCCCGCGCCCTCCCCTTCCCGCCGCCGCCGTTGCTTGCCTGCTACTGCCGCCGTCAGCGCTGAACTGAAGCGAACTCCGGAGCGAACTGAGGAGGAGAAAGACGAAGGAAGAAGAGGAGGAGGAGGCACCGCGGCGGCGGCGGCAGGACAGAGACTCGCCAGCCACAAGCAAACGGCACCAGCGGGAGGGGAGGGAGGCAGGCGGAGCGGGAGGCGAGGCGGCGGCATCACCACCACCACCAGCAGCAGAAGCAGCACCACCGGTGGCCGGGAACAGCCTTACAAGCGGCGGCGGCAGCGGCGGAGAGGACTCCTCGCGAAACAGTAGCCAAGCCCGCCCCCCGTTTGCCTGCCTGCCCGCCTCCCTCCCTCCCTTCCCCGCCGCGGAGACAGACCAGGGGGCAGCAGCAGCGGCAGCCGCGCCGAGGAGAAGGAACCGCGGCCAACGTCTGCGTGTGCGGCGGCGGGTGAGAGGAGGCGAAACGGGCGGAGGCGGAGAGGGAAACACCGGAGACTGCGCCGGCCGCGGGCGCACGGCGCTGTGGGGAAAGGCTTCCCGTGGGAGCGGCGACTGGAAACAGGGAGAAACGGCGGCGGCGGAGGAAGACTAGGGCGCAGCCCTCCGTGGTGGAGGCGGAGGGGTTGGGGGGGTCATCGAGTTTCCCCCTCTTATTTTTTTCTTCCTCTCTCTGTCTCGCCCGGGACCCAGCGGCGTGTGCTTTGGTGGCTTCTTCGTTGACGGCGCCCCCTTTTCCCCGCTCCCTCGTTTTCCTCCTTCTCACCCCCCCCGGTTTTAGGGGGGGAAAGGCCTCCTCCCCCCCTCGCGCTTCAAGCCCACATAACACACACCCCGTCTCTTTCCCCGCCTGGCGGGCGCCCAGTGCGGTGGTTGGGCGAGTGCTGGTGCGGGCGCTCGCTCGCTCTCTCCCTGCGCTTGGAATATGGTTGGGGAAATGGAAACCAAGGAGAAGCCCAAGCCGAGCCCCGATTACCTGATGCAGCTGATGAACGACAAGAAGCTCATGAGCAGCCTCCCCAACTTCTGCGGGATATTCAACCACCTCGAGAGGCTGCTGGACGAAGGTAAATGCACCTCCCCACCCCCACCCCCGAAAAATCAAGAGCAGCTCTCTCTTTTTAGTCGTGGCTGTGAGAGGAAAACGGTTGTTTCTCTATTGGGCCTCTACACCCTATACGGGATCCCCTTTGCCCTTCCCTCTCCCGTCCCGAAACGGGGGGTAGACTCTCCTCCCTTTCAATGGCGTCTTTCGGCCTTTCCTTCCCCCGTAAACAAAGGGGAGAGAAGCGGGAAGTCCCTTCGCAGAAGTTTCGGCCTTTGGGGACGAGGCGCTCGGGGAGGGAATAAAGTGTGGCTTTGTTGCGTTCCCTCGTTTTTTCTGCGTAGCTGCGTTTTTAACCGAGGGGGAAACGTCGCCGCCTCATTGAGGGGGGAAAGAAGGGGGGAGGGGAGCGAAAGAGCCCAGGAGGTTGTTTTATTTTGGAAAGGGTGGGAAAAGAGAGTTCTGAGGATTACGGTAGAAAAAAAAAGTACGAAGGCGAAGTAGGCCGGGTGGCATGATTCATAGAAGTACTTGTGAACGAGTTTGCAGCCCGAAGAAATGAGGAACGGGGCGCTCTTGTTGTCGAGATTTGACTGGGAGGGAGGTGGTGCAAACCCATTGCTGAGACTGGAGGGCTTAGCTCTCTCCTCCCCTGTTGGGTGGTTTCTCCGTCACAAAAAAGGAGTTTGTGCTTCAAGTTTGTGAGTAAACAGACTAAACTTTACTAGGCTTTGCCTTGGAAGAGTTTACACTGGAGAATAAGCGACTCGAGTGTCAAGAACAAAACGCCAGTGGCGTTGTTAAAATACCCACCGCACGTTCCAGGCCATACACCTAATCCTCCTGTTCCCACTCCCAGTCTGTAAAGTCACTTTTGTGGAATTAAGACCTAAGTTTTTACTGTAATCTGTGGTGTAACTCTTAGCACACTTCAAAGTTTTTTGGTTTTTTTGTTTAAAAAATCCTAATTGTATGCTTTCAAATGGCTTGAGGATTACACCCAAAGGCTTTGCAAAACAGTGCTCTCTTGTCTTATTTTTTAATCACGTGTTGACTTCACTTGGATCTGAACCTGATTCCTTCCCCTCAAATCAAAACCCTGTCCCGAGAAATCATGTTTTGGCGTCCTATGAATTTTATGGGGGTAGTTTAAAACTTCAGTAGTTAGATATGAAAGATGTTGACATCTAATTTCAGTCATGGTTTTGGGTATTTTATTTTTCCAATTGAGAAAAGTTTATGCATAGTTTAAAATGGCCTTTGAAGGGTTTGTCTACACTTGAATTGGAAACGCCGTTAAGCATTTGTTTGATGTAAATAGTTGTGGGATGTTGATTTACAAACTGGAATTTTATTTCTGACTCTTGTTGGGATAACACTACTATAAATGAGACAGACATTGAAAGGATGCTATTTAGGAAGTAGCTTCAGATTCCGTAGTATGAAATTAAGATACGAATTTGAGCAGTAGCTTCTAAAGTAACTAAATTGAGCACAGTTATAACAATGGATTGAAAAAGTTACTGAATCATCAGTTTGATCTGGAAAAGGGAGGCACAGCGACTTTGTCACAAGAACAAAAGAGCAGAACATCTCTGGTGTCAAAAGGATATTTCAAGAAGAATATGTGAGGTCACTGAATCTTTTGAGTGTGGTATAACCTTGGAACTTTGGAAGCCTTTGAACTGGCATCTCCCCTCCCCTGTTTTGTGCAAGTCCAAAACAAGATCTGAAAGTTATCTAATTCAACAATCAAGCGGTTTCTTGTCCCTCCCTTATTTTTCTCCCCTCTTCCCCTCCCCATCACTTTCTGGATAGCTCAAGGCAAAAGTTCAGCTGCCCCTTTAATTCTTTCTGCCTTTTCCTGTTTGTGTTGGCTCCTGGGTGGAAGAACTGCAAATGCTGAAAACTTTCTGGAATGTTGAAAAAATGTTCCATGCAAATTAAATGAATGATCTAAATGTTTTAATATTTGAACACTAAGGGGCGCCAGTTCTTTCTTTTTGGAAAAAAAAGATTGAAGATTTTAAGGCTTTTAATAAACATTTTTGCCAAAATTGGCAAACTTAAACAGAAAATTTAAGAAGTATGTGAGATGTTGAACTTAAAGCAAGCATATTCACATATACTGTGCCTTTAGGTTTTATGATTGTGGTATAATCCCCACCCCCTTCTCAAAATATTGTAGAAAGGTTTGTGCAGTAAATGAGTATCTGTGAAGTAATTACAATTGCTGTTTAGTCGCTTGCTAATCATGAAACAGTTAACATTTTTACTTCTGGATTTATTAAATTGTATTCACATTAACAAAAACTAAGAAAATATTCTGGCAATTTGATAGTTTTGTAGAACAGGAGGCAGAAAGTTTGTTTCCCACCCTCTGTTATTATTGGTATTTGGTGGTTATGTCAAGCTCAAAGAGTGTAAAAGGTAGCTAGTAATATTAGGGCTTGGAGCATTCTAATGGAATCTATACGTATTTGTGGAAAACTGCAGATAATGTCTGTATTTTTATAGGTCAGTTGATTGTATGGGTAAATAGCAATACCGTCCAAAATATTCTACATTTAATCATGTGTATACCTTTTCATATTCAAAGGTACACAGAGATAAAGCTTCAATAATAGTGTAGATTCTCAAAATCATTGATTTTTGTTTTATTTATAAACAGCAGTAAAATTATGTAAATTAACTTAATAAATATAAAGCTGCTTTTCTATTGGTTTATGGGAGCCTGTAGGAAGTGGAGGGAAGGACTTTTCTTAGGTTAGAAGAACCTTTTGTTTCCAGCAGTTGTCTGCTGAAAGTATTGCCACAAATTTTAGTCATGTATGCATTTTTTAAAGAAAGGAAAAAGTATATTTTTATGTGAATAGCAACTTGTTGAATTCCTTTTGTTTGTCTCCCCTTGTGTTATGAGTACACGGGGATTAAATATTTAATAAAGATGATGCTGAGCAAGCCAAATATCACGCTTCAACTGGAGATCGGCAAAGATATGTTCAGCGTTCATTTATGTGAGATTATTACTAGAAGCCCATATCCAGGTAGGATGAAGTTTCATTGACATCTATGTTAATTTTTTAAAAAAAAAAACAAATCTAAAATGAGTACAGAATGGCACTGTCACAGAAGCAAGATGTTTAACCTTCGCATCATGACTAATGCTACTGCCGCATAATGTATATATCTTCTTTCTTTGGCGATCACTCGTAGCCGAGTAAGATTGTCTTCCATGAATATGGTCCTAACAAGTGTGTCCGTAGGTGACTGTGGAGGCCAATTCTGGATCCGCACAACCTTCCACAGTGGAGACAGGTTTCTGAATAGAAATTGGAGCCAAACTTGGTATGCTTTTGTTTCTGAGTATTCAGTATAAAAGTAGCCATTTGGATTTTTTTTTAACCAATTACAAATATTAGATTGAATCCCAAGTAATTATGGAGTCTACTCTGATGTAAACACCATTCAATTTAAGGGGGCTTACTTCTAGCTAAGCCGGTATAAGATTGCAGCCTTCGTTTAACCTGAAAACAATAGGATGTTGAGACCCATGTTGAACTAATAGGCTGCAATCCTGTGCACATTTATCTGGGAGTAAGCTTCACTCAGCAAACTAGTGCTTGCTTCTGAGAAAATATGCAACGGATTGCACTGAGTCTGGATCCATCCCACTACATAAAAGCTATTCAATTTATAAAGCAATTGTGTGTGTATTTATTTATTTAAAGCGTGCTGTGTGTGTGTGAACAAAATTCTATGCATTAAGCATGTCTACTAAGAATAAATTTCCATTGAACTCAATGGAGCTTGCCACCAAGCAAGCTTTAGTAAGCTTATTTTAGAGAAAATGCTGTTTTTAGCTGGCTTCTATTTTAACCTTAAATGATTTTGTTAAATTGATAGTGAAGTATGTGCTCAGTCTCTTACATATACAGTATTCTTGGAACTTTGTTCTGCAGGATTTTTGTTTTCATTTTTGTATGCAATATTTTCTGTAGAAACTTCAACTGAATTGGAAGATTAAATTACATCTTTAATAAATTAGGAGTACAATTCAAATATATAAATAAAGGCAAGAGATAACAAAGTCCCCCATCCTGCAAAACACAATTTAAAATTATGATTGGAATTTTCCTATTCACGGACTTAACCTAATATGTATTTGCTCTTGTTCATTTGGGATCAGTGAGGTAGATACTGTACAGCTCTGGCCTTGACTCTTCTGGAACCCTTTGTGGGTATTTTCCACCAATATTTCTAGTGGCGGGGAGGACTTTTGGCATTGTTTTCAAGCGGAAACATATATATTCTCTGTCAGAACTGGACATTCAGGAGAATTTTTTTTCTGAAAAGATCTGTAGGAAGTAGCCCCCAAATTTTCTATAACCTTGGCATAGCAACATGCATGTCTTTTGTAAAAATTGTTCAAAAGCTTCAGTGGAGACAAACATGGAAATAAACAGTAGCAGCCTTCTCAGATAGATTATCTCAAACTTTGATAGTGTGTATACTTGGCACATGTGTATTTTACAAAAGTCTCTGCCCTTCCTCCCTCTGGCATGTTTGGCAGCCTTTCTGATCCCTCTTACTCATGCAGAAGGTCAGGTCTGCAGCTGGTGTTCAGTCAACAAGTGTTCTTGAAGAAACCGTAAAGAACTTTGAATACCTCTCTTCTTGATATCTCCCAGTTCACATCCCGTCTTCAGCAGAAGTTTTAAAAAGAATACAGTGAAAGGGAGGTATGAAGCCTCTTTAAGTGTATAGTGTCCAACAATTTTGTCCTGTTATGTGCTTGTAGAGCGGAAATTTTCCTCCACTGTGTGCCCCGACAAATCTGTTCTGGCAGTTTTTCTAACTCTTCAGAGCAGATTTGGGGGTGCTTGGGCTATGTGTATAGAGAGAAGTTCAATTGCGCAAACAGACTGGGGATAACTTGGTTGAATACAACCTTATCTAGGCTGAGTTCAGAATTTGAACCACTATAAGGAGCAAAACCAGACAAAAACAAAATAAAAGAATTATGTACCAGTTTGTTAAATACTGTTAACTGGATTCTTAAAGTGGCACAAGACCCTTGCAAAACTCTGGTGTTTCATTTGGCATAACTCATTTTAGTCACTTTCTGTTATAAGAAAGTGAGTTTGAGTACCAGTTTTGTTTTGAGGGGAGGAAGCTGATAGGCAATCAAGCTTCCAAACACTTCCAGATATTTTTACAATTTTATAATGACACACTGTGTTCGTGGGTGCCAGTGTGTCTGCCAGTCCCTGTTATAGCTCCTGTGAAAGGTCTAGGTAAATAGCCCATCAAAAATCTTTAACGCATGGGAGATTGTTTGCCTTCCTGCTTCAATCCTGTTTCTACTGGAAGCGGGTTCTGTATTGAACACGTATCCTAAAATATTTCTATGTTTCAATTGAAAGCCAGGCCTGGACACCCATGTTTTTTGTGTTCTGAACATAGGAGAGGTGCAAAGAGCTCTGTCAGTGCAGCAATGGATAAGAAAGGTGCCATTTCTGAAGATGGGAGGGTGGACATGCCTACACTTTTTGTGGCTCTCTCATTTTCTTTAAAGGTGGCAGCCATTTTGTGCTATACCACGCCCCTATAGCAACCATTTTGTGACTGGTGTCCACTGCACTTACTCAGAATTCCAAATGGTGCCCCCTGGCCCAGAGAGGTTAGTGGCCTATTGGCTACAAGCTATAGGCTGCCATTTTTACTGCTCCAAAAATAACCAATGCTAGCACATTTGTAATTAAAACTTTTAAAAAACTTAAAATGTTTTATAATTACAAATGTTTTCATATACAACAACATTGTTTACATTTTTCAAACTTACCTAGATCTGTCTTGTTCTATATTACATTTTTCAAACTTACCTAGCTCTGACTTCTACATTACTGAATCTTTCCTGCATTTACAGTATTTCTCTTTATTACATTCTGTTTAAAGAAATGTGTGGGATTTAAATAGGATGTAAGAGTTGTGTTTGAAAGTTAGACTTGCTCCTCTAGTTACTAGTGTTATACATTATAAATTCAGGCTGCTTGATGTATAGAGTAATTTGCCAGATGCATGCAAACATTCTATGAGGCATACATGTTATTTTTTTATTTTTGTACTTACCTCTTCTTAAACAATATTCACAGAGTGGTTATGCTTTCCCTAAATGGCTTATCCTTTGCTAATGCTTTTCCTAAATTGAGAAGAAATATTTGATATAATTGTTAAATGGAAGAAACACCCTTTATTTAGAGAAGTGTGATTACATTAATGAAGAATTTTGTACGTGCATGTTACAGTTAAATGACTATTCTAGAATTCTGATGCAAAATTTTAATGCGGCTAGTATTTTAAATGCTCTCATTATTCAAACAATAGGATGTAAGAGTTGTGTTTGAAAGTTAGACTTGCAATTAACTGTGTGGCTTTGTTCAGCTTTTCTGTTTTTAAAGTGGTTTATAAATATGTAATTGAAAATTATTAAAATACAGAATTGTATTTCAAATTTCATGTCAGTATACATTATTATGCTTTTCTTTCAAATAAGAAAATTTTATATTTATAAACCTACTAGTTATCATTCTGTGACCAGCATAACTGCTGTATCATTAAGAAAGCATGAAATTTGATATTTGGTAACTCAGTCAGGCCCATTATATTCTAACCTGCTTGGTCATCCTGACACCTTATTGTGATTGGAATATGTTTCTTCCTTAAAATTCATGTATTTGCTGTTTTTCTGAAATAATATAAAGTCCATTTAGGTTGACAACTTTTCATTGAGACTTTACATGTGGTACCCTTTTTGAAATTTGTTTATACTTCAGTGATACAAATCTGGAATATGATTGTAATTTTGAAAATTCAGTTGAAAGACATGGCTTTGAACTACTTCATTAAGTCCAATTTGTATGTTGGATGTACTGCTAGAGTAAGAAATACAATAGTTCTGTGTGTTGTGGTAAGAGAGGCTATTGGTGATGAATCTAATTCACTACATTAGTTGTATTGAAGCAGGAAGCTGATAATTTAAAACTCCTTGCTTTGATGAAGTTATGAAAAGAAACACTGACACAGGCAAGCAAATAAAAGGTGCAATCAAACATACAAAATTGTTTTTATTTACAGTGGTGCCCCGCAAGACGAAAAACTCGCTAGACGAAAGGGTTTTTGGTTTTGCGTTGCTTCGCTAGACAAATTTCCCTATGGGCTTGCTTCGCAAGACGAAAACGTCTTGCACTTTTTTTAAAAAAGCCGCTTGAAGAGGCGCAGTTGCGACGGACCGTGCTTAGCAAGACGAAAAACATTGCAAGACGAAAAGACTCGTGGAACGAATTCTTTTCGTCTTGCGAGGCACCACTGTATAGTGTAGAATGGCTATAGGACATTGCCATTCATATAAAATGCATTACTTATTGGGGGGGGGCAGTTTAGAGGGTATAGTCAGATTTGTAAACATCATACTGCATACTTTGAATCTCAGCTTCCCTTACCCAAATATTCAAATTCTGAGGGTGAAACATGCAAACTTCTGTTTCAGTTTACTTGCCTGTTGTTCTAGATCGTCCATAAATTTTCATGTTCTATATGTGCAAGTGGTAACAAAATGCTAAATTTGCAGTATATGAAGGCCTTCAAAATTTTCTTGAGTAACTTTTATGTTTGCTGCTTCCAACGCATACATTAATTTTGTTTGTCCTTGTTGAAATATCAAATATAGTTCTACTTTGTAGAATATGTGTAAAAATATATGATGTCATTACAGCTGCTTCTAGCTTGTGTAGAAGGCTTAAAGGCCTTAAAACATGAAATGTTGCACCTCCCAGTTTGATGTCACAGTGTTTGGTTGTTGAGTGAAAAAGAGTCATTTTTCAAGAGTTTTCATAGGTTAAGCGTATTGTTGCTCTGATGCGTGAGGTGGAAGTGGTTGGAGTATAACAGTGAAGGAACAGCTGAAGAAATAGTGCTGGTAACAATAACAATAAGCCTCTCCTTTCATGTACTGCAGGCTTTTGACTGGGATTGAAAGAACTACAGCGGACTCTCTGAGTATGAACTTAATTCGTTCCGGGGGTCCGTATGTACCCCAAAAAATCTGCACCTAGAGGTGCCGCTTCTGCGCACGTGTGCGGGGCAAAACCCGGAAGTATACACTTCCGGGTTTGCCGCGTTCACAAACCGAAAGTTACGTTACCCGAAGGAAACATAACCCAAGGGTCCACTGTACTTTTGGGTTTTTTTTGAATGACAGTCTACCATGCAGCACATAGCAGACTACTTTTAAAAAGTTGAGTGTACAGTATTGGGAATGAAGCAAATAGCCCAGCCATTTAGTTCTTAGTTGTGTTTCATTTTTTTTTTTAAAAAAATATTTATTGTTTTTAAACCTTACAATAAAGAAAGAAGAAAAAAGAAGAGAAAAACATACAATACAATATATAAACAATACACAACATTAACACATTAAACAAAGCAAAAACAAAAACAGTTCAAAAAACACACATCATACCATCTCAATATCCTCTTTCATTCCCTTGTTTCATCGACCTCCTCTCACCTCCCTTTTTGTATTCCATTTCTATTAATTGTTTCAGCAAATCCTTTCCATCTTTCTCTATTTTCTGTCATATGATTATCTTAACATATTTTAACCTTATTTTCCATTAAAATAATACTTATTTATGCTTAATTCCTTAAAGCATTTCTACTAAAGCCATATAATTTCCTTCCAACATTTTTCTAACATTCATTAAGTTTACATTATTTCCATATATGGATTTTAAACTTTTTCCAATATTCTTCCACCGTCTCCTCTCCCTGGTCTCGGATTCTGCCAGTCATTTCCGTCAATTCCATATAGTCCATCAACATGGTGATCTGTCCGAGGCTCTTAACTCTTTTCCAAGTCCCTTCTGTGAGTCTTCTTCATGTTTATACATGCACTTTACTTTGTCTTCTCCTGATCTTGTTCTTATTTTCCTTCCTCTGATGCTGAAAAGTAAAACTCGAGGAAATTCCCACCTAGCAATGTTTTTATTCCTTCTGGACAAATCAGCCAGATCTCCATAGTTAAAACTAAAATTCACAAGGTATTTCCAGTCGTATTTCAAAGTTCCTCCAAGTCTAGCAGTCCCCACAACTCCAGTTTCCTCCTGGCCCAAGTCCAAGTCCCAAAAGTCAATGAATCCCTGCATGAAGGGATCTATCCAACTTTCCTTCTCCAGTCCAAGCGGGGCTCCAATCCTCAAAGTCTGGCTTTCTCTAGATTCCGTCATAAAAGGCATCCACTTATAATCATCAAATTGCATCTGTGAGGCTGAAGCTCTAACAACTTTCTCCCCTGCCTTCTCCTCAATTTGCCATGTCAAGGTAGATCCCTGTATCGATTCCTGAATAGTTTCTGTATTAATACTCACTTTTTGTCCAAAATTTTAATCGTCACATCCGTCTTCCTATGGAGCTGAGTCATTAATCTTACATAATGCAACCACTAAGGCTTCTTCTGTCAACATTCTTAACAGTCCAAGGTCAATCCCAGATTCTCACGGCCTTGTCTTACAGCTGGAAATTCCCCACTCAGCTCTTGTAACAATTTCAAAGGCTTCCTCTAGGGGGAAACAATTTCTATTTGTATCAATCCTTTTAAGCACAATTCAAACAATAAAGTTAGTTTCAATTTTCAATTACATTTACTCCTTAAACGCAGAAGGAGACAATGGAAACAATGTATTTCTCTTCTTTAACTTGCTGTCAACAAACGATCTATTCACAGTCAATGAACATATCCAAAACTTCAGTCCTACTAGCAGCCCGTTTCCAGGTTCAGAGCGGTGGTAATTTGATTTTCTTCACTCCTGCAGGCTTGCGCGGTCTAAAAATTCCCCCCTCTCCTCCTGCTTCCAAGGGGGGTTTGATGATTTTAGCCGATGGAAGTTTAATCCTTTATGGAAAGCTTTCCAAGACTTTAGCTTGCAGCTTTTTTTGCTCCAGTCTATTTACAAAAGGGGAAGGCGGACTTCCTGTTTGAAACCTCCCCGTTTCGGTACCAAATTAAGACGTTTAAAAATCCAGTTTTCCGTTCTACTCACAGGTAGTTGTTTTAAAATCGAATTGTCCACAGGAAAAAGTCAGCGCTCTCCAGCAACAGCAATGCGGCTTCACTCCGTGAAAGAAGCAGTCAATTCGCAGCACCGCGCCACTCACCCCACGTCGCTCCGGATCCCCGAAACCGGGTTTCCCCATGAGTAGGGGAGGCGCAAAAGGTGCCAGCCGAATCCCACGTTCACAGGCTTCACCCGCCTGTGATTTTTTTGTGGCTCCCCGCCTTCGCCGTGGCGGTCAGACCCTAATTTCCACGAAGCAAATTCCTCCCGGTCAGAGGAATTCAGCCATTACTGGAGGCACTAACCCGGAAGTCCCAGTTGTGTTGCTTTCAATGCAGAAATGGGAAATAAAAAATACCAGACAATGCAGGATTAGATGCAAGTGGTATGACAATATGTAACAGTTACTTGTATTAAGGTATAATTGTTACAACAGACACATAATTGTGGACTTCAAGTAGAATCTGAAAGATGTAGCCGATTCTTTGAAACTTCTGGTGTTGAGAAAGTTAATCTGAATGTCTGTGCAATGATGCATTTGCTTATAGGTCAACTGCTGCAAGTAGAATCTTACCTCAGTACTTCAGCATTCAGAGTCAGGGGCACTGTTTCAGGGTCTGGGGAGAGGGCAAAAAGATTGTGCATGCTGACTTTGATTAAGAGTGCACTTCTATGTTTGACATTAAGGTGCTCATCTGCTTCGAAGGATTGCTTCCACATTAACCCTTTTTTCTTTAATTTCCATATCTAGTTCAGTCCAGACAGTGTTTTCAAATAACTGCAGTCCACCCTGTGTGTGTGTTCACAACTATTTTGTGGCGATTGGTAAAAAAATACTGTGGCATTGTCAGCCTGTTCAGTGTTAATAGGTAAGGTACTATTGATTTGCTCTCTTGATTTTAGGCACTTCTTTCTGTGATGTTGCCTACTTTTTCTGTCATGGCGATAATACTCACTATAGATAATAGTTATTGTGCCGCAGTATGAACTAATCTTCTCAGTGAGCCTTCTGTTACCCCAGAAGTGGTTTGAGTCAGTTTGGAGGTTCCTATTGTCTAATATAGATAGGTTTATTTTGTTCTGGTATGCACTCTTTGCTTATTAACTCTGATGTTAAGCAGTAGACGTACTTAAAATATGATGGCTAAAATCATATTATATAAAGTTGTGAACAGGTTGGAACCAGTTTACTTAAGGGACTGCATTGCCCCATATTCCTGCCTTATCATTGGGTTTAGCCAGAAAGTCACTTTTAATGATACCACATGATGTTCATCTTGTTTCTATATGACACAGGTGTCTGTGTCTAGGATGCGGAACTCCTTTCTTATTATTATTAAGCAAGCCCCATTGGTACTTTAAGAATCTTCTATTTACACAGCATATTCTGATGAATACAACAGTTGGTTATTGTGTATCACTGTCCCATTGTTGGTAAAATATTTCTATGCAAGTGTTATGTTCACTACCTAGATGCTTTGTTTATTCTATAAAAGCCACTGAACTCAGTGAAACATTTAGGCAAAACATGCACACAGGATGGTGCTGCTAACTTAATAAATGAGGATTATTGCCTAGTTCTCCTTGGATGCTAAAGGCATGGTTGTGAATGACATCCAAGTTTGGAGTAATCCTTTGGGAGTATTTCAGTTTGATTATACAAGTCTTGGTAATGAGCTAAAATTGGGGCTTGCCACTGAAACATCCCCTTATCCAGGGGACATGTTGTATATTACCTTTGGCGTCACACTCAGCTTTGGAAGTACTCTGACTGTATCAAAAGCCCAGGCAGGTTTAGGGTGACCCTCTTGCCCTTGCAGGTTTCAAGTTTAGTTTAAAGGATATGAAGAGGTGTGTTACTTCAGTTATGCTGAACCAACACAAAGGGTTGAGTAATAAGGGGACTGTTGTAAGAACAGCTGTGGCTGCTACTCTCCCCCCCCCCCTTGTAACTGAGGGCTTTACAGGAGTCACTGAACACTGCAGCAGTTTGTTCTGTTCTGGTACCTGTTGCTTTCAACGTGACAGGGGCAGCTGACCTTGCTGGTTCCAGTATTGGTTGAGAGTTCTCTAGTGCAGGGATGTCCAACAGTAGATTGTGATCTACTGGTAGATCCCCAGCTGATCCTGGTAGATCGTGGGATCCTTATCGTGTACAAAAAGTTATGGGGGGAAACCCCAATAACTCTGGTCACTTCCCTCCTAAAAGAGCTCAACAACTCTGGGCAGTCCACCCACCCCACATATGCTCCTCCTTCCTCCAATGACAATGGATAGATCACTGCCAGCTTTTTTTATACTGGGAGTAGATCACAGTCTCTTAGGAGTTGGACATGCGTGCTCTAGTGTAGCATTTTATTAAGCTGTGTGAAATAGATGTTTGGTGCAACTTTTCCAAAATACATCAAAAGGCTATATCCAAAATATGCAATAAGTTGTGATAGATTCTTTGCGGTGTCAGTGTTAAATAAACAAACCATTTAGTGCAGTCAGGATTAGTTTAACCTAGGCTGCTGAATGTAAGATTCAGGGGCTTACGCAGTCCTCTTCTTTAGGTCTCCACAGTTTCACTCCATTACTAAAGCATTCCATAGAGCATGGTCATTTTTAGAGCCTAGAAGGCTGAGCTACCAGTAACTGTTACATGTCACAACATAAGCATCTCTTCCATTCCACTTGATAGCTCTATAGCTATAGGGGCATGTGGAATTGACAGTTTGTTAAGGAAAATATGTGGATGAGTGACCATGGTTCAGTGGAAAAGCATAATTAATAAAAGGAGGGTAAGGCATTTGTTTGTGAAAAGATTTTGGAGGGCAAGCAAGCGGCATGTATGAAGGGACCTTGAATGGAATTTGAAACTTTAGGGTACCTAGATATGAAGTTGTTACTTCAGTACAGGGGAGGGCAGATTGAGGTCTGTTTCTTTTTTACTATTAGAACCCTGACATCCAGTCTTTAGAGCTAGGCACACAATAGTAATAATGGGGGCAGAGCAAAATGGGCAGGTGGTCAGTTCATTTACCGGCTGTAACCCATGGGCTGTTGACACAAGACATGTGTTAACATGGAAAATATTTTATATATAACAGTTAAACTGTTGGCAGTTAAAAAGTTGCAGTTGCCAATCTGCAGGAGGCCTCTGCTTAAATGCTTGTCTATCTGACCACTGTAGTAGAAAGTTGCTACAGACCAATGTTGGTTTTGATGGATAACGATAGGTCCTTGGTTATATGTTAGATAGCCAGTATCTAGGCTTTGTCAAATCTGCTGCCTAGGGTAATTACAGTGGTACCTTGGGTTACATACGCTTCAGGTTACAGACTCTGCTAACCCAGAAATATTATCTTGGGTTAAGAACTTTACTTCAGGATGAGAACAGAAATCGTGCAGCAGCAGCAGGAGGCCCCATTAGCTAAAGTGGTGCTTCAGGTTAAGAACAGTTTCAGGTTAAGAACAGACCTCCAGAACGAATTAAGTTCTTAGTGACAGACTTTTTCTACTCTGGCTAGTGAATGCAAGTGATAACAGGGCCCTTAAGGTTTTACTGTTGTAATAGTTATGATACCTTTTCAGTTGGAGCTGGAAGGCAACAAAGCAAGTCATAGAATAATGCTTGTTTAGTTACCTATACTAATTAGTTGAAGGAAAGAAGGATTCCATCTTAAAAAGAAAACAGAAGGAATAGAGGGTGGAACATGATCCTCTGTACGTTTGCAACCTTTTTAAGTCACTCAGTTCTACTTAGTTTTGCTTAGTTTTTACACCACTTAATTGCCAGAAGCCATTGAAGTGGTGTACGAGATAGAAGTAAGAAACACACAATACAGTTTCAAAAAGCAATAAAATCATTTGCAGAAAAGAATAAAACCATACAAGAAAAACAAATCTGCAACATATCTGCAAATATGAGCGCTGCACCCCATAGTTGCCTTTGACTGGACTTAACTGTCCAGGCATCCTGTACCTTTAACTTTCCATATGGTGTCCACAGGATGCCCCATTCAACTATCCAGCTGCTGCATTCTTTAGCAGATGCAGTTTCCAGGTTAAGCTCTAGGGAGGCCCCACATAGAAATAAAAGAGTGAGAGAAACAATTACGCAGAAGCTGGAAGGGTCTTTTCTTTAGGGCTCTTACTTTGCACTAGTAGTTTAAATGATAAACACTCCTTTATAATATAGTTCGCATTACTTACTAAAGCTAAAGGTTTCATTTCAGCTTGTTAAGCAGTTGCCCAGTGTGTTCTGTAAGTTGAACATATGCTTGTTTACTCAGAAGCAAGTTCTATAAGGGTTCAGTCAAGCTTACTGCCAAGTAAATATGTAATAGAATTGCAGTCTTAGAATCAAAGTTGGAACAAAAGCGGATTTTTAACAAATAAAAATATAACAGATTTATCTATTTATCTTGCCTACTCCCCTTTTAAGCAGATAACTTTCCTCATACCCCCCCCCACCAACCTTTGGGGCCTAGGGAAGTGTTAACAGAGTCTTTGTATGTTGCCAAATTTTGGATTTTATTTACTTTTTTTTTACATTGCCTTTGAATCTTTGAATGGCTTAAAAATATTGTAAACTTATAGGCATTAAAGCAAAGTTGTAGCTTTTGTTCGCACAGTTTGTTAGGGAGGCAATTGAAGGAGGTAGCAAATCACATTGTTCTCTCATCTCTGTAGGATACCAGTGGTTTATTATGATTAATTTGATTTCTATACCTCTTTATATTTTTAAGAAAAAATCTCAAAGCAGTTTAAAATGCATTGAAACATCAAATAAAACAATCCAGAATAAAACATTACTGAATAAAGTATACATTCAAAGCAACATAATTAATAGGAAACTAAAATATTACCTTGAAGATTTCAAAACAAAACATTATAAAGGAGGTCAACTACACAAAGCTTTTCAGAAAGTTATGGGGTCTGTATTATCTAATGTATTTAACAATGTAAGTATCATCAGGTTGTGTATGGTTAGTATCCTGGGCTTTGTTAGTGCATCATCCAACCACATAATGATATCATACACGGAAGTACTTCACAGGTTACTTCTTGGTCTCGCCGTTCGCATGTACAGAAGCAGTAAATCACGCTTTGCGCATGTACAGAAGCACTAAATCACGCTTTGCGCATGCAGATGCAGCACTTCCAGTTGTGGGCATTTCACGTTATGGACGGGACTCTGGAATGGATCCCGTCCGTAACATGAGGTGGTACCACTGTAAATGAAACCAACTCAGTGCCCTTCCTCTTTCTAAAACAAGCAGTTATTTCTGAAGTTGCTGTCCCCAGTATAATTTACAGGACTGTAAACTAATTCTTTCCTTGTAAAAAAAGATAGTTGACACGTGTTTACATCTTTTAAATTCTCAAAGAACATTCATTGTTATAGTATGAAGGAGGAGGGAGTTTCTTCTTAGTGATTTAATACACAAAAGCTACCACTATTTGAGTGAAAATATTATAGCTTTCCAAAAATTATAAGTTTAAAATAAGTCTCATTTAAAATACAGACTACCAGAATTACAGTGGTTTCAAAATGAGTTCATCAGTATTATAAATAGCTGAATGACACAATTGGATACAACCCAGTGTGTTTAACCTTGTTGACAGTAAGGCTTTCGTCAGGAGAATGGAGAGAGAAGCCATTTTTTGTGCTTTCCCTCCCCCTTCCAGCTTTCCGTGCTCCTTAAATCTATTAAGGTGAGTCTTTTAATCTCCAGAGTACATATATGGGGTATAAGGAGCTGCATGGAGATGGGAGTATTGCCCAAACCTGCTTCTCTCCCCATTCTGCTGAGTGACCCTGTTGGATCCATTGGCACAAGCTTCTGTAGAGGACAAGTAAGCTTCAGTTTCATTTGGTTCTTAGAAGAAAAGGCACGATTGTATCATCCCCAATGGTAAGCTGGTCTTCCATTTTTGTTACCAAGCCAGAAGGAAGAATGAGGAAGCTATTATGTACTTGCAATTTTCATGACAATGCGCCTTTAAAGAGCAGAGTTGCTGTTGCTTGTTGGTAGTCCTATGCTTATATAAATTACCTGTGTTTAGAATGCTGACAGACCTACTAATCAAAACTTTGAGGCAGGATATAGTTAAAGCAGAAAATATTGAGGAAGGAATCTGTCATCATATATCTCCAATGTCCTCATATATTCTTTGTGGGCTTCACATAGGCATCTGGTTGGCTATTGTGGAAAACAGGATGATAGACTTGATAGGGCTTTGGCCTGATCCAGCAGGGCTATTCTTATGTTCATCCTGTCTTATGTTGGTCTATAGATTGAGTGCTTCCAGTTGCTGCTGTGTATATCTCTTTTCTGTCCCTAGCTCTTTCTTGGACTTAAAAGTACTGCAGCTCTTGTTAAATATCACAGAGCTTAAAAGAAATCTGAATAGGAAGGGTATAGAAAGAGTGGGGTATTTTCAGAGGCCAGGAAGGAGACAGAAGTAAAGGATGGAAGGATGAATGAAGGGGGAGGGGAGGGGAATGTGGTTAGCTTTAAGATTTATCTGGAAGGCTGGCCTGGTGTGAAATCTCTCGGTGAAGAATAATAGCAATATTTATTGTGTAGCTGGGTTGTGCTAAAACTTGAAATAAACGTGTTTGAGTTCCATGTTTAGTTTGTTTTGTTTGACAGTACGAGCTGGTTGTAAAACTCTCATTTTACTAGGCAAACAACGTTGCTTTAATGGTTTTACAGTAGGGCTATTTAGACTAATAAAACTTATTTGCAGTAGATAGCGAGCAATCATAATACTGAACATTCACTATCAGGTAGACTTGATACAAAAGGAAAACGTGGCATAATAAAAAGAAGTACATTGATAGCCCATTTTTACATAATAATCAAGTAGAATGGCCAGTGCAAGAGAGGCTACTGAGGGCAGGGGGAGGAACTAAATGGCACTTGGTCCCAGCTATGCTGATGGAGGTGCCTCGATACTCTCGCCTGGCTTTTGAATGCAGCTAAACTGGAATTGCCCCAGATAAAGAAAATTATGTGAAAGGAGAGGCAGAGTACTTTTTCACTAGGCAGATGCATGTGTTGTGGTATTTATACATTTATACATTTATAATAGTAAAGCCATTCAGTTGAATGTATTTGGAATGATGCTTTCTTTAAAAAGCGGATTCCTAAACAATAACATAATAAGCTTGACAGTTTTTTAGAATGCTTTTTGAGGCACGTGGGATGAGTTTTTCAAATTAGTACACTTAAATTTCTTTATGAAAAGGAGCAGATATCTTCTGATAGACCTTATGCCTAGTTCTACCCTGGATAATTCATTAAATGCCTTTAAATGCCCTTCGAAGTAATCTACTAGTTAGAATTCAGTGTTCTAGCAAAACTGGGGAAACATACCAGCACATGTGAAAAATGTTTGTCTTAAATGTGGGTGTAGAAGTGAGATGTAAATGTTTGTCTTCATGCAAAATGTTTGTCTTAAATGTGGGTCTGGTAGTGTTGATAGGTGGGATTATAATTACAATTAACAGACAAATGCCAAAGTAGTCCTCTAAGCAAGTGACAAAATATCAAAGCCAATAACAGACACATATTTCCCTAATGCTTTGCAGGTAGGAGCCAGAATCATTGTAGAACAGTTTTTCTATCCCCAACTCTTATAAATGGTCAGGGGGAGCCAGTAACATAAAAAAAAATCCAGTGTTTCTCCCCCCCCCCCCCGGACATCCATAAGTGTGAACAAAGCTGATTTCTAGCCAAAGTCAGACGTGAACCAGTATTGGAATGAGTCCAGAGATAATTGTTTTCCTCCAAAAATTCCTGTAGTTGACCCACTGCTGCCTACATGAACACCTTGTCCAAAGAGGGGTATGGTTGCCCACCAGGTTGTAGTTTTCAGATATCCCGGGGAGGCTTTTTTCTTCAATGGCTGTGCCACTAGCTCCTTCAAAATATCCATGTGTATGCGTACACACACACTTTACTATTGGTCTTATCAGGATGAAAGCAATTTATTGTTTTTATGGCTTTCACTGAATAAGGTATGGTAGAGTGACTGAACAGCTATAATCTAATCAAGTTCTGTGTTGTATATAACATTTGAATGCCTGCATACTAATAGAGTAATGCAAACTTAACCTGCTGAACATTATTCTTAAACAAATCTCCAGTGAGCTGGTCCCTTTATGATTCATTTTAATTGGAGTGGCTGCCCTGCATTTCACTGCAAGCAAAAGGCAAAATACTGTATGTTTGACTTTCAGTGCTTGATGGTTGAGCTTTCTTCTTTTCCTCATCTGGACATGTAGGAGTTTGCTAACCATTTTAATTGAGTTTCTGAAATTTTGAACATGTTTCCTTACAGGTGTGGAATACCAAATTAAATTGTTGCATTTGCATACTTGCAACATACTTTTTAATATAACTTAAGTTACAGCTTGTTAATGAATACTGAATCCCACCTGTAGGTATCTACAAACTAGTCTCAACTGTTTTTGATAGCCCACTTGCCCACATAAGCGCAGCCTGTCCCATCTTTCAATAGAATCAGAGAATTGCTAACAGTATAGATGGCATTCTCCCCCAGTCGTGCACTACTTTTTTGAAGAAAATGAACATTGCACCATCTCTTCTATACTCAGCACAACCAAAGAGCATTATCTTCCTCCCAGCAGCTCTACCAAAAATGCGAGTTCTCCCAACACACGAACTCCCTTACCTTAGCAGAATTTCAGTTTGTGCCTGCCCACTGTACACTTTTCCAATTGGTGCATTGGCATAGAGCAGTAGAAATTCGTTTTCAGTATTAATGCAAAAAGACCAATAAACCCAACTCTCCTTTCCCAAGAAGTATAGTCCAGATTTTTCTGCCAACCTGCCTTACTTGCAGCAATTCTGTTACAAGCTAGTTTGTTTTGAAAGTAGGGAGGATAAAATAGCTGGCATATTTTAGGGCTAAGTTGGTGTAAAAATTATTATTTTTTTAGAGGAGGGAGATTGGGCAGAAGAGAGGTCAACTCTTTATTTGCAGTGGAAGTGTACTCTTCTGCAGACATGACAGGTTTGGGAAGAGGCTTGGAAAAGGGTCTTGAAATGGAGAAGCAGGATAGAGCTTGAGGAAAGGATATGCGTGGAAGTGAGAAATAAAAAGAGTATAGGCAGATGCAGGAAGCAGCATTTTTAATCTATTGTAGAGGATTTCAGAAGTGTGGCAGGATTGACAATGACAGGCAGATCTGGCAAGCATAGTTTACCTTGACAAGAAAAATATTGGCATTTCTCTCGCCCCTCAAAGTGGCAAAATGCAGCTGATACTTACTCATGACAGCATCCCTGTTTTAATAGCCAAAATGAAATTCATAGTTGTCATGGCAAGTGGCTGTAGATATCTGCTAACCTCACTGCTGGTACTTTGGTCTTGTGATATCATAGGGAGCTGCAGAGCTCATTTGATTGCTATATTTGCAAATATGCACTGGAAAATTAAGCTCAAAGAAGCACTCACATTACATTTCCAACTTGTCATGTGATGCCAGTCCTTTGAACCTTAACAGAGAGAGAATGTGATGTGTTGCTTGAGACATATTTTCTACCCACAGATTTTTTGGAAGAGGCCTAAAGGGGTAAAAGGAATAGCTTTGGGATCTGATAATTGTATAGTTTTATTACTTCATAATTTGAATTTAAAAACTGATTAGGTGGCTTGAGTACCTTTCTAATTTGTTCCTAGTGTTCAAAGTAGAGCCTAGTGCTCGGTTAGTTGAGCCTAGTGTTAAAGGGCTCTTTGTCCCCCTTTGAAACGGGTTCCATTCTGTGTGTTTAATAACCCTTAAATAAATTTGATCAAGAACTTTTAAACATAGTTCTGGGATTGTGCTACATTCCTTGTGTGGACATTCCTTATCAAAAATTACCTGATCGTGTGTTAGAATTGCAAATATCACTTTAAAGTGCTAGTTAATGCTTTATCTAACAACATAATTTTTGAGAAATCCTTTAGTATTCAGTGATAAATGTGCCTTGTAATAAGCTTTTCCCAAACATACATGTAAATAATATTCCGTATTTTGAAATATACCTGTAGCCCTTCAAAAGAACCTGTTCTTCAAAAATCAAACTGGAGAGTAATGTGTATGGGAGTGGTGGTTCAAGAGCATGTTTGTTCAGATAGATAACATTTTTTAAAAGGTGCTTAAGATAATGAATATATTCATTATGACGATTTTGAGAATAAATTGTTTTTAGATCTGCATGGAAAGATGTTACATACGTGAAAATTTCAAATATGCATCTTTTTGTGAATGATATGTGTTACCATCATATTGAAGAAGAGAATGTTGGAATGGATGTGGTGGATATTTTAGAATGATGCTGCTTTTAGAAGTGAAAAATATCTTTCCTACTATTCTTGCTCAGTAGGCCATAGAGTGCAGCACATTTTTATAATAAAGATGATGAATTTAATCGCAAACTGGCAGTCGAATGGAAATTGCAGTCCTTGATACTAGAAGAAAATTGCCTATAAAGCAACTCCTGGGAGAGCAGGCTTTAAATTTATCCACCCATTTCGACATTGAGTAGAGGGTAGGAATTGCAGGGTATTTGCTGGGCCTGCTTAGTTTAGATGGATGATGGTTCATTTTTCCTTTATTTAAGAACTAGAGAGAGTTTGTTAAAAGATGACCTTGTTGCCTTGCGTGTAAGGCATTTGGCAAACTGATCTATTTATAAAGCTTTTGAAATATTTAGGCCTCAAAATAATCATGAATGAAAGCGTATATTACAAGTGAAGGCCTGTTCCTTGTGTTCCCATTATTTTCTCAGTTTACAGTTGCAAAGCTGATATAAGTTGAAAAAGGATAAAACAGTATATTGAAGACTTTTTAGGGTAGCTAACGATTTTTCCAAGCAAGGTTTCAGAAACTAGTATTTCACTCTGAGACATTTTAAGGATATTTCAGGTACACAAATTTGCTGATTATCTTTGGATCATTCACAGATCATTGTGTATTTTTATAGATTTATTACACTTGTATCCATCCTTTAATTAGCTCAGAATTGTGTACAAGCTGTCCGCTGACTTGATCATCACAATAATTCTGTGCAGTGTGTTAGTCCAAGAAATTGCATAGCACCAGGTTCCCAATGAGCAACATGGTAGAATGGGGATTTGCAACTGGCTGGAGATGTCCAGGAGCCACTGTTGGCTGCTAGTTTCTCCACCTGCCTGGCTGCAGTCAGCTCATCTGCTGGGCACGACAGCAGTAAAAGACGCACATCTGCCTCCATCCAAACACCTGATTTGCCCAGCAGTGCAGCAGCAAAAGATGTGCTGCCAGGTGAATCAGGTGTTTGGCGGGGTTGTTGCAGCGCTACCCTACAGACCCCCTGATTTTCACTTGGCAGCATTTTTATTTTTTGCTGCAGGGCTGCCTGGTCTAGTAACAGGGCAGAAAGAAGGCACCTAGACATTTTGGTTTGGTGTCCACAACTAGATCCCAGCAGCTACATGGCTCCTAGCATTCATACCCCAGTTTCTAACACTGAATTTTTAAAAACGTGTATATATATTTTAAGGCTATTGGTGTTTAAATGGATGAAAACAGTCCTTCAGGTAACCAGCCCACAGAGTTTAGGGCTTTAAAAAGCAATACCAGTATTTTGAATTATAGGTCTGGAAGTGCACTGGTAACTGGAGTAACTGAAACATGTTCTGCCCCCCTGGCCCCCCACAGTACCTGGGTGGCCACATTTTGCATCAGTTGAGGTTTTGACTCCTCTTTAAATGCAGCACCACATAAAGCACATTACAGGAAGTAGTCTAGCATGAATAGCTAAGCTGAGGTTTTTATTTCAGATAGGGTTGCAGTTGGCACACCAGCCTAAGAATAGTAGCAGAGCACCCCCTGCACTTACTCAGTTTATGCCCAATGCAGGAGAGCTTCTGAACTGCTTATTACACCTTCAGGAAGAGTGCAATCCTGTCTGACATGGTTGCAAACATCCATCCAGCATAGTTTGTTTATCCTTGATCTTGTACGGATTAATATCTAGCTTGTTCACTCTTATGCAGCCCATAGGTGCTTCCAACACAATTTAAAGTGTTGTAAATCTCCATGTGATTATTAGATACAAATGAGAGAGCTGGATTACATCCACATATTGATAACACTGCAGACAAAACCACAAGATGATTTCCTCAATGGTTTATGTAGACATTAAATAGTGTAGAGAACAAGATGGAACCTTGGGAAGCTCTCTGGCGTGTCACATTAATCCTTCAGGGCTGCCTTCTGTCACCAGTTTTTTAGGAAGGACTGCTGATGAGTGCCTCCTAATGTCAATTCATATAAACTATATAGAAGGATACCATGGCTAATGGTATCAAAAGCTGTTGAGGGGTGTAAGAGAACCAATAAGCTTGCAACCCCGCTCAGTTTCCTGGCAGAAGTCATTCACCAGGGCAACCAAGTTTGGTTTTATTCCTACCTAGAGGTGAGAAGCTACTCACTGAGTACTATCTAGAAGAAACTTGGTGAGTGAAGGGAGAAAATCTCTTTTCGCTGTTTTCCTCAGAAGCAGTGCACAGACTAGTGCAGGAATAAGGCTGCAGTGAGTATGTTCTTCTCCCATATTTCCAACTCAGTTGAAACATTAGCACTTTGATGTTAGTTCACACCTGAAGGCTGGTATGATACCTGGAGAAAAAAACGGAATGCAGTAGTTTGAAGGAAATGTCTGGATTCTTAGAAATAAATGAGTGAACAAATGCTGTCAGTACCAGAGAAAAAAAACTTAGGTGAAATCACCTTGGTCATACATTCAGAAAGTAAATGTTCCATATATTCCAAGTGTTACTATAGGTTCTTCCTATGATCCTTCCCCAAAGCTGAATACAGAGTTTATCACCACCTTTTTATATGTGTAAAGTTACACACATAACTGTTGTACCACTGCTAAAAATGCCTCCACAAGAATGGCTTTACACGCCATGATGATAGGTGTTGATTTCAGTCTCAACACACAATAATGCCAGTGGACACAAACTGATACTATGGGTAATATTAACTCCAGAGAGACCACTTCATTCATTCATTCATTCAAATGGATTTTTATTTATTAATTAAATTTATATACTACCTTTCATCTGAAGATCACAGGGCAATTTACAACATAAAAACAAATACTGTGTAAATCAGAGATGGTTTGTGGGCTGGATCAGGTCTGCTGATTTTAAAGGATGCCATTTCCTGACCTTGGGCAGACACATGATTTCCCTCTCGCATGCTGTCACATTCTCCAGAAACAGGAAGGAGTACCTCTGAACTGCTAGCGATGGTGGCATCCAAGAGGGAGAAAAGGTGCATTTTCAAGCTATCTTCTCTATCAAAGTACTAAGCAGGGAGGAGAGGTCCGTCTCTTCCCAGTGCTGTGATGGGGAGGAAAAATGCTGGCTGCTCTTTAGTGATTAATCTCTGAAGAATAGTCATAATTTCTTCCCCCCAGTCCAGCATGTGGGGAAGAAAATTCTGCTCCACTACTTTGCTGATGAAGATGGATTGGAAACAAATCCTGTATGTCTTCCTGGAGGGTAGGTGAGTGCCCAGTAGGTCGCATATGTTCGTTCTTTCTCTCGGGGTGGGGGCGGCGGCAAGTGTGGCAATACCTACTTTGGCAGCACACACACTGGCTTTTTCCAATGCCCGCATGTGTTTCTTAGAGAGCTGGCTAGTAGTAAACTAGTAGTAAATGTGGCCAGTGGGCAACTGTCTAATCTGGATTAAGTCGTGGCCTTTCATGGTTCCCCATTTCTTCCCTGTATTTCCTGTAACCTAGTGTTAGTTTGCATTGGTGCAAACTGGAGTGGAAGATGAACATTGGCTAAGTTAGTTAATATCTGCTGTCCATTAGAAATTAAAGTCTATGTTTCTATTCAAGAGTTTGAGTAATATCTCTAAATTTGCAGTATCTTTTTATCTATTCACATTTGCTGTTCTTCTTGCAGGTTAAATAGTTTGTGTGAAATAGCTCTTACTCGAAATCAAACAGGTTATCTACAGCATTTTAATTACTGGCTAACACGCTTTTCATTTAAGAACAGATAACAGCTGGAGAATGGCTATTTATATTCTGAAAGGCATGTTTAGATACTGTGTATAAAATTGGACAAGCCACAGTAGTGCCAGTACTTGTTACAGTTTCCTGCGTTAAAGTAAAAAGTGCCCTACTAGATTTCTTAACATGGCTTGTTAAATTTCAGTAGAAATCAAGTCCCACCTCACATTCTGCCAGCGCAGGATTCAGCGGTCAGGTTGCTCAGCGGAGCAAGACAGTTTGAGCATATTACACGGATCCTGGTCTGACTGCACTGGCTACCAGTTAGTTTCCGGGTCCAATTCAAAGTGCTGGTTTTGACCTATAAAGTCTTAAATGGCTCAGGACCACAATACCTCAAGGACTGCCTTTTTCCATATGAACCTACCCAGACTCTGAGATCATTATCTTCTGATGCCCTTCTTCATGTGCCTCCAGATGGTGGCAACATGAGAACGGGCCTTCTGCAGTGGCTCCTCATCTTTGGAATTTCTCTCCCCAGGGAAGTTTGCCTGGTGCCTTCATTGTACACCTTTGGGCGCCAGGCAAAAACGTTCCTTTTTAACCAGGCCTTTGGTTGATCTGATTGACACCCTATGCTCTTTAAAATGCGGCTCTTTTTTTTTGCCGGGGGGGGGGGTTGTTATTGGGTGTTTTTATTTTGATTATATAGTATGTTTTTTTGGTTGAACTTTTCTGTGAACCGCCCTGAGACCTCCGGGTATAGGGCGGTATGTAAATTCAACCACCACCACCTATGAAGGCTATGAGAATAAGAATGCCCCAGGGGCTCCCCCCATTTTGGAGATGATTCTTGCTTTTATTGCATGCAGATTGATACTAATGCCAGAGTTTTTAAGGCCATTGAAGGTAAAGGTAAAGGACCCCTGAGAGTTAAGTCTAGTCGCAGATGACTCTGGGGTTGCAGCGTACATCTTGTTTTACAGGCTGACGGAACCAGCGTTTGTCCACAGACAGTTTTTCCAGGTCATGTGGCCAGCATGACTAAGCCGCTTCTGGTGCAAAGGAACACCAAAACCAGAGCAGCGCACAGAAGCGCCATTTACCTTCCCACCAGAGCAGTACCTATTTATCTACTTGCACTTTTGGGTGTGCTTTTGAACTGCTAGGTTGGCAGGAGCTGGGACTGAGCAACGGAAGCTCACCCCGTTGCGGGGATTCGAACCGCCAACCTTCTGATCGGCAAGCCCAAGAGGCTCAGTGGTTTAGACCACAGCACCACCCGTGTCCCTTTTAAAGCCATGGTTGGTTCCAAATAGGGTTAGCACACATAATGTTACCCATGGTTAGTTCCAAAAGGGAAGGGGAGGGGGAAATTATACATGCAGGTGGGGGAGAGGGGGGCATATCCTGGACATTCCTGTGCTTAGTAAATTTGGCCATGTTATCTCTATACTGGGCTAAGTTAGATTAGTATATATTGAGGTTGGAGCTAGCGTCCTCCATGGTCCCAGTATAAAAATGTATATTTTATTTCCTTTTCCGAGAGAGTGAGGTCTTAAGCAGTGATACCATGCAAATTCTTCCATCCACAGCTGCAGGCCTACCACTGAATTTGTTGCTACTTTCTGAGCCTTTTTAAAATCAGTGCAAAGTCTGGAGGGAGTCCTGGGCTTCAGAACAGCTTAGTGCAGGGGTCAGCAAGGTTTATCTTGCCTGGGCTGGATTGGTCCTGCGGAGATCCCTCCCTGGGTTGGATCACACATGTGTGAGAGTGCACACGCCCGTGATTTCCAGCATCTACACGTACACAGACGCGATTTCCGGTGCCGCGCTTTGCCAGTTTAGTGCAACACGTGAGTGGGCAACTTGGTTCGGGGGCGGCTTGTGGGCCAGTCAGACAACCTCCATGGGCCGCTTCCGGCCTATGGGCCTTAGGTTGCTGACCCCTGGCTTAGTGTGACGTCGAAGGGTCTCTGTCTCCCTCTCTTGGTTTGCAGCTGTGTAGAAGTTAGGAGAGTAGTAAAGGAGTGTTCTGAATACAGTGGTACCTCAGGTTACATACGCTTCAGGTTACAGACTTCGCTAACCCAGAAATAGTGATTCAGGTTAAACACTTTGCTTCAGGATGAGAACAGAAATCAGGCTCCGGCTGCGTGGCAGCATCAGGCTAAAGTGGTTCTTCAGGTTAAGAACAGTTTAAGGTTAAGTACGGACCTCCGGAACGAATTAAGTACTTTACCTGAGGTACCACTGTATGTCATATGAAAGAAGCCCATCTTGGAGTTGAAAAGAGCATTTGGCTTGCACAATGTTTGACTACTACTGTTGTTGTTTAATCGTTTCTAACTCTTCGTGACCCCATGGACCAGAGCACGCCAGGCGCTCCTGTCTTTCACTGCCTCCCACAGTTTGGTTAAACTCACGTGCGTAGCTTCAAGAACACTGTCCAGCCATCTCGTCCTCTGTCGTCCCCTTCTCCTTGTGCCCTCAATTGACTACTACTAAGTGTAGCTAATTTTAAAACCCTGATGTCTCTAGAATTGCAGTCATTTCCCCCTCAATACTAGACCATTTTTAGAAAATTATCTAGTCATAGCTGCAGTTCAATTTTTAAATGAATTGGTTGGCAGACTGAAGTGGTCAATACTGAGCCATCTTGCTAAACGAATACATAAAGCTGCTTGATTAGCGCACAGATATTATTCAAAATACATTTTAGCACATGGTTTGCAAATATCTAGAGTGAATGGGGGGAGGCAATGAAGCTTGTTAATCATCATCTGGAGACACCCACAGTTCTTTTGTGTGGTCAGAAGGAGGGGTACATGCTGCTATATCATCCATGCTGAAGTTGCAGAGTAGCTAGATACCACTATTACACTGGTGCTTATGAAAAGTGGGAGGCCCCAGCTGCCTCTCCTGAGTTCTAGGCTGTAGATAGCTTGGGATTTCTCTGGAGAGGCTTAGTAACTGCAACAGAATCTTCCCCCAACCAACTTTCTGAATTTAGTCTGAACTGGTATTTATTAATGCCGACTGTGTACAGAGCATGGCGAGCAAAAATGTATTTGTGTCATGGTTAGAATAATAAAAATGTGTTCAGTTTTAGTGATTGTAGTTTTAAAAGGGGGTCTTTAACACATAAATTAAGAAAAGGAGAGTGTATGATTTGAAATTTAGTGTTGATTTCAACTATCATTCCATAAACTGGCTACATGTGTTCCTGATGTGACAAAGAGGTAAAAAATATTGATGCCATAAATGACTGTGCCCAATAACAGTTGGTCATTAAACTGACCAGGAGGATGGTGAGGATCATAAGAGTTTGGATTTGATATCTCGCTTTATCACTACCCTAAGTAGTCTCAAAGCGGCTCACAATCTCCTTTCCCTTCCTCCCCCACAGCAGACACCCTGTGAGGTGGGTTGGGCTTAGAGACTTTGGAGAAGTGTGACTAGCCCAAGCTGCATGTGGAGGAGCGGGGACGCTAACCCGGTTCACCAGATTATGAGACTACCGCTCTTAACCATTGTTGAACGAGTTTGGAGCAGTGACCATAATGCTAGTATATTCAATATATAAATAGGCTATTGCCAAATAATCCAGCTCGGTTTTGAAGAGATCTAGCCAGCACACAGCAGTTGCCTCTATTTGTGCCTGAAGTGGGACCTTGTTAGCTTCATAGGAGGAGTTTCTCTTTGAAACTGTGATCACCGGGCTCCAGTCCTGTTTGCTACAACTGCTTTGCCACTCCCAAGAATTCTCTTGTGATGATTCTGGAGTACTGCTTGCATGTAATGTATGCCTTGTAATAGTGGGTACATTGTGACGAATACTGTGTCTTTGTATGCTGGCCTGAACCCCTGTTTTTTCTATCTGAAAAAAATTGCATGGCTACCTCGGAAACAGAACAGGAGTCCTCCACAGTATAACATTTTCTTGCATATCTCAATTATTTCACAGGGAGCTAAACTATTCTTTTAGACCAGTAGGGCCTTAAATGGATTAAATAAAGCATGTAATATCAGGTAGTCCATATGGCATTCTAAACAAGAAGTAAAGATGCTATGCAATAGTTGATTGAAGCAAATGATTTTGTCAGCAAGTACCGTATTTACTTGAATCTAATGCTCGCATTTTTTTTTGGCCAAATTATGTTGTGAAAATTAAGGTGTGCATTAGATTCGATGGCACATTTACATTTGACAGCAAATGCTTTTTTTGGATTCAAGGTTCTGAAAATTGAGGTGTATGTTAGATTTGATGGCTCAAGTAAATGCAGTATTTCTGCATTTGTAATGTACATTTTAGGGGATGCAGGTGGCGCTGTGGGTTAAACCACAGAGCCTAGGACTTGCCGATCAGAAGGTCAGCGGTTCGGATCCCCGCGACGGGGTGAGCTCCCGTTGCTCGGTCCCTGCTCTTGCCAACCTAGCAGTTCGAAGGTACGTCAAAAGTGCAAGTAGATAAATAGGTACCACTCCAGCGGGAAGGTAAACAGCATTTCCGTGCGCTGCTCTGGTTCGCCAGAAGCGGCTTAGTCATGCTGGCCACATGACCCAGAAGCTGTTCACTGGCTCCCTCGGCCAATAAAGTGAGATGAGTGCCGCAACCCCAGAGTCAATCACGACTGGACCTAATGGTCAGGGCTCCCTTTACCTTTAATGTATATTTTCTATGCTTACATTGCCATCAAGTTACAGCTTTGTGCTTAAATGAACATATGCTTTTATTCAACAATAGTTGCTTTAGCAGCTCATACTGGTTTGCGTTACATAGGTGTAAGTACCTAAAAGTAGGTTTTGTTTCCTGGGTATCAACTGCATTTACCCATAGTGAAGTATGTTGGTTTACAAAAATGAGAAAAGTGATAATCTTTCATCCTAATAAAGCATAATGAAAACAGTTGTTCTAAAACAAAACAATTATCTTTTGTGAAGAATTCTTTTAAAGTCAGTTACGATTCTTTGCATCTTTTGGTCAAGTTCTTTGTGTTCTTGCCAGCTCGTGTGCCTTCGCACGTCTAAACCAGGCATCTTCAACTTAGTGCCCTCTAGGTATTTGGTCTGCAACTGTCATTATTCCTGGCTATTGGTCTTGCTAGTTGGGATTGCAGGGAAACAGAGTCCAAAACATTTGGGAGGGCATCATATTAGGGAAGGCTGCTGTAATTACTTGTCACAAGGCAGCTTGTGCAGCGAAGACAAGGTGCTTTGTTAGAAGCTTGCTAACTGCAAAGAAGGTTGCTTATGATAATGTGACCCTGTTTCTACTTGACTTTTTTAGATGAATGTGGGGGTGGATACATTGAGCAGCCCTGTAGATATTCATATGGCACCTCTCCCACTCCCACATGCTGGAAAATGGAAACCTTCAGCACCTGGTGTTTAAACTGTTTTCAAAACCTTGATTTCAGTTTACATCTCTGTGATAAGTCACTGAGCCAGACTAGGTCAGTGCTCAGAGTTGGCATTTACTACATAAGTGTTTTAACTTTGCATGAAATGTAAAGTAAACTTTCATGTCAAGTGATAAATATCCATAAACTGAGAAGTGAGCAAAAAACAGTTATATAGGTTACACCAAATAAGATATTGCTGTGATGAGGGCATCTGTTGTTATACTTCATTCATTATAGAGGAAAACAGTCTTAAGCTTGGTTCAAATTAGGGGTGAGGGGTAGGGAAACACTTACTCTGAGAGCTGGATTCAAACATGGCCAACTTTCCAAGTGTTCAGTGGTGGGTAAGACAGAAACAAAGCAAAATAAAATTCCTACCAGTGGAATAAATTCAAATAGTACAAAGAAAAATAAATACAATTTTCTCCATTGGCATAAAACAAAAATTAAATTAAAATATATCTGCACACATTTCCTCTCTTCCTCCTGGCCACTAGCAAATGCTCAGCCCACTCATTCCCCATCTCCATTCCAGCAGTGAGATTTGGGTGGCTGGAAAGTTCTCTCTGCCTGAGCAGGCACAGAGGCAAAGGGGTTTTACTTGGTGTTAGTGCTAAGCAGCAAATTGCTAAGATCAGAAATGAAAGTAAATGGCAGCATTTCTCATCACCTTCACTGGTTTGGGTGGAAATGGTGCATTTTACTTTTTGCAGAGTGGGCAGAGGGCTTAAACCTGATCTTGGCACCTTGTTGCTCAGTACAAAGACTGGAGGTGTGAGATCCTTCTGTCTGCTTTTTAAGGGCTTATTTCCAAACTCAATAAAATGATGTAGAATGATTGGCAGATGGGTGAGGCTTTCTGAGATAGACCTGACAGGCCAGATTGAGGGGTGTGGTGGGTCTGAAGTTCTCCATCACTGATTCTAGGTAGATTTGGTTTTAGGTGCTGGTTCATTTAGGTCAGATCTGAGTGCTATTGGGCTATTGCATAGCTCAGCATTTTTGCCTATCTCTTGGTTGCAGCCCAGCATGTGTGTATCAAAATAAAGCATGCTGCATTAGTCTGAAACCATTCAGTGTTAATGTAAAGCAGATCGTGGTACAGCTTTTTCCAAGCATCCTCCTATTACTGATGGCAGTGAGTGGGGTGAGCAAGGTGGGCAAGCAGGTGAGTGAGGTGGACTTGTGGCAGTGGGGTAATTCAAGTAAGGGGCTGGAGAGGGTGAGCGAGATTGACTTGTGGAGGTGGCGTGGGTCAGTCAACAGGGGAGATGTGTTGGCAGTCTGCTCTGTGGTGCTTTGGTGAGGAGTAAGGTGGGGGTAGGGTACGGGGTCTTAGGGGAGTGGGGTTTGAGAGCAAAGTGAGCAGGGACTGATAGTCACAAATAGCTAATCATTGATATGTATTGTCATGGTGGTAGTTCTTGTATTTGTCACTCTGAAAAAAGCCACAATGTCCATTATCCCTTCACATCGCTGTCAGATCCCTCTCCCAATCCTCTCCCTAAGAAAAAGATTCCTGAGCAATAAAATACTATCAGTCCATGAACTTTGGCTGAGGTTGTAAGACTTATTAGTTCTTTGTAGGAATGGAGGCTTGACTTTTTGCTTCCTGCTTTGTTATCATTGTGTCACTTGTATCTGCTAGTACTAAAAAGGAGAATAGTAATAGCCAATAGGAGCTTGAGGTAAAGCTAAAATATGGAAAACATTTCTACAAGGTGTCCTAGTAGAAGAATGCTTTATGTTTTATGAAATACCTGCTCTGCTACTACTGTCAGAAATGCTACTTAAACTATAGTATGTTAAAATCTTGTCAGATATACTGCAGATATAAAAAAGTCAGTGCTATCAACGGGTAATGATGCTCGCAATGCTGGTGTTTGGAGTACTAAACAAGTAGCACTTTCAGGACTGAGGTTTGAAAGTTGTTTCAAAATTGTATAAAACAGAGCTTCATAGTTGCATCTGCTGACCAGCTTGCTGCTGCAATATGGTGATAAGGCCTTGTACTGCATAACATCTGAGTCTTTGGTTCTCAGTTGTGTCGTGTTCATTCAGGCCCTGTTAAAGTGTACTTTCCCACCAAAATGTGTGGGCCCTGGGTAAAATTTGTGGAATTTTAGCAACTAATCAGTGTGCTCGAGTTTTAAAATATTCTGCTATGAATTGTGAATTGAATGCTATACCAATTTTGAAATGTTAGTTTGAAAGGCTGTTTAGATTCAAACCTGTTTGTGTATGGAAGATGTTGCTTTAAATGCTGAAGCCATTTGATACGAGTGTTGCAGTTGGGGTGAGGGCTTTGCAACCCCGCAGGTCCATTTTTATAATAGAAAATGATGAAATTGAGTTTGCTGCCAAATTGAAATGCTGCCAAATAGTTAAAAATATATTATCAGTCTCATATGACAAGTCAATCATTCTAACCACTATGAACTGGATTCACAAGGAAAATTGATGGAAGGAAAAAATTAAATCGCAAAGAACACAGAAATAAGTAAAAACCCACATCTGTTGTGCAGTAGTGGTTAGTGTGTTGGACTAGGACCTAGGAGACAGCTTTCTGGGTCATGTGGTCAGCATGGCTAAACTGCTTTTGGCACAGCAGAACACCCTGACTGAAGCCAGAGCGCATGGAAACGCTGTTTACCTTCCCGCTGCATCGGTACCTCTTTATCTACTTGCACTGGTGTGCTTTCGAACTGCTGTGTACGAGAAATGAGTGTGAAGGAAAACAGTAATTTGCAGTGAATCCTATTAATGTATGTGATCCAAAGAGCTACTTAAAGTAATGTAACAGTTTTCTGCTACCTAGTGGAATTCCCTTTCTTAAAACATGTCAAACTGCTTTAGAAACTTCACTGGTTTTTAACATGGGGAGACTACTATTCAGTCTAAAGTTGGTTTTAGTTGAGAATTCTGCACACTGCATAGGTGTATTTTTATGTGAGTTTGTGGTAGAGAAATGAAATTACTGTTACTAAGCTGAAATGTTTCTGGATGTGCTCTTTGAAATTCTTTTCCATTTTGGGTACAATAGTAAATATTCTACACCACAGTCTATAGTGACTACTAGTTAATTAGATTCTGTTGTACTGAATACCAACAGAATGTATAAATTTAATGAAAGACAACATATATAAAAAATGGAATAGGACAGTGGGACAGAAAATTATTATTTAAGAGATGCTTCCAAAACATTGGTTTAGTAACTTAGGAAGATCCTGCCCCTCCACCCTGTACATGTATTTAAAGTTTCATTTTTGTTTACCTTTATTTCAGTAGCCTGTAAGTAGTCATATATGTTGTCTGTGGCACCGAAGAATTTTCTATACTACAAGGCAAGAAAGCCTGTTTGAATTTGAGAAAAAGTTGGGGCCAGTGTGCCCTAATGGCAGATGTAAGGTTTGTAAGGGGAGGTGAGCTAGAGAAACTTTTGTCTAATAATTGCTGTGCCCTGAATTTGTGAGGCTGCTATTGAGATCTGTATCATATTATGTTCTTAATGTTACACATGGGTGTCTGTTTAACTTGCCAAAATGTGGACCTTTAAAAAGAAAAGTAAAGTCACATTCAAGCCTGCAGTCCTCAGTAACACTTGCTTGAAAATCTAGCTGATTGATCTTCTAGCTGATTGATCTTGGTAAATGCAAGCTTCATTTCTGTCATAGCAGTGATATTCTGTGACTTCATCATGATGTGAGGTGTGACGTGAATTACTTGAGAGCTGAATAGTCAATTCTATTTGGTCAGTATTATCTTTTTGAGTTCCCAGCCCCACATTTGAAGCATGTAGATGTTATTTTCTCTTTTGGAATATTTGGTTTGTTGCATTGGTCTGGAAATAGGTTATTGGCTTTGGTTCCTTCATTTGTGATTGGATCACTACTAGGTGAGGTTTCAGAAGATTGTTTAGACTGTTTCTTGAGCAGTAGACCTGATGTGATCATGTGTATGTCAATGGACCCAACAAAGTTCTAGAATTCCTAGGAATTTTCTGTTTGCTGTACTGTAGTTTCCTCTGAGGTTGAACCCTTACGGTAACATCCTATGATTCCCACCTGATTGTGCAATGAAGTTTCCACTTGTGCAATGGAACTTCCTTTCCTCCCGTCTCCCATAATTATTCTGGAGTGCTCCCCGCCGCTCAGAAGCAGATTTTTGGGGGCCTGCAGTGATAAGGAGAGGAAGAGTGTGATGTTGGATGATACCTATCAATCCTGGATTTGATTTCATAAAGCATGCAAAAACACTTTTATTTTGGAAAACTTTAAATAGTTCACAAGGTTTCAGTATTTTGCTTGAATCAAAAGTTGAAGGTGGACTTAAGTAAAATATTATGGTAACAATAACTAAGAGGTTTTGTATTGACAGCTTTACTTCCAGTTGTAGTGAATCAATTTTGAGTATTTTTTAGAGAGTAAATATATAATGATGAAGTAGTAAATGGGATTGATGAGTTTCCCTGCACCAATTATAAAGCAGAATGTCATCTCCTACCTCAGATTACCTTCTAATTGCATTAATAGAACATTATAAACATAATCTATTCTAGTAATAGTTCTAGTAACTTTCTAGTAACTTTGAGAATAAAGTTAAAGATAAATTGACACTCTGGTTGCTTTAAATGGTTTGTCATAGTGCTCAATAATGGACCCTCTGAAATTCATGAAATACTTCGATTATTCCCCTTTACATATTTCAGTAATAAAGAGCAGTTAACAGCTTCTGGTACATTTGTAAGTTTTCCTTGTCAATACATCTATAAATTTTTACTACAACAGCCTTTTTTTAATGTAAAGAAACATCCCTGGAGTATAACTGGCAGTAGCTTTTAAAAGGTGCATATATGTATTCAGTTTCCAATTGTTTTATAATTGAAATAAATGTTGGGGTCCCATAAAGATGACAATAAAATTGATAAATAAATGTTCTAGAAATTGTAATGTCTTGAGATTAACACAAAGTATACATTTCCCCCCACAGAAATTAGCAGAGTACGGAAAGACATGTATAACGACACGTTAAATGGTAGCACGGAGAAGAGAAGTGCAGAATTACCTGATGCTGTGGGACCTATTGTACAGTTACAAGAGAAACTATATGTGCCTGTAAAAGAATATCCAGATGTAAGTACCTTCTTTTGGTGAATCTGTCTTCTGGCTTATAGCTTGTGTAATACCCTCTCAGTGTGGCTTCATGTTTGCCAGTTTTCTAGATCCAAGAATACTACTGAGGTGTAAGGTCTGATAAATAGAGCAATCTTTACTTTTTATTTTATGGCTTATATCTTGCTATTTTTCTGGACTAAACTGAGATTGAGAAAGTGGTCACTTCACAAAGTATAACGAGCTGTTAACGGTATTAGCTATTGTCAAATGCTTGGCAAAGCAATACTGTTCTGGAAGCTACGTGATTCTATCATGATGCCAAGGGGTAAGACCATTTATACTCATCCCCACAGCACCTGCAGTTTGTGTGCTCAGGATCAACTCACCTGTCTCCAATGAGATGTTTCTGAAATGTTCCCATATATGAGCCTTCCTACGTCTAAGAACAGGCATAGGCTAGCTTGCTGCTCAGATGATAATTTGGTAGAACCCTCTTCTTTCTGTAACGTATGAGATTGCACTTCAGAATACATGACATCTTGCCTCTACAACAGAATAACAATTGAAACTTCATATTAGATGAACTTCTGCAAAGCTCTAAAGTTTTTTTTAAACAACAACTCTTTAAATATCTAAATCTACACTGAAATATCTTGAGTAATAAGTTTTGATTTGCTAATAGTTGGAAAATATGTGGTTAGCAAGTTTCATTTTTTTATACAGTGGCAGTATAGTTTAACGGAAGGCAACCGTTAAAATGTGATTGACTGGTCATTTGACCATTTTGTTTTGAGAGAAGTGTCCAATCTTATGTCTATGCTTTTGGAATTATACACAATCTGTGCAGTTGCTTTTCTGAGAATATCTGGGATTTGATTGAGCCCTACCTATTATGGGCACAGCACTTGTAGGCACATAGAACTGAGTTTGGGAAGTGTGCTCAAGTTTTTTATACTTGTCACAGCTGAGCATGTTGAGCGTCTATACATGCATGTTTTAGTAAAAAAAAAGAAAAGAAACTATACTGATAGGAGCAATGGTAACTTTTTCAGTTAAGTAACAGACTAATTATGATTAGTACATAAAACAGTTACTACTAAATGGAAAGCTGTGATATTGCTCTTCCTGAATTAATAATGGTTGAGTAAATTATGGAATGAAGACATAACAAACTAAGGAATTCAGAGTCCGTATAATTTTATTCAAAAACCTTTTAAAATGCAGGATAGGGTAGCATTTACTGCCTTAATACAGTGAATGGGGCATGGGACCAGAAAATGCGGTGGTGGGCGGGGGGGGGGGGGAGAGGAGCACCCCACTCAAAAACAAAACAAAAAATACCAATCCTGGGACAGGGCTTCTGCCAAGTTGCTGCTTTTTCTGAAATCGCTTTCCATGCTGCTTGCTGATTTGGGCTGATGAGAATGTCATATTTCTATTTTTATTAGCTCCTGGTTCTTGTTGCTTTCAGACTTCGAAATCCTTTGAAATACATAGGGCCATTTTCTTGCTATCTACACTATTCCCAGTTTAAATCTCCCACCCTCCCAAACTACTATCTGTTTCCAGGGGAGAAAACCATTACTCAGTAGTGTAGAGCACATGCTTTGTAGGCAGAAGCTGCCAGGTTCAATCCCTGATAACTCCAGGTAAAAGTATCTAGTAAGGCATGGATGGGGAACCCTTTTCAAGCTAAGAGACACATTCCCTTCTAGGCAATATTCTAAGGGCCTTGTGCCAGTGGTGGATATGACCAAAAGCAAAAGTGGACAGAGCTGCTACTGAAACGTTGTATAGTAGGCATGTACTCACTACATTTACTACATGTACTCACACAGCCCTCCCTATCCTCCATCCAGACTTGTAAGAGGCATCATCAGAGTTCAAGGACACATTCCAGTCAGGCAAAAGCACGTCTGGTGCAAAGTAGGGCCAATGAGGGGGATATGAGCTGTAGATAGTTTTGAGGGCCAGATGGAGAGGCCTGGAGGGCCACATTCAGCCGCCAGACCTGAGGTTCTCCATTCCTGCAGCAGGAAGTGATGAGACCTTGGAGAGCTACTGTCAGTCATAATGGGTAATATTAGGCTAGATGGGCAAATATCTGACCTGGTCTAAGGCAGCTTTTTATGTTGCTGTTGTAGTTGTACATATATTTATTTATATCCCACCCTTTTCACTGACAGGCTCACTGTGGCTTATAGATAATAACAGCTATGAACAATCATTTTAAAAATTAAACTTAGATGGAATTTGAAATTAAAAGTGTGTGTGTGTATGTGTGTGCACGCACGCACACACACATGCATGCACGCAAAATCTATTAAAACCATACAGATAATTGCAATAAAAACAGCATGGCACCAGTCCTCTCATTAAAAGCAGTCAGTTCTCAAAAGCCTCTTGGAACAAGAAAACCTTCACCTGCCAGTGGAAGGACAGCAAGGAGGGAGCCAGTCTGACTTCGCTAGGGAGGGAGTTCCAAAGTCTGGGTGCAGCCAATGAGAAGGCCCTTTCCCATGTTCCTACCAAGCATGCCTGTGAGGGTGGTGGGAATGAGAGAAGGCCTTCCTGAAAGATCTTAAATCATGGGCAGGTTCATATGAGGAAATGCGCTCCTTCAGATAGCTTGGACCTAAACCATAAAGGGCTGTATAGGTCATAACCAGCACTTTTAATTGTGCCCAGAAACAGGCGCAGCTGGTGCACTAGCTTTAACTGTGCCACCCTAGAGACCTGGGCATCCATGCTCAGGGCTGAGTTGGGATTTGAACCCTAGTCTCCCAGGTCCTAGTCTGACATTCTAACCACTACACCACACTGGCTTTCATCAGTATTACCCCTTCACCCCCCGCCCCCTTAGTAGTGTTTATTAGTCCTGTGTAGAAGTTCAGTGACATGATGCTATGTAAAATACTCCAGAAAGTCATGTCAGGGCATGCCCATTGAACTTCTGTCTTTTCAAAAAAAAAAATTAAACTTTGAAAGTGTCTCCTTTTTATAAAATATGATAGGGAATCTGTCTCATTTTTTAATTCCAAGTTGTGACACTACTAAACAAGGTGAACTTCTTTCTGACAGTGCTTTGGATATTTATATCTATATTTCTTTTCTAATTTCCCTTAATTATATTATTGTGCTAGGTTTCAAGAGGGTAAGGAAGCAGAGACTTACTGGTTGATAAGAGAAGAGAGATAGCATGAATACCTGTCTTCAAAAATGTGTGTTTAGAGGTTGAGCATGGTCAGTGTGTTGCTAACTTGAGAAAGAACACATCCCTGACAAGTATTGCCATCAGCTGGGTGATAGATCAATCGGTCAAGCTGACTTCATGCACCTTACCGGAATCCAGCTTGCCAATAAAAGACTGCATAAGATCAGATTCCTATGAATAAGAGAGCTCATCAAATATGATCATCGGGTTACAGTTTGAATATCCTGTCAGTTGATAGTGAAACAAATGAAGAAGTACTCAAGCATGGAGTAATGCCATCACTAGAAAGAGCTGCAGTCAGGACTCTCTGGAATCTGGTTGGGGATTGCTGAAATTCTTTAATTCGGTCTATACATTGGGCATGCTAAATAGATGTACCTTTACAGCAGCAAATCACTGTTTGATGGCTGATTGTAAATAGCATATGAATTTTCTGTGATTAGTTTGGAAGACAGAATTCTTTTGCAATGAAACCCAGACTTTGAAAGAATGAAGGTATCCTGATAGAGAACATGGAGCATGCTACTCTTTCTAGACCAATTTGAACTTCAGAAATCTGCATGGTGTGTTTGCTCCTTAATGTGATTTAGATTATTAATTTTTCTCTTTAGTTCCCAGTTGAGAATAAGTTTATCATTCAGTGGATGCTGGAATTATATATATTTCAGTTCTTTGATCAATTACTTGAGGACTTGAATGAGCTGACCATCATCTATCTGTAGATGCCTTGCATTTCTAAACAAAAGGGTACTGAATATTAGCTGTGGATCAGCTAAGTCAGACATGTAGTACCTGCAAGCATTCCTGCTTGGGAATGACAATTAACCAGCTATCCCCTTTATCATGATATTCCCTTGCTTCTCCTTGCCTTTTCTCTCCCCCGCCCCCAGTGCCTCCATCAGAGTTTCTGTGCCTACTTAAGCATTCTCATTCATTCTTCACTTAGCTGTTTAGGAAGGGGTGGCCAAAGGGAGATAAAAGTATATTTGTACTTGGACATTATTGGGGTTTCCCTAATGTTTGAATCATAGTTTGAATCATTCAGCTGTCATGGCAAAAGAAGCATGCCAGAAGTTAGGGATTGAGGGAATTTGGGAGAAGTGAAAGTTCAAAACATGTTCCTGGCAATCAAATGATGTCTGAAGCAGGTCTAAGTCTTGAGTATTGAGAATTCAACTAATGCGGGCTATTATTAAAATCATGTATTTTAAAAAAAAACTTATTTGTGGTTGACTTTGTAATTAGATGTTATGGGTGGAATTATCCTCCAATGTAGTTCTGTGAATTTCCCCCATGTCAGATAAAAGGAGCTTTGGCGGGGGGACAACAATGACAACAGAAATATCTGGCAATCTTCAGATGGGAATAAAAGTACTTCTATTTCCACAAACCTTTTCCAGTTTGTCTCTAAGGACCAGTTTTTCCACAAAGCTTGAGGAATGAAATAAAATGTGTTAAATTGCTGTGTTTGTGTATTTGTGTATAATTTTATTTCACTATAAACAAAATAAACTAAACAGTCAGTTATCTTGCATACATGACCCAACAGGGAACGTGGATAACACATTATCCAAAATAATGACTTAGAACATTGAGATACAACACTTTTGATCCAATAATAAAAAAAAAAAAAACAAAAACAACCTAAGGCACCCATGCAGCTGTGGTATGGTAGCTTTTCTAATATCTGATCGGTATATTGATGAATAGTATGACAATATCTGTAATAACACAAAACTATAAAAATTCAGGATGAGAATTTCACTTATGACTTGTACACAGCTCTACTGAAATTAGTGAGGAAAGGATGTGCCCAAGTATTTGCCAAACTTCAGCTTGTCCTAGGTAGTTCAAGCAAATAAAAAGTAATAAATACATTAAGACTCTACCTCGAATGCATGTGTCTTGATGACAGATAATCTTGCTGCACTGGGGTGGTGCCAGTTTGGTAAAGAATGTCAGCAGGCAAGAGCAAGAAGGTTACTACATGGTTGTCACTAAGGGAAGGCAATAAATGAGATCAGAGCTAAATATATTTGTGTGACATTCTAGCAGCTGGCTTAAGCCCTGCTGTTTGTTGCAGTGGTACACTGGCCTTAAAAAGGAGGAGAATGCATTGTAGCCCAGGGAGGGAAACAGTTGGTGGGCTTGTCATTCTGCTTACTGACAGTGAAGGTCAGACAGTTTGGAGAAATTGAACGTAAGTGGTAAGATACCTCTATGTCCACTCCTTTACCTGTTAGGTGAAATGTCCCACTGTAAATGTATTGGTTTGCCTTCTAATCTTGCAATTTATTCAGATGACTATATATTCTTGCTTGCTGTTTTGCAGACTAAAATATAGTATTACTATAGCATGCTTTTTAATGTAGAAGAATTTGATTTACCTTTACAAGTTGCAATTCTTCAAATTACTGCTAGTACAGTGGTACCTCTGCTTATGGACATGATCCATTCTGGGGTGCCGTTCGCACCCTGAAATGTCCGTAAGTAGAGCGCCGCTTCTGCATGTGATGCAATAGAGCGCTCATGCGTGAAGCACACAGCGAAACCCGGGAGTATACACTTCCGGGGTTGCAGCGTTCGCAACCCAAAAATTCGCAATGTGAACCTAACGCAACTAGAGGTATGACTGTAACTTTTTTCATATAAGAAGCAGAGATTAGCCATTTCTTGGAAATAAGTTTAGCAAAATATGTAAGGACCTGTTTCTATATGAAAAATTGAGACTAGAACTCGGAACAGAAGTATTCAAGAAGTTTGCAGATGGACTGAGGCCTACTAAATGTTTCTTCTGTTAACCCTGGTATCATTCTGGACCAGTTGCCAAGATAGAATTGAGGGAGCAACACTTTGCTGGCTTGATTCCTGACTTGTTGGCTGGCTGGCTAAGAAGAGTGGTGTTGCATAAGCTGTGGTCCATTTTATCTGCTATATACAATTCAACTTCTGCATGAAATAGTTTGGAGTGGCTGACAATAATTATGCTGATGACACACAGTGCTTTACATCTACTAAAGGTGAAACTGTAGAGGTTCCCCTGACATGGTGTTGTCAGGATTTTGCTTTTATTGTATGCAGGTTGTATGCTCGCATTTGCTCATGCAGAAATAGGCCTCAGAATGCTTTTCACATTTTTAGGATTATATTGTAAACAAATAATAATTTAATTATGAAAACTATAGTAACTGTGAAGATTTGTGAAATTATAGATAACCTGGAGTATTCTTCATTGCCTTGTATTCATGGAACCCTCGTGTAAAAGAAATGAAGCTGAAAGCTTATCTGAGAGTAGGCAAGGTTTTCAAATGTTGCTGAACTATTGGGAAGAAGGCTAGCTATACCAATATTGAACTTGTTGAAGTCTAAAGTTGAGCCACAAGTTTTGTATGGAAAAGATCTACAGCTTCCAGAGCTCAAGGGATTTATGTCGCATTCAGAATAGAATCTTAAAGATTGTATTAGGGATAGCTAGATATATTTTAATGTTGTACTTTGGTTCCAAAACAGGATTAACTCTATGGTTTAAGAAAATCTGCTAGCAGACTTTGTAAACTTTTAGGGTTTGTTGTAAACTTTGAGGGTGGGATTCACCTAACTAATCCTGTCAGCAGAAGCCTAGCACTTCTGCTTGTGTAATGGTGCCTCCCGCCCCCCCCCCCCAGAACAGCACACAGGAGGAGGAGGGGGGATCATTCTGTCTGTTAAGTTGAAATGCTGTTGTGGTCTCAATCATTAGAAGAGTGAAATTTAGAATTCCACTCATAGATATGCTGGGTATTCAGCAAAAATTCTTTAACTGGATAAATTATATTTTAATATGCAAAGGGTAATCAACAAATTTGGATACTCAATTTCTTCAGGGTAACTGTGAATCAGCTAAGAAGTTTAAATATGGAATTTATATTTGCCCATACATATTTTTATAGGTCTGTAAAGGTAGTTCCTCTTTAGAATATTACTCATGTATAAATCAGGCCCCCTTTCTCACATTTATCAATACGCTACAGGAAGGCTCCAAGCCTCCAGGCTTGCAAGCAAGTTTGTGGAGAGGCTATGTGAAATAATGTGACTTTATTGGCACCAATCCTGTCTCCCTTGGACCCCCTTTACATAATATGACTGATAGAATAGTCTGTAAGGCACTAATACTTGTTCATTTCATGTTGCTCAACTTTGTGTTTATTGAAATTCAATAAGATACATTCATAAACTAGGTCCAGAAAATTATTTATCAAAAATTACTAAGCATAATCTGAGAAGGGAATTTACTTTATTTCAGTTCATACCATCTACTATGATAGGATTGCAGCCTTAGAAGATACAGACTAATGTAAGGGTAAGATATTGCTAGGATTCCACTGTTAGTTTCACAAAAAATGAATTGTATGGAATCTAACATCCTTCTGGACCGTCTAGAGGCTGGAAGCTGGGGGAACTGTTATACAGTGGTTCCGCTCCTTTCTCCTGGGCCGTGTCCAGAAAGTGGTGGTGGGGGATGAGTGTTCAGACCCCTGGGCTCTCAGATGTGGGATGCCTCAGAGTTTTTAACATCTACATGAAGCCGCTGGGAGAGATCTTCAGGGGGTTTGGGCTGGGTGTTCATCAATATGCAGATGATACCCAGCTCTACCTCTCTTTCAAATCAGAACCAGTGAAGGCAGTGAAAGTCCTGTGTGAGTGTCTGGAGGTGGTTGGAGGAGGGATGGCGGCTAACAGTTTGAGGTTGAATCCTGACAAGACAGAAGTACTGTTCTTGGGGGACAGGGGGCAGGCTGGTGTGGAGGCCTTTGTGGTCCTGAATGGGGTAACCGTGCCCCTGAAGGACCAGGTGTGCAGTCTGGGAGTCATTTTGGACTCACAGCTGTCCATGGAGGCACAGTTTAATTCTGTGTCCAGGGCAGCTGTTTACCAGCTCCATCTGGTATGCAGGCTGAGACCCTACTTGCCTGCAGACTGTCTCACCAGAGTGGTGCATTCTCTGGTTATCTCCTGCTTGGACTATGCAATGCGCTCTATGTGGGACTATGCAATGCGCTCCTTTGAAGGTGACTCAGAAACTGCAGTTAATCCAGAATGCGGCAGCTAGACTGGTGACAGGGAGTGGCCGCCGAGACCATAGAACACTGGTCCTGAGAGATCTGCATTGGCTCCCAGTATGTTTCCAAGCACAATTCAGAGTGTTGGTGCTGACCTTTAAACCCGTAAAGGGCCTCAGTCCAGTATACCTGAAGGAGCGTCTCCACCTCCATTGTTCAGCCCAGACACTGAGGTCCAGCTCTGAGGGCCTTCTGGTGGTTCCCTCACTGCGAGAAGTGAAGTTACAGGGAACCAGGCAGAGGGCCTACTTGGTAGTGGTGCCTGCCCTGTGGAATGCCCTACTGTCAGATGTCAAAGCAATAAGCAATCTTTGCTTGCTTTTATCTTACTTTGGCAGCCCTGTTTAGGCATGTTTTTAATGTTTAATGCTGTATTGTGTTTTTTAGTATTCGGTTGGGAGCTGCCCAGAGTGGCCAGGGAAACCAAGCCAGATGGGTGGGGAATAAATAATAAATTATTATTATTATTATTATTATTATTATTATTATTATTAGGATGATCTCTCACACTGATGCAGGATGTAAGATGGAAATAACTTAAGATTTTAAAATAAACTCTTAAACTTTTTTAGACCTGCTCCCCATCTTTAACACAAACTTGCAGTTACTCACTTCTTAATTTCGCAATATGGTGATAGCAATGGGTCAGGGTGCTAGGGGAGGGGTAGTACTTCTGTTGGGGGACACATTGTGGTACTTCTGGGGAGTGCATTTTCTGCATGTGCTGCAGAGAAAAGTGAGGGGCAGATGGGACTCGTCAACCTGAGAAGGTAGCCCATGTAGAAGGGGGGAAACTCTGATCCTAAACCTCCGCTGCCTTGCAGGATATCCTGGGGAGAAGAAAAGCCTAATGAGTAAATTTTGTATGCCTCCTTCCAGCAACTGCTGCAGCCAAACTGATGCCAAATGTACTTCTCCGTTTTCCTGTAGACCACACCTGTGAGGCCGAGAGGGTGGTCTTCTTATCTGGGCAACCCAGAACCTCCATACACACTGCCAGGCTTGCGCCCTGGGGAGGTCACTTCAGTGCTGCAAATGCAGCGGTTTGACTTCACCCCAGAGGTGTACTCCGTTGTCTCTTAAAACAGATGGATGCCAGCAAAGTAATGGGTCTCAAATCATCTGTGGAAGACTAGTGTTTCTTTAAAAAAAGAAAGAAGAAAAAGTGATAGCTGGTCTGTCTGTCAAAAAGTAATAATATGCTTTTAAACGATTCCAGGGTTATGAGTATAATTCTGTAACAGATTTTTGAATACAGTGGTACCTCGGGTTAAGAACTTAATTCGTTCTGGAGGTCTGTTCTTAACCTGAAACTGTTCTTAACCTGAAGCACCACTTTAGCTAATGGGGCCTCCTGCTGCCATTGCACGATTTGTGTTCTCATCCTGAAGCAAAGTTCTTAACCCAAGGTAATATTTCTGGGTTAGCGGAGTCTGTAACCTGAAGCGTATGTAACCCGAGGTACCACTGTATATTTAAAATTCTCTCTCTGGTTTTAGAGTAACCTTTTCCTCAGTAAGTGAAAAAAATTAACTGATTTGGCCTGTCTTTGTAGCTCAGAGACCACAGTTGGCACTAAATTTTGGGGGAAGCTGCTAACTAGTGCAAGACTTACATAATATATGTTACGAGCTGTTAAAGAACACTGCTTGTCAAATGATGTTTGGTCACAATTGAAATGGGTTTCAGGCTCAGTGATACTGTTTGGCAAGTGTTTGCCACCCAGCATCTCTTCACAACTGCCTCATCTTCCTTCCCAGCTTCAATGTTAAGTTCTCTGGGTTTGTATATTCCTTTCTTCTCTCTCTTCCATCTGTGTGGGGAGGACCAGACAATCCACGGATAGCAGACTACAGGAGTGGGTGGACACAAGACGGAAACCTAGGGTGTACTTTGAAGTAGCGGGAGACCTACAGGCAGATGGTGGCTTTATTTAAATTGTGATTTAAAACAACAATTTAAATTGAGGATGACTTATTTGTAGCCCTCTAGATGTTGTTGGTTTCCAACCTGCATCAGCTTCATCCAGCATAACAAGAGTCAGGGATGATGTAAGTCAAGGTTCAACATCTAGAGAGCCAAAGGTTAGCAACCACTAATAGTAAAAATCAAAATTGGCAAGCAAAGGCTGATTTTAAACCATTGGTTTAAGTCAAGTTACCCACTGAAAGTTCTTCATTTTTCTGGAATGATGGTGCAAATAATCTTCATTTACAACTAGAATGTTATTTACACTGATTCTTTCAACAAAGTCCTGCATCTCTTTGCACTATATATGTGCATTTTGAATGCTTCCCTTTTTCTCTTAAAAAAGGAAGGCTTTTGAAATATAGTCATATAGGGTCTTATGAAAAGCAGCCATGACAGTATGTGTTAATTGTGAGAACAAAGAAATCTGAGCAACGGACAATTTTCTCTTCTCTTCTTCTTTCCAGTGGTGTTCCATTCTGCTTCACTCTGCCTTGGCCCTGTTCCACCCTCAAAAAAGCAAAGTAGCAAACAAAATGAAATGCCCAAGACTGATAGGTTGAACCAAAGTCTGAGAGTAACTGGGCAAACTAGAGAAGATTTTCATGAGATGAAAATGACATGCCTATGTTTGGTAGGTAGAGTGTAAATAATCCTATTTGAGAAATGATCAGATTGGTTCCTAATTTACATAGAAATAGAGCACCCAACTTTTCTCTCACACATACATGCTCAACTTTTAAGAACATTTTAAGAGGCCTTGAGAATGGTCCCACTTTCTGAATTAATGTAGATGGTAACAGGTAGCAGGACCTTTCTGGTTTTTTGTGGCACCTTGTCCCTTTACCATAAAGAGTTAAAACATTGCTGTTTTCCTCTTTTTATCCTGTTGTTCTTAATTATTCTAGGTTTATATTGAAAGCTACCTTGTGAATCAGTATTAAAAAGTGAGATAGAAATATTTTAAATAAAAATAGACCTTGTGCAATCATAATTCCTCATGTGAGATTGAAAGCTGCTGTGGAAGATCTCCCAACCTTCTGGAGCAGGTTTGGGAGAGTTAATTGGGGCTTTGTTAGGAAGGGGTCCTTAGGAGTTATTGCGTGGGGAAGTACTATTTATTATTTTCTGAAATCCCCTCTACATATTTCACACATAATTGGGCTACCTCATACAGATATAAGTAAATGTAAGAAGGATATTACTTTGCTCCTAAAGAATGCCACCAGTCTTTTTTAAAAAGCCATGCACTTTTATTTACTACTACCACTGTTCCCTTATTATTGTCATCGTCATCATCATGATTGACCTGGAAAACCATTCAGGCTTTTTCCATTTGATCTGTTATATTTACATTAGATAGAAAAGCTGTTCATCAGTTAAACGCTTCAATTCTTTGGTACATGGGTTATTAGAGGTGAATAATGTGGATTTAAAGGATTTAGTAATTCATTCTAAACCTCATACTACATTTTTAGTTTTTTTAGGTTTTTGCCTTTTAAAGCACAGAGCACCTGCTGCTATCTAGAATACTCATTTTATCGAGATCACAGAGATAATCTGGTTAGTCCAGATTAAAGAAGCAGTGATAAACAGTAATCCAGTTTTTGGAATTGATTGTCAGTGATATTTCTAAAGATAGATATGATTTGATAATTCAAGAGTTGGAGGGACTTGAACAGCTTTTCAGCAGATTTCCAGGACCAATTAGAAATGAAATTGGTTTGTAAAGTAGTACTTGTAAATTATTTTAGCTTGATACTGTTGGAATACAATTTTGATTAGGTGGTCTTATTTTGATTTCACGTTGGAGAGGAGGTGTTGGCCTTGAAATGTTTCTGGATTTGTATGTAGAATATTAGAACTGTAGATTGTACCTACAAGTGTTCAGCTGCCTGGAGTGTACAATGCATTACGGCCCTGAGGCTGGAGCCCTGAAAAATCTCCCATTTACCTAGCCACACATAAATGGGACAAATGCACCCAGTGAATGGAATGGGACAGTGTGATCCCACTCTCAACTCAGATGTTAATTGTGGAATTCTTATCAATTCTTATCTGCTTAATTTCTAGCAGATTCCTCTGCAGGAAGAATAGTCCAGAAGTCTATAGATAAATCATAGCCACCAAGTTATGCTTTCCAAAAACATTGATTCCTTACATTTCACAGACAAATGGACACTTTTTTTTTTAGTACAGAGATAATCTGTATAGGAAAAAGTGGACACATTTGCATTGACATGAATGTGTGGATGGGATAGTCACTGATATTTAATATGAATTCGTACTAACATGAAAGTAAATTTGCCTCAATCCTGATTTATTTGGCTTTAAGCTTCGGCACCCTTGTGAAGATTGATTTCAAACTATTTCTTCATATAGGCATGAAGCAAAAGAATTTGTTGCTGCTACTACTTGCTAGACATAATGACAGGCTACACACATAATTGGAATGTTAAACTGATATTCGTGCAGCCAGTGAGGTCATTTAACTCCTGCCATTTTGAGGAACATATCATGATAACTACAGGAAGTAAATGACAGGGCACTGTTTCTTCTGTTGTGCCCAAACCTGTTTTATGCTAATACTTGGTATTGAGCTTAGAGAAACAAACAACAACATTACATGTAGGCAATTAAGACTTCCCACTATCATTGCTTTTAGATATTCATCAGCTGCTTTCATAAAACTATATGCCTATTTAAAACTATTTTGTTTTTGCAATTCAGTTATAGTAAAAGACTTTTATCTTCAGTACTATCTACTTTGATTTAGGCACTGTCCGATTTGTTGACGTACTAAGTGTCTAAGCTTCAGCTATTGAAATAAGTAGAATTGACTGGATTATGCTTATTGTTAAATGTAGCAGTTGGACAGTGTTTCAGAAGAATTTGCTCTATGGTTATATGAAGTTTAATGTAACCACTGTTTTATTGTAGTGGACAATTTCCCCCCACATCCTTTAATTTCTTTATTTAGAGTGCCTTTGTGGGACAGGTGCAATGTTGAAATAGTTCACGATTTTTTAAAAAAATCACTGGATATATACAGTAGATTAATTTTAATGTGAGTTAGTATCACAGTTAAGAATAGTAATGTGTTAGTGTTTCCAGTATGTAGTTTTCTGCTCTGTTTGTTTTTGAAGGTGACAACTCATGTAACAGTGCATTGTATATAAATGATATAATCAGATCTGATTATTCACTATTTAGAAATGTTTACTAGACCTATTTAACTTTACAATTCAGAATGTATTTGTTATTTGTTGGAAGTAGCTATATAATATTCTCTAACAAATGAACATCTGCTAACTTCATAGTATATCACTGACACTGTTCTTACATTTGTGTTTTTGTAGTTGCTAGTCTTTATTCATGGAGCATAGTGAGAAGTGACTATCGATTTTTAGTTTTTCTCGTGGTTGAGATGTGTGAAGGATGTAAAAGTAGTATTGTTCTCATTTGACTGACATTTAAGAGCTGACTGAATAAAATATAAAATTAACATATAGCTCAGATTTGTGTATTAAGCAGGAAAAGATAGCTAGCAGGTGGCTCAGCTTGTTTTAAAATTCTGTAATTTGTTTCCCAAAGCTCTGCATACAGTGATGCAAAAAGAATTGCAGCAAAAGTAATTGCACATTCAAGAGTGATCAATGATGCTTGCATTAGGTAAAATATGGGGGCTCCATAATGTTTGGCTGGCCTTAATAGGCAATCAAATCGGTCTTTTCTAGAACTACTTCCCAAAATAGTATGTCTTGTCTCTGATCTGCTTGGAAGCCCTGTGCAACTGTGGGGATGATGCCCACTTCCCCTCTCCAGCTCTAGAATTGGGAAGACAACTATTGCGGACAGGAATAGTTACACGCCCCAGAGGTCAGAGGATCCACTCTCTCAGGGGTGGAGAATCTCCGGTCTGTGGACCCATCTTTGCCCACCAGGAGGTTAAATTTGGTTGCTCTACTTCTGCCTCCTCCTCTTAGTCTTCTCCTTTAGTCCCTGCCTCATCTTGCTGCATCCTCTTCCTAATTGTCACACTAAAGTTTTCAGGACTTAGTGCCACCTGTGGTCGGTCATGCAAACTACAGCATGACAACAGACCAGTGAAATATAGGGTGGAGAGATATTCTGTTCTGTGGGAAATTGAGTAGCAGTAATTAGGACAAGATTTTGTTTGTACTTAAACTACAGTCATGCTGATTGTTATCTGAATGTTTATTGCTATATTTTGAAGAAAATGGTGATTTCCCCCCTCTTTAAATTTCAGTTCAACTTCGTTGGAAGAATCCTTGGGCCCAGAGGGCTAACAGCTAAACAGCTTGAGGCTGAAACAGGATGTAAGATAATGGTCCGAGGCAAAGGGTCCATGAGAGACAAAAAGAAGGTAAGATAATTTAAAGATAATTTTAAAACTCCTAGTTTGTTAGAAGAGCTTGTTTATGCTATTTATATGTTCTTCATTGTTTGTACATATAATTATTTTATGCTGATTAAATAAACCTTGAGGCTTTTAGTTATATGGGTGTGTGTCTTGGTTGAGTGGACTCTAGAATTTGTAACTGTGCCTACAGTATCAAGTATTCAAAGAGCTTCAATTGCATTATCTTGATAATCCTTTCAACATCATTGTAAGTAGGCCAGTACTAATATCCCTATAGCAAATTGAGGAGTTGAGACATGGGAACTTGCTTAAGGCCGTTAGTGTTTTCATGGCTTGGAGTTCATACTTTTGGTGACATTGTAGATATATTATGACTGGGTGGTTGATTACAACAGCAAGAGTCCTAATGATAATAGGTTACTTGAGTAAACAGCTTAAATTATTTTCTGTGCTTCATCTTCTGCATGCTGAATGCAGTGTGACATGTGGAAAGATGCACATGACATTCCTATTTTGAAAATGGTGCAAATTACAAAGCTCCAGCTAGTTAAAATATAAAATTTGGTGATCTCAGGGGATAATGATGGCAAACTCGGAGCTAGATACTAAATTCTGAAATAGACAATGACTTGGTTGTGGAATTCAGTGTTGTGCTGCTGCAACTAAAAAGTTGCTTGAAAGAGGAACTCTTGAGATGCTTGAAATAATATAAGAAACTTTTTCAACTATGGTATTTCTCTCCGTGCCCTACTGTCACAAGCTGTTATCCTTGAAAATATTTAAGATACTAGAAAATCTCACAATTAACTATCTGTGAAACAAATCTTGCCATCCTTCACTTAATCTTAGTTCAGTCACAAACCATGTATGTCCAAGGTTTAATATCAAGGTCAGAGTGGAATCAGTGGATTACGTTGCTGTTTAAACCATGCACCAGTTGGTTCCTTTTAAAAATAAATAACACTAAACCCCTTTAGATGGATTGCAATTTAAGACTCCACACACTGCAGTACATTACATTGGAAATATAAACAAACAAAATAAAAATATGCAGCAAATAATCAATCCTCTTCCCTTTTCCTGTAAAATAGTTTCCAAAACTGCATCTCCCACTTAACTCCTTTTATTTAATTATTCTCTGCATTTCTTCCAAAATCACCTTATAATTGCTTGACTTTAAATTAATCCTGCTAATATATTTAATTGTTTACAGTAATTTAAATAATCCTAATATCTCCCCCATTCCTGATTAAAAGTCTTTGCTTCTTGATTTCTTATTCTTCATTAGAGACCAAGTGCCCAAACTGCAACCCAAAACCCACTTATTTATCACAGAGTGCCCAGAGCTGTTGAGCTTTTTTTGGGGTGGGGGTTCCCCGGAGTTGTTGTTTCGGAGGGGATTTTTGGGGGGAGACATCTATAAATAGCTCACCATACATGACTTGCTAGTTCTTTATTATTCTTAACCAGCCCTGTTAAGTGCAGATGGGAAATTGCCCAGTGAAGAGAAAGCAGGACAAGAGAGCAGCCTTGCTAGGGGGTGAAGTGGAGGCTTGCAGTTGCAAGACAAAGCTGGCCTTGCACCTTTAGAAACAAGAAAGGCCTAGCAGGGTGCGCCACCAGAATGCTCTTTTCTCTAAGTGCCTTTTTTGCTGTTTTGCCGCCAGGCTAAGTTTTGGCACATGAGTGAGGCCACACCTGCGCCTTCTCTTGATCTGAGGCGGCCACCTTGCAGCATCTCCAGCCGCGCTGCACCTGCTGCCCTTGTCCCGTTGCAGGAGGCTGCCGCGGGTGGGCACCCTTGCAAGGGCGGCTGCAGGAGCAGCTGCTGCTCCTGCCTGCTGTCACCGTTTGCTGTGGTCCCCGCCAGTGAAGCTGAAGGCCTGCCCCAGCCAGGGATCCTGCTCTGAGCATGCTGCCCAAAGTTATGCCACACAGGCCAACTGGGCTTTTGAGTTGTCCTGCTTCCCACTGCTTCCTCGCTCCTGCGGCAAGCCATGGTTCAGGCAAGGCTCCAGGTGGCGCTCTGGTGGGGCCCCAGAACCTGGGTGGGAGCCGCATGTTTGCAGCGTCCCTAAGGGCAGGTTGTGTACCAGGCAGGTTCCCGGGCACGGCACGGCCCCGCCCTCTGGCTTGTCACCTCACAGTAAAGATGACATACAGCGGTCAGTGGCGCTTCCCAATTTGGCTCGGCAGCTGTGGCTGGGGCCGCCACGGGCGGGTGCTAGCCATACTCAGTCTACTTGAGGAGCCGTCTGAGGAGCGCTCGGCTGGTGGAGGAGTAGCCGCACCAGCGGAAAACAGCCGAGGGGGTGGAGCAGGCGGCTCTTCCGCGGCCGCCACTACTTCTACCTCCACTCCAGCAAGCAGCAGGGCTCTGCATGCCCTCTGCATGGGCCGAGGGCTCTGTATGCCCACTGTGGCACACGTGTCATAGGTTTGCCACCACTGGCATAGTCCATCAACTTTGCTTTCCATTCTTCCTTGGTTGGGACAGTGTCTTCATCCCATCCCTGCACAAAAAGCATCCTGGCAGCCATGGTTGTATACACCAACAGTTTTTTTTTCCTGGTCTTTCAGTGTATCCTGTCCTATTATCCCTAAAGGAAAAGCCTCTGGTTTGGTTTTGTTTTTAGTAAAAGTTACCTTCAACTTTTTTTCTCCAGTTCATTGTAAATAATTTCCCAGGCGTTTTTTACTATCTTACAAGACCACCATGTATAATAATAATAATAATAATAATAATAATAATAATAATTTATTTATACCCCGCCCATCTGGCTGGGTTTCCCCAGCCACTCTGGGTGGCTTCCAACTGAATATTAAAAACAATACTGCATTAGACATTAAAAACGTCCCTAAAGAGGGCTGCCTTCAGTTGTCTTTTAAAAGTAAAATAGTTGTTTATTGCCTTGACATCTGCTGGGAGGGCGTTCCACAGGGCAGGCGCCACTGCCGAGAAGGCCCTCTGCCTGGTTCCCTGTAACCTTACCTCTCTCAATGAGGGAACCGCCAGAAGGCCCTCGGCGCTGGACCTCAGTGTCCGGGCTGAACAATGGGGGTGGAGATGCTCCTTCAGGATAAAATGTACCCTTTTTCTCTTTACATTTCCAGCATATATCTGACTTGTACATTTTCACTAATTTACTAGGTGTTAAATACCATCTGTACATCATTTTCATATAATTTTATTTCAGTGTATAACATGCTGTGAAATTCAAATCTGTGTTCCACAACCTTTCCCACGCTGCCAGTCTTTTGCCCAGTGTATCATCGCTGATTTCACCTGCTCGTCTTTTATTACTATTCCAAAAGACATTTATACATCTTAGTCAATACCTTATCTTTATTTTCTATTAAATACAATTGCCTCTGTCAAGCAAGCAGAGATCACCCCCCACTTGCAAGGAGGCATTAATTACCTTTCTGGCCCAGCCAGCTGTCCCCTCCCTGCTAGTTTTTTATTACCCAAGAGGGGCAAGGGGTCAGAGAGCAAGTGGTTGCCCTCATTAATCCAAGCAGACCCTGTCCACCTCCTTAATCCTTACTAGCTGAAACCAGCACAACAGGTCTAGACAGTGCCCTGGACACTCTTTGAGATTCATCTGTAATAACAGTGGAGTCAAGATCCTGGTGTATGGAAGTAATTTTGTCATCAAAATGCTTTGCATATAAGTCACAGCGAGCTACTGTCTGTTCCACCTCCTCCTTCAGGCCAGATTGTAAGTGGTCCCACGCTACTGGAGAAGTTCTGCCAGATGGCATAGTGAGGATGCAATGGAGGCAGCAAAGTATTCCTCTTTTGCTGCTTTCACTGCCACTAGGTAGGCTCGATGATGATTGCATTTGATTTAATCTTTCCTCCACTTGAGTTCAAGCAGTTTCCCAACTTGTTTCCTAACCCTAAGCTCTGGAGTATAACAGGGAGTCAGTCGGACTCCATGAAGTGGGAGAGGGTGCTTAGGGACTATCCTTTCAATAGCTTGAGCCATTCAGATAGTCCAGAGATTGTTAAATCCCCACAAAACCAGCAGTCTTGTAGTCCTCAACACCACCTCCAAGAAAAGCTCTGTTAGCTCAGGCGGTAAACCAGCAGAACCCCCAGTCTATCCTATTCCCCACCCCTGGACAGAGAGCCTAGAAACAGAGGGGGTGATTTCTATAAACCACATCAATTTCCCCTCTCTGACCCTCAGGTCTGTCTTAATATTGCACCAAATACCCAGGGTAGCCACAGTTGGGTGAGACCCAACTCTACCCTTCTCACTCACCCAGTTCTCAGTGATACAGACCAGATCAGCCTTCTCATCCACAATCAGATTGTAGATGAGGGAGGTCTTATTCTGAAATGACCTAGCATTTGACAACAGCAGTCACAGACACGAGGGTTGGCTGACAGGGACCCAGTGTGGTGTAATGGTTAAGAGCGGTGGACTCATAATCTGGTGAACCGGGTTCGCGTTTCTGCTCCTCCACATGCAGCTGCTGGGTGACCTTGGGCTAGTCACACTTCTTTGAAGTCTCTCAGCCCCACTCACCTCACAGAGTGTTTGTTGTGGGGGAGGAAGGGAAAGGAGAATGTTAGCCGCTTTGAGACTCCTTAGGGTAGTGATAAAGCGGAATATCAAATCCAAACTCCTCTTCTTCTTCTACAGTTCCCCAGGTTGGAGGAGGGATTGGCACACAGCCACAGTGACCAACTGTCTGTGCTGTGTGCCCCTTACCCAGCCAGCCCCACCTTCCCACACCATTCCTTCCTCAAGCCTGAACCACTGTGATTGCTCCCCCTACTCCGTCCCACTGCTCCTCTATTTCCAGGCACATCTTTCTTTTATTTAAAACAAACCAAAAATTTTAAAATCCCACAAATTAAAGTCATTTAAAAACATTTCAATTGCAGCAGTAAAACCAATAACACAGCCCCGAACAAGAGCCCTTAGACCATGGTGATCCAACGCACGTCTCAAGGGCCACATGCAACTCTTGTGGGTGGCCCTTGGCAACATTTGACACACATCCCCCACCCCCTGGGTAACTGAGGTTCTGGGCTTTGGGAAGAAGGTGTGATAGAGCTCTGACCCAGGTCCTAGAGTTTTGCTGCCTTCTTCCCAAAGTCTAGTTAGTGCTTTCCGAGCTTTGGGAAGGAGGTGGGAGGGCTCTAGGACCCTGCCAGACCCCTTGTGCTGCCAGAACCTTGCACCTGCTTCCCAAAGCCTGGCGCCTCACTTACCCAACTTTGGGAAGGCAGCACAAGAGCAGGGGTGGGGTGGGCACACAAATTTTGGGGCATGCTTCCTTTCCCTGCAAGACAAGGCAGTATGTGGCCCACGAGTTCCATACCAAGCACACTTGGTATTAAAAGTTGGACTGCCCTGGCCTAGACGCTGCCAAGTTGCTCTGTGGCCTCCATTTTCTCATTTATATATTTCATATTAAAAATATATGAAATATACCTCTTCAGTATTTCAGAAATCTCTAAGCAGTGTGCAGTCCCCCCAAAAACAAGCAATATTGTTGAAACATTACAACCCCAATCACTAAAATAACAATTTAGAAACACATAAAAGCATTATTTAAATGCTGGATTTTTAGTCCCTCATCCCCCATTGTTTTCTGAGAGACGAAGCCATGCTGATTGTGGAAACCCTCAGAGGCCAAGAGGGAACAGGGTGTGGGGAATCTTGCATTTTTTTGGACAGGTTTAGCTTTTAATCATGGTGAATAATTTTCCTAGTGCATTCCAACCTTCAAGTATTAGAATGATTTCAGAAGCATATTAAACAGCAGGTTTCATAGGGCCAGATTCAAGCACCCAATCCCCTTAACTGCAGCCTGCACAAGGACTCCCCGCTAGTGCAGTGGTAATTCCCTCCCTCCCCTTGCTTCTCTCAGATCCACTCAGGAGGGTCAGGAAAATGTCAAGAACAGCATGCGGGCAGACAAGGAGAGATCATTCCGTTGGGCAAGCAGAAAGGCTTCTGCTGGCAGAACAATATCCTTAGTGCTATGTTGAATTTTACCTATGGTGTTGCATGTTTATTAGTCATTTTCTTAATTTTAAAAAAGAAGACATCTGCTGGCAGTTTTGTAAGAGACAATTGTCTTCTAATGAGAAGCTTGTATGTACAGAAGAAAAAGAATAGAGTTGATTGCTTACAATCTAAAAAAAATAAATATAACCACATTTTTGGATTATTTGTGTATCTAATTGCTATGCAATCAAAACTATGTGAACTGTAGTTATTTGAAACTACAAAATGAAAGGCAATCATTTATGGGGGAAATATCACATTCACATGCAAGCCTGCCTGAAAATTAGAGTTAGGTGGCTCTTGTGTTTAATTATAGGTGTCTGGAAAATAAAGTTATGCTTGTGTATTAAATGAATGAATGTGACCCTGAAACATCAGCCCTGCTTTGTTGTTGCAGAGCAACTGGCACAGAGGAGAACTGAGTAGTGTTGTGTATTTTGGTGATAAGGGACTATGTCAGAATGGCTGTTAATTACCTGCTTTGTTTGATTAAGGAAGTAGTGGCTCTGCACTTTTCTTCCCACCAGTGACAGCTTTCAGTTAAACTTGTTTTAAACTCTGATAGTGCCATCTCTCTTTTTCTGGAGATGAAGAAATTTAATACATTTTAAGCATGCTTAGAGGCAGCATTTCTTTGTGTGAATATAGTGTTTACTACAAGGTGTGTCATGTTTATGATACCAGGTATTCAGTAATGAACTAGAAATAGTTAAACTCATGGAGAGAGCAGAAAATGTTTGATTTAGTTTGCAAATAGTTAGATATCTATCTGGGCTAGAAGCATGAAATCAACTAGAATAATTGAGGAACTGCTCAGTAATTATGCAATTAACTTTGCTTTAAGGTCTCCTGCTAGTGATGTGATTTTGGCAATAAAGGTTTTTCTGCAAAGAATACTCTGAAATGTATGAGAATGTTTTATTTTGCTGAGAAATTTGTATTTCAGATGCCTTTTGGAGGTATGCAAGTACTTTGCAGGAGAAACACTTGGTGTCATTGTCATAAAACTCGATGCTAAAACCCGAGACTTCTAACATACAAGCTCTCCCAATTGTTTCTTGAAGTATAATAGTAGTAGAGCTTTAAACAGTGCCATAGAAGTATTTGATAGTCTTTACTGGCCTTTCTTACATGATTTTTTCACAGAATTGTAGAATTGTTTGCTATAACATTGCAACTAGACAGCTAATGGCTGATAGAGGTGGGCTGGACTAAGGCCACATGGTAAATCCTCGTCTGATTTTTCCAGTCTGTTAACACGCCACATCAGCTCTTTGTGTCATACTCCTTCCCTTTGGCACTGGAGTGATTGTACCTCTTGCAAGCCAGCTGTAGGGCTGATGAAGGGATGGAGCTTTCTTCCACCTCACTTCATGTTAGTGGAGTTCTTGTCACTCATGCACAGAATCCCTGGTTGCCTATGGTAATCAGTTGAGTTGCTAAGCACTAAGCTGTCTTGGTTCACTTCTTGATGGGGTATAGGCTTTCAACACTGTCCTTCTGTTATAACTTTGGTTGTCCATTCTGATAATCAAGGTACTTACATAGCTTTGTGACTCCACATATGTTAGAATTACCCTGGGTTTCAACATGATTTTTAACCTAGTATGACACCTTGAATACACCCCCCCATGCACCAAATCCTCACTATGTGTTCATAGCTGTTCTAACCTCAACTTGTAATGAAGTTTTGGTCAGTTTTGTACTTAGAGATACTATGGTCTGTGAAATTTCATAGTAGCGATAATTAGTAAGGAAGGTGACTCAAGTTCATATGAACCTTGATCATTATGTATCTAAAATACTTTGGTACTGGTAACCTATTGCAGGAATTATGGTGCAAAATGAGTTAAATCTAGAAGCTGAATCTGATTCAGAGTTGAGCACTAATGATCTGAGAACTACTAGAAAAGACAGTAAATGGGATCAGTACTCAGGTTGATATCTAACTAGACCCATTGAAATAAATGCATTTAGGTTGCTTAAGTTCATTGTTTTCAATAGGTCTACTTTGATTGTGGATAACATTGGATAGCACCCTCATTTTTTGTGAAAATAGGGAGTTTTGGTTTGTGGGTAGTAACAAAACTCAGTGGCTTTAGAACTATCAGAATAAGGAGACCAAAACTCTTTCGCTTTTGTGAGTTCCTCCTGAGCACATTGACGTTACCCCTACTTTAAACTTTTCAAGCATACAAACTCCCAAAGCAGTTTAGAAAATGTTGAATGACACAGTAGTAATAAAGATTTATAAGGCATAGCAGAATAAGATGAAAACAAAAGAGCAACTAAATCATGGACAAACCCATCAGTCAAAACTAAACACCCTGAAAAGCCTCAGTGAATAGAATCTTTACCTGAAACTGAAAAGCTTCTCTTGGGAGAAAGTTCCAGGGGCAGAACACCACAGCAGAAAAGGTGACACTTCCCCCCTTGCCCCCACCGGTTTTGCTTGGGTGCACAAAGGGATTGTAATACCTGGCATAATAGCGATTGGGCTGTGAAACAGATTGGAAACCAGTAAAGCTGCTTCAAGGCACAGATATTAGCCCCCTGAAGTCCACTTTAAAACAAATAGCAGGGGCCTTTGTATATGTATTATTATTATTTTAGTTGATCACCTATTAAGTAGTGACTGGTTTGAAACCAGACCATTTCTAGATGGTTTCATTACCACTATAGCTGTAAAGAAAAAAAACCTTGAAAATGTACTATAATCTCATTATACAGGTGTTTTTCTATAATATGTACAGTGGTGCCTCGCAAGACGAAAAGAATCCGTTCTGTGATTCTCTTCGTCTAGCGGTTTTTTCGTCTTGCAAAGCAAGCCCATTGACGGATTAGCGGATTAGCGCTATTAGCGGCTTTTAGCGGCTTATCTGCTGATCGGATCAGCTGATAAGCGGCTTAGCGGCTTAGAAAAAGGAGGTGGAACATGCAGGAATTTGCAAGGCATTGTCGTCTTGCGAAGCGAGCCCATAGGAAATTTGTTTTGTGAAGCACCTCCAAAACGGAAAACTCTTTCGTCTAGTGAGTTTTCCGTCTTGCGAGGCATTCGTCTTGCGGGGCACCACTGTACTTGAAATTTCTCTAGTTATTTTGGGCCATGTGCTTCAGCCTTTTAATTGCTGGTGCTAGTGTTTAGTATGTTATAGCCAAATTGAGCACTTGATTAATATGCAGTAAGAGATTTTCAATATTGCTGCATGATTAAAATGTTGCTGTTTTAACTTGAGTTTCATGATTTAACTTGATTTGAGGTTAATATTTATGAGCCTGTTAAATTGACATACTACTGAGGCTATAAAGACAGATGTATGAGGTAGGTAAGAGCATAGCAGGTTAGATTAATAATGAACCCAGGTGCTGAATTTTTACTATTAGTTATCCCACTCCCTCCAAGGAAACAAAAGTGGCATAGAGTGGTACCTTGGTACTCAAACAGCTTGGCTCCTGAACTCCGCAAACCTGGAAGTGAGTGTTCCAGTTTGCGATTGTTTTTGGAAGCTGAACGTCCAATGCAGCTTACACGGCTTCTGATTGAGTACAGGAAGCTCCTGCAGCCAATTGGAAGCTGTGCTTTGGTTTCCGAATGGTTTTGGGAGTCAAACAGACTTCCGGAATGGATGAAGTTTGAAAACCAAGGTACCACTGTATATGGTTCTGTTTCCCATTTTTAAACCCCCAAACAATACTGTTAGGTTGTGAGTTATCCAAGGTCCATTGAGCTTTGTGACTAAATATAGACAGCAATGCCTAGAGTTAGAAGCTCTTGCTCCTCAATTCTTAGTTTGGCCATTTAAGAAACATGGCTTACCCGTGGCAATTTCAGGATTGTAAGGTGCAGGGTGAATAATAATGACTGTACTTGTACGGCAGTGAATGCAAATGTTTTCACTCTATGCCATACATCTACACCCCTTGATAAGACCATGGAAGGGTCTGGCACCATTTCGGAAGGTTCATTCATCAAGTCTGCATACACATACATATACTGTCCCACATAGTCAGTGCATATCAGATCTGGCACTTTAAACATACTAGTAATGTGGCTTAAATGATAAATGCTGTTCATGTTAGCAACTTGCATATTTTTACTAAATTTTGTTTTTTTAAAAAAATCAGGATAATTTCTGAAGCACCCGGACAAAGGCTGGGGTAGAATGGAACTATATACAGTTCTTAATAGGACTTTTCAGTAGACAAATTAGCTATTTGCTTCCAAAGTTGTTGTATAAATCCTTTAAATCATCAGCAGTACTCTGATCTTTCCAAGACTTTCACTTCTGATTTTGTAATTATGTCTTAGAATATGTGGGCTGTTTGCATAGGAGTTTTTGTGCTGTAAGTTTAGATTGTACTTTACTGTGAAATGTCAAATTATTATTATATTTCTGTTCAATATAACATGCAGTGGTTATTTGTTCTGAGTGGTCCCTTACATTCCCACATATGCCCCTGCCTCAACCCAAGTGTTAGATAAAATATTCTTGAAGGTCATGTCACACTCTGGGAGAATTATTTTGTATCCATGAACTATTTACTCTTAGTAAACTTGGAACTGCTGTCACACCAACAATCACCTTTAAAAGTTCCCCCTCCAAACCAAGTTTCCAATTGAATGACAGATTGACTTGTGCAGATGTAATGTTACTTACTCTGTGTTGTGTCAACTGCTGTTCAGAATAATAGTGATAAATTTCAATTACTGTTACAGTAAATGCCCTGCTCTTGGGAACATCTGTGGCTTACACTCCTTCCTCTACCTTGGTGCATAAATGCTCCCTCTTGTCTATTTTCTGAGCTTAGCTATAGCTGTGTTAAATCTGAATTGGACCTTTTTGTCATTTGTCTTGTCATCTGACCATAACCTGATTGGTTGAATTTTTTACAAACTAAAAGGTTATAAAAGCCTTCTTCCAAACATTCAGTAAATGTTTCACAGATAGCATAATTGAGACTTGTATAGTACATTTGTATGTAACATACAGCCCATTCCTAAGTATGTCTATTCAGAAGAACGCGCCATTGAGTGTACCCCACATTTTCTCTTCAGATTTGATGGGAAAACTTCTGAAGTTTCAACCAATGACCTAGGATACAGCCATGTATTGCCTATAAAAGGGGGCATTAATCTTTTAAGATGAGAGAGACACATTTTGAATTTTGAAGGGAGTGCTGTGAACATCAGTCAGAGAATGTTTGCCCTGTGGGGGGGGAGGGGCACAGCCAGTGGTGGATATCAGGGTCTCCCATTGCAACAGCGCCCTGTGCAACAACAAAATTTGGTGCCCCTCACCTCTTGTGCTTTTTTGTAAATCATAGTTGTGGCAGCCCTGAGGCTCTGTGCCCAGCTGTGAGTGAACCAGTTGCGCCCCCATAATCCACCACTGGCATAACATAACACAAAGTAAGAGAGAATATAGTTATTGCCTCTCCACCCCAAACACAACAACAACCTCATGCTTTCCACCAGAAGTTAACTATGTGGAGATCACACAATATTGATTTCTCTCTTGCGGTTTCTCATCTACCAAGAAATCACTTACGTCTCTGGATGCAATTGCATTTTTATAACTTATAAATGGATCAGGTATCTTAACAAAACATGTTCCAGCTAAGACAACTCAAAATAAATATGATGGTGGTGTTTTTTTTCCAGGAAGAACAAAACAGAGGAAAGCCGAACTGGGAACATCTGAATGAAGACCTGCATGTACTAATCACTGTGGAAGATGCTCAAAACAGAGCAGAAATAAAACTGAAGAGGGCTGTAGAAGAAGTAAAAAAATTACTGGTACCTGCAGTAAGTAAATATATTGAAATATTCATGTTTTATGATGTGTTCTTTAAATTGGGAATGAGAATCTTCAGATTAGGTTACATTCTTGTGAGTGTAGTTTCATAGTGGAGTATTTTTTTATGTACTACTAATTGATGTACTACAATGTCATAAAAGGATATTAATAGAAATAAATCTATAACTTGTTCAAAAGTCAGATTTCTCCTAATGTAAAAGGATAATTTATAATGCATTCCCATAATTGAAAACTATGGGTCATTTTAGAGATCTTTGACCACAATCTAGAGAAATGTGTGAGGCTGTTGACATAAAAACAAAGCAAACTACTTTTTAAACTTGTGAAACTTAGAAAGTGAATCTTTCAAAAGCACGTTTAGCACGTTACAGAGGGTTGTTGTTAAGAGAAGAAATGTCAAAAGTTCAGAAAGCCATAAGAAAACACTTCGGTACACCTAAAGTAACTATCTGGGTTCTATGCAAGATGTGTAATTGAAAAAGTGGGTGGGGCCTAACAAAGTGTTAAGGAAATGCACAACTCATCTAACTACAAGTAAACCTCACCAGTTTCTTGATGGTGGCCATAATATTTATTTGGCTGCCACATGTGATGAATCAAGTTTTTATAAAATTGATTTGGTGAGGTATTACTAAATAGGTCTTTACTAATTCTACATATTGCCAACAGGACATAGAAGACTAGGAAATAGAAATAGAAATAGAAATGTATGAATGAGATCACTTTAAGGTTGCAGGTGTTCAAACTGTTTTTGCTTTGACTTGTTCAGTGTTTCCATGAAAGAATGAGCAGAATTCACTGATTATAAGGGGCAGTGCTAATTTTCCATGGAAAAAAAATTCATAATTAACTTCATGGGTATTCAGTTTTGGAGTTGGAGAAATTCCATTTGATGCGTGTATGATAATATATAACATTATCAGGTTTTGTGAAATTTGAGAGATTTTTACAAGGAAGATAAGCACAATGCAGTGTAATTTTCAGTGATAGGTTTTTAAAATGAAGCTGAAGTATTTGTCATATAGAGGAAAGAAGTAGTATCAGGTACAAATTATACATTAGTACAGAAAAACATGTTTGGTCAGTATAATTTAAGGTATTACTATACTAGACAAAATGGTTCAGAGTACAGTTTTCATATTTTTAACAAATGATTGAGACATTAGGAAATTTCACTGAAGTTATCTTTAGTTAGACCTTAATTGGAGAGAAAGGAGCAGAAATACATAACTGCTTTCTTCATCATTTAAAACTACAATTTAGTAGCTGGTTGATAGTTTCATAGAACTAATTGAAACTGATTTTGAAACTGATTATTTGAAACTGATACCTTAATATTAAACATGTATACATATACTAGGACTGTCAACTGATTGCACTGTACTGTACTTGAAGCTATCTTCCTTTGAACTGATTAAATTGATTAAATTAAAAAAAACCTTTTGCGTATTACAAAATCAACTTAGATGCCCTTTCTACAGCACATGAAGTATAAGAATGTATAATTTAATGAACAATAAAATATATGTTTGATTTTACTCAATACGATGATTAGCTGATCTGCTGATTAAAACCCTTTAAAGCTTAACCCAGTTGATGTCAGACAATGAAGTGTATGTGTTTCAGTGTTGCATGCATAGTCAAATAGTTGAACAGATCTTGATGCATTTGGAAGTGTATGACTAAGATTGTAGCAATTTTAACTGGTACAGCTTTCATTTGGGAGTCAGCTGTGTTAAATTTATTTTGAAAAGTTACTCAAATTATGAATGTGCTCCTCCAGAGATAATGATAGGCTCAAATCAGGATATAAAGAATACGGTGTGCATAAAGGCGAGAGTATTTGTGATGCATGCAAGTTGCAGACAGTCAGCTCCTAATTTCACTACAAATCAAGTTTTTGTTTGTGTAAATCATTGCTTAATTCTGCTTGATAATTTGAATCATTCTTTTTTACACTGTTCATTGTTTTATCACATTTTGGTTTTTCTGTGTCTCCATTTCAGTATTGGATTTTCTTTGCAAGTTATATGCTTTAGGAGCTTATGAATGAATATTCGTAAAGTCATGAAAAGGGAGAGGTGGTTTGAGTACCTTGTAACTAAATGTTAATGACTATTGCTGTATATATGGAACATGGAGAGGACCATATTTGTTATTAATAATGTCACAAGTGTGAAGGGACAGTTTGCATAAATACTGGTCTTGATTATTCCTCTTTATAAATTGCTAGGTTGACTTCCCAAATGTGATGTTAAAGTAATGGAAGTGTTTTGTTTTGTGAGTCTGCCACTAAACCTCCCCATGCTTTTTATGCTAAGAGTGGTTCTCTGTTTCATTGTAAATTTACATTGGTTCTATGTTAACTGCCACTTACTTTATAAGTATGGAGTCAAACTCAGAAATAGTTGCTTGTTCTTCCTCCTTAATCCCTTTTCCCTCAAGCCTTTACAGCACTGATACTAAAAAGGTTAACCGGGGTTCTAGTTTAACCAAGGTCTGAAACTGCATTTGCAAATGGTTTCAGAGACTCACAAATCGTAAGTCATATGCTCAGAGGCATGTGTACAGTCAACAAGGCTAGTAGCCATTGATAGCATTTTGTCCATGCAATTCTTTTTTGAAAGGTTTAAGGTTGTTGGCTACCACTGTATCTTGTCAAGGGGAGAACTCCATAGTGCTACTATGTGTTGTGTGAAGACTTCTTTTTGTCTGTTCTGAATTTTCCAGTGTTAAACTTCATTGTCCTGAGATTTAATACCATCTTCACACCAATATTTTATCCACCTTTTCAATGTTCTCCCCCTTACTGCTTTTTCTGAACTATAAACCCCACAAATATTACTTATAGGGCAATTTATCTAGCCCATTTCTGAACTTTGCCCTTTCTGAACCTTTTCCAGCTCTACAATAATATTTTTTTCAGGTGAGGCAACCAGAGCCACACAGCATATTCCACATGTGGTTCCACCTTAGATTTATATAAAAGCATTATGTTATTGACAGTTTTATTTCCCATCCCTTTCGTAGAGTTTGCATTTTTCACAACTGTTGCACACTGGGTAAACACTTTTATTAAGCTATAAGCCTCATTTGTGTATATGTGAAATGAGGATTTAATTGGGTTTTGCCTTAATCTGCATCACTGCACACGTAGCATCTGCCCATTCAGCTACCTTGCAGAAATAATTTTGAAGCTTATTGCAGTCTTTTTGTTTTAACCACCTTAAACAATTTAGTGTAATCAACAAACATAACCACCTCACTGCTGACATATAACTCTAGATCATTAATGAATAGAACAGACACACAACATTGCATTTGGAGGTCACTGAGCATCGTCAGTTCTAGCTGGACTGCTGGTGGAGGGGTTACTCCCTCTTGGGTTTTTAACTTTGTTGTTTTTTTGCATACCTTAGGTTTTGCTCAAATATGCTGATACTTCCTTCTTATTTCTTAGCAGTTCTGCTTTGTCTCCAGTCGTGTAGTTTACTATTAGAGGGAATGATAAACTATTCACAATAGTTAATGCAGTTTAGGCAGATCAAACATCTGGTTTCTTGGGCAGTTTTTACATGGACAGCAATTTGTTAATTTTGTAGGCTTTACATTTTTTCCTAAGGAAGATCTCATGACATCCTGTGATTATATTGTCAAATTTTATTCCACCCTTTTTGTGGTAGATGGGCCCCCCAGGAATATCTGGAATGGGTTCATCTGGAATATCATGGGTTCCGCTTAGGTGGTGAATGCCTCACAAATGGTTTAGGTGTAGGTAATGTGCTGCTGATCCCACCACACTTCTAAGAGTTGTTTCAGAACAGAAAATAATTTAAAGTGGCATGGTTTGAATAAACAGAACTATGGCTCCAGCCATAGTTTTGGTTACTATAATATAGCTAAATCTGTATCCACCAACAGTTGAGTTTAATTAACAATAATTCAGTCCAGTCACCCGAGGGAATAGTTGAAATATCCACTGTTGCAAGGAGAATATTTAAATCTTTAGCTCATAAAATGGTAGGGGTCTAGGGATACTTAACACGTTGAATTTAGATTTAGAGGATCCTGATTGCTTCTCTTAAAGTTAAGTATCAAGGCCAGCGAATCAGAGTTCCCAAATGCATTCTAAAAAATGGAGATAAGGCCATTTCTTCTGTCAGGAATGTACTCGTCTTTCTGCCTATAGCAGAAGCAGGTTTTGTTCAGTGTAAATATTTTTTTAACCTTGGACTATCAGCAGCTGAAGTATGCATTACAATCAGAGTTCTGGTTTGTTAGGCCCCTTATTACTGGCCTCTAGTTGATACACCTCTCAGCCACCACAAGACCTCAGACCTGATTTGATGCCAGTATTTTGCTGGGTTTTTTTTAATGTAGTACTTGGCTGCTCTGCTTGGTTTTACATTTGCCAGTTCAGGCAGTCAAAACTTTATAGTATAATGTCAGATGTAGTTGTGGCTCATAAATGCAGGTGAAATCAAAGAACTTGCTTCTCAGTTAATGATGGGAACAGAGGTTGGAGAACTGTAAATTATGTTTTACTTCTGCATTCCTTTTAATAATTGAATTGGCTGTTATAATAGATCCATCTTACATTTAGGATTTTTTTTTACTATCAGATGGTTCTACAATCTCTTATTTGGCTTCTGGTCAAATGAGATTCACAGAACCTGGTAACATGCTCTGTAAGTTGCATCAGCTTAATTTGCAGAAGTTCACTTGAACTACGTGAGTAGTGAGGGCCTGCAATAAAATAGTGTTGTGCCAACCAGGCTGAGTATCTGTAAGAAGTGGTAGAATTAAAGTAAACTGCTTTAATATTTAAGGAGCATAAGAACATGGTTCCTTCTTATAACAAGCAAGCCGTAGTTCTCTTTCACGCCAGTGTGTTCTGTGACAGTTCTAATATGTTAATTTAAAGCAGAAGTAAAAAGCTTCTCTGATTTTCTTTCTTCTTTTTGAACTAAATTTACTTTTGTAATCTGCTAGACATTTTGACCAGATTACTGAATGAGGCTGAAAATAAGATTTACTAGTGCAGTGGTCTTATTATAACAGGACATCTCTAGTAGTGACCGAACCTAATTGGAAATTACAAAATCATAAATCTGTTACAGCAACTTTCTGAACTATGTTAAGAACATATTCATTTGTAATAGTGAATTTTCTACAGTGGCAGGAATTGGACTAGATGAGGTTGATCCAGCTCTGATTCCACGCAGTCTTAAATTCAGCAGTGGTGTTTGCATTTTAAATGATGCTGCTCATCTGTTTTCTGATGTTGCTGCACTTGAGCAGAGTTGGCATAAAGAACTTGGAGCTAGTGTAGGATCGTATTTGCAAATGTAAAGCATAATGCATAGGAGTTTTGTGCATCTGCTTCACATGCTTTCTGTTTTCAGTGATGATGAAGCTGCCATAACACCAGACTTTTGCAGACACTGCCACAAAGTATTCTGTGTCCAGTTGTTCTGGCATTTTACCTCCTTCCATAGAACTAAATAATGGCATAATGACCAAAACTTTGAATTATCTATATGGGAAGCTCAGGTTTGATATTTGCTTACCTGTGTAGCTCATTAGTTAGCCCTGATCATCAAATTACCCTGCAAAATTGTTGTTTATTAAAATAAAGCCACAGAATAACTAGCTTCCTATCTGATAATTATACAGGGGTCATAACTTGTATCCTGAGTAGCATATGCAGGGAGACATATTTTCTCCTGAGTTCTTGATAACACTGTTCTCTAGAGCCATTGCAAACCTGTAGGCCTCGGTCTTTCAAACTGCACAATCTAAAAGGCTTGCCCTGCTGCCTATCTGCTAGTAGTGATTTGGTTGACACACCTGGTCATACTGTTTTCATCTTTCTTATGCCTGTGATCCGGACCCTATGCCATCTGAATGAGAAATGGAGGTTGCTTCCCTGTAAACAGAGTTCTTCCCAAGTGCCATTGTCTAGTCAGGTATCCCTACCACTTCCCTCTTTTGGGAAATATTTTTTTATTTACTAAAAGATAGAGAAGCAGAGGGACTGAGCAGTAGCTCTGCTTTAAAGACTTTATCTCCATGTGTTGGATGGTACTTCCTGTGCATTGGTAATTAAAAGGTTCCAGTGCTCCCACCTATTACTTGGCTAGACAGGGTCACTTAGGAAGAATTCTCCTAACAGGTAAGGGACTTCCCCTTTCTAACTCCAGTTTTTGTGTCATGTTCCAGGTCTTCCAAAGGTTGATAAGCCCCTCCCAGAAAAAGTAAGTTGGGTTGTGATTTTTCTGATTTATAGAGAGAAATTTAGTGGTCATTCTGCCTCTTCATAATTTTATAAAGGGTTGGCTGTGTACAGTTGTAGTTGCTTTATTTTCCAAGTCATCTTAACTTGTGTAGTTGTAACTTCGTAAAACTGACTCATGATACTATATATTCCACTAAAATGGTAAAAAAATGATATTTTTGTGGATTTTTCCTGAGCACTTACACATTGTAAATGGGAGAAGCTAATATTTGAAGATAATAGTGGTTAAGTTAATAAAATTTAAAAATGCCAAGGACTAGTAGATGGAATCCTAAATGGAATATATTTGTGAATTTAAAAGGTTCTAATTATGACAATGTCGTCTTCAAACAATGCCAGGCTGTCTGGCTTGATTGATCTGTCTGTTGTGCTGAACATTTGCGTGCCATTTCATGTTCAGGCATTTACTGATATAAATAGTAAGGACTCTTTTCTCTAGGATAAAGCCCTCTTTCACAATGAGAAGTACATTAATCATACTTCTATTTTAAAAACCCATGCATTTTAGGACTATTATAAAGTATGCAGTTTGGAATAGAATGTTGTCATGTCAGACACATAGTTTGTACGAACAAATTTTAAGATTTAAAAAGAGAATGGGATGGCTAACCACACCAATGGCTGATTTGGAAATGAACAAAAATTAGTTAGCTCTGGGCTAAACTGTAGCGTTGCATTGCAGCATAGAACATTGTTGAGAGTTTGCTCCCAAAATAGATGTTAGGAAACCACTTCTGCAATAAGTGGGTGGCAGCAATCTGTTGGCACTGACTGCATAGCATTGGGTTATTTTAACCAATGAACTGTACTCTGGAGTATTATGTAAAATCTTTTGAGCTTCAGCTATATTTGTGGCAGATATTTGCACATTAAAACATAGAGCAATGGATGAAGGATGGTAAAAAGTGCTAGTTGAAGCAAAGGGCAGTGGAAAATAACTTACAGATTTATCCATTTAATGGAGATTGTGACAATTTGCTACAGAACCGGATGACCACTGGTGTATAGATCAATCTGTCAATGCTAGCTTCCACCTCCTAAATTTCATTATAGACATGTATGCAGGAGGTGCTATTTGGAATCTTAAGTTACAATCAGGGGGAAGGAGCACTTGGCTGATATTCCATTACCTCCAAAACACATACTAAGCCCATCTTCTCCACACCCACCCTTTATCTAAGCATTCATTGTGCATTCTGATATGTGGGGGCTGAGCTAGATTGTCAAATTACTCAGTCAACATCACTCTGTTAAATTAAGAAACTTCATTTAGAATCAGGAAAGAACAATATTGCAAAATATAAGCAAAATTTTGAATAAGCTAAACTAGAGAACATCTAATAGGTTTTCTAGACTTTCATAGTCATGGGTAACTATTATTCAAAGATGAGTTTTCCTTACCAAAACACTGAGCCCTCTGAACTTGGGGAAATGTGGATACAGTGGTACCTCGGGTTACACACACTTCGGGTTACATATGCTTCAGGTTACAGACTCCGCTAACCCAGAAATATTATCTCGGGTTAAGAACTTTTGCTTCAGGATGAGAACAGAAATTGTGCGGCAGCTGCGCAGCAGCAGCGGGAGACCCCATTAGCTAAAGTGGTGCTTCAGGTTAAGAACAGTTTCAGGTTAAGAACGGACCTCTAGAATGGATTAAGTACGAAACCAGAGGTACCACTGTAAAGGGATCTGAACTCGCTAGTCTGGAGTAAGAAGAAGGCCAAGAGACTTTTAGTCCGCATACCATGGATGAAAATCTTTCCACAGTCTGATGGGACAGAATACTGACACCTGCAGTTGTATGCTTCACATGTGGGAGGTAGGCAGCATTTCAAAAGTAAAGTGTAATTTGATGTAGTGACCTGTTCAAATAATAAAGCAGTCCTGTGTTGGGTGAAGCAGCTCTTACGGACCTAATTACATGTGGCATGAAAATATATTAAACTGAATCCTGATACTCTACCCCTTCTAGGAATAGCTGCTTAAGGAAGGGGTAGTTTGGAGCTTAGAATGAGAGGAAAGGAATGCTTAATGTTTTGCCTTCTTACCTCTAAATCTTTCTGCTTACCATTTGGTTCACACATGACAGTGATTTGAGAGTGTTCTGGACTGTTTTTTTCTTGGAACACTGGGATCTGTTGTTGAATCACAACGGGCTTTTTCAAAAATGGTTTTCAGAAAAGTGCAGGAATGGCTGTTGTTTGAGAAATCCAGTTCTTGTTGAATATGCAAAACATTATTATTATTATTATCATCATCATCATCATCATTATTATTATTAAATTTGTTAGTTGCTTTATCTTGCCCATGACAACCCAAAGCGATTTAAACCAAAAGCCAAATACTCCATGTCCCCAAATATACATTAAAATTAAGGGGAGAAATACATGAAAAACACTCCACCCACTTCTAAAAGGCCACAGATGGTTCAAAGGCCTGGTTATAGAGGAAATATTTTGCCTAAAGATATATAGTTGCATGTTCTTTGAATACTCAGTTAATTGATTTGATTTTTTTCAGAAATAAGCAGGCAGATAAGTGTGTGTACATGTGATGTACAGTAAAGATCTATGTACTTCCTGGAGAATTGAGCTCATTGAATATATCAGATAGGTAGGAGGCACAAAAGTGTGTGAGAGCGTTCAGGTTTACTCAGAGAATAAACCTAGTAAAATGAGGGGTGGTAGGGCTAAGATTTATTTATTTTATTTAGCAGGATTTGTATACCACTTAATCATCAAAGCCTCTAAGCGGATTACCTTACAAATACTCATAAAATTAGATGTTGAAAGCCAAGTCAGATTCACACATCTGGGTAAACATTTTTTTTATCAGGTGCCAAACACAATACAATGGATGTTCCTGCGTAATATGAATAGGCGGGGAGTACAGGTGCTGCCACACTGAAAGATTCATTCCTTGCATCTGCAGAATGAATATTACGTGGCCCTTAGAGAAATAGCAGTTCCACAGATCGAGTGGGCAGCTCTGCAATGTTCGACAGAGATCACATTGGAGTTCAGCATTCAAATTTATGTCCGAGGGTTAATACCTTTAAAGCATAGAATTGTCATGATGTATATATAAGCTACCAAATCTTTTCTTCCCCAAACAGCAATAAGATAAGATTACCAATCTTAATCATAGAAAAGCGGATGTATAGAAGACTGGGGACGATCATCATAATCTTATCCCTAACCATTTGTAGAACTTAATTTGCTACCAGCCTACTTTAATCATCTTAAAACTGAGGCATGCGTCTTTAATCCTAATTCGAAAGCTTGCCCTAACTTTAGTATCCCATAATCTGTTGTAGATACCATAAATTCCTTTGATCCATAAAATGATGTATAGAAGAGGCCTGTTTTAAAAAACTTAAATGGAAAATACGCCAAGATCTTTTCATAATTAAATTAACTATCATGTTTTTTTACATTGCTTGTCTTTCTATTCTATGTATCTCTTATAGCAACCATAATTGAAGATTAAGACAAAACTAATTTAAAACAGATTGAAGTGATCTCTGCCCCTGATCTCCTTCTTACAATGTACTGTACAATTATCCTGAATAACTCCTTAGGTGTTGTGAAAACAAGGAAATGTTTGTTTGCAGGCTTATTTACATCTTTTAAAATCTGTTTCTTCAATTATTATTTTCTCTAAAGTAATGGTAGTTGAGCACATGTGCCACATGTCAGCAAGATTTAAGTATAATACAGTAGAGCTATTGTCCAGTACATGTGTAGCATATCCTTTTAAAGTATTGGCTTGGGTATTGCCTTTGTTATAGTGAGCTGTAGAGTTATGACCAAGTTTTCATCCTGTCCTGCTCATGTTCAGGAATACTGCAACTCCCTGCTGCTCCTGCCACTTGTAGTGTTACACCTCCTGTCCCAGTACTCATGTCTGACTTAGAGTGATACATGCTTGACTTGACTAAATACTTCAATTTTTCATTCATTTCCTCTGAGGCATTGCTGTTAAAGAAGATCACAATGTTGCTTTGTAACTAATGTTCTAAACTGCGTGACAACATAACCTAAGATTTACCTTTCATGTTTAGATTCTGAAATTCAGTCTACCTACCAGTAAGATTTTCTAGTGCAAGCACATGGCTGCTTCTAACAACTGCTTGTGTTAATTTGTAAGCATTTGGGGTAACTGACTTGAAAAAGCAGTTTTTAATATGGAGTATGTATGTAGTAACTCTTAATTGATGCAGTTAGCAATAAGCTGTAGTTAATCAAATGATGCAAGGTGTGTTGTGTTTATATTTTTGCAGTATGACATAGTAAAGCAAGAAACATCAAGTTTTGCTGAGCTCCTGAATAAACTTCGGTGTATGTTTAAATCTATTAGAGAACTCTGTTGGCATATAACAAGAAGTCTAGAACATGCATGGAAATATTTCAAATGTTTCACTTCGTAAGCATTGACCTGCTATGACAATAAATTTGTGCTGGGGTGTTGGTGGTAGAATCCTGTCATAAAGCCTAAACTGAGAACCTGAATAATTAACTTATGGCTTATAGTCTGCTTGGGAGACTTTTTATTTGTACTATTTTAAATGTTTTAAATATAAGAGTTTTGAAAAGTATAACTAGAGTAGCATGAGTAATTTAGTCAATTGGAAATGTGTTGTTGCAATATGGGGTGTAAGAATTATGTGCGGTATTCAACCAAGTTTCCTCAAAGTAGACCCATTAAAGTTAATGAACATTGTTAAGTTAGGTCCATTCATATTAATGGCTCTACTCTGAGTAAAACTTAGTTGGTTACCACCCAGTGTGTGGATTAATGCTTGGAAAATACTGCCTGGCCAGATGTCCCATAAATTAATGAAAATGCTCATCCATATAAATCGCTGTGCCTACTTGAACTTGAAATTCAAATGCACTTTTCCTTCTGTGCCAAGCCAGGCATGATGATAGTATATGAATGCATCTTTGCCACTGATTTTTTGGAAAGTAGCAGCAAGTAGAATTCATCCAGTTTGGGACTAAAGGTGGAAGTCCCCTCCCCCTTCTTCTGCAGTGGCTATTTGCCGTAGTAGTAAAAGTATGGGTGCCAGCAATTGTACCTGGATATTTCCCTCCCCCGCTGCTTTGGAGATGATTCACCCACCTCTCTTATACACAGTTTGAACCTCAGTGGCTTCTGAACTTTGGTTGGGTTCTTGAAGAGAAATTTCAGAATGAAATAATTAGCTTTATATAATTATAAAATAACAAATCTGTACACATAAACCTTTAATCAATGAAAAGAATGCATGCAAATTTCTTAATTGATTTGAATGTGACAAACTTGAGTTTCAAGAATAAATTGCCTATTCCTAATCACTCTACTAAAATTAGAAAGATACTCATTGTTTATATGTGGATCTATTTTTTTCTGCTATTGCTATAGATTGCATTTCCAGCCTCCACATTTTTGTTTTCTTTTTCAAATGATAATTGATGTAGAATTTTGTGTTTTAAAAATATTTTTATTAATTTCAATAAAACAAAATAAAGCCTCTTCAAGTAAACATATAATCTGTTACAGATACAGATTATAAAATACCTAATACAACAAATGATTAAATTATTTTAGAAGAGTTGCAAATATTGGCCAGCATTCTACTTTCTACAGTTTCTCTCTCCACCCAAAATATGAGCTATTTTCTTCTGTAAGTAGAATTAGACAATGTCCTCTTAAGAAGTGCAATAGACAGGTTTTATTAACTGTTGTAATTTTCACTGCTGATCCCTTATCCAGTTTTCAAATATTAATAAAACTTAACATTATAATGATAGTGATGACAAATGTGACTTTCTCTTATGAATCCATAATCTTTTCTGCAGCTGATCTACTTTTATTGTCTTGTGACACAACTCAATTCTTGGGTTGCTGAACTTATTTATTTATTCAACAGGATGTATAGACCACTTAATCATCCTTAACATCTTAAGATCTGCATAGAATATAAAATGCTCATTTAGAGATACAAGTAACTTGTTTTTAACATTTGACAATAAGTTACATTTTATCAAAATATAAGGAAAAGCAGCAGTTACTAAAGTATGTGTAGGTTAGTGTAAACAAAGACCTTGCTACGTATGGTGAAGGGATCTGCCTATTAATAGCAGATAGGGAGTTCCAGACAGTAGGTTGATTCCTTGCAAGTGGAGAATGAACATTACATGACATTGTAAAACTTCCAGTTGGGCATATATGGGGAAAGCTGATCTTTCCAACTAGACTGGTCCAAAGCACATTGTACTCGTAGTATTCTATTTAGAAAACATGGTTTTAATCTTTTAGTTGAAGGTATATATTGACTTAGTAAAATATAACCTTTCTAGTAGGAAGCTATGCTGTGAGAGTGCATCTCCCCACCCCCATCCCAATGTGCAGAAAGGTGTTGCTACTCTTTCCAACCATGCAGGGCCATTTTAATCTGAATAGAAAATCTGTCTCAGGGCTGAAGTACAGTAATTAGCTGTCTCTTCAGAGTGTCAGAGCAAAATTACCATTGTAATGGTTTAGCTGGAGGATAAAAGGATTGAATTTGGGTCCCTTTGCCTGCCAAACTAAGTTGCCATGGGAATTTTCAAACGTAAGAGGCGTTTACTTAGAGCAATTTGAAGGGTTTGAATAAACTCATAAATTATGGTTTTTAGAGCAGCAGCAATCTCTGCTTTCTCTGGCATAGGCTGAGCAGCAACATGAAGGCTGTTAGAAACTGCTTATGCTTAATGAGAACGAGTTGATCCATGCTCCTGTGCAGACTATCAGCTTATTAAAGCTAAACTGTTTCTGCTAAATACTGTACAGTAAGCACATTTCAAGAGAGACAGTTTGTAACAAATCCCTAGAGTAAAAAACAAAATCTGATTGCTGTAGATGTAAATTGAATTTCCCTTGCTGGATTAGATCTCTTTTCAAGTAATACTATTAAAAATGGTTCTTTATTTTGTTTCAGTAAACATTAACTTGATTTTAACTTTCTTCCCTGCATGTAATATTTATTACAATACTTGTCAAATCTGACTATGGAGGGGATAAAGGCACACTGAAGACTTCATTTGAAAGCAAATAAGATGTCTGGGCACTTTGATCTGGTTCTTTTGGGTCACGTTTAAACATTTGCAGAGACCATGCTCATTCTCACTAAAGAAGTTGGGCTTTGACCTATTGACTTGCTAGTCAACTTTGACACTGTTTAAATGTGAGCAGGTAGATTCTCTTTCTGTAAATAACTTAAGTAATGAACATTGCTCATGCCTGTTTAACCTTCAGTTGTTCTTGATGAGTCAGCTGTAAATGTAACAGTAACTTGTGTTCTGTTCTGTGCTTTAAGAGCATGGTTTTAATTGAAGCCTTTGTCTTTTATTTTTGTTGATACCAAATTGGATGTGACAGAGCTACCACTCCTACCTATACCGTGTGTGTGTGTGTGTGTGTGTGTGTGTGTGAGAGAGAGAGAGAGAGAGAGAGAGAGAGAGAGAGAGAGAACGAAGTATTTTAGGAGGGGTGTGTGAAAGGGGCAGAACTGTACCTCACATAAGCTGGCTGTGCTGTCTCTCTTGAGGTACATTTGTCCCAACTTGGCTGACACAATATCAACTAGGCTAGGAGAAAAGTGCCTGGGATTGGCAAGTATTTGGGGAGGATTCAGCTGCCCTCATTCATGTGCTGATTTTGATCCCCAAAACCTGTATTGTGCAAATAAAATATGTTTGGCCCTCAGCTTATATTTGTGGTGTCAGGCTCCAAGGTTCTCTTCTGGCAGTTCCCTAATTGTGAGAAGTGAAGTTATAAGGAGCCAGGCAGAGAGCGCCCACCCTGTGGAATGCCCTTCTATCAGACGTTAAAGAGATAAAAAAATTATACAATTTTCCTCAGACATCTGAAGGCAACCCCCTATTGGGAGGTTTTGTTATCTGATGGAAGTTATCTGACCTTTCATTGTCTTTTTTAAGTATTCTGTTGGAAGCAGCCCAGAATGGCTGGGGCAACCCAGTCAGATCGGTGAGGTACAAGTAATAAATTACTATCATCATCATCATCATTTTTTGATAGTGTTGGAAGGGTTGTAGCTCAGTGGCAGAGCATCTGCCTTGTATGCAAAAGGTCCTGTGTTTTTTCTCCTGCATCTCCAGGGAGGGCTGGAAGAGATTCTCTGTCTGAAACCCTGGAGAGCTGCTGCTGATTATTGTAGGTGGACCAGTGCGTCTGACTCAGATAAGGCAGCTTCCTATTCCTGTGTTGCGTGATAAGTTTAAGGACTGTCAACTGATTAAAGATTCTTGCTCCATGGGTGTTAGTCCCAAGGTATGTCCATAGCACTTAGGAAAAAGTCAACTTAGAATAAAAGTGCAAGCTTAGTTTTCAGATCAAGCCCAGTATATGTCTCAGTTTATATGTTGCCCTTTAAAACCTAAAACAAAGTTTGAGATTCAAGTTTCAGCTTTCAGTTCAAGTTAAAACTAGCTAAAAACTCACTCAGTTTTGAAAATGAAAGCAAATGAAAACTAGAGGGTAACTTACACCTTAAACATAAGTTCATGCCAGTGTGGTGTAGTGGTTAAGAGCAGTAGAATCCTTATCTGGGAAACCGGGTTCTTGTCTCCGCTCCTCCACATGCAGCTGCTGGGTGACCTTGGGCTAGTCACACTTCTTTGAAGTCTCTCAGCCCCACTCACCTGACAGAGTGTTTGTTGTGGGGGAGGAAGGGAAAAGAGAATGTTAGTCGCTTTGAGACTCCTTCGGGTAGTGACAAAGCAGAATATAAAATCCAAACTTTGCTTGGTATAGACTTTATTTAAGGTGTGCTTCATATAAATTTCAAGTGTTAGAGACTCAGTGAATGTCAGTATTTGGTTGAATTTCAAAACCAGCCACACCTCCTTCAGTTTTAAAACTTATACAGGGAGTTTGAGTCTTACATTTTCTGAAGGGCTTCAAGGGCACACCCTTATCTTAATTCTATCCATTGCCTCCTGGCCTAAAAAAAAATCCCATCCTTAGAGGGCTAAATGGACCTACACTCCATATTTCAAATTTCTGTTCCCTGGAATTTGGTGCAGCCCAGCAATTTGAGCCACAGATCCTTATATTCTTTAAACAATGACCTCTTGATCTGCTTGGCTGCAGGAAGAGGTGAGGGAAGGTAGCCAAAGCTATATATTTAGGGCTATCTAGTGATGGAGACTGCCCTATGAGCAGGATTAGAAGTACCAACTGACAAAGCATTTCAGCCCTAGTGATAAAGCATTATTGTAGCACGCTAGTCTGGCAGATGTACAAGCTCAGCAGCAGGACAAGGAGCCCAGGGCAAACTACTCTCCTCACCTAAGAAATGCCAAGCAACAAAGTAAAAGTTATGTTACAACAGTTGCACATCACCCCAATCTCTGCTGAGTGATGGCAAGATTCCAGGGCGTTCCAGGGTCATGTTTCCATTGTAAATTCAGGCACATCATAGACTGTAGAGTTTAAATATAAATGGTTTATTTTACACTTACATAACCTAAGAGCAGGGATCGGCAAGGTTTACCTCACCTGGGCCGGTTCACTCCAGTGTAGATCCCTCCGTGGGTTGGATTGTGCCTGTGTGTGAGCATACGTGCCCATGATTTCCGGCTTCTGTGCAAACTTGATTTCCGGCACCGCGGAAGCAAGGCACCGCGCTGCACCAGTTTAGCACAGTGCACGGAGACTCGCCAAGCAGGCGGCTCGGTTCGGGGACGGCTCGTGGGCTGGTTAAATGACCCCTGAGGGCCACTAGTGGCCCATGGGCCCTAGGTTGCCTACCCCTGCCTAAGAGTTTTCAACAGAAAGGGTGCATGCAGGCCCCATTGATGCAAAACTTAGGTCACTAGTTAGGAGGTTGAAAGCTAGAATCTTCAAAGTAGCTTTATCTGAAAAGCTACCTATACCATTCATAGGGCCAGCTGGACAGGCACAGTTCGGGGGGGGGGGGACTTCAACAAGTGAATGAGACAGTGATGTTTGTATGAGGGGGGTGGATTTGTTTGGTACTGCCGGGGGGCGCATATGGGTATAAACCAGCCCCGTAGAACTGGGAGAGCTCTACTTAAACCAGACTGGAACAAAAATGTTGCTGTTTGAAAACAAAAAGGTGGAAGAGCAGCTTTTAAATTGATAACTGGGAGAAGGCTGATGAACGTTCAAGATATATCATTCTGAAGGGTTGAGGGTGAAAACAATTGAATGTTCAAATGGAAGAGGGCAGAACTAGACAATGCAAGTGTAGGTGGGCATAATAGCCATTCAGAGAATCCAGGTTGCTTTAGATTAAGACATATGTGCCAAAGACATTTGCAGAGATACACTGTTTACCAATCTTTAAATGCTAATGCTAGAGGTATCCAGATCAAGATGGGTGGGCTGGGGTGCTTGGTTTTAAAGAAAAGCATAGATAGGTATTGTGCTCATAGCAGAAACATGGTGAAAATAAGTGAATTAATGGGACTCTGGTATCTGTGGATATAAACTCCACAGCATACAGACATATACTAGTAGCTTTTGAATTGGTGTTGGCAACCTAGTGTGTAGCAGCTGTGAAGAAAAGCTAATTCCATTTTAGAAATCATTATGAAAGGGATGGAAAGATAAAACTGCCTATCCCACGATGCTTTCCTAGCCTACCTGGAGATGCTAGGGATTGAACCTCTGAGGCCTTTTGTATGCAAATCATATCCTTGACCACTGAGCTCCAGCCATTTTCTCAAAGCTTACATTGTGTGAAATCAGCATTGTTTCCCCCATACTACTCCCTGTTTTTGACCTCTTAGTACAGTGATTCCCATTGTGGGTCAGGGCATCCCTGGGGGTCTGCGGAATGAACCATCCCCTGCCAGGGACTCACTTACCTTGTTAATTGCGCAGTGAAAGCCTTACACGGACCATCCAGCCTCTGCTCCCAACCAGCACTTGCTTGCCAGCAGGGGAAAAACTTGTGAAAGAGTTGCTGGATAGCAAGTGAGCTGGGATTGGGCAAAAAAACAGTTTCTTAGGGCACTTGAAATTGGAGAGGGTGGGGAGAAAGCGCAAACAGCTTGCTCCATGGCGCAGGTTCACATGCTTACCTTTTTTTTAAAAAAAAATAATTGTAATGGATCCTTGATCCTCTAAACTTGATCCTTTCTCTCAACTTTTTTACTGAAAAGAACTTCTAATCGTTTTCAATGGCTATCAAGTTTAGAGGACTCTCCCACTACTTGTAGGTGAGGTTTTCAGTGAATATTGTATTATGAATTTGGGGTTCATAACTCATCTTGGGAGACCAACAGGGGAAATCGCTAAGCACAACAGCTCACGCTCTGATGATTGAGTTTAGGTGCTTCATAAAGTTGTCCAGATTATTAATTTTATCAAATCTTGAGCTTTGACTTGTAGGATCATTTCAAAATTGTGTGAAGAAATGGAAAGCCAACATATGCAGTTACTTTTACATACAGAAGTGTGTTGGCTGTAAAGGGGGGAAATATTGAATCAATTCTTTAAGTTACATGATGAAGTAAATTTTTTTTGACAGATTTAGAATTTCCATGTGATCAACTTCGCATAGTTGTGAATGGTAGCTTACTTGGCAGACATTTCTCACATACTTGAATACTCTGAACACAAGCCTTCAAGGTAGTGATGTGATTTTTTTTTTATGTTGAAGATAAGATTGAGGCAGTGGTTTATAAAATATGGTTATGAGGTGGTAGCCTCACTAACATCCCAACGCTGGAGACATTTATGGAGGCCACTGACGATGAATTGATACCAGAAGTAAATTATTACATCCCTGAGCACCTGCACGGTTCAGCAACTAGCTTCAGAGATTATTTCCCTGCACCAAATCCTGAAAATTCATGGATAAGGAATCATTTTGAATGTGGTGATGTACAATTAACAACTCTATCTGCAGAAGAGCGAGATGCACTTGTTGTGACTTGTGATGGTTCATTAAAATCATTTTTCAAAGAATGTAGACTGGACCAATTCTGAGTGAAGGTTTTTGCAGATTATAAGCAGTTAGGTGAAAAAGCTTTTAAACATCTACAGTGGTGCCCCGCAAGACGAATGCCTCGCAAGACAGAAAACCCGCTAGACGAAAGGGTTTTCCATTTTTGAGCTGCTTCGCAAGACAATTTTCCCTATGGGCTTGCTTTGCAAGACGAAAACGTCCTGCGAGTGTTCCGATTTTCCCCCGCTTTCCCCCCTTTTTCTAAGCCGCTAAGCTGCTAATAGCCTTTTAGCCGCTAATCCGCTAAGCCTTTAATAGCCGCTAAACCGCTAATAGCGCTAAGCCGCTAATAAGGTTGCTTCGCAAGACGAAAAAACCGCTAGACGAAGAGACTCACGGAACGGATTAATTTCGTCTTGCGAGGCACCACTGTAGTTCACTTTTGTTCCACATATATTTGTGAACAAAAAATTTCAACATTTTGTTATATGAAGAGCAAGCACAGAATAAAAGTAGGAAATATTGAACCAGATGTGGAAGGGATCATTCGACACAAAAAGAGACATTTCTCCCATCACATTTAGATTTAGTGTGTGTTGTGCAGAGTGGCTGGGGTAGACATGTCATAATTTGTTCACTTGTACAAAATAAAATAAAAATTGTCATTTTTGCATGGTAATATCACATTTTATGGTCTGCTTTTTAGTACACCTAAAATCCTTTGCTTATTAGGGGCTACCCCACATTTTCTTCAAAAAATGGCTTTGCACAGGTAACTACCATAGAGTCTCTAGTCTCTGCCTATTGTCTCTCAAGGTTTGTTGAAGACTTCACTTTCAACAAACCTTCTAAATGGAGATTTTTATCCCAGTGTGCGTATTGGATTTGAAATTGTTTATATAACAGTCTTCCCACACACATCCCAAAAATCTGCTGTAGAGGGGCCCCCATGCAGAGGATGCATGGAGAGCTGGAGGGGACAGGAAAGGAAGAGGAAACTATTGTGTGCTTTAAAGTCCATAGTGCCAGTGGTAGCTGGAGCATTGGACATGGTCCATTGAAACTCAAACTTTCAGTATATAAACCTATTGATCTTTCAGGTACTGATCTTGATTTAAGAATTATACATGTAATGCTCATATTTTCAAGCTAAGATGGAACAGGTTATGAATATGGTTTTAGAGAATATTGAGTGCCCACAATGCACTTTACTGAGCAGTGCGCTAAGAAATTCTTAATCCTGAGAGTTGTAATTTCCTTTCCTGTTGTTAGTAAATAATTAACTAGACTTTAAGGCTAGCTTCAAAGATAACTTCCCTATTGCCTGGAGCCAGTTTCAGAAGTTGCAACACGTGAAAAAATTAACTCAAAAATTAAGATATGCTAGATGACAAGACAAGCAAAGTTCATTCTCAAGTATGTGAAAAAACATTATTTCCCCTTCAAGGAAAAATATGACTAAAATGGTCACATTAGTGCATGTAGTTTTTTTCAAGAAGTTATCAAAGTCCCTGTAAATTACCTGAATATTTCTACTTTCAGAAACAAAAATGTAAATGTAAAGCTAGATAATTTTAAAATCTCTGGCAGCATACTCTGCCATTCGAGCAGTCAAGTCTTTCAAATGTAAGGTCATGTGACTGACACATTTGTCCTCTAAAGAGAGGACATGCAATTCTTTCTTTAGTACTCTGTATTTTTAACTGGCTGAATGCAAGTCTTAGCCAGAAGTAAGATGAGCTGTAGCTACCCAACAGAAATAGCATTATCATCATTCTGGAATTTATATGCTGGTAACAACAAAACACTAGTGGAAAATAACTTGACTTGGGTTTATAATGTTGTCTTGTTTAAGCTGAGTAACTTTATTTGTTGTGCATGTACCTTTTTATAACGAAGTTCTTTCTGCACGGGGTGCACACTGGTCTGTAATATGTATTATCTCTGGCGGTTTAGAGGATGCATACGTTTGAGTAATGGCATAAGAAGAGCCCTGCTGAATCAGATTAAAGCCTATCATTTTACTAGATGCTAGTGAAAATTCCACAAACAGGAAATGAGCACAATAGACCTTTCCCCAGTTCAGAGTAGTGCTATCTCTGATCCTGGAGGTAGTATGTAGCCATCACCACCTCCACCACCACTACTACTACTACTACTAGTTGTTGTTGTCATTATCATCGTTATTATATCACCCATCATGAGTAGATGTTAGGACGGTTCACAACATCAAAATACAATATGAAAAACACAAAATACGTAATAAAAATAATAACAATAACAAATCAAAAATAACTCCTCCCACAACACATTCAAAAGGGTATTGGGTGTTAATCAGCCAAAGGCCTGGTTGAAGAGAAATGTTTTTGCCTGGTGCCTAAAGGAGTATAATGCCAGACAAACCTCACTGGGAAGAACATTTCACAAATGGAGCCACTGCAAAAAAGGCCCGTTCTCATGTTGCACCCTCCAGATCTCTTGTGGAGGAGGTCCATGAAGAAGGGCCTCAGAAGATGATCTCAGTAACCAGGTTGGTTCATATGGAGAGAAGCAGTCCTTGAGGCACTGTAGTCCTGAGCCATTTAAGGCTTTATAGGTCAAAACGACTAGGGACGCGGGTGGCGCTGTGGGTTAAACCACAGAGCCTAGGACTTGCTGATCAGAAGGTCAGCGGTTTGAATCCCAGTGACGGGGTGAGCTCCCGTTGCTCAGTCCCTGCTCCTGCCAACCTAGCAGTTCACAAGCAACACAGTGCAAGTAGATAAATAGGTACCACTCCGGCGGGGAGGTAAATGGCATTTCCGTGCGCTGCTCTGGTTCACCAGAAGCGGCTTAGTCATGCTGGCCACATGACCTGTACGCCGGCTCCTTCAGCCAATAAAGCGAGATGAGCGCTGCAACCCCAGAGTCGTCCACGACTGGACCTAATGGTCAGGGGTCCCTTTACCTTTACTAGGTCAAAACCAGCACTTGAATTGGCCCTGAAAACTAATTGACAGCCAGTGCAGTTTGGGCCAGCATCAGGGTAATAGGCTCAAAATGTCTTGCTCTGGTGAACAACCTGGCCACCGAATTCTGTACCAGGTGAAGTCAATAGCCTTATTTCCGATGAGTTGGCCCAATCCCCTTTTAAAGTTGTCTTAAGTTGGTGGTTATCACTGATTCTTGTGGAATCCAATTCCGTAGATTAATTAGTGAACTGTGTTAGATTACGTAGGTGTATTCTACAAGAGAAGCATTTATTTGTAGGACCACACATCCAAATAAGCAATCTCTAAATTTTGTACCTTAGAAATTCCAAATATGGGCACCCTTTTTCTTAAAAAACAAAAACAAGCAAACAGATAAGACACACCTGTATCCTTGCCTGCCAGAGGCAAACTTTTAAAGGAAAGATGGCACCTCATATGAAATGGCAAACAAAACACCATACAGTGGTGCCTCACAAGACGAAAAGAATCCGTTCCGCGAGTCTCTTCGTCTTGCGGTTTTTTCGTCTTGCGAAGCAAGCCCATTAGCGGATTAGCGCTATTAGTGGCTTAGCGGACCAGCTGATAAGCGGTTTAGCGGATCAGCTGTTAAGCGGCTTAGCGGCTTAGGATCAGCTGATAAGCAGCTTAGCGGCTTGGGAAAGGGGGGGGAACCCCCCGCAGGAACTCGCAAGACATTTTCGTCTTGCGAAGCAAGCCCATAGGAAATTCGTTTTGCGAAGCACCTCCAAAACGGAAAACCCTTTTGTCTAGCGGGTTTTCCGTCTTGCGAGGCATTCGTCTTGCGGGGCACCACTGTACCTCCAATTTACTACCTGCCTTTCTGTCAAAGAACTGCAAACTGTCTAAGTACTTGAATAGGGTCACAGTCAACTTGGTAACTTCCTTTCATGGGTATCTCAGCTTCCATCAGCAGGGTTCCTATGGCGGGGCTTGGTATTCAGTTGCTGTGCAAATAGTGTGGTGAGCTTAAATGTTTATACATTTTTTTGTATAAACAGCTCACATTAACTCGTGTTCATGCCCAAAGAATATGGTTTTTAGCCCCTCTTATGTAGGAGCAGTGTTACCAAAAACTAAGTCAATATTTAGAATTATATAAGTTCCATGGTAGTGACTCTGAACCTGGACATATACAAATGTATTCACTCCTGGCACTTTATCTGGTTGCATGTTAAATAACTAGAAAAAGGAATCATGGGAAAAGTTGCAATTAGAGCAGTATCATTAAATAGAAAATGTCCAAGTGAAGAGAAATGCAAGGAGATAATGCTAGCTCCCCCCACCCTCGGTGTGTCTTTAACATTGTGACCATTAAATTTGTCAGTGAAATAGTCTTTGCATATCATTTGAACTGATAGCTTACTTTGAAAAAGATAAGGCAGTAGCTCTGGCTAAAAAATAATGATGTCAGTTTACTGTTGCTTGGCCTAAGCACTGTAATGTGCATCATAGATTTATTCCAAAGAAAGTATGCCATATCATTAGTTTGGTGCTGCATATCCTGCTGAGGTATTTGCAGGGATCCAAACTTGACTTTCATTGTTGTTGTTTTTAGTTACCAAGTTGTATCAGAAAAGTACAACGGGGTTGACAGTTTGAGTGTCCACAAATGTTTAAGTCAGAAATAGTATGTCTTGTTTTCATTTGGTATCCATTCTTATCTGTTAGTAGTAATTTTTGTTTACTTTCGGGAAGGGTGGTCGAGCTTATTGCAAAGCATTGGAAGGTCTCAGGTTCAACCCCTGGCAATGTCTCCTGCTTGAAACCCTAGACAGGCCCTGCTACTCAGTGTAGACAATACAGAGCTATATAGAACAGTGGTCTGACTCAGTAAAAGGTACCTTCCTATCTTCTATTCTTCTGCAAGTGCACTTAGTTGAACATAATCCATGCTCATTCCCTACCACAATTTCTTTTTCTTATTGGGGTTTATTTCAGTAAATCCTGTTGTTTCCTAAAGTGGCTACATTTCTTTCAGAACTTTCTTCATAAATTCATTTCTTGAATGAATCTTTTCCATCTTTAATGGTACCAGTCAGTTGTTCCCAAAGTTGCTTTGGTGAATCCCATCTGGGCTGCAAGAATCATAGAATCGTACTCTTGTCTAATATCCTGCAATGAGGAATCTCAACAGTAAGTAGGAGTGGGTGGCAGGATCTACCAGAGAGTAAGACCCATTGGCAGCACTGCAGAACTGTTGTGTTGCAATTGGGCAAGGAAACGAGTGGGAAAAGCCTCTCCCAAGCATCCCTCCTTTGTCGCAGCCTGTTTTGAGTTAAAAGTACTGGTAACTATAAAACCACATGATAATTTTGTGTCTTATACAAATGTTCCATTTTCACAGTTTTCTCACAGTGTTTTTGTGGGTCCATGCAAGTTAAATGCCAGTACAGCGGTACCACTACTTACACACACCTCTGGTTACGTATCCTTCAGGATACGCACGTGGCAAACCAAGAAGCATATTTTTGGGTTTCTCAGCATGCACAGAAGCGCTCTACTGCGCGCATGCGCAGAACAGGCACCTCCGGTTGCAAAAACCTTGGGATCCAACCGAAGCTCTGGAACGGATCCTGTCCGCAACTGGAGGTACCACTGTATTTTGATCTTAATGATGTGCAACATTTTTGTCTCAAAGTTAGAACATAAAACTGGATTCGCAACAAAATGTAGTGTGGAGTGCTGCTGTTTCGACTTCTAGCCTCTCCAACAGTCAGCATTCTGTGACAACTAAGAACACTATGACCTCTTAAGAACTGGGTGATATATTGTCCAAATCAACTTTCGAGTCTATATCGTGATACACATTTCATAATTTTTGACCTGGCAATATATTGCAAATCATGGTGTGTGCATGCTATGCAAAAATCACAATGTGGCAAAAACCTCAAAGACAGCCAATGGCTCGACATAGCTCCATCCTAATTTCAGACATAGTGATATATCAGTATATTGTGATATTTAGCTGGTGATAATATTGCATTGTTGAAACCAGGTATCGCCCAGCCCTAGACTTCATGGGCTGTTTTTGGAATCACCCCGCTTTCCTAACTATTTTTTTGTATTTCTGAAGATGGTTAGTGTCCACCGAAGCTTGGTGGTACCTCCCTCTTGCACATGAGTATTGCCTTTTTGGCTACATAAACAACAGCACTCATAGTCTGGGCATTGTAGACAGAGGGAATGACAGTGTACTCTTGAAGATGCAGTGCATATGTGGAAAAGTCGCTTTAGAGATAGCACATTCAGTAGAGCAGGTTCGTGGGTTTGAGCCCCACTTCAGGCAAAAAAGATTCTTGCATTGCAGGGGGTTGAACTAGAAGACCTCTTGGTCCTTTCCAACTCTACAATTCTATGAATGTTTTATGGAAGCTGTTTGATTGTTGTTATTTGTGCTAGGCAACTGAGGGTGATTAGCTTGTGATTAATCACTTTTATGTGCTCAGGATTCTTGCTCTTGTTGTCTGGTGGAAAAAAATCTCTTACATGGAATTCTCCCATACTTTGATGTGAAGTTTAAAAATTATTTCAACTAGGTTTTACTGTATGAAATATATATAAATATATATATAGTAGATCCTGGTATATATATTTGTGTGTGTGTGTGTGTGTATGGATCTACAAGAAAAGATTCACTGTAGTTTCGGTAACACCTAGCTTTTATCTAACATTTATAGCATAGTAAAAAGTATCAAAGGAAATCCAGTGAAAAATCTTAACAGCATATAATATGGTCTTCAACGTTACTAGAGACTAGAATTCAACAATTTCTTTGCTCACCCCCCTTCCAGTTATTAAAAAGAACACTAAACTTTTCAATTATGTGAGTGTTTAGTGTGTTAGAGAAGAAAAACTAGTTAGACAATAAAAGGTTTGCCAACTATATTAAACTAATAAAAACCATGCTTTGTCTGACTTTCCAGAAGTCTACTTACAGCAGCACCTTAGCAGTATAAATTACTTTATTCATTGATACAGACTTATGTGTAGTCTGCTTTCCGTTGGAGATTCTTCATCTCCCTTTTGCACCCTCAGTTTCACCCTCTTTACTTTGAAGGAGAATGCTTACAGAAATTTCTGACATTGGGAAACATGCTTTTTAGTCAATTGAGAGGAGAGGTATTGGCCAAAGAAAACAATTTAAAAATTGTGGTGTGCTTTTACACCATAAATTGTTTTAACTTGTGTTTCTGGGTCACAAAAAAGAATGATACAATTTTCAGGATTTGAAAAGAAAAGACTGTGGAACAATTATTATTATTATTATTATTATTATTATTATTGTCCTTGAACATTAATGAAACATTTAATTAAAAATACCAGCTAATTTTAAATGATGGCATAATAAACAAAAACTACATTGTGGGCCATGCAGCCACATTTTGTAAACCAAATATATGGATAAGTATCATGGTAGAAGCAAAATTATCAGGTGATATAGGCAACCCCACCTTCTGACAAGATAGAAGTGGAAGGTGGGAGTGTTGCAGTATTTGCTGCATTTCCAGCACATAAGATTATCTTTCATAAGTTTATACTTACTATCCATTAAAGCTGCAAAATGAATCCAAATACAGAATTAAACAGCTTGCTATTTGTAGCTTTGTGATCTGTCAGCACAAGACTGCTGTAATTGTAGGAATTGTGTCTGTTAAAGTTTTAGCAACTGAACTATGGACTTTGAATCCAGATGGAAAACAGCATTTGTGTGCATGGATAGTAACTTTGGAAATATGTTGTCTGCAGATGTCCCTGGCAGAAACAATATCTAAATGGTTTCCCCAATCTACCGTCAATAACTCTGTAACTGCTTGTAACTGCCAATTGTTATTTTTCTTTTGGGATTTAAAGAGATACTTACTTTATAAGACTTGATGGAAGCCCAAGATAGCCTCATGTGCAGCTTCCATTATACAACCATGTTTCATGCAAAGCTGTTAATAAAGTTTTCCATTACAGGCTGCCTGTTGCTCTGCATGTGTGCCTTTCATGCAGCTCTGTTTGATAAAGTCTATGGTATCCAAAATGTTGTGTGAAAGAGAGCAGACTCCAATTCTACTATGCTGTCCTTCTAAAAAGCTCAGTGCTTGTTTAGAAGTTATGAATACTGGCTTCCTTCCAGTGTTCTTAGAATGTAGGAGGAGGTCCAAGGAAAGTAGTGTTTTAGATTTAGGACTGAAAAAATAGGGGCCTCATGTAGGTAGAGTAGCATCTGAGGGAGTTTCTCTATTTTGCAAACATGTTTCCACTTCATATATTGAAATGTGATAAGCTTTTGCAAGTGCATTGATACTGTAAAATACTCTACTAATAGTCTGCTTTATTTGTTCAGGCAGAAGGAGAAGATAGCCTTAAAAAGATGCAGTTGATGGAACTTGCAATTCTCAATGGCACCTACAGAGACGCCAATATCAAATCACGTAAGTACAACAGAAATGTGGGGGCTTTATATGCGAGGATGCTTTTAAGTTGTGTTTGTTCGCACTAGATGGGAAGACAAAATGTTGCCTGTGTTACATATGTAGCCCACTGACCCCTGATAGATCTTGCCATTTCCACAATCTTGACTCCTACACAGAAAACTTCTCATGAATGTGCTTCACATGCCCTATCTTGCTTTTCCAGAATGTGCACACTCTCAGTTTGTGTAGTAATATGACACTGCTGTACTTATAATGTCATGGCATCATACAAAGTGAGCAAAGCATGCTGCTGAGAGGATTGGGATTAGGCACATTTCTTTCACATCTTAACTCTCCTTAAGAGTATCTTTAAATATTGATCTAGCTGTGTAAGACCCACTTTTCTTAGAAGGGCTTCTGCATGACTGGGGTTGACTTAGATCTAGCCATGTGAGCAGAGGCTGATTGTATGGATGCTGGCAAAAGAATTGGCACCTGCAAGGAAGGGTATATATGCCAGTGCTGTAGGAAAAACCCACTGAATAAGCTACCCTCTCTTAGTTCCAAGAAGGACCAGTTTAAAAATAAAATAAATGTTTTGAAGATATTTAATATATAGTTAGTGTTTTCTGTGTAATTATTGGCATGTTTTCCCTTTTTCCAACTCTTCAGCTACGAGTTCAGTCATATACTTTTTGCAATGGTTCTTAGTTTCATTCAGCATGTTTTCAGAAACTGCATATTCAAGGTTATCTTAAAACTAAATGTCTTGCACTAATTGGGTTAGATTTCAGTCATGTTTGAAACATAATTAACGGGCAAATCATTGCACTTTGAGGGTAAGAGTAGTCAGCCTAATCACTAATTGATATGGGCAATAATTTTTCCTGTCACTGCCTTCTTTCATTTAATGAACCACAGTCTCGCATAACAAACCCAACAGAGACTTACATAATGCAACTAAGTTGGCTCATTCTGTTAGCTTTAACACAGAGCTTGTCCAGAGAAAAATGGATTTCTGGTATGTTAAGGGGACCTAAAATTATTATTAGACTTTGATCAGTTTGTTGGAGGCTCCAGATGCATGCATTTAGGGAAACCGCTTTCCCTGAAAAGAGGTGAAATGTTAACAAAAAATTATCTTCCTGCTGTTCTAGTGTCTCTTGATATCATCTGTATATGTTTAAACTGTGCTTAAATTGGTTAAAAGAACTTAACACTGAAATCCTGTCTATACTTGGGAGTAATTTATAAGTAAATATGTATTGGTTAAAACCTACAAGTTTAATTGCAATCCAATTAAAGCTCAGCTGATTTTCAGTGATTTTTGTGGAGTGTCTTACAGGTAGATTTCCCAGTAGCTGAATTTTTCTTACATTTTAGGCGTGTATCTTGAAGCTTGCTTGGAACATTAGCAGTCCCTGGATTATTTGCTTTCTTTAAGTGGATGTAGTGGTGGTGATGGGAGGTTCTAGCTGCTGTAGTTCTAGATATAGTGGAAATGTGCAAGCAATATTATGTTGATGTTTTCAGTAAAGTCTGATTTATTCCCAGGCACCTCTGGGTAGGGCTGGAAAAGACTCCTGTCTGAAACCGGGAGAGTTGCTTTAAGTCAGTATAGGCAATACTAAGCTAGATAGATCAGTGTTCTGACTAAATAAGGTAGCTTCATTCATATGTTCATATAATTTGAGGGTTTGTACTGTGGCGTGTAAGGAGTTACTCTTAACTAAAGGTAGGGTTAGCAGCCTTTTTCTCTACCAAATATTTGGCACATAGTGTTATGTGCCTCTGAGCATATGCAGAATGCATTTCCTTGGTTAAGGGAGCTCTTCCTTGTTTACCCAGGGTTTTTTCAGAATCTAATTTCCTTCAATCTGTCTGCCTTCTTTAGGATAGCAGTGGCCCTAAATGTGCTACACTGCCACATCTCTTTTTTTATTATTATTTCTAGCTCGCTCTTCCAAAATCCAGGGCAGCAGTACAATAAAGTTGATACTGAGGGGTAAGCTCCCAGGGGTTAAGGAACTTAGGTCCCAGGGTTTTGAGGGCTTTGTATGCTAGTAACAACACTTTGAATTGGGCAAAGAAGCATACTTGCAGCCTGTGTGGTGCTTTTAGGACCAGTAATACATGGTCCTGTTGGGTTGCCCCACTCAATAACCACACAGTGAGCACATTACAGTGGTGCGTCGCAAGACGAAAAGAATCCGTTCTGTGATTCTCTTCGTCTAGCGGTTTTTTCGTCTTGCGAAGCAAGCCCATTGAAGGATTAGCGGCTTAGCGCTATTAGCGGCTTTTAGCGGCTTATCTGCTGATCGGATCAGCTGATAAGCGACTCAGCGGCTTAGAAAAAGGGGGGGGAGAAAAAAACAGCAGGAACTCGCAAGACATTGTCATCTTGCGAAGCAAGCCCATAGGAAATTCGTTTTGCGAAGCACCTCCAAAACGGAAAACTCTTTCGTCTAGCGAGTTTTCCGTCTTGCGTGGCATTCGTCTTGCGGGGCACCACTGTACAGTAGTCCAGGCAGGATGTCACTAGAGAATATACAACTGAGGCCAGACTTTCCCAGTCCAGGAACATCTATAGCAGGCAAATCAGCCTAAGCTGGGCACAATCACTTCTATCCACAGAAGCCACTTTGGACTCCATTGACAGGTTGGAATCCAGCAATACTCCCAGAGTGTAAACATGTTCCTTCATGTGGAGTGCAGCCATCCTCCCCCCACAAAAAAGGTTGTCTGTCTAATAATTCCTGGACACGGGTACTACCCAGCCACAGTACTTCTGTTTGGTTAGAATTCAACCTCAGTTTATTAGCCTGTCACTGCTTCAAGCACTAATCCAAAACCTGCACAGTGTCTGCTGATTCAGGTGGAAGAGAGAGATCTGCATGGTATCAGCATTCTGAGGACATCATGATCAAAATCCCCACATGACAGTTCTGGATGATTTCATATAGCTGCTGGATAATGTTGGAGACAGAGTGGTACCTTGCAGGTCCCACAGTTCAAAAGCCATTGGCTGAGCAACCGTGTCCTATTTTTTGGTTGGAGCAGAGCCATTGTAATACAGTGCCTTGTAACTTTCACCTCCCTGCATCATCCCAGAAGCACACCATGGATCATGGCATAAAAAACAATGGAGAGTTCAAGGAGACCAGCAGCGTTACACTGCTCTGTCTCTCTTCAAATAGAGGTCATTAGTGAGAGTGTCCGTGGCTTTTTCAGTGCTAAAACAAGGCTGGCATACAGATAGTATGAACCTGGGCCACCCAGTTTAAGAGTAGAGAGCAAGTTTTCCCCTCTCCACAGAGGAGAGGCTTCTCTTCCATTCTCTTCTATAGAAACTAAGTAGGCTGGCAAAATAGGCCTTTCTCTGCTAGCCCTTCTTATGACTAAAAAGCAGGCTCGCAAACATTTTGTAGACTACCAACTTTTTGGCTAATTTACCATGCTGATCTTTGAGTCCAACCTGCCTAGGCTGTTAAACAATACTAGGGTAGATGAACCAGTGTCATAATTCATTAGGCTGCTACATGTTTTCATAGTTGTGCCAGTCACCTTAGGGCCTATTCCTTCACTATGAGTGAGCACAGTGTTTGTGTGTTTGCATTTGCTTCACAGCATGCACATGCCCAACTGTACTACAAATGCAGCCACCACTACCGTGTGGCGTTTAAAAAAGCAAGTATGTGCTGTAACAGCATACATATATGACTAACAGCAAGAATGATTCAGCTGTATTTTACTGCCCCCCCTACTTTTCATGGTTCCATTCTGGCAACTGGCCACAAGGATAAAATTCAGACCAGGCACCCTTAAACGAGAGGTATTGTATAAAATTGATGCAGGTGTTAATGTTTTTTTAGTAAACGCAAGCCTTGCAAGGTGCTTGTTGTCTGGTTGGTTCTAGCATAGGGTGATTTAGATATGAATATAGATATAGATACAGATTTAGAGGCACCCCAACAGCACTGTAGCTAATCTGCTCTTATTCTATTTACTGTTTCATACCAGTATGCCTAGCACAGGGAAGGGGAGCACATAACGCTCCAAATGTTGCTAGACTCAAGCTCCCAAAATCTCTAGCCAGCATGGGCAATGGTCATGGGAACTGTAGTCTTGTAACGTCTGGAGGGCGAAAGGTTTCCTAGCCCTTGTCTAGTATATAAACTAACTATATCAAGATCAGTCCTGCACCTGAGGTAGGTCCTCTTAACAGAAGTGAATGGAATTAAAACAACAGCAGCAGGATAGCTCTTGTAAACTCCCATCTAGTCATATATCTTTTACGGGCTTCGGTTGACCATGGCACCTAACTTTGAACCAATGTAGTCTAGCCTAGCAAGGCCTGGTCATTTGGTTCTCTAAATAACGCCATGATAATTCTCTCAGAATTACAACTTAAGAATTCTCTTTAGGGCTTTCCTTTTATTATTAGGTAACTTCCTAATGATCAGGAGTCAGGTGGGAATGTTTCAAGCTCTCACTTTTCATAGGCCCAGCTGAGGCAGAAGTAGCATACACTCCTGATGATCTGGCCAGGCTTCATTCACTTGTATTGGTAAAGGTAAAGGTACCCCTGACTGTTAGGTCCAGTCGTGGACGACTCTGGGGTTGCGGTGCTCATCTCGTTTTACTGGCTGAGGGAGCCAGCGTTTGCCCGCAGACAGCTTCTGGGTCATGTGGCCAGCATGACTAAGCCGCTTCTGGCAAACCAGAGCAGTGCACGGAAATGCCATTTACCTTCCCACCGGAGCGGTACCTATTTATCTACTTGCACTTTGATGTGCTTTCAAACTGCTAGGTGGGCAGGAGCAGGGACCGAGCAACGGGAGCTCACCCCATCGCGGGGATTCGAACCGCCGACCTTCTGATCGCCAAGCCCTAGGCTCAGTGGTTTAGACCAGTGTTCCCCAACCTTGGGCCTCCAGCTGTTTTTGGACTACAACTCCCATCATCCCTCGCTAGCAAGATCGGTGGTCAAGGATGATGGGAATTGTAGTCCAAAAACAGCTGGAGGCCCAAGGTTGGGGAACACTGGTTTAGACCACAGCACCACCTTCATCCCTTACTTGTATTGGTAGCATGTGTCAATCCTATTCAATTCCACAAGATGTGTTCCCTCATTCAGATACTTGGGGAGACAACGACAGCAGAATCTGTGTGCAGAGTGGCATGGCTGCCTAGCTCATGTTTCAATGGATTTTTTAAATACCCCTGTTGGCAAAAACATTGTATAACAAACTCATAATAATACAAAGCTTCATTGTTCAACAATGGTTTATACTTCTGCCTTCTGGACCCTAAAGCTTGGTTTCTTTGTCATTCAAGTGCAAGTTTCTGATGTCTCTCATCCTCAAGTAAAACAAGAAATTATTATTGGGATTTTGCTGCATGAAAAGGAAACATCCTCTGGAGCAGATATGGGGAACCTGTTGTCCTCCATATGTTATTGGATTACATAATCCCTGACCATTAGCTATGCTGGCTGGTTCTGATGGGAACTGGAATACAACATATTGAGGTCCACAAGTTCCTCATATGCTATGACAATCTCTGAGGCAGGAATCGCCTTAGTTTGGTAGGATTCTTTCACCTTTAACAATTATGTGACATGCAGAAATTGGTGAAGCTTTTCTCACCATGCCCAAAGTCATGCTGAATATGTTCCAAGTCTAGCAGCTGATACATACAAAAGTCTTGTCAGAAAGAAAGTACTGTATTTTTCCAGGTATAACACTCCCCCATGTATAAGACTCTTTTTAGGGACTAAAAATTGAGAAAATGGGGGGAGATTGCCCCGTGTATAAGACGAGCCCAAATTTTTAGCATAACTTTTTAATTTTTTAAAAAACAACAACCTAGTCTTATACACGGAAAAATATGGTAGTTCTCTCAGTCTGGTCAAATTATACTGGCCCTCACTTAGTGAGCCAAGTCAACATACATGATGACTTTGGCTAGGTTATTGTGGATCACTCTTTCTCACAGAGGATTTGTCCAGTGAGTGAGGGTTCTTCATGGTCCTTCCAGATGAATCTGCTGCACTTTAGTGTCTCACATTCTGATTTGCATTGGCATCTGCAGCTTGTTTTAATTGTTCCTCCATACAAAAGATTAAGGCTAAGAAACTTTTAAAATGTTGATACAAGATAAAAAAGTTATTTGTACATCTTTCTCTGAATCTCTGAGGTGATATTAGTAAGGTATATTGCATATGTGGTACTGGGAAACTGACCATGGAATTTGACAATTTTAGAGTTTTGTTTTGTGGTACTACTATTTTTTGTATTGTGACCTAGGATGTGAGCAACTAAAGCCAAGAAGGTGCTAATGAGTTCAGTTACTACCCACCCAATCTGTAGCTGCTGTGCTCTAAAGAGTTAGAAAGGGAAATTTAGGTCATTTAAAACCTAAATCCAATATAACTATTTTGATGTATCAATGACTTACTCCCAAGTAAGCAGACACAAGATTTCAGTCTAAATATTCTGCTGAGTCAAGGCTGTTCCTGTCTTTTCTAACCAAACTTAGGTTTTCCATACTAAAAATGGGATGTTTTGGGAACTGTGTACTAACACTAAAGGTTCAAGGTCTGAGAGAAAAGCAAAGAGCTTCCCCCACATAACTGATTTTTTTTTACCATCACATAACTGTGTTTTATTAGAAAAGTCGAACCAGGAACAGTAAAACACTGTAACCTGCCACTTCTGTCCTAAATATGTTCTCCTGTGCTCTTAGCAGACTGAATTTCAGGTCACTCTTCCATGACATGAGCAAATAGTTGGGTATTTTTCATTGGTCCTTTCCTAACTTTTATTTATTTAAAAGATTTATACCCATTTCCCCTTCCACAAAGGAGTCACTTAAAGCTGCTTACAAATGAAGAGCAAACACAAAAGCATTAAATATAATCACTAAAACATAAATTAACAAAACTAAAAACAGCAAAAACACTAAGAGTCTCATTGACAATACATTGAGCAGCAACAGAATCAAAAGTAGATTTTAAAAAGCAAGTGTTTATATGCTGGTGAACAAGAAAAAGGAAGGTAACGTAACCTCTTGGGACAAGGAGGCGCCACCACAGAAAAAGCTCTCTTATGTGTTGGTTACCTACACATACAAGACAAAAGCAACAGTTGATCTTAACAGATGGGCAGATTCACACAAGAATAGCTTGATTTCAAGTTACTTTGAACTTTATTGGTAAAAACCAACTCCTTGAATTGCATTTGAAAACCAGTTACAGATAGGTAGCCGTGTTGGTCTGCCATAGTCAAAATAAAAAAAATCCTTCCAGTAGCACCTTAAAGACCAACTAAGTTAGTTCTTGGTATGAGCTTTCGTGTGCATGCACACTTCTTCAGTACAAGCCAGTGCAGCTGATACAATAATGAAGTCACATGATCATAGAGCACTTTGCCCTGTTAAGATTTTAGCAGCAGCATTCTGCACCAATTTGAGAGTGCTTTTAAACTGCAGCCTCTCAGAAGCATGTTGTTACCAGGTCCAAAAGGCTCCCCAAAAAGCGAATTGTAGTCTAAATCTGATTAACAATACTTAATCACTGGACGTTATGTTCTGATGAATCAGTAAAGCTACGCTTAAACACTAAGTGATTTTAAAAACAGTGACAGCATTATGTATTAACAGCACATTTACACATCTTAACTTACTTGTTTTTTTTAAATACTACCTGAGTCTATTTTTCTAGCGTTCATACTGGCATTTAAGAAAAATAGAGGAAGAGAGTTTTTTTGTAGCTAACTATACCAGAAAGGCAAAAGTGTTGATGCTGAAAGTAGATAAAAGTTATAAATAAATGCTGATGTTTGTATACTAAATAGAATGATTTTATGATGAGTTGCAATTTAAACATGTTACATTGTATGATATCTAAGCTTAACTGAAGTTCTGTGGACTCTGTAATCTCACTTTTTAAAATATTCCATATGCAATTACAACAGTATTTTCTTTGTTTCCTGCATGCCTCTCAGTCTCATGCAGTCTTGAAGGCATAGGTAATGAAAAAATATGTGGTCTAAATTGAGCTTTTGTGCTGTGTAACCTGTTTTAGAAATCTCCTCTACCATTTTAAATTGGCTTTTGTTTTGCATGTTCATACTTAATCACACTGGGAAATGAAAAGCTGTTTGCTTTTGAATGGTGTGCTTTGCCACTGTGTGATCAATGCATGTACTAATGATTTCCTTTTATTTTTCTTCTTTCCTATTTTCCTACTTTCTCATCTTTCCATGTTTTGCACTGCTGTCTCCATACTTTCTTCTAAATTTCTTTGCTTACTGTAGCAGCCCTTGCCTTTTCTCTTGCAGCAACAGCCCAGGCTCCAAGGATTATTACGGGGCCTGCGCCTGTTCTCCCACCAGCTGCCCTGCGTACCCCTACGCCAGGTGGCCCTACCTTAATGCCTTTGATCAGACAAATACAGACCGCTGTCATGCCAAATGGAACTCCTCACCCAACTGCTGCAATAGTTCCCCCAGGACCTGAAGCTGGTTTAATTTACACACCGTATGAGTATCCCTACACACTGGCTCCTGCTACATCAATTCTTGAGTATCCTATTGAACCCAGTGGTGTATTAGGTAAGTTCCTCCTAGATAATTATTTGAATATTAATTTATCAGGTGGTGAGTTTCTTACACTAAGTAAATATAGTATAAGGAAACATACTATATTGTACAAGCACCTTTTTGCTATAGAACTCGCCTCTGATGATGTTATCAGAGCATATTGGGCAACTTGGTGAATTTTTCATTGGCATTTGTTTTGTTTTGCCATGTCCCCTTTTCAGATTTTGAAAATATCATCAATTTAAACATAGTTCAACTCTTTCTTTGGTAGCATCATGCTTCTTTACCTTACAAACAACTAGATTTAGTTGGAAAAGATAGTTGGCATCCATCTGTCCCAAGAGAGAATGGAGTGCGCCTCCAGAGATGAAGTCAAACCTCTGGAGAATCACAGAGCATGCTGTGGCTGAAGAAGCTGGTAACTCGTAACTGCTGCCTCCCACATTGTTTTTGCTGCATTAGCAGTACCAAAGTGACCTTTCTGGGGCACAAGCCTGTACAGTGTGTATGGAGGTCCTGGTCTGCCCAAATGACAAGCCCCCCACTCTACCTTGCTGATGTGGTTCAAAGGAAAGCACAGCAATGTATTTGGCACCAAATTGGCTCCAGAAGTTGCTGGATGGAGGCATACAAGATAGAATTATAGAATTTTAGAGTTGGAAGTAACAAGGTACACTGAAATGTGAAAAATAGTCACAATTTTAGATACATATATACTGAAAGAGAGGATTGAAGGATATTTTAGAATTCTCTGACACAGCCTGTGCTGCATATCTCTAATTATTGAAAAAGGCACAGTCTCATTTTTGAGACTGGGCACAGAGGAGGGTGGGAAACCACAAGTTAATACTAAATGGGCTGCCCCAGAGGTGCAAGTAAAATAACTTGCCCTGCTTTTCTAGGGACTAGGAAAATATGTATCTCTTTTTACTGTGCCACCAATTTTAAAGTAATTAAAATCACTGAAGTTAGGTGAGGACATAACTTAAAAGAAGTTGCAATTTAAAACATTACTGCCTCCTTTTTAACAGAGGAGATTCAAATGTCCCACATTCCTGATACTTTGGTCTGTTCATTTGCTGCATGAAGGCCAGACTATAGCAGCAATTAATTAAGAAATGGTCAATGCAGGCATTGCAGGGCAGTTTGTGTCCTTCCCATGATTTTGAATATATTTTTCTGCCTATATTTTTGTGTGAAATATGTATGGCCTTGGCATTGCTGATCTTGTTGATTTATGGGACTTTGGTTGCTAACTTTGGGTCAGCAATAGTGTTTTTCACATTCTAAGAACATAATCCAGCCAAAGTTATGCACATTTTAAGTCTGTTTGATTTGAATCTCTATTTAAATCCCTGTTAAACACTTGTGTTGGAATCAATGAGACTTACAAGTGCTTAACTTTGGCTGGTTCATATCTAAACAGTTACTATGCTGAAAGTAGTGCTCGTTTACAGAAGAATAGACCTTGTGTGTCTGTATGCACAAGCTCACATCTTCTTGGTCATAGGAAGAGAACATTAAGCACTCAAGTTTTTGCTTTTCATTGTTGCCTCTACTTTTGTAGAACCAATTCAGCTCTTCACAGTGCTTTGCCTTTTATCTTAGCCCTGATTTTGAATTAATGACATCTACAATGTGGTGCTTTGGGGCAATTGGTACACTAACTTTTCCTATATTCTTTTCTCTTCCTTTGCAAGTCTTTTTTATTTCAGATGCAGACCGTCTTTTCAGGAGCAATATTAGTAGTTTAGCCCCACATTCTGTCACCGGTAGCAAATCTCTTTACATGACTTCATCCAATCCTAACACTTCTGTGGTATGGATTACTGGAAGTCATGCATAACAAATTGTAAATGTAGCAGTTCCATAGGCATTAATCTAGCCTAATCCATAATCCATTATTAGCTTAGTTTTGGGGAGCAGACTATTGGTAATCATCATAATTGCAGTCTATAGTAAAAGATAAAGCATTGTACAGTATTATAGTAAGGAAATAGGTGAATTACTTTTAGCTGACCTCAACCCCTCCCCTCCATAGACTATTTCAATTTAACTACTAGAATTGTGTGGAAGTACTAATTTTACCTATGTGGTGAATTCAGAGTAATCAACCAAACTTAAAGCTTTGTAGGTGCCATAACACATCCAATTTTCTCGATGGGGATGGGCACAGAATTAGAGCCATGTTTGTGATTCAAGAGAGTATGTGAAGAACGGACTGCAACATTGTGACAATTGGGAAAAGAAAGTTGCCCCTGGTCTGGGACAAATGTATACAGTGCTACTAGGTGAAAATGCAAAATGGCAGTGTTGAAAAATGAAGTTAGCCTCATTGATTTGAGTGGCACATAATAGATCCACATGCAATTTGCAGTAAAATGGTGACATATTGAGATAATATAAAGTATTGAAAAGATTGATTTAGGAAAAATACGTGATAGAGGAAAGGAAGATTGGCAATAGTATCAAATCTTAGTTGACTAATGTTTCATTCCCTTCCTTTTATCTTTAGGTATGGCTTTCCCAACGAAAGGCTAAGAATTCAAGAATGGTCTTAACTGAACCCTCGTCAGAGCTGACTTTAACAAATGCTTAGTTTTCAGCAGCCTTGAAAAAACATAGCCTAGCAGTCAGTGACTTACTTGCACTTTTTTGCACATAGAAATAAAAATGCTATTAATTTGGTATAGCCTGTACTATGACAAACTAGCTGTGATTTATGAGTGTATGGTAGTATACTGACTGCTATGTATTCTGTACTATTTGCTTTACTAATCACCTAATTCATTGCAGTTCACAGTTATTGACTTAGTTTTAAACCACAGTCTGTAGGCTTGAGGAATTGCTTTAAAACTTTTTAAAATGGTAAAAACTGGAAGTTGTTTTAAAATTAGCAAAGAATCTTCAGTATTAAAAATGGCATTATTTAAGGTAGTCCTGCTGCAAGGAAGGCACTTCAGTGAATATGTGACTAGTAAAGCTCAAATGTGCTTGGGTCTAGTAGATTTCATGAAACTGTAATCTTGAGTTTGTAAATGAATGGATAATGCAGGTTAAGGCCCGGATGTTTAAAATAAATGCAATATTAATCTGCACAGGTATACTTCATATATTAAGATTAAAATTTGAAACTACTGTGCCTTAACTTGTTGCTTTCTTAAAATGAATTTTTTTTTAGAAAGTGATCATTTTAAATCCATTTTGATAAGCCTGCTGTTAATGTTTTATCAAATGTTTTCTAACTGTCTTGGTAATTGCAATTTAACTAGGTGCGGTGGCTACTAAAGTTCGAAGGCACGATATGCGTGTCCATCCTTACCAAAGGATTGTGACCGCAGACAGAGGTTAGTTTAGTTCTGCAGTTCTTGCTTATAAGAAATGCTTTGAGTGTACATGAAATTTGCAACACCACAGCTGGTTAACCAAATACTATTTTGACCATTATATTGATGTTTTACATTAAATTGAAGTGCTAGTAATATTTGTTCCAGAAGTTTAAAATTGTTAACTACTGTACTCTTTTCATCTAAATGATTTTTTTAAAAAAAACCTTCAGTGTATTCAATATAAAATGCTATAACTTGTTCCTTTTGTAAGCACTATGTATGATTTAAATTCAAGCAGGACTGAAGTCTTAGTATTACATTAATAGTTGACCCTCCCATGTGACTATTATTAATTGGAGATATCAGATTGGTGTTGCAAAATAAAATGAATGGATGGGCGCTTAATGAGATAGAAGTAAATGCTTTCTTATTATTACAGGAGAAAGCTGAAGATTTAGTTTCCTCTCTTCTGATAAATGGTTTGTGCCACTGTACTGTAACTTGAGCAGATATCTGAGAACAAAACCCGTCTCTAAATTTAGCAAAACGAAACAAAAACAAAAAACACACAGTAAAATTGATATATCAGAAGTTGGTTATGGTTTGTGCTGATAAAGAATATTTCACTTCTGTTAAAAAATATAAATTTTTAGTTATATCATTTGATGCTAAAATTCATTTCTTGAACTTGTTACAATTTTGACATTCTGGTTAGCAAAGACAACTGCTTTTGGACTCTGTTTGGCTTAGCTAACGGATGGAAAATAAATCTTCATTTTCTCCTTTTACATGAAATGTAATTCATGTTCCTTGAACTCTTGGACCCGTGAATGGTTTAATTCTCCTGTGAAAAGTGAGCTCTCGGTTTATTGACATTGAGTATGCTACTGGCAGTAGTGTGACTATGTATTCTCAGGAGCATTTATCCCACATGTAGTATCAGCTTGGTCTGTGGATTTGATAAGTAGCAGTACTGCCTGTTTCCATAGAAATCCTCCTTCCCTACCTCACAGGGGTGTTGTGGGGCTTAATGTGTGTTGTACAGTTCAGAAATACAAACTAGAATGGAAGTGTTGAATTGCAGTGCTTGAGGTATAAGAGTTTTCTGTAGGTTTGATACATTTGATAACATTCAGGTAATGGCTCTTTTATCTACTTGCAAGACTTAGAAGGTTGTATAACACCCTATGAGCCTTTTCATACATTTAACCTGTTCTTGGGCTCATACCAAAGCAACTCAGTGTTACTACAAACATTCCAAACCAGAGTAGTAGTTGAATAATCTGGAGCATTTCTAAAATGCTACAACAGAATTAATATAGTTTCCCTCAATACATTACTTAGTTATGACAAGCTTCTTTTGAACAATCTTTCCCCCTACCCTACTTTCTCATTACATACAGATAGTGTGCCTTTCCAGTTCTATCTTTGTTAGATTGCCCAAATGTGAGTATAATATTTGAACAGGGTGTACATGCAGGGGAAGAAAAAGAATGCACATAGGCCCAGTTCACTTGGTTCACATATTTGAGGAATGGGGTAAATTACATGATTCTGCTTAATGAAATTACGTGGATTTTACATGCTTGTACACTATTAAAGTGTTATTAACATATAGGGATGTGAAAGGATGCTGGAAGCAGGACAGCTTTGTCCGGTGAATAGGGTGGGAAGGAATAATTTCACACTCAGTTGCTGGTAAAGAAAAAAGGTAGCGGAAAGTATTGCTGAACTCAGCCACAAACTGTCCTTGTTTCTGTTTTTTGCAGCTGGAAAGTTTGAGCATTTGGGTACTAATACAGACAGCCACTTACTTTTGCTTCTAACTAGATGTGGCTGTTGGAAAATATTTTGTAAGTTTTTTTGGTCAGATTTTGGCTTCAAGTAACGTGAGGATGTAGCATCAGGGTTTTTAGTTTTATTAACTATAGTCTTGGAATTGGAATTCCTTTTAGTAGCAAGGGCTCCCAAAGTGCCTTCTCAATTATAACTACTATTGTATATAATATAAGGAGCTGAAGGTGACCTCCTTAACATTTTTTCTTCAGTGCTTATTTGCTAATGGTGCTATATGATTCAAAAATAAGTGTAATTAGTGAACACTGTAGGTAATTTAAGATTTCATAAAACTAATATAGTATTTGTTTTCATTTTAAGTTGCAATAGATTTGAGTGCTACACCTGTTTCTCTCAATAGGATTGTTGTGTGCATATATTGGTATTTTGTTTAGATTTTATTTAACTGCTTCCGTACAACCAACTTCGAAGTTAAAAGCAATTTCACTTTTTGAAAATTTCCATTATGCTAAAATTAGTGGGCACTTTCTATTTACACTTGCTGTGGATTTATACTTTGATTACCTGTCCAGCATTGATGGTAGTTAAAATACAATGTCAGTAAACCGAATTGCTTTCTCTTCATAAGGAAAAGCTGCAAGAAGATGAGAGGCAGAATGTACATTCACTGGGTCTATGATTAAACTTTTTTCCAAATTATGTTTGCTACTATTATATTCTCTCATTAAGCAAGCTGTTATTCTTAATGCTGGCTTACATGTAAGCATTGCATTCAAAGCAAGAGCCCACAATTTGTCAGCATTCTTTTTCTAAGTTTAGAATGGAAGAATTCAGCAGTACTTAATTAATTTCTGCCAAGGTTAAGGCCCCGCTATATAAATAATACAAAACTGAATTTGATTCATGTAACGAGAGTGACTGACTGATCTAATTGTAATAAACTGTAAATGGTGTGTGTTGCACAGTTGACAAACCTGTGTGTACTGTAGAAGGCCAGGGACTTGGCAGAGGATGTATCACAGGTGTACTGGTATCTTAAGATAGCTTGCATTGATTTTATAAACCACAAAAAAATGGCATTGCTAAGTCCATAACTGAATGTTTTCAAAGCCAATTGTCACATAATTTATGTCTAAAATTTGTAATACCATTTTAATCAAAATTGTAGTAAGTACCAAGAATGCTTTAAGATTCCGGATATCTAGTATACATTTTAAGGTGGCAAGATGGTGCCACACTAAATATTTATTTTTTAATTTTGTTTTTATTTTTATTTTTTGACAACATTTTTAGCTTAAACCCCACTTCTCAGCATTTTTTTTTCAAAAAAATCAATAAATCAGGGAACATGAGGTCTCATTTAAGTTACAGCAATAATGTTTAGTGTTCATGAACTGTAGCCTAAATGATAGGCCATAGAAACAATGTAACATGTGAAGATGAATCCAACCCATAATGTCTGTCATTAAATAGTGTGCTATCTGTGAACATTGCACCTACTGAATTTCATTTTACAAAATGGCACAAATCTGACTTTGCACTGAATACCTTTCTCACTTCCATCTCCTCTGCTTTAGTCAATGGCAACAGTACAAATATTTTTTTCAAACCTCAATTTATTAGAGATGATAAAGCTGTTGAATGAGTCTTAAAATTTGTACTACTGTAAAGTGGACCAAGTTGTTGAAGGAGAATGTGAGAGAGTCATTAAAGAAGGAACAGCTCAAGAACATTGGGAATGATAACTTTCCACTTGAGAACTTTTTTTATGTTTTACTGTAATTTTTGTGTGTGTTTTGGAAAAGAAAATAGTATTTACAGGTGGCTTCTTTTAAAATATAAAAATATAAAGCAGGAATGTATATGAAATGTCAGATTTTATTGTATTTGCAGAGTATTAGCTTTGAAAAAAGAGCTGTTTGTAGTTTTTAAAATGCCTTATTAGTATCAATTAGATTTCCTCTATTTTTGATGTAACTAGAGCATTTTAAGTATAGAATTTAAAATGGCAGGACTTTTACAGTGTTTACATACAAGTGCATTTTCTTAGTGTCCTATATGTGTAAAATAGCATTTTCAGCAGGAAAAGCTGGCTAGAACATTTGGCCTTTTCCTGGTCCCTATGATGATGCCTACACTTCTAGACTTCAATTTAGTATTGCTTTGTATCATGAAGCCAAGAAATTCATTGTTGTTTGTAAATAGAATCATTGAAAAGCAATAAAATATATTGAACAAAAAAACTTGTTTGGCCCATAGTTTATGTGAAACCAAATTGTTCATGACAAATCAAATTCCTTAGATTCATTTCTTTTAACAATCAGTTTTTAATAATCACATTCATCATTACTACTTGCTTTGATGCTTGCACATGGGAGAATACTAATGCTTAATAGCAGTCAGATACTGATATGGTGCACTGACTGTTCTAAATTCTTTTACCAAGTTCCAAAAACTGTTCATTGTTTTTCCCCCCCTTTCATCGACTGCTACTAACCATTAGATATATTTTATTTCTATTTTTCCTCGTTAACCAGTTTTGTGGGAGTGGGCTTCTCCTTCATATGTTCAAATCATGATAGAAGGCTGTCATGATTTTTATTGCATTCTGTAGATGGTGTCAAGCAGTATGTCAGAATTAAACATGCTTGTTTTTATTAGTTGTGATTAGTTTTCATGTTGTCATTAAGCCGTCACTAGCTGAAACTAATCTCTTCTCTATCTTTCTTTCCTTTTTGTTTTGTTTTTGTTTCTAACCACCCAGCCGCCACCGGCAACTAACCTATGACCTTCTGACCTCTGAACTCTTCACCCAATGATGACCTGACCATGCCTGCCTGCTGATCAGTTAACTGGTAATCGCCTTTGCTTGCCTGTCTTCAGTGCAGCGAGCTGAGGCACTTGTCCGTTCGTCTTACCATCTAACAAAAAGACAAAGAAATTGTTGTCCTCCAACTCAGCTTTTTTTCCCTGTTTGGGTGAAAGTGGTTCTAGAACCTGCACTGAATAGTAGTAAAGCAATAAGGTCCAATTCATCCCTCCGCACTGATCATCTTTTAGTGTCCCACCCTAAATGAATGGTAAGAACGGCCTCACTTGAGAGATGGAGGCAGATGTCCCTTAACTCCCTGATGACAGAGGCAGTTACTGTGAGACTTCTAGGAATCTTTTTCTTCTCATAAAGAAGTCAAAGTTCTCTTTGAATGTACTGTATGATGATGCATCATGCATGAACCTTTGGTCAGGGATGTCATTGGTGAAGGGATTCCTAAAAGTATTCAAAATTTGACATGCAGTGTAGTCACTACCAATGCCCTCAAAGGGCAGAAGATGCAGCCTTTTTTATATTACCTGCCAAATTGGGTGTTTTTAAGAAGAAAAAAAGTGCCATGAAAGATAGGTTACTGAATTTTTGAACTACATCAATGCATAAACTAAACAGCAACACTATTGAAGCTAATCCTGAGATACTTTCTTTTACAATACATCAATTTCCTTAAAAGATTACATGAGTACAAGGTACATGCATTATGTGTCACATTACTGGGCAAACTGTTCAAATATTTTTTTAAACCTCCCTGTATAGAGAAATTTCATTAAGGATGTAAAAGCCATGCTTGCCTATTTGCTGTATACATGTAATGAAATTGTAGATAAAGTGTAGTGCATTGAAACAAATTGAAAAAAAGTAGATACTTTTACTATACAAGGGTGCTGGTGCAGAAAAAATATATTTTTGGAAATGTAGCATTTTATACTTTCAAGTGTTATAAAAAAGAAAAAAGAACAAAGAAACCCTTTATTTCATTAAATGATTTTTTCTGGTGGTTGTCGAGAAACAAAAGACCAAAAGAGCCTTTTTGTCTTTATTTTTTATTTTTTAAGTATTGGAATAAGTATAAAGAAGAGAAAGTGCCTTATTTTCTTCATGGTCATTTAGTCAGATGTCTCGTATAATCCGCTCCTCCCTCAGACAGCAAGTTAATGCATGCCACTCTGTCGCCCAGTATGTGAAAAGAAGCTGTGAGGAAAGACAAATGAGTTGACCATTTAAATTACCTGGTTTTTGCCATAGCATAATGCAACTTTGTCAGATCTGAAACTGTGAAATGGAATTGTTCCACCAACAGCCAACCGCAATATTTTTGTAACACGTTCCCTCTTCAATTGTAGACAATATATTTTTATAGTACTTGCTCAGCCTTAAACCAAAGGGTTCTAAGATGCAGTCTCATTCTAAATCAAAGTATTAGATTACACTATTTATACAGTAGCAAGTGTTATACCCCCCCCCCAGCCCCAGGAATAGGTTGCATTGTCCCTATTTGAAATAGATATGGGAAAACACAGCAGAACGTGAACTTGCCTACAGGATGATTTTGTCCATGACTAAACTGAGCATTCAGACAGTCCGTCTTTGAGCATGTTTTAGGTTTTTGTGTGCTTCATCTACAATGCCAAATAGTGTGTACTCCTCATCAAACTCCTACTTGATGAATGTTAACTGCCGGTTGCGCTTTACTGAAAAGGAAAAGAAGTATCAGTTAACTATCTGGAAGTTCAGCTATGCTTCAGTTTGAGTCAGTAAACATTTGCATAGCTGTGCTAGTGGTGATAAAACACTTTACGCACAAAGGTGAAGTAAAAAAAAATATGAGCAAGTAGTGATACGTGAATTGCTTTGAGCAGATTTGGCAAAGATCAGGTGATAACCCCCCTCCATTGTGTCAACTTATTATCCTAAAAATCTTCACAGCTTCCAAATCAAAGGTCAATAGTAAGTTAGGTAAGAGGGCTTACTTTTTAAGCACCTGCATGGTGACTTGGTCTAACCATTGTGTCTCACCTGGAAACAAGTATCAATTTATTTACTATGCAATAAACATACATCCTTTTGTATTCAGCTAGCTTTTATTTTATCTTGCCACTGGCTTTGTCTTCCTGTTACACATAGGTTTTTTGGTTTGACTTTCAGTATATGCTGTGCCATTTTGATTTTTGTTTGGTTGAATAAACTTGCAACACTCAAAAATTTTGGAGAGAGAATTGCTAAAACATAACCAGTATTTGATCCAGTTTCATCTCAACTATGATAAACCTGGACATTTTTAGATGCTGATCAAAGGTCTCTTCTTGGGAGAAGTGTGACTTATAAAAGTAATGTTTGTTCTGAAAAAGTTTGAAGACTTAGTTGACAACATTTTGGATCAACTTAAAGCATGACATTTGAAATCTCTGAATGCCTTGGTTCTCAGTATTATCATTCTTTATTGAATTTTTCTTTATTAAAATATGTAGTTTAAGACTTTTTTCTGACAGTATTATGTAATTTTTTTTAGAGTGGGTATACATACATCGCTTGTATGTTACCATACAGACAACATGTATTTGTCTATTCCTTTTACTTTAGTTTGATGCTATGTATGTACCATAACCAACCTATTGCCTATGAGAAACATGTAAGATAATGTATTTACAGCCATTGTTACAAGTTTATAATGTATTTTTCTATCTTGTTTTATATGTATGTTATATAACATTCAGAAGAATTTTTTTCCTGATTGAGAAAAGGATACAAAAATGCAAAACCCACAATTTTGATAACTGAAAATTGCCAATTGTTTTGCAGTACTTTATTATTATATTGGGAGTGTTGTCTTTGGGCTTTTAGTTAGCTACTGGATTGAATACATTAGACATATCTGGGTTTTAGTTGGGTTTTTACATAGCTTGCATTTTAATTCTTTGGTTCTTTGCTGTTTCTATTAACCCATAGCATTATTTTAATAAATGTTATAATACCAACCTACTAACTCTGGACTATGTCAGTTTATTAACCATTACATGTTTAATTAAAATAAACAAGGAAAGACGGAAGAATGTAAAGTCTTGAGTTATTGGACTAACCCTGAAGAACGTGACCACCGATAACACAACGTGACTTGTTTTATGTTGTTTGTTTGGCTGACATTCTGCACACTACTATTAAATTGGCTTTGGTCATTCTGGCCTCTTACCTTGGGGGTAGGTGCCAATAGAGTTGGGAACAAGTAGCATTATTGGAGGCATTCTTGTAGAGTCTTGCCACTTGCCTTTCAGCATCTGCATTACTAATTCCACACTTTCCTTCTCTGAAATAATCACTGTCAGCTCACAGCAAAAGGGCAAAGATACCAATCTATTGGTAAATTATGTTATGTGCCCAGAGGAACCAGTTTGATTCTTTGTTGAGCCATTTTGAAGCTACACAACAAATTCAGTGTGATTTGAAGCACTGATTAAAAGGACAATTCAGCAGACATCTCAATATGTAACTCTCCTGTGTTGTTCATGCTTCTGAATGTATTTGAAGCAAGAAACTTTTCACCCCTTACTCTAGCAGAATCTGCCTCTCTCCCTTGTACATGAGTCTAAATTACTTTCATTGTGACCCTGAAGGGGTTTAAGTTGCAATCCTCAAACTACATAATTCTCAGGTAATTGTACTGACTTCAAGCAGGTTGCTTCACAGTAAACAGCTTGAACACTGTAGCTTAACTACTTTTAGGATTGCGGGTTTTTAAATCTGTAGTGCTTGAACACTAGCTCAGGGCAGTACAAAGCTGTACAAAGTCAAATAGGTCATTTTGTAATAACTGCAAAAAGTAAATAAACTTTTTAGTAGTAGCCATTTTCAAAAAGGAGGTCTAAAGTTGACTGTTACCAAGGGATAACTTTAGCAATCAGAGTTCAGAGAAGCAAGCTGTAGTAAGTTACTTTCAATCAACTTCATTCTACTAGGAAACAATTGTTAAGAACTTGGGGTTATATCCCCAAATTCATCCTATTTACAGAAGGACTACAGCTTGTGCAACCGAATTTCTCTGTCTTGTCCCATGTGTACCTCTTCTGGGAGGTTTCCTTGTCTCTCCAGAGCATGCTGTGGGGGTGCATGAAGAGAGGAAAGGGGGAGTTCCATTGCACAATCAATGTCCTTGTGTGAAAATGGGGTGACTTGGTTCGATACAACCCATTCTTTCTGTGGCCTCTTCATAGCTGCTATGTTAATTACATTTGTTTAAAATTTACTCATTTGAAAACAAAAATGATTTTGTATAGACAATGACACCTGAGTAAAGAAATCAGTTTTAAATATACCCATTAAAATATGTATAACTGAAGCATTATACTTCAGTTCTACCACATAATAAAAACAAAATCCCATCTATTAGATAGAGGCTATGTTAGGACAGATTGATACATTTTAAACATATTCAAGGATTCTTTATGAATAATATAATAAAGTAGAAAATACTGAAATCCAGAGTTTTAACTAGATAATACTCAATATTTGTGATAATATGAAAGTTTGCTCTTAAGTATGAAACAATAAAAGGGTGTTTTGTAGTAAAGGTTGATAACCCACTTCAGTATTACACCAATATACCTGTCATCAATATGCTTCAGTGGTCAACAAATGTTAGCCTTGACCCATGAGTTGTATTCAACACTACATGAATGGAACAGACTTTGCTTGTGTGGTTGGATGTCACCTTCATTTTCTACCCCATGCAACCTTCTACACACCCTAAAAATTGCTCCAGAGGGTTTGGGGAAGGCGAGAAGTCCTGCTGTCCAAGTGGATGTCTTCCCTTGCAGCACTGGTTGCATACCCACTTGTTTGAAGCCACAACCAACATTGATTAATATTTGTATAATATAGAACAGTGAGACACATTTTTAAAATAAGAATAGTAATAATAACCATGGCTTGTTTTATGGTGAGAAACCAAACCTTTCTGTGAGCTGGAAGAAAGGATTTAAATTGTATGTGAAGGCAAAAGGCATATGTCATTCAAATGACAGGTGCTCATGCCTCTTGAGCCCTCCTGAGTGTGGAGGGGCTTTTGAAAGAGCTGCCATTCAATGGAGTTGGGGAGCACCCATGCACAAGCACAGCACCTCATAAATCAGGATCCTTGCCATATAGTTCCTTGAGATGGCACCTTATGTATTTAATTTGAAATTGGAGTTAGGCATTATTTCTAAAGACTTAAATCACATTTTAAACACTGCTGGTTACTTAGTAATAAAAATCGACTACCATGGGGGATGGGGGTACCCACTGTTAAGTCATATTGGAAAAGGCTCAATGAAATAAGGGCGAGTTACTTAAGTCTGCTTGTTGCTGTTATACTCTTGAGTATAGCTGTCATTAAATTTATTATTTGCCCTTTACCAGCAGGTCCCTGTGATTTTTCCTCCGAAGTGGGGACAGTTTGTGGCTATTTTTCCTGGAATAAACAAGCTCATCTAAATACAAGACAATATGTAACTGGGAGGAATAAACTGGTCAAGACACCAAATTCATAGCCTGCTTACAAGTCCTATTAACCATGATGAAGCTGGTATCTGAGTAAACATGTTTAGGATTGTGCTGTGATATCCTGTAGAAGTTAAAAAATAGTCCTTAGGCCATAATTTTGTCCATTCAAGTAGAATTTATCTTTGTGCACCTAACCTAGTTGGATTAAATAGTAGTTCTCCAATACCGGATCTTTAAGTGAACACTTAAAAGATGGCCACTCTTTTCTTAAAATAACCATTACTGTAGACCACCATTACCAATTGACAACTTTTAGTGGAGGTAGGGACCACTGAAGTAATTTCATTAGGAAATACCAGTGGAAGTGGACAGCCATACAATAATCACATAATAGGCACAACTGTGTACAATAAGTATATGTTAACACAAGTTTCTGAAGTAGCGTATTTCATAGAATAAAGATAGGTCCACAGTCTAAAAACATTCCCAGGATGCAAATTGTGAATTGTGCTTGGAATTCCTATCTTTATTTTTGATGTAGCATTAATAATATGAAGTGAACACAATCGCCAGTGAAATACTTCCTGCTAATCAATGTTGAATCAAACTGGTTAACTAAAGAACAGTGCTCCTGATTCTTTTTATGCTGCCAGATCACTAACTGCAGGTGTAAAAATCCTGCCTTAGAAGGTGGGTATTTGAGAAGCAGCAGGTGGCTTACTTGTAGTATTCACTTCTGGATACCAGTTGTGCTAGTGGTTGACTACTAATTGCATCAGGAGAAATTACTCCCAGGACAAAGGTTTGCTTCTGAAGGACTAATGATTAAGGAGAATTTTTTAAATATATATAAATAACCTATTGAGTTCTGTTGTGAGAATGCTTGAATCATTTAAGTTTTTGTTTGTGCAACACAGTGTATTAGGAAAAAATGGGTGTTGCCCAAACACTTGTAAATAATAATAAGAAACACGCCTGTAAATGATGTGCAATAAAAACTGGAAAAATTATATGTGCTTTATCCTCAAAAGCCAATTGACAGCTTGCAGGGCTGTCAATACTTTTATATTTTGAAAAGTCAAATTTTATTCTGTATCAATGTATGGCAGAATAAAGAATGTACATTTTGCACTCTTTAACTGTCATTAATGTTTCTAACACCTTAAGAGATTCCAGAGTTCTCCATCTAGTTCCCCAATTCATTCTCATTGTAAAATACATGTGAGATGGCCTTTATCAGTCAAAGGAGATCAGAATTGTGTGTGTGTGTAATCGATGAGTTAATTTAGAAATATTACTTAAACAACCAGACAAGGATGAGTAAAGTCCAACGAAAAGTAGAATCCTTGTGTTTCATGTAGTTATTGAACAAGATAAATAAATGTTGTACTTGTCTTACAGGTAATTAAACTTCCGTGACTAGGTGGTACATCCTAGGAAGAGCAAAACTGCACATTTCCCTTGCTTTATGGCATGTTATTCCAGGAGTACTTAACCTCTTGCTTTAATGAAGGTCCCTGCCCTTATTCTACTCTGTCTCTGAAGGTTTAAGGAAATGGCAGCTTTTGTTTTTGAAATGGTAGATTCTCTAGATGCCTTGGGTGTTGCAGCTGTTGGTGGGGGTATTCTGGAAACCTGGTCAATATTTTCAGCCTCAAGAAGAGGTGGGCACTCAGCTGTGTTATTGGCACTCTGCCTCATGTAGGTTGCTGCGGCACAGGATGGTTGTAGCATTAAGCAAGTCAACTCTCCACAATGACCTCCTATTTCTTTGCTTCCCTTCTCCCAAGTTGCATCCCTTCCCAATATTCACCGGTTTCCTGCCTGAGGAATCATACAGACCACTAAGGGAACCAGCTTACCTCAGTCACACCATTTCAGTGTTCTCAAAATTTTCTTTTGCTTTATTATTGTTCATTTTATTTCTGTATCACTTTATATTTTAAAGAAAAAAATGTGGAAGTGGTTTACAACACATTGAAACAGGCATAGGCAAACTTGGCCCTCCAGATGTTTTGGGACTACAACTCCCATCATCTCTGACCATTGGTCCTGTTGGCTAGGAATGATGGGAGTTGTAGTCCTAAAACATCTGGAGGGCTGAGTTTGCCTACGCCTGCAAAACATCAAATAAAGCAAACCATAGTAAAACATTACTGAAGAAAGTAAAAAAAAAAAAAAGCCAGCATACATCCAAAGCATAATGAACAGGAAACCAAAATATTAGAAGATTTCAAAATAAAATGTTACAAAGGAGGTCAACTACAGAATGTACATTTAACACAATGAAGTACATTTTTATTAAACATGTCAGAAGAAAACATTACTAAAGGAAGTGAAATATAAAAGGCATATTTGAAACAGTATAATTAATGAGAATAAAATATTGTCGCAAGCATAGAACACATCTGGTGCTGTTGCTGTCAATCTTGCTAATGGTAGATCATGGTGAGTGGTGGTCATGGAAGCTCAGACTTAATGACGTGGGTCTGCACTAAGAAACCGCCAAGATAGTCTCCACAGCCTCAGCTTTTTATCCCTCCCAGGCAAGGAGCAGGCCTTCCAGGACTCACAGCTAAGATGGCCTCTGGCTTCTTCAGAACTCTAGTTGAATGGTGCTGCTATGCTAATAAGAGGTACATTGTGATTGCATAAATTATGCAGTATACTGTATATCCTGCACTGGGGAACTATATATCCAGTCTGCAGTTGCCTTGGGTCAGAGCATCAATAATTGGGAGCATCACTTTCCCCTTGTCACTTGCTTACAGCAACAGCAAGAGGACAACATACAGTTAACATTCCTGGCATCAGTTCTGTTCTTTGATCAGTAGCTTGAATTACTGGCAGTCCAGTTTGCAGTGAGCTACATCTAAACAGCAAAAAGAGAGGTAACGGTTTTGCTGGGCTCTTTAAACCCAATATGGCCTCCCCAGGTGTGTAACCTGTGGACAAAGTGCCAGAGGGAAAACCATTTTCCAAGACTACTCAGTTCAGCACAGGAGATCATATTCACCTCTCCTTTGGCTGGTCATTGTTTGTAGCCTAAGGCACACACCTTTTCCTTGCTTGTTTTTGTTCTCATAACCTCATCTAGGCACCATCATGTAACCCTAGTTGGTTCAGCTCTACTGCCTTTGATCTGCTTGTCCTGCACATTGTAAAAGTACCGTATTTTTTGCACCATAACACTCACTTTTTTCCTCCTAGAAAGTAAGGGGAAATGTCTGTGCGTGTTGTGGAGGGAATGCCTACGGATGGCATGCCTACGGATTTTTCTCCTCTAAAAACTATGTGCGTGTTATGGTTGGGTGCGTGTTATAGAGCGAAAAATACGGTAAGTTACAATTAAAACAACCACCACCATCATATTCAAGGCTTCTCAGCCACGATCTGTTGAGCTGCTGCTTTTAGTCAGTTGCTGACATGAATTAATTGAAATAGCCATTACTAAAGAAAGAAAGAGGTGGGATGAAACAGGCACAACAAGCAATGTTTCTTAGGTTCCACCTTGGAATGTTTATGTGGCTGGCTGCTGTCCTGATGGCTCCAGCCATGACTCCTTTGCTCTATTTGCCTTTTTTTACTATGACTTTGATGTGTCCTCTGCTCTGAGCATGAGCCCTCCTGTGTAGGAACAAGCCTTCTCATAAAGGGCTTAAGCACCTTCCAGAATATGCTACGTTATCCTTTTGCGTGTTAAGATTTTCTCATGTCCTGTTAACACCTGCATTCATCTGAATAAATATGCTCACAAGGATAATAATCCAGAAAAAGTTTCAAATGTAAACAAAGCTTTTGTTCTTTGCATGAAATCGCAGGTGATATCACAAATTAATTGTGCAAAACAATGCTTCAGTTGTGCTGCTGAGAAACTTAAACTCCTTTCTGTGGCAAAAGGCTGAATGCTAGGTCTTCTGGTTAAAATGCACTGTCATATGGACTACAGATCATAAACTCATTGTTCATGAAAGCAAAGATCCATGCAGTGCTTTTATGAACCTGGGATCCTGATTACCAGTAAATCCCTTTTCTCCTTTGTGGTTTGTGCTGAGATACCAAGAGCATGATAAATGGCAGGTGGATTGCTAAGTACTTCCGAGTTTCAAGTATAAGCTGATATTTACATATGCCAATTTAGAATACAAATATCACAGAAACAAATTAATTTCCAACCCACAAATTGCCCCCAATAAAGTCTTAATTTGCACCCCACTCTAGATCACCCTCATTCACTTGACCTCAATTGATTTCCCAACAGATCCTGTTCCAGATCTCTTCAAGTACCACCAGTCTTACTAGATAGTCCTCTTAATTTATTTCCTTGAATTAATTACCTAGAAGCTCTTGAGGCACTCAGGGAAAAAGGGGGAGCCTGTGCCCAAGGACCCATCCCTAGCAGCACTCCTGGTGACTGTCTTAAGAGCATGTTAAGAGTAGCTTTTCTCTTGCTGTTTGGGCCTCTTGAGAGCTGACGAAACAGTTTGAACACTAAGGTCCTCCCCACACCCAACACACAGCCCTTGCTATGTAATTGTAGGATATGGAATGTTTCAGGTTTGCTACACACACACTTATGGTACTGGTAGCACAGATGTTGCATATGTATATTAGGAGTGCTTTTCACCTCTGAACTGAAACACTGGATTTACTGTGGTGATTATTCAGAAAGGAAATACTTTGTGGGAGAGATGTTATGTATCAACCAGCCTCTGAGTCTCCCACATGAACCACCAGATATTTTAGTCCTTGAAAAGAGAAAGGAAATAAGAGTGGTAGGGATTATCTGCAGTCTACACTTCTGAAATGTGTCAACTGTCCCAACAAACATGAGAGCCTTTGCAATTTGAAAGCATCACAGAATGTGTTGCCTAGTCATAGATTAGCTTTCTTAGTCTTAAAACTAAATAAATAACAGCTTGGTCGTCCCAGATTTCTCCCCAACTTCTGAGGCCAGTTGAAGTACTTGGAGGATGAAGACCCAACTGGCAAGTATATGTCATCCACCGGATACTAAGCAAAGTGTTCAATGCACAGTGTAATTTTTACCCAGCATGAGAAGGGTAAAGGATTGGGTTGTTAATAAAAAAAGCCAAAGTTAACTTAAAACTTCAATAGCTTTAGCATGAAAAACACAAATGACCACAAGTGGGAAAGTGCATTGGCAGAAATAGAAAAGGAAAAGGCTATAAAAAAGACAACCCTGTCCAGAGGATTTCTGTTGCTTTAAGCAATGTGGCATGGAGCTAGTAGGAAGGGGAAAAGGGAAAAGCAAAGGAAACATTCTTTTCTGAGTTATTTTAAAAAATATTCTAAACTTCCTGCTTTGAGATCTATGCTGATATGTTTGGAGTTACAATTTTGAAAAAGAAAAATTCAGGTTTTGAAGGGTTTGCTTTGCTTTAACATAGCGGCATCTTCGCTATGTGGCAGATTTAGTGCCTAGTTTCGGAACATTTTAAATGTCCAGCTTAAAAATTCTTGGAACTGTTCAAAATGTTAATTGACTACTTTCTACCCATAGACTTGTGATCTTTTTATATTTTTTAAAAATGCCACTGCCACCTATAATATAGAAAAGGTGGGAACCCGTGCTCTTGATGGAAATACATGAACCAGAAATTCCCACATCCAAATTGAATACATGTTGGGATTCAGTCTATTTCACATATTTTATGTGTGCACAGTCCCAATTGTGGCCCTGTTCTTGGCTTTGTGATTCAAAGGCCAAGTGCTTTTTTCACAGGGCTTTATGAAGGTGCAGATGGAGAGATGAAAAGCAGCCTCCAGGGCACAATCTCTCTCTCTCTCTTTGGCTGGGGAGCTTGCAGAGACAAATTGGGGGAAGAGCTAAGAGCATTGCCCGAACTGATCAGAGCCAGCAGGCCAGGCAAATTAGATTGGACGACAAATATCAACCTTTGCTGCTGGATGTGAGGAGTCCCCTGTGCTAAGTGAGTGACAGGCACAACAGCTAATGTGTTTATTCTCCCTGCCCAGCAATCATAGTCAAGCAGCAAAATAACAATGCTTGTCAAAAAGAGTCAATGATTTTCATGGCAAAAACATAACCCTTGTGAGCAACTGTGTGTATGTTGTTAATAGTAGATCACGCTGGAACTCCCTAACAATAAATTTCAGGTGCTAATGTTAATAAAAATTTGAGTATTGTAGATCTAGTTATCTTTTACAGAGAAAAGCAACCCTTTAACAACTTGCATAGTTCTGCTACGGTATGTAAAAGGTACAAAAACAGACAAAAAGAGACTCCATGTGATGCAGGAGGAGGCATGGAATTGGGTTGTAAAGGGGAAATTAGTTTGTCATTTTATTTTATTTTTGTATGTGCAACATCTCTTGGGTCAAGCTGATCTGTTAAAATAAATACTCCCCTGTTTGAGGAGAGTTTGAACTTTGAGCTGAAAGCTAGTGTATCATCATAGTAGCAAAAAAAGAAAAATCTGTTGCACCAATCAGAATTACTCTGCTTCATTCCAATTCAGTTATATTTTACATTACAATGGGATTACTTGTTCAAATCCAGTATGACATTTTTAAAATGTTACCAGGCTGGAGCAAAACATTGTCCTATCAAAATGCAGCATTAGAACAAACTATTTTATTCATAAGTATGATTATTTGTGCCTGGCAACTATTATCCTGACTTAGTCCATTATCATAATTAAAGATGGCAACAGAAAACAAGCCCTTTGCACTCGTTTTACTGCTTATAAAGGCCAGTGCTCAACATGGTCAAAACAGTACAGTAGTTTCTATGTGGACAAGCAGCTACAGAGAATCCTGAACATTTATATCTTTAGGGATAGTTTGAGGAATATGATCGTTGTGAATATGATCATTGTGGATTTCTATATGGGTTTTTTTTTCCTGATCTAAAATTCCTGCAATATGAGAAGTAGAACTTAACTACCCCAGTATTCACATATCTCCAAATATTTTGATGTAATACTCAGTAGGTTAAGGCAACAGTGTACAAATTACATGTTTGGAAGGAGGAAAGCATTTAAATATGTAATTTGAGATCATTTTTTTTTAAAAAAGATCAGCGCAGAAATAGAACAGAATTACGGGAGAAACGTGTAAAAGTGCCATGGAGCAGAAATGGGTTCGTCTGCCCCTAGTTTTGAGGAGAGGTGCCACATATTGAACCTAGGATCTTAGATGTATTGAGGAAGGGTTCTCCAACAAACACAGGCATCAACATGCTGGCCAATACCCTCTGTGGCACTCACAAATGGTCTCAGTAATATCACTTCAGAAATCGACAAAGCACCAGAGCCTTCTCTTTCCCGCTCAGTTGGTCTGCACTAGCTCAACCTGTTTGGCATTGAATGTGTACACTTAAACATGCACACAATTGGATGTCAGGGTTGGACGTGCACCCTCCCATCTTTTCTCCTGCTCTGGAGGGTCGGACTCGAGGCAATGGCTTCAAGTTACAAGAAAGGAGATTCCGACTAAACTTTCAGGGGAAAACATTTATGACAGTAAGAGCTGTTTGGCAGTGGAAGAGACTCCCACAATAAGTAGTGGTCTCTCCTTCCTTGGAGGTTTTTTTAGCAGAGGTTATCTGTCATGGATGCTTTAGTTGGGATTCCCACCCCCCAAGGTCCTTTCTAACTCTAAGATTCTTTGATTCTATGTTCTGAATAGATCAGAGGCACAAAATGTGGCAGTGACTAATGGCGGTGGCTCCCTTCTCCCTGACCATTTATGGGGCAGCTGATTGGAGGGGGCGTGCCCAAACCATTTTGCTCTCCTCTCTTTTAGCTCTAGCAGCCATTTTCTGTTATCCTACACTGCCCATGGCTGCCATTTTGTGATTGGCACCCTTAGCACCTGCTCAGAATTCCAAATGAGCCTACTAGCCTTCCAGTGTCAGCAACCCCTGAATTAAGTTTAAGTCTTCAGGAGTCCTTCCATGGACAGAAAGCCTCTTCTATGCATGAGAGCCCCCGCCACAAGTTAGCATAAGAGTCTTGTGTTGTACAATTACTTCTGCTAATTATTGTGCAGCAGTTCCTGGAACAGCGATACCGTCGGCACGTCTTCCACTAGTATATCTCTGGATACATCCCACAAAGAGCTCTACCACTTAGCCATGTCCTTGCCCGTATTTTCTGTTTCCTGGGAACAAGTACAAAAGATCTGAAGAAAGCCAGAAATTTAGTGCTTTGGCCCATATACAATGAAAGCCCTATTGCTTTTCAAATGTGTTCCTGGTCATCCAAGCTTCCTGGAATGGAGCCATCTGCCTTCTTCCTATTCATAAGGAATAGCTATTTTCTTTCTTGGCACCATTTGGTGTAACCAACATAAAAGGCAGAGTATGGGGCTAAGATAGGGCCTCTTCACTACACACTCCTTGTCCTACAACTTTTGTTTTCTACCTCAGGCCTGCAAAACTTGTATGCTATGAAGCCTGATGCAGCCCACCAGATACAAATCATAGCCTGAGACGTCTTTTCTCACACAGGCAGGCCAGCGATGGTGGGAAGTTTGTCAAGCCTGTTAAGTTTCCATGCCTGCCTGGTAGATCACACATTTTGCAGGCTTATCGTACACCCTTTCCTTTGCCCTGCATTTTTTGCAAATCCCATTCCCCAGTGCTTCCCTTCCTTTAGGTTGCAAAGAGGATGATTATTAACACAACTTCTGAATGAGAAAAGATCCAAAAGGCACAAATGAGCAGCGACTAATCCTCCTAAGTGGCTTTCTTAACTGTGATCTGGGTGTCACTTCCAATAAACCAGATGTCTTCTGCTTCTAGAAATGGTGACCTGCGCACCTCAGATTCTTGCCAAGCCTCTGAGGGAACTTGCAGCACTGCTGAAAGTCTTTTTAGAGCCCCTCATTACAAAGACCTTTGTGGAAAAAGCGCTGCTTTCTGCTGTGCAATGCCGAACATACTAATAAGACAAGTGTTTCATGTATAAAAGTCAACAAACATTCAAAAGCAAAATAGACACACACACACACACCCCTTTCGCTGGCCTCTTGTCTTTTTATTTGGTCTCTGCTGGGTCTTTTCATCAAAGAACACATTTGAATGAAAAACTCCCTCAGCTTTGGATTCTGTTCATCAAAGTGCATTTTGCTACAGGAAATTAGAATTTCTCAGGAAATTATGACTCTTATATAGCCTTAATATGAGGAGGACTGAGGACCCCCCTGAGGGGACAGTGGTCAGCTGTGCTCCTGATCCTTCTATTGACCATGTGTACTGAGGGGCTTTTCCTTTCCACTTCTGCATATGGGATTCCATATGTTATTCGTAGGATCAAGATGTGTTACTACACATTAGTAAGGACATGATAATTTGCACACACACAAACCCCTTTTAAGGACATGATGCTGTTGCAGTTGTTCAGAAACGTACTCTTGCCAAGGCCTGGACAGTTGACAAGGGATGTGCTTGGCAGGGCCACGACATGGGTGACAGGATGATAAAACTGGCTCTTTGGAAATGAGGTTGGCATTTAACTTCTTAGTGGTGCTCTGAACTATCTTTCTAAACCTAGATTCTCGCTAAATTCTAAAACACTGATATATTACGTCTCCATATTGTTTGAGGTAGTTTATGTGGAACCTGCAAATTTAGGGGCTGATTTCGAGATCTAAGGACAGCAAAGGGGGGCTATTGCATTCTGGCCCTGTCACATGCTTATCTATGCAAACACACTTTTAGAAATGAACTGAGAGTTAGGGCAGCTGTTTTTAAAACCGAGTATACTCATGACTATGTAAATTTATCGTTGGTAGGAGTTACTGAGGGCAGTATTCTCGCTCTCAAGCCATTGTTACAAGCATTCTGAATTACAGGGCTCATCTGGACTTCCTTTCATGCCATGCTTTTGAAGCAGAGGTCCGCGCTTTAAAGCTCTGTGTCCAAACAGTTGTTTTCGTGTCCTGGCACTTTCCCTGGGAAAACCCCCATTTTACTGCTGAATCAGAGCAAATGGGAGAAAATGCAGACCAGTGCCTAGAAATGCAGCACAAAACGAAGTCTGGATGACCCACAGCCTCTGCCAACCTGATGGACTACAACTCCCAGTCAAAACAGCTGTTATAATCCAAAACATCTGGAGGGTGCCAGGTTGGTAAAGGAAGACGACAGACACAACCTCGATCCCCGTTTGGAAGCTGTGAAACTACAGATGACTAAAGGAGAGAGTGCCTGCTTTACTGAGGCCCAAGGAATCTCAAGGGTCAAGCCTGAAATCTATTCCTGGCAATGCAATCTCTCCTTTCACAGCTCCCTTGCCACTCTGCTTCTGCTTCCTTCAGATACACGGAGGCTCACTGATCACATGGATTACCTTGGCTAAACGCTACGCTGCAAATAGTTTCTTGGGTCATTACATAAGCCCGTAACCCCCCTGCTGGTTAATATATTGTAAACAACAATTTGATGTGCTAAAAGTTTTGTAATTGGGACACCATCTACCGGAAATGACTAAAAGGCATTAGCATTAGCACCATTACTCTGTACGCAGTTGAGAATTAGCTTTTTCCTCATTCTGCCTGGAGATGAGTTCTCTGCCGCTTGCAAGTGTGCATATTTTGGTCCTGAATGGAAATTAGTCCAATAAAAGTGTTCGGTTTACTCATTTTGAGTTGCTCACCTAAATGGAGCGAGTATAATGAGATCAGTAAGGACTCTTACTATTGATTTTTCTATACCTGAGGACACATGCATGTCTACTGACATAGGCAAAGCAACAGTGAGTTTCCCTCTTGCTGAATGAGGGATTAGCCAGCTACTGCACCTCTCCACCGGGTGCTAGGTCTTTTTGGAGCCATGTTGGCCCAGTAATTGCAAACCAGCCCAACCCGGAAATCCAGGCCCTATAGTTGACTACATTATTCATGGGGACAGGGTGGGTCTACCTTCTGGCATTGGCCCAGTTGATGGTGCTGCTTCTCTCAGCATGAAAACACCTCCAGAGTGGGCAGAGCAGATTCTACAAGCCTTGATGCTCTTAGCCACTGGACACTGTTCTCACAGGAATGGTTGTATGTGGGGGAATTGAGATGACAATACCTTCACCCAAGAGCAGTTGTTTCTCCTGCTGTGGTTGATGCTGATGCTGTTGCTTGGTTCCAAGGCCAGCAGCAGCCTTCCAGATAAGTAGCTGTAACTCAGCCAAACTAAGATAAGGGCACAATAATCCATTGCTCACCAGATACCAGCAAGAAAATAAGACTAAACAATTACCTTGGGAAATACATGCATCCTGCTTTTTTATAATGTTTTATTAGCACATTCCAAGAAGAGAATATAACCCATTACTAAGCCATCAACAAGACAGGGCAGATGTTCCGGACCCTGATGTTCTCAGTTGCTTATGCTCCTTCTCCCACACCTGTGTTTCACCCTGGAAGAGGTGAGGTGGCAATACTGGAGTCCCTATTCCACAGACCAAGAGCACCTAGATGTTCCTTCTGCTCCTGACAGTTTTGGGTTTCTGTTCTTGTCCACAATAAATACGAGAATTTACACATACCATTAAAAGTTCCTATTAATTGAGGTCTATTTTGTCACAGATTGATTTCCATTGCAATCTAAATTATCCATATTCTGTTTTTCCTTCCAGGTAACTCAGAAAAGCACAGAGCTCCCCCCTTTATCCTTATACAACAACCCTGTAGGGAGGGCCAGTTAGGCTGAAACTGAGTGTCTAGCTGAAGGTCCCACAATGCATTTTATGACTAAGAATGAGAATTTTAATCCATCTCTCTCTCTGGTTATCATGCCAACACTCCAGCCACTGTTGTTGGCATCTGGCTGTCTCAGGAGACAATGGAGGAGTGTGCCTTTGGGGGTGAGGTCAAGCTGTTGGACGGTTGCAGCACCTGCTGTGGCTGTAGAGACTGATGCAGGAGAAACATGTTTTGTTGCAGCTGGGGCAGATGTAGGCGCCCAGTTGTGCTGCTGCAGATGCACCCTGGTGTTTCTTCTCTCTGTGCTCCTCCCAGCCACTATCCACACTTAGCTTTCCTCCATGCTTTGCAGGCATGGTCCATGCCTTAAAGCTCCATGTCTGAACGTTCTGGAGCTTTCCTCACAAAAACCCACTCTTTACGGCAATCCTGGAAGCATGGGGAAAAGTTTAGTGTGTATAAGCCCTATGTTGACTCTCTGTGGGTTCTTTCTCTTCATTTCAGTGTCCGGGAGCTGAGAAACATAGATCACCCCTTTTCTCAAAATGCATCCTGCACGATTTGTTCATTCAAATCGTTTTCTTGAGAGAAGAATGTTCACATGAATATGTAAACATTGATCCCTCCATGCAATCAGGCTGCCTTTTGATAGGACAGCAAAGTAGGCTAGATGGGGAGAACCCTGATTGCACAGGGGGGATTGCTGACTTGATTCTCTCCACTAATCCTGCACATGCATGCCAGGATCAGGGACCCTCCAGAAAGACTTGAGGTTGGTTACAGCAAGATGCAGCAGGAGGGGAAACAATTGAAATAGGAAGCCGGCAGCTGTCTTGTGTGGAATGGCCTAGGTCAGGGGTCTGCAACCTGTGGCTCCGGAGCCGCATGTGGCTCTTTTACATCTTTGCTGCGGCTCCGGGGCAGATACTAGCGAGGGGAGGAGGCGCATTGTGCGCCCCGACACTCCTCACTGTGGCGGGCGCTGTACTGGCTGTGATGTCGCATGGGGGCGGTGCGTGCATTAGTCACGCACCATCCCGATGTCACCTTCCCGCCCGCTGTCAGACTGTGGCTCCGGAGATATATTTGTTTTAAATGTCGCAATGGTTTGGTGGCTCCCAGTTGTTGTTTTTTCTTCAGAAATGGGTCCAAGTGGCTCTTTTTGTCTTAAAGGTTGCAGACCCCTGGCCTAGGTCATTCATCAGGAGGCAAAAGATCTTGAGTCATCCCTGTACTTAGGTCAAACATGACATTCATTCCCCACATGGCTTAGATGTGTTGTGCTGGAAGCTATTTATGTATTAACTGAGAACCAGTGTGGAGCAGTGGCTAGTGTTGGGCTAGGACCTGGGGAGACCATGAAGGAAGTTCTTTGAGTGACCTTGGGCCAATCACCATCACTTCAGCCTAACCTACCATGGTTGCGAGGACACGATGTGGAGGAAGGGAACCAAGTATGCCACCTTAAGCACCATGGAGGAAAGCTGGGATATAAATAAATGTGTGTATTGAAAGAAGGACCAAGAAGAAGACCCTTTTGTCCATCTCTATAGTTTGGGAGAGTCAAATGTGCCAGATTTGGGGGAGAATTCAGTGAGCCAACTAGCAAGTGTTTCATTTTCACCTCCTCAATGAGATCTAATTATGAAGGATTTAGTGTCTATTATTCCCCAAGAGGCTGTGTTCACACTTCAACTAAGCACGGGTGGTGGCTCCACTCTAGCGTAAGCCACAAGTGCAAAAGACTTCACTAATAGAACTTCTGTTATGTCTGGCCATCAGGGAGAAGCTAACTATAGGGAAGGCACCATAAACTGTGAAATGAAAACGGCTCCTTTCCCTATGATAAGAGGAAGCTAGCATTGAACCTATTACTCAGATTATAGTGAATCTGAATTGCTTTCCCCTTGAGCTGCTACAGAGATAGATCAGTCGGATTAAATTCCTCTCTCTTATGTAAAACAACTTAACTGGAATAGATAAAAACGTAATATATTTTTGAAGACTTGTATGTTTCCTCGAGTCTGGATAATAATAAGTCCTTGACTTACAAATGTCTCCTTGATTGTTTAATGAATTATTTTCTCCTCCTTAGACGGCTTCTGACTGGAATGTACTAATAAAACATAAAAAAGTGGGATACATGTTTTTCCTGAAGTAATTCTAGAAGAATGATTTATTTGAATAATAAATGTATGGTATTATTTTCTTTCTGGTGTCTGGTGAGCAATTGATTATTGTGTCCAATCTATATACTATTATTTTCTTTAGACCTCGATATCCTCCTGAACGTTAAGATACATTGTCTGCACAGTTGTAAATCTAAAAGTATTTTTAGGTACTAGTAGAAATAATAATAGAAAATTTACTTTTATGATTGAAAAGAGAAAGAACGACACCCAAAACCACAAGGTAGATCATGTAGAAGCCGGGTTTTGTGTGTGTGGCTGATGCAGATGCTCGTACAGATGTGTAATTGGAGATGCTCATCATCTGGAGTCCATTGAATTGGCTGGATGCCTCTTTAGATGTGGATGGGAATGTAAATCTATATTTAGGAATAAATAAAAAAATTGTCCAGTAGCATCTTAGAGACAAACTAGTTTGTGCTGGGTATAAGCTTTCATGTGCATGCACACTTATTCAGATACATCCCTCCCCCGAGTGTGTCAGACTGACACAGCTACCTACCTGAATCTATATTTAGGAGTTACTATAGCATCCTGAGGGCCCCCTTCCTGCCACTCACCACCTGGCCTAGGGCGGGGCCTGACAGGCTCCATAAAGGACTGCTGCTGCCGCTGCTGCTGCTGGGCAGAGAGGGCTCCGTTTTTTGTTTTTGTTGCTGTTGTTTTTAAAAAATGCTGTTATTTTTTTACCTATGCCATTTTAAACTGTGATATTAATGCTTTATCCTTCGTTTTAGATTTTGATTTAGGTGGAAATTGTTTTCCATTTGGTTGTGTATTTTTTTGATGTGGTTTATTTATTGTTTATGACTTTTGTAATTATGTAAATCTTGTCATGTTGTAAGCCGATTTGAGCATTGTTTTTAACTGTGGAAAGGTGACATAAAATAAAATGATGATGATGATGATGCTCCTAGAGTGCAATAGCTTTTTGTTTGTTTGGGGAAGATAATTAGGCTCTTTCACAAAACCCAGACAATCTGAGGGGTCTAAATGGAACAATTCCACTCTGGGCCACCACACCAAATGAAAAGCCTGTGAAGAGTCTGGGAGATTCTATCTTTCATCATATTTCTGCCATGGAATTTAAACTATCCAGGCATGGACCCTGCTAGTGTTCTAGTTCAGCTTTCTAGTTCAGTTGGCTGGGGCTGATGTAAGTTGTAATCTGAAACATCTGGAGAGCACCAGGTTGGGATAGGCTGGACTAGATTAAAATGACGTCAGTGTAGAATTAGGATGCTTCACCAGAAATGCTCTCCCAGATTGAATCCTGTGGTTTGTCTGTTGTTCTGGCAAAAAAGCAAGCAATTGCCAGTTGGTTAGAGCATGGTGCTGATAATGCCAAGGTGGCAGGTTTGATCTCCATATGAGACAACTACATCTTCCTGCATTCCAGGGGGTTGGACTAGATGACCCTCGTGGTCCCTTCCAACTCTACAATTCTATGATTCTAAGTGGGAAATTTCATCAAAAAATCACTTTTGTCAACTATGGTGATGTTTGGTACATCTGAAGAGACCCTTGCCAAGCTCCGGTTAGATTTTGCTTCCTAGGTATCATCTTCAGACTGAATTAGCAGTGTAGTGAGTCAATATGTGGCCATGTCCAAATATTCATCACCTGTAACCATTGCTATATGAATTAACTGCTTTCAGACAGCAAATTACTCTGACAAAGATTATTGGATGGCATAGTTAGACTTGTATTACATTATGTATTATATGGAGCACTTTCACTGATAGACACTGGACCTCTTGACTACTTAAACAAAATGCTGGCAAGATTTAGGCATAATCTTATGTATGCCCATTGCTCATTCTTTCAAGCAATTCCCCTACCTGTCAACATCTATTATTTTGTGATGGTTGAATTTCAGCCAGTTCATTCCCATTTATGTCTCTGAGTCCATGGGAAATCAAAGAGGCTGCTAAGTCCAGGTGTGATTTAGTCTTGTGTATCTGCTGTCCATTCACACTTCATTTCCTGTTGCCTTCCTTTCTCCACTGGTATCCATGTATGTCTAGTAATGAGATGGAGTCCTGCAGGGCTCCAGCGCAAGAGGAAAGCAATTGCTAGGACTGGGGGAAAAAATGGAGCAGGGAAATAATTCTGCTTTAGAATTTGACATTTTGGGGTGCAGAAGTTCAAATTTTGAAGTTCCGAATTCAAAATTTAGATTTGATTTCAATATTGTGCCAGTTCAGATCCATCTGTTCCCTAAATTTTATTTGTCAAGGCTGCTTCCCAACACCAACCCAAATTTGGTGCCTATGCAAAAAATCATTCTTCTTTGATGTATTTCACATACTCGACTCTTCCTCTGTGGGGCTCAGATTGGCCTATGTTTGGTTTTTAGGGGGGCCTGTAATCCAAGCAACATACAGGACCAGAGCTGTTTAGCTTCACTGCTTCATAGTGGTGTCCAAACTTTTTTCAAAGAGGGCCAGATTTGATGAAGTGAAGGGCTGTGAGGGCCAACCAAAGTTGTTAACCAAAGTTGTTAACCTTTTTTTAGAACTGAAGTTGTTGAGGATTTTACCCCAGGAAATAAACTGCTACAGGGGCCGGATTTAGCCGACTGGCAGGCCAGATTGGACCGCCAAGACAGACTTTGGACATGCCTGCTTCAAACCATTGTGGGAACTGGTTATTTTGAAAGAAAGGAGTGAATTCACTGAAAGTCTTCCATTATCTGAAGTGTTCAGACAGCCACACACCAGGATTGCCATGACACTCATGTGCTATTGGTTGTTCTGTATTCAAGCATAGGGTTTCCATAATCTGACCTGCAGATGGAATTCTGGAGCAGGGATATATATTGCCAATAATTCATCAGAAACTCTTTTGATTTAGCTGCCCTTTTCTTCCATCTCACCACCACATAGGAAGCTGCCTTAGAACTTTGCTCCATCTAGCTCAACACCTGCACTGACTGGCAGAAGCCCCTCTGTGTTTCCAGCACGAATTTTTCCTAGCTTTGCCTTGATATTTCAGCAGCTGAACACGGGCCGTCTGGTCTTTCCTAGGGAGCTCTGAAGCAAGGCTTCTAAGCACCATCCTACTTCCCAAGCATCTGCTCCTGTATTGCTGTCTCACATTCCCCAGAGGAATTTCTGATGTTTGCTTTTATATTTGTAAGCTGCTTCAGAAAACTTCTTCATGGAGAGGAAAGCAGGGTACGTTTTTTTAAAAAAACCAATAGCACCTGCATAGCGTTTGGGGACTTAGTAGCTAGTATGGTTCAGTGTGTTAACTGTCGCCTTCTTTATCTGGGACCCCCCTGCTGTCTAATGAGAGAAATGTTATACTTTGTCACAATGACTCTGCCAGTGCATTGTCATTTTGTGTCGGGCAACTCTTGCCTGTATTATTTCCAAATTCCTTTTAGCCCTGCATGCCTATGATTTAAATTCAAAGGGCTCCTCAGGCAGCTGGTATGTTTGAATAAACAGAACGAACGCAGATGAGTTACTGAGCTGTAAGGTGAGATAGCAAACCCTGCTAGTCTGTTGTTTTGCACTAACTTCTAACCTAAGCTACTTTAGTACACTGAAAATACAAGCCTAATCACACTTATTAGAGAGTAAGACCAACTGAGCTCAGTGGGGCTTATTTCTGAGTACATGTGTTTGAATCTGCACTATTAATCCTTGCAAATTACTGTTGCTTAAATTGTATCCCTAGACTTATATTTCACCATTATTTCCCACTCAGGCTCCAATCTACTAAATTTAATATTTGATCACTGGAAAGAGCCTAGATTCTCTGTCTAATTTTTTCGAATGAGAATACTCTTTGTGGGCCATGATCCTTGCCTGAAGGGGGAGAGGACGGTGCTTGCTCTGAATTATGTGTTTCCTCCTTCCTCCCCAATCCATTGCCCTTTTGTGTTGTGCCTTTTTAAGATGCAAGCCTGAGGGCAGGGACTCTCTTGGTTGTAGTAAACCAAGTTGGGAGATTTGCCCCCCCCCCCCGAGAAGTAAGATGCACATTCTGCAAATAAATAAGATTCACAAAATCAGCTATCTGAGGCAGCTCCCTCGCTTTGCCTGAGGGCAGAGCCAGTCCTAATATTTCCACTTCTAGACATGCTGTGAGCTCTGCCTCTGGATTCAGAGGGCCTACTTCCAAGGCCCTACCCAGGGACCATAATTTCTAAGTTTGTTCACGTGTTACACTGAACGCAGGTACAAACTACCTCTACACATAAGTGTTCGTGTGAAAGAGCGTACACTTGTTGGTTTATACTGCTCAACTATTGTGTACAGAGGTACATACGCTGTACACTTGTTGAACAGTACATGTCAGTAACCGTATGAGCTAAATTATTTGTGTATTCAGACTCAACACACATTGAATGGAATGTGTGACCTCTCCTTTTTGGCCTTTAAAAAGATGGCAACCCTGTTTAGGTAACAAAGCTCTATTGGAAAGGCAGAGCTCACATAATATTCTTGGAATATTAAAGCTGACAAACATTGGCTGACAAATCAAAACCAAATCTAGGTGTGAAAATCTAGTGATGATTGAATTTGATAATTCACCCCTCTAAAAATAATAATAATAATAATCCTTTTTTGGTTCCATAAACACATTGACTACATAATCTATGTATATGTAATAATACATAGTTGTTATTTTGGTCTATAAAGTTAAGTGTATGTTCTCCCATTTGTACCCAGGGGAGGGAGGGAAATCAATTCTGGTGTAATTAGAATTCAGACCACTGGTATAGTTTTACAAAGGTCATTTTAGACTGGAGTGAGATTGAGAGTGTTGTTGTTAATCGAACAGAGGATATTTAGTCAGTCTCTTTTACAATAAATGGAGAGAGCAAACAACATTAAGCCCGCTATCACTGCAGCCTCTCAGATGTGCCTTAAAAACCACCCTTACTTTGTTTAATATGACTTCAGTGGAGCAGATTGCCCTCTCCAGCATTACTTGATCTGTGTAATAGGAAGCAGTGTTACAATACAAACCTGAGTGTATCGGTTCCATATAAATGCACTGCAGTTGATAGCCATGGAACTTCAGCTTCAAATATCTGGTTTGATTTCATTTTACTTTTAATTTGTATGCCCCCTTTCTATATTACTGATTCAGTACAAAAAGTCTGTGATAAAAACATAACTTTCAGATAACAACAATATTCAATAATTCATTAGAATATTATAGTAGACAATAAGATCAAATATCAGCAAATAAAGTGCTTAACCCAAGTTCCTAAGCTCCATGCACTTCTCTTATTCAGTGGCACAAGACTGTCTTTATAATACTCTTCTCTTCTTCTGCAACTACTGTACCACAACACTGCACATAAACTACTAAAACTACAATCTTTCCTATATATGCCCACTCAGTCCCACTGATTTCAATGCCACATAATCCCAGGATTGTAGCCTTAAAGACATACCAACTTCCTTTGCTAATGTTCACCATAAACCAATTTCCCTTGCCTCCCCACATTTTATTCATGCATTCATGGTTTATATTCCTTGCCTTTTTAAGAGAACAATCTTGCAAGGCAATCTACAGGCACGCTGGTCATCGGATATTATTCTTCCCCATTCCGCTGAGATACCTATATAGTTTATACAGGTATAAACTAGCACATACCAATTTTATGCAAGTCCCACCCTCCCCCCTGATTTTGGTGGTATATTTCATTTCTCTTTTTTGGTGAGATATAACTAGCTACTCAATTGCTATCCTTAGTTTGTATGGCTTTGCCATCTGAGAAGTGTGGTTGGGACTATATTCAGTTAGGGTGCATTCAAATATATGTAATAGGAGCTGCTTCACTACAGAAGCATATACATCATGTTCGTGTCACATATACCAAATCCTCTCTAGGATCAAGATCAATATCTGGCGGGTGATTGATCAAACATGCATATATATTTTTAATGTTAAAAGGGAGGCATGGGGAAAGACAAGAGAAATGAGATGGAGGGAGGAGAAGCTGGGCTCATTCAATAGAAGGAAAAAGCAGCGACTGACTTCTATTAGTTGCTCTGGGACTTCTGAGAGGAAACTTCAATGGAAGCAAGAACATAGCTGTTCTTTGGCAACGTATGAATAGCCTTGACCAAGCTAAAACTAGTCTTGATCTCTTATTTTAAATTATAAATCTTTTCTGTTTTAAACTCAGCTTCCTATTTCTTAACTGCTAACATAATCTTTGAAACATTTTAAGAACAATTAATTGAGGTTGGTGTTTTTTTTTAAAAAAGAAAAGCTAGGAATCATCTCTCCACGTTAAGTTTATTTTCCTATTGTAATCTTATTATACCTTTCACTTGCTTGATGCGTTTAAGATTAACTTTCATTTTAAAGAGGTTTATTTAGCATATTAATCCATCCCTTTCAATTTGTAACCATTGTTCTTGCAAGCAAGCCATCCCATGTGATTTTGTAATGTTCATGCTTTGAAGACTGAGAAAACAACGTTATTCTTTTCAACTGGTCTGGTTTATGACTGATAACACACTTAGACCTTTGATCACTGGAAAGTAGGTACAGGCCTGAGGGCCAAACCGCACACAACACAGAGATCTGTGTCATTTCAACAACACTCTTTAAAAACAAAGAGCAGCTAACGGGGGCTGTATGTCTGCGAATGGAGGAAAGGCACAACTTTTTGCCAACAATCGCCTTTCTTCCACTCCTTTTTATTTATTTATTTGAGTTTCTGATACAATTCCATATCAAAGAAATGAATGGAAACAATGCAAACGACACAAAAAACTCCCCTCTGAAATAGAAATTAAATAACAATTTTAGGATATCGAAAAATAAACAGAAAACCAGAAATCATTCCTCCACCGTCTTCCCATCCTCTCTTTCCATGGTTCCTTTTGTCTCTTTTTCTCGCGTTTTCTTGATTCACCCAGTCTGTCACAACTTCTTATATACACTTTAGTTTTTTCTTACACTGCTCAAAATCTTACCATCTTGCTAGGTTAATTGTTTGTTTATAATACTTTTTCATATATTCAATTAAAATATATATATTGTCCTTATATTTTTCAGCATTTTGATTTCTTATTCTAGTGGTCATCCCTGCTAACTCTGCATATTCTAACCATTTAATATGACATTCTTCTTTTGTTGGTACCTTATCTGTTTTCCATTTCGGGGCTAGTAATATACGTGAAGCATATAGGAACAAATTTCTCTTTTTTTGTCACTTCTGTTGTTATTAACCACAGCAACAATGCTTCTAGGTTTTTAGAGAAGGATTTTTAAAACATTTTTTGTTCATTATAGATAATGTCCCAGTAGTTTTTAATTATGCTACACAATCGCCACATGTGGTAAAAGGATCCCTCTGCTGTCTTACATTTCCAGCAATTGCCCTTTTTTGTTAGTGTATTTGGTGCCAGATACCACCTATGCAGCAACTTCATAGTTTTCTCTTAGTGTGTAGCATGCTGTAAACTATATGTTTACTTTCTACAGTTGTTTCCATAGTGCAAAATCAGTATTGTGCCCCACGTCCCTAACCCAAGTTATCATTTAAGATTCAACCATTTCCTCCATTGTGTCCCACTCAAGTAATAAGTTTTACAATTTTTTATAATATTTTGACCCTGGATCCTGATACAACTTTTTCAAACTGCGAACTCTGTTCTGCAAATCCATATTTTTTGTTTAACTTAAAAGCTGGGGGAAGTTTATACTAACTTAACCAATCTGTCCCGTGATTTTTTACCTCTCCATACTCTTTCAATTTATAGTCTTCTCTGGTGACAGTTAGCAAGTCTCTATACATTGGTACCTCAGGTTACAGATGCTTCAGGTTACAGACTCCGCTGACCCAGAAATAGTACCTCTGGTTAAGAACTTTCTTCAGGATGAGAACAGAAATTGCGTGGTGGCGGCGTGGTGGCAGTGGGAGGCCCCATTAGCTAAAGTGGTACCTCAGGTTAAGAACAGTTTCAGGTTAAGAATGGACCTCCAGAACGAATTAAGTTCTTAACCCGAGGTACCACTGTGTGTACTCCAATTTGTCTCTGTGTTAATTTTTTCCTTGTCAGAGCTTCCACTGGTGACAACCACATTGGTGTTTTTCTAGTGGGTTTTCCAGGGTCAAGAGAACATCATCAGCATTTGCTTTTAACTTGTAATTTTGCTGACCCACTCTTATTTTGTCATTATTCCTTATTTTTTGTGCCAATACCTCCAAAATAAAAACAAGCAATAATGGAGAAAATGGGCTTCCTTGTCTGGTTCATTTCATAACCCTACACCCATCAAAGCCACATAGTATTGTTTACAATAATATTTGCTTGTTGTGTGGTGTATATTGCTTCTCTGGCCTTTAAAAAGGTTTTCCCCAGGTCCATTTTCCTCAAAACTCTTTTCATAAATAGCCAAGACACATTGTCAAATGCTTCCTCCACGTCTAGAAACATCAATGCTGCCTGTTTTTTGTTATGCACTTCTAAGTATTCTATTATGTTGATTATATTTCTGACATTGTCTTTTAATTGTCTGCCGGAAGAAAGCCTGCTTATGTATTAAATTGCTCATAATTTTTTTGAGTCCGTTTGCTAATATTGCTGCGAATAATTTAGAATCGCCAGTTTAGTAGTGAAATCGGGTGGAAGTTTTTAGGGTTTGTCATGTCCTTATGTTGTTTAGGTATCAAGGTGATATAGGCCTCCTTCCAAGTTTCTGGTACTTGTCCTATTTCTAACACTTTATTTATAATGTCTTTTAGGTGGGGGACTAACACATCCTGATTTTTTTTTGTAGTATCCCACCAAGAGCCCATCTGGACATGGGGCTTTCCCAGATTTTCCCTTACATACTGCCTGGTATATTTCCATCATTGAGATCGGCATATTTAGTTCTGCACTTTCTCTCAGCATACTACTCAATTTACTTTCCTCTATATACTTCTCTATTAGTTTGAGATTTTCTTTCTCTTTTTTATACAAATCTGTGTAAAACGTGAGAAACTCTTGTCTTATTTCTTTTGGGTTATCTATGTATACTCTATCCTTTATCAATTCTTTAATTACTCTTTGTCTACTCTCTCTTTTTAAGTTGCCAAGCCAGCAACTTCCCTGGTTTATTTGCAAATTCAAAATTCCTTTGTTTTATTATCTTAATTTTTCTTTTTATCCACTCCTGATTGTACAGCCTCTACCAGCTATGTTTTAGTTTTAAAAAGTAGTGGGGAAGTTGTACAGATGTCTGAGCGGCATGTTCTTTAGCCTATATAAAGTAGAGGCCAAGACATTGTCATTGTCCCAGTGTTCACAGAGGACAGAGTGAGACGTGTGATTGTGTATAGAAACTAGACTACTAAACAAAGGCAAAAAATAGATTCATTGCTCCACTTGCTTTTGCCAGTGGCAGACTTTGGTCTTTCAAATTTCCGGTGTGCCATATGCGACACCAAAATTTGGTGCCCCTGCCTCTTGTCTTCTGTTCTAAGGCATTGTTGTGGTGCCTCCTGTGACATCCTCTCAGCTCAGCACCCAGTGTGGACAAACAGGTTGCGCTCCCCTAACCCTGCCTCTGCTTTTGCCCCTGACCTCATCCATCACTGAGATGTGGCCTTCAAAAAGTTGGCTAGAGTGAAGGCTGCCGTTGGGTGGAAAATATATTCCCCAGCCAGCCCTGATTCCCCACTTCCCTTGCCCTTTTGTTGTCAATGAAGTTTTTTTGTTGGCATTTTTTAACCTCACATTTTGCATCAGATGAAATAACACAGACACAGACACAAGCACACACACACAGTCAAATCTTGAAAATGTTTTCCCATATACTCCAACATTCTCTGATGAAAATAAGGACATCCTATTGAAAAGCGGGACATTCCAGGATCAAATCAGAAACCAGGATGGCTTCTCTAAATCAAGGACATCCCTGGAAAAGAGGGACCCTTGGAGGATCTGTTTCCCTCTTTCTAGCCATAGCTCTGCATGACGACAATCTCCTAAGCTTTGCCTTTCCTTGGCCTTCTCCGCTCTCCCAAGTTAGTGTTTGAAATATCCTAAGGCCTTAACCTTCTGGTGGGATTTCAAACACTTATCTAGAAACAAAAGAGCCTTAGCATTTTGTCTGAAAACCGCCACAATTTGAACAACACATTACAAACCAATAACAAACCAACAGCCGACCAATTGCTTGCAGAAACCAAATAAAGAAACAAAGCCTTTCTCTTCTGCTCCAGCCAGTGCTCACTGCTGTTGACCATGTGGTGCTTTTCTTTCTTTTTTTAATAAAAGAAATGGCTTGCTCTAGACTGCATTAGAGCTAAATTATCATTTATGTTTGTCAGAGGGGTTGCTAATGTGTAATGAGATTTTAGAGTTAATGTTTTGTACAAAGCACTTAGCTGAGCTGGGATGAAATTGGTTTAGGATTTTGATGTGGTGTTTTAATTAAAGATAGTTTCCAATCAGGGTCGAGCAAACGGCTTGTCAGGAGATTTTGTTCCCATCGGCTAATACACCAATGTAATCCCAGTCTTGCTGTGTGCATTTGGATTCCACTGAGGGAATTAGAGCAGCTTTGTGGAAAGAGGACTGCTCTTTTCTGGTGACACCTCATCAAGGAGGCTGGCCATTCGATGGTAGGATGTAGATAGGGAGACTAAAACATGGGTGCGGATATAACTGTTTAACACCAGAGTTTGCTTCTTTTCAAGTGAAACAAAGTTTTCCAACTCAACTGTACTGCACAGGGCCTTGCTTATCACAAGAATTGTGCTACTGGACAATTTCCTACAGTAACAAAGACTTGTGGCACCCATTTTTAAAATCCCAAATCTTTTCCACATTTTTTGTGGGATCATGTGACATTCCAGCCACATTTAGCTTCTGTTTATGGAACAAACCGGCCAGCTTTACTCTTGCAACCCCAATCTCCAAATACAACCCCGTCAAATGCCTTTCTTGGGGGCCTGTTCTCCCAGTCGCTTTCCACAGTATCTTTGTAAAGCAGGCATGAGAACTGGCCCAAAAGACCTTTAGGTAGGCAGCTCCCTTGAGCGTCTCCATTTAGGCTCTAGACAGCAATGACAGCCTGCACAATCTGTGTATGTAGCCTTCTTATGCAAGAGAAAAGGTCAAGGGGAACAGCATAGAGGGCGGATGCTGTGTGCATGCAACATGCTTTCCTGTTATTGAAAAGGCAGAGCTGTGGATCATGTTTTGTATCTCTCTGTGAGTCTTTAACTCATTGAACAGATGGCCATTGAGGAGGAAGCTTGCTAGAATCTCTTTCCTCAGGATTCAAAGGTGATGGGTTGTATTTGACCAGTCTCCTGTCTGTCTTACAGATCAGAGTAGGAAGCTAGTGGTGCTTGTCAGGGGAGGATTTTGGGGCAGAGGTCTAGGGTCCCACTCAGCAGAATTAACAGGAGGGTCTCCAGATGGAGCAAAGCTGGCTTGCCACATTTTGAATAAACTTTATCATTTAAAGAGACCCCCCCTCACAGAGTCTAGAATTATCTAAAAGCACCATTGTAGGAAGTGATCCAGCAGCTGTTCACTTTTCAGCCAAGCAGCTAATGTTCCTCTCAGCCAGATATGGGGGAGAAATTCCTTGCCTTTAAATTCACATTTAAAGGAAACCTACCCAATTCATACATTCTAAAACCATATGTGGACCACAATGCCTACATCTACTGAAATTTTCATATCTCTGAATTTTGCGGTGAAGTTCTCCAGCCAAGAAATGAGTGCAAAAACATCTACTGGAATAGAGTGTACATAAAAAAATACATATATTAGTGAAAATAGTGCACAAATATGAGGTGGAATTGCTTCGTAAAAATGTAAACATCAAGAGAAATTGCATACAAACATGTATATTGGGATAAATTTGCCCTTAAAATGCTGATGAATTTTCACAAGGACTTTAAAAAAGAGAAAGCAAATTGATATGGAAATGTGGAGAACAGCACTAAAGACTAGAAAAGTTAGTAACTGTGGGAAACCAAAAATGATAGATTTGCCCACCCCTATGCTCAATAGAGAAAAATGTTTCCTTGAAAGCAGTGCTCAAAATGCGGGCAGCCCCCAGCCCTCAGCCCCCTTTATTTTTTGCAACAGTTCCCTTTTCTACTTTTTAAAAAAGTAAAACATAGGGAAGTCTTGATTTGACTCAAATTGAAGCGAGTTGAAGTACATGGATTTCATTAGGGGCCCGACCTCTGCCCTCCATGATTCAAGCACTGCTTGAAAGCTGTATCATTTGTAGGTGCCTGTTGAATCAAAAGCCCTGCCATAATTTCCAACACTTTTGAAGGTCTATGGTATGGGTGGCAGGCATGTCAGGGTGTCTTTCTTCAAAGTAAATAAAGAAGGCACATCTACATTGTTGGTGACAAATGGCTTAATGTTCATTTCTTTTCTGAAAGGATCTCTGAACATGGGGGGGGAATGGGGAGAGGAGGGGATTTTGAATGTAATTTAGCACCTAGACGTCTTCTGAGGTGGGAAACCATGCCAGTTAAAGTTGTGTTTCTGCAGTGACTGGTTATTTCTGTGCACATATTGGTATCAAAAGGGCATGCAAAATTGATTCTTTCTTGCTTTTGCTTCCTGGAGTGTCAAGCTAGGACTCCTAGACTAATGGTCATGGCTCAATGGAAGAGTACCTGTTTTGCATACAAAAAGTCCCAGGTTTGATCTCCAGCATCTCTGGGTAGAGATAGGAGGTGCCACAGTCTGAAGCCATGATGGACTGCTACAAGTCAGCATAGACAATGTTGTGCTAGATGTACCAACGGTCCTTATACTTCCACATTAAAGGAGACATGTCTTCTCAATACCCAGCAGATAATTCTGTTGTTCTCTGCCACTTCTATTGTGTCATACTGACTTTACTGACTGGATGTCAAATTTCACATCAACTTAAGGAGCTGTTTACTTCTGAGAATTGAGGAAGAAAATACATAGTTGGGAACCTTCACCCTTCCAGCCCTTAATCATATCAGAATGCAACTTCATGTTGTCACCTGCCTGATGTTTTCCAAGTAAATTATTGCAAGCAATGCCAAATGATAATTTACAGCTCCAAGAACAACACACCCTCTCACCTTTCTCTTGACCCCAGGACTGACAATCAGAACATAGGATGTAGTACACTGTCTCTTTTGGAGCACTGATTTATCAGGGGTGGCATAAATCTGGGTGTAGGGGCAAACCATATTCATAGACAGTGACACGTCTACATTGCAAACTTGCATCACTTTTACACCTCTGTATGCCAGTTGATGAGAATCACAAGTGGGGAGAGTGCTGTTGTGCTCAGGTCCTGCTTGGGGGCATCTGTCTGGCCACTCTGAGAAAAAGGGAGCTGGACTAAATGACCCATTTGACCTGATCTAGCAGGGTTCCTCCTCTGTTCCTAAGGCTTTCTGTATTGAATATTTGTCAATAACTTTGGGAATACCTTTGTGCTTCTCCTTAATCTCTTTCACTTGCTTATGCTGTTTGTGCACAGGGAATGAGAGATAATAGTGGACTTGCTGTAGTACTTGGTGTTTCCATAATAAACAACAGATTCCTCAAGTAAATGGTCTGAACGTGGAGCATTGCTCTTATTTTGTAATGATAAGAGCCCTTTTTTCTGAAGGAAAGAAACAAACCAAGCATTTTTGTTTTTCTTTTCCTCTTTTGTAATCAAGGCAGAAGAAGGAGAGCAGCAACAACAGGTGTGAGAAACCAGATGGTGTAGAGAAAGTAGACATGGAGACACTTATAATCTCATAATCATAGGAGTTGTGGGCATCCAACGAAGCTGATTGTTGGAAGGTTTAGGGCAGACAAAAGTAAATACAGCATATAGTTAAATGATGGAACTCACTCCGACAGGAGGCAGTGATGGCCACCAACTTGGATGGCTTCCAAAGAGGATTAGACTAATTCATGGAGGAGAGGCCTACCAATGTCTACTAGCCATGATGGCTATGTTCCACCTCAACTGTCAAAGGCAATGTGAATACCAGTTGCTGGGAATTGCAATTGTGGGGAACGCTGTTGTGCTCAGGTTCGGCTTGTGAGCTTCCCATGACCCTCTGTTTGGCCACTGTGAGGACAAGGAGCTGTAATATATAAACCTTTTGGTCTTACCCGACAGGGCTCTTTTTATGTTCTTAAAATGGCTTCAAATATACAATCATTACTGTAGTTCTAATGCTCATTGCACTGGCGTTGTTAATGCCTGTGATGAGTGTATAGCTTTCCTCTCTCAGGGGGGTAGGGGTGTATCTGCTATAGTACCTGTAAGTGGTAAGGGGATGGCATGATGCGCACAAAACCAAATATTATGCAACCTTACACATAACTATAACACTCCACTGGAAGAAGTTGGCCATGGAATATATTACCAGTTAAGAGGTCAGAGTTCTTTGCTTACCACTGGCAGTATTTGGAATTCAGGACAATTCTGAAAAGTACAAGGAATATTTTGAGAGAAGATTGGTTTCCCACCCAAAGCATTAGTCTGTTTTCCATTTTTGTTTTTCTCATCAGTCCATGTGGTTCTCGCTGCCTGGTGCAGTTCAGTGTATGGTTGGAAGATGTGTTCTCTAGAGACCAACCGGAGACCACCTGCTTAATGGGACTGGCCACTTTTGGATGCTTTTTATGAAGTCAAGAGTTTCAGAACATGTTAAAGTCCCTGATGCATTCTTCATCAATTATAAATCTGTACTTGGTGTTTACAAAGGTTCCTTGTTTATCATGAAATATTCATTTTTGAGCTGTGCATCTGCTGTCGCATTGTCGTCTTCTCTTTGCTCAGAGGAAATGAAATACTCTAAAATAACCTTTTAGTTTTGTGGCTTTGCCTTTGTTGAAAACAACCCAGTCAAGCAGTGCAAGGCAGTATGGAAGCAAGGCAGTAGATGACAGGGGTGATGGAGGCAGTTCTTTAGAAAGATATGAAGCTGCAGAATTTTATTGATTCTATCATGACCGGTTTTATTTTCCAAAAGGCAATGGCTGTTAGAGTAACATAATTGTGAAGGAACATGCACCAATTCTGGAACATCAAAAAACTGTACTAGAACTTATTAGAGTCCTGAGGATGGGATATAGGGAATCCACCACATAATCGCATCTGGAGACAGATGCAGATGACAGCAGCAATACGTATAGAGTATGTGGTCCAATGAGAAGCCGACAGAAGCATTAAAGGCACACCCACTCCATGTTAGAGTACCTCTTGACTGCCAGACCCAAAACCTCACAATATCTCACTACCAGGAACAAAATTAGTCAGTCATCTCTTCCATTCAGTAACTCACTTACAACACTATTATTTTATTTATTTTTCTTCCATTCTATCCCACCTTTCTTCTGTCATCGAATCCACGATCACAAGGTTTCCAGGTGGTCACCCATCCAGCCGCTGACTAGATCCAGGCCTACTTAGCTTTGACATGGTGGTGATTTCCTGTGCCTTCAGACCATACCCTGAGAAAATATCTACTTTGCTGCTACCAAATCGCCTCTATTCTTTATATACTGACAATTTCCCCCACATTTATTTACACATTTTTGAAGCTGCAATCTGTCCCCCACCCTATAATCATGAGGCACTGATCCCAACTAATGGAGCATTAGCATGTGTTCAGTCTCTGAGGTGCCTGTAATTTCGTGTTGTAACAAGCCTTTAATATTGGAATGACATAGTCAGTCTTATAACCAGACCAAAGCAGCAAAGAAGTTAATCAGATCTTTGGTAGCATGAATTCATTTCTGAGTGAGACCTGTGCATAACCCCAGGAACTTTATGACCTCACATAATGACTTTTAATTAGAAGGCTTTCATACAATACACTCTTCACCAGCTTTTTACCTCATCTGTCCCTTGGGAACAATTTTGGGATGAGTGTATGTTAAATGGGAGTTGGGTGGATTTGGCAGAAATGACCTACTTAGCCTTTTGATAGTAAGCAATGAGTGTCATCAGAAAACAGAGGAGTGGTTGTCAAAAGCTGGCCAGGAAACATTGTATGATGGTAGTGAAGAGCTGTGACATAGCCGCACCCTTATGGATGCTTGCTGAATGTTTTTTGGAGAGGGAACATGTAAACAGGCAGCAAAGTCTGATGCCAAAGTGATGGAATGCTAGGGGAATGAACAAATGAAAGGACTCTAAATACTTCAGATTTACTTGCTGCTTCAGCAGGGCATTGTACTAAGATATGGAGAATTTCACTGGAGAAGGTTGTGGCTTTTTCTGACTTCTGATTATTGCCCAGAGCATGTTCTAGACAAAGTGAGGGAAATTAACAAAGTATCTCCCTTTCAAAGAGATAGCTAACCTGCTGCAGTTAATGAATAGCAAGTGATACTCCAGCAGACACAGCTGTCAATGACTTGGTCTAGAGAGTGTTCTCCAACCTTGGGTCCCCAGATGTTGTTGGACTACAACTCCCATCATCCTTGATGGGCATTATGGGAGTTGTAGTCCAACAACCTTTGGGAACCAATGTTGGAAGACACTGGTCTAGGGAATACAGGTAGGGGACCAACATAGGTTTCATGGGAGTCTGTGAAATGTCCAGGTTGCATTTTCACTGGATGTACATCCTTCTCTCTTCACCAACACCATCAAAATGCTTGCTAAGATAAAAGGACAACCATGTTACACATCCTCTTAGACCGCCTTCTTACAGTTGTGTACTACTTACAGCTGCTGTCCTCTGCTATCTTCTGCTTTTTATTTCTGGGTTTTCCAGGTCATGCAGGCATTTGTATCACAGGCTCATGAGATATTCTTCCACAAAAGAAAATTTATACTGCCAGGTTTTTGAACGCTAACATGAGGGTGGATGAGTAGGGGTTGAGGATCAGCACAGGTCTCTGTTTTTATTTTGTTTGAACAGCAAATTTTTATTGAAAGGGGCATGTCTGTGTTTCTTAGGACAGGAATGTTGGTTGACATCCTCTCGCACAGCTGCTTCTGGCTGCTGCATCTAAACCGAGCCCCAAAACACATTCTTGAACTGGGAGCAGCATCCCTTCACATTTCTTCTCATAATTGTTCTCTGCAGCTATTCTTAGCTGTTTTGCATCTGATTTAAAATCTGCAGAGAAAATCTGAGGTGTGGAGATGTTTAATAGAATAAAAGGAGAAAAGACAATAAAGGCAAATTTTAGAAAATGAAAGGTGGAACTTCTTTAAAAAATCTACTACCCAGATCCAAAGCACCCATCTAATGATGCTGATGTGATGTCAATATAATGCCAGTTCACCCATCGTGGTTGTGTAATGTTGTACTGGTGCAGCTGACAGTGAATTCATCTAACAAGCTTTACCACAATGGTCTAACTTTATGATTCCATAACAAATAGCCTTGATTTCACACAACCCCAGTTTCATAGAACTTAAAAGTCATGAATTTGACACATGCATGTTGCTTACAACCAAGTGGTCATATAAGTAATTTAACTCACAATGTCAGAAATAAATGATTATATTTGCACAATTAAAAATAAAAACAAAGAAAGACAGGTCCCACCAGCAGGGCACTTTAAAGGGCAGTCATGTTATCATTCAAAAAAGACTTGCGAAGATGATTTATGCTGGAATTTGCCCAATAAATAAATTTTACAGAGTTTAAAAAGAGATCAGGTTGAGATGAATAGAAATATTCTGTGAATTAAAAGGCAGCCTATTCAGTCATCAATTATATTGCCATTGTAACAGCATGTGCTAAATGTTAATGGAAGACACAAGTGAAATAGGAATGGTGCAAGCAAACTAGTGGTCTTTGGCTGTGTACACATTACTGGCTTAAAACTCAGCAAGGTCACTCTTTTTCAGATCAAAGCTGCTTTAGGGAGAAACACATCACACCCCAATATTTCATAAGGAATTACAAGCTATATACAGGCTAGATAAGGATTGTGGCTAATGTGTGTATATTACTTCCCAAACCAGTGGTTGGGGTGCACTGGATGCAGTGAATGTGAGTGTACACACAGCCTCTCTTTCTTTTACTGATGTGCGTCTAGAGTATTTTTTAATGCTTCAGAACATGAGCCTTAAAGAAAAGTAAAAGGAGGCATGGTTAAATTAGAGCAGCTTCCCTGGAGTGAACTTGGAGGAGGATAACCAGATGAGGAGTTGTTCTTGTTTTGTTGTTGTTGTTGTTGTTGTTGCTGTTTGCTGTTGGGGAAGACCTGAAAACCAAGTCCTATGCAGAACAATCAAAAGAGCTGGGTATGTTTATTATGGAAAAGAGATTTTGGGGAGCCATGATAGAATTATTAAATATCTGAAAGGCTGTAATGCTGAAGACAAAGCAAAATGCCCTCTATTGCTCCAGAACGCAGGACTAGAACCAAAGGGTAGAAACTGCCCGGTAACAGATATTGGCTAAACTTCCTAATGGTATGAGCTATTCAAAATGGAACAGTCTACACCTAGTAGCACCTTTTATCAGCTTTGATTAAAGAAATGAGACCTGGCCACAATCATATATGCCCTGATAACATCTAGGTTAGATTTCTGCCAAGTGTCTGTATGGGACCGCCATTGAAGACTGGTGGAAAATGCTGCAGTTAGACTCTTAACTGGTACAAAAAGAAACTAAAGAAATAAAAACAACCAAGTCCACGCAGCAAAACTTCTCATTTGGAGAATGCATAAGAAGGAAATAAAGTTCTGGGAGAGGAGGAGCCAAATGACTGGTGGTCCCGGTGACACCAGTGGAGTGGGCCCTGCTCTCTCACCTCAGCCTTAGTTGCAGCAAAGTGGAATAGTTGTTAGGACATTGTTTTGTATAATAGTAGTCACTTGTGTAGAATCAGTAGGTTGGTCAGAGGCAGAGGTGGTCTCAATGAACGACCTCATGGGATCATGAACACAAGAATGGAGTGACTAGACAGGGCTCCATGTCTTCCAATTTTGTTTGCCGGTGCCCCATAAGCATGGCAGAGCTAAATGCAAGTCTTTCGCTGTTGATGCTGAAGGTTACATTTGACTCCAAACTTGGGGAAGGGTAAGACTGGACAGCCCCAAAGGCATGCCTGCCATCCTTGAGAGCTCATGCCCTGCCATAGCACTTGTCATAAAATTAGGTCACTGACAAGCCTGGATCTTGCTGTCTTTTCTCTGCAGAAAGGATCTCAGTCTTACAGGAAGAAAAAGGTGTCATTTTATTCATTCAGACGGAGAGTACTTACCAGGCCAAGCTTCAAGGTCAAGTCCTCCCTTGGGCCTCTTCCATCTATATGAATTAAATGGCTTCGGCAGGAATATGAAACAGTGTAAATACATCATTGTTAGTGCGTGTTCTCAGCGAGGCTTCAGGAGCACTGAACATGCAGCCACTTGTAATGAGACTCGGTTCCTAGTCATTTCATTGCAATAGCTGCTTAGGCTCAATTACAGCCAGGGCTTCTCATTATCTCTTAGTTGCCAAGTTATTACCTTGTAGGAGAACAATTATTTATTTTTTACCACCTTGCCCAGGACATGCTTGTCACAGATTCTCAGGAAGGCTCATCATCATGTTCAAAGCAGAAAGAGAGTGAGAAAGCTCTCTATGTCCCTGTAGACTTTCATGGCTCCATTCATCAGAGTTTTGAGTTATGCAAGTGTCACTGGGCAGAGGAGCCTTGGCTCAGAGCAACCATCACTCTTTCTTCGTCCCTTGACCGAAGAACGGTACACTCCTTCTATCTGGGATGGTCGTCCTCTTCCACCGAGTGCGCAGCTTCGGGAGGGACGCACATGGAGCAGTGAGGGAGGAAGGGGACACCCGCCTAGCCAGCCAGATCAGCCGAATCAACCCTGGCGATCAATGGGGTGACAGATGTCGCAGCCAGATCGCCCTCACATCACGCGATCTGGCTGCGACATCTGTCACCCCATTGATCGCCAGGGTTGATTCGGCTGATCTGGCTGGCTAGGCGGGTGTCCCCTTCCTCTTTCTTCGTCCCTCTACACCTATGTCCCATGTCCTGTCTTCATTTTCAGGCTTGGTTTTCTCTCACTTGTATAGGCAAAAGTGGGAAGTGGGGATCAGATTTTGCACCGCCTCCAGTAGCAGGTTTTATTTTATTGCATTTACTATTGCATTTAATATATCCCATCTCTTCTCCAAGGAGATCAAGGTGGCCCTCTTCCTTCTCATTTTATACTCACAATAATCTTGTGAGGTAGTCTAGCCTGAGAGACTGTGACAAGCCCAAGGTCACTCAATGAGTATCATAACCCTGGGCACAAACCATGGAAGATTACATCCATACATTATCCAGCCAAGTCGATGAAACTGAAGGATAAGGGCCCGACAACACCCATTAATGTCAGTGGGCCCTGACGCAGTGAGTTGTCTATGGATCACTCCTGTTGGGTCAAGGAGGAAGCTTCCTGGCTTGAGACTCAGATTCACATTCCTGCTCAGCTGAGCAAGTGACTGTGGGCAAGTGTCAGAGCTATGTCACTGGCAGCTGTTAAAGCTGAGCAAGGCATCACACCAATAGCCAGCTAGAAGTCAGTGTCAAGGAATATACCTTGAAGGCTCACTACACAAGGGCAGCTGTGAGTTGAACTGTGGATGCACAGCAATAGCTGCTGGTCACTTGCGCTGCCAATCAGTGGCTCCTGATAGCAGGTTATTGTTCATCCTGGCATGCCCAACTGTTGGGCAGATAAAACAGGATAAGAATGGTAAAAGATTATATTTCAAGACAAATCCCATAGAAATGGTAAAGATTACTGGTGGGAGGACAGCCTGGCAGCAGACAAAGTATGGATGAGAAACACCATATGAATCTCTCCATTCCTACTCAAATGCTATAAAATGCATCTTCAATCAAAGGTCTTGAGCACAAAGACATTCTTCTTTCAAATTGGGACAAATACTGAAAACTCCCCCCCCCCCCATGAAGCACACATAGCATTTTATACCACCTTTCCCCAAACATTTATTTCCCCATCCCTCTGGAGAATATCATCTCTACAAATGCAAATTAAGATTGGGACTGAACTCCTAATTAAAAATGTGACACATATCATCCCACACCTCCTTCTTAGGCTTAACTGTTCCTAAGATTTTCCCCGAAGGACGGCTTTATCCTTGAAGGCTCTTTCTAGACAGAGATGTTAGTCACCACAGGTGAGTAAGCATGCATCTCACATATCTGGGACTGTGTGAGAGGTTGTTTATTTTAAATTTTATTTTTACAGGTATCAAAATGTAATAGGCAAATTCTATGCTTTTCATATATTGGTGTGTCTAATTTGTATAATAAGGAATTTTGGAGGTGGTGAAGCATGCCACTTGAATTGAAGGATGGATTTCTATTACCATTTCAGGTTTGCAATTCACAACTGAATCCAACTTGTGAAGACATTTTCAATACGATCCCAGTTATTTTATTTAGGGACTTTTCTGTACCCAGTAAGGCCATTTCTATTTTGTTTAAGACTATATAGCCTGAAATATAATAACATATAAACAACGTATCTTGTGGACATCATGGGAGAGATCTGGCTTCAGAGCAGTGCATGAGGAAAGGATCTCGGTGTCACCCTGAACATGAGCTACCTGCTAAAAAGAACAACACTCTAATGCAGGCATCCCCAACCTTCGGCCCTCCAGATGTTTTGGACTACAATTCCCATCATCCTTGACCACTGGTCCTGTTAGCTAGGGATCATGGGAGTTGTAGGCCAAAACATCTGGAGGGTCACAGGTTGGGGATGCTTGCTCTAATGCAATCTTAGGCTGCATTAACAGGAGCATAAGAAGGAATACTTCCATTCTGTTCTGCACTGGGTCAGGCTCTGCCCCTGGATGCCACATTTTCGGAAGGACATTGGCCAACTGGAGCATGTCCACAAGTGGGTGATGCTGATGGCGCAGAGTATTTAAACCAAGTCCCGTGAATAATGGTTGAAAAATATGAGTATGTTTAGCCTGGAGAAGAAAGGATTACGGGATGGTGCTGGATATGATAGCTGTCTTCAAATATCAGAAGGACTGTCATGCAGAAGATGGAGTAGACTTGCTCTCTCTTGTTTCCAGAGGGCAGGATGAGCACAAATGGTTGCCAATTGTAGGATGTTCTTAAGCAGAGGTGGACAGTCACGACCTTCTGCTAGGGATGCTGTAACTGCATCCTGAATTGCTTATCCTTCACTGAGCAAGATGGACCAGATGGCCTCCAAGATGCCTCCCAGCACCATGGGTCTATGAATCAACTTTGTCATAGCGACCATGTCTCATACTTTTTCAAAGCATTCATTCGGATTCAGAACTTTCATTTGCCTCCAGTATTCAGAATAAAGAATCCTAGTGATAACTTTACATGGAGCCACTACCCATTTCACTGCTTTGGTGAATTTATTACACCAAGAACAAGGAATTCGCAGTCTTGATGAATCAAGTTAGGATGTGTGTGTGTGTGTGTGTGTGTGTGTGTGTGTGAGAGAGAGAGAGAGAGAGAGAGAGAGAGAGAGAGATTCAGCGGTTCAGCGAACTCTCTGTTTTGTTTCCTCCCCATGCTAAATCTAGCCTCCCGTTAACATACCAAGTTGGTAAATAAATAATTGGCCACAGCTCTGCTGCCCATACTACTGAGTATGACTGACTCTAAGATGTACCTCATTCTTGACAAATGATGTTTGCTCCAATAACAGTTGTCTGGAAGGGTCATTAATTATTGAAACTCATTTTCCTACAAGGGGAAGAAACTCAAATGAGGATTTGCTTCTTGTCATTACAGTTGTTACGTTGTTTAAATGCCAGTGTGGCTTGTAACATTTTTCTTCCTTGCTTGGCTTTGTGGGTGTTTTCAAATGGTGCTCTGAAAAAAGGGAGCTGAAGAATGGGTGAAGTAGTCATTCAAATGCTCCAGGGCCAGCCAAAAGTCTTTGGGTTTACCTGGCTCTCTCCAGGTAGTAGGTGGGAAAACGTGAATCCCCAGGTGGACAAGAGTGGATTATTATTATTATTATTATTATTATTATTATTTCATTGACTCGGGGTGGTGGTGTCCTGCCTCCCCCCCTTTACCAATTGATATCAATTTCCAGGGCTCAGTGGTGAGAGGGAGTGCAGAGAAACAAACACCAGGCTGCATGACATCACTAGGGCCTGTTCCCTGTGACATCACCATGGATCGCCCATAGGCCTCAAGTTTGGACCTTGAAATTTCAGGGTCTGTGATGCACCTGACCTGGCAATTCTAATGTGAGAAGACTGTGGTCTGGATCAAATGTCACCTCAAGCCATGGTTTGGAGAGTAGGAATGCACATTCAACATTCCCTTCTCTGATTGGCTGCAGCTATAGACGCTTTTGCACCCACAGAAGGGCTAACTTTGCTTGGCTATGGCTAGGATTGATGAGAACCAAATTACAAGTCATGGTTCCAATCCATGGGTTTAGTGCTGTCATGGTCAGCGCTAACCATAGCCATCCCCAGTTTGACTGTAATGGCAAGCTATTGTTACAGAAAAGCATAGAAGGGGAGTTGGTTTGTTAAGAACAGGAGGGAACATTATCCTTCTGCATCTCCACACCAATTGTAAGGGAACATGATGACTAAGTGACTTGTGCTTCTTGTTCTCTTCTTTGTAATGAAGTGGAACGAACCCCTGCCATGAGAAACACAAGCTCCAAATGTAGAGATACTTTGCACATTCCACTTCAGGGGGAGACACACAAGGGCCATTTTGGATATTACAAAGCAGCTCAGAAAATACCACCCTCCATTTTCTGCTTTCTTCTCTCTTCTTCACCTCGCCTTTCTGCTTAGACAGAGTTCAGCTCTAGGACAAGCTTAAAATGATAAGGAGAATTAAAACTGTTCCTCTAATGAAGGGACAACACAAGTCCAAAGGGGCTCCCGCCAGCCTCTGCATTTAGCTTCATCTCCATTGCTGAATGTCTCCAGGTTCCCCACATGTTTCAGGATAAAATCTGAAGCAAGGAGCCTGTTTGTGACATAGGCTCCCCATGCAAAAGCCCTCATGGAGGGGCATGCAGCAAGGCTGATGAATGGCATGGCTGGGGCAGAGTTGGTGTGGCTTGAGGAGGCAGCACAGTATGAGGAGAGTCGCAAGCGCCAGACAGAGATGTCCAAGCCTGAAGTTCCCCATCTTCCCTCTAATGGATCCTGCCAGTTCAGTTTCCTGAACGCCTCCCAGGATCAAATATCTCATTTTGTTCTGATGTTCGGACATCCAGAGAACCTGCCTGGAAATTAGGAGGAGGAAACAGGCCATGAAGAGCACATCTGGCACAGCACAAGGGTAGATATGTCTGTCAGGAAGTCAGCCTCGTTGAGTTTGATGAGATTTATGCCTGGGTTAGTATAGGATTGCAACCTAAATTATTTATGGCATCTGCTTCCGAATCGCTTGGCCTTTGAATGTGGTACATTTGCCACACAAAGCGCCAAATGAAAGAATGGAATGGAGCTCTGGTGGCACATTCCCAAAGATGGCGAGTGCCTGGTGTCAGTTAGGTCAAATATTGCAAGGGACCTATGCAACTCCCAAACGCCTTGCTGTGAAATAGGAGAATGCTGCTAAAAGCCACCAGTGGTTTGTTTTTTTAAAGGAAGAAGGTAATATGCATTCTGCAAGGTTTCTTCTACAAATGCTCCTCCATTTATTATTGCACTAAAATATTTATACTAGATGCTTTCCCAAGAACCAGGCTGATTGTGAAAACAATTTCCTGGCTTTTTCCTTTCATGGTTGTATGCTGAAGTTCAGATTTACAACCTGTGGGGCTATATTCCGTGCTTGTTTATACGATTATGAAGTTGTGTAACTCTTCTGAAAGCAGATTCCAGTTGCACCAAGCTTCTACATGCATGGAAATGAGAGCACAGCTTGACTTTGAGATGACGTGGAGCTTGCTTGATAGTTCTGTGCCACCAAGGAAGGGACTGGAAATGATGGGGGCAGTCGCATTTGTTTGGTGCCATGGTTAAGCTCAAACAGAAAAATAATAGACTTACAAATTCCATATTACACTGCATCTTATTTGGTGTTCTGTGTATGAAACGAAGGCAAGAGCTCAAAGATTTATTAGTGGTGCTTTAGAGCATTATTGAAATTAAGATTTAACTAGCTGTGTAATTTGCTGGAACCAGAGTTTTAGCATTTTTGATATAGTATATATTGTTATTTGCAAAGATGTACTAAACTGCTTTCATGGGAGCAAAACAACCACAATGTCTTTATTTCTAAGGTACATTCCTACGAAAGTATTTTTTAATTGAGTGAACACTGGTTACACCCACCCCTTATGCTTAAAGCATTCTGATACCTTTTTAAGTCATGGTTCCCCCCCCCCAAGCATCCTGGGAACTGTAGTTTGCTAAGGATGCTGAACATTGTTACAAACCCCTATTCCCCTCACAGAGCTATAATTCCCAGAGTTTTTTGGGAAGAAGGATTGATTTTTAAACTCCTCTAGATTGTAGCTCTGTGTGGGGAACAGGGGTCTCCTAACAATGATCAGCATATTTATAAACTACAGGTCCCAGGATATTTGGACGAAGCCAAGACTACATAAGAATGCTTTTAATGTAATTTGTGGATGTGGCCCATACAGTGCTTTTTTATGGGGGTACGCAGGTGTATGCACAGGAGCGTAGCTAGCTGCTCCAACACCCAGAGCGACAGGGGCAAGGGGCAGCACAGCGAGCTGCCCATGGAGCCTGCCTGGTGGACGCCCAGGAGAGACGCATGGCTCGGGTGCACTGCAGACCAGGCCCCGCAGTAAGTGCCGACCCATGTGGTCTGCCATTTTGTCACCCCCTTCAAGGATGACACCTGGGGCGGACCGCACCCCTGCACCCCTTTGCTAAACATTTTGTGATTCTAAGTTTGGCCTCATTGAGGGACAGTTTTTCAATATGAATAGGGAAATGAGAGCACCCCTAAATATTTTTTTTTAGAAAAAAAGCACTGGGTCCGTATATCCAGAAATGCTTACAGAAGGGGTGCTGAAACTTTTCAGCCTGTAGTGTAGATGGATCCTTAGCACCCCCATCAGTTGGCATTTTGAAAAGTTGGTGGGGCCCCACACTTGCCAGTCACATGATGTCACCACGACGTCAGGTGACACATTTATTCCTTGCAGCATTACTTGAACCCAAGCTGTCCTGCAATAGAAGTGATTCTTTGGGTAACTAGGCCCCAAATTATTTAGGATTTTAAACCAACATATTACATGACTAGAAGCCAATGCAGATGATAAAGCAGTGGCATTATATGCTCATGTACTGCTAGCAATTTCGCTGCTCTATTGTAGATCGAATTATGTTTCTAAACTGTTTTCAAGGCAGCCTTGTGCACAATACATTATAGTAATCCAGTGACATTTCCACATTTTAAGTGTTCTTCAATGCAACTCGGTCACTCCATGGGAATGAACAAATACATATTCACAATCAGTGACCAAGGATCATTTTCTAGTTTTCAAAACTAAATTGTCCCACCACCCAATAATTTCCCCCATTCACTTCTTTTGTCCTTACTGGTGCTGCATAATCTTTTGTATTTTCTTACCTGGGTTCCTTGGCACCTAATACAAGCTGTAGGCTTGGTGTCTCCTCTATGATACACCTGTGATACCTGCCCACTTCCAATGAATCCATTCTAATAAACCCCAGTATGAAGGCTGTTTATGAGGAGCAGGAATATTACCTTGGACTCTGGTAGGCAAAGCTTCCTGTTCTTTAGGTATAATTTTAGGCACAGTATATTAACAATACATACCTTCTGAGAACTCACTTTTGTTTCATTGGACAACTCCAGGTTCTAGTATTATGAAAGAGGGGAAAAAAATCTCTCTAGCTACTTTAACCACTCTGTGAATAATCTTACCTCCATTATGCACCCACTTAGTTGCATTTTTTCTGAACCAAAAGGCCTCAGACATTGAAACTTTCCTCCAAGGGGTGTGGCCCCAGCCCTTTGATCACTGTGGTGCCCTCTTCCTAGAATTGGCAGCTCTAGAATGTCTATTTTGAGATGTGCCCATCAGAGCCATCTAATTTCAATAATCATCTATTAACCAGAGCTAACCAGGTTTTCCCCTCTCCTTCGCAATGGCCTTATTCTGAAAGGAAATGCTGCAATGTCCACAAGAATAAAGAGAAAAAAGCTGTAAACATACCTTTTAAAAAGAGAGAGAGAGAGAAGAAAAATGGGGCTTAAGCATTCTGGTGTCTATTTTGGCTTTATTGCTATTCACTGAAATAGTCTATAACCAAGAGCACAAAAGGACACCATTCTACTGTTGCAGGTAGCAATAAGATAGATATTTTATTACTACTACTGTAGACAAATATAAACTGATAAACCAATATCATTTCTCCCCCATTATTCATTTTGTATATTCCAAGGTCTGGGCTTTGCTAGTATTGTCAATCCTGTTATGTTGGATTCTATATAAAATGGCAAAGCCTAATAATAATGGAACCTACGAGTTTCACAAGGAAAAAAATACACACATTTCAAAGAAAAGCAGGTAACCATCTGTGATCCAGCACAGGCATCAGGGAGTTTGTATTGTACTGCTGTATTTCTTTGTTACCTGCTTACTTTTTCTTTTGTAAATTGCAGGCTATTTACCAAAAAGAGACAAGAAAGAATCACAACTAGTTTGGGGGAGTATCTTCTTTTTCACTTGCTTATTATCTGCATGTTTCAGCAAAGAAGAAGAAAAGATTTGCTGCAGTACAGCAGCATTGCTTCAAAGACAGGTGATTATATAAAACATTGCCAATCACATTTGTGTGGAGTTTGGAATACAAAATGAAAACAAGTCCTGGCTTAGACAACTTGCTGCAAAGATGAGCTTTGACACTCACCTACGCTCTAAAATATTGTAATGAGACCAAGGTTGGACTAAATCAGTTTCTGGGGTTCCCCCTGCCAATCCTATAGCCCTGACCATGAAAAGAGACTGCCCAATAGGTCAAATGGGATGGAGAAGCTTGGCAGATTCCCTTTTGTTGGGAGACTAGGCCTTTGTAAAACTAAAGAGAGGGTCAGGTACGGGTGATGAGTTGCTATAGAAACTTGGCATCTGAAGAAGTGTGCATGCACACGAAAGCTCATACCAATAACTAACTTAGTTGGTCTCTAAGGTGCTACTGGAAGGAATTTTTTAATTTTTATTTTATTTTATTAATTTTGTTTTGTTTCGACTACGGCAGACCAACATGGCTACCTACCTGTATATAAAAACTAAATGACTGTAGACACTTCTGGAAAGGGTCATGTCCTCTCCCCTCTCTTGGCAGTAGATGATGCCATCAAGGTATCTGTTGTGTGAAAGAGAACAATAGACTACTGTGGCATTGGCAACCCTTAGAAACCTAATGGGAGAGTAGGATGTGCTAAAGCTGTGAACTTTCCATTTTATGCTCAGTATAGACCAGGCATAGGCAACCTTGGCCCTCCAGATGTTTTGGGACTACAGCTCCCATGATCCCTAGCTAACAGGACCAGTGGTCAAGGATGATGGGAATTGTAGTCCCCAAAAATGTCTGGACGGCCGAGGTTGCCTATGCCTGGGGTAGACAAATGTGTAATGAAAACCTTAAGGCCATAAGTCCCAGTGACTTTCAATTCAAGGAAACCAGTTCTAGAATGGGGGCTTGTAACAATATAAACCATGAAGGGCTATTGGATGCAGTGAATCCATGCCTGCCTCTGCCATGATCCCGCTGCACTCCTTTCCCTTCCGCTCCATTGGCAGAACATCTACACTGGTGGAACTTTTCACCAGCTTGTGGAGCAGAGGACTTCTGATGGTGTAAGTGTCATCCTGCCTTCAAACATCTGACGCTGCTCTGGAGCAGCACTTACGTTGTTTCCTACTGACCCTCAGTCGCCTTCCAATGTGCGGTTTAGATTACACTATTCTATCAGGCTTGAGGAATCCTCTCCTTTCTCCCAATGGCACCAAAAGGCAGGGAGGAAACCAGAAAGTTCTTACGTATGATTTATTCAGTCATCACAGTAAAAGACAAAGAATTCCTGTCATTCCTCCATAACGGAGTTGCTTGCACTGAGCTCCTCCCCCTTCCCTCTCCAGCAACAACACCTGCTTCTACGGCATCTGTCCATGGACAATTGTCTCTGTGCTCTTTGTTCTAGCACCCTTAGCGAACGCCACGTTTTGGGAGAAGGGGGATCGGTTATGCTTTCCAGTGACGTGTCAGCTGGCTGCTCTGCCTCCCCTCCCCTCCTCCTCCTCCTAACACTCTGCTGTTTGCCTGTCTCTGAGCTGCTATCATCCTCAAAGCTTTACTGTAACTCAAGACTGCCTTCATCCTCTCTGGAAGCTACAGGAGAAGGGGAGTGGGAGAGCTCCACCATTCCTCCTCCTCTTCAGTACAATCCCGGACATCTTCTAAACCCGCTTAACTGAGAGTAATCCCATTCGAATGTCCCATTCAGGTAAGGGTCATAGCTCAGGGGTAGAGCACTTCCTTTGCCTGCAGAAGGTTCCAGGTTCAATCCCTGGCATCTCCAGAAAGGGCTAGGAGAGACCCCCTGTCAAAAACCTGCTGCCAGTCAATGTTGGCCATGCAGAGCTAGATGGACCAAGGGGCTGACTCAATACAAGGCCGCTTCCAATGTTCCTTATGATGGAAATTGCTTCTGAGTAGGCATGTTTAGATTTGCACTGTAACTGGAAGATTTAAACATGAAATATCCAATGATGTTAAATACAAAGCAGAACGTTTTAAATGCACGTTTGAATATTCTCTCCTCAAAGTCCAATTTTGAAACTCGCAATCTGATATTGGAAAACCTGTTTAGGCTCTTCCATTTCTGGGGTATCTTTCCATTTGTGGAACACATCGCATGCAACTATTAAATGGGTAGGCTCCGGCCCAGTCAGCTCCTCAGCTCCATGAGTCCCATTTCATGTCCAGCAATAGGCAAGCCTTGCTTGGTTCAGAGTCCTTGTGGTGTTGGTGGCAACACATGATTTAAATGGTATCATTTCCCAAAAATAATCAGACTGCAGATATTTCCAGGAAGCCCAGTTAGTAGCTGTTCCTCCTGCTGAGAAATGGAAGAATGTTAACAATTTCTAATGTGATTTGCTAGGTACTCCACTAATCCAATTAGTCCGTATCATCCAATTAGCTCACATAATCCAGATTAAATTATGCCGTAAGCAAAAGGGAGGTGTGCTGGGTGCCAGAGGTGCCACTAGGCTAAAACTTACAGCTGGTCGAGGCTCACCCCAAGAGCCAGCCATGCGAGCTAGGAATGAAACGAAATTTTGTACACCTTTAAAATAGGGAAGTGACTTGGTATTTACAATACAGAATTTTAAGTATCTATTATTTTATATATACCCTGGTAGGATTGTATCCATTGCCACAGCTCCACTAGCAGAGTGGATTTCCATGCATGTGATAGAGCTTCATCTTTCTTCCAGCTCCCCATCCCTGTGCACCTGGGGCCCCTCCAAAGCAGATTTGTGGGGGGAGGAAACTGAAGTCCTGTTGCACTGGTGAACCATTCTGGTGCATAATTAGGTAGAGCCCATAATTAGGGTTGCAATCCTAAATAGACTTACTGAGTAAATTCTATTGAATGCAATTCAGACTAAAAATGTGGAGGTTTGTGGTTTAAGTCAGGAGTGTTCTAAACCCTTTTTTTTTTAAACTGAAACATAGGAAATTGTCTTATACCAAGGGGTAGGTCAGGGATGCAGCCCTGGTCCTCCGTAGTTGCATGGTGCCCTTCTCACACAAGTAAGGTGTGAAGGGGGCTAATGTGGTAGGCATTCCACAAGAAAGGTGCCACCACTAAAAGTCTCCTGCTTCTTGTGAATGCTGGCCTTGCTCAGTCCAAGGAAGGCAACCTGAAAACCCCACCCCAGATAATCTAATGGCCAAGGAGGCTCTCATAAGAGGAAGCAGTCTTTAGAGCACACCTGAGCGATCATTTGTTTAACACTCTTCTTGAAGCTTATGCCTAGAGCTGTTCCTGTTTATCTACTGCATTACTGTATTAACCACAAAAAGGGCATGATCCAGCCAAACACCAGCACTTTTAAGTCCTCACTAATATTGATAGGAGAGAGTTGTGCAAATACAAAGCTCATCCATTAAAATGAATGGGGACTGTAGTACTTAACTTGGGTTGCAATCCTATACGCAGTTCTGAGAGTTTGCTTCCTTTAGCTTAACGGGGTTTATGTCCAAGGGACTGGACTGCAAGTTTTCTCTATGATATCTTTTTAAAAAAGAAAAAGAACTGGGCAAAGATTTTTTGAAATGCTGTTCTTAAATAAATAAATGTGAAACAGTATGAAGGCACTCTTCCAAAGCTTGCATCATGCAAGGAATATTTGCTCAACACTTGTTTGGACTTGTTTTTCAAAATGCATATTGGTTAGACTTGAATGCTTCTCCCAGGGTGACTGCTGGAGTCTGGTGTGTAATTATGTATTTAGGACATAGGTTATCTTTCCTTTTAGAAGCAACTGATATGGAAATAAATTGGGCTGTATTTGCAATGGTTAGGGGATGTTTTCACTATTCAAAGTACTCTCAATGCATTTAGCTCAGGGGTCAAGCAAACTTTTTCAGCAGGGGGCCAGTCCACTATCCCTCAGACCTTGTGGGGGGCCCGGACTATATTTTGGGGGGAAATGAATGAATTCCTATGCCCCACAAATAACCCAGAGATGCATTTTAAATAAAAGCACATATTCTACTCATGTAAAAACACCAGGCAGGTCCCACAAATAACCTCGAGGTGCATTTTAAATAAAAGGGCACATTCTACTCATGTAAAAACACACTGATTCCCGGACCGTCTGCGGGCTGGATTTAGAAGGCGATTGGGCTGGATCCGGCCCCCTGGCCTTAGTTTGCCTACCCATGATTTAGCTCAATTTCTCTCTCTCTCTCTCTCTCTCTCTCTCTCTCTCTCTCTCTCTCTCTCTCTGTAGTAGTAATCATTTCTTAGCTTTTGCATTCTATGGTCAGGTCAGTGTGTAGTAATAATTTGAAGAAAATGAAAACAGGTTATGCAGGACTTGTACCTTAAACCCAAGCCAATGAAAACAAAACGTTTGACCTTGTCTCTTTTTATAATGATATTATCTCAGTGACAAGATTTTGCATGTGTGTGTGTGTGCACATGTAAGCATTTTTCAAGCACAAAGCAAATTTGCCTAGTGGAATTGCAGCTGCTCGAGTGTTCTGTGCACACCCCTGCTATGAAGTCACAATATTGCAAAGCAATTCCCTTCAAACTTCTCCATATGTAGGATGCCACATATCCGAAATTACTTTTGGAAGGGCTTCCACTGGACAAGATGACCTCTGGATTCCTTTCAACTCTCCAGTTCTATGATTAGAAGGAGCCTTTGATTTGAAGGGCTGTCCCAGCCAAGCCTGATTTAAAGATCAAGAATCATAAGAAAAGAGAATGGGGGGGGGGGCTTAAAGTTGCCCCCAACAGGTAGCAGAGGAAGTCAGTCTTCTTCACTGTGGAGAAATGCACTGCTTTTTTTTTAAGACTCTAGTGCAGTGTTTCCCAACCACTGTTCCGCGGCACACTAGTGTGCCGTGAGATGTTGCCTGGTGTGCCGCGGGAAAAATTAAAAAAATTGAAAGTTTTTTTTTTAAAAAGTCAAATTTTCGATTGGGGCACCGTCACTAGATAACCCCTGGGGTTCCCTCCCTCCCGCTCTGCGCCTCCCTCCTCCTCCTCCTCCTCCGGGGAGGCCCTTCCTGGCTCTCGGCCAAGGCTTGGCGGCTGCCACTCACTCACTCGCTCGCCCACCCGTCCCTCCATCCCTTCACCCGGCCTCTCCCCCTCCGTCCCCGGCGCGGGGGCTGCCGGGATCCGTAGTCCCCTTGCCCTTGGGCTCCGCACCCGCGTGGGGTGCGCGTTTACTACATTTCCCAGCGTGGCCTGGCGGGCTGGGCGTTTTGTTTGAAGCGCTCTTCTCCCGGCCATGGAATGAGCGCGGCGGCGGCCGGGCAGGCAGGGGCTCTTCCGCGCAGCCTGCCTGCGCGCCCGCGGAGATCGGGCGGCAGGATGGAGCCCGGGGATCCCCGCGGAGCGGCGGAGGCTGCCCCCCAGGTAGGGCTGCGTCGGGGGGTTTTATTTTTGCAATGCTGCATCCGCGCCGGAGGGGACGCATCGGACCGTGGGGAGACCCCTTGGCGGGCGTGCAAGGCAATGCATGCGTGCAGGCGTTGCATGGAGTGCAGTGCAATGCAATGGCAACGCGGCGCCCTGCATGCATGCATGCATGCAACTTCCACCGGCGCTCCAGACTTGGCAGGTGAGGGGGGTCCCCAGTGGGCGGCAGAGAGAGCCGGGAGGGCGAAGGGGAGCCGGGGGGGGGAGCAGTGCTGCTCCCCGAGCCGAGCCTGGGGGGAAACTTCAGCGTCGTTGCGCCGGGTGTTGGAAGCGGAGGCTGGCGGGGGCCCCTCACCTGCAAAACCTGGTCACCTCTCATATATTTCGTGCATTGCATTCATCGCCCGCTTTCTCCTCCAAGGAGCTCCCGGGGGCGCGTGTGGTTCTCCCCGTGTTATCCTCGCAACAGCCCTGCGAGGTGGGTCAGGCGAGTGGCCCAAGGGAGCACCCAGGGATTGTCCTGGCCAGGTGGGGTGATTTGAACCCTGCTCTCTGCCCGGTCTTCGCCCTCATTTAGCCCCCACATGTGCATGACTGTGCATGACTGAGGTTTCCCCCCCTCGTCTTGGCTATGGTGTGAGTCTGTGCTGTTAATTAATGGGGTTCTGCCTTCGGAGAAGATGAGCCAGCCCTCAAGGAGGTGATTATGTAATTTGCTAGCAATTCATGTCCCTCCCGGCGTGACGCTGCGCGCTGACGTCACGGGGCTGTAATGGTGGTGTGCCTCGAGATTTTTTTCATGAAACAAGTGTGCCTTTGCCCAAAAAAGGTTGGGAAACACTGCTCTAGTGATTACTTCTAAATTCACACCTGTAGATATAAATCAGCTCTGCCAAATCTTATGCAAATTTGTGGCACAGGGACATGGAAGCTGCCTTCTACTGAGGCCCCATCTACACTATCTATGCAAAGCCTTCTCTCCTTGCTCCCCTTGCAGAGCTACAATTCTCAGTGTGGTTTAACGTTCAACCACTCTTCCCAGGTAACTCTCAAAATTGCAGATCTGTGAGGGGAATAGGTGTCTTCTAACAACTCTCAGCACCCTTAACAGACTACAGTCTGAAAGCAGTACCATACCAAAGAACCCTGGGAACTGTAGTCTGTTAAGGGTGCTGAGAGTTGTTATGCTGCAGATGGGGCTTGAGCCAGCTCATTGGTCCAGAATAGGCTAAATGCAATACTGAGCAAGATGAACTTAAGAATGGAAAAATGAGAAAGCAAAACTGACATCTTTACCTTTCTCTACTTGCTACCCATTTACACACTCCTCTCCTCTCTATTATCCTCCTCGTCTCTCCTTTCTCTGTGTCCCTCCTGGCTTCCTGGCCAAGCTCCCAGGACAGTAGCTGACCCGACTGTCATGGACCGTCCTGGTGGCTCTTGATGCTTCCAGATTTCTCGTGGTCTTGCAAGATGTCAGTAATGGGTGCCAGAGACAGTTGCCACGCTGGATCACTGCCTCAGGAAAGACAAGTGACAGTTCACTGCATCCCGACAGTGGCTCACAGTTCCACTAAAACAATAGTTAAAAACTATACACAGTCTTAGATATGGAGTTGCAAGCTGTTGCACCGTAAGGTCCCCAAGTACACAGTGGTACCTCGGGTTACGCACGCTTCAGGTTACATACGCTTCAGGTTACAGACTCCGCTAACCCAGAAATAGTGCTTCAGGTTAAGAACTTTGCTTCAGGATGAGAACAGAAATTGTGCTCCGGCAGCGCGGCAGCAGCAGGAGGCCCCATTAGCTAAAGTGGTGCTTCAGGTTAAGAACAGTTTCAGGTTAAGAACGGACCTCCGGAACGAATTAAGTACTTAACTCGAGGTACCACTGTATCTTAATTTTCATCAGTTGGGGGGGGGGAGTTCAAAATGAAAACCACCAAAAGGAAAGTTTCATTATGCAGGCTTAGAAAAAATATGCAGACTGTCACATTGTCATAGAAATATAAAGAAAGACATTTTTAAAATAGATATAGCTCAGAAAATAAACATTTATATATATGTAAGAATTGAATTTGCGTAAACTTTATTGGGATATTTCTTTTCTTTACAGAAAGGCATAAATGGGTAACATCAAAGTTGCAAAGTGGTGTATTTAATAACATAGGGAGGGTTCTGCTGAATGAAGCCCATTTAGTCCATCATCCTGTTCCACAGGACCAACCAGATGCCTGTGGGAAGCTGAGAAGCAGGACCTGAGCGTAACAGACTTCTCTCCGTTTGTGATACACAGCAATAGGTTTTCAGAAGTGTACTGCATTGCTATTCCCTGAGGGCTTGCCTAAAAATAACAGTTTTTAGTACGTGTCCAAAACCACAGATTGTCGATGCACAATGCAATGCATCCATATGGAGTATATTCCACAAAATGCCATCAGGCTAAATGCTGTCTTCCAAGTAGCTGCCGGGCAGACTTTAGGATCATGTGGCACTACTGAAGAGTTCAGTGTAATTTCATTACATGAGATAGACTCTAGATAATATTAGCCATCCTTATTTATTAGATTTCTTTTGCCTTGTTCCATCCCAGTAAATGAAAGTTCATTCCTCTGTATGAAATAACCGATTCACTGTCTGAAAAAAACCAAAGCTTCTGATTCTGAGCTTCTTATAGGCACAACTCTGGCACCCAGCACCCAGGGGTAGTTGCTGGGCCCTCAGCACTCTGGCAGGGCCCACTGATGTTGATGTCTGCCTTGGCCTCACCAACACTGATGTCTGCTTTGGCTCTTCTGCCTGCCTGTTTACCTAGTAGTGGCTTTAATGGATGGTGTCTGGGAAGCCTTCTGCCATTTTAATTTCCCAGCATGCCCTGAAATAGCAATGGTTGGGCAGGCTTGTGGTTGATAGTGCTGGACTTTTGACAGTACACTGTATTTATTAATTATTATTATTATTATTATTATTATTATTATTATTATTATTATTATTATTATCTTTCCCAGAATGCGGAAAGGTGCAAATTGGAAACAGGGAAAGTGGAAATCACTTGGGCTGGATTTCTCTTGCAAAGTAAGAATAAAACTGAACTGAATCAGGAATTGAACCTTCTTCCTTCCGAGTGTTGGACAAAACACCACTCCCTGTTAGTTTTGCTTTCACTTAAAAACAAACCCTGGGCCAAAGTTAAAGCAAAGAGTTGCCTTTCTAATTACGCAGCAGCATTCAGATATGGCCTTCGCTTTTGCTCACAGGTTGAGTGATGAACTTCAGTGAAAGCAGATGGCCACAATGGTATTAAAACCTAAAGACTTCATTTAGGCTTTTAATTGAAAACAATTGGACCCTGCTGGATGGTAATTACCTTGCCTGTTTGCAAATAACATCCCAGCACTTATACCTATGAAGGAAAAACCCCAGCAACAACCCTGAAACTGAGTTAATAAGAATGCCTTATCTGCATATTGTAAGCAAGGAGCATCAAAGACTGTTTCTGCTTTTAGACTCCCTAAGAATGCTTCCAGTGGTCAGCGACATGAAAAAGAAACTGCACAGGAACAGGAAAGGAAAATTGAATTTTCCAATTTTTTAATGAAACAGCCTGCAACACACATAGGTGTGCCTACCTAACTTCTACTCAAGAGTCGACCGATTTGTAATTAAAGTTTGGCATGCCTATGAATTTCAGTAGGCCTATTCTGATTTTAGCTACATACAACCCCAGTCCCTCTCTCTCTGCCTCTATTTCTTTCTGAAGGTATAAACATAAATATAAAGATATAAATTGTTGAATCTCTCTCTCTCTCTCTCTCTCTCTCTCTCTCTCTCTCTCTCTCTCACACACACACACACACACACACACACACACACACAAACCAATGCAATATTCCAACATTTTTTCTCTCCCACCCTGAAATAATCCATTACAAACATTAAATATACCACTTTTTATTTTTGAATCGTATGTACAGGAACCTAGACTGTACAAATAGACTGGAAGTTCATAGCTGCATTTCACTATGCTGTCATCTTCACTGATATAGTAATTTCCACTTCTCATTTTTAGATGGTGCAGCCTACTATTTGGTACATTACAAGCTGGCTGTCACCAGAAATTTCAGCAAATGCTTCTGTAACCATTTATATATTATATGTTCAGCCTAATTCAGAAAATAAATCTGTGGCCATACCTAGCCATACAGTCAATATTTATTCAATTCTATTTTCATTTTCCTCTCCTAAATGCTCCTTCTGCTTTCCTTTCATTGCTGATATCCTAACCATCTCCTAGAAAAAACTACCCCTGAAATTGTTCCATCCCTTCTATGTATGCGAGTTTTCTCTTTCTTTCCCCTAAACTAAGAATAAATATATAGACCTCCATCCCTATTACATATGATTTTCCTCCATGTTGGCATAGACAGCTGGGAATAGTAGGTAATTTTTACAAAGAGAGGGGACAGGATTCTAGCATACTTAGAGATCACATCAAGGCTAGCCCAGCCCAACAATACAAACTACTCAAGTGCTCATTGCGATGGTGGCATCAGTGAAACATTGTGTGATTGAAGAACTGCTTCCTAGAATGCTTTGCAGTGATATGCAATCTGTATACGCAATGCAATCTGAAAGTGGCAGCCTAGCATCTTCTGTGGCAAGCTTGGGGCAAGGGTGGGCAGAAGGTCAATTGGGATCAATTGGTATTCCTCTTGTAGTAGATCAGTGAGGGTTCCTAACTCCCAACTGTTTAATAAAAGCAATAAGAAAATGACTTTCCCCCACCTATACTGCTGAGATGAAGAAAGCAAACTGGGAGTAAATGCCGAGAGCTCTGTTCAGTGCTGAAAGTTTGCAGAGGAATCCTGTCCTTTAATTTTGTCGGCCTTTTGCACCCTACTCTGATTGGTAGATCTATGGGTTCTTAGCTTAGGGATTGCCAAGGCAGTGAAACCCCCCCCAACAAGATTTCAAAGATGAAAGCCAAGGAGATGGCCATATGAACAGAGAGGAAGCCTCTTCCAGCTTGTGACATCTAATTTGCAGCAATGGCTGCACTTCAGGTAGAAATTTAATAGGTGATGCTATACCCATTGTTGCATCTCCATGGAAGGAATAGTAAACACCTAATTTCTGCCTGGCATGCAGCAGTTTAGAAGTGCAAGAGGTTTGCAAACAGAAACATGGTGACCCTACTTGCAGCCCTATTGAACACTTGCAATGTCTAAATTGGCCCTTGGCAGTCTTCTGGTCAATACCCCTATTCTGTAAGTTAACAAGTGTGTAATGGATACAAGCACTTGTGTTTCAGGGAATAAGTCAATCTTTAGCTGCCTAATACTGCATTCGCAGGTGCTTCCAGTGCAAGCAAAGAATCCCCAAACTGCCTCTCTCTTTTTTGGGGGAAGATAATTGTCATTTTCTTTGTGGCACTGCCATCCCTTTGGAGACAATTCTTGATAAGATCCTGCCTAGCAAATTTTCTACATTAATACTTAGCTTCTACATGGTGGGAAGCGGCATATTGGCCAACGCATCCTGTGTATCTGTAGGTACAAAACTGCAAAGAACTGCATTTATTTTTATGCCTGGAACCTGTGACAAATAAGCAACTAGAAACTAGTTACATCTGAAAAGTAATGTGAGCAAGTGCCATTATTTTTAGCAGGTGGGTAATAACTACTCTCCACTGGTTCTATACGACATAATTGCACACTGTAATTGCTGCTTGTGGTGTATAGAAAACTATTTTAAAGGTATATGTAAGGCATAAGCTCTATTGATTTGTAGTACACAAAAGCAATAAACATCTGCTAGCTTTGATTAAAGCTGAAGTGAAGCTGAAGCTCTTAATCAATCTCTAAAGCTGCTCTGAATATATCACAAAGCGATACTGATTATTGCTATTATATGGCAAAGTAGGGCATCCAAGAAAGAATGGAAGGAAACGATTCTCTCCCTTCCTCTGGGAGCTATGGATTGTATAATGCTGTCTTTTATTCAGAAATACACCTGGAGGGGTTACCACACAAGCTAAGATATGATGACAAACTGAGAATATGATGCTTTAAGGAAGGATATTATTCAAGGATTCTTCTTCTTTAAGGCTGGGCTGAAACGGGTAAGGGTGCTTTTCATGAACATTGGCTCCCCCTGTGAAAAATATCCCCAGTGGTTTTTTATTTGTGTGTGCAAAACTGTTGCTGGAGAGCAAGTGTGGTCCTTCTGCACATTCTGGTATTGGTGGAATTCTAGAACGGAACATCTTTGTAGCCCTGATTGGCTGCTGCCAGGTGTCCTTTACTGTTTTCCAAAAAAGCTCTTCTTCTGCCTAGGAAAGAAACTGATGTCATTATATAACTGGAATTGGTGATGTGATTACTTCATTGAGGACAAGCAAAGGCTAATGAGATGGAAATGAGGTGGCAGAAGGTGGAGGTCATAGAATGGATGGTACTATGTAAAAACAAACTTCCTAAAAGTTAAAAACAAACAAACAAACTTGCAGAACAACAAAATAGTTACACTAGATACTTTCAATATTGTAAAAATAATAAAATAACTGTTTTTATATATGTAATTGCTTTAATTGAATTTATACATGCAGTTGTTTTAACTGTTTTTATATAGGCAATTGTTTTATATATGTTTTTACTGTATTGTGAAGTCGCGTTGAGATGCTTCAGAGGAAGTGATCCATAGATGAAATAATAACAATACTACAAATATGCTATGACACTACTTTAAAGAGTCATGGCTTCCCCCAAATAAGAGTGGTTACAAGGCTCCTATTCCCCTCAGAGCTACAGAGCTCAGAGTGATTTTAAAATCAATTCCCCCTCTCAGGGAACCCTGGGGATTGTAGCTCTGTAAAGGAAGCCACAAGTGCTAAGGTTGGGGTAAGATTTGGACTTGGACTTTGTTTAGGCCCCCCAAACCCATGGCTGTTCTCCAAGCCAATACTTGTTCTTTCTATTCTTAGAACAGTCCCCATTTCTTTCTTTTCCTTTTTAAAAACTGCAGCAGTGTGTTAACCTCTGTGGCCCTGTCTTTGCTAAATGGGGAAATGTTGCAAAGCACTATTGTTAGTCTGGATTTGTGATCTATGGGTTAAGCTTTAAAAGAACTCTCTTCACTTGAAAAATCACATTACTGTGAGAAAACTGTTTACTTTCTATTGTTGCAAGTGACACTTAAGACTACTGTAAGTGAAAGAGATTAGAAGAAAAATTGTCTCTATTTTCTTCTTCTTTCTTTACCTGGCTCTCCCAGTAATGCTACATACAGAGATGAGTTTCGTCAGTTTCTCCATACAGCCCTTCACTCGGATTCTCAAAGGTTCCAGCGGATGAGACAAAATAGACCAGACACAGCACTGTGATCCAAATCCTTCTGTGACTGGGGCTCTCCTTGCTGGATATGGCATGGGAAGCAGTGAAACAATATGAGCCACTTCTGAAATTGCAGCCAGTTGTGTACTCAGGCATATACCCTTGTGCAGTGCTAGAAAAAATAGGTGCTGGTACTCACCACGAAGTTGTTACAGTAAGTGCCACACTTTTTAACAACAATAAAAAAGAGGTGCCGGTACTGCATACTCTTGAGTAACCCCCTAAAGAAAAACACTGCCCTTGTGGGATGGTGTGGTTAGTTAGACTTCACAAGTGCAACTGAATTTGGCTTTGGCTGAAATTTGTAATGTGAAGGCCTCAATGGACATGGACATTTCTACCCTGCATTATGAATACACACACATAGCGTGAGAGAAGGCCAAATGGTACACTGATTCCTTGTGTAACCACCCAAGGAGAGACGATTTGATTCCTTAAACTGTGAACAGGGAAGAGCAGTGTATAGCTACAGAACCCAACCTGCTTCAGAATCCTTCATTTTTCAATTTGAGTTAGATTCTTGAGTGCCCCTACGGTGGTGCTAATGGATGCTATGTGAAGACAAAGAGGGTTTCCTGGCCCTTGAGGCATTCTATAGACCTGGTGGCAATGTGGTGCTTGTGGATTCTATGGCATTCTTGAGATCTTTCCCTGGCACCCATGAAGCCTCTGAGCCCCTACCTCACTGCCCCCTTGGTCATGAGGTAGTGAGGGTGGTTACTTAAAACATTCCTAGAGTGGAAGTTGGAAGAGTCTTTCTCTCTTTCTGACTCTCTGAGTGGGTGGATCTGGGGGAAGGGGAATATAAATGACCAGAGGGTGTGATGTTCATAGTACCTATGAAAAACACACTCCAAATTCCCCATCTTGCAATTTGAACGTGTTATTTCAGGTGCTACCTTCTGGAACCACAGAAAACAAATTTACTCCATTTATGCGGCATCCCTTCAGATGGCTCTTGTCCTGCATCTCGGTGGTCTTTTTCCCTTGGAGCTAAACATTCACAGCTCTTTCCAAGAGAGACAGAAAGAAGCAGTTGATGCAAAACAACATGGTATATACGCAGTGCATATGCCAGCCACTTGCTTTTCTTTGAAGTCCAGATTTTACTCAAGTGGGAAGCAAACTCGGCCTCTTGGCTGCCTTTGGGATTGATGAAGTGCTCTTACACCACTCTGGACTGCCATGTCCTATGGAGGCGCATTGCTACCAGGTCTATAGAATGTCTCAAGGGTCAGCAAACCCTCTTTGTCTTCCTGAGATTACTGGAATGAATGAAGTAGCTAAGCAAAAATGGGTTGGATTAGAACACATGCATGGGCCTCCAAACAGTGAGAACCTGCCTGAGGTGCAGAATGCAACACCATCTCACTTTGTCACAGAAAGAGTTAAAAAGATATCCCTGTAGTCATAAAAATAAATAAAAACGGAGCTGACATTTAAGCCCAAGTGACAGATTTTCTCTCCAGCTCCCACACAGACAAGTGCCATAACCTATCATATTAAGCTGGCAGTGAGAAAGAACAGTAACAAAAGAAAGCAATATCGTTTTACTGGATTTGTTATGTCTACATTGTGCTGATCTACTGTGCTTGCACTCTCTTCAGACGTCGTGTACGGATGGGCTTGGTTCCTGGGAGCCTTTATGTGACGCGAAGCATTTTGTCCAAACCTGCTCTCTCCTCCAGTTTCCTTTGCAGATGGATAGTCCGAAGTGAATACGCACAAGAATCTTACTTAACAACTACATGATAAATTCTTTAGGTTGCACGCGCTGCATCTTTCTCTTTCATCCCTTTTATGGCAATGCAGAGTGTTCAGTTTTCTTTGGACCCACCCACTTCTCTGTATCTTGCAGCCACCCATGAACACGACTGGAGGTTAGGCTGGAATTTCAATTTAAGTAATGCTTTAATTACAGGATTAGTTCAAATTTTAATTGAGAATCATTTTGCAGAAAAATAGTAAGTTCTGTTTGAAATGTTCCTTTTTTAAAAGGGCACAATCCAGCCAGTTGCACCCCCTTGTTTTTAACAGGAGCGTTAAGCAAGTGCTTAAGTTGTCTCTGTTGAAATCAATAGTTGAAAGCTATTCACTTTCGCTGGCTTGTGCCCATTGATTTTATGCAACAGTTTGAGCTAATCCTGTAATCTGTATATCAAAAAATGTGAAAATTCTGAAACATTTTCATTCTTGCATGTCTAGCTTGGCATAAATACTGGTTTGAGTCAAAAGGCTGATGTCAACACATTCCTAAGTTTTGAAAAATTCAGTCGTCTTATTTGGCAGATTTTGTTGCTACTCTGTGCTGAGCAGCAACTCCCTCCCTAGCCTTGTAGCACTAGAAGACCTTGTGAAGCACCCTGAGATCATCAGATGAAGGGAACAACAACAACAACGCCTTTCTGATTCCAGAACTTGTCTCCATGTCCAGCCACTGCAGATCTAATGGATCTGGGAAGGATCAGGGTGAATATTGAATCTGCTGAAGGAGGGACAATGCGGCAGAGTGTGGTCTGAAGCCGACATCTTGCCGCATCAAAGTAGTTTCCTCAGCAATCATAGCTATAGGATATATCCACCTTGTTCATATATTTCAGGCTGCCTTGTTACCATATGTAGAAAAGGGGTACATTTTCCTCTGGCCATACTGAGCAGCAGGATGAAGCAACCTGCTTCAGGCACCACCATGGAGAGGGAAGTAGGTGAAAGCACAATTTTTTTTTTGGAAGTTTTGGCCCAGGGGAAGGGACTCATAATTTGGGCTCCATTGCAGGTAGCAGCAGCTCTGCCTTTAGCATATGCACCATCGGGGTGCAAAGATCGGCCCAGTGCCCCCAAATTTAATTTAGCCCCCAATTAACTTTTATTATGCTTATGTCAGACACCACGCTTACGCCTTATCTCTTGTTTACAAAAGAAGGGAGGAAAAAGAAACAAACTTTTTTATTTGCTCATTTATTCACAATACACTTACACTTAAGTGTACAACACCACCACCCTTCAACTTATAAGTATTGTTTAGGCACCTACTTAGGAGAAACACCAGTTGTGTCAAAGGTACCACTGCCCCACTGCCGCACAGCAGCTCAATACAATACGTAACACAATATTTTGATGTAAGAGTTAATTTCAAGAGTTAATGACAAGCACTGTAGTTGAGTCTATCAAGCGCCGCTGTTGTGAATAACAAGCGCTGCTGCTGGTGCGGCACTTCTTTCATAAATGAGTGCACAAAGTTGAAAGTCCTTTAGTGAAACAGTAGGTATACATTTTGGTAATGCAGTACCTAGATATATATGTATTTTGTTTTTCTAGCTTGATCAAAATTATTTATTATTTCATAACAGGTAGATAGTTAAGAGCTTAGGCGGCTTCAGAGGCAGGCGCCTTGTGCCCCCCAGAATTTGGTGCCCGGGTGCCCCGCACCCCTTGCACCCCTGGGTAAAGATGGCCCTGGGTAGCAGAATGCCTTTTGCTGACACTCTTTCCGTGGATCTGCAACAGTACAGATACAGCCTAGCTACAGTAACTGTGCTATACAGTGGTACCTCAGGTTACAGACTCCGCTAACCCAGAAATAGTACCTCGGGTTACGAACTTTGCTTCAGGATGAGAACAGAAACTGCGCAGCGGTGGCGCAGCGGCAGCAGCGGGAGGCCCCATTAGCTAAAGTGGTACCTCAGGTTAAGAACAGTTTCAGCTTAAGAACGGACCTCCAGAACGAATTAAGTTCTTAACCCGAGGTGCCACTGTAATGTGTTTGGTGCTACTGTGCATCCTTCTTGGCTGTTTTTCCTTGGCTGGAATGGAGAAGGGGGCTCTGGGAATAAATGTGGCTACGATGGTGCTAAAGGCTACAGAGGATTATCTCTCAGTGCAGCGACAGAGCCATGCGCAAAGGGCTGGTTTGGTGTGTGTTTTTAAGCGGTTATTGCACGGTTCGTGGTTGTCTGTTTCCACCTCTAGCAAAGTGAATATATGTGGCAAGGGCTGCTTAAATTATTCATGAAAAGCTTTGCAATCTTGAATCCTTTAATTCTTTCATGTCTGTAGTACAAAAGGAAATGCCAATGTTCCCTGCTTATAGATTTTGTAAAATAAAATCCCCCAGCAAAGCTTGGCAGGTGAAACAAAAATTAATTGTAAAGCATCAGTTACTATATCGCTCACCGAAATTAACAGTCCTGCCGCCGAAGCAAACCCATAGATTAGCTTCTCTGATCTCTTGAGCTTGGCAAGTTGCCTTCTAGGCTCTTTCTCAATGCTCTGGAGGTTGGAAGCCAAGTATGCAAGGGGATGCCTTGATGTCAGTGAAAGAGCCCAACGCTCTTGCTCTTGATGAGGAGTTAAGATAGCAGGCCGAAAGATGAGGCAAGCGCTATACCCACAGGATGGATTCTGTTTGCATTGTCAGTTCCTTGTTTTGGCCAGTGGATTTCCATTAAAAACGGCATTTGCTTTTCTTTTCTTTTAATACCATCCCCGTGTTGTCCTTCCTTCAAAATTGTCAAGCGCTCTCTTCAAAAGCTCCATGTGTGTTGCTCACAGTCATTAGAGGCTGGTCTTTTACGCCAAATGGGGCGTTGCCCCACCATCCTCATTCTGATCTCAGTCAGCCTTCTCCTTTGCACAGTTTAAGGCTGCAGTCCTAAATACATTCATCCAGGAGGAAGGCCCCTTGAACTCAGCGCAGCTCATTCTGAGTGGGATTGCATGGCACAATGGCTATATGCAGATTTAGCTGAGGATAAGGCCCACTGAAGCCAACCAGACTCATGTCTGAGTAAGTATGCCCAGGCAAGGGGTTGGAGTTGGTGAGGCCTAGACACCTTCCTGCAAGTTGAAGCAAAGCTCCTTCCTGATATTGACTCTTCTCCCCTTCCTGAGCTGCGGGGCTCACCATGATCTCATTCAGCAACCCCTGAAGAAGCCTTAAATAAAGCAAATCACACCAGAGACACCCTCTCAGTCACCACTGCCATGTATGTGTGCATGTGCAGGATCATATAGTTGTAGAGCTGGAAGGGACCCAAAGGGGATATTGAGTTAAACCCCCTGCAGGGGAGGAATCACAGCAAAAGAACCAGGTCTTATATTTATTGTATTTTAATTTTCTCTTATTGTCCATTGCCTTGGAGACCCATGGTCAGACAAAATGGCAGCATATAAACATTGCAAATAAAAAAGCAATACATTAGGAATCTGTTGAACATGCTGCTTTTGCTCTCTTTAACATGTTCCTAATTTTGATTCTCTGCCCTGAGCCGTTGAGGAAAAGATGGGTTAAAATATCCAAGTCAAATCCACCCTCCTGGGTTTTACTGTAGTGCTGCGTATATTTCCTTCCTTCCTTCCTTCCTTCCTTCCTTCCTTCCTTCCTTCCTTCCTTCCTTCCTTTTCTTTTTAAAGAACTTACTTTTTAAACATTTGGCCCAGATGTAAAAGAATAATACTAATACAACCCCCTCCGTGCATAAAGAATACATAACTTTGACATCCCTCCAGTTTGGAATACCACTGCCAGGCCTGGAGATGTGTTTCTGCTCCATGAATTATTGCGTGTTTGAGGCTGGAATGGCCTATGTGTGTGTTCCCTCTGCCAAGGCACAAACGCACATTTTTATCAAATTTGTCAGGTTAAACTCCTGTTCGCAGCTAAAAGGCACCCGCAGCTGCAGTGCATTTGTGAGGATGAATGAGCCAGGAAGGAAAAAGGCTTTTGCTGTGTGGCTGCTATTTTAATGTGCAATTGAGCCCCTGAGATGCTCTGTTCTAGTTCAGTAGTTCTAAGAGGAGCAGTTCCCTAGGGGTCTTCAGTACCCAGATTAATTGAAATAACTCCAAGGGTTTTTCTTAATTCCTGATCCCTCCCCTGTGTTCTCTCTCTGTCTTGTTTTCGCACTCCGAAAACTGAATTTCATTTTCAATGGATAGGATGAAAAACACAATTCAAACTGAGTTAGCATGAAGCTGAGAGGGCCACTCTGTTCTCCAAAACAAAATGCTCCGGCGGGTACAGAGAGGCCAAGCATATTTGGGACATTCATGAATGAAACCTGAATACAAACCATTTTGGAAAGTGGAAACTATTCCCCCCCTCCTTTTGACCTTCTCAGTTGGTTTGGAACTCCTTTGATCGTAATCCAATGCAGACATTTTTGGCCATGTGAGAACACGGCTTGGGATTTGTCAAGCTTGTGAGCATGTGCTGGAGCAGTTCTAATCTGTGTATATATTGTTGTTCCACCCTATGGATAATAATACACAAAGGAACCTCTTCTATAAATACCTCCAAACACAGTGGCAGGGATTAGTTTTCTCCATTCAACTCAACCTTTGGCTGAAACCCAAGCAGCACATCTCACTGCCCAGCTTCTTTGCGCTGGTCTCTGAAATACTTTTGCACACTTTTGCTGTTTTCTTGGTTGTGGTGGAAGCACCTTGGGATAGATGGACTAGAAGGTGATTGAGGCACAGGAAAAGGGCAGGAGTCAGCCATGGGTCGTTGCACAAAGAAATCTAGTGTTTTGATCCTGTTGCTGCACCACCTTCTGTGTGTCCTAATGGGGTGAGAGTGCTCTATAGAGAACGATAGGGAGAAACTGATAGACCATGCCTATCCTTAAGAGTGACTATTCTCATCAAGGTAGGGAGGAACTACTCAATGTTAGCAAGGTCACTTAAATAACACAGATGGAGCCCAAAAAGGTCTTGATAACACTTAACAGACAAATTGATCGAAAACAATGTATAATTTTAGAAGAACTGAGAGGCTTTCTCTTTCGTAGATCTTAGATCAGGCCTTGTACATAGCACAAGGACATTTGACCAATGATACAAAATAAGATTTCCCTCAGAACTACACAGCCATTCAGAAGACATGCTACCTCAGTGAAGGTCATGCCACTCTTCTTGGTTGTTAAGCAACAACTCCACCCTTCCCCCTCTTTAAATGACTTCAACACTAATGGAATTAGCCTTTAAGTTGCACACTGAATGATTCCTGCTGCTGCACTTCCAGCACTCCATACCTCCTAGGTTAGGGGGGTATTGCAGTGTTCTTAATACCTTAGATAGGACACCTGTTCAGATCATAGTAACTGTGTCCTCCTAGGGCTGAGTTTGGGGATGCCTGTCCTTGGGGATGCCATGGAGGACAGAAGGTAAGGAATGTGACATCTGTAGCCACTGAGCCCTTCAACGACATTAAAGCTTTGAAGAATGAGAGAAATGGTCTTCCATTGGGACCACTTGCATGAGAAAAGTGCCAACATAATCCAGTCCACATAATATGGCAGATCTACATGTTACAGAGATGATTGAAAGGAGCAGAGAGAAGGATTTCAGGCCTGACAGATGCTTTTGGAAAGGAGGACCTGGGACTGGAAGCAGGTCATGGGGATGGGAAGCACAACATCTTCAAGAGGAGATGAGGAGACGCCAGCACTTTAAAAGGCCTTGAGAATCATTAGATGGGTTCAAAGAATCTGGTGCAGAAAGGTACAAAGGGGGATTTAAGAAGCTGTGTGATATTCTTTGCCTTGATGGATGTTGCAAACCCCTTTACTCTCCAATCGTCTCTGCCCACACAAACACTGCAATTTTTTGTGACTTGCTAGAATTTGTTAAAGTACAAAGTTTAGTACAGAGCACTCTAACACAAATCATCTTAATGAAGTGGAGGGGAGCCAATTTAACCTTTACATTTGGGTTTAATAATCTGAATGAATTAATGTGAGTATATTCACTTTTAAAGTCATTTTTGAGATTAAAAGGCACTGCTAATTTTGGCTCAAACAGATTGATTCTGGAACACTGTAGTATCCTGGATTTCGACCTTGAAGGGAACTCAAAGGAGAAAAAATGTTTTAATTTATCCTCCACCTAGGTAAGCTAGAAGTACTATCAGAGTTCTAGCCAGGCCAAAACGTTTGAGGAGGGTGGGAAGCAGGGCCAGTGTGGCCAGGGGAGAGGGGAGTGGCTTGAGGAAAACCACATGGACCAGATAGAGAGCCCTAGAAGTTTTCCTACACCTGCTCGAAGAGCTACTCCACACCCTCTCTCAGCAACGGTCACCCTTCAGATTACTCGACTGCTTCCCTCTTTGGTCCATCTGTCTCCAGCCTTCTTTCCTGCCGGAGTACCACCTGCCTGCTGCCTGTTTGCCTTCTTTGGTACATGTGAGTCTTTGGACCTGAGCTCCTGATATTCTGATATTAACTAGATATTCTATGTTGTTTCCATGGTTAAGCATTTGCATACAGGACTGACTTAATTGTGGTTCTATCATTTATCACGACTCTGTTTACTCCCTATTTCCTTTCATTATCCTTCTATGTACGGTTTGGATGAACATCTGTAAAAAATCAGGACTGATCTACCCATTTGAACACACACATGTTGGGTTGGGCCAGGTTAAGCGTACATGCTCTGTTTCCCAAAGCAACGATTCTTGGCGTTGTTAAATTCCTTTCTGAGGATTTGTGTTGACAAAAATGCTGGGTGGGGAAAAGGGAAAACAAAGTTGTTAGGACTGGAAAGCTTGTGCAACGCAGCACAAGGTGAGTCCCACGCTCAGGGTCATTAGGAAAGGGATTGAAAATAAAACTGCCCTAGTGCTTCTTCATACAGTGCATAGTTGAATAATGAAATTTGCTCATACAAGAAGCAGTGATGGCCACCAGCTTGTAATACTTTAAAAAGAGGATTAGATAGATTCATGGAGGATGTGGCTAATGACGGAAAATAAGGTAAAGGACCCCTGGACGGTTAAGTCCACTCAAAGGCGATGATGGGGTTGCAGAACTCATCTTGCTTTCAGGGCAAAGGAGCTGGCGTTTGTCCGCAGACAGCTTTCCAGGTCATGTGGCCAGCATGACTAAACCGCTTCTGCCACAACAAAACACCTTGACAGACGCCAGAGCACATGAAAATGCTGTTTACCTTCCTGCCACAGCAATACCTATTTATCTACTTGCACTGGCATGCTTTCGAACTGCTAGGTTGGCAGGAGCTGGGGCAGAGCAACGGGAGCTCACTCTGTCACGGGGATTCAAACTGCCAACCTTCCGATCAGCAAGCCCAAGAGGCTCAGTGGTTTAGACCACAGTGCCACCCTCGTCCCTAACAACAGCAAATAGCTATGCTCTACTCGCCATGTTGGAGGCAGTATACCTCTGAATATTCCTGGGAACTGCAGGAGGGGGGAGTGCTGATACACTCATGTCTATCTTGCAGGCTTCCCATAGGCTTCCCATAGTCGGTCACTGTGAGAACAGGATGCTAGACTAGAGGAGCCTTTTCTCGATTCAGCAGGGTTTTTCTTATTTTCTTCTTCTGATTTTGATAATTTATGACTTTTTAATCTGCTTTTTCATTTTAAAAGGCTACTGATAGAAAAGAATGATTTTTTTTAAAAAAAGAAGTCTCTTTTTATGGAAGATACACAGGAGTGGATTGATTGTACTGTACAATGTGGGGAGCTCCTTTCTAAGCCTAGAATCTTCACATTCAGGACAAATCCCTAACTTACCGAAGGTTTGAGACCCACTGGGTACCCTTCACCTGGTTTAGACAGCCAGTCAAGGCCATTTCCCAGGGTCTGGCCACTGTCCCATGCTTACAACTTCAAGGAGTCACAGGTGAGAGCTCAGTGCAGGGCAGGGACCAAAAGTGGGCAAACTACCCCAGAAGGAGTACAACATGCCCCCCACCAGAGGTACTACCCCTCCCCTAACATTGCATGCAATCAATTATGATTATGACATTGGTAATATCAAAGGGATTTATGAATAGGTTATACTTTGTGACAGGAAATTAACAATAGCTGGTTTCAGCATTGAAACGTGTGTGAAAGGGGCGAGAAGGGATGGGCAAGTCTGTCAACACAACATGAAGAAAGTTAGGAAAGACCAAAGCTCATCTGGTCCTACCTCCTGTCCAAATGCAAAACCAAATCCCCTGTCAAAAATCCCCATTGTCCTCACTTGAATAAATGCAACAGCCTTTTTGTGGGACAAACTCTCCATTCGCTTTTCTTTCAGTTAGTCCCACCCTTTACAAAGTTGCTATTTCAAGTCTGAAGCTGGTAGGCAAAGTGGGCTGTGTGCTTTCCTGCACACTTTTCACAGTCCAGCTGGGAGTGCTCTTTGGATTTCCTTCCTTTGCAGATTTTTCCTGCTTTCTTTCCCTTTCTTTGAGGCCAGGGGCAGGGGAGCTGTTTCCCCACACAGACACTGCATCTCTTTCATTTATTTTGGCTCCTGCGTCACGGTGAGCCTTGACAGATGCTCATCTGCTGAATGTGTTTGCTAGGAAATAGCAAAAGGGACTGATTAAAAGTAACAAATTACCGACGTTTGCTACTGAAAGGGATACTGACAGAACACTGATATTACAGAAATGCAGAAATACATTCAGAAGGAGAGATCGGTTTTGGAATTGGGATAGGAGAAAATAGTGCTAGTTCCAAGACCCCCTAATTGTCATTTGCTACAGGGCCTGAATGGAATCTAAAGCAGTCGTAGATGTTGATTTTGCATGAGAATTGAGATGCAACAGCATGCTGTGTTTGAACTGCTCGTCTGTTCTGTGTTGGGGGGCTGTGTGTGCCACAAATGTGGCCCAGGAATCAGATTCCTGGGAAATATTTGGAGCGTATGGAGTGAGGAAGAAGGATGCAGCTGTGTAAACTCAAGAGCCCACCTCTATACAAAGTAAACAAGCAAATTCTCAACCCTGCTCAGACCCTGAAATCTTCAGATATCGTCCTATTAAAGTGTCAGATTCCTAAACTACTGGTCACAAGGCTCTTGTAGGGAGTTCATGAGCACCAGATTCTAAGAAGGAAATATAAGCAGCAGACCCTATTTAGGAAGGGGCTGCTCAGTTAACAACGCAAGAACCACCCTCCAGAGGCTCATCTTGTCCAACATGCTGTTCAACCCAATGACAATGTGAAGCCCACAAACATGACCCGTGAGCATCAGCACTCTCCCCAGCTGCTGGTATTCAGCGGCATATTGCCTCCATCAGCATGGGTCCACCATAGCCTTATCTTCCATGAATCTGTCTAATCCTAGCAGGGGAGATACCATGCTCATGATGGTGGTTTTCTCAGGCAGTTGTTCTCTGCAATTTCCCCCAAATGCATAATTTGCACAGTCCTCTTTTAAAGCTAGTCATGCCAGTGTCCATCACTACCTGTTTCCTGGCAAGATTATGGGGATGACGTACAAAGGTGGTTAGGTCTAATCTAACAGAGTGCCATGGACAGCACGAGGGTATATATTATTCCAAATGAGAATCTTCACACAGTGATCTACATGCATGTTCAGACTCTTGAAAAGTGTTCCCTTTTAATAACTTTTCACTTTCCTCCTTACCTTAAAAGAACAGGAAAAATACAGTGTGTATTTAGCCAAGGATGATTGAAATGGTGAGCCTGCTGTAGAGCTATATTCATCCTTTTTTGGCCAGACACATGTCCTTACCCAGACAATTGAACTTAGAAGCAACCACTTCTTCCTGTTTCCAGCAGAAGATGACTCTGCTAACTTCTTGTCCCATATGACAATCATGATGTCACTCACTTGCCCATCTAAGGCTGTGTTCCAAGTTACAAAAAACAAAACAACCTCATGCAGATTGGTTTCTCCTCCTTTTTAAAGTGCCAAATGAATATTAAACTGGTTGAATATGTCAAGCAACTGATTGTTGTTGTCTTTAAAGTAGAAAGCCTTTCTGAAGCAGGGTGAGAGGAAGCTAAGAGAGAGTGGAAATCAGCAGCATGAACTAGCATGTATTTGTGTCATTAGATGGATAAAAGCAGGGAGAAGCAGGAAAAAATATCTGCACTATGTCTATACACACTCATATATATAGAGAGGGGGGATCTATTACGTGTTCCTATCTCATGTTCAAAAGTGAATTACATGAATTATTATTTATTCTGTTTTCATTTATATGCTATGGTTTATTATTTCACTGAAACTTGTGAGAAGTCCCCACCTTCAGGCCATAAAGTGGGCACTTTAAGATACTCTAGTGCAGGGGTCTGCAACCCGCGGCTCCGGAGCTGCATGTGGCTCTTTTACACATTTGCCGCGGCTCCGGGGCGGATACTAGCGAGGGGAGGAGGCGCATTGTGCGCCCTGACACTCCCCACTGTGGCAGGCGCTGTACTGGCTGTGACGTTGCATGGGGGCGGTGTGTGCGTTAGTCACGCACCGTCCCGACGTCACCTTCCCGCCCGCCCGCTACATTGTAAGGGGCATGTACGCTGGTCACTGCATTGAAAGGGGGCATGTACGCTGGTCACTGTTTTGAAGGGGAGTGAAGAACACACACACACACAAAGGTAACTTGTTAATTTAACGTTTATTTCTATGAGGAGGAGTAATTCTGAGGGGTCAAACAAAGAAATAATAAAAAAGTGACAAAAAAGTTATTTTTACAATGACGAGTTTTGCGGCTCCCAGTTTTTTTTTCCTTCGGAAACGGGTCCAAGTGGCTCTTTTTGTCTTAAAGGTTGCAGACCCCTGCTCTAGTTCTCCAAAAGGCGAGGGCGGGGGAGTCTAAAAGAGATGGAATAAGTAGAAACTTAAAAGGCCTCAGTGCACTTCCATCCCTTGTCAGAGCAAGCTGTTCACTAGGAGACTTCCTTGACACTTCGACAACTGGCCTGCCTTGCCCTGTGGATGGTTCTATGGGAATAGAATGAAACATCTTCTGTAGAAAGGATGAACAATTGCTGTTCCTCATTTTAAACACCGTTCAGAAACTTTTCGTTAAGTCAGTATTTCCATTTTCTCTCCAGATTTATCTTGGAGACCCTTGCTCACTCCTGAATCCGTTCCAGTTTGTCAACATTCTGTTTCAAATATGGTGCCCAGAAGTAAACACAGTACAAGGTTTGTTTTCGAGAAGGAAGAGGGGGGAAAGCAGACACAAAACACAACCTGATATATATCTGAACTCCTTATGTTTTTATTGGGATTTTCTTGGGGTGAACCCTATTAGATGCATCACTAGTCTAGAAATTTGCCTTTGCCAATAAGACCATCTGTTCTATTCACAGAGCTTGAAATCTCTGGAGTGTTTCTCACAGCCTCATAAACGAACAGCCCTTTTTACAGTCACAGTCTTCTGCGTCAACTCTGTGAACAATGGGAGAGTACCCAGGAGGTCCCTGCAGGAAGCAGAACTTCCCTTGTATAATTAACTGGGTGGGAGGCTGGGGAATGGAGATAGTACATGAGACACATCAGACAAACTGCTGAAACAACAAACAAACAAATGAGCAAGTCCCATTTCCTCTTCAGGAACTGTTGTTCCCATTGCTTCCTTATTCCAGGGCCTCCAATTGCATCCCCCACCCCCCAAAAAACCCTCCTTTGCTTACAGCAAGTGTTTTAACCCCTCATGGGCACTGCCTTTGAATAAACTGGCCCAGCCTAAATTTAGCCACAGGCTTCAGCTTTTCCAGCAGGCAGAGGTGAAGTTTGGCACATTTGAAAGTCACATTTTTTCACTGCTTATTGCTGTATTAAAATAACAGAGTTCAGAAGCACAGAGGGACATGAGGCTAGATACTCCGAGGCACTTATGCAAGGCAGAACTATTCATCTGCCAGCCCCTCACCCCATCAAACAACACAGCCCAGGCTGCAGTTTGTCACAGGCAGGGAACAGGTGCAAACATGCAAAATCCAAATGAATCAAGAAAGAGTTACAACAAGTGGAAGGTAGCCCCTGCTAGCCAACCTGTTTTAGCAATGAAATTCTCTTCCTGTCTCACCGATGGCAATCAGTCTGAGCCAAAGGGTGAACAAAATATCACCGAGGCGCCTCCCTTTACTTTTCTTACAAACTGTCACAACATAAGATGAGTGCTGGTTTTGACTTATAAAGCCTTAAGCAGCTCAGGACCATGGTATCTCAAGGTCCGCCTCTTTCCATATGAACCTACCTGGACCCTGAGATCATCTACTGAGGCCCTCCTTTGTGTGCTGCCTCCTCGAGAGGTCTGGAGGGTGGCAACACGAGAACAGGCCTTCTCTGCAGTGGCTCCCCGTCTATGGAATGCTCTCCCTAGGGAAGTTCACCTGGCACCTTCATTATATACCTTTAGGCGCCAGGCGAAAACCTTCCTTTTTAACCAGGCCTTTGGTTGATCCAATTTACATCCTATGCTCTTTTAAAATGTGCTGCAGGTTGCTATTGGGTTGCTGTTTTTATTTTTATTATGTATTTTGTGGTTTTATATCTTGATTTTATTCTGTGAACCGCCATGAGACCCCTGAGTATAGGGTGGTATATAAATTCAATGATAATAATAATAATAATAAGCCTGTTGGATCAGGCCAATGGGCTATCTGGTTCAGCATTCTGACCAGTGGCTGCCCAGAAGCCTGTGGGAAGCCTGCAAGATGGACATGAGTCCAACAACACTCTCCCTACCTGTGATTCCAAGATACCAATATTCAGATAGTCATTGTGGCTAGCAGCCATGGGGAGGGGGTTGGACTGGATAAGGGGTGTGGGGAGACATTTGACCCCTGGATGCCAATGGTGAATGCAGTCCTCTGACCAAAGAAGATTAGCCACTCCTAGGCTGCTTCTCCACTTACAATCAACCTGCATAATCATATCAACTCAAACATTACTAAACACAATAAGCTCCCTGTGGCCTCCTTGCAAAGGAAAGCACAGCACCCCTGGAATCTCTCCGTGCTCAGAGAAGTGGAATGATTGTAAATGGCATACAACCTTTCATTAAGTAGGAAGAGAAACATATGTGTGAAAATTGGTGTGGGGCTAATCCATCTGCCCACCAAGAGCCCTGCCGGCCTGGGCACTTACCTTGTCATGGCTGACCTTGCAGGGGAGGAATTGAAGCCAGCTGTGGCCAATTTGAAGCACCTGGGTAGACCAATTTAAAAGGATGCTGCTGCTGAATCAATCCTCTTAGTTGTATGATTTGTGAGGTTCTGGCGCTCAGTTCTGTTTGCTGCCTGTATGTTTTTGAAGCAATGGTGGGTGTAGTAGTTGGTCTGAGTAGCTGGGTGTTTATAGCTGAGGGGAGAGATCCAGATGAGCTGGAATATTGATGAGGTAAAGTTGTTGGTGCGTTTCTTCTCCGGATAGAGGTTTTGAGGGCTGCACGTGCTCTGGGCCTGAGGTTCCCCATCGCTGTTGTAGCAGCAAAGCACTGGAATGATCTGTGTGGGTTGTGTTACGTGAAACAAGCATTACAATGGTTGCTCCAGCTGATGGCTTATTTGTTATTACTTTAAATACACTCTGTTGGCATTAAGCACAGCAAGAACTCTAGTAAAATTGGAATGGTGACATTTAAAAATGAAGGCTCTCAAATAGGCTTTTAATCTCTTTCTAATAAGAAAGTTATCTGCTAAACACCAAGTTTAACAGTCATGTAATAAGTCCATATCTATAATATGGCTAATCATGGGTGGGATATGCCTTAATGCTTGGTGTTTAATTAACCTATAAAGCACTTCCTCTTCTTTTTTTGCTCCATCTAAATTACTCTTGTAGCTCTACAACTATTTAAAGTCTCTGAAAGTGTTCTTAGTTAAATATTTTTGCCAACTGTCTGCATTACGCTGCTGGAAAAAGAGGGGGAAATATTCCTGGATATTTTTGAGGAGAGGTTTAATAGGTATGGGCAGATCTTGAACAGGACTGTCTTCTCTTGGGGAAGGATTCCCCAAAATTCAGAAATGGCCACTACCAATTCTGGAAGAAATCTTCTTCATAAAAATGCCAGTTTGCAAATGTACACAGTCCTAGTTAAAAATCTATTTAACCCCTACCACTACACAGGGGCGGATGAAGGCATTGTGACACCCGGGGTGGGGCATTGCTATGTAGGGCACATGTGTGGCGTCACTACGTATGACACATGTGCTGTATGTAGTGATGCTGCACATGCCCTGTACATAGCGCTTTGCCGGCGCCACCGCTCCAGCGCCATATGGACCCTTCCGGGATCCCTCCATCAACGCTACAGCCGTGAATGGAGGATCCTCTACATGTGGCTGTAGCAGTGATGGAGGCATCCCACCACTGTCCGTACGGTTTCAAGCGGTGCTGACAGCAAACTGCTATGTACAGCATCATTACGTACAGCGCATGTGTGTGACGCTGCACATGCGCTGTACATAGTGGTTTGCCGCCGGCGCCCGGATCCTCCACATACGGCTGCGCGATGGCTGCTTGCGCCCCCACGAGCCCCCGCAGGGTGCCTTTTAACCCCCCAGACATGGCACCGGGGGCACCCTGCCCCCCCCATTGTGACACCACTGCCACCGCATTAATATAGTAATATCCAGCATTCATGTCAAAACTGATATTCTGGGTGGTAGAATGTGTCTCACTCCCATTGTGCTAGCAGTAATCCTTTCACCAACAGTGCCCTGGCTTAGTGCTAGATTGGATCCATCTATTCTGTTCTTTCTCTGAGGAGTGTGGGGCTCTTTCCTTTTACACTGATATTTTCTCTCTCTCGTGAAGTTAAATGTAAAAAGCAAAACAAAACAAACTCTGCTCAGTATCCCTGTGGACTACCTATTCCCTTAGTCTCTTGGTTTTAGTCTAGTAAAGAATTGTGTTACATCTAGGTAACAGATGACAGAGAAAAAAAGCGCATCTCTATTTTTAACTTTCTCAAGAATAGGTTCCTCTTGTCTTTTAGGGATTTTGTTTATGAAGTAGCATATAAATATATTCATTTATTGTATGTTGATATGACTTATTACTTGATTTTCCAATTTTAAAAACCCCAGTGATTTTTTAAAAAATACACATATGTACTTAAACCAACATGAGGATAACAGTCACAGCATAACCAGGTGTAAAGAAAAGTAACTGAAATTTAGAGAAGGCATATTTGCTGGGGACGTGAGTCATAACCTTTTCTGTGGTGGCCTCCCATTTGTGGAATGGCCTCTCCTTACAGGTATGTTGGGTGCCAACATTATTATGAAGACATACCTCCATAATCAGACTTTTAAGGTACTTAATGTTTTAGCCTTCTGTGTGACTGTTTTTGTTACCTTTGCTAGTGTGTTCAATTTTTTAAAAATTAAATTATTATATAGCTTCAGACAGAGTGAGACCCCACTTTAGTCACACTCAGCAGACCCACTGAATTCCACCATTTCTGCATATTCGTCTTGTAATTTGTATTGTTCTTGAACACAATTTAATGATTCTTGTCTGCTCCCAGAATTTTTGTAATAGTTCTTCCTTAGACGGGCTTGTGATTACCTTCTCACATTTTTCAAATAAAATCCTTGTAAAAGTAGGAGCATACAGAACTGGTAATTCCTGCCCCCAGTCAGAATATGGCTGCAATATAGTTTAAGTGCATATAACTGGCTCTGACTCCAGCTTTATTTCATATATTTCTCCAATGAATGCCAGTTGGTTTGGTTTTACTCTTTTTCTTTGGTAAGTTATTTGATACTGTACCCTACCCTGACCTACAAGTCAATGAAGGGCAGGCCATACATGTTTTAATTTTTATAATAAAAAACCCCCATACAAAATGTTGTTACTTATTGGTGGACAGATCCTATCTGGAGTACTGAAATAAACAGGCATCCCTATCAATCTGGTTGGGCAGGAAAGGTAAATAGGGAAATGAGAGAAGTAGAGCATCGGCTTTGCATGCAGAAAATCCCAGGTTCAGTCTCTGACTTCTCCAGGTATGGCTGAGAAAGTTCACCATCTGAAACTCAGAGGAGCCATTGCTAGTCAATGTAGACCACACTGAACCAGACAGAGCAATGATCTAAGTATTAGGCAGGCTCTTATATTCCTATGAGGAGCAGTGAAGTAGCATGGCCCCCTTGCTCCCAGTATATACCGGTAGCTGCCATCAGCGAGCAGGTCCGATTCACATAGGTCGTGGCAATCTGCATTGCATATCCCTTGCAAAATCACACAGTGGCAATCTGTAGCCTAAGGTGAGCGCTGGGAAATGACAGAGAGCCAAGCAAACAAATGTGTCAAAGGCTGGCTAAGCATGAACGAAGTAAGAGATGCTGCTGTGAACAGCTTTAACATTTCCTGAGAGTCTAGGTGAATAGAGGAGGACAGGCCTGGGATGCTGTATAGACTAATAATGAAAACTGGTTATAGAGATTATGCAGCGCGATAGAAAACTTGCCACAATTGTACATTATCATAGAAATGAAAAAAGATCCACTATCTCCTTCTTCAAACACTGCTGAATGCCCTTTAGTTCCGTGCGGATCCCTGAAGCCATGGCAGCCTCAAATAACAGCAGTGTCTGCTGCACAATTAGTTCTGACAGGTGGGCCTTTCCAACAGCCTGCTGCCAGTTGCGGAGGAATTGGACTCCCAGGAGGAAAAGGCATGGAGTCAGGGAGGGACAGCAAATCCTTGAGGTCTCTGGTGATGGGCATCTGTTCTGTGTTTACAGGCCTGCTTCCTCCAGGGCTGCAGGTAAGTGCTCACAGGGAGCTAGCCGAGCCTCTCGCTTGCCCCGTGGGGAAGAGTGTCTTATCACAATCAGAGAGGAATGTTGCTGTCAGGCAGGTTTTTCTACATCTCCTTCTGATCTCTTTTGGCAGGTCTGTGTGCAATTGAGAGCGCTTGACCTCGTGCTGAGTTCTAGCCTGTCACAAAACATGCGCTTCCACAACATGAACTTGATTATAAGAAGAAGAAAGGTGAGGTCTCCGGTTTTCTCCTTCAACTAACTGGAACAGTCAGTAACAGTAGCCTTAAAGATTCCACCTGGGTCCGAAGGCAAGGTTCACTACCCCCAAATGCAAGCTGTCCATTATCAGTGGCAGACTTTCAGTAGCACCCTGGGCAAGGCCAAAACCGGCAACCCCCCTGCCCCTCACCTTCCATTGTTTGTGCAGTGCAGTTGCAGTTTAGTGCCCAGTGCGGGCAAATTGGTTGCACCCCTCTAAATCCACCTCTGCTATGATCATGCATATGTTGGGTGTTCATATTATGTACATGGTGTAGCCAGTTTCAAGGTAGCTGAACTCACATATTCCATTAATGTAGCTACAGTGGTACCTCGGATTAAGTACTTAATTTGTTCCGGAGGTCCGTTCTTAACCTGAAACTGTTCTTCACCTGAAGCACCACTTTAGCTAATGAGGCCTTCCGCTGCTGCCGCACCACCAGACAACGATTTCTGTTCTCATCCTGAAGCAAAGTTCTTAACCCGAGGTACTATTTCTGGGTTGGCGGAGTCTGTAACCTGAAGCATATGTAACCTGAAGCGTATGTAACCCGAGGTACCACTGTACTTTGAATGTGGATGTGCATGAATGGCACGGGCGTTTCACAAAGCACGGCCACAAGCATAACAGGAGGACTTCAGTGCTGCGATCTTCTGATTCAGTGCAAGCATTTTGCCTAGCCATTTAGAACAAGCCCACTCTCCTGGGGTTTCTCCCGTAGCCAATTTTGGGGTGTGTGTTGGGAGAAAGCTCCATTGCACCAGCTCCTTGTGTAGTGCTTCTGCTGACAGGACTCATTAGTTGAAGCTACCCAATGACAACAGGGACGCGGGTGGCGCTGTGGGTAAAAGCCTCAGCGCCTAGGGCTTGCCGATCGAAAGGTCAGCGGTTCGAATCCCCGCGGCGGGGTGCGCTCCCGTTGTTCGGTCCCAGCGCCTGCCAACCTAGCAGTTCAAAAGCACCCCCGGGTGCAATTAGATAAATAGGGACCGCTTACTGGCGGGAAGGTAAATGGTGTTTCCGTGTGCTGCGCTGGCTCGCCAGATGCAGCTTCGTCACGGTGGCCACGTGACCCGGAAGTGTCTCCGGACAGTGCTGGCCCCAGGCCTCTTGAGTGAGATGGGCGCACAACCCTAGAGTCTGTCAAGACTGGCCCGTACGGGCAGGGGTACCTTTACCTTTACCCAATGACAACATTGGTATGTGGCAGCTCAAACCCATCCAATAGACAGGCTGAATACGGACAACTATTTCATTGTTTTGTGTTCAAGAAAGAGAGGAGAGGCAGTTCTAGACCAACAGCAAATGATGTGGATTTGTTGTATGGAGGATAAGGAGATATCCTCCTTATTATTCTCACAGTAGAGTGGAAGCCTATGTAGCTACAATGTTTTCCTTTAAATATGCCCTTGCTTTCTTTAGGACCATGGCCTTGCTCCATCTTTCTCCAACAAAATTCTGCTTCCTCCTCCTCTTATGCTTGTGGGTTCATCCTTCAGCCAAGCCTGTTTTCTGGTGGTCTTTTTCATGCCTAAATGACACCACCATCTACAAAATGGCCTGGCAGACAGCCTGGTCTATCCTCCTACCTTCCACATAGTTGGAACTTTTCAGCTCACTATCTCCTACTTTTGCATTCTGGTCTGGCATTTATGTGGCAAAAATACATGGAGGAAATGTAGCAGCTTCTCCCATCCTTTCTTCTCATCTCTCTCCAGTTATCAAGACATACACAGTATTTGATAAAAAGGAACCTACCATGTCTTGTTACTTTTTCTCAGTTAAGATACAGTTTGAACAGGAACAGTTTATGTTCCTGTTTGTTTATATGTTGCTTTTTGGTTGAAGGCCCGCAGTAATATGATGCCTTGATTAGGTGCAATTAACTTTTTTTAAAAAAAACATTGAGCCAGTTTTTTTTTTTAGTTTTGCAGAATTCAGGCTTAAGATACATGGGAAAATATGCTTTTGGTAACTTAAGAGAACAGAGGGTGGTTTGCTATATGAGGCAAGAAATAATTCTAGGAACCAGGTCCAGTGTGAAAAATAAGACCACGGCAGAATGTAACTTCAAGCAGGAGTTCTCAGCAAATCAAAACTCTGGCTGTATACTGCTTGACGGACTCTGAAAAATACAGGCAGTATATTTGCAACCACTGGATTGGAAAGACAGATGTTTCTCTTATTCCTTCCTGCTTGTGCCTAGCTGTTGTCAGTTCAGCTAATAAACTGTGCCTGTGAGTGTAGCAGGGAGGGTAGTTAGTGGGAATACTACAATAATGCACCTTGTACTACTAGATATCTATCCTTTGTCCCTCTTATTATTTAACATGGGGATGGGGATAGGATTTAAAACCAAATTGAACCAAGCCGCATTAGTAATAAATTTGTGCAGCTATTCTGATTCCAAAATGGATTATTTGTTTGAACAGAAGAGAGAATAATTACTAGAAACATAGCTTAGTGTATATGAAGTCTGCCCAAGAAGCAGAATTGCCACAAAAAAAAGGTGTCACAGCAACCTAATTTCTGGGAGAAAGACAGCCAGGTTACTAAGGCCCGTAGCCTAGACTGTCACCATGCAGTACGTTAACCTCCATTCAAGGTGACTTTAACATACATCTCTGTGTGATGGTTGCATGAGGCGCAGCTGGTTATCAGTGCTGTCCTTCAGCTATCAGTGTAACCTATGACTCCAAAGGGCAGGGAAGGATAATTACGTGTCAGTCTACACTATTTAAAAATAAAACCAAGCAGTTCATGGACAGAAACACTGTATTGATTCCAGGATGCTGCATTTGTTCTATGTCCATGGAGTCAATTAAAGTGCTACTGTATAGTTCAAAGGCGCTGGTTGTTAATGCCAATCAGCTGGCTGGAGCAGGCAGCAAGCCCTGTTTTTGTCCACTTGCAGCCATGGTTTGGAATCAAACCATGCCTGTAAACAGACATCTCCCCCCTTGCAGACTTGACAGAGCTGGTGAATGTGGGCAAGGCTCCTCTGGGAAATCTGGACTTCTGAATGCCCCCAGGGATCCCAGGTGTGTGGAGGGCTTTATCTGTGTACAACTACACCACACAGAGGTGAGAACTGTGGGGTCATGGCTGGGGGAAACAGCAATGTTGGGATTAAAAGCAGCAAACATAGTCCTGTTTTCCATGTTTAGTGAATCCATATCAGCCAAATGAGTGAACAACCCTTAATTCTTTGGGCAATACATTTTTATTTGCATATTAGGAGCTGTACAGTACAAGAAAAAAATAATCAAGAGGGCATCTGGCCAACATCCTTTAGGACCTTTTACAGTTATGGAGTAACAACTCTAAGAACAAACACATTGTATGAATGACTTTGAGGATGGACTGGTTTGCTGGTAGGTTGGCATCTCAGTTGCTATTCTTAAGTCTTGTCTGCACTTGTCCTGCTGCTCTGTACCTCTAAATCAGAGCAAACATCAACTGGGTTTTCTGTGGATTGATGTTTGCTCCAATTCAGCAATAAAGAACATGATTCCCCAGGGAAAGTGATGTGGCAAAAGGAAAACCACTCAGACCTTTGCCTAGAAAGCACAGGACAAGCAGAATACCTCTCAGACCTCTGCTTTCCAGACATGGGACAAGTGAAGTATGGATGAACTCTTACGAGTTCATCCATGCTGAGGAGCTGTTCTGATAGCTAAGCCACTCATCCAACATGTTTACATATGTATTCCATCATGAGATGGTCCCAAGTCTGGGAAAACATCTATGAACCATGTGGCTCTAATTTACTAAAATTGCTACAGAATTCCAGAACATTCCAGGAAGTTCCTTCTGCAGATTCTAACAATTCTTCCTGTCCTAGAATGACTCTGCACATAAACACTCCATGGAAATGGGAGTCACATAAAGAAAGCCACATTAGAATCAGGCTTTTTACCAGCACCCAGTGACCACTTTTTGCACAATTTATTCTCTCAAGGACCCATTTATGTCTCTCCACTGAGAAATCAGTTAGCCATAGAGTTGACTGGCAGGGACACAAGCTCCTGCTTAATACTGTGTAGTACCGAAGACCTGATACACAGCATAAGCAATGAAGTATTTGGGAACAGTGACTGCTGTGCTGTCAAACTGAACATGCATGTGAGTGTTAAGTCACCTGGAAGGCCCAAAGAGATCACGTTAAATTTCAAAAGAGTAAACTTCTCAAAGATAAGAGGCATGGTTAAAAGGAAGTTGAAAGAGAGTGTCAAGAGGGTCATGCCTCTTCAGGATGCTTGGAGATTATTTGAAAGCACAACAATAGAAGCACAAATAGAATATACACCTCAGATTAGGAAGGGTATAGACAAATGACCAAGAGGACACTGGTGTGGTCCACAAACTCAGACAGGGAAGCTTTGAAAGGCAGTATTTCCATTTAAAAGCCCTTCATGAATCAGGAAAATATGAAAAGCACAAATTCTGCAAAATGCAAGTCAATAATAAGGCAGATAGGTATGTTGGGATTTTGCCTACGTGCTTTGATCCAGCTTTCTCACAGAAGCAATTAGTGAGTTGGCCGAGGATACAACTCTGCTATTGGTCGAGGTTACCCATATAGGCAGGATGACTCATGACTTCTGTGTGGTTGGTCGGTCTATTTGGAGTTAGCTGAAGTTGAGTTCAGTGAGAGAGAGTTAAGATCCATATCCTATATCCTGTGTATAGTAACTTGTGAGTCTGCTGTAAATAATAAACCTCTAAGTAACCAAGTTACTAGCGGGCAGCGATTTGTTCTTGGTCATCATGTCAGCTTGCAACCAGATACTTCCAGAAAGTCTGAATATACTCTGCAATATTCAACATGGTATGGCTTTGAGGAGCATGTTGTTAGAAACCTTAAGACACACAATAAAAACACATTTAAGCAAAGGAATCAGCTCAGGAGGTTATTGGACAAAGGCGAGAAATGATCATGGAAGAAACAGAAATTACAGAGGAGCTGAACCAATTGCTTGTGTCAGTCTTCACAGCAGAAGATAATAAACAGATATCCATACCTGAACCATTTGTTTTTTAGAGGGTGCCAGAAGAATCAAGTCAAACAGAACTGACAAGAGATAACACACATAGGCAATTTGAAAAATACAAAACTAACAAGTTTTGAAAATATAAGTACCTGGGAGTTTAATTTAACAATTTAAATTGTTGACATTGAATAAAAATATGCATCACTGAAGTTGGCATCTGAACTGTAGGATTGGGAAGGAAGCTAATGCAAACCAATCTTTACAAGAGAGAGGACAGTTCTAGCCTTGCCTAGAGATGCTACGTACAGTAGTACCTCGGGTTACAGACGCTTCAGGTTACAGACTCCACTAACCCAGAAATAGTGCTTCAGGTTAAGAACTTTGCTTCAGGATGAGAAAAGAAATCGTGCTCCGGCGGCGCGGCAGCAGCAGGAGGCCCCATTAGCTAAAGTGGTGCTTCAGGTTAAGAACAGTTTCAGGTTAAGTACGGACTTCCGGAACGAATTAAGTACTTAACCCGAGGTACCACTGTATTGATCTTCGGATGCTCTACTCCTGAGCCTACTGGCCTTCCCCAAGGGCCAGCATCAGCAGCAGGCATTGCTGGGCATCTGCTGAAGCCCATGCCCATGAAGGGGGCCCACTGCCATTATCTAGTTGCACACCTACTTGAGTGAAGCCTCCTCAGTTCCATTAGCCACAACTCAGTGCATAGACTTGGGCTGCACGTCTATGAGGAGCAGGATAGGGGCCTCCAAGCAGAGGAATAAGGCAGGCAAAGAGCAAACCCCATCTTAGAAGTGTCAATTGGAGAAGAACACAAATGTGCTGATTTAGTTAATTAACTGCATCTATCTTTAATCTAATCTATATCTCAGCTGGGATCAAGTCACTAAAAGGCTGTTTGATGGGTGTTTCTGTCACTGGTTAAAGTAGCTGTGCAGAATGCAGCCCTGGAAATACCAGCTTATAGGTATCTTTAAGCAAATGGCTACAAAACGATGATTTGAATGACCTGGAAGGAGCAATGCAGATGCTTTGGGTCTGGGACTCAAATGTTTGAGTGGTTGTGACAACACCTGTACCGACTGCACTGGTCATGCAAGCAGCCCCAACACGAACATTGGCAGCCTGCGGGCCTCGGAGGAGGTTTGTAAAACAAGCGTGGCCTTTCTGCTTCAGGAGCCCTGGACAGCCGTCGGAACCAGATGGAACTTTTTGTGACACCAGCCTACCTCCAGAGCACATGGGAAGGCATGTGTGAAATTGCTAATATTTCACCATCTTTGTTCTCGTAACAGGGGAGTGAGGAAAGGCTTATTGTGATTTTTGCAGGGGTTGCAGGGAGGGCAGAGGAGGAAACTGGATTTGCATTATTCTTCTGAAAGATGGAAGCGCTAATGGTCAGAACAGGAATGAGAAGAATGTGGAAATGAGTCACAGGTTTATCCATGCACATTTTTGTGGTACATTATTTAGTTTGCATTGCATTTGCACAGATACCTCCCAAGCTCCATCATGGGAGCAATCCATGGGTCCCTACTTCTGTGTATGTATTATGTTCCCCTAAGAGGAAAGTTTGCAACTTGTGGGGGGTGGGGTTAGTTCAGAAAAAGATGAGTAAGTGGGGATATGATGGTGCTTTATAAAATGATGCACGCTGTGAAGAAAATTGAGAGAGAACAGTTTTTGTCTCACAGTACTAGAACTTGGGGACATCCAAGAAAGCTGAAGGCTGGCAGATTCAGGACAGACAAGTACTTCACACGGTGAATTTGCTTCCACAAGATGTAGTGGTGGCCACCAACATGGATAGGGGATAAGACATAATCATGGAGCAAAAGTCTATCAACCAGTCATGGTAGTCACTACCTCCAAGATTAAAATCAGCAGTGCATTTCCAGAGTGCATGTCCAGACTATACTCAGCTTTCCCTTGCATCTGTATAATGAAACCCAAGAGGACATGACTTCTTCCACCCAAGGTTCCCAGTACTTTCCCTTTGTCAGTCAGTTCCTCCCGGTTGGTGAGGACCACTGCCAGGATAGATGATCTCCTTGTTGCTTATGAAGAATCATAAAAAGGAAGTGCTTTAAAGTTATGCACCAACAGTTAATACCTGGATAACAGAATGAGGTACACAAGTCACATGGTCCTAGTCTTCCCCACTCTAGGGAGATGTATTCTGTTATGATTTAATTTATAGTAATAATGTCTAAATCTGCATATATTCATATAAATTAGAATATGCAAATTATATGCAAACCTGTTCCCGCCTCTCGATGAGATTCCTCTCTCCCCCTTACTCCAGTTCCCATTGCAAGTTGTTCAAACAATTCATTCAGTCATCTTAAAAAAAGACCTCATAATTGCACTTTGTTCTTGAAGTCTTCTTTCCCTAACACTTTTCTCCTTTGGCACTCACCACTAGAGAAAAAGCTGTGGCCAGACACTTGGCTAGGTGACTGAAGGATAGCCAGATTGCTCAGCTATGTCCGGAGATTTAACATTGTTAGCAGAAGGATATAGACTCATTATCGGAGTGTGCTAATTTTAGAAGGTGACTTGTCAATGTCACACAGCACGTCCAAGGAATCCGGCTTGAAAAGAATTGTGCTGTATTTTATCTATCTAGCCTGACAATAGGATTGCATAGTGGCTGTTGGGCTGTTTGCTGAGCATATGGAACTTGAGCACTCACTGGCTGGTGGCCAGGCATCCAAAAGTTAAATTGATGGGTATTGCCACAAGGACTTCCAGCCTGTGCAAATTGCACGGAATGAAGCCTGCTTTAGTTTTGCTTTCTTTCCTGGGAGCCTTCCTCACAGAACAAAGCCAGCAGGTATAACTTCTTCTGCTCTCCACACCCTAGGACAGTGCTGTCAACCTTTTTGGGTCTGTGGGCACACGTTCGTGAAATAGAGAAAATGTTGTGGGCACTGCACCCACACTGCGACTAGCCACACCCTGCAACCAATTCTGCTATTTAGATCCATTCCAATCTGGGTTCAAGCCTGGCCACAGAACTGAATTGGCCTGAATAGCACTGGCCTTTGCAGAGAGCAGGACAGGGGGAGTGCAACCTTGCTCCTGCTTCCCGATCTCTTGTTAGCTTTTGATGCCCTTGACCATGGTATTCTCCTGGACTGGCATTGTTGTTTAGTCATTTAGTTGTGTCTCACTCTTCGTGACCCCATGGACCAGAGCACGCCAGGCACTCCTGTCTTCCACTGCCTCCCGCAGTTTGGTCAAACTCATGCTGGTAGCTTCGAGAACACTGTCCAACCTCTGTTGTCCCCTTCTCCTTGAGCCCTCCATCTTTCCCAACATCAGGGTCTTTTCCAGGGAGTCTTCTCTTCTCATGAGGTGGCCAAAGTTTTGGAGCCTCAGCTTCAGGATCTGTTCTTCCTGCGAGCACTCAGGGCTGATTTGGGGACACTATTACAGTGGTTCTGCTCCTACCTTTGTGTCCAGGGAGTAGCACTGATAAGGGCCTTTAGGCCCCCCGATGACTACATTATAGGCTGCTGAAGGGGACTTTTTTTATCTCCAGTGCTATTTAATATCAACATGAAGCAGTTGAGAGTGGTCATTTGGGGTTTCAGAGCAAGATGTCAACAGTCTACTGATGACACTCAGCTCTATTTCTCCATAACATCTGAATCAGGAGAGGCCTTGCAATCCCTGAGGCATTGCCTGGGCACAATGGTGATATGGATGAGGAAAAGCAAGCTGAGCTTGAATCCTGGCACGGTGGGTGAGGAGTTCCCATGTCTTAGAGACGGGTCAGCTGCCTATCCTGGATGGGGTTGCACTCCTCCTGAAGGAGCTGCTTCTGGATCCAGCTGTCACTAGAGGCTCAGGTAGTCTCCGTGGCTAGAAGTACCTTTGAGCAACTGTGGCTGGTTCCATAACTACAGCCATTTCTGGACCAGGAAAGCCTTGCCACAATAGTTCATGCATTGGTTACTGGCATGGTTACCTCTATTGCAAATATTAATATTGCATAGCTTGAAGCAACTGGACACATCATGGTGGCGCAAGGCACATGAGAACCACATGGGGCCAAGTTGGCGCCGCTGAAATAACTTAGTCAGAGCGCGTTATGTTAGCGCTCTCTCTCTCTCTCTCTCTCTCTCTCTCTCTCTCTCTCTCTCTCTCAACAAGCATTCCAGACCCAAGGAGAGGCATGTTACTCCCACTAATGCCTGAGAACAAAGACTAAAGGCAATCCCCTTTCAAAATGGAGCTTTGCAACCAGTTACCTTTGTTAAATGATCAAAGGTAAACATTCAATATTAGAGCAGAGAACAACAACAGTTAATTATCAACCCACCTAGGAGCTTAGAGTCCTTTAGTATGTTGACATGGAAAAACCCTAAATGTTAGCAATACACACACACACACACACACACACACAGAGAGAGAGAGAGAGAGAGAGAGAGAGAGAGAGCTTTATTGTGGTCCATAGACCTAAAATACACAGTACAATAATAAACAGTTATTAAGGTGTAAGATCGCTTCTTGGCCTTTTGGCTAAGATCAAGTGTGGTTGGCAATACACATTTAGCCATTCTCCATTTCAGTGTCAATTAAAGAGTTATACTTAACAGTAATCCCTTTCTCCCACTGTGTTCCTGATTAGAACTGCTGTTTGCATCGAGAGTAAAGCTCCCATCAGCTCTGAGATCTTCCACAATTAAATGGAAAAGGGTATTTGGCATTTTCCATGTGGCTATTGTAGTGTTTGCTTGAACCATATGAGGTCAAAATTCTATTGGCCAATCCAATAGACAACTTATAATACTGCATTAAAAAAATGGTTAATATGGTATGAAGGGAATTGTCTTTTGCCGTTAAAAGTCCTAGTAAATTGATTTATGTCAGAATGACTACAAGGGCTGCTGAGATAAAATCTGCAAACACAAAAGATTAATTATAGACAGCAGATTGCAAGTTCCCTTGGTGAATCATTTTTGCGATTTGGAGCACAGCAAGAAGGGCCTGAAATTTTGGACTCTAGAGGAGTCCAACTTAAAGCCCTCTCTCTACAATGCCAGAGCCCCAGTCAGGATCAATGCTCCTTGTCTTTAACTTTCCTTCTAAAAAGCCATTCTTGCAATTGCTAATTAAGGTAAAAAAGGTAAAGGACCCCTGGATGGTTAAGTCCAGTCAAAGCATGAATTGCATTTTGGGTAGTTTTGGGCTCTTTCCTCCCTCTATAGTACAGATTCCCTGTATGGAATGTTAGCCCTTTGGGGCCTCTTCACATACTTTATTGGTCTAAAATTGTAACTTGTTATCCTTCCCCTTCCCAAATCATGCCCTTCATCTCCATTCCTTATTCTCACAGTTCCACAAGTTAGAATTTTGGAAATCCAAGTTGTTCTGCCAAGGACAGGGCTCTTTCTGGATCTGGAGCCAATAAGCACACCAGTGGATGAAGAATAAGTAATGCTTTCTTTGTATAAGGTTAACAGATAGCAGCAGGCATACAAAACACAAATTATAGCATACCAGACAGAAATCACACACAATCTCCCCTTCAGCTGTCCAGGTAGAGCAGCAAGAGACCCCGGCCAATAGCCTGACAGCATCTGGTACCTCAACCAGTGAAGATGCTCTCTGAGCCCCTTCAACCTACAACTTTTATAGCCAGCTTTGATTGACTTGATTGTCTGCACCTGGTTAGCAGGCAACACTCATGATCAGCCCGGGACACCAGGAGTGACTCAATAGGAATGCGGAGCAGCTGAGAGTCTCCAACCCAATTCACTGCAACTGGGTATCCTCCCCACTAGCCAATCAGCACTTAGAACAGGAGATATAGTGGATCACCCTCATCTACTTGCTTGCCGGCACCATCCAAAAGAGGCCTAAAAGCCTCAATAATATTTTTGTATCAATTTACCTTGGCAAGTCTTTAATTGCCTAAGTTCCTGAGGTCTTTTAAAGAAAGGTGTTAGGATGGCTATCTGCCAATCTCCTGGGAAGGAATCTGATTTACATATTCACACCTTATATTTAAAAGTTCACCAATTTAACATTTTAGATCTTTTTAGAACTCTTGGGTAAATGCCATTCAGCCATCGTAGCTTACTTTCCCTGTGTCAGTTACTTCTAATATTTTGGCCTTTGCCACCTTTGTTTGACCTAGTTATTCAGAATCACTTGGTGGGCAGGGGAGAATGGTTCAGGAGTCGATCTCTCTACTATAATACCTTCTGCAGCAAAAAAAATTCATTCAGCAATTTCCCTGTGATCCTTCTGTGCTCCTTTAACACTGCTCCTTCTCTGGCTGGTTGCAGCTTTGGATATATTAAAAGCCCTTAATTAAAGCTTCCTTTCAATAAGCTGAATGTGGGACAAGGCTTTGTTCTATGGCCAGGTTTCTGTCTCCTTAGCTTGGACTCAGTGTAGCACTTGGCAGATTTTAGACACTGGATTTAATGGGCTCATGCAAGGAGTGGGGCATGAGCCCATTAAGTCCAGAGTCTAAGGGTAAAAAAGAAAGAACCTCTGGACGGTTAAGTCCAGTCAAAGGCGACTATGGGGTTGCGGCGCTCATCTCGCTTTCAGGCCAAGGGAATTGGCGTTTGTCCACGGACAGCTTTCCAGGTCATGTGACCAGCAGGACTAAACCGCTTCTGGCACAATGAAACACCATGACTGAAACCAGAGTGCACGGAAACACCATTTACCTTCCCGCCGCAGCAGTGCCTATTTATCTACTGTATTTTTCGCCCTATAGGACGCACCTTTTCCCCTCCAAAAATGAAGGGGAAATGTGTGTGCGTCCTACGGGGCGAATGCAGGCTTCAGGAGAGCCCCACCGCCAGACCCACAAACTCGGGGGACAGCGGGGAGGTGCAGCACGCCTTTCCCGCTGTCCCCCGACTTGGTTGGAAGGCTGGCGGGGGGGGGGGGAGAAGCCTGCTCCTCCCCATCGCCAGCGCGCCTTTCCCGCTGTCCCCCGACTTGGTTAGAAGGCTGGCGGGGGGAGAATCCTGCTCCTTCGCCAGCCCCGCAAAACTCAGGAGACAGCGGGAGGCGCAGCGCGCCTTTCCCGCTGTCCCCCGACTTGGTTAGAAGGCTGGCGGGGGGGGGGGGAGAAGCCTGCTCCTCTCCGTTTCCAGCCCCGCAAACTGGGGGACAGCGGGAGGCGCAGCGCGCCTTTCCCACTGTCCCCCGACTTGGTTAGAAGGCTGGCGGAGGGCTTCCCCCTCCTCCAGCCCCGCAAGCTCCCAGAGCCATGCCAAAGCTGCATGCAGCTTCGGCATCGCTCTGGGTCCTGTTCTGGGGGCCCCGCGCCTGGGGGAGGGGGAAATAATTTTTTCCCCTTTATTCCCCCCCCCCCGAATCTAGGTGTGTCCTATGGGCCGGTGCGTCCTATAGGGTGAAAAATACGGTACTTTGCACTTGTGTGTTTTCAAACTGCTAGGTGGGCAGGAGCTGGGACACAGCAATGGGAGCTCACTCTGTCGTGAGGATTCAAACTGCCGACTTTCCAATTCCAAGCCCAAGAGGCTCAGTGGTTAAGACCACAGCGCCACCCACATCCAGAGTCTAAAATCCAAGTCCAGAGTCTAAAATCTGCCACGTGACAGTGGCCATGCATTGGGGGGGGGGAATGTGTGAAGCGCCTCATAGGTTCCCTGTATATATTGTTGTTGTTGCTGCTTGTTATTGTTAACTGAATTTATATAATGCCCTATACCTGCAGGTCTCTGGGTGGCTCACAGGATAAAAGGATCCCTAAAATGATCCCTACACCCTGTTGTGGAATGCATGGCCATCATGGTGTGTGGCCAGCAGGTGTGTTAACATCAGGTGTGGGGCTGGTGGTGCGAAGTGTTGGAGGCAGAGCTGGGAATTGCAGTCTTTGTGCCAGAAGAGTGAACCCTCCTTTTGTCCTAATTGGGTTATGGACTGCTAAGAGGCAGCAGTAATGAGATCTTAAGGAGGCTTTCTGGATATCCAGACCATGACATGCTGTAAGCAAGATCAGAGCCAATATGCTTCCCCAAAATATGTTGATATGCACCTTCAGATTATACACTTCAGTATATATCTCTCTATATCTATTTATAATTGAAGAAATGCCAGTGTTTCTGGATGGAACTCACTATATACGTTGTGGATTTTTATTTTACTTTTATGGTTTGCTTTGAAGCTTTCCCCCCCTGCAATTGAAACTCGGCAAATCAAAGGCAATTCATCCTCGGAACCAGTGATTGACTCAAGCCAAACAATGCTTTCTGATTTATCATAATTGAAAAGATTGCAAGACAGGAATAGGATTGGGCTGCAACTCAGAGACCGCAAATGCTTTATGACGAGTATCATTACATTTGTATGCTCTATCAATTCTGCATTATGGGGTTTATTTGCTTTTTTAATATATAATTTTATATTAAGTGAATTTAATGCTTGGAAATGACCAGCAGTTCTGGAAGTAGAAGTTTAATCTACTCACTGCAAAAACAGAAAAGCCTTTCTAGGGCTGGGATTCTAATTCTGCATGGCTAACATGCCTCATCCCTGATCAGTTTAGGATATTGTATTGCATTTACTACAGGCAATCAGCTCAAGTGCTCAGGACAGATTCTATTTCGTTTCCAAAATACTCTGTAAATGAAAAAATGGAATTTAAAATGCATGCAAGTTACATCGCTAGCCAAGTCACTTTGCAGTATGGAAATATGTGATTTAACTATATTTTCTTTTCTGAATCGCATGCATTTTGCTCTCTGACTTACCCGTTTACTAAATGTCTTCAGTATGGTATTGTTACATAGGTTGTGAGCCACCCCCAATCTCTGCCCAGTGGTTGCAGGATTCCAGGGGGTTCCAGGCACGTACCTAGAGTCATGTTTGCATTTGAAATTCAGGCACGTCTGAGACTGTAGTGTTTAAAGATATATGGTTTATTTTACACACGTATACACCTGGGTCTAGGTGAAGGAATAGAGTTCACAGCATTATATCTCCTGCACACCTCTGTGTGCAGTGCCTCTGTCCCAGTTTGTCGAGATGGTTCTGCCATGCATAGCCTCTGCCTGGAGTTCTGGCTCCTCCTTTCTCCTTCCCAAGAATCTTTGCTAAGTGGGCCCTCCGTGTTCTCCAAATCTTTCTGCTTTTAAATGGAAACACATTTCCCCTGTTACATCACACACCTTCGCCTTGGCAGCCTCCCAAATCTCCTGTCTGTGTCCACTCCTTGGAGCAGGGGGGAAGGACAGCTGTTTGCATCGACAATTGCACTTAATGGCCCAATACCTGATTCCCCATTGTTCCTCAATGGCTCTGCAGTAAGCTAGCCCAACCATATGGGTTTGCATCAGCTAACCCAGAAATATCTTAATACTACTGTTCATTAGTTTTTTTTTACCATTCACTATCAGCCTCTGGTACCCCAGATCTATGGCAATATATTTGAGCATCAGGAGCATTTTGATGACTCTTGCATTCCCACCAAACTCCAGAAATTAAGGAAGAGCCAAGTAGTGTGCAATTGAAGCTAATACACTCATCAACGCCCAGAGCTCATTAGTCTCATGGTATTGCACAGTTGGAGGGAGAGAGTAAAATAAATAAAATAACCCTGAGACTAAAGAGGAAGAGGAAGCCTTCCCACAAAGAATTCTGGTAACTGGAGTTTACCCCTCACAAAGCTGCAATTTCCAGCACCCTTAACAAACTAAGTTCCCAGGATTATTTGAAGTCATGTGCTTTCAATGTACATTGAATATATGGTGTGCATGCAGCCCAAATCCTTTTGACAGTATAATAATCTCTTGGTGTCTGAATTGTTCATTCTTGTCATGTTATTCCACATTCATTTCAACCAAACTTTCTAGTCACTTATCACTTTTGCCAGGAAAGGTGAGACCTTCTTGCCACTCTGAAGAAACTGTTCTTAGGTTGGCAGCCTTAGAGAGGCTGTCTGCTGGATTTACTGAGTCTCAACCCCACCCTGTAATATATTTTAATTATAAAAATGCCTCAAGCCGCCCAGGTTTTACTTATCAGACGAAACAGGGGGAAAGGATAAAGGGCTGGGAGACTGGCCTTAGTCATACTCTGCTCAGATGCCAACTTATTTTTCAAAAATCAGAATTGCCTTTTCTGAGTCACCCTTGTGAATAATTCCCTGAGTGACACCTTGGAATATTATTCCTCATAAATCAGGCATTCGTTAAAGTAAGGACAAGTTTGGATAATTCTATTGCAGCATTGTTGTTGACCTTGATTGCTAATTTTCTTTTTGCCTTGATTGCCATTTAGGTTTTCTTTAAAAAAATAAATAAATTGTTGCCTTAGTGATGATAAATGTTATATAACTGTATTGGCTGTCTTAAAGTGTGTGTAATCTGCCCTGAGACTGCTTTTAAAGTTGAAGGCAAACCCCACTTTTCTTTTGGCCCTTTAAAGGAAACTCTCCCCCCCCCCCGAATTTACATGAGTCTTTGGAGATTTCTCAAACTACAGGATATATGCAAGACCCATGAAAAAAACCTGGGGGCAATTAACATCCTGGTACACATCCTACATCCCTTAGATCCATTTTGCAGCAATCCATTTACAGACTAACTTCTCAGGTGCACAGATGTACTTTCACTGTTTAATGGTGGGATAACATACAGGCAAATTCAGATGGAGCAAGTATAGTTGATTGGGGTAACACTTGCACTAGAATTGCACTAGAAAGTGAGGGGTAACACTTGCACTGATGTAATGTCATGTAACAACAACAACAACAATTTATTTATATCCCGCCCATCGGGCTGGATTTCCCCAGCTACTCCCCGCAAGCAAAACAGAATGAATACTCCTGAAAGAGCAAACGTTATCTAATCTCTCTGCAAGGAAATCAGGACGAATGCTCAATAAACAGGTTGCCTTGAAGTATTCAAAGGCAATGCAAATAACAGATGATGAGTGTGGTTTGTGAATCAGGTTGAATTTCCTAGAAGAATCTCTACCCCACTGCTTCCAGCTTTACCCACCAGAATGTTATGTTTACTTTAGATACCACTTTTTAGCCCAAAGGCCAAGCAGTGAACAGCATATGAAGAAAAGAGATGACAAATGTCCAATAAGTCCAATAAATAAATCTCAGCAATATAAAATGGCCAAACCACAAAATACCCACCATTTGTGCTTCCACTTTGCACTGTCACTTAGGACTTACAAATTCGTTTTGGCTGAAAGTGTGTTGACGCAGTGCTTTAAACATTATACCTGAATTAAAGTCCAGATCGTGTTCAGTCCTAATTAATTTGCTACTCAGGTTTTGGGATTGCCAGTTACTGTACATGACAGCTAGGAGTTGTTTGAGGAACAGGGAGTAGTGGGGGAGCAAATGACTTTCCATTTTCTCATTTTACATTCACTACCAGAAGCAAAAGCCTGGCCTTGCATATGTTGGTGTTGTGTGCAGTGTGAAATCCGCTGAGACATTTGTGCACCGTCATGCTTTTCACCACTATATTTTACAAATTGTGTGCTCCTGCATCGTTAATTGCAGGGCTGAGTACTTTCAGTACTTGTTTTCTTTTCTCCACTATCAACATTCCTGGGCTGATAGTATTTACTTAGCAGGCATTCATCTAAAGTAAAACGTCCCTACTTTTATATAAGTCAAAGTGAGCTCTCTCTCTCTCTCTCTCTCTCTCTCTCTCTCTCTCTCTCTCTTCCCACACACACACACATGGGGCTTAGACTCAGTGTTGTCTATTTTTTTGGATCTATGAACCAAGCTAGATGTGATGGCATACCTCTTAGAGACCCTGGAGAATCACAGTGGATCAGTGAAGACAGCAGAGAGCCGGACCATCTAAATCGGTATAGGTAAAGGTAAAGGACTCCTGACAGTTAAGCCCAGTTGCAGACGACTCTGGGGTTGCGGCACTCATCTCACTTTACAGGCTGAGGGAGCCGGCATTTGTCCACAGACAGCTTTCCGGTTCATGTGGCCAGCATGACTAAACTGCTTCTGGTGCAACGGAACACAGTGACAGAAACCAGAGCGCACAGGAACGCCATTTACCTTCCCGCCACAGCAGTACCTATTTATCTACTTGCACTGGCATGCTTTTGGACTGCTAGGTTGGCAGGAGCTGGGAAGAGCAACGGGAATTCACCCCGTTGCAGGGATTCGAACCACTGACCTTCTAATCGGCAAACCCAAGAGGCTCAGTGGTTTAGATCACAGTGCCACCCATGTCCTTTTTATCTGGAAGCTGCCTTGAGTCTCATCAGGGACAAAAGGCAGAACTGCTGCTGCTACTACTACTCAGTGGTAGAGCATCTACATGCAGAAGGACCCAGGTTCCATTCCTGGTGTGTCTAGGAAGGGCTGGGAGAGATGCCTCCATGTAATCTTGGACAGGTGCTGTCAGTCAATGTAGACAATACGGATCTAGACAGACCAAGAGACTCACACAGTAGAGGGAAGCTTCTGTTGTTCCTATGCTCCTAAAAACCATATTTTCACAGGAGCAAAACTTCCCAAGGATCCCCACCCCTAACCTTCCCCCTTCTGTATATCCTGGGGTGCTTCCGCAAGGGCAAAAGAAACTGAAATCCTATCCAGGTTCTTTTGATCCCTGGTTAGTTGACAATCCCATGTGCCTTGAACAGTTGGGCATGAAAAGAGAAACTCAATATATAAAGGTTCCAGCTGACTGGTCTGGCAAGGGGCAAAAAGGGACTAAGTGAACTTTGGAAGGGACCATAATAATAGGAGCAAATTCTTCCCAGAGTGTGAAGCTGTGGGCTTTTTCAAGGTCTGAAGAGGATGCAGAAGTGCTGTTGGTTGACATTAGATGGCCTTGCCAGAAAGGGCATCAAGCTGAAATAAAATATTAACGTATCTAACAAGCATGTTACTAGCAGCATGAATTAGTTCACACATGCATTGTAAAACTTGATTTCCCATTCCTTTATTTTTACTTTGTTTTATGCTTGGTTGAACAGCTGCTGAATGTGAGAACTGTGTCCGCGGAGAAGCATTGCATTAGAGGTGATGCAAGACAACATGATGAACGTTTTATCTCTGGTATTTGATCTGTGATGGCTTTTCACTCAAGTAAACAACCACTTGACATGACAGACATAAAGTGATGAGCATGTAGTTATGAACTAAGCCTTTTTCACTGATGTGTACACATGATTGCAGCAGTACTGCTAAACTGGCACTGAGAGTAAGCGGCCGAAAAACAGCTTCATCTGCGTTACTGGTGGCATGCTAATATTGATCCACTGACATGCACACAAGTATGCTTTAATATGTATTTTTGCTGTTGTAAACTGCTTGGAGATTTTTCTCCTCATAAGCAGTATAGTAACATTTAATAAATCATGCATAGTAGAATCATGGAATCGTGGAATTTGAATCCCTTAGGATCATCTAGTCCAACCCCCTGCATATGCATCTGTGGGGATCAAACTTAGTGCCAGAAATCACCACGGAACATCTAAAGATAACAGTCTGTTAGTCATGTTATGTGTAGACATTTATCCTCAAAGTGAGAATTAGCCAAAGTCACACTACAAACTTGTGGTTGGTAGGATTTGAATCCAGGCCCCCTAGATTCAACGAGTGGTCCAATGGACTACATTTCTTGCTAATCAGCTTTAACTTTAAGATTCCATAATACACCTTCTGCTTTAAATATCCAAAAGACTTTTACCCAAGAAAGAAATAATGGGTTCTCATATCTATACAACTGAATCTGCAGCTTCAGCCAAGGCTGGGTCAGCGCACATCAAAGAAGCGTTTCAGTTAAACGTGTTGTAAATTTAAACAGGGAAAACAGGTAGAGAAAAATGGAACTCCATAGCACCATCTTGTGGTACAATGCTATATTGCATATACAACACATATAAATCGCTTTTTCTTTACCAATCTAGCTGAGCCCCAATTCCATTTGCTGCTTCTTTGACTAATGTTTCCCTCCTGCACTCCTCCCTTACTTCATTGGCTTAAACAGATGATTCCTTTTTGCATAAACAAACGAGTCACAAGAACAACCTGAAAAGGGAAAAATAATAAGAAGAGTTTGGATTTGCTATCCCGCTTTATCACTACCCGAAGGAGTCTCAAAGCGGCTCACAATCTCCTTTTCCTTCCTCCCCCACAACAAATACTCTGTGAGGTGAGTGGGGCTGAAAGAACTGTGACTAGCCCAAGGTCACCCAGCAGCTGCATGTGGAGGAGCGGAGACGCAAACCTAGTTCACCAGATTACAAGTCTACCACTCTTAACCACTACACCACACTGGCTCTCAAAATAATGCTACATATAACACTGTATAAGTGCTAGTGTGGGCTGTACTTCCAAAGGCCAAGACCAGCTCTCAACTACACTCTGTTTATACCCCACTCTTCTTCCAAAGGGAGCCCAGGGTGGCAAACAAACAAGCAATAAAACAAAAAGATCTAAGAGCAATTCTAATACAGATGCAGACTGTGAAAAATCCCTGCTTAAAAGGCTTGTTTATATCTATCAAATGGGGTAATATGTTGGGACTTTCTCTCTCCTTCCCTCTGGCTCAAGACAGACAAATGTTACGGCTTTGTTTTGGTGGTGTTACAAGACCATTTTTTGCCTTGCTTACCTGTAATGATCTGTCCTGTATCTCCAGCTCTGAAGACTTCACAGCGGAAGTTTTCACAGCCAAAGCTGCTGTCTTCATCGTTCCCTAAGTTTAAAATGTGTTCTCCTTACTCAGTTTTTCACTTGTTATGAATTCTCTAAGATGTGCAAGGGAGTGGGGGGAAGAAAGCATTTTGCACTGTCCATTATACAACTAGAGAGAGCGGGCAAGTCTAAAGTGCAGTAATTCACATAAGTGACTATGGAAAGTGGCGCATTTTTACTCAATGATTTTATTCCCTGGTGTGCTGATTGCTTTTCCGACACCAAAATATGTATCCTATTACTTTTTACTATTGTTAAATAAGGAACTGGGTTCTATTATGCTCTTCTGTACCTGCAGCACAGCCATTAACACTATTCTGTTTGCCAAATGTGCATCTCTGGTGATGAAACTTGAGCAAGAATGAATACTGACATTTTAATGGCTGCTTCTGATTTCATAAAGCTGTTTTTATAGAAAGGTACATTGATAAATCTATTTTGTGAAGTACCAAAAAAAGGAATCCAGGCTTCTGAAATGGAATAGCTATGCCCAGCTCAAGGATTCAGCTAGACTGGTAAAGAAAAAATGATTTATATGCGTTGCATGTGCGATATGTAATTTCGTTGTCCCCGAAGGGGGCAATGACAATAAAGATATTATTATTATTATTATTATTATTATTATTATTATTATTATTATTATATAACATTGTGCCACAAGATGGTGACATGGAGTCCTGTTATTCTCTACCTGTTTTCCCTGTTGAAACTTACAATGTGTTTAACCTAAATGCTTCTTTGATGTGTGTAGATCCAGCCGAAGTTTCATTTTCTGGGTTACTATTTTGTTACTGCTCAGAACCTTGCAAACAGCTGACTTCATCATTTCACAGAGAGCAGGGCTTCTTGTGTTTACTCAAGAGACAAAAGGTAGCTAAAGGCTTACATGCTGTGTCTTCATATTCCATTGATAGAACGATATTCAGGAACCATGCACTATCCAACACCTGTTGTTAATTTCCTTCTGGTTCATGAAGAACATCATGAATTACTGCTCCCGCTGGTAGCTGGTGATGTTCTGAAGGCCAGCCTGGGAGCTCACTGCTGAGACGAGATAGGATTTGGATCCAGATCCGTTGTTGTTGGCATACATCTGTCTCACGAGACAATGGAGTGTGCCTCCTGAGGCGAAGTCAAACCATTGTGTTGACATCACTGAAGTCACCTCCATGGAGCACAAGCATGAGCAGCATGTATAGCTTACAGACATACAGTTTAAAGTTATTACCATATATGCTAATAGGCTGGGAACAGGAGTGTTGAAACCCAGATAAAGAGGTACAATTTCTAGATACCCAAAGGACTGTGTCCTAGAACAGCTGGAGCCAAGCAGAGGTGGTGGTGCCAAAGACTCGGTGTGAGATGCTAAGTTTCAAATGTTATGGAAATTAATGACATCTGAGGGGGCACCACGTAACTATCCCTGATCTAACATGTATTTTGGAGAGCTATGGTCTTGTGCTAGCTTGCATGAAGAATTTATATATCCACAAATGGATATCAGCTGTTTAGTGCAGTTCAGTTTGACTAAACAAACAAGCAAGCCCCTTCTCTCTCTCTCTCTCTCTCTCTCTCTCTCTCTCTCTCTCTCTCTCTCTATCATGTTTAGGCATTGATGAAGTCATAGAATATATATATATATACACACACACATTTTAGGACATCTGGGAAATTACTTGCAACAGTTGCCTCCATCCGCTGAAATATTTATATTTAAACAAAGTTAGGAATACATAATACAAAATTGTCTGGGCTTAATATATAAGCCTCTGTGCATTTTTAAAATCTGCCTGGGCGAGACAGCCTCCATTTCAAAAGGGCAAGACTGCACAGAGTGATCCTTGCTGACATTCCAGGCACTAGCTGCTACTCATCCCATAGGAATTACTCAATGTGTTGGCTTATGATACTCCCAGACAGTATCAAAACAACTGAGGAGAGCACTGGCTAGGACAAACTTAAATGTACTTTACCTTATGTCCTATGTGAGAGAGCTACCTCACTCATTCTGGCCTGTTGTTCTGCTTCCTAGATCAAATTGTGCCCTTCCGATAGAGCCAATTTCATGGCTAAGGCTGGTAATAAGGGGAAGGGGGGAGAATGTAAAGCTGGTGTTAGGAGTTTGAGGCTTCATACCCCACAAGTGGAATTGGCAAAAGCTGAATTCCATGCTGTGCCTCTTTGCACAAGAAGCAGGGAAGATCTTGGATTTTTAGCTGAGTCAGCTTCCAGGCTGTCACCATATTACAGGTAGGGATGTCCATTTCAGTTTCCCCCTCATCTTTTCATTTTTTCCAATTTTATGTTCAGTTTTCCACATTCACGAAAATTCACCAGTGGATTTCTCCCAGCATATACACCTTTGCGTGTAATTTTGCCTAATATGCACAGTTTTACAAAGTAATCTTCCTGGATGCATTATAAATGTTAATATATACCAACATATGCATTTTACCTTAGCATATACACATCGCTTGGCTGGAGAACTGCACTGCAAAATCCAGAGGAGTCGAAGTTTCAAAGGATGGCTCTGATTCGGTTCACATATAGTTTCAGAAAGTGTAAATTAGGAAGGCCTCTAAATGTGATCTGAATCAACCCCCCAATCCCTAATAGCAGATGGGGTTCAATCAAATATTTGTATATTCAGGTTTTGCAGAAAGTGATTTTTGTGTTCTTGTACAACAAACCTGTTTCTACTCCTGCCCCTCCTCCAAACATTTGGCAGTAAATGAGAAAATGCACTGGAAATGCACTGGGATAACAGTCACTTTATATGTTCTCATATAGCCTCCCTGCAAACAAATCAGAATGAATCCTCAGTTACCAGTAAACGTCATATAACTGCCCTGCAAACTTTGTGCAAAGAAGTCTGAAGTAATGCTCAACAAGCAGGTTATCTGCAGGCAGTCCCAGTCATATGGCTGCCTTTTGCTGTGGACTTGCCTGTAATGAAGTAAGATGTAACTTCTGTGCTTCTTATACCAGCCTGGGGAAGTATAATAAGGTAAATTCAACGCTTGCTTCTTATTATCTTGATTGCATTCTCTTGTGTAAATGCAACTAACTTCTTGGTTAAGTAAGTCTGTGTGTTGTAATTAGGGCAAATCTTAATCCATGTTAATGTTTTTGTCTTTTGGAACGAGTTACTGAGAAAGTGCACAATTGGTTTTTTCGGTTAGAGAGGAGGAAGACTTGGAGACTGTGGATTTATCCCCACTTCCTCTTGTCTAGCAATTTGGGTTTTTCCAGATTGATGTTTGCTCTGCTTTAGCATTAAAGAGAGTGTTTTCCCTGGGAAAGCAGTGGGGAAAGAGGGAAACTGCCTGCATCCATGCAGAGAAAGTGCTGGTCAAGTGGAAAACTGCTCTGACCTATGCTTTCCAGTCATGGGGCTAGCAGAAGTGTGAATGAGTCCTGTGTCAATGATAAAACGAACACACAAAAGGGATGTGGCATATTATAACCACAAAGACAATTTTATTGAGGAAGGGTGCTTGTTCATTCCATTTTGGAATGATAAAGTCAGAGATGAAAGACCTCCTTATAATTTATTCACATTGGTTTAATACTCTGTCGTTATGTAACCTTCTCTCTCCTCACCTTTCCTCACTCTAGAATATCACTTTTGGTTTTATTTAAGCTATACTATTGGAATGTAAAATGGGAGATATAAAAAATATTTTAAAAGAATAATGAGAATCTTTCTGGGTTACAACTCAGTACTCCAGATAGTTCTCTGGGTGGCACAGATGCTGGTATTATTATTATTATTATTAATTTATTTTAGAAGGTTTTAGGGTGAATTTAGTCCCAGCGGTAAAGCTGGAATAACTAGGCACCCACCTAGTGAGGGTTCTAATATTATACGAACACAGCTTAGAAGGCGAGGCCAGATCGACTTGAAATGCTCGACTCCATGTGAAGCAAGTCTTACAACCCTGACAGTAATTCCTGGCAATCAAAACCTGAGCCCGAGAAGAATCTAAGGGGTATCCAGTGACCCTCAGAGATGTGACATAAATATGCTCCTGTTTACTTCTCTGCTTTCTCTTCCACAGACTCTTCTCTTCTGCTACTTTGTCGCACCTACTGGAAAAGTAAAGCTGAAGAGACTGACAGATTTATTTCTCTTTCATTTAATGGACGTTGAGACAGGGTGACTTCTGCCCCATTGATCCAAAGCAGCTCCTATACTTTCAGAAAGAGAATCACTTGAAGATCCCAAGCATGTCCTTTTTCTTCTGGTAAATGTTTTTTAACCCCCCCCCAATGTTAGCAAACTATACATGAAGTGGAACATGGCAGAATATCCCCAGTGTAAGATAAATTGTGTTGCAAGGCTTGGGACTAATTATCCTCTGCAACATCAGAGCTAGATGGACCAGAAAATAAAATGGTATCTTGTGGCTACAGAGAAAATTTGGCAGCAGCATTCCTCCATACACGATTAGATGGGTATCATGCTTGCTATTGTGGTCCAGCATTTGCTTGCAGGGTCTCTACGGGCTACATTTATTTTGTGTTTGACAAGAACTCTTTGTCTTCTCTGCTGTGTGTATGCTCTATGTATACATTTGCTGGACTTTTCTCTCCACAGCATTTAAGCTCCCCCCACCCACCCCCGCTGTTGACATGCAAGTGCTTTTATCTGGGCTTGATTAATTAGGAAGCACACTAGGCTTTTGCACAGTACCCACAATGGCAGCCTAAAGAACTTTCCCAACCACCAGTCATCAAAGTAAAATGCTAATTACACAAGTGCACAATACAGTAAAGTTCTTTCAGGTGGTGTTTACTAATATAGAAGTGGAAGCTCTCAAGAAATGTGCAAGTAGGTTTTCTATGGAACGCTTAGAGGAGTATATCTATGGAGCAGAGATGCTGATGCAGCTATTAGGGTTTGGCCCCAGCATTCTTTGGGAGGTCTCAAAGAGGCAAGCATTGCAGTTCTTCATTAGCTTGGGTAAGATTTAAGTCAGAAGAATTTCCAGTTTACCTACTTACTGTGGGCACTCACCTGTCTCGGCAGATAATGGAAGAGTTTACCTATAGATTACTAACTTAACAACTCCCAGATGAGAGCTTCACATGCCCATGGGAACTCACACTGGGATCTTGAGGCTGTCAAGAGCGTCAAGGATCAAAGCGAATTGAAAACCTATCACAGTCGTTGTCTTCAACAGCTGCCCACACAAAAATTTATTCTTCAGCCAGGATAAAATTTCCTTGGCCACAAAGTTGTCATCTGGTGAAGGTGTAAATTTTTCCTGGATATTATATTTTAACATTTGATTGTCATAATTTCGATGGTGGTGAATCACTCTTGAATACAGTGAACTGTGAAAGCAGCATAAACCTGATTTTAATCAACATGTCACTATGCATTTTTATATATCTGGGAAGCCTGCAAATGAACCCTAATTGCCAACTGTGGATGGAAGCTGGGGTTGACTTCGGATAGGCTCAGAAACAAGGCAATCACTTTCTCAATTTATTTTTTTTGAGGGGGCACCTGACATTCTAGTTGAAGGCGTGGGGAAGTCAAAGAGCCAACCTGGATTTCACTCCTCTTCTTTGGGGGGTGGGCGGGCAGGGAAAAGCTATAATCCATATAAGGGACACAATTGTGGCATTTGGGCCTCAGTCTAAACTGAATAGTGAATTGTCATGAAACATGCATTTTGAATTTGAGGAATATTTCATGAGTCTTTTGCAATGAAAACTATTTTACTTTCATTATTTGCCCAGCACATTATCTGCCACCCCAAGTCTGTTTCACCCAACTATCACATGTAGAATTGGGTGAAGGAAGAGGAATTGGGATCTTTCCCACTGGACATGCCTCTCTCTGCCTTGCATGGATCCTTAAGGTTGGGTATTAAAATAAGGGCAATTCTTTCTTTCTTTCTTTCTTTCTTTCTTTCTTTCTTTCTTTCTTTCTTTCTTTCTTTCTTTCTTTCTTTCTCTCTCTCTCTCTCTCTCTCTCTCTCTCTTTCTTTCTCTCTCTCTCTCTCTCTCTCTTTGGAAATGCATTCTTCAAGGCATTACACTCTGCTTAAAACCACCTAATCTTTTATTAATATACATGGTCCTAAAAAGTAACTTCAGACTTCAGTAAGTAGATTCATATGCAGTGCAGTATTTTAACTAACTGCGGAATGCGCTCGCATATCCCTGAGCAAAAGGGACATGCTTGGGGGAGTGTGAAACGGGCCCCGCGGAGCTCAAACCGTAATCCTCTCTCCGCTCTCCCCTCGGTTTCTCCAGGCGATGCAGCTGAGGAAGCTTGAAGAACAGCCTCGCAACATCCAAAGAAGCCTGAACTTTCAAGTCGGCACTGCAAAAATATGCAGGTGGCATTCATAAATTAGAATTTTCTAAACAGGGCCCTTGGAACTTGAGCAGTCATACATTGCAGTCACAAAGCTGTGAATTTTCTGATTTTTGTCACACTCTGATAAGATTAACGCCTCTGTTCCCGCCCCCCCCCTTGCACACACCACAGTTAAATTCACTCCTGCTGGTGGAATTGCAGAAGTAATTTCTCTGACAATAGAAATCTAAAACTTTTGAGATTTCCTGCCCATTGGGACGGAATGCAATTTATCAATTCCTATTAACTCCAGTCACCAATAAGAGATGCCTTTATTTTCCTCTTAGGGAGTATAAAATGCACACCACCTATATTTTATGTGCAAGCGTGGATTTCTCCATTCAAATGGCAAAAGCACCTTGTTTCTGAAACCTCCCCTGAAAGAGAGAAGCATCAATTTTAGTAGCACTTCTTATTTGCTGTGCGGCTCTCACAAGCAGAATTATGAAGTGTGTGAAGTCTGCTTACATTTGACTGTGCTGAGTCCCTTTGAGGTGTTCCATGGGCGCTTTGGGCTTTTCCCGTCCCTCTCAGTTTTGTATAGACATCTTTTCTCAGCACCAACTTTTCCCAGAGTATGGCTGCAATCCTTGTCTACTTACTTGGGAGAAGGTCCCATCAAATATAGCGGGACTTACTTCTGAGGAAAAATGATTGTGTTGTATGGCTGTAATGCTCCACTTACTTAGGAACATATCCTTTATATTGGTAGACAAGACTGAGCTAGATGGACCAATAGTCTGCTAGCTCAGTCTGGTCTACATTGAATGGCAATGGCTCTCTAGGGTTCAGGCTGGGGACACTCCTAGCCCTACTTGCAGATGCTGGGAATTGAATTTGATGCAAAGTGGATGCTCTGGCATTGAGCTATGGCCCTAGTGTGATTTCTGGCTAAGAAAACATGTCCAGGCTTGGGCTTCTCATGGAACTACAGTGGAGCTGTTCCCAAGTGAGTGTTTTCATACTACTCTTGCATCTTTTCTGTCTGTGGAGCAACAGAATGCTTCGTACACCAGACAGGAGCAACCAGCTGTGGCTCCTGATGGGTGTTTATTGTGAGATTGGTGCTGCTCGTGCGTGCAAGGTTTTCACAGCAGCCACACAATGCCACATTGGCATCCAAATGCCAGGCCACCTTCCTCCCTGTTTAATCTGGATTTACCTTTTTGGCCAACAAACACAAATAAGTTAAAAAACAATGCTGTCGCCAACAATCTATTTCCAGTTTGTGAATGCTTGCAATGTTAAGCCACAGGCAGAAAGGACCTGCTGTTCTGCAGATGAGGTCCAAGTTACATGTTACAAAGGAGATACTTGATCGGAGATCCTGCCACATTTTGCTTGTCTGGAAAGCAGGTTCCATCAGTTTGGTTCAGGGACATGACGCAGCGGGGATTTAATCCTTTCTTCCATACCTCGATGCAAATCCCCCTTTCCCCTGCAGCTAATAGCAACTGCAGTTGGTGGTGAGAGTGTTGTATTGGGAATGGGCATAGGAGGAAATGCCAAACACATTGCCAAAAATATGGAAGTGCAACACACGCACACTGTGGGGGAATGGAAACATGGATTGTCATAAAATTTGCATATGCTAATTTATATATCTATAGGTGCTAATGTATTAATTTTTTTTAAAATAGCATTACAACAGATTTCATCACAGTAGGGAAGACTGTGACCAAGTGACCTGTGTGCCTGCTGAGTCTCCTGTCCAGAGCAACTTCAAGGTCCCTGCTTTCTCTTCTTGGGAGGCTTTCTCTCTCAACTACAGTGGTACCTCGAGTTAAGAACTTAATTCATTCTGGAGGTCTGTGCTTAACCTGAAACTGTTCTTAACACTTTAGCTAATGGGGCCTCCCGCTGCCGCTCCGCTGCCACCACGCAATTTCTGTTCTCATCCTGAAGCAAAGTTCTTAACCCGAGGTACTATTTCTGGGTTAGCAGAGTCTGTAAACTGAAGCAACTGTAACCCAAGGTACCACTGTAGACTTTAAACGCTTCAGACATAAGACTGTCCTCTGTCAGCCCTTCATATTGAGGACTGTGAATTAGAATGCATGACCACTCCATCCTCTTGCCATACCATAGGACCCCTGACCATTAGGTCCAGTCATGACCGACTCTGGGGTTGTGGTGCTCATCTCGCTTTATTGGCCGAGGGAGCCGGTGTACAGCTTCCGGGTCATATGGCCAGCATGACTAAGCCGCTTCTGGCGAACCAGAGCAGCGCACGGAAATGCCGTTTATCTTCCCACCAGAGCAGTACCTATTTATCTACTTGTACTTTGACATGCTTTCGAACTGCTAGGTTGGCAGGAGCAGGGACCAAGCAACGGGAGCTCACCCCGTTGCAAGGATTTGAAACACCAACCTTCTGATCAGCAAGTCCTAGGCTCTGTGGTTTAACCCACAGCGCCATAGCCTAGTCCAAATCCTTCTCTTAGCAAAAGAGAGACCCAGGTCCATTTATGGATCTCCTCTGTAAGGTTCAGTTTGAATCTGAGTGTTCTGAGAAGGAGAGTTTGGTCTTATAGCCTGTTCCTACACAGGTCTGCTCAGAGGTAAGACTGAAACGAGTTTAGTGTGACTTGTCAACTTGTAAGTAGATTTAGGATCCTAGCCTGGGTGTGTGATAAAAGAATGGAGCTGGAATGAATCCCACACACTTTCCTTGCTTACCTCTCTCCCTCTTACTTCGCACATCAGAAGAAAGAAACATCACCAAAACGATAACCAGGGCTTTCAGCTTTTCCTCAACCTGGTGCCCTCCAGATGATGAGCTGCAACTCCCAGCATCACTCCCCACTGCTCCTGTCTGTGGCAGATTCTAAAACATTCTTGTATGGGTCAGAGGCACATAAAGAATTAGGGATGCAGTCTAAAGTTAATGGGAGGAAATGATGAAAACATAGCATTATAAAAGGAATTATAGTAGACAACATTGCCTTCTTTGAAAAAAGTTGGGAAATCAGTAGATTGGGAAGACAGGAGTAAAATGCAGGACAATTTTTGCTATTAGTGAGGTATTTGAAAGAATGCCTCTTACTTCAGATATTCATTCTTAATGACCTGGTTACAAACAGTGTCACATGGCTGGAAGAAGGATAAATAGATGGCAACAATTTGTTGTGATCTATTGAGTCCTGGGGAGGCACCCAAGTGGGGTGTCGCAGACACTAGAAGTCTTGGTTTTATTTATCTTTCCTAATGTCTTGGAACGAAGAAAGGAAAACATCCCATTAATTAAAATTGTGCATATTAAATTGGGAGGTGTAGCAGAAAATAGACTAATCACTTAGTCATTTATAGGGTGTCCTGAGCTCATATAATTTACTATGCACCAATTAAATGTGAAATAAATCCTGACTCATAGCAAATTTTATTCACTGGCTTGATATTTAGAGCCACAGTTTATTTCCTCCCAGTGCTATATAGCTGCCACGTGAACTGGGCACCCACCCACTTTTCATTTAAATCAAGAACGTTAAGTTCTGAAAAATGTCTGCCTATTAAGAAATATGCAGACAAAGTTGAGAGATTTGGAACTAGGAGTTCAGAGTTCATTTATGAAGAAAGAATGAACAATGCAGCAAAACTACAGGGATGCCACAATTGTTGAGCCTCTTAGAAGCAGGGAGAGACCCTTGAATATAATAATAATAATAATAATAATAATAATAATAATAATAATAATAATAATAATAATAATAATTTTATTTGTACCCCGCCCATCTGGCTGGGTTTCCCCAGCCACTCTGGGTGGCTTCCAACAAAGATTAAAAATGCATCAAAATAGGAATGGCATAATTCTAATGTTGAAATGGGGTCTCCTGGTCATGGTATTCCCTGAAGCTTTTTGTGTGGCAAAGGGATTGTGGCTTCACTGCCATGCAAAAGACCCTCAGACCCCCGAAGTGGGGTTGTCATGGGGTTGGGACAACAGAGCAATCTAATTACATCTTGCCCAGTTACTTCACTTTGGGGAGTGAAAAGGTCTAACCTGCACTTGTTCGATTCAGCTGCCTGCCCACAGTGGCGGCCCCTGGATCTATCTGTCCAGGAAGACCAAGCAATGATAAATGGGCTACTGGGAAGAAGGAAGAAGAATCCCCCCCCCCACCTTGATGATACAGTATATTTTGTAGGAGGCCATCAGATAGCTATGAAATGGCCATTGCTCAAGTAATATAGATGAATTCACAATTTAATCTAGAGAACTCATAAAATGCCCTTTTCTGGAAAAAAAACCCAAAACAACAACCACCCAATTCCATGATTGTCTTGCTTATTCTTCACCAGACATCCCTACTGATGTTGGCTGGATATAGTCTCCTTACAAAAAAATGTCCATTGGGGTGATAAAGTATCATATTGAAAGCGCTATAAATCCTCTGCCGTTTCTACAGACAGTTTTGTAAGCAGACCGTTCCAAAAGCTGCCTCACCAGAGCTCCAGTAAATCAGGAGCCATCTGGTGTGTTTGCATTAACTCATCCACATGGCCTGTTACTCTTGCGCAAAATGCCAAAGGAAACCTGAGTTCAATGCAATTAGGATCAGCTGCAATCTTCGCTTGTTGGGAAATTACCACTCCCACAAATCCAGCAGGTAACTGAGATGTGCTCCACAGAGAGTCAGGAAGCGCAATTTTGCATTTGGGAACATGGGAAACATTTCAGTTGCTTCACTCTAATGAGTCTGTGTGGTCTTGGCATTTGTATACAGACTGTAAGTTCATGGAAGATAAAACTAACAATGGCTACTACCTGTGATGGCTATTCTGCTTCCATGGTCAGAGACTGGAATGCTTCTGAAGACCTGCTGGTGGAAATTACAGGAAGGGATTATGTTCTCATGCTCAGGTCCCACAGGGTTTCCCACATGCTGACCATTGTGAGAAAAGGATGCTGGACTAGACTGGCCTGAACCAACAGACTCTTCTTATGTTCTCATGTTTCCTTGTGAACACTTCTAATCTGATGTAGATTTCTATCCCTTCCTATTCTCAAATCTCAGGCTGGCTATTTTTTTCTTAGGCTCCCTTTTAATAGCGGGGAAAATGAGCCTGACAAACTGGGATTTGCAAAAGCTTGTTCAAGGAGCTCACAGATTGTGACCCAGGCTTCACAAAAGTGTCTCAAATATGGAGGCACGTTTTATGGACAGGGGCAGGAGGGGCTCAACTCCAGTGACTCCGAGGGGAAGCCTACCTCAATCATACACAGTTGTACCTTGGTTTTAGAACACTTTGTGACTCGAACGTTTTGGCTCCCGAACTCTGCAAATCCGGAAGTGTTTGTGAACTTTTTTGGAAAGCCGAAGGTCCGATGCAGCGTCCGTGGCTTCTGATTGAGTGCAAGAAGTTTTGCCTTGATTTTTGAACGTTTTCGGAAGTTGAACGGACTTCCAGAACGGATTCCGTTCGAGAACCAAGGTACTGCTGTATGCTTGAGTCAAGGAAAAAGCAGATTAGGGGCCTTTGTCTTCCCTGCCCCCCCCCTCTCTCTCTCTCTCACACACACACACACGTGCGCGCGTGCACACACACACACACAGAAATCTAAGAGCTCTGTGAGTGATCCCATGCCCATGAGGACAGTTTGTATGCATCATACAGTTGCATGAGCAGATCAATCAATCAGTTTATTACGGTCATAGACCAGCAGTTTGAAAATGGTTAAAAATACAATAATTATAACAACAAGATACAATAGTTATAAGAACAAGCCAGAATAAAAGCAAGGAGACAAGAGTGAGTCACTACCAACTAGAATTTTGGCTGAGCAGATCTTTCCCCATACGTTTGGAAGGGTGCCACTCAAATAACATAGACTTGTGCAACTGGCCCCATTGTTTAATTCCAGGGCTGGCCCTACAATGAGGCAGAGTAAAGCAGCTGCCTCAGGTGGCAGATGCTGAGTTGTGGGGAGGGGACAGCTGCGCCCTGTATCTAGCCTGCCGCCGTCACGTGCAGTGGAAGATACTGTACTTGCAGCAATACTGGAGTAAGATTCAACAACCAGTCAGATTGGTTTCTCCTATGTGCCTTGAGGGAAGTTTCATCTTGTCCTTTACCTCAGGCAGCAAAATGTACTGAGCTGCTCATTTAATTCACACATGGACTCATGCCAAAGGGAAACAATTTCCACATCACAGGGTGTTTATCTATATCTGTATCTATCCATCTATGAATGGGCCAACATTGTTACCACAGCACATTTTTTTGGTACAGTTAATGAAAATGACCGCTCCCCTCATAAAATGGGGGGCACCCTTCGCGTGGACATGCGCAGCCCCTGAATCTGGAGCGGCTCCATCAACATAGGCTTGGCTTCGCCTTCCCTCAGGTGGGATACCTGGAGGTCTCCGCCTACCTCAGTCAGTTGTCCAATCCCGCCTGGGGGAAGCATCGCCAAGGAGACCAGGCCAGGTAGGGAAGGGACTACCTGCCCACACAATAGAGGGAGGATCTTACCTGGGAATCCTCACTTGGCTCCAGAGCTTCTCCCACCTTACCCACCCTCAGTTAATGTCTTATTTTGCAGGTTAACTTTTCTTCACAGGTATGCGGGCGCTGCTACGTCAAGGTTGCTGTTAAAGGGCCGGAAAGGAATTCCCCTGCATTGGCAGGTTTTGCCTTTCCCTTAGCAAAACGTCACAACTTTGGCGGTATCAGGCCTTGGGCGGAATCCTTTAGTCTATCTTCCTCTTTGCAGCGGCGATACCAGGGTTCCCTGTTAAAGGGGTTTCTGAATGGAGGCTTTGACCATACGCCGAGAAGTCGTCATTGCTCTCCGCTGTGGCGGTGGCGTAACAGGGGCGGCTATCTCTGCTTGAACATATGTTCTCCAGAGTCGGCCTATCCCCCCACCCTGATGTTCCCTAGGTCCCCGGCTGGGGACTGGGGAGGGAGAACGCCCAATGCCTGAGCCAAGGTCTACCCACATCTGAAATTTAATAAAGTTGTGGCCAATTTAATCCCATAGCACGTTGTCTTGAGTCATTATTCCACATGACGGGGGGGGGCACACCCGGGATCTGGGGGACTCCGCCTGTCCACGCAATGCCACTTTCTTCTTTTTCTTGGTTTGCTGTCTTTTGTTTTGGCAAGCGGAGCCAGGAAAGTGCCTGCAATGACAACACAGATGTATGCTTTTGAAACAAAATGCTCCTGCCTTCCTCCCCTCCTCCATTGAGGGTTCTGCTGCATCTTTGTCTCCCTGATGCTGCACAAACCACATTGCCTAACGCCCTTCGTGGTACCTGGAGTGAAACCTCTCACATAAAGTTTAGGTAGGTTATGATGATTAAACGCTGCTTAAAGATAAGATCTATTGCTTCTTTCTTGGGCAAGCCTCCCACTGACATAGGACTCTGTGAGAGAAAAGATGTAGCTAATTGTAAGACAATTCCTTTGAAGTTCTGCGAGTGCCAGTAACTTCAGTAAAAGATTTATAAAGGGCTATTGGGAAGGGGATGGGCAACCTTTCTAAAGTCCAAGCTACTGAACTGGCAGGTTGTTCGTTTTGACCTGACAGTCCGGTCAGGTGAGGCTGTCAGTTCTTTGAAGTATCTGTGTCTGTAAATAAGACACGAGTCCAAAGCAAGGGAGTTCTGAGCAGCTCTTTTGCAGCTGCTCTGCTGAAACTCACAGTGTGGGAAAGATTTACAAAGAGCAGAAATTTGCCTGAAGTTAGCTTCAGGCACAATGGAACGGTAGTAGCTGTACCTGTTTCTGCCAGCAAAACAGTGGCACCATACAAACAGATTATTGAACATGCTCAAGGTAGGGCCAGCTGTTTCAGAGTTAAAATTAGGAAATGTTAAGCAAAATGCTGTTGCATAAGAACTGGGTTCAAAACAAAACAGACTGGGCTTCTGTAGCTGCCCATTCAACTATAGATGCGGTGGACACATCTGTTAATTGCAGTTTCTCTCTGTTTCTCATTTTTCCCCACTCATAAACTCAGTTTGCAACATTCCTCCAGAATTTTGCAAATTTTAAAAAAGACCTCACAAGTTTTTGCAAGCATTTTTAGTGCACATTTCTGCTTAATATACAGATTTTTGCATGCAATTTTACCCAATATGCACACCTTTGCAAGCAGTTTCCCACACCACAATGCAATTCATACACTATGTAATTTTTACATACATGCACATTTTCTTCTAAGTATTTTTATACACATTATCTGGTTGAAGAATTGCACTACAAAAATGTAGCTTTGTATTAAAATGCAAACCAAACTGAATTTCTCCCTTATCACTAACCATAAGCATTGTGCAGCCTTATCAATGTGTTAGGTTTCCTTTCCCAGGATGCTTCTATAGCAGGAATCCCAGGGCTGGTGTTGGGTGGGGGCCATTGAGGTGGAACCTGACTAGTGACATCAGAGTCAACTAATACTAGTTTTGTCCTCATCTTCCTCCCTGCTCAGTTCTGCAAGTGCAGTGCTGAAGACGAGGAAGTTGGCACTCAATGCCACAGTCTAGATTGGCTGTAAGGGCTTTAGAAAAGAAAGGGGAAATAAAACTTCTGATATCAAAATGCCATTATTCAAATCTATGGTTTGCAACCACATTTGGATTACTATGTACAGTTCTGGTCATCCCATCTGAAAAAGAATATTGTAGAGTTTGAAAAGGCTCAGAGGAGAACAACCAAGTCTCCTTTCCAAATCATGGATATGAACCACAGCCAGTGCCATTTTTCTAGAAAAAAGGTGCTGGAACTCACCACAAATGCCTCCCTTGTTCTCTTATACAGTGGAACCTTGGTTCTCAAACAACTTGATTCTCAAACGCTGAAAACCCAGAAGTAAGTTTTCTGGTTTTGGAACATTTTGGAAGTCAAATGGACTTCCGGAATGGATTAAGTTTGGCGCTTTTGTTTTTGCTATTTATTTTGTGTTATTGTTTTTGAGGCTTTTTTGGCTCATTTGTTTTTGTGACTGTATGGAGCCCAGTTCAGCTAGTGATTGATTGATTGATTGATTGATTGATTGATTGTGTGACTGTGGAAATGGATAAAAGCCCCCCATCCAAACAATGACTATCATCAGTGCACGTGAGGAAAAAATTAATTTAAATTATTTCATCTACAATACTGTTTTATTTATTTTATAGTACAGTACACTGATTATTGCTTTCATTTTATGGCTCAGTGTTCTCGTTAGATAGTAAAATTCATGTTAAATTGCTGTTTTAGGGGCTGTTTTTAAAAGTCTGGAACGGATTAATCCGTTTTGCATTACTTTCTATGGGAAAGTGCGCCTTGGTTTTGAAACGCTTTGGTTTTGGAATGGACTTCCGAAACGGATTAAATCTGAGAACCAAGGTACCACTGTAATGGCAGTGCCACCCACCTGAGAGGTGATGGAACTGAGTTCCAGTGAGTTCTGACTGAAAAAAATGCTCTGACCACAGCAGAGATTGTAGGGAAAGGCAGTCTCTGGACCTCACAGGTGCCCATTAGAGCAGTTGACCCTTGTTCTGGCACTGAGATACAATGGTGGGGGGAACTTTTGTACATCTCACGCAACTGTAAGTTTCCCACCTGACAAGAGAAGAAGAAGAGTAGCTGGTTAGCTTGCTTGATCAGCATTTAAAGCAGGTTGTTTGGAATGCAGGGCTGCATTCAGATTGTAATAAATAATGTTGTGGCATGTTAGAACAGCAAAGGCACACAGGAAAGTGACTGCTCCTAAGCTCTGTCATTCTGTGCCTTCGAAAGTTGAAACAAAAGAAAACCAGAAGCCCCAATGTAATTTGTGCGTCCCACAAAAACTTTTTCTTCAGGCTAGCACAATGACAAATTCACACCATTAATGTCCTATTTAAATTGCTTCAAAATTTATTTGAAAGGTATCTCCTGTTGGACAACCAAAGGTACTACTTAACATCTTGGCCTGTAACATGAATTGACTCAGGACATAAATATTTTGCCATTCATCTTTTCACTTGCTCCTGGATTATGCCATAAATAGTGAACCCTGGGTTAATAATACATATAAAATCCTCATTTCCCCCCTTTAGTGAGCTTTTCCCTAAGTTGAGAGAGAGCGATCAAGGCCTCCCAAAATAAGGCCAAATTTGAGTCAGAGATCACCAGGGCCCCTCTACATAATCTTGCTTCAAAACGAGCAGATTTGCTTCAAAACCAGCAGATTTGATGCAGCTTAACTAATTCCCCCCTTCATTCAAAGATTCTACCCTGCCAAACATTTCCACTGTTCCAGTACTGTTCTTTCCTTGTTTTTGTTCTCCAGCTGCTGCTTCTCAGTGCCATTTTGCCACCCTACCCTCAGTATCTCTGGCATTTGCCAGTGCTGCCATTTAATGTAATTGGCTGGGCAATGCATCCTCAGAATACCCCACTACACACACATATTTCCAGGCTTGGAAATATAGTTTTTGGTAGTTCCAATGCTTGCCTCAAATACAATATGAGTGTTAAAACTCCAAAACTTCTGCAGCTTGTGAATCTGAGCCAGAGAAGAACTTTTTTTTGCTTTTTCCTCTGATATCCACCCAGTTCTTACACACCCATCCATTCCTCCAGGTGATCCTACCCTTTTCCATTAGCATGGAATGGGGTGTGTGTGTGCTGAGGGACATGGGCAAGCAGGTATGTCAGGTGTGTAGCCTGCAGGCACAGTCCTATTTCCCCATAAATGTGATCTGTGCAGATTGGGGGAGGGGAGAGGAAGAATATGCATTCTCCTTTGATGTCCTGGAATAAGGTAAGTATCTTGGCATCCACATGATTGCTGCTTCCCTTTTCGTAATGCAACATGCTGCAAGAAATGCCTTTCTTTAAAAGTTCTGGAGTGAGTCTAATAACAAACAAGTATAGCAGCTGAAAATTCCAGCTCTCTGGGCACGGTGGATTAGAACCAGGTATAGGAATCGATCCGCTAATAGCAGCAGCTTCAACTCTACATAAATCAAGGGGGAAAGCAGGATTGTGAGACTTTGGGAAGCAAGATCGAAAAAGCATTGCCTCATCGTTGTCAGCACTGATGGCAGCTTTAGAAGACAACTGGCCCCCAAAGTGTCGTGAAGCAGTTGGGCAATATACACATCAATCCAAATTCTTTACAAGGGATTCACAAGAATGGGGGCTGGCTCTCGCCTAGCAGCTGTCTGCTTAGATTTTCACAATGCTGTATTTTCTGTGCACCATTTTCTCCTGTCTACAGGATGGCTTAGAGAAACCTCCATGGTACTGCTCTTACTTCTACAACTATGTAGGATCTATAAGTGAAGGAGAGAGCAGGACTGCAGTAGCAGGTGGTGTCTACAACCTTTATAAGTCCATAAGCCAATTACACTGAAACATAGGCAGCAGTGCTTCTGAATACCAGTTCCTCGAATCCACAGAAGGGGAGAATAGTCCTGCCAGAGGGCTTTTCGGGGGATATGTATGACTGATGTGATTGCAGAAATGGTTAGTGGTTGCTGTGGGCTATGTCCTCAGGAGAGGCATCCAGAATTTTAATCATTACTGAAAGAAGCGGTCCAAATATGTTGTTTTTCTTGCAAAACAGAAAAGTTTAGCACCCATGGAGAGACAGTTATGTTTCTTCAGTTCATGTAGAGTTTCAGTAGAGTAATAGCTTCAAACGCTTGAAACAATATATAAGGGTTAAAGTAAAATGGATGAGTTAAAGTAAAACAGGCCAGCCAGCTCCATTAAGTGAAATGCGTGGGGCGGAGCAGGGGGAGAGATGACCTTTCAAGCAGTCATTGAAATTCAACTGTGCCCATCATTATGCAAACAGTCTAAGAACCGCTCTCAGGCTTGGTCTGAATTGCAAATATATTTTTTGAAAAAACTGCAGACAGTTCCAAGGTTAGCAGGTTGGGGTATGTGAAACCCGCTTCTGAGATCCTGGACCCAAGTGATGTTCTTCTGCAGCCCTTCCAAAGTTTGGTAAATAACTGGGTGTAGTCTCTCAGTTGTACTACTTAACAGTGTTTGGCTGAAATCTGTAACACTTGTTCGGGCCTTATGTCTAAAGAGGGAATTAGAAAGGAGTAGTCAGAAAAAAGGTCCGTATAGTTAAAGCTATGGTTTTTCCATTAGTGATGTATGGAAGTGAGAGCTGGACCATAAAGAAGGCTGATCACCGAAGAATTGATGCTTTTGAATTATGGTGCTGGAGGAGACTCTTGAGAGTCCCATGGACTGCAAGATCAAACTTATCCATTCTTAAGGAAATCAGCCCTGAGTGCTCACTGGAAGGACAGATTGTGAAGCTGAGGCTCCAATACTTTGGCCACCTCATGAGAAGAGAAGACTCCCTGGAAAAGACCCTGATGTTGGGAAAGATGGAGGGCACAAGGAGAAGGGGACGACAGAGGGCGAGATGGCTGGATAGTGTTCTCGAAGCTACCATAATGAGTTTGACCAAACTGCGGGAGGCAGTGGAAGACAGGAGTGCCTGGCGTGCTTTGGTCCATGGGGTCACAAAGAATCGGACACAACTAAATGACTAAACAACAAGTCGGAAATGGGGGAGGGCACTCTCCCTTGCTCCCAATGTTTCTGTCTGCTCTACCCCCAACTTTCCTGTTTTGAGAGAGAACATCTGAATGGGTTTTTTTTTTTAGTGCATTCGTCAGAAGACACTTAGAAGCCTTCTGACAAGTGGGAAGCCTGCACCCTCAGGATTCCTAATTGCAAGGAGACTTCTCTGCATTTCAAAGCCCCCTTTAGACTTCCCACGCAACTTGAGAAAGTTGGGGATGGAGCAGGTTGGGTCAGCACACACAAGGACAGTAGGATGGCAGCATGGGGCTGCACTCTTCACCTGACCTTCTGGCGGCTGCTGCATACGCCCATGGAGAGGGGGAGGGGCAAGGACATTGTGGTACAAATCCACCAGTGAAGCCATGCTGGCATTTCCGACAGTGCTTTTGAATTGTGCCAACCTCACCTGCTTTCTCTTATTGGGCACATTACACGAAGAGGGTTTTCATCTCTTTAGAAACCGTGAGGGGATTTGCATTAAGTTATCAGGACCATCAAACGCTTGAGATAAAGGCAGCTTCAGATAATTTGGGGGGAAATTTGAATATGGGTTGTATGAATATCTATAAGCACCTTGTTCTTTTGTCCCCAAAGCTGAACTCTCATCCCCCAGGAATATTTCTTTTAGTTACTTAGGGTTACTCATCCCCCTTTCTGAGCTTGTCCTTTAAGGCCACAGTGAACATGGCAAATTAAGTGAATGCCTGTCTGGGGAAAATCATAGATTTAACCTATTAATTATTACTTCAACACTATACTTTCAGACTGAATGCAAGAATCTCATTTAGAAAGGCGGTCAGCATAGGTAAGGTTTAAAGACCTCATTTGATGGGGACCATGTTACATCCTTTGTGCCAATAAATACTTCTGTAATTATAAGCTTGCTGCTTCTTTTCAGTTTTAGTTTGCCTAGTTTCAACTTCCAGCTCTAAAATATCATAATGCTTTTTCTCTATTAGAAATCTCTCCATGGGAGGCACTTACAAACAGTGATAATAGCAACACTTAACCATCTGTTTTAAGGTCATTCTATTTAGTTTGGCAATCTTGCTGGAAGCCAGGCTTTCCAAGCTATGAATCATTCTGGAAGCCCACTTCTGAACTCTTATACATTTCTTTTCCTATTTTTAAAAAATGCTTTGACACAAGCCCCTGACCTACTATGCCATTAACACACACTACTGATGAAGATTTTTTTTTAAAAAAACAACAACACTCTGAGCCAGTTTATATAGAGTGTTTACAATAAGTCACTTGCCTTGAGGAGAAGGTTTTACATCCAATCCGCCTCTGTTCTTCTCAAGTTTCCTAATCAAATAGAAGAATGTAAAGCCTCCGTATTCTTAAATATAAAACTGGTTTAATAAATTACTTCTTCAAAAAACAAACATGGCCTGGTTGAAACCTGGAAGTTGGCTTTATACCCTTAAATTCCCCAAGAAAACTGGCGATGGCACAGCTATGACTTGCATGCTAAGGCTCCATGACCCTGTCACTCCTTAGATGACGAAGAACTAAACAAGCTTGCTAGCATATAGCTTGGGCTCAAATAGGCCACAACTTCATTGATTACAGATGTGAATAGTTTGCTATAGGCATTGAGTGAAGCCATTTATTTTGCTCCAGCCCATCTGCTGGGAGTAAACCAAGGGTAAACCACATGGGGGGGCTATGACATACATTAAATAGGTGTCCCCCCTGAGGGGTCCCCGTTGGTGGAGTGTTATGGCCTTAGCCGCCACCTGGGCATCGGATAGAGGCAGCTTCGTGCGAATCTCTTTAATGGTGCACCCTTAATCAAGGAGGGGCAGGCAGAGGCTACAAATTCCCCTCCACCCAAGGCTTACCCAATGCCTAGCCTCACAAAGTTGTGATGACTGCTATGAGGTAGGTGAAAACCAAATGGCTGGTGCCAATTTGCCAAGTGGAAAAATTCCTGCCTGGCTCCAAATATGGTGCTAACAAGGTCCTTCTTAGCATGAAAGGAAAAGCGTATGACAAAGGGAGGGAGGGTGGGAGATCTGACAAAATGCTGAGAATGATTTGGCAGGCTATTTATTCCCCTGGGAGTGAACCCAAACATGCCCATTGGCTGGTTGGTCTCACCCTCTGGGGAACTCTGGCCCCCAGGCCAGTCGGCTATTGGCCAATCTGCAGGTAGGTATGCAATCCACTGCAGCCAGCCACTAGGTCGCAGATGTTGCCATGACCAGCCTACAATGCTGTCTGACCATTAAAGGTAAGTGGACTTCTTCCACCACCCACCCATCAATTTATTCACTCATCCACCACCCCACATCTACTTCTGTTATCCACCCTTCATGCCACATAATGGCTGTGGAGCTCCTCATCACCTTTATACAGAGAGAGGTAAGGTAAAGGTAGAAGATCCCTGGACAGTTAAGTCCAGTCAAAGGTGACTATGGGGTGCAATGCTCATCTCTCTTCAGGCTGAGGGAGCCAGCATTTGTCCACAGACAGCTTTCTATGCAATGGGACACTGTGTTGAGTGCCAAAGCACATGGAAATGCCGTTTACCTTCCTGCTGCAGTAGATGATGATGATAGATGATAGATAGATAGATATAGATAATTTTTTCTAATAACAATTTTTCTTAACGTATCATTTCCAAATTTACATTGATTGACTTCCCACCACCCCTCCTGGTTTCCATTCCCCCCTTTTATTTTCCTTGCATCCAATTATTTTTCATTACTTAATTTCAAATTCTTTTTCACATTCTAATTTTGCCTTCAATTCAAAAATGTTGCAACAAACCTGCTAATGTTTCCATGTTTTTACAGTGTTCTTAAAAATAATCTATAAATTTTCCCCATTCTTAATTAAATTTTCCTTCATGGTGTCTGATCTTCACAGTTAATTTAGCGTAGTGTATCATCTTAGTCTTCCATTCTTCTTTCGTTGGGGTGTTCTCTTCTTTCCAATTCTGGGCAAGTAGCATTCTGGTAGCTGTGGTTGCATACATAAATAGTCAATTTTGCTTCTTGGCACTTCATCTCCTAGTATTCCTAGTAAAAAGGCCTCTGTTTTTTTTAACAAATGTATTTTTACACATTTTTTTCATTTCATTGTATATCATTTCCCAGAAGCCCTTTGCTTTTTTACATGTCCACCACATATGAAAAAACGTATCTTCTTTATCTTTACATTTCCAACATAGGTTAGATGAATTTTTATACATCTTAGCAAGTTTTACTGGAGTTGAATACCACCTATACATCATTTTCATATAATTTTCTTTTAGTGAACTGCATGCCGTAAATTTTAAATTCTCTTTCCACAACTTTCCCCATATTCAAATGGTATGTTATACCCTATATCTTGTGCCCAGTGTTTCATTACAGTCTTAACCTCTTCATCTTTCGTCTCCCATTCCAACAGTAGTTTGTACATTCTTGATAAGAATTTCTCATTATTTTCCAATAATTCCTTTTTGAACTTTGAGAATTCCTTCCCAAAGCCCATCCCTTTATCACCTCTGAATATGTCAATCAATTGATGGTATTGTAGCCAATCTGTTAGCAGACATTTTATATCATTATATTCCTTCACCTTTAACTGATTTTCTGGTTCTGTTAACAGATCTTTATATGTTGCCCAATTTCAAGTTTTCCCTTTTCAAAGATATTGCTTCCATTGGGAACACTGTGACGAGTACCAGAGCGCATAGAAACGCCATTTACATTCCCGCCACAGTGGTACCTATTTATCTACTTGCACTGGCATGCTTTTGAACTGCTAGCTTGCCAGGAGCTGGGACAGAGCAACAGGAGCTCACTCCGTTGTGGGGATTCAAACCGCTGAACTTCTGATCAGCAAGCCCAAGAGGCTCATTGGATCCCCCCCCCCCCCGGGCTAAACTGTGAATATTATTCTGGAACAACAAGTATGAGAAACCTTTTTTACTTTAAAAATGCATTATTCATTTTATGGCAAAGCATTAATGTCAGTTGTGCAATCTGGATGCAAGTATGCATTGCCTTGCACTTCAATAGGAGGAAAGGTGCATTAATATTCACTTTGGGAATGGTTTAATGATGAGTGATTGATGCATTGCCAGCTCATAAAATCCGATCAGTATCAGCTCATTAGCAAGAAGTTGAACTGTATGCATTGTTTTGATACGCCCATCCACATGCACATGATAAACAACACTCAAGACGGAGCCTGCTTTATTAAAACATAAAATATTAATTCTGAAAATCAGTCTTCGAAACTGAGATATTGACTACATAATTCCATATTCTCCTTATTCAGATGTTGATGTTGAATGAGGAAGACATTTTGCAAATGACTGATAAATGGTGAAATAGTTACAGTGGTACCTTGGGTTACAGACGCTTCAGGTTACAGACTCCGCTAACCCAGAAATAGTACCTCTGGTTAAGAACTTTCTTCAGGATGAGAACAGAAATCGCGTGGTGGCAGCGGGAGGCCCCATTAGCTAAAGTGGTACCTCAGGTTAAGAACAGTTTCAGGTTAAGAACGGACCTACAGAACGAATTAAGTTCTTAACCCAAGGTACCACTGTACAGGTATTACTTTCCCCATAGTCACATATATTCCAGTTGACCCAAAATGGAATGACGGTCTCATTCACTAATCCAAAGAAAACATCTTAAAAAGATGCATTGGGAGGAATTCAGTCTAGCTCTATAATAATTACTCCATCACTGAAAGCTTCTTAGCTTGCAAGACAAAATGATTCCTTCCAGGAGTGCCAACTTGAATGAAATATGGGGCAGGGGAAGGTAAGTCCAGCCCTGCATAATTGATCACATGTTGTGGCACACACTTACCATTTCAATGGCAATACTTATCAACTTTGGAGGGCTCAAGTCCCCTCAAATATTTTATGGGGGAGGGGAAAGGACCTTAGCCCCTAGGAGTTGGCTCCTATGATCCCTTCTCTCTTCCTCATGTTCACTGTTCTGGGGATTTTCCTTCCCTTCCCTTTTTGGGGGGGAGGAGGGAGGGCTGTGTGGGGAGAAGCTTGGTAACCCCATTGCACTAGTGGAAGTCTTTGTTAATTGAACCCCACAAACATGAATCCCGATGGGAATCTACCTGCAGCAGGAGTGCTCAAGGGGGATTATCAAACTGCAGTGGACCTCATGTAACTCTGAACAGCTTCATTCCAAATCCCTGTTGTTTCCGGGCAACTGCATGAACATTCCTAAAGAAATCTGAATATTTCTGAACATTCCTAAAGAAATCTTGGGATCTGAGAGAAACATATAGGATGTTTCTTCCAGATCCCAAGATAAAGCATATGGAAGAATGAAGGGCCATGTGTGGTCTGCTACAATTTTCTGGCCAAACAAGTGTTAACCTTATTTACTTAACCATGAACTGTAGCAAACCTTTATGCTTTTTTTAAAAAATGTATAGTTTGAAGCTCTTTTCTTTCACAACATAGCAGAATATCATCTGGACTAGCAGTTCACAAAGTGGGCAGTAATCCTCCCTCCCCTGGGGTGGGGTGGGAATTACCTAGGAGGGCACTAAGAGGCCAGGCGAGATGATGCTGAAAGTGCAAAGACTCTGGAGTTTTGTAGCATGAGTCTTCTAGTCTCAGTCGAGGATCTCTCGCTTCCAGCAGAGAGAGTGATTCATATGCACATTGTCAAAGAGAGAAAGCATAGAAGGACAGGCACAAAATGATCCTATTCGAAAGCCCCAAGGCCTGTGGAAGGAGTGCTTTGAAGAACACAATGACAATACAGTGGAGTTTAATATGACAGAACTGCCAGGGCTGGGCAACTTCTTCCATGCCCAGAGTGGGTTCTTGGAGGCCTCTTTAGGCTTTAAGCAGTCAGTTAAAAGCAATTCTCTTTCATTTCTGACAGGTTTGGGCATGTAGACCCATTAAAACGAGCTCAGGTAAAACAATTGGCAAAACAGACTGTGACCCAGGCAGTTTCCACCTCTTTTTCTCACATCGTTTAAACTTGTAAAAGCTTGCTTAGTTTTCTTCTTCTTCTTTGGTCAAAAAGCTTCTTAATCCTGAATCTGATAAATGCAGTATTCCCCCCCTTTTCAAGATGAATTAAGCCTTCCTCCCTGAAGATGAATTGGCAAACGTAAAGAAATTTTGCAACATGAAGTTGATTGTGGCTGCAGTCCTATTAGTGTGGCCAAGTACAAAGAAAGCAGCAACCTTTAGTCTTGCAGCAACCTTTCGTTTTTTGCATAGAAGGAGGGCCCTCATTAGGCGTAGCCTGTGCAGCCAGCTAAAACCTCCTGAAATTCCCCCTTCTGCAGAACAATTAAAGCTTCTTTTGCCTTTGGCCAGCCTAGGACATTTACCAGGGAGACCCATTGAATTTAGTGGGATTTACTTCAAAATAAACATTCCTAGCATTGCACTGTTAGTGGTGGGCAGAGTAATTCAAATCCCAATTTGCTATGCTGGAGGGGAATGGAGCAGAGGATTCCTTCCACCCAGACCTGCCCAGATCAGCCAACCTCTGCTGTGGGGCAACTCCATCATTAGTGGCTCAGCCTTGTCAGAGAGGAGCACCCCAACGCTCTTTCTCAAACATTGAACAGGTAGAGCCTACCTACAGCCAGCAATATTTCCACCAGTGCTAGGTACTAGAAACCGCCCAAAATAGGGCATTTCAGAGACAGGGAGAGGACAGTGCTGGTCCAGCATATGATTCACCCTAGAATCCGGTGCAGCAAAGAAACATTTTTCCTGTCCTTCTCCCCAACTTCCACCCTGGCAGCTGTGAGTGGTGGGGATGTAGATTCAGCACCGGATTCAGGGTGCTGTGGGCAGTTCTGCTACAAAGGGCCAAGGCGGTACAAAATTGAGAAGATTCATAATTGAGAAGATCCATTTGGATGCACCAAATTTTGGCCTTGCACAGGGCGCCATGTTACAAAAGATAACCTGGTGGAGGCAGCCAAGGCTATACTACCCTTGATTTCAGCAAGGCATTTGACAAGGTGCCCCATGATATTCTTGTAAAGAAACTGGTAAAATGCGGTCTTGACTATGCTACCACTCAGTGGATTTGTAACTGGCTGACTGACCGAACCCAAAGAGTGCTCATCAATGGTTCCTCTTCATCCTGGAGAAGAGTGACTAGTGGGGTGCCACAGGGTTCTGTCTTGGGCCCGGTCTTATTCAACATCTTTATCAACGACTTGGATGATGGACTCAAGGGCATCCTGATCAAATTTGCAGATGACACCAAACTGGGAGGGGTGGCTAACACCCCAGAGGACAGGATCACACTTCAAAACGACCTTGACAGATTAGAGAACTGGGCCAAAACAAACAAGATGAATTTTAACAGGGAGAAATGTAAAGTATTGCACTTGGGCAAAAAAAATTGAGAGGCACAAATACAAGATGGGTGACACCTGGCTTGAGAGCAGTACATGTGAAAAGGATCTAGGAGTCTTGGTTGACCACAAACTTGACATGAGCCAACAGTGTGACGCGGCAGCTAAAAAAGCCAATGCAATTCTGGGCTGCATCAATAGGAGTATAGCATCTAGATCAAGGGAAGTAATAGTGCCACTGTATTCTGCTCTGGTCAGACCTCACCTGGAGCACTGTGTCCAGTTCTGGGCACCACAATTCAAGAAGGACACTGAAAAACTGGAACGTGTCCAGAGGAGGGCAACCAAAATGGTCAAAGGCCTGGAAACGATGCCTTATGAGGAACGGCTAAGGGAGCTGGGCATGTTTAGCCTGGAGAAGAGGAGGTTAAGGGGTGATATGATAGCCATGTTCAAATATAGAAAAGGATGTCACATAGAGGAGGGAGAAAGGTTGTTTTCTGCTGCTCCAGAGAAGCGGACACGGAGCAATGGATCCAAACTACAAGAAAGAAGATTCCACCTAAACATTAGGAAGAACTTCCTGACAGTAAGAGCTGTTTGACAGTGGAATTTTCTGCCAAGGAGTGTTGTGGAGTCTCCTTCTTTGGAGGTCTTTAAGCAGAGGCTTGACAACCATATGTCAGGAGTGCTCTGATGGTGTTTCCTGCTTGGCAGGGGGTTGGACTCGATGGCCCTTGTGGTCTCTTCCAACTCTATGATTCTATGATTCTATGATTCTATGATTCTACCCTGATGCTGCAAATCAGGAGTTTGGATTGCCCCTCTTGGACTGCAGTCCTATACACGTTTACTGTGAGTCAATCCCATTGAACTCAGTGGGTCTTACTTCTGAGCAGACTTGTGTAGGCCCACACTTTAACTGTTAGGTATTTTAGCTATAAACTAACTCAGATAATAGAATAATAGAATTGTAGAGTTGGAAGGGACCCTGAGGATCATCTAGCCCAACTCCCTGCAAAAGCAGGAATATGCAGCTGCCCCATATGGGAATTGAACCTGCAACCTTGGTGTTATCAGCACCATGCTCTCACCAACTGAGCTATCTCACCCAGGTCTGATGAGTTCACTGTTTGTGATAAGCTTCTTCTTTCGCTGTATTGAGAGTAAAACCAGATACAATACTACGAAGTAGTTAAGATGTAAGTGATGAAGCCATGGTGGTCTTTGACATCTTTGTATTCTTGACTGATTTGGCGGAACACAAACAGTAAAGTTAAAACGGGCATTTGTTTGATCCTGGAAGCAGCAGTAAAACAGAATGGAGGAGCTGGCCTCTACAGAAGGCTGCCTGGGAAAAGTATATCTGCTCAGTTTTATCTGTGATCAACAGTTCCATTTTGTTTTCATCCCATTTTCATCTAATCTCAAGAAATTTGATTGAATGTTGCTGCGTTTGTATTGTCTCTGTGCAAACCACTTAGGGACTTTTATTCTATTAAGCGGTATCATTTTTAATTGATAAATAAATGCAATATAAAATCTCGGAGGCACTTGGAGAGGAGGCAGCTGCTCATATCCAGCCTCAAAGCTCCTTTGCTCATCCTCCTCTCCTACCTATTCTGGCAAGCAAGACACTGAGCATAGCAGGGCTTTCCAAAGGGGAGGATGAAGGCTCTAAATGGCTGCATTGTTCAAGTAAATGATTTAGGTTGGCCAATGGGGAGAAATGAAGGGTTTCTGCACCTTTAATTGTTTTTCAGAAGATGAATTCATGCTCAGGGTTGGTCCCACTGTTGGGCAGAGTGAGACAACTGCCTCAAGCAATGGATGCTGCAGATTGGAAGGCTTTGGGAGCCTCTAAAGTAGCTTGAAGTCCTCAGTTACAGTGAAGGATGCTGTTCCGTCATCTGTAAGGTTTAGCTGCCAGTCCTTAAGCCTTCTATTCAGTTGAGGGCACCATCTTGTCCTTCAATGAAGGGATCAAGATGTCTTAGACAAGCCCTGAGTGAACTTTAAGAAATCCCCCACCCTTTCTCATGCGTTCGCCTATTTATCAAAGACAGCTCCATTTGGTTCGCGTTAGAACAGGCTTGCTTAAGGGTCAGGGAGACAGGCATGGTAATGTATAAATGTCTGTTAAAAACTCACACCTTCAGGCTTTCATTGCCAAAATGATCTTCAACCTCAACTATTCTCCGCTCCTTTTCTCTTGGGTGTATTTGATTTAATGAACTATGTGACGAGTTACTGTAGGCACTGTGGAAACACATTATCGCTAGTACTACCACCATCACCACCAGGCAGGAAAGTAATTACGTGACAGCATATCTCTGTGAAGAGAGGCCCTGCTTTCTTCTGTGTGGAGCATGGTGGACCTTGGTGGTACCAGAGGGAGAGGCAATGCTCTCAGGACAAGTAGCTCCCTCCTTCCTCCCCACTGCTGAACCCTGTAATTATTTACAGGGTCACTTTTCCTATATTGAAAGTCACTTCTCCTATATTGAGAGTGGATTCTTTATTATCATCTATCAGTGTCAAAGCAGAAATATTTAAATAGAATAGAACAGACAAATAAAAGAAGTCTGTGTGTGATCTGAAGCAGGAACTCGGGGCCTAACCATGTGTCAGGGTATTTGTGGCACACAGTACCTCAGAGTATAATCTGGGCACTAAATATCTATTCAGTGGCAACTGGGCATGAAGGAAGTACAAATCCCAATAGAGAATTCAAATATCCCCCCACCCCCTTTACGGATTGTGTAGTTTGAATGACAAATTTTTCATTTGTGAGACTGAGGCCACATTCACACCATACATTTAAAGCCTGAAGATACCACTTCATGGCTTCCCCCAAAGAATCCTGGGAAATGTAGTTTGTTAAGGATGCTGGGAAAGTCCTTGGTATGCAATCTCCCACCCCAACATAACTTCTGTCTCATGGGACTGAGCTACAGTTAATTGGCTCTCATCCACTACTTCCTCAAGATGCTGGTTCAGCACCTTCACAGCTTCATAGCAGCACGACACTTTTTGTTAATGTCTGCACATCAAGCTGGCGTTAAAGGCGCAGCTACAATAGACGGTTAAAAAGTTGGCCACCTGCGTTGGCACAATCTAAAACGGAGTTGAGCAGAGAGGCTGCACTGCCTGCGAATGGAGCCAACCCACCTTTGCTGCTTTAGTCAATTAGCTGCGGGTGAAAGAACAGTCAAGGTCCACTGGGTGAGATGCTGGAGGTCACTACCTGAGCAGTGCTGTGAATGCTGGGCAGCGAGCCAGCGAAACTTTGAAATGGAGGCAGCTAATTAGCTGCAGGTGACTGCGAGGAAAAGTCATTCAAACCCGGAGTCCCCTACAGCTGGGGACAGATGAGAGCAGATGGGCATTCCAGGTCTACTCTTGTCGGCTTCACTTCTGGGCTTACTGCCACTACGTCGGCCTCTCCACTTGCTTCCCACCCCCATTTTATCATGTAATTTACAGCATCTTGCTGTGCTGGTTGTAAACACGATGAAGCAAGTGTAGCTAGTGCGGCAAAGGCAAGCTGAAACAGTAGCTCAGAGAGCAGCAACCGCCTCTCTCCATCTTATTTAAGGGGTGCCTCCCGTGTTAAGTGTTCAGAGTCTGTTGTGCACATAGCTGTTGCTTGGGATGTGGAGAAGTGCTTCCAGATTTCAGCTTCTCCAGCCCCAAATGCTGAAAAATGAAATGAGAAACACCTCACAAAAGAGGTGTCTTTTACATAGGTACAAAAGAGGTACTGATTATACACCACTGATTTTGCAAGTTACTTTGGTTGCTTCCAGATAACTTGTTTATTGAGCACTTATCCCAATCTCTCTTGCACAAGGTTTTTTTTGGGGCCGGGTATGTCTGCTGTTAACTGAACATCCATTCTGATTCGTTTGCAGGAGGTTAATACAAAATTGCCTAAAGCAATTGTTATCCAACGCTTTCCAGGAACATTTCCTCATTGCTTTCCATACCTTACATATGATTTTTTGGAAACAGGTTTTGGTTGCACAAGAACACCATATTCACTTTAATCGCACAACTTGAATGTGCCAGGACCCAACCGTTTGCCACACCCTGTGCTAATTTTGTTACAACTGCATGATCAGATTGGGCAATGAGAACAACTGACACCTGACTTGCCGGTGTCAGACACATGTTTGGTTTGGACATACGACATTTTAAAAATCTGGAGCCTTCATTCAGGATAGGCTGGGGAAATGATCTGAAAGGCAGTAATAATGTGTCAAAATCTGTCTTCCCTGGCCATTGAGAAGCTTGGATGTGTTTTCTCAGGTGGATAACATTCTAGAGATATTGGTATCTTTGCCCAGTCACAAATGCACAAGGGTACAATGCAAGCAGATTCAGATCCAGATTCACAGCAGCACCAGTTCGCACCTCCCATATCCTTTAAAAAATAATTGGGCGTCAAGCCTCAAAACCCACCCCCATGGAATAAAGACACAATGGAAACAGAATTTAGTTTAAAGGTTAATGGGCAAATTTAGGCCACAACTTTATTGCGTACACAGGTGTGACTGGTATTGGCTTAGGCATTGGTATCTAATGACTATAATTGGCTCCTGTCCACCCAGCAGCAAGCCTGCAAAGGGTAAACTACCAGCAGAAGGAGCTCCAACAATGGCTATTGACTGGTGCTCACCCCTGGGGTTCCCGAGGGTCCTGGCATGGCCCTAGCCCCTCCCTGGGCTTCGGATGAGATCCAGACCCCCGGATTCCTTTAATGGAATACCCTATCACATGGAGGGGCAGGTGATGGCCGCACCTCCCCTCCCCACATTCCCCTAAACCAATGCCTAACCGCCTAACCTTACAAAGTTGTGACAATTGCTAAGAGGTAGGCAAAAACCAAGTGGCCACTGCCAATCTGCCACATTGGAAAAAATTCCTACTTGGCCCCCGTTCCAAAAAACGGCAACCAACCAAAGTCCACAGCAAAGCCAGACACCGATCTAACAATGGGTGGGGGGTGTGTGTGTTTGGCAACACGAAGCAAGAGACAGGCACATGTTGCGCCGCTGTATATATACTTACCTCGCGATCATGCCAGCACCACTGATTAGCTCAGGCCCCTGGCGTGATCGCAGCATTACCGACCAGTTGTGGGGCCAAATCCTCCAGGCCATTTGGGGGGAGTTCTGAGGGTAAATCCTCGGGTAGGAGGATCCAACTAATCAGATCCTAGCTAAATGAACCACTTTCAAAAGGAAAAGGCCTTCTCTTTCAACACCTTAGAACTGTTCCTTCCAGATGGAATTGGTTTCATTCCTCACCTGGCTGTAATTCTAGATCATTCCAGAAGCCTGGATGCAGGAAGAAACCATTTGTTATGCTTGCCTACTAATAAATTAATAGCAAACTCATTCCTCAAGTGCTGACTGTAGAAAGTATCAGCAGGCCTGTGGTAACTCCAAGGTTTGCAGGAGAATAAATAGGGGAAACCCCCTAAAAATGATTAAACATGCTCAGAGGCCACAGTACATTCAGTATATGTTGGAGGTGGTTTGGAAAATTGAGGTGGTGGTAATGGAATGGAGTATGGCAGAAAGGGGCATGGCTGGCAATGGTCTTAGAGCAATGGTATGTTGCAGGTCTCACTTCTTGCTGATGAATTTTCACTGTTCCCCATGAATGACCAGGTCGTTCTAAAGCTTAAAGGCATCATAAGATGGCATAGCCCACAACAAGCACCTGCATGTGGGGTAAATCTGGATAAGCTGCTGTAGGTTCAAATATCGTCTCTCCATAAAAGATGTTGGCTATAGTTTTTCATATATATTGGGTGTGACTCTGGCGAGGATGCACATATATAGGGTATGTAAAGCAGTGTAAGCACAGCGTTCTTTCTGAAACATGCATTGCTTGACAGCACAATACTATATTTGGCTACTCAAAAGTAAGGGCCATTAACATCAATGAGACTTCCTCCAAGGTACGCATGAGTAGGATTTCCTCTTCACCTTTAGTAATAGTATTATATGGATTTTTTAACCCACACTTCACTGTAAGTCCCAGGGTGGGTTACAACAATACAAAAACACAATATTAAAAACAGTTAAAGCAATTTACAATCAGAAGAATAGGGTGGATCCATATAGATACACCAGGTTTCAAAGGCAAGGGTAAAGAGATGTGCCTTCAATATATGATGCAAGATATATAATGAAAGTGCTGGACAACTTGTGGAGAGAAAACTAGGAGCTGGCCATGGAGAATGCCCTCTCCAAGCTGCCCAAGGGCAGTAGAACAGCCAGAAGAGCCTCCTTTGTTGATCTTACCACTGAGACGGTCTGTAGGGAAGGAGGCAGGTATTTAAGGCCTCTGTCCTTTGGGGCTTAATCTCCCTGATGGCATTTTATGCAGCTCACCTTTCATCTCTTGGAAGTGTGTGGCTGAGATGCAGCTAAAAGTAAGCAGTAGAATTCTGAATCCAAATGGTTATTAAAGTTCTAAGCCAAGCCACGAAGACTAAACTCTGATGCTTGGAGGGCAGAAAGCATTAAATTTGGGCATCTAAACATAGTGGTATCGATGCATTCTTCTGAGGCCACTTTCTGACATTAATTAAATGGATTCACTAGTGCCGGTTTTATTAGAGAGGAAGATGAGTGAGCTCGTTTGAGCGCAATATGAAGTGACTTGAATCTTTGCCCAGAATGCTAATGGAAGCTTTTTGAAATCAGAAAAGTAGATAATAACATTTTATTTAATTAATACATATTTTTTTCTTTCCTCTTTCCTCCTTGCCCTTCTGTACTTGAAGATGTGGGAGAATATTAAAATCAAGGCTGGCTCGAAGCATTTGCAACTTGACTCAGGGTGACTTTAAAAGCATACTTTAGATCCAGTTGCATGCCTGGAGATAGCTTTATGTGGCTGTGATTGCTTCATCGTTTGAAATAGACAACTTCCAGAAGCTCCCAGTCTCAGCAAGTTACATTTGGGAACTTTTGATGTAGATAACAAATGATACGCCATCCCAGATGAATGGGTCAGGGAAACTTTTCCAGCCTGAGGGTCATGTTCCCTTGTGGGCATTCCTCCAACAGAGGTCAAGGAGAGAGGAAAAAGTGGGAAGCGCATGGATGTGACTCTTCCAGAAAGATACATATTAGCTTGCAAAGTCAGGGGGTTCTATACAGACAGACAGACATATACAGTCGTACCTCGGAAGTCAAACAGAATATGTTCTGGAAGTTCCAAAATGTTTGGAAGCCAATCGGAACCCGTGGAACCTATGTTGAATATTTGGGTTCCAAAGAACGTTTGCAACGCTTTGTGGCGCTTGGGAGACGAAATGTTCGAGTCACAAGGCATTCAACTTCTGAGGTACGACTGTAGACTTCTCAATCCAGGCAAGGAAAAGGCCTCACAATCCAAGTACCCATTCCAGCAAGGCAAAAGGACTCAAGGAAGACACAGAGCAGGGCCAGTGAGGGGTGTGGCTTGGAGAGAGAAGGGAGCAACATCATGGGAGGAGTCTAAGGTGAAGCTGTGCAGCTTCCTTGTTATTTTTGCCATTGGATGCTGCATGTTGTTTAAGTAATATTGTTACATGCATAGTATTGAAATGTGGTTTGTTGTGGTTGTTTTGCCATGCTATTATAAAATGGCCACTATGTTGTTGTTTTACTATGTTATTATGAAATTGTTTTTGCAGTGTTTGTTTGAAACACATCCCTGTCTTTCTCTAGTAAGCTGTTTTGAGCATGATTTTTTTTTGCAGAAAAGTGGCATACAAATATAATGTAAAGAAAAAAGAAAGCAAAGGAAAAATATGTGGCCTGGAAGAAAGGGGTGTCACTTGGGAACAGTTCAGAGAAATGGATAATGAGGAGGGGCTTACAGCAATTTTCATATACAGTGGTACCTCGGGTTACAGACACTTCAGGTTACAGACTCCGCTAACCCAGAAATAGTACCTCGGGTTAAGAACTTTGCTTCAGGATAAGAACAGAAATCGTGCGGTGGCAGCGCAGTGGCAGCAGGAGGCTAAAGTGGTGCCTCAGGTTAAGAACAGTTTCAGGATAAGAACGGACCTCCAGAACAAATTAAATTCTTAACCCGAGGTACCACTGTAGCTGGATTTAAAATGGCCGGCCCACATTTCTGCTCCTCATTTGAATCTACTATTTAAACAGAAAGGGGTGGAGTGAGTATGGGGCAGGCTTAAGCACGTTCTGCCGACGCACGATGACCCAGAACGCATCCCCCATGCAATATAAATACTGAAGGGGAGAACAATCAATGAGCTGGAAGGAAAGGACACAAAAAACATGTTTAATGGTAAATCTCTGTGTGTGGCTTGCAGCATTTTTGAGATCAGTTTTGTCTTGTTATCCAACCTAACAAAGTTTCTCTGTTTGTTCTTTAGTTGCACTGGTTACTAATTGCACGAGTGTTTTGCAAATACTTTAATGGCTTTAGTAGATTAAATCTTTGGTAATGTCTCTGCCGGCAAATAAAAATCAGTCGTTTGCAGTGCTGGATATTATGCTGTTCATTTCTAACTGCTGCACTGAGAAGTGGGATTACAACAGTTTAGGAAGCTGCAGAAAAGTCAGGCAAATTTTAGAATTTTACTAAAGCAAAATAGTAAGTGAAGAGTATTCTCAGGAGCAAAGAGTTCAAATTCCTGTGTGAAAGGAAACTTTCCTCAGAAAGGAAACTGCAGAACAAGGCCATTATTTTAAATCCCACATTATTAAAATATTTCTTTTAGGAATTGGATTGCTTTGTATAATAAAGCCTTCCAATTTCACACACCGTGAGCAGTCCATTTTAGTAAGCCTGAACCTTCTTCCAAGCTCCCTGCCTTTTTCTTTTGCATGCTCCTCACTTCCTATTTTTTTCCCTCCAACTCCTTTTTCAACAGCCCACACAACACCCCATCTTACAGCTGGGATTTGTCTCCTGTATGTGCCTGTATGAAGGAGGCAGATATGGTATGTGACTAGATGCCATACTGCAATGTCCCACCACTCACTACTAGGCAGAGGATCACAACCACCTTGTACTCAAACTGGAAGAGGATTTCCTGCCACCTGCATGTGGAGCTTTACTTTGGGGGGGGGGGTCACATTCCTTCCAACCACTAGGTAATGCTACCAAGTGTAGCTTCTATGGACTTTTTTTAAAAAAACTTAGTACACCAACTAAAATTATCTCCAGCTTGCTCTTATGAAAACCACCACCATGTTTCCTTTTTACTTCTGTTCTCTACCTAACAAAAAACCTTTGTGTTTTCTTAAGGCTAGAAATAGATCTGAGTAACAGCTGGATTATATATTTTCAAAAATGTTGTGTGCCTAAACCAGTTACTTTGTGCTTCTTTCTCCTGGTGATCCCAAGTGCAGCATGCACAGCACCCAGTGTAGCCTAATCCAATAGTCTGCTACCTCCTCTTATACAGTCGTATCTTGGTTCTCAAACGGACTCCATTCCAGAAGTCCATTCGACTTCTGAAAACGTTCGAAAACCAAGGTGCGGCTTCTGATTGGCGTCCTGCACTCAACCGGAAACCACAGAAGCCACATCGGACATTTGGCTTCCAAAAAATGTTTGCAAACTGGAACACTCACTTTCACGTTTGCAGCATTCGGAGCCAAAATATTCGAGTCGCAAGGTGTGACTTTATACCATTTTAAGACTGTGTCTGTGTACACACCATACATATAACGCACCTTGTAGCTCTGTGATGGGTAAACTACAGTTCCCACGATACTTTTTGGGGGGGAGGGAAAATGCAGTCTATGACTAAAGGCAGACTTTTGACCTCTCTGTGCGTTAATCACGTGAAGGGGGCATCGTGTGACTACAGGGAGTGTGGATGTGCTTCTGCCCCCACCCCAGACATCCATGCATTGACAGGTTAATATTGCGATACATATTTCTATATCTCATTTCATTACTTTGCAGCTTTAACAAAGCTTATTCTCAAAGCAGCTCTGGGAGGAAGGATAAAACAAGGACAATCAAGAGCATGCCTAAGGGGGGGATTTGAACCCAGGTCTTCCACATCAGCACCCAATATGCTAATCAAATGAAACCCCCCAGGCTTTACTTGGACATACTGTTTTATTTATGACACAGGTTTTTTAAAAAGTTTGGACACTAAATGAAATGCCACTTTGTAGGGTTCTATGGCTTTCATTTTAAAAAGTTCACTTTGATACTTACTTAAAAAAAATAAATTACTTAACATTATTCACATTGTTTAAAGCTGTGACTGTTCATTCTGCAGAACAATACATCCCCATTGTGTTAGATACAGTTGCTCTAGATAATAATACATCTGATCATTATTTCAGCCTATAAAATAATATTTATCATAAAGCGTCACTTCTACCCACCTTTCCTTTTCTTAAATGCCAGCATGACATGGGGAGGAATGAGCCAGCATTGTCTTGGTTAATGCCGTCTCGGGATTTTCTTTCTTTCTTTCACAAGAGCTTATGAGCTTCCAAAGGCTTTAATTAAATATGGCAGGGCAGCAGATGTAAAAGGGAAAACACACACGCCCTTCCCCACCATGAAGTCCCTGAGAGAGCTTACTAGGACTTCGGGGGGACTAATATTCTAAAACTAAACAAGTTTCTGATGTTAAACCCTTCACACAAATGAACAATTTTGGTCTTGAAGCTGGCTCTCATTTTGCCTTATATTCATTCTCTAGTCTTAAGCTGAGAGGGTTTGACTTTTTTGCCTGCTATCATGATTTTTGTCACGAGTCTAACATCTCACAGGGTGGAAACCAAAGTAGCACTAATGACAATGTTCCATTGGCGCAAGGATTTCCACTTGCACAGTGGAACATTCTCCCCCTAGGCTCCACCTCAATCCCTTTGTGGAGTCCCCCCAAGCCTCTGGAGCAGATTTGGTGAGAGTGTGGGGTGCATATGGGGAAAGGGGAGTCCTGCTGGGCAAGTGAAAATTTCTGCACTGATGGGACACGTTACTAGAATACCATCCATTATCATTTTTCCTCAAAGGTTGTTTTTTTTTTAAATAAAAAATATAATGATGATTTGGCACACACACAAACTTCACATGTGCCAATACAGTTCAGATTTCTAGTACACCCTGATATGATCATGGATAAAAGAAATGTACAGGAATGTACAGGAATAGGTCTCCAATATGTACTGTGAAGGATTCTTCTGGTCAGAGAAGAATCTGGTCTGGCTTAGAAGGTCTGCCTGCAAACATCAAATAGATATCACTCACCTTCAAAAAGTATATGTATTACCAGCCTTTTCTACCCCCAAAATATGGAATTTCTTTTTGCAGCTGTGGAACCTTTTAAAAAAAAGAAAAAAAGATTAATATAGTGCAATCAATGAATATGGCACTTTACATAGCAACCAAAGCCAAAACAGTGTGTTCTTGCCATAAAGACTTCACATTCAAAATTTCAAGAGAGGGAGAACAAATAACACATGGAGCAGAATTATACCAAGATTTAATATTTATTTCATATGCCACTTTTCTATTGAAATAATATTCAAAGCAACATACAAGAACAGAGAGGTGGGGAAGGAGAGAGCAAGAGAATAGTTAACAACGAGGTGGAATGGGAGATGGAAAGCTATGAATAAAGTGTTTCTGTCAGGCATGAGAGACTAAGGGTGGATCTACACACAGCAAAAAAGGCTATAAGTCAGAAATTAAATCATTATAACAAAAAGGGGGGAAATGCTATGGGAAATCACTTAGAAATTTTATGTTTGCTCTCTGGAGCCACCTGGTGTTGCATGTTTATAAAGCATTCAAAATCCTGTTTCTTGACTAATGTAGCTGAGTCCTAAGTCAAATGTTTCATGGGAAAGCAGTCTTTTGAGGAATAAGCAACAAAGATGGCCTCTTGTATGGCAGAGGTGGCCCTCCAGGTATTGCTGGTCTACAAGTCCAGACCATTGTCCATACTGGCTGGGGATTATGGAGGTTTGAATCTCACAACATTGGAAGGCCACAAATTTCCAACAACTGATGTAGGTGTTGTGGGGAGGAGGGTGCAGTTATGGAGGCTCTTTCAAGTGCTTACATCAAGACTAGCACAATATGTCAACCCTCAGCAACCTTCTAATTATTTCCAAAGCTTCCTCCTCCAACTTTCCTTCTGTATGGCCTCTCGGGTCATACTGAAGGCCACAAAGATTCTGTGAGCAAGGGGTGAATAGGCCTCTTCCTTTTGGCAGCGAGTCCGGGTGAGAACATCACCACAATATGATAAGTGGCTTTTGTAATTGAAGAAATGGAGAAGCGAGTCATTATAGCTTTGCCTTTCTTTCCTCTAGGCAGGCTACTAGAAGTTGATGTACTAACAAATTGGTCCAAGAGCTCATAAAACAAAAGGAGGCATTATGATGTCATGGGGCAAGTTCTGAGGAGAGAGAAAAGGGAAACAGCGGTAAACAGAAGCTCGGCCAGTGACTCATAAAACCCCAGAGTAGTTTTAGAGGAGGAACAAATGACTCATGTGGCTTACAAGCCACAATTTTGCATGGAAAAGTTCCAATAATGCTGCCCTCTTTCAGAAATCATCTTCTGTCCTTTCTTTAGAAAGAAGAGGGAAGATCAAACTTTCCTTCTCTTCAGCTCACTGAAACCTTGGCGCCTGTCACCATCCCAGGAGACGAGCGAATCCTCTTTGACGACTGCTCTCCAAGTAACTATAGCTCCTTCAGAGAGGGATTGGATCTATTGGTTCTCACCTGCTGCTTTCTAAAGCAGTCATTAGTAATACACACAGGGGAAATCTGGTTCTACTGCTCGGGCTCAATTCTATCACCCTTCGGCTTGAGAAATAATTTCTTAGTAGGGTAAATCATCTGAAGATATAATCTGTGGATGCATCCTGGCGTTTTAGCAGGTCTAGTCATGGCACTGGACAGGTTGGAGGAAATGCCTCAAGAACTAATCCTTTGGACTCTGGATGTTCAGCATCTGCTGGAGAGCAAAGGCAGCCTCACTGATACCAGCAGCCCTTAATATCCCAGAAGCTTTGGCATTATTATCTGATGCCCTTTAATGTTTGATGTTTTATTGTATTTTTAGTATTTTGTTGGAAGCCGCCCTGAGTGGCTGGGGAAGCCCAGCCAGTTGGGCAGGATATGGATGAATGAATGAATAAATAAATAAATAAATAAATATAAAAGAAAAGTTAAAATTCTTTAATTATTTGTTTGTGTGTGTGTGTGTTTTTTAAAAAACTAATTTAATTGTAAGCCAAATTGGAGGGATTTATATCCTGAACAGGTTATAATACTATTGTATCTCGTCCTAGATCCTTATGGTGAATGGCACATAAGAAGCATAATAAATAAGACTGGATTTTTTCTTATTTAATTACTGGCCACAGAGAAAATCTAAGCAGTAGCACTGAGGTTATGTGATTATCATTAATATTGATTTACACAGTCATACCTTGGGTTACAGACGCTTCAGGTTGCATTTTTTTGGGTTACGGACCCGCCGAAACCTGGAAGTACCGGAACAGGTTTCAGTGGTTGCATATGTGCAGAAGCACTAAATCACGCTTTGCACATGTGCAGAAGCACCGAATCGCAACCCGACTGCGTGCAGACGCAGCGCTGCAGGTTGCGAACGTGCCTCCCGCATGGATCATGTTTGCAACACGAGCGTCCGCTTTATACCACTCACATGCCAAAAAAGACACGGGTGTTGTACCCATATAGGAGAAATATTTATCATTATTTTGTGATGGAAACCCTTACCTGTAATAAGCATTTACAGCGAAATGACACCAAAGCAGAAAGAGCTAACCAAAGTGTTTAATCAATGTTTGTATTCATTCTTGGTTTATTAATTAAATATTTATACTGCTTAATATAATAACAATAAACACTTTAAGCAGTTTACACAGAAAATAATAAAAGTGCAAGCATTAATGTTCAATCAAATTCCTAAATAAGTAAAATGCATGTTTAAGTAAAAACAGAACAAAACTACATATTGTAGTGAAAAGTGTAAGACCTTTCACCTTCAAAAAACTTTTTTGCTGTTCTCTGTCAAAATTAACTTAGCAGGAAAATATAACAGATAACATATTAATCTGGGAATAAACAACAAATCCACCCCCCCTTTTTTGAATAGCTGTTTTACTTCTGATTAGTCACATTCCTTTCCTTGCCATTCCAATATAGTTCCTCTATTATCCACCCCCTTTCCCCAACTTTGGGTGGGAAAACCATGTGATTTATGCCTCCGTCATTCTGTGCCTTGCCATCCAAGCATATGCTTTATGGTATCTGATAAGCTTTGAAAGCCATTGTCATTTCTAACCCTCCAGTGCCTTGATTGCTGATGCTGCAATTACCTATCAGATGACTCTGCAATATCAGTGGCACACAGGGAGAGCATGCAGTAATGTGCCACCACAGGTGAGGGACAAGAGCTGATTTTTCCAGACATCAGCCTGATCAAAGAAATTCTCTGCCTAGGGCCTCATTTGGGGACAGTTGATAATGCAGAGCTGCTTCCCTATGGATAAGTGAGCTTTGCTATTTTCAAAGAATTTTACATACAGAATTTTTGCTTCTTCCCTTCCCCACAGAACCACTCAGTTCCAGCCCTATTCTGAGTTTTCTTTTGTCATTCTAGCATGCATAATATAGTGAACTCAGATATGAAGATTGCTACTGTATGGACAATGTGTCCTTGTCAGTAAGGTTGAGGAGAAATGTCTATTTTCAATTAAAACCAATTAACATGAGATTGGACTTGCCAGTTATCCATTGCTCACAGTTATTTGAAATGTATACATACCCAGAGGGGTGCGGGTGGTGTTGTGGTCTAAACCAAAGAGCCCTGGGCTTGCCGATCAGAAGGTCGGCAGTTTGAATCCCCATGACGGGGCGAGCTCCCATTGCTCAGTCCCTGCTCCTGCCAACCTAGCAGTTCGAAAGCACATCAAAGTGCAAGTAGATAAATAGGTACTGCTCGGGCGGGAACGTAAACGGCATTTCCGTGTGCTGCTCTGGTTCACCAGAAGTGGCTTAGTCATGCTGGCCACATGACCCGGAAGCTATATGCCGGCTCCCTCGGCCACTAAACCGAAATGAGCGCCGCAACCCCAGAGTCATCCACGACTGGACCTAACGGCCAGGGGTGACTTTACCATTATACATTCCCAGGCTGTTGCATTACTGCTTTAGTTCACTGCCAGTCTGAATATGGTTGTTGAGTTGCATTGAGTTGAGTTGCATTGAGCAAGTTTGTGCAGAAAAGTAAACTTTGCTGGAGGAAAGCTGCTGTAATTGTCAGTTGTCTTTTTTGGCACAGTGATAACTTTTCTGGAAACGGAGAAGGGCCTCCCCTAGACAAAACGAGATACAGTATAAAGAGGTACAGTATAGAGTGGCTCATTTTTTTCTCCCACCAGCCTCTTACATGGTTATACCAGGATCCCAAAGCCACTTGCCCTGCCACAAATTTTCCCAGAAACTCATTTCAGGTGCCAGGTTCTGGGTACATGTTTGGCATCATGCAGAATGGCATCATGCACAGTGACATCATTGGCATTCCTGGACACAGAGATCATATTGCAGTCACTTTCCCAAAAGTACTCAAGGAGGACTTGCATTGGGAGGTGAGTAGTAACTAATTATGGAGAAGACAACCGTGACCAGTTGCTCAACACCATTTATAATTCTAAGAATGTTCAGCTCCATGAAAAGAAGGCAACTGAAAATGGCATATCATTTGCACTGCTCCAAAACGGGGCCTAAACCCTGATAGAAATGGATCTAGAAAATCAGTTTCCTTCAAGAGTGCCTAGATCTGGTCCATGACCACCTGCTCAAGAACCTTGCCCAAAAAGGGGAGAAGAAGGATATTGACAAGCTGGTACATGTGCCGAGGAGGGCAACCAAGACGATCAAGGGTCTGGAAACCAAGCCTAATAAGGAACAGCTGAGGGAGTTGGGTATGTTTAGCATGGAAAAGAGGAGACTGGAAGGAGATATGATAGCAGTCTCCAAATATATAAAGGAGTGTCCCATGGAAGATTGAGTTTTTTCCTGCTCCAGAGGGTAGGATCCAAACCAATGGCTTAAAAGAAAAGAGATTCTGACTAAACAGCTGGAAGAACTTTCTGACAGTAAGAGCTGTTTGACAGTGGAATGGACTCCCTCAGAGGGTGGTGTGGTGGTCTCTCCTTCCTTGGAGGCTTTTAAGCAGAGGTTGGATGGCCATCTGTCATGGATGCTTTAGCTGAGATTCCTGCATTTCAGGGGGTTGGAATACGTGAACCTGAAGGTCCCTTTCAACTTAAAAATTCTATGATCCCCATCATTAAAAATCATGTGTAGAATTTTAATGATTCAGATTGTGCATGATTTGGGGTAGGTGGCCAGAAGAAGATCACCTGGCTTGGCCAGGAAGTTCTCCACCAGGGAATACTATGAACATCTACCATTTGCCACCTGAAGACACTTTCAACTCCTTCCTGTAATTAGTTTAGTGTCACAGTGTAGAATCAAAGTGCAATATGAGTTTGGTATGAATTGCTCTGAAGCTGTGATTCCAGCTTCACGATACAGGTGTGCAGGAACTCTTGCTTTCACCTGCCTTGCTCTTCCTCAGACAGGTGTCAAATTGTGTTGACTTCTCTCTCTTAAAGAGGCTGCACTCTTCTAGTGGCAGATTCCAACACTGTAGGAGAAGCTAGCTTAAGAAGAAAAATAAATAGCTTTAGGGTTGTTATGAGGTGTGTGTGTGTGTGTAATCTCATTTGAAAACACCTAGTGCACGGCCCAAACTTATATCACATTTGATGGCAAAGCCTCAAGGCAAAATAAAAGAAAAAGGGAGGCTTTATGACAGGAGTGCCTGGTCTGCTCTGGTCCATGGAGTCACAAAGAGTCGGACATGACTAAACGACTAAACAACAACAACAAAAATCTATGACGCAATCTGAGCAAATTCTCCCATGGGCACAGAACACTTCTCCAAGTAATATTTCATATTTGTAATTGTCATTATTCTTACCAGTCATACTGACTGACTCACAACAGGGCTGTCTTTATGACTGGCATGCATTATGTAGCAAAAGACATGGGAATAGTGGGGGGAAAGGTCATTTTATTCTAGAGATGCACACTCAGATACTTTGTTTAGGGTCCAGGGTCTATAATATAATAATAATAATAATAATAATAATAATAATAATAATAATAATAATATATCTTTATTGTCATTGCCCCCTTCGGGGACAACGAAATTACTTGACTGCTCCATAAACACTAATTAAACAATACAGTATAATACAGCAAGGGAGATTAGATGACTTTCAAAGTCCAGGCTTCCCATTCAGGGCCGAGATCGCTCTGGAGAAGAAGCTGTTCTTAAGACGGCTCGTTCTTGTCTTCATCGTCCTGTATCTCCGTCCCGACGGCAAGAGCTCGAAGAGACAGTGACCAGGATGCGATGGATCTTTTACTATGTCCAGTGCCTTCCTATGGCACCTTGTGACATAAATCTCTAAGGTGGAGAGTGGGCAGCCAACAATGCTCTCTGCTGCCTTAACAACCCTGCACAACCCCATCCTGTCCTGGGTAGTACAGCTTCTGTACCACACACATAAGCCATAAGTGAGCACGCTCTCAATGGCACAGTGATAGAAGGCAAGCAGCAGTTTCTGCGGAAGATGGTTTTTCCTTAGTATTCTCAAAAAGTACAGTCTCTGCTGTGCCTTCTTCACAAGCCCCCTTGTGTTGACACTCCAGGACAGATCCTCTTGTAATTCAATGCCCAAAAATCTGAACGTTGTTACCCTCTCCACACAGACCCCATCAATCAGAAGTGGCTGGATGTTGCTCTTCTGTCTCCTGAAGTCCACCACAAGCTCCTTTGTCTTCCTTGTATTTATGAGCAAGTTGTTAGCTCTGCACCACTCTATCAGCCGCTCGACCTCATCTCTACCTCATAGATCAAGCTATGTGCAAAAACAAAGTTCCATGGGAACCTAGCCTAGTCCAGGGCTCTCCAACAAATGACAAATCTTTGAAGTGTCCCTCACTATTATGATTATGTGATTTGTCACATTTCATGTATTTGTGCTTTTGGATTTTTAAAGCCAGATGAACAAAGATACAGTACGATGGTGGGCGGAGTGCCAAGTAAATGATAAATTATACAAGTCAGAGGTCGGAGGAGTTGGAGTAGCTATGGACTTGTAAGCATACATTGAAGTAGCAGAAGAGGAGGTTCTGACAGCAGTGGCGTAGCGTGGGTTGTCAGCACCCGGGGCAAGCCCCCTAACCCGTGGATTTGCGCCCCCTAACCCGTGGATTTGCGCCCCCTAACCCTAACCCCCAGATGTTGCGCCCGGTGCGGCCGGCCCCCCCTGCACCCCCCACGCTACGCCACTGTCTGACAGATCGTCAACTGGAAGAGCAGCTGTCAGTGGGTCATGCTAATGCCTCAGCAAAGCTGCGATAGTTCCTTCTCTGAAGGAAGTTTTCAGGAGAATGAATAGGCATTCCTCTTAGGGAATTCTGGCATTTCTGGAAGTTTTGTGTCACTACAAACATGCACCAAACAAGATCCCTTCCAGGTCTTGGAATCAGTGAAACAAAATGGTTTTCCATTATGAAGTGCACATTTCTTGGAACTGTGTAAAGGGTTGATGATCAAATGGGGAATTCTCTTGGCTCACATGAAAACACCAGCCTTTGGCCCACTGCTTCAGATTTATTGTTCTGGGAAGCAGGTCCCTGCAGCAACATTAAAAGCAAAAGTCTGCAAGATAGCCTATTGTCTAAATAAGTAATTATAATGAAACTCATTTTTAATCAAAGGAAGGTCTTATCCAAACTGTAAATGAAACTTGGTGAAGTTGCTGTTGAGGGCTTAGTATCCAGAAAACATGAATCTGAGCCAAGTGGAACTGGAAAGATGGTGGTTTTGGTAATGGTTATGGCAATAGTAGAAGAAGAAATATTAAGTATTTGTATTAATTTTTGTGTGGGGATTAAAATACATCTCCACAATTGGCAGTGATTCTTTAATTTTAGTGGGGTTCAATGGGACAGTCCAAATCTCAGGACTTGGAATACAGCTTTTGTGACTGTATTGTAGTTCTCAGGACCAGATTCTTGTGGATGATTACAGATTTCCCACATATGTAATTTGAAAATGTTTCCTTGCACTATGCAGATATTTATTTTCTATGGGTGATAGCCAACTAAATTATATGCAGAGCAGACTACTGAAATCTTAAATCCATTAATTTCAAAAGGTTTACAAGCTGAACAATTCCTCTCCTAATATAGACATATTGTTGTACACTTGATAGGTTGGAGAACCTAAAACAGCAAAGTTTGAAGAAGTGAAAATTTTGAAGGATTGCTGCATTTCCATTAGTGTGTTGGTTCAGCAACAGTGAATAAGGCAGGTCTGCATAAAATTGCAAACTGAACTGAATTTCTCCCCTAACCCCTACATCCTAAACATCTGTGCGTACACTGGCACACTTGTCCAGCACCATTCTGAAAGAGTGCACGTAGATTTACTTGCACAAGGTTCCTTCCAGAGGGATGCAAACACTGGCTGATTGGTGCTCCTGAGCCCCCCGCGTGTAAAGTCATACCTTGGAAGTCGAACAGAATCTGTTCCGGAAGTCTGTTCGACTTCCAAAACATTTGAAAACCAAAGCGCGGTTTCTGATTGGCTGCAGGAAGCTCCTGCAGCCAATCAGAAGCCGTGGAAGCCCCGTCGGACATTTGGCTTCCAAAAATAGTTTGCATACCAGAACACTCACTTCTGGGTTTGTGGCGTTCGGGAGCCAAAACCTTCGAGAACTAAGCTGTTCTAAAACCAAGGTACGACTGTATATCCATATGCAGACTGATGCCAAGTACATGCTGCCTGGGTGGCATGGCCTACATGAGTGTTGGCATCTAGCGGGTGAGATCCCCTTTCCCCATTCATACTGAATGCCTGAAGGAGGTTTCTGTCTCTCTTCTTTGAGACAATATCATGTTCAAGTGAAGACTTCCATGTGTGAATGATTGGACACCCCAGAAGGAACATTTTGTCTCAGTGCCAAGAAAGGGCTCTAAGACTTGTGGAATAGCTACTGCAGAATGATTGTAAAGCTGCTTATTTCCTGTGAGTATTTAGCAGCTCAGTTTAGACCCCTCTTTGAGTGATATTTGACCCCTCCCCCTCCCTGCACTCTGTCTATGCACATGATAACCCACTGCTTTCAGCTTTCCCCTTATCTCTTGTTTTTTATATGCCTGCCAGCCCTGTCAGAACAGCTGGTTTCTTGAGCTGCTGCTGGTGCTCTGACAATGCTGTTCTACTCCGACAGTGGCATCACCGGAAGGTATTTGTGCTGCGTCTGCAATGACAGAGCCTGACACTCAGAGCTTGACTTCTTCCGACTGCTTGAAGGGGGTTGCCAGCGAATGCCTGCCTGGAAGCTCTAGCATTGCTGCTGCCCACGCTTCGAAGAAAGACAGCGCCTCGGAGGCAAATGCCGCCTTCCCTGAGATGATCAGGTTGCGCGACCTCGCTCAGCGTGACCTTTGCACGGGGCAGACTTTGTCCATGCCGGTTTGTGAGTTTACCCTCAAATCACAGGGACTGTGCTAGTGATTAGGATGTCAGATTCTGAAGGGAACTGCAAGATACAGCAGCCTCTCTGCAGTTCAAATCAGCCCTGATTAGGTATGAAAAGTAATCTGTCTCCTTTTAGACTGAGGCATTGTCTGCCTGTAGACATTAGCATTTTATCTACTTAGAAGATGTCAGCGGCAACAGAGTGTTTGTTGGAAGTATACTTCTGTATTGTCATAAATGGCCTGTATTCCCTCCCCCCCCCCTTTTTATAGATTGCTGAATGCTTATTTTGTCATTTCCTTTTTCAACTCGATGCCACTGATCTTAGCTCCTGGTTTCAGATTTCTTAATGTGACAGGGAGCTGAGAGAGAAAGAAGCAGATTGCTAGAAATATGGCTCAGTCAGAAGGGAAATTGTTCTGTGCAGTGCTGAAGAAGGTGACGGCTACAGAAATGGTGTAGAGGAAGGTGAAAAAGCACTTAGGGTGCAATCCTGAAACTCTAGAAAACAATGGTAAAATAAAAATAAAAATGGTTGTAATGGTTTGGAATTGCAACTTGTGGGCTTAAGTAGAGGCCTGAAGGTCCATCTAATACGGTCCTAAGTCATTTAGGGCTTTATAAATTAACATTAAAGAGTCTGGACAGAGTAAAAGAACAACAAATGGCATTCCCTTCAACATTTCTCTGATGAAAATAGGGACATCCTATTCAACAACAACAACAGCAACTTTATTATTTATACCCCACCCATCTGACTGGGTTGCCCCAGCCACTCTGGGCTACTTCCAACATATATAAAAACATAAAGGTAAAGGTACCCCTGCCAGTATGGGCCAGTCATGTCCGACTCTAGGGTTGTGCGCCCATCTCGCTTAAGAGGCCGAGGGCCAGCGCTGTCCGGAGACACTTCCGGGTCATGTGGCCAGAGTGACGAAGCTGCTCTGGCGAGCCAGCACCAGCGCAGCACACAGAAACGCCGTTTACCTTCCCGCTATAAAGTGGTACCTATTTATCTACTTGCACTTAAGCGTGCTTTCGAACTGCTAGGTGGGCAGGAGCTGGGACCGAAAGACGGGAGCTCACCCCACTGCGGGGATTCGAACCGCCGACCATGCAATCGACAAGCCCTAGGCACTGAGGTTTTACCCACAGCGCCACCCGCATCCCTTTTATATAAAAACATAATAAAACATTAAACATTAAAAAAACTTCCCTATGCAAGGATGCCTGCAGGTGTCTTCTAAAGTTGTCTCCTTGGTTCAGGGGTTGCATAACTCTATACCCTCCAACATTTCTTGGATGAAAAAGAGACGTCCTAAGGAAAAGAGGGACATTCTGGGATCAAATCAGAAACTGTGATGGCTTCTGTAAATCTGGGACTGTCCCTGAAAAATAGGGACACTAGATTCTGAAATTGGTACTCAGGGATACTCTACATCAAAGTAGTGGCCCGAGGGCCACATCCCCTCTGGACAACCTTCAGGGCCACATGATGGGCCAGTAGTGGGCAGGGCCAGTTGCAACATCGGAGGAGCAACTAATGTAAATTTAACCTTTGTAAAGTAGGCTGGTTCGTACACACACTCACACACCACTCTGTATCTACCATTCAGACAAGCAAGAGTCCAAGGACTCATTCCAGCTAGGCAAAAACACTTGTGTGCATGTGTGCAGCAGAGCTGCTGTACTCTCGCCAGGCCACACCCCTCACTTGGAGGTGGAAGTTCCCCCATCCTGTTGACCTAATTCAGCTACAGGGACCCACTTTTATGCAAACAATTTTCCATGCACAGATCTGCTATAGTGAGAACAGAACAGTTTGGGAGGAAGACTGAATGCAACCCATTTCTGACTTTTTCGGTTCTTGCCCAAAGCTATGTGCACAGCTCCAGTTATGAATAGTTTTCATATGTGTTTATTTGGTTAGGAACGAGACTGTAATACCTCATGTTGTTATTGATAGGACAAAAGGTGTTTAGCCTCAAGATCCTAACAACTGTTGCAGTGCACCAAGGATGTTATCAGACAATGCTGAGTTATACTTTTAACAATGGTTACAAAAACATGATTTTCTCCTTTCTCTGTATTGACATATTGTAGATACATTGCAGAAGAAGGGAGGGGAATTATTTTCTGTCATTCTCTGCAGATATGAAGGAGAGAAGAGACTGAACATAATTTGGAAGGGATTGGATCTTGAAGTGTATAGAATCATGCTTAAATGGATAGATTTGGAGGGAAGGGATGTGGTTTATACAAGAAGGTTGTACATATTCTTATACATGTCAGATATTTGTACAATGGGTTGAACTATTGTTAGCCCTGGTTTTACTGGTATTATTTGCTGCTGAATTGTTGCTGATATAAATTGGTACTATAAATTATGCTTTATTTGTATTTGTTGTTTTATATATTATATTTGTATACCACCCATTGAGATGGGCTTTTCAGAGCCCTGGGGGTTTATATCCAAGCTAGACTCAGATGAATTCTCAGACTCAGACGATACCCCTAGTTACCACCTGAGAAACAGTTGTCTATATTTTGCCCAAGCCAGCAAATGTCTCCTGTGTCTTGTGCCTGGTCCTCTCACAAACAGATCTGTTTATAAGGTCCAACCTTTCACTTTACGCACAATTTCCCTGTCAAATGACTCTTTCTAACCACAGCACAGGTTTTCATTTGTCAATTCCCAATCTCTACCTATGCCATTAATTTAGTGTGGACTGTATGTCTCTAGAAATATTTGGTGAAAATCCTACTGTTTGTCAGAAAAACCTAAGCACTGCTTTGCTGGATCAGGCAAAAGTTCTATCTAGCCCTATGTTTTCTTCCTGACAAGTCCTGGGAAGCTCAGAAGCACACTGTGATGAGCGCTGCGTAGCACACTGGAGGTGCTTAATAAATGTAGCATTGCAGTAACAGTACTAGTAGTCGCTGTGCATCCACAGAATTGTTTGTGGTGTCTTATTTCCCAGGTCCTGCAAATGCAGTGTCCTCTGAAAGTCTTGAAGTCAAGGAAAATAGAATGGAGGGGAGGGGTGCTTCTCATATATCACAAGTCCAGAAGCTGCTGCCAGACTAAGAGGAAAATGCTTAAGCATAGCATGACTCCAAAAGGAATTCAATATTCCACTCTCCAGAGTGAGCGACTGATCAAAGCGACTAGTTCTGAAAAGACAAACTCTCCCATTCCACCTGTGCAAACTTTATTTAAGAATGAAAGATCTTTGGGGAATGTTAATGACAAAACGCCACTTCGTTTAAGGATCGGAGCAGCCTTCTCTCCAGATCTTGCATCCCTCAAATGTATCGATGGATTCTGTCATCTGTTTTTTTAACGGTGGGGCAAAGTGGGTCTTAGTAAATCTTCCATATGTGATGTAAAGCTTCTTAGGAGCTTTTTTTAAGGATGACTCCTGCACATCTAAAAAAGAAATAGAGAAAACATTATGTTGCACTGGCATTCTAGTCAGACTTTTTCTGGCAGTAAAAGCAGATATGACCAGTTCAGATTTTTAGGACCCCATTTTTGAATAAAAAGCAGCTTACTCATCTGACAAGATGAAGAAAGCAATATAGGAATGGTTAGTTAAGCTGTTGAGAGAAAGGGGGATATTAGGAAAGAGACAAGGCACCACAGTGCCACAAATATGTACTTCTGTTTCCTCTATTGAATTCTGATGACCACACTGAAGCCATGTCGGCAGTTTTGACATTTGGTGAGGGTCCTAAGAGTACTCTCTAGCCTCTTTCAACCAAAATGCAATTTCCAGGTGTCCCTGATAATTGCACATAATCCCAGTTTCAGTATGTGATGTAGGTCAGCAATGGGCGGAAGGTTCACGGGAACCACCAGCCAACTTGGGGTGGATCACTAAGTGATCACTGTTTGCTGGGAATCTTGCAGCAAATGCTGGTGGACCCTGATCTAATCAGGCAGGACATTTCTATGTCCTTAAGCAAGACTAGCAGGTCAAAGTGGGCAAGGCCTTAACTACATGTAAGCAATTAACAGCCATGGTTAACAAGATTTCAAATAGTTGCCAGGGGAAGGAGAGCAGGGCCCTAATTGTGGCCTGCTGGAAAAAGGTTAACCATGTCTTCTTTTCCATGACATCAATGGAAAATACCGTATTTTTCGCTCTGTAACACGCACCCGACCATAACACGCATGTAGTTTTTAGAGGAGGAAAATCCGTAGGCATGCCACCCGTAGGCATTCCCTCCATAACACGCACAGACATTTCCCCTTACTTTTTAGGAGAAAAAAGTGAGTGTTATGGTGCAAAAAATACGGTACTTTCTAGGGCAGCCTTTCTCAACCTGTGGGTCCCCAGATGTTGTTGAACTACAACTCCCAACACCCCAAGCTAGCAAGGCCAGAGCTCAGGGATATTGGGAGTTGTAGTCCAACAACATCTGGGGACCCACAGGCTGAGAACCGCTGCTCTGTCAGCAGCTTGGGGGGAGTGTCACACAATTTTCATGGAATCTATTTTGTACAAAAACTGAGGATGCAGATTGCATATATGGAACCTGTGCATTTTCAGGTTGACTCTGTATATTCATTCTGTTTTAAAGGAATGTTTGCACAGGGCTGTAAGAAAACCCCAATGCTCCTGAGTCTTCAATGCAAGCCTCCTAGCATCATAGTCAAATGATACCACTGAAGTCAGGGCTGACTCCTGAGGATGGCAAAGTTGGCCATTTACTAAGGCCCCCAAGACCAGCAAAGGCACTGCCATCTCAACAGAGGTACCATTGTCACTTTGCAGAGACAGCATGGTAGAATTCTCTGACTACATTTTCTCTTCCAAATAGGGGGGCTCAGTGAAGCTGCATTTCCTGAGCATCCTCCTTCGCAAATACTGAAGCTGACACTGTCCAGCCAGCCATTTATTTTTCAGCTGGTTCTGCTGTGATTTCGCAGCCTTTAAGCTATTTGCTTTCCTGCCGCAAGGCCTCCACGGATGTCACCTGTGCTTGGAGTAGCGCCAGCAGCAACTGGATTTGGCCCTTGGTGCCTATCTTTCATAAAGCCTTTCACATTTGAAAATGCTATCAAACTAAAAATATAAAAGCACAAAATTGCATCAGATCAGGCAGCCACAATTACAGCAAGCACATGAGACAAAACCCATTGTCATTTATCTCTCTGGGGACACCGTGCCTTTTGTTTCAGAGCCCTATTATTGGCATTGTACATGTTCTAAAATTATAATAATTAAAATGGTGATTATAAGTGTCAAGGATTGCAATTCCCCCCTCCCTAATAGCTGGGAACGATCTGTTCGTTATTGAAGGAGGAGGGTGTGAATTGGCTTGAAATCCACATTGGTTTAAAAAAGAGAGAATTGAACAGAGTGCAGAGCAGATATCCAGACCAATGTCGTCGTGTTGCCAACCAGAACCCAATCACCTTTTTTGTATGAGGGTTTAAGTAAACCTTGGCAGCCCTCTCTTTTTAAGAATAAAGAGCACTTTGAGACAGGAGAGTCTGGAGCAGATAAGTAGCTGAGGAATGAGCACCTTTTGCTTCTCTGTTCCAAATTTCCCCCAGGGCATTTGCCCCTCACGTGAAATTTATTTATTCATTCTCAAACACTGATACACCCCCTTCCATACCAATCCCAAGGTGATTTACAACCTTAAAATATGATCCCTCAGGCAATAGGCAAAATTTAAAGCCAATAAAAGTTTAAAGCCAGTAAAGCCAAAAAGAAGAAGTACATATTAAAATGCAACCATACATTCAGTAACCAGAACACTTCTCAAGGCCAAATCTCAATGCATTTTCAAAAGGCATTGAAAACTCATTGCACGCCTTATTTCCAGGGGGAGACTGTCCACCAACAGAGAAGGATCTCATTCTGGTTGCCACCAGACGTGTCTTTGCAGAGTGTGCTACAACCAAAGATCCTCAATGCTCAGCCATATAATGAGGTTGGTCTATATGGGTGCAAGTGTTCTCTTGGTGGGGAAGCAGTAGATAGGAAAGGGCTATTTCAGCTTCTCTCCATTTCTCATTTTTCCAGTCTTATGTTTGGTCCTCCACATTTCTGCAACATTTTCTTTCTTCTTCTTCTTCTTCTTCTTCTTCTTTTTTTTTTTTAAAAAAAAGCCTTCATGAAAATTCAGTGCAATTTTTTAAATAACAATAATATTTTCTTTTTCCATTTTGAAAGTTACATTTGTTACTCAACAGTTATATTCCAATTCAACAGAACTAGTGACTTCCTGCTCACCCAACACCAATGTTTATAACCCAAATTACATACAATTGCATTTTAATGTTCTTCCTTATCTAATTTCACCCTCATGAAAATTGTGAAATTTTTCCTCATACACACATTTCTGCAAAGCAGTCTTCCATTATATAACACATTCTTGTATGTTGTTTTCACTAATATATACATCAACGTGCACATTTTACCTTTGCATTTACATTTTTGCACACATTACTTGGCCAGAGAACTGCACTGCAAAATTCGGAGACGTGTGAATTTTGAAGGATGGCTGGGTTTTGGTTTGCATGGCGTTTTGGAAAGTGCAAATTCAGTATGTTTGCCTTGAAATGTGAACTGCATCAATTCCTCCCCCATCCCTGCCTGCGGCAACTGTCTCACTTCTGAAACCTGATAGAGTTTCAAAGCATTTTGCAGTAGGAGAAGAAGGTGATTGTTTTTGAGGACAGGGCAGGATGGAGAGACAAACTTCTTATACATCTCTACTCAGAAGTAAGTCTCCTTTAGTTCAATGAGACTTTCTCCCAGGTAAGTGTGCACAGGACTGCAGCCTTAAAACATAGCCAAACTATGGAACTCGTTCCCACAGGAGGCCATGATGGCCACCAATTTGGATGGTTCTGAAAGAGGATTGGACAAATTCATGGAGGGGAAGCGTACTTGTGCTAGAATCCTGCTTGCTGTTTTCCTACAGGCAGCTGGTTGACCACTGTGAGAACAGGATGCTGTACTGGTCTGACCCCACAGGCTCTTCTTATGTTCCTATGGCCCTGATTGCTTTGGGACTGGTTTCTCAAAGCATGTGGAATCTGAGATGAATTTCCATTGGGTGAGGACAGGGTAAGGGATGATGAGGGGGCTGCAGACTTTACCTTTGATTAGCCGGTGGTCAGGAAGTCACCGGCCTGCCTCCTCACACTCTTTTTAATGACGATAACAAAAATAGAAGGCAAAAGGGTCGAGATCATCTGGGAAACAGAGCAAGGAAGCAGGGAGAAGGTGGGGAGGGATGAACTGGAACAGAGGCTAGCGGAATTGGAGGAACGCTGATAAGTTCTATTTAGCGACTAACACAATGTGCGTTGTAGCACAATGGCCTTTTTCTGCAGGCAGATTATCCCAGCCAGTCTTTCCTATAATAAAGAAGAAGAAGAGTGTGTGTGTGCGGCAGCGGCGGGAGGGGAGAGAGAGGAGGGAAATAGAGCACCAAAGAAAAGGAAAGGCGGGCTGTGAGGCAGCAATCAATACTGCCCTTTATGCTGCCTGACATTTGAGGGACTTGTTATCAACGATTGCTGCCTGCTTTATCTAAATGTATCTCCCCACCTGCCAGGCGCAGTCCTGATAGGCAGCTGAACGTGCCGATGGCCTCTGCTGATACAGCCGACTGCCCAATTCACCCACGTGCTTCGGTGGCAGGAGCCTGATGGCTCTTGTCATTCCATCGCTGACACACCTCTGCCAGCCTCAGTGGGAAGGAAAAGGGCAAAAGAAACACACGGGGAGAGGGCATTTTCCAGGCTGATTGCTCTCTCTCTCTCACACACACAGCTATTTCAGGGTTTAAAAGGAACCCCCTTCCATTTAATAAAAATAAAGGGAGGTAGTGAGCAAACAGGAGAGAGGAAGGTGGGTGGAATCTGCCTGACTTCTTCCTTTTGTCACTTGCTTTTACCTCAGCTTTGTCCTGCGCTGTTCCTCTGGCAGAAATTGACTTATGCACACACACCTCTCTCTCTCTCTCTCTCTCTCTCTCTCTCTCTCTCTCTCTCTCTCTCTCTCCATCTCTTCCTGGTTTCCTGCAGAAGAGTGATAAGACTAATCTACAGCTCGACTGCTAGTTTGTCCTTTATTGTACAAAATGCTTCCGTTTAATATTTCATAATGTATACTCTCATACCCACACAAATATAGTATGAGGTATCCGTTTGAAATGCATATCCATGCTTTTAGAGACCTGCTGGTTAATAGGTGGGTGGGTGGGTGTATAGGCAAAGAATAATAAAATGAAAAATGGGTGTGTGTGTCACTTTATGTCCCAAAGCATCCCCATTAGCCCTTCCAGTTCAGTCTAGGCAAACCAGAATGTGATGTTCCTGTCAAGGGCAGCATGGTTTGAGCAAAGGGACCTTTCTGACTTTGCCAACTCATAACTCCTCAGCTTTAATGAAAAGTGATTTGATGGACACACATGAACACCACTTCCCAGATTTCCGAAACAACCTTAAAGTGGAGTTTTGCACCTTCAACCCACAGTAGAAAAATACTTATCCTAAGAAACTGCAAACTACTGTTCTCTGCAGCTGCAACAATAGTCATAAGGAAGGCCTGGAAAAATATTTGCTTTACAGAACTGGCCATTTTGGCATTCCATTTTAAAATGCAGGTTTTTAAATTTGAAATCTGTTTTCGAATGTGAAATTCAAGTGTCTTAGATTTAAGTGTCTTAGTGTGTATCTGAAGAAGTGTGCATGCACACGAAAGCTCATACCAAGAACTAACTTAGTTGGTCTTTAAGGTGCTACTGGAAGGAATTTTTTTATTTTGACTATGGCAGACCAACACGGCTACCTATCTGTAATTAGATTTATTGGCAAGCCTTTATTGTTGGTATCAAAAGACATATCAGCTGTCAAGTACCAAGCAGTTATATCACATACCCTGTAATACTAATTGCTACAGATCAAATATTAAAAATCAATATTTTAAATTAAATATTAGAATTAAAGAACAGAGTGTTAAAGAATATTTGGAGCCTTGGAATTTGTTTTCAGTACTGAAACTAAGCACACCAGTCATTTTAGATAAAGATCTACTCCTGGTTAGCTATCTTCATTTCAGCTAATTCAGGTGAAAAAAAACCATTTTGTTGCCGCTAGGGATGGGTAAATCTTTCAATTTCTGTTTATCTTGGTTTCTCTTTTTTCCAATCTTCAGTTCAGTTAGTAACATTTCTGCATCAGTTTGTGAATTCTTTGTTTTTTATAAAAAAAAATCCTCATGCAAAATATCAGCATTCTACTATTGATTTCTCCTAAGGTACACATTTTTGTATGCAATTCTGCTTCATATGCACATTCTTGCAAGCAATTTCCCCACACATAATGCTTTGTTATATGTTATTTTCACTAATATGTGGATCATTATGCACAGTTTGCCCCAATATACACCATTTTGAATAAATGTTTGTTGTTGTTAGAGAATAGCATGACTATATTCAGAGAAGTGAATTTTGAAGGCTAGCTGCATTTCGATTTATGTAATGTTTTGGGAGCGCAAATTAAATAGGTTGGCATTAGAATAAGAACATAATATGAGCCCGCTGGATCAGGTCAATGGCCCAGCATCCTGTTCTCAGAGTGCCAGCCAGATACCTGTGGGAAGCCTTCAACTAGTACATGAGCACAACAGCACTCTGCCCACCTGCATTTGGCATTCAAAGGCATACTGCCTCCAGCAGTGGACATAGAACATAGTTATCATGGCTATTCGCTGTTGATAGCCTTGTCCTCCATGAGTTTGTTTTCTTTTAAAACCAACTAGTGCTTTTTTCTGAGGGGGACACAGGGGTACACATACCCCTAAACATTTTGTGAATCTAAGTTTGTCCTCATTGAGGGGCAGTATTTCAAGATGAGTAGGAAAATGAGACTAACCCTAAACATTTTTTTAAAGAAAAAAAGCACTGAATCAACGAAGGTGGTAGCTATCACCGCCTACTTTGGGAGAGATTTCTGCAAATCAGCCAGAGATATTCCAGTGGATCCTGCACACTTCTGGTCCAAACAACAAAGGCATTCTCTTTCTAAACACCCTCCAACATTTCTCTGATGAAAATAGGGACATCCTATTCTTCAACAGCAACAATTTTATTATTTATTACTCTGCCCATCTGACTGAGTTCCCCCAGCCACTCTGAATGGCTTCTAACATATATAGAAACATAATAAAACATATATCAATATGAAAATTCCTATGCAGGGCTGCCTTCAGATGTCTTCTAAAGGTAGTATAGTTACTCATCTCCTTGGTTCGAGGGTCACATAACTCCATACGCTCCAATATTTCTCAGGTAAAAATTGGGACATCCTAAGGAAAAGCGGGACATTCCAGGATCAAATCAGAAACCGGGACAGCTTCTGTCAATCTGAGACTGTCCCTGGAAAATAGGGATACTTGGAGGGTCTATCCCCTTGTATCTTTCCTTTGAGAAGCAAAGTTGAATACACTTTTATGCCCCACATTCCCTACAAAAGAAAGCTTGGGGAAGCCTTACCGTGGGAGAGAAAACTGTAGATGTAATCTTATAATAATAATTTTTTTATTATGGGCCCGAAGAAGCAAATGCACAGGCAGTCACAGATTCATAGATTCATCAGTCGAAACCCCCAATTCCCTATTGTAGACTACAGCTTGTATGAGACCTGCATTCCATGTGGTATGAATAGCTGAAGGCTCTTTGGTGTTTATGGTCCCTATCAGCAGCAAGGCCATAAGGAAATCTCGAGGGGGACACTTTGCTTAACAGGACTGTATGGCTCACACAGCCAATATTGGATTTATATGGATTATTAACCCGCATAGTCTCCATAGGTTCAGGACAGAAAGCAACATTTACAGATACAAAATTAAAACATGTTAATCCTTTTCTGAAAACCAGCAAAGAAAATAACCCCTGCTTGCAAAATGCTTTGTGAGATAAAAGGTCTACCATGGCATGTGGAAAATACTCAGGGTTGGACCTTCTGAACCTAGGACAGCCGTTCCTTACATCCTAAATACTGCTGGTGAGCTGAGAGAATCATAGAATCATAGAGTTGTAGAGTTGGAGGGGATCCTGAGAGATATCAGCTAGCCTGGGAGAAACCCAAGCTTTGCAGGAATGTAGAAAGTATCCAGAGACAAAACCCCGCAGTTGCTGGGGGGTGGGGTAGGGTGGGCTACCCCAAAGGGAAAGTAACAGTGTTTTCTGGAGAAGGGTGAGGCTGTCTGGAACCAAGAACAGGAACAGTCAAGAGTGCAACATTTGGATGCATGTTCCACTTGTACCTTCAACCATTCAGATGGTGCATGTAGGAAAACCTCTCCTTGGCAGTGTGTAGAGATGATGATGGTGCACTTAATGCAGACACAGGTTGATAATTTCCCAAGAACATTTGTAAGTAATCCACATACATGAAGTTGAGGGTTTAGAACAGGAGTGACTCACTATAGTTTTCTAAGAGGAAAAGCAATAACTAAAATCTAGTTCCTGCTGGAAAGTAGCAGCTTTTAAAACCCTTCTTGGGGTCAAGGGAGTTATGCATTTGCTAAGAAAGTAACCAATTATTGACAGCTCTTAAAGTACAAAGACCTTAGTTATCTGTGGCCTTTTATTTCAAAAGACAGCTTAAATTATTACCTGCAGTAGTGAAAGGTTTCGAGGTCTACGTGGAAATGTCAGCTTGTAGGCTTTCCTAGAAGTATTTACTTTTTCCTTAGTGATAATGAATCCATTTAAAAACCAGTATATGTAGTATGGGCTAGAGTATAATATTTCTCTAGCAGAGAATTGCTACTGCTATCAAGGAAAGTGCCACAGAAAATGTATGCAGGACAAATGTATTTTAAAAATACATGCATCAAAATGCATCAAAAAAACAAAAAACCCCTCAAAAATGTGACAAGATTAAGTCTTTGGTGTTGTTTGACTATAAGTAAATTATTCTGTACCAAATGCTTAAAATTGGACTGCACTTCAGGTCAGCAATTAATTTTAGGCCTCCTTGAGGTGGTAAACTACAGTATTTTTCCATGTATAAGATGATGCTTTTTGCTTAAAAAAAAGGCAAAAATTGGGTGTTGTCTTATACATGGATAATGAATGCGGAGGGGGAACGTGCGATTAATGGCAGCAGTAAGCAGGAGATTGGCAGCAGTGATTGGGTGGGTGATTGGTGGCTGCAGCAAGGCCTGCTGGCGATTGGCTATGGCTGTGGCAACTGGACAGGTGACTGGTGGCTGTAGTGAGGTGGGCAGGCAATTGGCGGCTACAGCGAAGTGTGCAATCAGCAGTGGCTGTGGCAAGCAATCGGCAGTGGCAGGCAGGCGGGTGAGTAATTGGTGGAAGTGACCTCCCCCACCCCCCAAAAAGCTAAACAACTCAATTTCTTGATTTTGGGTTAAAAAAAAATAGGGGTCATGTTATACATGGGGACATCTTATACACAGAAAAATACGGTAAGTAGGATCTAGATAGCAGCACTTCAGATAGCAGGAGGGACCTTTCAGGATTGTACAGATGAACATTTAATCATAGAATTGTAGCGTTGGAAGGGACCTTGTGAGTCCAACCCCCTGCAAAGCAAGAATCTCAGCACATGGTTCCCCACCCAATTTGAAACCACACCTGACCCTGCTTACTCCCTCGCCTTCTTTCTTCCCTGATACTTTCGTACCTTTGAGTCTGTGGGGAAGGGTTTCCCCCCACAGTCTCAATTGATGTGTCTCCCAACTGCTCCCTCCTTTCTGAATCTCTTGTCATTATCTCGTAGCTGGTTAGCTCCTCCCTAATAAACAACTATTTTACTTTTAAAAGTCATCTGAAGGCAGCCCTCTTTAGGGAAGTTTTTAATGTTTGATGCTGTACTGTTTTTAATATTCAGTTGGAAGCCGCCCAGAGTGGCTGGGGAAACCCAGCTAGATGGGCGGGGTATAAATAATAAATTGTTGTTGTTGTTGTTGTTATTTTCAGGTATTGATACAAAATCTGGTAAGTTGAGATGGTGGCTACAAGGATGGACTCCCACCACCACGACCATTTGTGTGTATATTTATTTCTTCACACATATATAGGGCCAGATTCAACTAAATAGCTGCACTTGTGTTTTTGATATTTTGTTGGGAGCTACTCATAAATAATAAAATTAATCTTATTATTATTCAGTGTCCTCCAATGAGTCTTGCTAACACAGTGTGGCTTCTGTCACTCTCCTACACCATGTGCCCCCAAATAAGCTGGGGGAGGGGTCCAGGAGAACCCCCAGAACAGTATGTGTGGGGGAGAGGAGATTGTACTGTCTGGAAAGCACAAATGTTTGCATTGTCAGAATGATTGCCTTAGCGCAATGTTGAATTCCGCTCACAATGCTTAAAAAGGGCTATAGTTTCATATTACTGTTCTAATTTGTAGTGGTGGAGGAGAATTTATGTTGAAAATACAGCCATTGTCCTTTATTTTTAATAGATGCAAAGTAATAAATCCACAATCCCGCTAGTATAAATTAAGGGGGATAAAGCCTCTTCTATTTGATGAGTATTTGAAATGAGAAAGCCTTCCTTCCAAGTATATAAATACGGAAATCAAATAAAAGTGCTGCCAGTAACTGGACAATGCTAATAGAAAAAAGGGACAGCTAATTAATATCAGTGAGAGGACTATGCAAACTCATGAATCCTAATTTCTTTGGCTATAATCCTCACTGTTTCAGATAGATATATGTATATACTCAACAAATTCCAACCACATCCTTGGGATTTTGGGTGCTTTCAGACTGTCTCTATTTTCAGATGGGATCCGATCACATGCTGACAAATTAAGGTTGCATAATCAAAGCTGATTTGCTGCTCTTGTGCAGCAGACCCACTTCTTCCTCCAAAACTCAGACTTTTTGCCTTAAGGAAAGTGACGGGGAAAGGCACTGGAAAGCATGGGATAACATTTGCTTCACACAATGTCATTTAACCTTTCTATAAACAGTCTGACTAATGTCCACACAGGCAAATCAAGATGAATGCTCAGTAAACAGGTCGTGTGGAACTGACCTTTGCCGCAGTGTGCTGAACTGCAGACTTTGGGCACGGTCCAGAGGGGTTATCTCCTGCACAAGGTCCAGTGATGCATATGAGAGTTATTCACTGAGTGTGCTCCCATGCAATTCCTATGCATTTCAATGGGATGCCAGGTAGAGATATTCACAGTGGATTTCATTTTAATCCAAATGTAAATCACGACAATTTTAAATACCCAAGGACAGAATGAGGATGAAGCATTGTTCCTTGATCTTTGTCGGTGCTTGATAACTGTACAAGTTCCTTTTGGGCACCTCATTTCACGCCATCCGAATACCTATCTATGCAGACGCACGCTCAGAGAACACAGTTCAAAGAGCGGTATACTCAGACATTCACAAGCCATAACCTTCTGGAGAATTTCAGTTTCTGTGGAGCCAAGGAACATTAGGAAGCCAATTCCTCCCAAGAGCACGTTTATATCAATCTAAAATTCATTTTGGCTGAAATATTTATGATTTTTGGAAGGGAGGGGGCAGCGCCGGAGTTCGGCTCAGTCAGATCAAGTTAGCTGAAGCTGCCAGTGTTGACAGTAGTCGAGATCTCCCTGTCCCCTACCTCCCTACACTTAAATGTGCGTCTCTCCCAGAGTCCTTCCTTAATGCTGTAACATAATTCATTAGGACAGCCTTAATGAGTTGATAATTAGTCTGGAGGGAGGGGGCGAGGGGTGGGGGGAGAGAAATGCTAGACAGAAAGAAAGGAAAGGAGGCTGGGGCAGCATAAAGAGTCCTGAGAGAGCTCTTTGTCAACAAAATGGATCTGCCTCGCAGGCAGTAAAACTTTCAAATGACCTTCATGTCAAAGTATTAGGCTGCTGGTCTTTTTTTTCTTTTTTTGCTAGATGGTATATTCATAAACATAAAAAAATACACATATCATTCAGAAGGCACTAAAGTGTGCCTGAACGATGTGGTGCAGCCCCTCCCTTCCCCCATTTATTTTTAAGGAACTGAGGTAGCCTTCAAGCAATGGAAGGGGGAAAGTAGCATCTAATATCGCTGCTTTTCATCTAGACTGAAAAATGACATTAACAGCAGGCTCGTCTTTGTTTTCTAGGTTGCCAAACAAGGCACTAAAATGTACACAGAACTGAATAAATTTGAAGATAACGGGAAACAGATCCGAAGCCACAGAGAAAGGAGGTTTTAGCTGACTTCCCAGAAAATTGCCCATTTGGGTTTTTGGACTGTGGGAAAGTTAGAAAATGGCCACTCTGGTTATGTTTAATCTGCGGTGTAGAATATGGCTGGGGAGATTATAAATAGAGCCTAGGGCTTGTTGGTGGAAGACAGAAGTGCCTGGCGTGCTCTGGTCCATGGGGTCACGAAGAGTCGGACACGACTAAACGACTAAACAACAACAAGGGCTTGTTGATCAGAAGGTCGGCGGTTCGAATCCCCACGACAGAGTGAGCTCCCGTCATTTGGTCCCAGCTCCTGCCCACCTAGCAGTTCAAAAGCACTTCAAAGTGCAAGTAGATAAATAGGTACCACTCCAGTGGGAAGGTAACGCGTTTCTGTGCACTGCTCTGATGTAGCACCCTGCTTGTGGTTAACGCTTAGCTGGAATGAAATATTCAACGCAGCAATAGAGAAATTAAAATAATTATTTATTTGTCAGACAAATAAATGAGAGACACAGTGGTATATGGTTACCAATGCTCTGCCCTTCCAGCCCTGATGGCCAGCACTTATATTCCCTCAGCCCAGTCCCCTTGCTCCTCCTTTGGCTGCCTCTGTCCAATCAGCCTGGTTGAATTTCCTATTGGCTGATTGCTAGAACCAATCATATAAGATACACCCATTTCCTATTACCTTTTATGGGAGACAGAGAGCTATATTTTCTTCTATTTATAAATGGCAAACAAGTAGCCATTAACCTCTACAAGGCACCTTAATTACCAGATAACCTTTGGCCCCTCTTTCCCTATTCCCTACAAACCAGATGGTTTTTAATTTCATTTTAAACAGAGGCTCGGCAACCAGATGTCAGGAGTGATAGTGCTTCCCGTTTGGCATGGGTCTGTGGTCTCTTCCAACTCTAGGACTCTATGTCTCTATGAAATAAGAATCTAACATCTAAATTTCATGCTTTCTAAATCCTTTGCATAATTACATTTAAGCCTATATATTTAATACATTAATATATATATATATTTAGAAGAAAGGGAACTTAGTAAAAAAACAGTTTCCAAAAGCAACTTCCGAGAGAAGCCTCTTAGTTTACAGCCCCCCTTTTGCTGCTAAAACAGCTGCTGTTCTAAAAGCAACTTCTTCAATTTACCCTTTGGGCTTAAGTCTCAAATGAGAGGCATAATAAATGTTTTTGCAACTTGATTATTCTGTAATTTGTAAGGTCAGTGACCTCGCTTCTCAGCCTTTTTATGACCACAATAAACCAGGGGCCCTCTTTAAGATGAGCACATCTGCCGATGCACTCACTGTCTGGCATGAGAGATGCTGCCTGGCATGAGAGATACAGATATTTTAAAATATATTTTAAGCTCATTTTAAGAATACAGGTATCTGATCAAAATATAAGCCTTGATTAAAATGCAGACTATGAACAGATGCCTCATTCCCCCCTTTCAAGCTCAAGGACCTTCATCCCAAGTGTCCTTGATAGCTTGACCTTCATCATATTCCTGAGGTAAAGCTCTGTATAGGGCCATGATATGAGGTAGAGTTTCATTTGAAACCATCTTGCTAATTGTACTTCTAAAATATGAAATGATACATGGCATCATACATAAAACCATTACCACTACTGTCAAGAAAAACAAGCAAGACAATAGTATCCCTTTGAGTCCTGTGACATTAGGTAACCAATTGGTGAGCCATCCCATATCCCATCCTTCCCATGTTTGTACTGGGACATGTGCTATATTCTCCATCTTTGTGGCCAACACACGGATTGCCTCACCATTATCTGAAATGTTAAAGCAACAGGCATTCCCTGTCAAGTTCAAGATTCCACATAGGCCTCCCTGCTTGGCAAGTACATAATCCATTCCCATTTTCAGCTGCAAAATGGCGGCTCTACTTTCATCCAATTGTTGTGCAATAAGTCTCAAACTCTGGGCCGTTGCATTGGTTACAAGCTCCACTACTGCTTGCAATCGAATTATTCTGTTTAGATTATAAATAGGATCCCGTGCCCCTTGTATGAGCTCACCAGGATTCCAGGAGGCAGGATCATAATAGGCTATAATGCGCTCTGGTGGCCAATCATCAGTACCGCTCCAACTTTGGGTACTTCCTCCTGCTATATGAGAAATATCAGCATTTCTTCGTGTTCGCTTAGCTAAACTAGTGGGCATAATCCACATTGGTGGTAATACCCATCCCAGGAAACAAGTCCCACTCCATTTGGAGGGGAGTTTCTTGTATGCCCATTCTCCACATATCCACCACAACCATCGGGTCTGAGGTTTTTGGTATGTGGAGTACAGAAGGCGAAATAGCAAAAGGGGTAGAGAGTTCACAGTGCAGTATGTTAGATTGCCTTTTTCTGTCACAGTTATGTTCCATACCACTTTCCATGCATGAATAAAAGGAGGTGCACAGGGCAAGGTATTCCGAGTTCGATAGGTAGTACCGTGTGCCCAGGTATTCTTAATATAATCCCAAGTATAGTGACAATGAGAGGAGCCTATCATGGTAGAATCAGCTGCATCTGATGATTTATGTACACAGAATTCCCCTTGTACAGGTATAACTCGTAATGGTTTAGTTGAGTTCCATCCGGGGAAATTCTGTATTTCTGTTTGGTGTGGTATTTCGCTTACCATACCAATGGCATCTAATGGTATCGGTAATAAGGGCATACCTCCCTCTGAATCATCTGGCCCAAGAGAGCAAACAAGGCAATTGGTCCTATTTGCAACATTGGCTACCATTTCAGCCAAACCTACCCACATATTGTGGTCATGGCGGAATCCATATTTAGTCAATTTGGTCAGATTCAAGGACCCTTCCCCTTCCCAAGGGATCAGGATTAATAATAAAATCATGTTGATGTCTAGCATATGCATTCCTTCCACAAAAGATTACCTTATTGTGATAGCAAATAAATATTAGTCCCAATATAATTCCCCCAGTGACAGGAATGGGGAACCACCAAGACCAAAACATATATCCCGAGGATCCCCAATGAGTAATATCTCTGATAATTGTTCCACAAGGGGGGGCAGTCAATTAATTGTATAAGAGAATCTTTCCTTTCACAATCGCTGGTTCAGATGCTCCTCAAGCTTCAGGCGTGCGCAGGTCAGCCAGCTTCCAGGTTGTGGCTGCAGCAGGCCGGTCGTCTAATGTTGCCCGTGACCTAGCCCGTTCCCGGTAGGGCTAGATACAGGGGTTTTTGGAGAGAGTCAGTTTAAGAGGGTTAGAGGGGTCACCTTTGCACGTCCAACTGCCTTCGGACTTCTTCAAACGGGAGTGATGAATCCAGGGGGTCACCTCAGCTACCTTCACCGCTGTTGGAGTAGAGAGCAAGACGGTGTAAGGTCCACGCCACTTAGGTGCAAGTGGATCTCGTTTCCACTCTTTCACCCATACGCTATCGCCAGCCTGGAACTGATGAATCGGCTCGGCAATGCTGCACGGCGTGCGCTCGAGGGCCCACCTGTTAAGAGAAACAAAAACACGGGAGAGAGATTGCACTTGTTCCTGTGTCACATGGTCTCCTATTTGTTTGAGGTCAGCTGGAATATCCTGAACAAAGGAGGGCGGTCTCCCATACAGGAGCTCAAAAGGTGACAACTTAAGTCTTTTTGTGGGTGCACACCGAACACGAAACAGTGTTATGGGTAACACATCTACCCATCCCAATCCCGTTTCCTGGGTTAATTTTGCCAATTGGGTTTTCAGAGTCCGATTCATTCTTTCAGTTTTCCCTGAACTCTGAGGCCTATATGCTGCATGCAGTCTCCATTTCACTTGTAGGACTCGACATACTTCTTGTACTACTTGATCAATGAACGCTGGCCCATTATCACTTCCAATGCATCTAGGTAACCCAAACCTCGGGATCAATTCAGTCAGGAGTCTCTTAGTTACCTCTCGTGCCTTTTCAGTTCGGGTGGGAAAAGCTTCAACCCATCCGGTAAGAGTATCTACAAACACAAGGAGATACTTGAATCCCTTAGAAGGGACCAGCTCTGTGAAGTCCACAATTAGGCTTTCCATGGGGACGTATCCCACATGTTGGATTCCAGGAGGTTGTACCGGTCCCTGCCTGGGATTGTTTTTAGCACAAAGAACACATTTCTGTGAAATGCAAGTTGCTAATTGTGATAGATTAATAATATACAACTTCCGACTGAGACTTTCTCTGGTTGCAGTACCGCCAAGGTGAGTAGATTCATGATAATTTCTTACAATTGTGCCTGCTAGGTGATGAGGTACATAAATCCTATTGTCCGGCAGGATCATCCAACCGTCCTTCACAACTGCTCCTTCCTGTTCAGCCCACTTCCTCTCTTCTGGGGTATAGTGAGGTTTAACTTCTTCTGGAACTACCTCTGGTATGAGGGCTGCTATAAATCCTCCCACAGGCTTTTGGGCTGCCTCTCGGGCTGCTTTGTCAGCAGCATGATTTCCTCTGGTTATTGGATCCCTTCCTCGTCCATGACCTTTGCAGTGCATTACAGCAATCTGTTCTGGAGCCCATACTGCTTCTAACAGGATTTCTACTTCAGGTCCATATTTCAAGGCCTTCCCGTGGGCTCCTATTAGACCTCTTTCTTTCCATAGAGCTCCATGTGCATGCAGGGTTAAGAAGGCATATTTAGAATCAGTATAGATGTTTGCCTTACATCCGGCTGCCAATTGCAGAGCTCTAGTTAAACCTATAAGTTCAGCTTTTTGTGCTGAGGTGCCAGCAGGCAAAGCTTCAGCTTCCACAACTTCCTCATTGGTGACCACAGCATATCCTGCTCGTCTGGCACCTTCATGCAGGTAACTGCTACCATCAGTATAATATACAACATCTGGATTTTTCAATGGTTCCATCTTTCAGATCGGGTCTACTGGAATAAACTTCATCCATTATTTGGAGGCAATCATGTGATTCTTCATCATCTACCTCTGGTAGGGGCAGCAAAGTTGCTGGATTGAGCATATTCACTACTCGTAGATGAATCCTGGGATTTTCACACAATAGGCCTTGGTACCTAGCCATCCTTGGGTTCGTTAGCCAATAACTACCCTTATATTCCATGAGTGTCAGAACAGCATGAGGTACATTCACATACATCGTCTGGCCGAAGGTAAATTTGTCAGCTTCTTTGACAAGGCTTGCAGTGGCCGCTACTGCCCTTAGGCATGGGGGCCATCCTTTTGCTACTGAGTCCAATTGTTTAGACAAATAAGCTACTGGACGGTTCCAACTTCCTAATCTCTGGGTCAGGACTGCCGCTGCAATCCCATTCTGTTCATGTACATACAGCTGAAAGGGTTTTTCTGAATTAGGCAGTCCAAGGGCTGGGGCCTCCATAAGTCGTTGTTTGATAACTAAAAAGGCTTGTTGCTGCTCAGGTCCCCATACGAATGGGTCCTTTTCTGCACCTCGAGTGCTTTCATGTAAGGGCTTGGCCAGACTGCTGAAATCAGGTATCCATAGTCTACAAAACCCTGCTGTTCCCAGGAATCCTCTGAGTTGTTTCCTTGTGGTAGGTTCCTTGATAAGGCAAATAGCTTCTTTCCTCTCTGGTCTCAATGCTCGTTGTTGGTGTGAGATGTCAAAGCCCAAATATTTGACCTTTTCTAAACATAACTGTGCCTTTTTCTGGGAAACTCGGTAGCCAGCTTCCCAGAGCAAGTGGAGCAGTTCCTCTGTCCCTTCTTTACAGGTATCAAAATCCTTTGCTGCTAGTATAAGGTCATCTACATATTGCAGAACCACCTTTTCTCCAGGTATTGAGGGGTAACTTGTTAGATCCTTCGCCAAGGCAGTGCCAAATAAAGTTGGGGAATTTTTGAATCCCTGGGGCAATCTTGTCCAGGTTAGCTGGCCTTTTGTTCCTGTCAAAGGGTCTTCCCACTGGAAGGCAAATATAGGTTGGCTCTGTGGTGCCAGCCGGCAACAGAAGAATGCATCTTTCAAGTCCAATACAGTAAAAAATGTTGCTTCTGGTGGGATCAAACTCAGCAAGGTATATGGGTTTGGTACATTTGGGTGCAAGGTCTCGATAGCCTGGTTTACGAGCCTCAAGTCCTGTACTGGCCTGTATTCATCTGTCCCAGGTTTCCGAACAGGCAAAAGGGGTGTGTTCCATTCTGATTGGCAGGGCTTAAGCAGACCATATTTTAATAGGCGGTCCAAATGTTTCTGGATGCCCTCTGCTGCTCGCCGGGGTAAAGGATATTGCTTTACAGATACAGGGGTAGCCATAGGTTTTAAGGTTACTACAATTGGAGCTATATTCTTAGCCATTCCTGGTGGGCTATTTTCGGCCCATACTCCTGGTGGCACCTGTAGGGTTCGGAGGAGCTTGTTTAACTCTGTATCCAATGTGGGTTGGACTTGCAAGGCTGACATTAGGCGCCATGATTGTTCCTTAGGTACTGAGAGGGAAATTATTCCTGCTGCCTTTGATGGCAATTTCATTTCTGGACCTCGAGGAGTGAAGGTGATTTGGGCCTGCAATTTGGACAGCATATCTCTACCTAAGAGAGGTATTGGACACTCAGGTATATACAAAAACTGATGGGTTAAACGATGTCCCCCAATCTGGCATTCCAAAGGTTGGAGGAAAGACCTCTTAGCTGACTGACCAGTGGCACTTTTAATGACTACACTTTTGGATGCCTTTTTCTGCAGTAGTTCTGGGAGTACTGAGTATTCAGCCCCAGTATCAATCATAAAGTCTATTAAATGGCTCCCTAATTGAATCGTGACCGTGGGCTCCTGGAAGCCTAACTTTATGGAGTCCGGTCGTTCCTAATCTTGGGTAAAATCCTCCTCTGCCAGTCCAATGAAATTGTCCCTACTCCGTCCTTGTCCAGGTCTCTGATATCTTCCATCTCGGATCATTCCCCGTCCCCGTCCCTGGTTTCTTGGGCCGGAGCCTGGGCCTGGGCCTGGGCCTGGGCGTACTTCTTCCAACCTCAGGGGTTCAGGACACTCCCGCTTCCAATGACCCTCCTTCTTGCAATTCGCACATTGATTCCTTCCCAGTGGTGGATTCCTTCCCCGCCCTCTCCCTCCGTTTAAGGGGCGGTAGTCTTGCTTCACTGCTGTGGCTAACATTACCATCTTTTCCTTCTGCCACTTCTTCTTCTCTTGTTTCTCAGCCTCATCCCTATTCCGATAAACTCGGCGTGCAATGGCCATAATTTGGCTCATCAGCATCCCTTCCCATCCTTCTGATTTCTGAATTTTCTTACGAATGTCAGAAGCGCACTGGGCCACAAATGTAGCAGTAATCATTCTGCTGTTTTCAGGGGCTTCAGGGTCAAAAGGAGTCCATATACGATAGGCTTCTTGCAGCCTCTCTAAAAAGTCTCCTGGACTCTCATTTGGTTTCTGTTCTACTTCTGAGACTTTAGACATATTAGTGGGCTTCTGGCATGCCCTGCGGATACCTTGCACAAGCGTCTGGCGGTAGGTGGTAAGTCTGGCCAGGTGAATTACATTGTTTGGATCCCAATTAGGATCTTCCAAGGGAAAGTTGTCTTGGAGATGACGGTCAATATTATAAATATTTCCCACTCTGGCCTGCTCACGCAAATATATCTGTGCCTTTTCAATTATGTCTCTCCTTTCCTCAGTGGTGAACAGAGTATTCAGGAGCTGGCGGCAATCTGTCCAAGTAGGACTATGAGTATTTATTATTGAAGTCACCAAGTCCATCATAGCCTGAGGTTTTTCTGCGAAAGATGGGGTGTGTGTTTTCCAATTCATCAGATCCGTAGTTGTGAATGGAATGTACTGGAGGGTCGAAGTTCGAGGTGGCCGTGGTCCGAGTTGCCCGTTAACCAGCACAGGCTCCTCAAGTGCATCAAATACTCTTCTGAGAGGGGCTACTACGTGATCTTTCTCTTCGCTTTGCTCTAGGGGCCTCAAATCATAGGGGATAGTATTTGTCCCAAGGCGTTCTTTTAGCAGCCTTATACGCCTGGCTGTATTGCTTGCTGACCGATTAAGGTCTCCCTGTAACTTCTGTAATAAGTCTCTAGGACTTGGATGTACAGGAGTTTGGGGTAGGCAATCAGTTGTTCCACTAAAGGAGACTGTAGATGGAGTTCTACTGGGACTCACAGGTGGAATAACCACTTCTGCTTGGGCTTCATTATAGGCCTCCAATGCCTCCTGAAGATATTTATCATAATCTATCAAGGAATCAAGTTCTGTGACTCCAGCCCCATTATTCATTCCACTTTCTTGCCTTGGGGTTACAACTGGTGGAGTGTTTGGATTAGGCTCCCTTCGATGTGGAGCATAGGGTGGAGGTGGAAGCACCTCTTCCTCTGGTCCCTCAAAAATGGGTTTGAGTTTATTTGGCAAGATTCCTTTCCTAGCTTCGGCTTTTACAGCCAATAATTTGCATCGTTGGACTTTGCATTCCCTTATCCATGGAGGATTTTTATTTAATGTGCTCAGCCAGGAATCTATATATGAAAATTGTTCTGGGCACCCTCCAGTTTCTTTGGCGATGTTAGACCAAAGTTTACTTACTAAATTTATATCAAAGGTTCCCTGAGATGGCCATCCAGTATTTTGTTTTGGCCACTCTAATTCACATAACGTTCTCAAGTGCTCTGGCGTCATTTTGACTCCATACGCCCCTGAGAAGGCTTTCTTAAAATTATTTAACATACATTCAAGAGGTGTATTTTCCCCCTTTGAACCTCCAACTCCCATTGTATGGCCCTGTGAAGTATCCACTCAGTCACTCACACACTCGTTTTCACACTCAGGTCAGCTGCAGACTGTACTTTCTCACACATACAATGCGCTAGATACTTCACCACACACTACCTCCCATTCTTCCCTTTTCCCTACACCAGATCACCATCTGATGTACCCAACCACCTAGCGTACTCAGTTCCCACTTACTGAGACGCAGAAGTTTGATCAAGACTTCTCTTCCTCCCAATTAATTGGAGGGCCAAAAACCCCTTTGTGCACTTACCCTTGGTTGGTTCCGTTTCCCCCCGGTCCGTCGCCATCAGTGGGCAGGGTATCAGACAGACGAGACTTCTGCGTTCCCCTGGAAAAAGACTTTCCAGTGCGCGCTGGGTAGGCAGTGAGTGGTCCTCTCTCTTGTACCCCGCCCAGTAAGGCGAAGGGGCTGCGTTCCAGCAGACCACTTATCCGAGTCACAAGAGCACCATAAAATGTAGCACCCTGCTTGTGGTTAACGCTTAGCTGGAATGAAATATTCAACGCAGCAATAGAGAAATTAAAATAATTATTTATTTGTCAGACAAATAAATGAGAGACACAGTGGTATATGGTTACCAATGCTCTGCCCTTCCAGCCCTGATGGCCAGCACTTATATTCCCTCAGCCCAGTCCCCTTGCTCCTCCTTTGGCTGCCTCTGTCCAATCAGCCTGGTTGAATTTCCTATTGGCTGATTGCTAGAACCAATCATATAAGATACACCCATTTCCTATTACCTTTTATGGGAGACAGAGAGCTATATTTTCTTCTATTTATAAATGGCAAACAAGTAGCCATTAACCTCTACAAGGCACCTTAATTACCAGATAACCTTTGGCCCCTCTTTCCCTATTCCCTACAAACCAGATGGTTTTTAATTTCATTTTAAACAGAGGCTCGGCAACCAGATGTCAGGAGTGATAGTGCTTCCCGTTTGGCATGGGTCTGTGGTCTCTTCCAACTCTAGGACTCTATGTCTCTATGAAATAAGAATCTAACATCTAAATTTCATGCTTTCTAAATCCTTTGCATAATTACATTTAAGCCTATATATTTAATACATTAATATATATATATATTTAGAAGAAAGGGAACTTAGTAAAAAAACAGTTTCCAAAAGCAACTTCCGAGAGAAGCCTCTTAGTTTACAGCCCCCCTTTTGCTGCTAAAACAGCTGCTGTTCTAAAAGCAACTTCTTCAATTTACCCTTTGGGCTTAAGTCTCAAATGAGAGGCATAATAAATGTTTTTGCAACTTGATTATTCTGTAATTTGTAAGGTCAGTGACCTCGCTTCTCAGCCTTTTTATGACCACAATAAACCAGGGGCCCTCTTTAAGATGAGCACATCTGCCGATGCACTCACTGTCTGGCATGAGAGATGCTGCCTGGCATGAGAGATACAGATATTTTAAAATATATTTTAAGCTCATTTTAAGAATACAGGTATCTGATCAAAATATAAGCCTTGATTAAAATGCAGACTATGAACAGATGCCTCACTGATTCACCAGAAGCGGCTTATTCATGCTTCATCTGAGGACCCTAAAGGAAGCAGACCATCTCATATGAGAGGAGGTAATCCTTGAGATACTCTGCTTGTAGGCTATATTTAGGGTTTTAAAACAGGGGTGAGGAACTTTTACTGTCCAGGTATTGTTGGACTCCAACTCCCATAAGCCCTAACCAGCCTGACCCCTGCTCATGGATAATGGGAATTGTGGTCCAGCAACATCTGGTAGACCACAGATGAGCTACCCCGGTTTTAATACCAAACAGAGTCTGTATAATTCAGCCAACACTGCTGGTTTTACATATCTGGCCATTTCCCTTTGCTTTCAGTGATGGTGCAGGACCGACTGATTCCTGCTAGTTGAAACAGGCAAAATGAATTTTTATCTGATATAAATAAATCAGTGAATTGGTGGGCAAGCGAGAATGAGAGGTGGAGAAAAGGAGGAAATGGCGTCAAAGCACAGACAGGCTGTGACACTTGCGCTAAATTGAAGTCAACGTACTACTGTCAACTTGGGAAAATACCTCTTATCTAAATTAGCTTGAGGCAGGGTTTTTATGGCAGTTATAAACCCCTGGAAGTTTGTATTTTTAATGGAGGCATTGACAAACCTTAATTATAGCAGTGCAAGTGCCTTTCTAAACAGCATTTTAAAGAGGTGAACAACAGAAAAAGGTGCCAGAACACGTCAGTTGTTTGATAGTATTTGTCAAGTAATGGTGTGCCATGCAGGGAGGGAACATTGTGAAACGACTGATCAACGGTGTATTTGCTTTCTTGAAATACACAAAGGCAAACGATTTAATCTCATGGCTTTATTTGGGTGGCATGGTTTATGCTCTGTGCAGATTTGAGCTTATATATATATTTCCAGAAGCCAGCACTGGCTTCTCCTCCATTGGCTGCAAAGGCAGTGGGGCGCCTCTTAATCATCCACCATCTGAGGTGGCTGCCCCATCCTACCTCATGGGTGGGCCGGCCCTGCATGCCACTACTAAGCTTCTTCCTAACCTTAACAGCAGCAGAGGTGGGGACAGTTTTCATCAGAATTGTGGGAGGGGGAGGGATGGTTTCAAACTTTCTTCTCCCTGAAATCCCCAGCTGAGAGTGTTGAGAACAGGGTTGGATGGTGGAAGAAAGTCCATCTTTAGCTAGGCCCTTTCTTCCTACTGCTGAGCTGCCCAATGGGAGTGTTTGTTGTGAGCTATGTAAGATTACACAGCATGCCAAAAGCAGCCTGGGGAACACAAATGGCACACTTTTGAAAAATAAATGGAGGGGGGGAAAGGCATTTTTCTTGGAGACAATTATACTTAATTTTGCTTAATCAGTTGCCATCAATCTGATTTTAATTAATTTTTATAATGAAATATTTTTAATTGTGTGATTATTGTTGTTAGCTGCCCTGATCCCGGCTTCGGCTGGGGAGGGCGGGATATAAATAAAATAATTTATTATTATTATTATTATTATTATTATTATTATTATTATTATTATTAGAGAATGTGCATTTTACCCGGTAAGTGTACCAAATGCAGTTGAGATCTGCACATTCTCCAAGGCCTGATGGAAATCCTTATCTGTGATTATTGTGACTGCGCATCTTTGCTCCATCATGTTCCCAGTTTACGTCAGAAGAAAGAAAAAGAGGCAGACCCATTGGGGGCATCAAAATAAGGCCATTTCTTAGAAGGTCTCCATTGTATGCGCATGAGCATATGTATGCCTGGGCCCACAAAAGAGAGAAAAAGATTCATGAGCACCACAATAACTTTCATCGACAAAGAAAATTCTTTTTGGGAACTACTGGAAGCTTCCCAATAACAGTAAAAGCTCTAGCAGCCAGGCACAATCATGTTAATGCATTCACTATCTTCCTCTAAAAGGATGAAGACGTAATTTAATTTGGAGGCTCCTGGTGTTCTGAATTCCCCTTGCACACTGACACAGCACGTTGCCAGACAGCCTTTTGCTTGCTTCCCTTAAAGGTGACCCATTAAAGAAGCAAATAACCAATTCTTTGGACAACTGCAAAGACTTCTAATCAACTGATGGGTTTTCTGGTCTCGGATGCTAGGACTTTTCACAGGCAGTGGGAGTTGGGCTCAGTCCTTGGAGTTTGAAATAAAATTCCAGGTGCCTGGCTGTCCCTCTCTGTATAGTCAGCTGCCACCTTTCTGCGTCCCTGGGAGCTTACCTTTCTTGCTGTAGCTATTTTTGAACTGCCAACACTATAAAGCTACATTCACAGGATGCTAAAAATTGCCGTTCCATTATGAGGAGGGGGAGTAAGGTGCCAAGCAGCGCTTTCCAGATACCTCTCGCTGTAGCAGCTACACACCAATAATCCTCAGAGAGGATTCAGTGTATCCTCTGAGCTTTACCACCACAATTCATCATGTTTCCAACACCACTGGGCTATCTGTGTGATTTCTCTACCAAGCCATTGTGTGAAGAATCAAGAAGAGAGGTCAACGGAGGAAAGAGCAGAATGGGAAACAGTTGAGACTGATTTCCAGTCTCTGAGGAGACTTCCTGCTTTCCTAAGTAGTGACAGGTGGTACAAACTGGAGGTGTAGTAAGCTGCTTCCCCAGTAAATCTACTGTTAAGAATACAAGGAGAAAGTCTTCTGACGGACTGCATTTAAAATAAATAAATAAAAATACAGTGGTACCTCGGGTCGGGTTAAGAACTTAATTTGTTCTGAAGGTCCGTTCTTAACCTGAAACTGTTCTTAACCTGAGGTACTACTTTAGCTAATGGGGTCTCCTGCTGCCACCACACCACAGCAGCGCAATTTCTGTTCTCAGCCTGAAGCAAAGTTCTTAACCTGAGGTACTATTTTTGGGTTAGCGGAGTCTGTAACCTGAAGTGTTTGTAACCCAAGGTACCACTGTAAGTTGTTGGTGTTATTTTAAGTTGCACATTTTCACCATGTGTAGGTAGGGATGGGGAGAAATTCAGTTCCTAATACGTACTTCCCGGAACAATACACAAACCAAAATGCAGCCGTCCTTTGAAATTTTAACTTCTCCAAATTTTGCTCTCCCAAAATGTGTATATTATAGGAAAGTGTGCCTAAGTATGTATATGTTAGTGAAAATAGCATACAGAGATGCATTACGTTAGAGGAAACTGTTTGCAAATTTGGTATACTAGGCATCCAAAAATGTGCATATCAGAGGAAATGTGAAGTAAAAGGATGCCCTTTTTTTGGTGACGGCTTCTTAAAATAACAAATTGCAAACTAATACTGAAACATGCCGAGGTGAATTCAAGAATAGAAAAATTAGCATCTAAAATGGAGAGATTTGCTTATCCCTCCATGTGAGGCAGCCTGAGCTCGTGAGAGCAGGTATTCATTCAGATCATGCCAGAGCAACACCGGCTTCAACTCTTCCTGAGCAGCAAATGGTTTGTATTGGGCTGCTATTTAAAAGTATCTAAAGAAGGCTAGAAAGACTTTGCTAAAATATGTCTTTCTCTTACTTATTTTATATATCAGATGCCATGGAAGAAAGCTATGAGGGATTTCTTGCTGGCATCCATCTGTGTCGAGAGACAATGGAGTGCGCCTCCGGGGGTGAAGTCAAACTATGAGTGATACTTAAGAATAAAATGCAGTAGAGACAGGAATAAAAATGGATAAGATAAGAGCCAAGAAGGGGGGAAAATATGAAATTGATAAAAATTGCCTCCCTTTCTTTGTTATTTTCAACCTAAAATATACCTGCTTTGTTTGGTGTGTGTGAACGTCCTGTTGCCCCTGTCCCCCTCATCATTAAAGCCTTTCATTTGCATTTTCTGTTTACACAAAACCATAGCATTGTATTTTTTAAAAAAAATATTTTTATTGAATGATTTTATATTACAAAAACCATTACAACCATGCTACCACAAAATATAATTGAGAAATAAAAATTACATACATCAATATTTTGTTATTTGTTATTTACCGTCTTATTTCCGCCCAAACACCCCATACAAAACACACACACACAAAGAAAGAATAATAATGATAATAATGAAAATAAATATTTTCCCCATTTTTCTTAAAAAATCTTTTCTTCTATTTTGACTTCCTGTCAAGTCCCTTCGCCTGTGTTTCATCTTACAATTGAATGTACACAAAACAATAAACCTTTCTATATAAGTTTTCCAATACATTCAAAAAACATAATAAATCCTTAATTGTTATCCACCTCCTGAATCATAGCATTGTGGCGGTGAAATGTACCCCAAATTCATCTAGTCCAGTGTTTCCCAAACTTTTTTGGGCAACGGCACACCTGTTTACTGAAAAAAATCTCGCGGCACACCACCATTAAAGCCCCGCGACATCAGCGCGCAGCGTCACGCCGGGAGGGACGCACGAAAGTGAAAGTTTTTTCCCTCCCCCTTGCCGGGGAACCTCGAAGCTTTGGGGGTGGGAGGAGGCAGCAGAGCGAGGGACTGAGGGACGGCGGCAACTGAGGCGGCGGCGGCTGTTGTGGTGGTGGCGGCGATAGCGGGCGGAGGAGGGGGCGGCGGCGGGGCTTGAGGAGCCGTCGCCGGGAGTTGCTGCTGCTGTTGTTGCTGCTGCTGCCCGGACATGCCGGCCTCCTCCTCCTCCGCTGCCCCGCCGCTCGGCACCACCACCGCGGAGCCGCCCCCGGCTCGACGCGGATCCTCGCCGCCGCCGCCTCGCACCGCCCGACTCGCCCGCCTCCCTCCCACGGCACACCAGCCAATGTCTCACGGCACAGTAGTGTGCCGCGGAACACCGGTTGGGAAACACTGATCTAGTCCAAACCCCTGAAATGCAGGAATCACAGCTAAGTGATTCCAGCATGATGAAGGAACAAAGTTATGCAGATGAAGAGATGCTCAAGGGCATCCTGATCAATTTTGCAGATGACACCAAACTGGGAGGGGTGGCTAACACCCCAGAGGACAGGATCACACTTCAAAACAACCTTGACAGATTAGAGAACTGGGCCAAAACAAACAAGATGAACTTTAACAGGGAGAAATGTAAAGTATTGCACTTGGGCAAAAAAAAATGAGAGGCACAAATACAAGATGGGGGACACCTGGCTTGAGAGCAGTACATGTGAAAAGGATCTAGGAGTCTTGGTTGACCACAAACTTGACATGAGGCAACAGTGTGACGCGGCAGCTAAAAAAGCCAATGCAATTCTGGGCTGCATCAATAGGAGTATAGCATCTAGATCAAGGGAAGTAATAGTGCCACTGTATTCTGCTCTGGTCAGACCTCACCTGGAGTACTGTGTCCAGTTCTGGGCACCACAGTTCAAGAAGGACACTGACAAACTGGAACGTGTCCAGAGGAGGGCAACCAAAATGGTCAAAGGCCTGGAAACGATGCCTTATGAGGAACGGCTAAGGGAGCTGGGCATGTTTAGCTTGGAGAAGTGGAGGTTAAGGGGTGATATGATAGCCATGTTCAAATATATAAAAGGATGTCATATAGAGGAGGGAGAAAGGTTGTTTTCTGCTGTTCCAGAGAAGCGGACATGGAGCAATGGATCCAAACTACAAGAAAGAAGATTCCACCTAAACATTAGGAAGAACTTCCTGACAGTAAGAGCTGTTCGACAGTGGAATTTGCTGCCAAGGGGTGTGGTGGAGTCTCCTACTTTGGAGGTCTTTAAGCAGAGGCTTGACAACCTATGTCAGGAGTGCTCTGATGGTGTTTCCTGCTTGGCAGGGGGTTGGACTCGATGGCCCTTGTGGTCTATTCCAACTCTATGATTCTATGATTCTATTCTATGATTCTATGAAAATGGGCTATGGAAAATGGGCAGGCTGATTCTCAGTGGCTGGAGGAAGCAGGGGCGGGGACCAGGCCCCACACCCATGTTTCCCTGAACCACATCCCTTGGTCCTCCGTACGTAAATTACTGTCATTCATTTCAGTGGAAAGAGAGAAAGAACAACAACTGCTGCACTGGACAATCTGCTCTCTGCACAGAACATATAGAGAACACCCAGTCCTGGGAGGCTTTGTAGGAGAGCTGCTCCAGAGGAAGAACTGTGAGAGGAGAGAGAATTTCTGCCAGCCACCAGGCAATGGCTTCTCCACCTGCCTTGCCCCAGCCTCCAACCCTGAGAGCCTTTCCCTGACCATGACTTTGAGAACAGCAGAGGCAGCTGGGAAAAGAAGAGTTCAGGGATATATTTTTTAAAATAATTTTACAAGTTGTGTGTCCTTGTTTCTCAATTTGATCCTTTTACATGGTTTTGTATGCTTTGTGGTATTTTATGCATTATGATTTGCTGTTATTTTTATTGATTATAGATTAGTAATTCTTTATTGTAACTGATAAGTGCAAACTGTTTAATTATTATTTGCTGATGTTGAATTTTACTGTTTACTATCAGATTTTAATGGAGTATTGAATATTGCTTTATTTGATATAAGTTCCTTATTTTAAAGTAATTGTGACCTTTTTTAGTGGATCAGATTATTACTATTGTTTGATGTTTTATTATGTTTTTATATGTGCTGGAAGCCGCCCAGAGTGGCTGGGGCAGGGCATAACAAAAATATTATTATATTATTATATTATTATGTGTTGTAGCCTGCACTAGTGGGGCAGGAGAGCTGAAAATAATGGCAATATATTTCACATCTGGCAACCAATGCGCCCCTTTGCTTTCAGATAGCACATGGGTAGACGAGTCTAAATATCCTGGGACATCAATTTTTTCATCCTTCTAGTGGCTATAGCGGCTCATTTACCAGAAGTAATGTATTTAGTGTTAACTCTAGAAGTGTATACTCAATTCTGACCAAACTAAGCCTCCTAGGGCACAATATACACTTCCAGAGTTAATGCTAGAGGGCTGAGAAAATTTGTGTCCCTGGCTTTTTAGACTTGTCTACCCATGTACTATCTGAAACCAAAGGGGTACTTTGGCTGCCAGATGAATATTTTTTCAGCTCTCCTACCCCACTACAATAGAGTCCTTATAGTACGTAAGGTGGTCTTTAAGGTATTATTCACAGCTTTATACACTAGTATAAGAACTTTGAACCTGACACGGTAGCAGATGAGAAGCCAATGCAGCTCTTTTAACCCCAGTGTCAGGTGTGGTCTGTAGTCTGTTTCCATCACCAGTCTAGCAACAGCAATCTGCACTGGCTGAAGCTTCTGGGCCAGACCCAAGAGCAGCCCAAGAGTATGCTATAATATCAGAGTGTGTTATAATAATAGATTCAGGTAGGTAGCTGTGTTGGTCTGACGCAGTAAAAATTTTTTTTAAAAAATTGTCCAGTAGCACCTTAGAGACCAACTAAGTTTGTTCTGGCTATATGCTTTTGTGTACCTGCATACTTCTTCAGATACCTCTAAGGTGCTACTGGACAATTTTTTTTAAAAAAAAATTGTTATAATAATAATTTAGCTGTTTTAGCTCTTTTAAGTTTCAGAACAATTAACATGCATTATCTGAGTTAAACACTAGAATGGTTAACAGTCCCTATAGAGAGAGCAGACCACATCACTTCCACAGCACCTTGCAGCACTGAGGTTATTAAACAGCACCAAACAAATCCATAATCTCAACCACAAGCCCTTTGCTCAGCTTCTGGTTCATCTGGTGAGTTTTCTTCTGATACTAGGAGCAGGAGGTGGTTGTTTCCAGAAAAGCCATACTGGAATCTCAAGAGTTAAGCATTCTCGGCGAGCTTAGAAAAATGGCTGGAAACCTAAACTAAGCAATCTCCACCACCAAAAAAAAAGAAAGAAAGATTGATAATAAAAAAAGACATTTGGGCCATTTGATCATAAATAGTAGAGTTCACTAGCACAAGAAATCATGCAGACTGTGCAGGGAGACATAAAAACCACTGAATTATGTATTAATATGTCATATAAAAGGAAAAAGCACTAAAGAAATATTGTAGGAAAAATAAATAAAACAGCATTAAAAGTGAACATGTCCCATTTGGTCAGTTATTCCAAACATAAAACAACAAAGAGCACAGTTTGGAAGTTAACAACACTTTTAATTTTAGTACTGACTTCCCCCTTGCAAACCGTGCGGAGGTGTGGTCAGAACGTAGTTCTGAGGATTGATTTTCTGTCAGAGCTCATCTAAATCAGTGTGCATTTTTTTCCTGTTTTTTTAATACAACTTGGAAGCCGAGAGATGTATGAGCTTGCTGACATTAAATTAGAACTGACACAACCACAAAGGGGATTTCTGGATGAAAATAGCCTCAATTGAAAACTTCTGGCACCAGCGTGGAGCTTGGCTTCCCCCACCCCCGACGTAAGGTTAGCTGTGTGGGGAGGTGTTCTGAATGGGCGGGTATGAAAAACGGCATGCAAGTTTATCCAAGGCTGTCTGCACAGAGACAATGATATTAATGAGTTCCTGTATACCAGTCACAGATAAAGTAGCACTGGAATAACGGAGTATGACTGATGTTGCTGCATCATGTCTATGCTTGTACCCCAATCCAAAGCCCCACTAGTGCTTGAGTGCATATGCAGATGTTCTTCTTGGTGGATGAGGCAATTTGACAGGCATGCAAATCAGGGACGGGGTAACTTTTTTTTTTACAGCCTGAGGGATGCATTCAAGGTTGGCCAGTTCTTCTGGGGCCACATGCCAGCGGCGATCGTGGCCACAGTTGTCACATGGCCGTCATGACACAGAAGGATTACATACCCCTGTAAACCACATGTGCACACTCACCACACACTCTATACACACAGAACCAGAAACAAGACACACACAGCACACATTATCAGAGAAGCAGGGGTGTGTGTGTGTGTGTGTTTTCCTCCCCATTGCAATGCTGGCCTGAGAGAAGAGGATCCTAATCACCCAGCATGATGCTTTGGTGAGCAGGGAAAATGTTGCCTATGCCCTTCCAAGACCAATCTCTGACAAATGTGGACTATTTCCTCTGTTTCCAGTCACAAAGCAGAGACCACAACTGGGTCCCTAGGTCTGGCCTGAGGATCAAAGGGCCAGAAGCCAATGGCATAATTGAAAACAGGCTGGTGATCAGGTTTTGGATCAAGCAGATCAAGAAGACGAGGACTCATCTGACTTTGGGGCAAAAAAGGCCTGGCATGTCACAATTGGCTCATAGGCCAGCTGACAGTATTCAGACTGTATTCATCTCATTTTTATTGTAAACTTGTCCTGTGATCCTTGGATGAAGGGTAGTACAGAAATTTACTGGTAATAAATAATAATAAATGCATAATTGCATTCAGGTAAAAAATTCAGCGTCTTGATCCACAGAGCCTAATCTGCTCATGCCCTGCCTAAATCTGTTCAAGGGGTTCGCCCTCAAACCTCCAGAGCACATTTGGGGAGGGATCACCAGGAAAGCTAGTTGAATACAGCCCCCAGATTAATTTTACAAGCAACCCCCCCCATTCATGCACAATCAGTATGCACATGGCTATGTATACGTACATTGCGCTGAACCTGGAAGTGACCCAAAAATGTTACAAAAAGAGGCAGAATGGGGCAGGGCAGGGTGGAGGCGGAATGGGGTGTTTGCAGGCTTTTTTATTGGTGTTTCAAATATACACAATTTCACTAACGTTTGCAGTGACTCGGAACATTTAATATGGGGGTTGTCTGTATGTTTGGCAAGCAGTCGTCATGCAAGTTCAGTACAGTCTACGTATTAGTAGTGGAGGACCTCTGCCCTGCGAATTTCCCCAGTTTTCTGAGTGGCCAGATCCAGGAGGTAAGGTGTAAAGAAGAGGCACGGATGCATACAGACTGGCAACTGGAAGCCCTGGTTGAGTGCCCTTCCCTCCTGGTGAAGCTGCTTACTGACTAGCTCAAATCCATGCAATGAATTCTGTGAGCGGATAGGATTTTAATTCCAAATTATGGATGTACATCACCATTTCAACTGAAGTTCAGGAAACAACATTCCCTGGCCCTCTGAGTGTGTCTCTGCAGCACTGAAATTGGAAACGGAAGAATCAAATTAATTTGAACAATCTGTTCTTGTCTCTTCATCTGTTATGGCTAATGCTGAAGGTAATTTAGGCAGGGATCATTCAAATAAGGCAAGCGCTTGTTAGTTTGTGTTTCAATCGGAGTGGCACTCCTGTCTCTCCTCAAAGGGGAGAAGGTGGTGATTTATAGGGAAATGGAGATGTTCATGTGGGAGGGGCTGCTTTCTGTCACGCGTTCTCTGACTCATCGGGCTTAGGGCTGTATAGGTGGGAGGCATACAGATTCCCTTTCTAGACTTGAGCTCATAAGTGTATGTCTGCCTGGCTCTGGCATGGAGCCGGTGTATTTATTATTGCTCTCTGCACTTCCTCCTGGAAATGACTCTTATTTTTAACTTTGGCAAGGCTGACTCTCTACCTCCGGAAGCAGATATGTGGGTTGCCGAGTGCCACTGGACAGATGTCAGCATCTATTGTTATTCCACTCTAGCTGCCCCTGGGATGAGATTAGGGGCCATTTGTGGATATCCTTCAAGAGGAAGTTGCTGGCTTACTGTCTGGATTCAAGGAAAACTGGATAGGGCCAGGCATCGATAAAATAACTCGGTTGTCTTCAGTCTTTGTTCACTGAAACAGAACTGGCAGGGTTCTTCACCATATGGTGTCTTCCTCCAGTTCTTCCACTGGCCTGTAATTGTCTTTCCAAGTAGCTTCTGCTGTTCTGTATTCTGGTTCATTTGACAATCTCACTCCAGCACTTTTCCAACTCAAGTCTACAATTCACCAATCTGGGCCAAGTTCATTTAGGGAAGAAAACTAGTAAAATGCCTGGCTCTTTAAACTTGGCATTTTACACTTACAGATGGAGGACTTCCTGCAGACTGCATCTGGCTTGATACTCTTATTGCTGGAGTGAGGCCTACGTGCAGTAAGTATTACTTGGCATTCTTTCTCGCTCGTTGGAAATGTCTTTGTGTCAGTGCAAGAAAATGTTCAGAGTCTTGGTTTTGATCAGAAACAAAGCCTGGGTTTAGAAATGCCTTGCCACCGTGAGTGGCCGGAAATGGTGATTCTTTTCAGCTTGTTGTGGAAGTCCTGCAGAGGGATGACTCAATGCCTTTCAGTAGTCAGCAAGTCCTTTCCCAGTTCTGGCACCAGACTTCAGGAGCAGCCAAACTCAATGAGTAAAAAGAAGGCAGAGCCGTTGCCATGAAAACTAAGTTTGCCTCAAAAGCTGCCTTGGGTATTGTAGTGTGAAAGGCGAGAGGAAAGATGTGAAACTGAAGGTCATAAATCAATAAAGAAGAAGATAACCATCTACCAAGACCAGGGGCTGCAGAGGATATCAATTCAGGTGCGGAAGCTAGACGCTTTGAGCGCATCTATAGGGCTGGCCTGGACATTAGGACCATAGAAGACTGCTTTATCAGACTTAGCTCTGTATTATTTACAATGATTGGCAGTGATACTCGAAGGTTTCATACAGCTGTTATGAGGTGTTTTTTTTTGGGGGGGGGAATGGAAATGCATAGGCTGTATGCCTGAGCTCCCTTCTAATTCCCGAATCCAGCAAACATTCAATTCCTGAAATAGCCAGGCTAGCTTCTGGTTCAGGTTATGGCCCTCTAGGTATGGGCCATTAAGGCAACAAAGGAAGTGGCTCTGTGCTAGACAGCAATTGGGTTGGTCCTGCTCCCTCACTTCGCTGGTAGTTTAAAAAGGCCAGTGTTGAGAGCTGAGGTGTGTGTGTTAGAAGATAGAAGTGAGGCTGCTGGGAGACAGATGCATGCCTAATTTTTGCTGGAATCCAAGGCTGTGGCTATGGGAGAAGCAAGACCCTGTTGGAGTGCTCATTCTGTGAACCCCTTGTATTGTAGGCTCAGGTTGTATATATGTGCAAACAAACCATATTTCCTAAATACACCACAGTCTCCGCTGTCCCTTATTCAAAGGAAACTGAACCCTGAATAAGCACCTGGAACCCCTGGAATCTCACACCGCTCAGAGGTTGGGTTGGCATGCAACACAGGGGTCTCTTTGAGCCTTACTTGGATATGCCATTGTTTGAACCAGGGACCTTCTGTATGCAAAGCAGATGCTCTGCCACTGAGCTATGGTCCTTCTTCTAACATTGGGATGCCATGCAACTTAGTCTTCATTATGATGTATGGAAGTGAGAACTGGACCATAAAGAAGGCTGATCGCCAAAGAATTGATGCTTTTGAATTATGGTGCTGGAGGAGACTCTTGAGAGTCCCATGGACTGCAAGAAGATCAAACGCATCCATTCTTAAGGAAATCAGCCCTGAGTCCTCACTGGAAGGACAGATCGTGAAGCTGAGGCTCCAATACTTTGGCCACCTCATGAGAAGAGAAGACTCCCTGGAAAAGACCCTGATGTTGGGAAAGATGGAGGGCACAAGGAGAAGGGGACGACAGAGGATGAGATGGTTGGACAGTGTTCTCGAAGCTACCAGCATGAGTTTGACCAAACTGCGGGAGGCAGTGGAAGACAGGAGTGCCTGGCGTGCTCTGGTCCATGGGGTCACGAAGAGTCGGACACGACTAAACGACTAAACGACTAAACAACAACCACAACATTGCTTTCCCCCCTGCAGGCATTCCTTATTTTTCTCGTCCTGCCAATGCTGCCATCACCCCAGAGCATAGTTTTCTTTACTTCACCCACCACCTCACCTTTGAAAAAGCACAATGAACCATGAATATTTTCAAGAATGGAAGTGGATCAAGGTCACTCGGATGCCATCTTACTTCTGACCATAAGCACAAAGTAATGACGCAGTGGGGTTTTCATGCTTTATTATAAATTCTATATTAAAATATTTTTGGATTCATATACTTTTGGTTGTTGTTGTTTGAAAAACCAGATGCCGACATTCTTTCGTTACAATGCAGAAGTGATCACCATCATGTGACACAATTGAAGTAGTCACCCGCCAGCTGTACTGTGTGTGCTGTTCCTAAATTAGCACAAAATGTTGAATTTGCAGCATTTAATGTGCGATGATTGTATTTCCTAGAGACATGTGACGGTGGAAGGACATGCTGCAAAAAGACGCCAGCAGTCTGGAATTACAGTAAAAGCCACAGTCCAGTATCTGCAGAGTGCAGAGCATGACCTGGGCAACAGGGAACCAAAACCTCAATTAGTTGTATTGGGGAGTCCAAATTGAGCAATGCTTTAAAAATCAACAGGATCTTAAAACGAATTCCACACATAACCTAGCAGCGAGCAAGAAAAACCCTTAGACGCAGCAAATAAGTTGTTTGAGAAGCTTCAGATTGCATTAAAGCCAGGACAGCTGGATCCTCTGCCACTTTCCGTCTGCACAGGAAGGTATTTGAGCAATCTGGTAAATGCTTCTGCCTGTTTCTTTTGCTATCTTTAAATAAATATTGCCTCAGCAACCTTTTTACCCACCAATTTAATAGTCACAGAGGGCCAATTTGCACAACTACTTTCCTCACTTCCTTTTTGGGTCCAGATTCCATTTTATTGGCAGCTTGTCTAAGACAGTGGTCATCTGAGGGCACAGAATGCAATTTGGCTTGCTGTCACTAGTAAATTCTTCCAAATGTCAGTTGAGTGATGGTTTTATGCACGTGAGCGCCATCTACAGGCTAAAGATGGGGACAACCCCTATCCATGTCGTCTGGATTAGCATTTAGAAAAAATTCTAACTACCGTATTTTTCGCTCTATAACACGCACCCGACCATAATATGCACATAGTTTTTAGAGGAGGAAAATCCGTAGGCATGCCACCCGTAGGCATACCCTCCATAACACACACAGACATTCCCCCTTACTTTCTAGGAGGAAAAAAAGTGAGTGTTATGGTGCAAAAAATACGGTAACCAGCAACTAAGGAAGAAAATCTTGTTTCTCACTTTAGAAGTTGTGTAAGAAAGATTCAAATCACAAAACCATAGTGGGTCAACATTCAAGAGCCAGGATTCAAATAATTGTTTGGGCATCAAGATTAAGCAACAAAAGGGGTTTTTGTGTGTGTGTTTACCTTGTTGGAGGGCCTTAGTCTGTGCTGGTATACAGTGCATAGTACTGGGGGAAAGGCTGAAAAGGGTAACCAAGATGATTAAGAGGTTGGGACATCTCTGCAAGGATTGTTGTGGGCATCCGTCTGTCTTGGGAGACAATGGAGGAGTGCACTGTTAGGGATGAAGTCAGACTGTTGCAAGGTTCTAGCGCCTGCAGTGGCTGTAGAGACCAATAGGGGAGAGACATGTTTTGTTGCAGTTGGGGCAGATGAAGGCTTCCAATTGTGCTGCTGCAGATGCACCATGGCGTTTCTTCTCTCTCTCTTCAATGAAAGGTTAAAGCATTTAAAGAAAAGACTTTTTAGAAAGAAAGATGAGTAAGAAGGGATGTGATAGATGTCTAAAGGTTTATGCATGGTGTGGTGTGGAGAAAAATGGATAATCTTCTTCCTCTCTTATAATATTAGACCTTAGGGTGACCCAATGAAATTGAGTAGCACTGGATTTGAAGAATACGTATTCACAGGTCCACATAATTAACTTTCTGAATTTGCTGCCACAAGACAATAATGGCCGCTCCACTAGCAAAGATGATCTTGAAAGGGGATTAGAGAAATTAGAGAAATTGATGGAGGAGAGGTCTATCAGTGGCTGTTAGTGATGATAGCTGATTGGTTCAGAGTCCATTGGCCTCTGAATACCAGTTGCTGGGAGGCAAACAGCAAGGAAGGAGGCTGCCTTCCTGCTTATGGGCTCTATACCAATCTTGGTCCAAGACTGCTAGTAAATCAGGGTGGCCAGTGTTGGAAAGAGAATGATGGACTTGATGGGCATTTGCACTGATCCAGCAGAGCTCTTCTAATCGTCTGTTTATTCTTGCACAGTGACAGCACACAGGGCACCTGTCTTGGCTTGCCAGTTGCAGAGTCTGTAGTCAAAGTATGCAAAGGTTAGGGAGTACAGCAGTGGGTTCTAGCAAACTGAGGCTGTATTGCATTGGTAGAACATCTGCTTTGCATGCAGAAGTTTCAATATGCATATTCTCCAGGCAGAGATATACATGTCCAAAACATCTGTAGAGTACCAGGGCTAGATCTAGACACATCAAAGACGTGCTTCCAAAAAATGTGTTGTAACCTTTATAATGAGAAATCGTGTTGGCAAAAACGGAACTCCACAGCGCTGTCTGGTATCACATATAAAACACATATAAAGCACTTTTTCTTTACCAATCTAGCTGTGCAGCATCCCACACTATACAGCTTTCTACAGTATAACAGTTGCATACAGCAAAACTAGCCATTCTGGCTCAACATCTAGAAGGCCTTGGAATAGGTAGGTTTTTTGTAGCCCTCAGAACGTCTTGCCCATTCACTGCTTCCATGTCTCTTCCAAGTCTGCATAAAAGCTTTACATTGCCATTACCCTGCATCCAGTAATGATGACGCATGTTGGGATGTTTCACTGGCATGGTAATTCTATTATCTGACCCGGCACATTTATTTCCCACTATAAAGGCTCGATTTTCAGGTCACAAGATCTCATGCTTACTATAAAGTAATGCGTTTATAGCAGCATATGAAGTGATATATGTGCAGTTGAAGCTCCATACCCAGATTTATTAAGAGACATTAATTTTTTCTGTAAGAGCATGGAATATGGCCATAAAGGTCGTGTTCCACATCTCTCTCTTTCTCTGTGCTCTATACCCCCTGGTGATGCAGGCTTGGGGAGAAAAGGGCATAAGACACAGCAATAAATCTTTAAAAATGTGTGTGTGTGTGCATGTGCATGTAGAAGAGCTAATATATTATATTGTTTTTAAATCAATTTAAAATTGATTGAACTTCAGCTACAATTCAAAGATCCTCTATGCGAACAAATGAAATGCTGAAAAGTTCCATATTTAATGCTACAAAAAATTCACTTAAATGTGTTTGGCAGACTTTTGCTCTGTACAGGAAAAAATACATTAGAATTTGAGCACTGTTTGCTTTTAATCTCTCGGCTGAACTGCTTCAGTGACATGGCCAGAAATCACTATCTCGTTTTAAACACAAAGAACTGAAATTGACAGTGATCACGACATCTCTGTCTCCCCCTACTTACCTGTATTTTCTCAACTAGACTCTGGGGAAAACATTCAAATCCAAGGGAGAGAGAAAAGGGAAAATACTTCTCATTGATCTGCACTGTAAAAAAAATCCCTGTTGAATATGTAAGGTGCATTAGGTATATGAAGCTTCCATTGATGGAGAAGTTCTGAAAACAGTGTAAGGGTTTCTGGCATCCCACACCCTGTAAAGACAAATTCTGCCCTTGCAAAGGGTCAGATAATAGAATTACCATGCTAGTGTAACATCTTATCGTGTTTGGTCAATATAAAACATACATTTGAGCTCTCCTAAAAAATATATCCTTGATCTAAGAAAAAGTGTGACTTGTAGATACAGTGGTAGCTCAGTTTTTGAATGTAATCCGTTCTGGAAGACTGTCCGAGTTCCGAAAACTCAGTACAGAAGCCATGTGGCATGTTCGACTTCCGAGGCGAGTTCAACAACCGAAGCATCTACTTCCGGATTTACAGCGTTCAAAAACTGCAATGTTTGTCAACCGAGGTACCACTGTATATAAATATAATGAGATAAAAAATGATTGACATACTGTATCAAGTTTCTCATTTCATGGGTGGAGGAAGAATGTATAATTAATTCTACATTACTGATGTGGTACTGTGATGTACAATGATTTTGCATTTGATGACCTTTAGTGAAATTATCATTATGAACAAAACATAACTGACCAGTTTCTACATAGTAGATAAGCTTAATTCCATAAGAAATTATTCAAAGGGAGAAAATGTAGACCGTGTATTTTATTGAAAATGCTGATATTACAGTACTTGACATGCAGTGAATGTTAACAGTATGCTTGGCAGTAGTACACAGAGCAGTGAAGTGACAAATTCTCTGCCCCAGGGAGTCTGCAAATCACAAAATAAGAAATGGCACACATTCAACAAGGGTGTTGTTGAAATTAGGCAACAAGACTTCAAGCTCCAAGCAGACAGATATAATATGAACTGTTTCATGGGCCACATTGGCAAAATTTTCATCATCCATCTCAGCTGTTTCATATTGGGCTCTATTTTGCTAGCTGTCTAGTTCATTTTGAGGCCTGCTGTAGCCTAAAATCTGCTCACTCTTGGAGCATGGGACTTACGCCTAAATGCATCAGGGCAACTAAGCCAGATTGCAAGATAATGCAAAATAGATGAACGCACATCATGAGTACATGCTTGTGAAGGAATGGACCTGTACAATCAGTTAAACTGCACAATACTTATTCTGACCTTCCTTCAAGAAAGAAATTAAAGTTCTGTTAATGTACAACACGTATGAAATATACTTAATCAGGCTTTTTGTCATGCCAGAGCTGAATTCCTGAGTTTCAGGCCTGAATGAATTCATTTTTTATATCTCTGTTGATTCAGCTAATGGGTCAACTATTGAAGGAGAGTTTGGAGCTTAACTCCTGGGGGAGGGTACCTGATTGGGCCAAATCAGTGGTCTAAGTTCATATGAAGTGTGAATTAGGTAGGGTCTCATTAAAATGTGAACCAAATAGAATTTCCCTCCGCATGCCTACAGGATATGTACGGTATGTGGAGGGGCTGTTAGTAAGGAAAAAATGGCGCCATCTTGTCAGTTCTTGGAACTTTCTTAGAGATCCTCCTCCTACTTTGAGAATCACACACCAATCCTGAACTCCAGAGTATATTTCTGCGCTATTTGATCAGCATGAAATAATGTCCACTTTGCCCACTAACCTGCAACTAAACGGGAAACTGTCTTTGAAAAAAGGGGAATTTGGAATTGACAGAATTATAGGCCCCTGTGTGATTCTTTAGTCAGTTGTTCTGTGTTAAACCTTTTATGATTCTTCTGAAAAATAAACTGCACACATTTATAGTGCCATGCACTGGTGAATACTTTTGTCAGAGTTTAAAGCACATAAAGTGATGTTTGGGATCAGGTTACCGTTGTGAGAGTACCCTGATCAAGTAACCCATGTGAGAGTGTTGTGAAGCGTATGTGAGTTTCTATGAGGTGAGACACATTGATAACAGCAAGGGACTTTATTGAACTAACAGAACTGAAGAACAGGGGTAAAGCAACTGCTTATGCGTTTTTTGAAAGCCTGGACCACACTCTCTCTCTCAAGATGACTGGCTGTCTAAACTCCCAAGCTGCGAATCATAACTCAGGGCTTAAGAGCCAATGCCAGTAGCCCAAACCGTGAAATGTTCTGTGATTGGATATCATGAATCAAATCAGAACACAGGAGCTCAGAATCTTTAGTCCAGACTCAAGCTCAGGCAAACACAGACCACTGAATACATAACAAAGTGACTAATTATTGTCGACCCCCATGACATGCTCTCTGTATGAAGGGAGTGGGTGGCGCTGTGGTCTAAACCACTGAGCCTCTTGGACTTGCCAATTGGAAGGTCGGCAGCTCGAGTCCACGTGACGGGGTGAACTCCCATTGCTCTGTCCCAGTGACCCTCTTTCCCATTTCTTTTTCCAGCCCCATATGCTTTTCAAGGCTCAGATTATTTCCACTGAATCCAGCTTTTACACAGAACCCTTGGAAAAGCAAACTAAGTATGTGTGTACAGTGGTATCTCAAGGTTAAGAACTTAATTCATTCTGGAGGTCCGTTCTTAACCTGAAACTGCACTTAACCTGAGGTACTACTTTAGCTAATAGGGCCTCCCGCTGCCATGCCGCTGCCGCCACACAATTTCTGTTCTCATCCTGAGGTAAAGTTCTTAACCCAAGGTACTACTTCCGGAGTCTGTAACCTGAAGTGTCTGTAACCTGAGGTGTCTGTAACCTGAGGTACCACTGTTTTTTCTTTCTGTCACTCATGGAGGGAAGATGATTGGAGTGGTGAGAAATGCACAGAATGGGTAGTGCTCACAGCACTTGCTAAACAATCCAAATGTGTCCATGGACTTAAAAAGGTTGGCAACCATAAATGAAAAAAGACAAGCCTATGTCCAAAGCAGATCACAATCTGAATTCCAAAAGGGATGAAGAATATGACAAGGGTTGCAGATGGATAGATGTCAGCTAGTTAGATGTACCAACCTTCCTTTTGTTTGACGTCAAGGAATATGTTATAGTCCAGCCTAAGCAATGTTTGTATAATGTGTTTGTAAGACGGCTCATGCTAAATACCGTTTTTTAAAGTCCCTAACATGCATATCAATTAAGTGTTTGGGAATTGTTCCTCCTGCAAAACAAATATATCTATAAAAGTTGATATTTATTTAAGATCTAATTTCTGAATTCAGCTTCTGGTAGGAAAGAAGCTTGATTTCCTTTGTTTCCCCCCAATTATTCTTAGACTGAAACTTCCCAAGTGTATAATTGCAACTGAGTCACTGATGCATTGCAAAGTGACAGCCATTGAGGCTTATTATGGGCTAGAATTAGCCATAGGTCTCATTGTTTGAGTTTAAAAGTAACATTTTAAATGGAAAGTCCCAACTATTCATTTAATGTAGATCTAATATGACAGGTATTTCTTCATTAATGAAAAATACCCACCATTACATACCAAAACATATTGTTATGAGTGTGTGGAGAGGTTAGGCTGAATGCCTGTAGCCACTTCTAATTCCTGGATCCGGCACAGATTAAATTGCTGGAATAAGTGGACCATCCTGATAATGGCCTGCTAAACATGGGTCAATAAGGGAACAAAGGAAGTGGCTTAGTGGGAGAAAACAAATGGGTGGGCCTCCTTTCCTCCCTCAACTGTCTGCTAGTTAGAAAGACAAAAGGTCAGAGGGGGGAGTTGAGTGATGTGATCTAGAAGCTGGATGCAAAAGCCACAGACTGGAAAGGAAGGGCAGATTTCTCTTTGAATCCAAGGCTACGGCTATGGAAGAAGCAATACCCTTTTGGAGGGTTCATGCTGTGAACCCCTCCAACACAGGATCGGGTTGTATATATATGTAAATAAACCTTAAATCATAAAGACACCACAGTCCCCAATGTGCCTCATTTCCCAAACTAAACACGAATCCTGGGTAAGCACCTGGAAACCCTGGAATTTTGCACTGCTTGGAGATTCGGGTGGGGTGCAACAATATTAATGTTGTACTTCACAGAGATAGATCTACAGTCATACCTTGGTTGACGAATGCCTTGTGACTCAAACCTTTTGGCTCCTGAACGCCGAAAACCTGGAAGTGAGTGTTCCAGTTTGTGAACATTCTTTGGAACCCGTACGTCCAACAGGGCTTCCGCAGCTTCCAGCTGGCTGCAGGAGCTTCCTGCAGCCAATCGGAAGCCGTGCCTTGGTTTCCGAACACTTTGGGAGTCGAACGAACTTCTGGAACGGATTCCGTTCAACCGCTGAGGTACCAATGTAGTTGATTGACCAACTCTCCATTCACAATTGGCATTAGTAAAAACTGGTAATTGAAAACACACCCGAGGGAGGAATTCAGCATGGCAGTTGCTCCATCAGCGCAAGCATTTCTGCTTGCCAGATAAAGTGATCCCCCTTCTCCGGGGAGGGGGGGGGATGATTAATGACATTCAGGACCATGGAACATAGTAAGGTATGTGCGTGTTAAGCCTTCATCTCATCTGTGCCAAGGTCCCAATTAAAACTGCTCCTGAATTTGCTCTTTGCCCTGGGAGAGAAACCCTCTTACCCCAAGGTCAGATTCCATCCCAGAACAAATAGTTTCAGGAGCAGGGGCAGCAATTTTCAAAAGGGCTGCGGCAGATAATAATTTAATAATTGTATTATTTATATCCCGTCCAACTCCCTTTTCTCCATGCTGTGGTCCTGATCCTGACTGCCCCTCCCCTCTGTGTCTGCTATTTCCTCTTTTTAAAAGTGGCATGTAAAATTGAATCATGCTCTTGTCATCCAGTTTGACTCTTGGTCTACTCTAAGAAAGGTAAAGGTAAAGGACCCCTGACAGTTAAGTCCAGTCGCAGACAACTCTGGGGTTGCGGCGCTCATCTTGCTTTACAGGCCGAGGGAGCTAGCGTTTGTCCGCAGACAGTTTTTCCGGGTCATGTGGCCAGCATGACTAAGCTGCTTCTGGCATAATGGAACACTAAAACCAGAGCAGCGCACGGAAACGCCGTTTACCTTCCCGCCAGAGTGGTACCTATTTATCTACTTGCACTTTTGGGCATGCTTTCAAACTGCTAGGTTGGCAGGAGCAGGGACCGAGCAACGGGAGCTCACCCCGTTGTGGGGATTCGAACCACCAACCTTCTGATTGGCAAGCCCAAGAGGCTCAGTGGTTTAGACCACAGCGCCACCCGCGTCCCTTTGGTCTACTCTAATGGAAGTTAAAGAGGAATTGGGGAGTGAAATTAGGGTACGTTTTTGAGCTTGCGTCCCGTTTAACTGGCACAGCCATTTTCTTAGACCATTATCTTTCCTTGCACCTGAGAAGGGCTTGATTAAGGGAAGCATTGTGTGCTGTGATTAACAATGGCCTTGCATTTCATTCTACAGCTCCATTGTTCCTTTCTAACCCTCAAAACCTGTGAGGAAGGAAGAGAGCCAGGGGAATTGTGCAGTTTCATGCTTCCTGTCAAACATCCCCTGCTGGCCTCCTTTCCCAACTTATGCTGAGGCATCTGCTGCAAAGGGATGAGTGCCCTGCTCTGTCTCAGCAGATCAGTGAATGCCCCAGCAGTTTCCTGCCCTTGTATTCAACTTTCCATCCTGCCTACTTACTACCCAAGTTCTAAGTCAATGCTGGGGATGCACAATGAATCTGATTTGATGACATGACCATTCTCTTGTATTCTGTGAGCCGCCAGACAAGTGTTTCGCATGATCTTGCCTCAAGGGCTGCAATGCACTCTTGTTGTACCGTCTAGTAGGCCTGTATTATTATAGCTTTTTTTATCATGTTTATTTCACTTTTCATTCACATCTCCTCCAATCTTTTTGATTGTTAGCCTCTGGGCAGATTTCAGTTTTCTAGCCAAAGATGCAGCTTTACATTGAATTAATGGGTGTCTCTCTGCCAGTTAAGAAGTTAACAAAATAAAGGAGTAGGTGTCACTCTTTTGCTTATGGTGGGGAATTGACGACATGCTGAACCAAGCGCAACCACACTCCCCGAATCTTAACCAACCTGATTGCACTGTCGACACTGTTATTTCGACAGCCCTGCTCTCCCGGCATCTGGCATAATTGGAAGCAGCAGCCAGCAGGTATCAAATGTCAGTATGAATTGTCTCCTGCTGCGTGAGCACCGACTATGAAATTGATTTGCTGTCTCCACCCCCCTCTTTTTTTGCACAGTTTCGTAATGGCAGTAATGCAAAAAGTCCAGCCTGGGCAAATTTACTATGGGGTAGATGTGGTTAAAAATACCTGCATGGTAATAAATTAGAGACCAACCCCCTGCACTCAACGTGTTGTCATAATGAAATTGTCATAAACAAAAGTGGTGTTAGGATTTCTGAACATGACACATCCTTTTTGCTCACTAATAAATTGCACCAATGAACCTCCAAACAAGTCCAGATTAATCAGTACACTACATACGCTGTGTATCACAGGTGTTCTGCAAAATCCATTGAGGAATTGAGAGCTGAATGGTGAAAGAGAGTCTCCTTGCTCCTCTCATGAAAGAAAGAAAGAAAGAAAGAAAGAAAGAAAGAAAGAAAGAAAGAAAGAAAGCTGTATTGTGTTTCAGAGAACTGGGAAATGAAGGAAATAATGAGTCTAGAAACAGTCCCAAAGAGACATTATTATTATTATTTATTTATGTTGTATACCACCCTTCATCCAAAAATCTCAGGATAAAAACACAAGATAAAAACACAAAACAAGAGCAAGAACAAACCAACAACCCCCTCCTCCCACAAACACATTTCAAAGAATATAGGATCTCAATCAGCCCAAGGCCTGGTGAAAGAGAAATGTTTTCACCTTGCGCCGAAAGATATGTAATGAAGACACCAGACGAACCACCCTGGGAAGAGCATTCTACAAACAGCCAAGGTAGAAGGCACTCCTAGCCACTGAGTTAACTTGTGCATCTGGCAACACAGATGGAACAAGAATCAACCCGTTTACATATCTGTTCCTTCAGAAGGAGCGCAACCCCATTCAGGATGGGCCAACCTCCAAGTTTGTGGATTTGAGAGTCACTGTACACAGCTGCACCTGCTATGCAATTCTGGTGTTTACCGGAGTTTTTCCAGCTGTAGGCCTGGGGGAAAAGTTTACCTGACAGAATACCTCCCCACTGCACAGTCCATTCACCATAGGTGCCAACTCTCTGTGGCCCTGGGTGCCCGAACACCCACAAAGTACCCTATGAAGGAGCCGGACATCCACAAATTTTGGTGCCAGGGTCATGCACGCTGCATGGCACCCACAGTTGTGGGGCCTAGTTGGCACTCCTGCCATTCACTAAGATCTTCAAAGGAAGCTCACAACGACTAAGATTAGGGCTTTATATGTGTTGGTGAACCAGGTCCACAGTATAAAACCAAGTTGGCATCCAGGACATCGTTTTCCAAATCTCTCAGATTTCAGGAAAAAAGAAAAAAGAGAACAACAATCCAATATTTTTTTGCTACCTCTTAAGTGTTACAAATTATCAGACTTCCAGTGCAACCCAACACAGAAAGCCAGATACAGTCAAACCTCAATTGTCCGTTCGGCTTCCGAAATGTTCGACAACCGAGGCGCTGCTTCCGATTGGCTGCAGGAGTTTCCTGTATGCAAGCGGAAGCCGTATCGGATGTTCGGCTTCCGAAAAACATTTGAAAGCTGGAACACTTACTTCTGGATTTTTTACATTCAGGAACCAAAATGTTCCAAAATGGAGGCGTTTGGGAGCCGAGGTTTGACTAGTTCTTCAGCAAATGAGTAGCATATTGAAACCTTATTGTCTGCAGCTGCAGCTGCTTCTGTGGGTCTGAGATTGCCATGAGTGGGGCAGGAGGAATCCGTATTGCAACCTTAGCTACTAACACAAGGGGAGCCTGTTTGGCCTATTATGTATATATAATGTATGATGGGATATCTAATGTATCCCATCATGCCCTCATGTATTGCTTTGCAACTGATTGTTGGAGCAGAAACACAATTAAACTCTGGCAGCAAGACCCCGCTGAACACACCAGATGTTCTCATCACTTTTCTCCACTGTTCTCATTTTCTAAACTGAGAGGAAATTCAATTATCAGTGCTCACTCTCACTTTTCTGAGGCATTTTATAGCTGTTCCTGTGGAATTTGATTTGTTTCTATTTGAAGGTGATTTTTTATTTTTTAAAAAATTCACATCATTCAGAATATAACAACGCACATTTGTAAAGTTTCCACATGAACCAAATTAATGTGTTTTATACAAGAGAAGATATTGGTTTCTGTTTCTTGGAATATAAATTGGACTAATGTGTAAAAGAGTTTGCATAAACTATGACTCCGGGTTCATGTTATGTCACAAAAATCGGTGTTTTAGAAATAATGGGGATTCCCATAGTTCTCTGGCTATCCTACAGGTGTGTGCACTAGAATGTATCCCTCACTTCTTGCCCTTATGTAAGGTCTGTGTCCTGGCCATCACTGTCAGACAAAGAATTCAAACTCCCACCTGTGTTTCTGCAAAAGGCTTTAATGCATAAATCAGAGCAGCACCTAGGGAAGGCACAGGTTACAAGGTGCAGCAGGTACTTCATAGGTATAAACACATGGCTAAGCACAAGTCAAGACATTGATCCAATGCGCAGCATCTCCTCACCACCTTCCATTTGAACAGCAGGGTGGGCACAACTCTCGGCATGGCATGCAGCCAGAGTCCTGGGACTGGGCAAACAAATAGACACTCCTTGGTGTAGTTCTGTAAGGTTTGCCCATTCTAGCTGTGGAATCTCCATATCCTTGGAAACAGAGGTGGCGTCAGTGCCAGCCCAGCAGCTGTTTTACTCAGTCACATGCCCAGAAGAGCAAGGCTCCTCACTGACAGGAGAAGGCACTGATGCCCTCTCCACAGCAGGAGTTAGGGGTGGGTCTTTTCTGCGGTAGCTCCCCCAAAATTTAAGAAATAATAATCCCCCAGTTAAAACTGATTCTGGACCAGAGTTGGTTAGTCACGCAGACCCCTGTATGGCCAGTCCCAGGCCCAGATTATTGCAATGCACTGTATATGGAGCTGCCCTTAAGGTTGGTTCCAAAGCTACAGCTGGTGCAGAATAGAGTAAGCAGGTTGCTAAGTGGAACATCCTCTTGTACATATAGGACACCTGTGCTGAAAGAGCTGCACTGGCTGCCAAGTAGCCAAAACGTTTATGGGTTTTTTGCTGACATATAATGCCCCAAACATTTAGGCACAAGGTTATCTCCCCACCATACAGACCTGCCCATCCATTAAGATATTCAGAAGAGATTCTATTCGTTGTATTTTAGCCTGTGGAAGTTCATCTCACAAAAACTTGGAGCAAGGCCTTTTGTGTGGTGGCAGCTTGTCTGTGGAATGATCTCCCCTTTGAGAGATGACTTCTTGCTCTAGTGTCAGGGTTCCCAAACTGATCTGTGGACCACCAGTAATCCACAAGCTTTGTTCAGGTGGCCCGCAGCATGCCCGTTGAAATACAAAAAATAAAATAAAAATCACACCACTTCTAGCACAGAACATTACAATTGCTATAGCAGGCAATCTTTAAGTGGTCCATAGGGGAGGGAAGTTAGGGAACCATTGCTCTAAGTGTCTTTTGGTTACACTGTTTGCTCTTCAAGTATCGGGACAATCAAAGAGGGGAAAGAGGGAGGTCCTCCAGCCCTTTTCCTCCTCCTCGTCCTCCTTTGTCATAGTTTAAGGTATCCAGATCTTTTCTAAAGGGATTTATTTTAGAAGTGTTTGTTATTACCAAATGATGAAAAAGTCCCACAGCAGAAGTACAATAAGCAGCTAGGGTGAAATTTAGAAAGCAATGAAAGAAAAACAAATTTAAAAGCTCAAAATGTAATAATCCAGCAACAGCAAAAAGCAAGCAAGCAAACAAACAAACCCTGTACGATATTTTATAACCCATTTAACTTCAGTCACATCTTAATACACTTTTATTATTTGTTTCACTGGGTTCTGATTCCGGTCAGACTCGTTATGCTGCAGCTCTCTGTGAAGTAGGACTGTCAAATAAGCGACTGGTTTTATAGCCTGTCCCCACTGCTACACCAGATATTAATTCAGTAGGTGGTTACTTGCTGGTTCAGACCAACATCACAAAAGTGACTGTCAGTGCCGCTGCTCTGGGGTCCTTACAGGGGAATTCACATAAGCAAATGCTTTGATGAGAATGAGGGATGAGTGGGCCTGTGCTGGAATTAAATATGGAACAGAGCTGTTGTGTAGGAGTTTCATCACATACCCAGCAAGCAACTCAGCCCATATTTATTGTGCCGCTGAAGAACTCAAGCAGTATAATATGTGTAGGCCAAACTGTATTTATCAGTTCTGCTCTTATTCCACCCATCCTTCGGTAAATTAATGCTCATGCTATTCTCATACCAACCCTACAAGCCAGATTAGGCTGAAAATGAATGAGTGGTCTAAGGTCCTCTCAACCCACAGTAAGCTTTGTTGTGGCTGAGGGAGGATTTCAACACAGTCTGTGTCCAATTCTTTGTCCAGCATATTTGGATTCAGAGGTACAAGGAGACCAATTGCCCACACAGCCAGTACAGGCTACCCTGACAGGCAAAGGTTATATAAAGCAGAGCTGGGCAACCTGTGGCCCTCCATATTGTGTTAGACTTCAACTCCCATCATCCCTGACCTTTTGTCATGCTGGCTGGATCTGATGGGAGTTGGTCTTCAGTGATATATGGAGGCCCACAGATAGCCTGCCCTGTTCTAGAAGATCAAACAGGCTCCAGAGGCAGGGTGGTCTGTACTAGGAAAGGGTCTGATTCTATATGAGAGAGTTGTTGACATCTTAACCTATGTTCTGCTCTGTTCCTGTGTGGAACAAATCTGCACATAAAAACGGTCAACTCCCCTGCCTCAACTGAGGAGTACTTATAAGGTATACTAAGGGCTGTTCTTAATTTTTTAAAATTCCTTTAAACAGTGTGAAGCGCTTGGAGCAGCTTCAGATCACAGCACCTCCACCATGCCAGGTAAAAAAAATGCTTTTAAAAACGATGCAGGAAGTGACCATACATTACTTCCTGTGTAATTCTATGAACAAAGGACCATTGCATGTGTAACAAAATGTTGCCCCATGTTGTACAGTTGGTGGCAGCCATTTTGTTGTAGGTTCGGTGGCCCTACACAGGAGTGGCATGTGGTCACTTCCTGCACCATTTAAAAAACATGTTTACTATTCTATGAAGCTGTTCCAAGCAGCTTCACATCTATAAATACAGGAGGGGGAATACAGAACAGCCCTCAGTACATCCTGTAACTCAACGAGCTCTCCAAAAGATCTGAGGACTAACGTCACTTCCATGCCATATATTTAACGTACCCTTATACCTCATACCATAGAAAAGAAGAATCCTGGGAACTGTAGTTTGTTAAGGGTGTTGAGACCTGTAGGTCTGTGGTGTTGTCAGAGCCCTTAATAAAGTAGTTTCCAGGATTTTTGATGGAAAGCCATGACTGTTAAAGTGACACAAGAGTGCATTAAATGTATGGTGTGGATGTAACCGAAATCTCAGATCTGCAGTCCATGCTGATGACTGGTTTGACAGAATGAATCAGGGGAGAGAGGGGTGTCACCATAAAATCTGGCCTGGATTACAATTGTCTGCCATCCTTAGGTAGCTGTATTAGTACTTTTTGAGAGTCTCTCACTTGGGATGCCAAAGACTTTATTCATTTTCCCTGTCCCTGAGTGATGTCCCCTCCCTTTCACTGGAACATTTTACTAGCAGAAACTAAGTAGGTCTCACTCTCTGGAGATTTCAGTTCTATTTTAGCATACAGTATGTGGTATTTTAATGGATAGTTTAATCAGCTGGTGTTATTGGATTGCTATTTAATGTTTCGTTGCTCGTTCTAAAGCTTTTAATTCATTTATCAGATTTATATCCCACTTCCCGTCCTGAAGGCTCTGAGTGGCTTACTTAAATATTTAAAATTGTGTGTTTCTTTTTCTAAAAAAGGAAAAACAACAACCAAGAAATGGAATCTCCTTGAATATTTCTGGACACCCCCCTCCCTAAATAGCCAATGCCAGTTGAGGCAGTTGTGTTACATATTCTCAACTGAGAGGAATGTGGTGTAACCTTCCAGTAGCTCTTAGTCCTCTGACCAGTGACAGAAGCCAGCCTGTCTTTCCCCCTCATTTATAGAGCCACAGGGCAGGTGGAATTCTGACAGAATGCTATCTGAATTCTCCCTCAGTGGGAGGCTGAGAAAGCTCACAGCAGCTATTGCTCCTCTGACCAATACCCTGGGCCTGCCTGAATTTTCCCTGGCTCTAAGGGTGAAATGGAAAGCATGCCCTAAACAGCTGGAGACCAGGATAGCCTGCTGGTCTATTCCCCTATGAACCCTTACATTAATGCTCAGAGCAGCCTCCACCTTCTGAGGTAGCAGGCAACAAAGAATCAGTCTTGTGAAGCCTGGCCTCTTGACTATCTGTCCTCCATCCATTCCCCAGGCCCCCTGTCTGCCATTCTTCAGAACAATACAGGACCTGTGAGGACTTCTTCATTTCACAGAATGGACTTGGATCCCACAGAGGCTTCTCCTAACAGAACCGGATGACAGCTTTCACTGATTCCCCCATCTGTCCTCTGTGTCACTTTCCACTTAAGGAAATAAGAAGAACTTGCGGGATCGGGCCAATGAGCCCTGTCGCCCCCTGTGGTTTCCAGCAACTCGTATTCAGAATCATGGCTGCCTCCAACTGTGAAGGCAGAACATAGTAACCATCATGTGTACTAGCTTTCGATTGCCCTCTCCTCCATGAACTTGTCCTCTTTGAAAGCTAGCCAGGTTGTTCCCACACTGTTCATGAGGGTCCCCAACATTCCAGAGCAGATTCTTGTTAGGGTTGTGCGGGTGGCTGTAGGGGAAAGCGTGGATCAGCAAAAATTGCCTGCCCCCTTCCACAAATGGGAGCTTCTTTTGAACCCAACACCCTTTTGCAAATGGAGAGGCAATGTTGGATCAACCCACTGTCTCCCCCCGCAGCCTTCAATGACATTTGCTGCAGCAGCTGAATCCATATGATAACATGTCAGGTCTTTCTACTGCAGAAATGTCTGTGGCTTTATGCATTTTTATGATTCTTAGTCACCTTATGAGTCAGTATGATGATGAGATGGGGCATAAATATTTAACGCACAAAGCATTATTATAGGATGCCACCTCTCATTTCCCTCTAGCCTATCCTTGTCTCTGCTTCTGTAACCACAGATTTCTCTTCCGGGAGGGAGGTGGAAGATGCTCCCTGCAGCTGCCCCATCCTATGACCCTGGCAGGGTTTTCTTTCCTTCTCTTTATGGGGCAGCCAGTTAGAAATCTAAATAGAATAAAACGTGTTCTCTCAATGGACCTGTTCCCAGAGCACAACTGGCATTACTTTCAGAATCTCTTGCTTCCACCATTCCGTATCCCTTCAAACCTAGCTGGGTAATAATTCCACAAGCAACAAATTGGATCAAATTCAGTATTTAAATCTATCGTGGCAAGTAGAATAATTTCTAACAACAGCCCTGGAGAATCTTAATGCCTCTTGCCCTAATTCTCTCGGATGACCACTCAACTGTTGTTCCTCTCTCCCCATTGCAAGATTTGTGGAGAAGAATAGCCCTTCCTCACTTGCACTGCCTCGCCCTCTTAGATCCTTAAAGGCAGGCTGTCAAGGGGATTAGCCTTAATGGAAGTTGCACAGCTGAATACGCATCTGTGCTTCTTGCTGAAAGCTTACCCCTCAGCCTTTGTTTCTCTAGCCGTGCCATTTCTCCCAGTGCAAGGGGAGATTTCACACACACACCTTCGCTCCTTCCAGATTCTTAGTTCTCCGGGGCACATTGGCAGCACATGTGCTTCATTTCAGATTCCCCTTGTAAGCATTTGATTCCTGGTGACATAAATATGACATATACAGATGCAGAAGCTCTTGACCTTTTTCTTTGTGTCTGTGACCGGAGCGTGCAGTACAAAGAGCTTCCTGCTGAACTCCATGCAGCTGCCTTACCCAAAAACCATGCAAAGGGAGCTTTATTTGCCCAGCTTCCCGTCTAAGATTGCCTTGGAACCACCCCACAGCATTCCTCAGCAGGCTGTGGTCTATGATATCACCATTCAGGCTTCTGAAAGATCCCAGCCTGTTTGGACATGGCATCCACGGAACGGGACTATATTTCAACGTGATGTTCGTGGTGTTTGTTACTCCAAATAAATCGCTTTCATAACCGGCCATAATCTGAGCCAGTTTATTTGGGTTTAGTTCCAGGATTTATTTCTCAGCTCTGGATTTCTGAAGTGCTCAAAGCCATCCTTGAGCATGTGCAGAGCGCCTTTCGGTTAAGTGCAACAAGGTGCAGCAACATCTGAATTATAGCATCTTCCAGAATAGAAATTAACTGCTGCTTCATAATAATCTGGCTTCTGGTGTATTAGAGCAGCTTCTGTGATTTAGAGCCCCTATGGATCCTGCTGCCTGAGGCGGTCACTTCACCTTGCCTCTCGGGTGGGCTGGCCCTGCCTCAGTGCTCCAAGTGGGATGGAGGAGGGCTGTGGGGTGGTTTTTCTTTAGATTACACCAGATTTGAAAACAAGGGAGATGGTTTGGGGTCTTTTTTAAAACAAAGCAAGGCAACATTGGACTCCGTTTTGTAGCACCTTACAGACTAATTTATTATGGCATTATGTTTCATAAGCTGCATTTTCTAGCATTTTAATACAATTTAGGAATGCAGCCTCAAAGACTTGACTGTGCACTAGACTGGATTTTTCAAAGATCCACAGTAGACCTACTTCTCCTTAGCACCTGTCTTCTAATTCCCTATTTAGAGATGCTAATGAATTAGCCTGCAGAAGAGAAGACTGAGTGGCAATATGATGGCTAGGTTCAAATATCTTAAGGGCTGTCACATGGAAGATGGAGTAAGCTTGTTTTCTGCTGCTCCAGAGTGTAAGGCTCCAACCAATGGATTCAAACTGCAAGAAAGGAGATTCTAACTTAATGTTGGGACTAACTTTCTGATGGCGAGAACTGTTCAACAGTGGAACAGACTACTTCATTCATTTGAGTTTTTTTAATGGAGGTTGGCTGGTAATATGTCTGGGATTCTTTAGTTTTGATTTCGGCATTGCAAGGAGTTGGACTAGATGTCCCTTGGGGTCCCTTCCAACACTACAGTTCTATGGTTCTATGCATTTCTTCCAGGCTATGCTCAAAGAAGAAACTTGGTGCCTAGTAAAAAACCAGCCATGAACGAGGTGAGACCATCTTGGCTGTGAGTCTGGAAGTCCTGCTCCATGCCTTGCAGGCCTTTCCCCCATGTGGCCTGCAAAAGTGAGGATCTGGACTGACTCCATCTACAAAACCTGAGGCTGGTGGACAGACTCTTGGGCTGGAATGTTGTTTGCTGTTGTTGCTGTACGTTTTTTGCCTCTTTATTTTAGATCTTCTTGTGATTTATGTGGAAATGTTTCAGTTTGGCTGTGTATTGTTTCAATTTTTTATTTATTGTTTATGACTACCTTTTGTTAAAAGGGACGTGGGTGGTGCTGTGGGATAAACCACAGAGCCTAGGACTTGCCGATCAAAAGGTCGGCAGTTTGAATCCCCACGACGGGGTAAGCTCCCGTTGCTCAGTCCCTGCTCCTGCCAACCTAGCATTTCGAAAGCATGTCAAAGTACAAGTAGATCAATAGGTACCGCTCTAGCGGGAAGGTACATGGTGTTTCCGTGCACTGCTCTGGTTCACCAGAAGCGGCTTAGTCATGCTGGCCACATGACCCGGAAGCTGTACGCCAGCTCTCTTGGCCAATAAAGCAAGATGAACGCCGCAACCCCAGAGTCGGCCATGACTGCACCTAATGGTCAGGGATCCCTTTACCTTAACCTTTTACCTTTTGTTATGCTGTAGTTACACATTATTTCATGCTGAAAGCCACCTTGAGCATGGTTTGAACTGTGGAAAGGCGGCATTCAAATAAAATGATGTATGCATGTATGTACAAGTATTGGAATTCTTCTGTCTTAGAATAAAAACTGATCTGGCAAAGGGTTCTTGGTTTCTCTTTCCCTTCTCTCTCATTTGGCCTCCACCAAATCCCACACACCCTTTCCTTTGCTGATCTTTTCTTGAGTCTCAGGTTGCATAGGGAAATTATCTGTTTTGGGAAAGAACCCTGATCCATTTCTGAGGTGTTACAAGGTTAGCAGGGGAAAGCAATCTCATATCTGTTCACTGTATTGAGAAACATGATGCCTACCTGGACATTTTCATAATTGCACTCCCACTGCTGTTGTGGCAGTGGCTAGCTGGTTATATGCAAAAAAGGTATTCAAAAATTGTTTAGCGTAATTTTAGATGATATGATGTCCCAGTTTAAAATGCAGAAGGGAGCCAGCATCATGTGACAAAGCAGCTGCCTTCAGACCACAATTTGGGAACCTCTGTTTCAGGGGATTGGCAAGTAGTGCTGGAAACTTTGAGGTCAGTAGCTGAAATGTACACAGTGGTGTCATCAGATGTTGGTCTGCAAATTTTGCTAATCATTAGATGTCTCTGCCCCCTTACGCCTGAAGAGTTTGTTGTCTGGGACTGTATTCTTTTTTTAAAAAGTTTTTATTTGATTTTACAAATTCATTCATAATCACAAATAATAAAAATTACACAAGATTCTTCTGAATCTTGAGACTTCCCTCCTCCCCTCCATGGGTTCTTTAGGTAGCTTTTGAAACTGCATATTATAAGTCCATCTAATTTACAATCCTCCATTGTATCCGAGGTCAATATATCATTGCAAGAGTTATTTAAAACCTGTCAGAGAGTTCAAGTGTTTATTGTGATCTTTCAGATATGATATAAATTTATCCCATTCTTTACTGAAGTTTTGATCCTCCTGATTTCTGATTTTCCCGGTGAATCTTGCCATCTCTGCGTAGTCCAATAATATCATCTTCCAATCCACCCTGGTAGGTATCTTGTCATCTTTCCAGTTCTGGGCAAGGAGCATCCTTGCAGCTGTTGTAGCATACATAAACAGTCTTTTCAGTTCCTTCCAGACTGAAAAGTCTGGGACTGTATTCAGATGAACAAATGCAAACTGCATTAGATGCTTTTGCGTGGGGGGTGGGGGTGGGGTGTTCAGGAGCCACGCAACTTACCTTCTGTTCTTTTCACATGTGCATTCCATATACAAGCATATGCCCTACTTTTTCATCACAAATAGTAAAAGACATGGGAGTCCTGCTCCAGATGGAGCATTTCTGTGTCTTAGATATCAGAAAGGGGCCTTCTTTTTAATCTACATTTCGTGGCCTCTATCCTTTATTCTACCCGTAAAAGGCATTTTGTACAATGTTCCTTTCTGTTATATAATCAAACCCACTTTTAATTTGCTGTTTCCGCATTTCACCCCCTGTGGCTAGGGAATCTGAACACAATTCTCCATCCTACCCATGCTTTTGGTTCCAAGCTAATCTACAGCATATTCCAGTTTTTTGAATGCTTATATATACTTTATATATACAGTGGAACCTTGGTTTTTGAGCGTCTCGGAAGTCAAACGATTCGGAACCTGAAGGCTGAAAACCCGGAAGTGAATGCTTCTGCTTTCGAACGTGCCTCTGAAGTCAAACAGCTTCCGAGGTGCATTTCTCCATTTTCTCAATGGAATTTGCCAACCGCCCATTGCATCTTGGTTGTCAAATGTTTCAGAAGTCGGACGGTCTTCCGGAACAGATTACTTTCGACAACTGAGGTTCCACTGTATATACAAATGAGAGAGAGAGAGAGAGAGAGAGAGAGAGAGAGAGAGAGCAGTACATGTACACTTTTGAGAAATGAAAACTTATTTCGGGCAATTTGACTACAAAAATCACTAAGTTAATTTTGTGTAGCTGTGTTAGATATGTCAATGGCAATTGCTTAGTAAACTGACTATGGAAAATTAAACTATTGACTATGGAGGGATGACCCCACGTATTCCTGCTTTGCCTCATTTTCTAAAGTTCTCACATTGGCTTTGCAAAGATCTACCTGCTCACAGATCCTTGTCACCTTCTGTCTTTCCCAGGACTTGTAGAGCAGGCAGACAGGCATTGCCTACCATGTATGTTCTACTTATCTTCAGCATGCAGCAGTCATGCTTCTGCCTGATGAAGATGGCCAAAAATACTTCAGCTAGTGGGTTCCTTTTCTGTTCCCTGCTTAAGTATCTATCTTGTCAAATGGGACACCATCAGAAGAAATAAACCAGACAAAAACCAAACAGGTGAATTTTCACTTTAATTCAGAAAAAATACTGAACTCTTCCTTTTTTAAATTCATCAGGACTGAAATATTTTAGCTTTGAACTTTTCTTCCTTCCAAACCAAACTTTAGTAGTTCTGATTTAGGGATCTCTATTCAGTTTCCAAGAGCAGATTTAGGTAAGGGCAAGAATTTTTTTGCACCCCTTTAAAAAAGAATACATATTGGAATACCTATTGAACTATTCCACTTTGGAAGGGTTTTTTTTTTTAATGCTTTCATCTCATCAGATCTTTGGTTTCTGCTTCTTCCCAGGACCTTTTGAATTCCTGCTGTCTGGAAGCACAACCCATTATGAAATCACACAGCCTTCATTCTGGTAGCCTTTCCCAAAAAGTATTGGCTCCAAGACACTTTCCTCTTTGAAGCATGAAAATATTTAAAGAATGACTTCAGCGGGATATTTTAAAATGAAAGAGCTTGCTGAGAATCCATGCAACCATGGAAGACCATAATTACAACAGCAGATTTCAGACCAGTCAATTTTTACAATCAAGGGTCCACAAATGCAATTATTGGCAGGAGCCAGGTGTTTCTAAGAACATCCTCAAACTGTGCTCAATGCATATTCATATATATATATATATATATATGTTTTCGTAGATTTTCACGGGTACAGGAATGCAGGTTTTGGTGTCCTCGGGTGTCTTCCCGTGTAAAAGTTGGGGTGTCTAAATAAAAGCCTCTCCTATTAGTGAAGAAATCCAGCTAAGAATCATCCCCAGAGAAAAATCATCCAGATGCCCCAAACTCTACGGCCTCCCCAAGATACACAAAGAAGGAACACCACTCAGACCAATAGTCAGCTCCATAGGCTCACCTCTACAAAATCTCGCTAAATTTCTCGCTAAGCAACTTCAGCCCTATGCAGAATCCATCTCTTCACACGTTACAAACTCCTTCCAGTTCATAGAAACAATAAAGAAGCAAAACCTACATCCCGATGACCTACTTGTGAGCTTCGATGTTGTATCTCTCTTCACACAAGTGCCCATTAATGAAGCCTTGACAGCCATTCAAAACAAATACAATCCCCCCGAATACATCCTGGACCTGACCAACCACTGCCTAACCAACACGTACTTCATCCACAATGGACAAAGATACAAACAGATAGAAGGAGCACCTATGGGATCACCCCTCTCACCGGTCATCGCAAATCTGTACATGGAACACTTTGAAACCAATGCTTTAGACAAGTCAGAACACAAACCCAAACTTTGGCTCAGATATGTTGACGACACCTTTGTAATTTGGCCACACGGGAAAGAAAAACTAGATAGCTTCCTCACACATCTCAACAGCCTACACCCCAAAATACAATTCACTATGGAAATAGAAGCCAACAACCAGCTTCCCTTCCTTGACGTCCTAATCTACAAAAAACCTGATGGCTCCCTAGGACACACTATCTACCGGAAAAAAACACACACCAACCGCTACTTACATGCTCAATCACACCACCACCCTGCACAAATAAACTCCGTAGCCAAGACCCTCATCTCCAGAACCAAACGCCTGGCTGACATAGACCACTTGACAACTGAGTTACAGAATCTCTCAAATGTGTTAATCGCCAATGGATACCAGCAAAACAGGGTTAAGAAGCTAATCCAAAAAGAAACACCCCCCAAAAACCAAGACACGGAAGAAAACAATGGCATGGCCCTCCTTCCTTATATCAAGGGCACTACAGATAAAATTAGCAAAATCCTCCATAAACACAATATCAAAACAGCCTTTTGCACCAACCAAAAAATAGCCAATATCCTCAGAAACCCCAAAGATAAAATCCAGTTGGAAAACCAAGGGGTCTATGAAATACCCTGCAAAGTCTGCCCAGCCACGTACATTGGACAAACAAACAGACGAATAAATGCACGTATCGCAGAACACAAGAATGCCGTCAAAAAAGAAGAAAAATCTTCCTCTCTTTTCCAACACATGAAAGAAACAGGACACGAAATTAATTTTGCAGATTCCAAATTGCTCTTTAACATGGAACATCACCACAAGAGAATAATCATGGAAGCCATCGAGATAGAGAAACACCCTCACAACATGAACAAGCGTGACGACACGTCCCGCCTGCCAGACATCTGGAAATTAGCCCTCCCCACAAAAACCGACACCAGATCCAGAGGCACACAGAACGCCACCACCAATCAACCACACCAGACCCAAACCCAGACCCTCTCCACAGATAAATTACAGACACCATCCAGTAACCAAACCATAGTGGCAACTCCGGATGCTGCACCCCCCTGCAATCCCTACACAGATCTGGCTGGCACAGGGCACAAAACCACAGCTCGCCCCTATACACGAAGCCAAGCCAAAGCACAACTAAGTGCAGTACAGCCATCTTCCCAGAAAAACTCTTCACAAATTCAAGAGGTCAAGACACGAAGGCTTTAGCAACTAATCCACACCTAATGACCCACCTAAGTGGTACTCAGAATATCACTCAAGAAATCACTCAAGATATCCCTCAAGTAATTAAGGAACAAAAGAAGAAAAGAACACTAGCCTGGGAACTTCCCCTCTGCCCAGAACTTTTGAGGCAATACACCACACCCCTCTACAGTATTTATAGGAACTCAAACACTGAGATCCCGCTCTGTTCCAGTAACAAGAAGCCGAAAGCACCAGCCTGAAGATGACGAGTGAGACCTCGTCGAAACGTCGCCTAGACACCCCAACTTTTACACGGGAAGACACCCGAGGACACCAAAACCTGCATATATATATATATATATATATATATATATATGCATGTTTCTGGGTTTTTTTCTAGTATTTGTTTGCTTGGATAAAGAATGTCTCCATCTGGTTATTTTTGATAGCCTGATTATATTTATAGCTCAAAGGAACTTCACTTTTGAAAGTCGGATGACTTCACAATTTGCATTAATTAGAACTTGAAAAACCATCCCTTAATGATGACAATATGAAGTGATGATTTCCAGCATGTGAAACAGCTATTGCTGTTAGTGATGAACAAATCTGTTTCATCCCTTTTCTGAATCATTCTGCACGAAAATTCAAAAAATGCACTGTCTCACAAAATATGCATTCAGATATGCATTATCTTAATATATATGCATTCTTATCTTAATATATACATTCATAACCTATTTCATTCTAAAATATACATTTTAAATAACATTTTGGTACATTTTTTGAGTTGAGATCTGTTCACCACAAAAGTCAAAGAATGAAATCCAAAGAGTAATTATGTTCTGATCCACACATTAGTTCAGGAGCTATAGATCAAGTCAGTTTGCATCAGAGGTGACTTTTATTGAATTCTTCAAGCTTCCCTATTGCTAGTCAAGAGATAAAATGTCATGGCTGATGGTCACCATTTATCATCACTTCTCATTGCATAGTGATTCTCCCATGATAGCCACATTTAATGAATCAGTATCATTGGCTGGGGTTATATACAATCACCACAGCATTGTCCTCTCAGAAGAATATTCAGGAGAACCTGAATAGGCCCCAAGAGGTGAACACCACCTCTCTTGTCCTGAAAACCCACCTGTGTTTTGCAAGCTGTCTTGGTTCTCACTCATGCAGAAGGCTTTATTCTACAATCTGCTAGTGTCCAAATTTAAGTCTGGTCACAGGTTACTAAGTCAAAAAGTATGGCAGAGCTCTAGAGTATATGGCTATGCAGAGGCTAAGATGTTGACTCAACATTTCTCTCTCTCTCTCTCTCTCTCTCTCTCTCTCTCTCTCTGCCATACCTGCTGGGACCAGACATCAGCAATGACTGTTCGCCCCACACACCCATACACCCCTTTTGAAGAGCAGAGTGGGCACCTTCATACATGTGGCTGATGTCCTGAGGCTCAGATCTTGGCAAGCAAGCAGCCTGCCAAGTAGGGTGAGTGTGTGGAGGAGGCAGTCTGTGCTGGTGCACTCGTCTCCTTGTCCTTGATGATGGAGATAGGTACGATGAGACCAGCTCACTGTAAGATTTATCTTTTATATGATATTTATTAAAGTTTCAAAGAAAAGATTACATAAATAAAAAGAGAAAAATAAAAAATAAAAAAATAAAAAATAAAAATACAGAAAAAAGATAATAAACATTTTTTAAAAAACAAAAACACATCAATCTTTCCGTACCTTACATTTCATTTCCTTGCTTCCCTGACCTCCTCACACCTCCCTTTTTTGTATTCCAGTTCTATTAATTAATTCAGCAATTCCTTTCCCTCTTTGTTTTTATCTTAATCCTTTAATTTAATAAATTATGACTTTGGATTTTCATCTTTTAACAATCCATTTTTACATACACCTTAATAACATTGCTGCTAAAACCACTTAACTTCATTCAGACATCATTCTAACATTCATTAATTTTGCAATATTTCTGTAAGTAGTCTTTAAATTTCTTCCAATCTTCTTCCACTGACTCTTCTCCCTGGTCTCGGATTCTGCCAGTCATTTCTGCCAATTCCATATAGCCCATCACCTTCATCTGCCATTCTTCCAGAGTGGGTAAATCTTGTGTCTTCCTGTAAGATTTATCTTTTAGTCTCTCCACTGAAAGGAGTGATTCTTTACTGGCAGAGGGGTGGTGCTGAAGGCAGTGTTTGATAAGCTGGGATGCTGCACTTGGAGTATCCAATGACAATGCAACCTATTTGCCCCTTGCCCTGGGTCAGAGATCGCCAATGAGTTCTGCTCACTGCCCCCCACTCTGCTGGTCCCCTCCCCTGGGTTGAGTCCCTTCAGTTCTCCAGTCTTGTCCCACTCCTCCCTGTCTGACCACTCTCACCAAGGCACTTCCACGTGGCCCATGACACAAGCACTCCTTGTCACAAACACTCATAAAATCCCTACCAATCTGCTTCACAGTATTCAGCAATCTGCCAGTAGTTCCGTATCCATCTCTGTCTTTCTCCCTTTCCCCCATAACTAGTGCAATCTACACTGAGTAGAAGTTGCTCTCTGGCCTTCCCAAACCTTGCAGTCCTTTTAATGGAAGTTATCAGAGAATGAACTGGGATTTCCTGCAGTCCAGGAATGCATTCTACCGCTAAGCTAATCACCATCCCAGATGAGCTAACGGTATAGGATAGTTTACTTGCTTTAAAATGCTCTAATAATTTGTTAATATTAAGTAGCATTAGTCAGTCCTCTACACATCTTATTAAACCAAAAAACAAAACTGCAGTAATGCACAAGCCATTCTTCCTCTGCTACACCAGAAGTGCTGCTGATGGACAGAAGAGCATGTTACTGATTAGATCTGGACCAGCAACTCACAGCCTGGGATTATAGTTTCGGCAATTTGCTTGAGTTTGTACAACCCAAATATCAGATAACATTAAGGTTTACATTTTCCATGGAACGCTGTCTCGAGAATATATTGATTCCTAGAGTATCAGATTACTCCAGAGCCGGAGTAGGCCAAAAGGAGAGTTTTGCTTTCCCCCCCTGCTGACCTTTGAAAAACAGAATTGTATGACTACATACAGAGACCCGAGTGACCTTCAAGAATCCAAGCAGGGCCTCATGAATTACAGTGCACTTTAAGTGAGATTGTAAACAATAAGGTGAGGAGGGAAGAATAAAAACCCCAACAGAAGCAGAATTTTAAAGGAATTCCCCAAATAAGAAGAAACTGCAGATTAGCAGTGTGATGCTATATACCCCCACTTAAAATGAAGTCCCATTGAGTCCAATGGGGCTTACCCCCAAGAAACCAGGTGCAGAATTGAAGCCTAACAGCAAAATCCTAGACATGCTTAGTTAGAAATAAGCCCCCTTGAATTCAAGGGGGCTTACTCCCAGGTTAGTGTGCAGAGGACTGCACGGGCAGATTTTCCAACTCAGACGCTTTTTATATGCAGCCCTAGGAACAATTCAATGGGGTTTACTTTTCACATTGTTTGCAATTTTGTTAGTGCTAAGATTCTTCTTTCATCTCATGCAGAGAACCTCTGTTTTGCATGTTACCTCACATCATGATATCTTATTCTTACCTCATCAGGAGACCTTTATAAATAAAACTCACAGTTCATTGGGTCCACTTTAAATTCACTTTGGTAACTTCTCATCATGAGCCATTTGTACGAATTGCATGCTTATGTGCCAAACCAGACTGATGCACACTGTTCTGAAGCTTCAGGTAAGTTGACAGTGCCAGTGAAGAGAGCTGGATTTTTGGATGTAGTATACATCTCGTAGAGATGCCTTTAAAGGCCTACACATCTTGGGATGTAGGCAGCATATACACCATACATTTAAAGCACCTGGCTTCTCCCAAAGAATCCCAGAAACTGTAGTTTAAGGGTGCTGGGAACTGTAGCTCTCTGAGAGGGTGGACTATAGTTCCCTGGATTCTTTGGGAGGGGAATGACCGCTCCCCACTTAAAATGGGGGGCGCCCTTTGCGTGGACGCGTGCAGCCCCTAGATCTGGAGCGGCTCCAATAGCATAGGCTTGGCTTTGCCTTCAATCTAATTTCAATGTGTGGTTTGTACTCAACCTTAGGTACTGAAGTTCCTACATCAGTCTGCCCCTGTGTTAAGATGATTGGCAAAGGCTGTTCTTCAGATACCTCCACTGCCTGAGATGAGGCAGCTGGTGACCACAGGTATAGCCTTCCAGTAGTGACAAGGAACATTGTTAAATACCTAAAGGGCTCAGGGCATGAGTCCATGATGCAATTTTCCATAAAATCTGCACATCTGAACGTATATGTAAAGAAGCAAAGGAAACAAATGCATAGTCCTAAATGCTTTTGAAATCACAGTCTTGCACTGACTTAAACAGAAGCTCTCCCATAAGTGCTGCAGACCTATATTTCCTATGGAAATTCAGCTTAGAAGAGGTGCAATGCAGAGCTTCCCAAAACAGAGCCATCTTCATTAACGTGGCTTCCCTTTGGTCTGCATATGGAGAGTGTTGGCTTCTTATATTGTACACTAGGGTGTCTAGCAACAAGTGCTTTGTTTAGAAGTCACAGTGGGCTCCTTGTCAATTTGCAGCTGTGACTAGATCATGATGCAGTTTCATATCCTCCGAGTGTCCCAAATATGCTGGAATGGTCATGAAAACCCTTAAGTCATCACGGCTTCTCATTTGGTCACAGATAGCTTTCCGGTTTCATTCCCGAATAACAACTGAAGCAATGACTGAGGCTGGCTGGGGCTGATGGAAGTTGTAGATCAAAACATCTGGAAGGCATCTGGTGGAGGAAGGGTGGCCTGGAGGAATGCTCAAGCATCCAACATGTTTGATGGAGATGTTTGAAGGCACATCATGGACACAGCTCCATTAGGCATTAGCAAAACAGCTTGAGCAGTAGATACAACACCTTCCATAACATTGAAATGAATTTCATGAATTTCAATTCATGAAATTTCAAAGCATTTTCCAAATGGAAGTTTGATTTGAGTGGTTAGATCTCTAGTTCTTGCTCTTGGTGGACTGCAGATCCACCATCTGGCAGAAATACTCTGTGGGTGAGGGATGGAATTGGGTGTCACCAAATCACATGGGTCCATTGTCAAGAGCTGGGCATTTCCTACCACCACGAAACTCTCAAGATGTCTAACAACATCTCATTCCGCTTTTGAAAGTTCTGCTATGTATCATATAATCAACTGCATTGTGCAACTTGTTAAAACTAATGTGAACTCTTAAAGCTTGGGGGGGCGCGCTGTGTTTTGTTTTTTTATTAAGGCATCTCAGGGTGGGTTTTTTTTGTCATTTCAATTTATAATATTGACTTTCTACCCGTTGTCTAAGTATTTTATTTTTTTCTTCAGAGGGCTGGCACTAACTATCTCTGCAGTTATCTTTTTTTATATTATCGAGTAACTGCTTTTCCCCATAATGATGTGCTGTGTATGCCACGGCTAGGCCTGAAAATACAACAATGCCATAAATTAGAGAAAGCCAATGATTGATTTAGGAGTCCTATTATTTTTACCATAACTCTGCTAGTGGAAATCCAGGACTGCAGTCTTCCACTAGACCTTCCACTGCTATCAATGTCTTTGAGATAAGCTTTAAATAACCACGGGATAAAAGCACACACATGCACCCTGGACAGCTTTATGAAGATAATAACAGCAACTAAACCATGATTCTTTGGGGAATCTCAACCTTCCGCAAATCACTGATGCAAATTTTTAAGTGAGATATCCTTGGAAAGATGTACATTGCACAAAAAATAAAAACCAAGCTGATGAGCTTCCAGAGGACAAAGCTGTGTGTGTGTGTGGTGGGGGAACAGTCATTGCTGACGTCTGGTCCCAGCAGGTGTGGCAGACTTGCTAATCAACCTGATCACAATTACAACTCAGTCATGTCCCTAGAATTCTTCCCTCTGTTTTCCTGTTGCTTTCCGACAGCTGCTATGCTTAGCTGCCCTGCTGCTTCCCAAGCTACCGTGAAGCCCTTCTGGCAACTGAAGGTAAGCTCAGGGGCTGTAGGTCGGTGCATGAAATTGGAGCAGCTGAAGACAGCAACTGTTGTGAGGAAGCAGGGCTTTGATAGCCATGGTTTCTCAAAACTCACCACTCCCTGTGCTTGCACACAGAAAACTGTCCAGTTGATGATGGCTGGTGGGAAAAGGTCCCATATTTTTATGTTGTGAACTGCCGTGAGATCTGCAGGCTGAAGGCTGGTGTACAAATTTAATAAATAAAATAATAAAGGCAGAGGGGATGGAGAGATCTTTGTTGTTGGCATCTATCTGTCTCGAAAGACAATGGCATGCATCTCCAGGGGTGAAGTCAAACTGCTGTGTTAGCAGCACTGAAGTGATGTCCCTGTGGCACAAGCCCTGGCAGTGTGTATGAAGGTCCTGGGCTTCCCCCTTTGGCCTTGCTGATGTAGTTCAAAGGAAAGCAGAGCCATATGTTTGGTACCAGCTTGGCTGCAGGAGCTGTTGGGAGGTGGCATCCAAGATGCCATCCAACCATCTTAAGACTCCATTCCGGATTTGTGTAGGGTCTACTGCTTAGATCTTTCTTCTCCCAGAGATATCCTATGAGGCAGCAGAGGTTTAGGATTATAGTTTTCCTTCTCCTAGATTAGCCACCTTCCCGGGTTGATGACCTCATCTGCCTCTCACTTCCCTCTGCAGCATGTGTAGAAACCACTTTCTTGACCATTGGAGCCACTGTTTGTTCTGTCTGCTTAATCCTCCAGAGCTTGGGGAGTCCCTAACTCACTGAGTGTTTGAGACCCATCGGCTACCTTCACCTGGTTTAGCCAGCCAGTCGAATCCATTCCCAGGGTGTGGCCTCTGTCACATGCTGACAGCTTCTAAGAGCCACAGGTGAGAGCTGAGTGTTGGATGGGCACTAAAGGTGGGCAGACTACCCCAGAAGGAGCACAACATGTCCACTAACACCCCATACACCCCAATGGAGAAACCATTTTAAATTTTAAATTTTCTGCCTTTTTCCCTAATAGGGACTCAAGGCAGTTTACAGATAAAAACAAGAATAGCTAAAAACATAGGAAAAGCATGAGCCCTTTCATTAAAACCAATTAGTTCCCCAAAACCTGTTAGAACAAGAAAGCCTGCACCTGCTGGCGGAAGGGCAACAAGGAAGGAGTCTTGATGGAAGAGTATTGCGGACTGGTTATTTCTTCACACTTACCCATCAATTTCTTGAAGTTATGTACAGTGATGATGATGCCAAACCAGTTAATTATAACTGTTTGTAATGCAAATCTAGCCTGTTCTAATTCCCATATGTATAACGACCCCTGACTCTGAAGTTCCAGAATTGTAACAGGCTCATAATTAAAAATGAGGTTTCATGTTCTGCTTTCCTGTTTTATTGTGGCTGGATGATGGCTCTCCCTCTTTGTCTGGACTGCTGGAAGAGAAACAGATCACTCTTGCTGGAGATCTGAACCAATCACTTTCAAAATTACATCAAGGTTGCCCACCCCTCTGCTAAACACCCATCTAACCAAGGTACACTTCAATAACATACATGTGTATAAAAACCAACCACCACCATGATTTGAAAGCTAAAAAGAAAAAAAAGCACTTTTATTTTTTCATTCCACTGGGCTTGTAAATATGTCTAATTCTGAATCCCAACATGGTTCGTTATTTAAACATACTTTAGAGAGCGTGGCTGTTTGGGAAACAGTGGTCTTTGTTCCTTGTGTTATTTGTTTTGACCGTTAACTCATTAGCATGAATATATATATATCAAATAAAAAGAATTATAGCAGGCAACAGGCAGCAGATAGGATAAAGGTACAGATAATTTCAGACGATAGTTTGGTAATCTCCTTGACAGAACTAGTAGAGTCTTCAAAAGAAGTATTGAATGAAATCCTCCGCCAGTGTAGCAAAGCATCATGCTATTTATTAAATGAAACCAAATTTGAAAAGCTAGGATTGCGATACAAAAAGCTCCAGGAGACAGTCCTGTTCTATTCCATGGAAAGAAGTCTCAAATAAACATTTGGGCATTAACTTATCTGTGGATTTAAAGACTCTGAGAATAATTATGATCCATAGTAAAGAAATCAAGAAGGATATCAGGCGATGGAATGAGATGAATTTATCATGGATGGCTCAGATAGATGTAGTAAAATCTAATGGCCCTTTGAAATTGCCTTTTCTGTTTCCCACATTACCTATTAGTGTATCAGATAAAATATGTTTTTAAAAATGGAATAAGATGTATTAAATTTATAAATAATGGGAGGGGGTAGAATTGAAAATTCTTGCAAAAGAGAGATCAATATAGGAGTTTGAATATTCCTGACACCAGGAATTGGTGGCAATCATATATTGGATTAGGATGCTGGATTAGATATCATTGATCTGTGGAACAAAAAGGTAATGGGATACCCTTGGAATTCACATTCATGGTCAGAGCAAAAGAAAAGACCAATGAATATTGATAATAATCTAATACTATACTTCTTATTTTGGAACTTGGATGAGATTAAGCAGAAAATTGCTTTTGATTTATCTCTAAAAATGATAATATCTTCAATGAGCACTCTAAGATAAGAGGTAGTTCTATATATATGATGAGTTATGTGTTAAAATTATGGAATTCCCTCCCAAAGGTTGTTCATCCAGCTTCTTTTATGGTTGTTTTCGATACCTGGGAAAGGCAGCACTATTTTAGAGAATTTTGGAAGTTCTTTGGACGGGGAGAAGGGTTGTTCCATTTGGTTTGATGATTTCCTGGATATAATGCTATGTATTTTTTAAAGGTATATTGTGTACTTCTATGTTCTCAAGGCAGCTTGAGGATTCCATGATTCCAAATGTGAGGTATAAGTATTTTAATTTGTAAATAATGCCCATTGGTTTTATTTCATTTCTTCCCACAGGTCAGGGAGTGGTGGTGTTTGGAGACCCAGAAAGCACTGGATCCTTTGCATCCTTGCCTACTTTTGTTCTGCCTCCCACCAATATGCCCTCTATCTGCCCATGACATGCACCTTTTCTGCCTTACTGATGTTGATGCTCCAACAGAAGATCAAAGGCCCCTGAAAGTACCATGGTGGTAGGGAAGAGGAGACATCCAACACTGGCTGTCCTTCTCTAGAGTTTAACAACTTTTTGTCGCCTTAGAGAAGGAGATCTAATGTTTCTAGCACCCTCTGGGATGGCTGGGCCCATTGAAAGTATCTTAGGATTGAAGGCTAAATCTTTAGCTGAACATAAATTTACACCTGAATGGGGAAGGAACTGAACTATAATATCATGTTGGATATATGTATATATTTACTCAAGAGGGTAAAAAGTATATAGCTATTGCTTTAAGAGAAAAATAATTTAAATGATGAAAAATGAAAGTAAATGAAACAATGACCAAACAGATCTTAGCTCGAGAAAGATATGTATATATCATCAGCCCTTTGGGGCTCTCTGCATTCGTTGAAAAGCAGTAAATAAAGAAACATTAATTATTATAATCTTATACAAAATAATCCTTGTTGAAGATTTGGACAACCTCAGGCAGACAATGGTTATATTTGGTGGGCCTGCCCTAAAAATGTCTGGTTTCAGCAAGCTATAACTGTGATAATAAAAGACAGACCAAAAGTTCTCATTAAATCCAATAGTTCTTCTATGTTATATGAAGGAATCTTTTGAGACAGTAAAATGAAAAATAAATGATTAATTTGTTCCTAAAATCCAGGACTGAAACAGAATCTAAATAGAATACAGTGGTACCTCGGTTTACAAACTTAATCTGTTCCGGAAGTCCACTCTTAAACCGAAACCGTTCTTAAACCCAGGGGCGCTTTGCCTAATGAGGCCTCCCACCGCCAGTTGCCTTCCACAATTCGGATTCCATTCTTAGACCGAGGTAAAGTTCTCAAACCAAGACACTATTTCTGGTTTTGCGGAGTTTGTAAACCAAATAGTTCTTAAACTGGACTGTTCTTAAACCGAGGTACCACCGTACTGGGGAAAGGCCATAGCTCATTAGTAGAGCATCTGCTTTGCACACAGAAGGTCCTGGGTTCAATCTCCACCATCTGCAGGTAGGCTTAGAATAGATCCCGGTCTACTGGAAAGCTACTGCCAATCAACACCAACAAAACTGAGCTAGATGATCCAACTCAACAGAAGTCAGCTCCCCATGTTCTTATGTTTTATCTAGTGAAGCTTGGCTAGGAAGATGATGAACTACATTGCTGGTGGCAAAATTTACCCATTTATGTACTCAGATATAATCCCCATGGAATTCAATGGGCTTACCTTAATGTATATAGGATTGTAGCCTTCCAGAGGGAAGGGAAATAAACTCATACATGGAGAACTGGATTTAGTTTTTAGCCCACTGGAGATTCAGAAGAATTGTTAACTAGGGTGAAATTATTCTGTTGATTTTCATCAAGGGATGTCCTTGTTTATGTACTATATGTACACATATGGAAATATTTGAATAATTTTCAAAAGCATGTGAACGATGTGGATGGGAGAAGGGAGCTAAAATCAAGTGGGCGATGCCTTGTGAATGGCATTGAAACATGTCTACTTCTGAACAGCCTGCACTGAGTTCTGTGAGGTTGTCCCCCACCCACCCAGAATTAAGATGAGTAAATAAGAAACGCTTCATTGGATGAAAAGGTATTTATGTGTCCCAATCACCTCTGACAGCTACAGCCCAATCAGCTAGGTGCTAGCATCTGAAACTAACTTGCATTAGTGATGCTCAGTGGGTGGCAAGTCTTACAGCTGGTGCTCTGCTTGAGGAAGGAAACTAGCAGTAAAAACACTTTAAGCATCGCAGGAACGTAGCCCACAGGAGGGCTGCATGTCCCAGGTCCAACTGTCTGGTCCCATCTAGGACTTTATTAGTGGCCACCCACTGAGTATTGCTAAGGCAATTTTGCTTTTAGCATTTTGAAACTCTTTGGCTCTTTGTTCGCCAGTGTGTTGATTCAGCAAGTCATTTGAAAGAATAGGGCAATAGTGGTGAGGAAATTAAGAGTTCAGTGTTTGGGTTGAATAATTAGCACAGTTTCCTTTGTGATCTTTTGGCAATCGATTATTTCCTGCTCTTCATCCCTCTTGGGGACCCAAACTGTAGAGTGAAATGAAGGGTATGGAGGCAGCTTTGTAGCACTGCTAATGGTGTGAACCAGGCCTGATCTACATTTCATTCCACTTCTGCCCGCTTGATAAAGCAGCTATGTACTGCCCCATAGATAAACATAGCAAATTAGCCCCTAATAAGCTTGAAGCAAATATTTTATGTCTGTATTTACACAATTTATAACCCTCATAATCAACAGCTATTTAGTGTCACTATTTAGCATCTACTGATAAATACAAATATACATAAAAAATACATATATCCTCTGCAGTGGTCCCACTCTGGGTTGAGTTCCCCATGCCTGCAATTTGCATTGGGAGAAGAAGCTCCCATTGGAGTGAATAAGCAAATAAGTTGGCTGTACAAAGCTGCAGGCGCCACTCTGTTGTGTTCCTCATTAAATCTGACAGGATTCTTGGTCTATCCTGTAAATCTGTTCCTACATATTGCTACTGGTGTGGAAAGCCCCAATACATTGTGTCCAACACCCCCCCCCCTTGCATCAGCGCTGCATGACTTCCATTTATGACTCACGTTCTTTAATAGGCCTGTCATGTTTCCACTCGCAAACTCTTTCGACAGCCTCTTCCTTGGATTCTGCTTCATGCTTCTATGGACTCACTATGATCTCACCTCATCAGGATAAATGTAATATATACATATATATTTATTTTAAAATTGTGCTAGTAGTAATAAATACAGGCAATACAGTTGACATAATGATGGTTAACAGATGAGAAAGAAAATGCAATTAGATGCAGCGAACCTCATGAAAGGATAAATTGTCAAGAGCATTTAGAAGAAATTAGCTGTTCACATGCCTCAGAGTGCAATCCTGTGGTTCCTCAGAAGGCATCTCAGGAACCAAAGAGATTTTGTTGATCTCTCTCCCTTTGGGTGGTGGTCTGCCCTAGGAAGCCCCCTCCTAACTGTTGAGGAAAGTATCTCTGCTGCTAGTGTCCCACCATTAGAAAAGGTGAAAAGAGGGTAGAAAGGTGGCAATCCAGGGGCATGTCAAGGACTGAGAGTTGTTAAGAGCCACCTGTTCCCCTCACAAAGCTACAATTCCCAGAGTTCCCTGGGAAGAGGGGTTGATTGTTAAACCACCCTGAGAACTGTCATGCTATAAGAGGAGCAGGGATCTCCTAGCAATTTGCAGAACCCTTAGCAAACTCCATTTCCTAGTACAGTGGTACCTCGGGTTAAGTACTTAATTTGTTCCGGAGGTCCATTCTTAACCTGAAACTGTTCTTAACCTGAAGACCACTTTAGCTAATAGGGCCTCCTGCTGCTGCCATTCCACCGGATCACAATTTCTGTTCTCATCCTGAAGCAAAGTTCTTAACCCGAGGTACTATTTCTGGGTTAGCGGAGTCTGTAACCTGAAGCATATGTAACCTGAAGCGTATGTAACCCGAGGTACCACTGTATTATTTGGGGGAAGCCATGGCTGTCTGAAGTAGGATCATAGAATTGTAGAGTTGGAAGGGACCCTGAGGGAATATCAACTTTACATGGATAATGCAGATATGACCTGAATGTGAGGTTCATCACTTGCAACGTTGCACTGGACTTTGAGGCTTAATTTTTTTCATTTCACTTTTAATTTGTATACCGTCTTTCTATTTTACAATACTCAAGGCAGTTTCCAAGCTGAAGAAACAAAGAATGTACACCTTACAACAATCTAATCCAATACAAAAATGTGATAATAAAACAATTGTTTATGGAGTTTAATTCCTGCCCCTACAGGCTATGAATATTGTAGACCTTAGGATACCTGGGTGATCTCTCTGTTTCCTGATCTCTCTGACGCAGCATAAACATGGCTAAAAGACCTATATGGTCTGGAGGGATCAGAGAATTTAAGTGAATCCTGGCAAAATGAACCGAGTTCAACACAGGATAATGTGGAACTTCTGCAAAACAGGGGTTTTCCCCCCTGAATTGAGTATTTCCACCACATTTTTCACTTTTATAATATTCAAACCGGGCTGGGCTGAAAGATCCATGCCCCTTGGTATTATAAGGTCACTTGAGAAGACATTTAGAAGTTTTAAAAAGAGACTTCCAATATGACTAAATAAGCAGGAGAAACTTCAAATGGGTCTTTCAGGGTGGTGATGAATTACTGTTATGCGTTTGTAGGGATGAGATGCTGTCTGTTGATTAATGACCAAGTGTGGTGCATCAGATTTAGTTATTGGAAGGACTGCTTCATAACCACACTCCACTCTTGTAGAAACGGGCCTTGTTTTGCCCACTTATGAGATGAATTCATCCATCAAGAGGTTCTTTTTGTCAAAAACTTAAAAGGAACATATGCCAAATGGCTGTGGGAAAGTGGTAAGTGCACTCTTTAAACTGATTTATTCAGTCCCGTGCATAATCAATGCAGTGGACATTTTGTTCTAAGTGTGCCTAGATGGGTGACTATGGATTGCCAGGGTATTGAACTCTGGTATAATAAGAATTTCCCCAAAAATAAATTTTAAAAATAGCCTATTAAATCTTCCCGTTTTCCAGGCTACCACTGAGACGCGAGATCAGGAGCATTCAATTTGTGTCAGAATCAATTCCAATCAGCATTTAGATGGCTTCGGCTGTAGGACAGTGAGTGGAGTATGGAAAGGATTCCCCCCCCCCTTTTATTGATGACTTGGTTATGAAACATGGGCTGAGATCCTAAGTACACTTGCATCAGGAAAAGCATTCTCCTGAAATCAATGATGTTGACTTCCAAGCACTGGCAGGAGTGCCAGAATATTTAAAGCTAGGGTAATAGTACCAGTGCCTCTTATTACATCCAGTAAAGTCAACAGTGCCTCTGGATAATCCATTTGGACAGTAAATTATCGTGCATGTCAAAAGTACAAATCTAATACAATTTCAAACCTGTTTAAATGTTGTGTTACAAATTGCTGGCATGCAGCTCTGTGCTGGGGTTAGAAACCTCTCAAATAAATGCCTTAAAATTCAACAGAACTACAGCAGGTAAAGGTAAAGTTAAACGACCCCTGGATGGTTAAGTCCGATCAAAGGAGACTGTGGCATTGCGGCACTTATCTCGCTTTCAGGCCGGGGGAGCTGGCGTTTGTCCACAGACAGCATGACTAAACTGCTTCTGGCGCAACAGAACACCGTGACGGAAGCCAGAGCACACGGAAACGCTGTTTACCTTCCCGCCACAGGGGTATCTATTTATCTACTTGCACTAGTGTGCTTTCAAACTGCTAGGTAGGCAGGAGCTGGGACACAGCAACAGGAGCTCACCCTGTTGTAAGGATTCGAACCGCCAACCTTCTGATCAGCAGGCCCAAGAGGCTCAGTGGTTTGGACCACAGCGCCATCCGCATCCCTAGAACTATAGAACACACACACACAGAGGGAAGGAGATTTGGGGGTGGGGAAGAGAACTTTTATTTGAGAAGGGTGCCAACTGCTCAGTATATCCCATGAATAGGAGTCTTACTAGCTCCGAGGACAAATTTGGGAGAGATGGTCAGACAAAAGATGTGTTGGATTTGATAGTGCAGAACATTGTCTTGAATTTTTCTAAAGAGCTTTTTAAACTAAACCAAATGGTCCCACTTAAACACAAAATGAAGAATCTCAGAGTATTTGTGCCTTTGACAATACAACATAAATGATCTTAAACAGATTATTTCCAGCTTCATTTTAAACTTTCTTGCATTAAGAATTGTGCCAAAAACCCCTCATATCAAAACAAGGTTCTCCTTGTCCTTTGATTTACTGTTGGTAAAAGTGTTTGTCAGAATCCAAAGATGTGGAGAGGGTACATTTTCCCAAGGCCTAGAGATCTTGAAAAACCAAGCTGCCACTTCACTACAATGGAAGGAGAACTGAGGGTGAATGGTAGATTAAAGCAACCATATAATTTGTCTTACATTCAGTTCAGTCCTAATATGTGTGGCACTAGAGGCTGGGGAAATGGAAGAACCTTCAAGATATATACTTTGCAAATATTCTACAGCTCTTTTAGAGAAGTTTCCATGTGAAATATTAAATTTTAAAACAAAATGAAGTCTACTTTGGAATAATATTTGCAAAAAAAGAAAAATAATAATTACAACTATTTTTTTTTAGTGAAGTGTGCATTACCTACCGATCTTTTGCACACAGCCAGTGTTTCCGGCAGAAGCTAAAAGGAGTTTTAGCAAACTAGAAATCATCAAATACTACAGGAGATCTACTATGGGCAAGAGCAGTTAAGCTGTCTAGCTATTTGTCTATCAAATCTGACCTTGTAAGGAAAACTGACTTGGGGGGGAATAATCCATGAATTTGCAATGAAGGTCAGAAAACCCAAGCCTTACGGTGCATTTGTTTATTTATAAAAGGTTCGCAGCTGCAATAGTATATATTTTTTTATTTAAAAAAATCAAAACTTTAACAGGATAATCATACCTTTATTAGGAGCAAACAAATTGCAAGGTAGTCTGTAAACTCAGATTCAGGCTAGATGTTATGTTAAACTAAAGTAGCATGAGAGAAAAAAAGTGTATGAGAGAGAGACAGCAGGGATGTGTTGGAACATAATAGAGAAGCCCCAGTAGCTTTAGAATTAAAATAGAAATTTTTCTTTCAGGACTTTTGAGATTGAATGTGTACAGAATGGCATTGTGGCAGGCAGCACTGTCTTTAGGATATAGAATCATAGAATTATAGAATCATAGAGTTGGAAGAGACCACAAGGGCCATTGAGTCCAACCCCCTGCCAAGCAGGAAACACCATCAGAGCACTCCTGACATATGTTTGTCAAGCCTCTGCTTAAAGACCTCCAAAGTAGGAGACTCCACCACACTCCTTGGCAGCAAATTCCACTGTCAAACAGCTCTTACTGTCAGGAAGTTCTTCCTAATGTTTAGGTGGAATCTTCTTTCTTGTAGTTTGGATCCATTGCTCCGTGTCCGCTTCTCTGGAGCAGCAGAAAACAACCTTTCTCCCTCCTCTATGTGACATCCTTTTATATATTTGAACATGGCTATCATATCACCCCTTAACCTCCTCGTCTCCAGGCTAAATATGTGGCACCAGGGTGCAAAGATCCGCCCAGCACCCCCAAATTTAGTTTAGCCCCCCAAATTAGCTTTTATTATGCTTATGTCAGACACCACGCTTACACCTTATCTCTTGTTTGCAAAAGAAAGTTTATTTACAATAACACCACCACACTTAAACTTATAAGCATTGTTTAGGCACTTAGGAGAAACATCAGTCATGTCAAAGTTGCTGCTGACCCCACTGCCACATAGCAGCTCAAAAAAATTCTTAACATAATAGTTTGATGTAAGAGTTAATTTTGTGTGCATGGTGCTGTTGTGAATGACAAGTGTCGCCATTGTGAATGACGACTGGTGCGGCAAGTCTTTGGTAAATGAGTGCACAAAGTCAAAAGTCCTTTAGTGAAACAGTAATTATACATTTCGGTAATACTTAGGTATATATGTATTTTGTTTTTCTAGCTTGATCAAAATTATTTATTATTTCATAACAGGTAGATAGCTAAGAGCTTAGGTGGCTTCAGCGGCAGGCGCCCAGCGCCCCCCAGGATTCAGTACCTGGGTGCCCCACACCTCTTGCACCCCCGGGTAAAGCCGGCCCTGGTGGCAGGTCCAGCCCACTGCCTCAAGTGGTAGAAACCTAAGGGGTGGCACCTCCCTTGCCTCCACCACCTGCCCTGCAGCCTCCGCTGCCAGTGGTGAAGCAGCGGCAGCAGTAGCGCCGGTTTATTGTGAGACGTCATGAGACTTTGGCAAAATCTGACGAGATCTTGCCAGAAGCTGCTGTCGCTGCTAGCACTTCACGGACAGGCGCTACCTCCACTTCACAGGTGCCACCACACAATGCAGTCGAGAGAGCTGCATTGCCAGCAGTGGGGTGGCAGCAAGGGGGCAGGGAAGCAGCAGGGGGCACATTCCCATTTTGTCTCAAGTGACAAAATGGGACGCATCCCCCTGTGGTATGTGTGTAGGTTGGAGCTCATGATACAAGTTTGTAAGGCCCCTGAAAACAATCCCTTAAAAACTGATGTGTCAGTGATGATGAGTCAATTTCCTGATTATCATTTTTAACTTGAATTGAAAGAGGTATTCATCAGAAGTAAAACACAATCTAAATGTTATTCAAGATTTATAACTGACTGAAGTATCCTTCATGAACCTTGTTCTTTAAAATGATTCTAAGTTTCATGAAAAATAAGATGGAAAATTCCATGCTGAATTCCACCCTGGAGAAATCAGAGCGAATAACAATGATAAAGAAGGTAGCTGAGACAATTTGGATTACATAATCTTTCTTCTTTTTGCTACACTTTCCTTTGGCTCAGGCAAGCCACAAATACACTTTCTCCTTGCATTCGTTTAGCAGAGCAATCTCTGTGCCGCATTGATTTTCAGCATATAAGTAAAAGCTTGGTAAAATATCACCGTCTCTATTAGATCCAACATTTTGGCTTCCAGTCTTGATTAGAATGAATTTGTGGGTAAAAGAGGCATCGTTGCTGAAGAGATGGAAGAGATACTGTATTGGGGTCTGGTAATAATGGCGTGGCGATAGAGATCATTACTGCAGAGGTGATGAAAAAATACCAAAATTGGTATGAAATTAGAGGAAATGAAGCAGAAATTCTAATTTATGTAGGAGCGATCTCAGATGGATAGGAGAAGAATGAGTTGTTGCTGCAAGTTCGAACATGAGTTACAGATTTTCAAAGCACAGTCAAAAGACCCACAATAAGTGTGTGTGTGAGAGAACGAGAGAGAGAGACAGTTCAGATGTAACAATGTTGGTATGATAAATCAGGTATCAACATGCTAACCCTTTGGCTCTCTGTATCCTTCCTCTACTTATGCGCCAACATGGGAGTCTCCTAACAACTGTCAGCATCCTTAGCAAACTACAGCTCCCAAAATCCTTGGAGGGCTGTTTAAAGCAGTATCATAGTGCTTTAAGTGTATGGTGTGTGAATGTGGCCAATGTAAACTCAAAACACAATGGATGGAAGTTAAAGGTGGTCTTCTGTTCTCCAGAGGCGCCCATCCATTCATAGAAGGTTCAGTTCCATCCAGGCTTTGATGCTTTAAAGTTTTTTGCAAATGAGAGGGTATGAGTGAATGTGCATAAATCCCCCCCTCTCTGTGTGTGTATTTTCACAATTCCCCCCTTCTTCCTGAAGCTTCCCCACCTTGGAGGAAGTGTTCAAGGGCTGCAGGGGCTGCAGAGACAAGGAGGAGCTGAAAAAGGAGAGAACCCTGTTCCATGAGTTGAATTCCCCTCACCAAATGGATTGATAGCCGTCTATATCACTTCATTTCTTATCTACTTCTGATTACTCTACCCATGAGCCCCTTTCAGGTGTTCATTCATGTAGAATGAACATGCTGATTGGATTTATTTATACGGCCATAGACCCATTGTAAAATACAACTGGACTAACAGACCCCAAATAACATGGAGTGTTTGCTTTTGGTGTGAAGCATAATGCAAGCAAGACATACAAAACTTTACATCTGTTCACTCCGACTCTCCCTTTGTACAGAATGCTAACATAACATCCAACAGTCTACCAGTGAAATGCATTAAAAGTGGGAGGATCAAATCCTTCTTAACTCCACTATAATATCTACTATGTATTTTGGGAAATGGTTTGTCTGTTTGTTCTCTGTAGGTTCAGCCACCACACTTGGCATGAACTTTCCTGAGGTAGTTACAGCTCGTGGTTTGGGAGAGCTAAACCACAAGCTTGGGTTTAGATGACACGCTAAACCAAGCTGTGACTTAGCTCAGGGCATCCCCGCAGCAAAACGACCGCAGAGGAACAAAGTGACCACGATCTCCTCCCTGAGAGCTAGCATGCTTGTGCGTTAATGCCAAGCGTGCCAACTCTAGGGGGTTGAGGTGTCTTCGGCCCTCTCAGTAGCTATTGGAAGGGGGCAGACCCCCTCAACTTTGAGGGGTCAGTGGAGGGCAAGCATGGAGCTGAGCGCAGTGCAGCTTCAGTGGCTGGCTCCTCCAGGGCGCCTGGCCTTCTCCAAACAACAAGACAACACGTGTGTATTGCACGTGTGATGTCACACACATGTGCCACATGTCACTCCCCTCAATCTAGGGGGAAACTTGGCGCCTCTGGTTCACACTAAGCCAATGTTTGGCTTAGAGTAGGCCCCTGCGTTTCTTTAACTTTGCCTTCATTTCTGTACAGCTGGAGGAAAAGAATGAGCACAGAGCTGACTGTTTAGCATTCATTTGAATTAAGCTTTGGCAAATGCCAGATGTCGACCTCCTGCTTTACCTTTGTTTGGGGAAATGAAAAGGTGTTTCCCTTATGCTCTTCTTTTGATTTTCCTAAGATAATAGGTTTTATTTTTGTTCTGTGCATTGCACCCAAGAACTGTGGTTCATTTGCAAGAAGGCTGCCAGGCATCTCTCTCGCTCTCTCGCCTGACTGCAGGAAGGGGTTGTTATTCTCTCCCTCCATGGAAAGCCCAAAGGCTACATTTGTCATGCAGTCACTTTGTTGTGAGTGCGTAATTAAATGTACAGCACTTTGGGATGTTCGGAACTATAAAAAATTACCATAGAAATTCAAGTTGTTGAACTTCCTCCCCACTTCCAATAGAGAAACACAAATGCAAACAAAGCAGACCTAAAAAGGTTCCTAGGGATAAAAATGTGAACATTGGTATATAAATAAAACATTAGAAGGAAAACAAAATACTTCCGGAAAACAAATCAATAAAGAAAAGAAGTCATTTGGGGAAGCTGATCAGAAGAGAGAGGATTTTTCCTGCTCCAATAAAATAAGAAAAATATGCCCATTAAAGACAAACTCCCCCATGGAACCAAATTTCGGTGCCTCAACTGGGTTGTTAAAATCAGGTGTGTGCCATGTTCACCCTGGGGGTGGCCACAAAATGCTCCATCTATAGATGCCAGTGCTAAAGCTCTAATTGAAATTGTTGGCACAGAGTTTCCTGTGAATGACTATATTGGAGAGACTGGGCAGAATCCAAAAGAAATTTCTCTGAAAAGGCCTTGTATGGGACTTGCAGAAGTCACTCCCCAACCAGCTGCCCAGGGCACATATGCCCCCTTGCAGAAAGTAGTGGATGTGCTGGTGTGTAGCTGCTGATCATTTCATGGCTGCTATAGCTCAGCGACAGAGCATAAGATTTGCAGGCAGTGGCATCTGTTGGAAACATGAGAATAACTTCTGTCAGGGTTTAGGTCCTGTTTAGGCACAGGGTTTAGGTCAGGTTTGGACCCTGGCATCTCCAGGCAGGATAGGGAAAGTCTATTGTTTGAAATCACCGAGAGATGCATTAAGAACATAAGAAGAGGCTGCTGGTTCAGGCCAGTGGCCCATTTAGTCTAGCATTCTGTTCTCGCAGTGACTAACCAGATGCCTGTGGCAAATTCACAAGCAAGATTTGAGCACAAGAGCACTCTCCCCTCTTTTGCTTTCCAGCAACTGGTATTCAGAACCATTGCTGTCTCCAACTGTGGAAACAGAGCATAGCCAACGTTCCTCCACCAATTTGTCTAATCCTCTTTTAGAAGCATCTAGGTTGGTGACCTCACTGCCTCCTGCGGGAGCAAGTTCCATACTATATGAAGAAGTGCTTTCTTGTTATCTGTCCTAAATTTTCCCATGTGCATCTTCATTGGCTGAGTAGTACTGTAATGAGGGGGGGGGGGGAGAGAGACTTTTCTGTATCCACTTTCTCCAGGCTATGTATAATTTTATAAAATTCTGTCAAGCCACCTCTTATTCATCTTTTATCAAAAGTCCCAGACACTGCAACCTTCCTTCACAGGATCATTGCTCTATCCCCTTGATAATTTTGGTTGTCGTTTTCTGAACCCTTTTTCAACTCTACAATATCCTGTTTCAGCTGAGGTGACCAGAACTCTACATACGTAGTACAGCCATACCTCAGGTTACAGACGCTTCGGGTTGCGGTTTTTCGGGTTACAGACCCGCTGAAACCCGGAAGTCCCGGAACAGGTTACTTCTGGGTTTGGGGGGTTGCGCATGCGCAGAAACGCCAAATCGCAACCTGTGTGTGTGCAGATGCTGCAGGTTGCAAACATTGCGGGTCTGCTAACGTGCATCCCACACGGATCACGTTCGCAACCCAAGCATCCACTGTATTCTAAAGGTGGTCGCATCACAGATTTGTAGAATGGCATTGTGATACCAGTAGTTTTGCTATCGATTCCTTTCCAAATGATCCCTTGTCTTTTTCACAGCTGCCACACGCTGGGCTGACATCTTCATCAAGCTATCTATAACCACCCCAAGGTCGCATTCCTGGTCCATCACCTTCAGTTCAGACCCCATGAACGTATATGTGAAATTAAGATTTTTTTGTCACAGCATACATCACTTTACACTTTATATTTTGAAGCATTCCCACCCCCCCACCCCCCATTTTCTGACATAGTTTGTTTTAAGCTGGTAATGTGTACACATCCTTGGTTTAAGGCAGATTTCCATGCTCCTATGAGTTCACTGGTACTTACTCCAAAATCAGTGCACATGATGGCAGCCTTTAAGGAGAATACTGATTTAAATCCTTCCCTCGGCTAAGCTAAAGTACTTGAATTTAAGTGGAATTAGTCCCATTAAACTGATCAATGTGATTGATTGGCTTCAGTAGAAACACGCTGGCATAATCGGTTTGTGGATTGCAGGCATCAACATCATCTCTTATTGGGGGTGGGGGCGGAAATGCCCCTAAAATTACCAGGCATTGCACACCAGGAATTGAAAATCACATGGCCCTTCCCACAGGTTTAAAATCTAAAAATGACCTACACATACCGGGAATGAGGTACAGTAGAGATTTAGTAAAATGTTTCCATTTAACGATAATCATCCTTTGGACTGGCTGTTTTGTTCATTGTGCATTGTCACCTGACTGTTGTCATGACTTTGTTGTCATGACTACCATCACTCTGCCCCACCGTCTTTAGACAATGGACCTTACGAACTTAAGGCCTTGGAAAATGCAACAGAATAAATTAAGCATTTCATTTGTGATATCTGGGAAGATGTCCTACACAATTACCTTACTGGAAGGCAAGGCAAGGACATTACGGTGACTGCTACCCCAAAACGGTGTGTGTGGAAGCATCTGAATAATGGATTCCTAAACAGTTTCTCCCCTGACACCCACACCCACACTGCTTTCCTTAAAAGTCTTAGAGTGTCAAATTTCAGCCCTTTGATCCAATGGAGTAGACAGACCATGAGTTCTCATGTGACCCGACTGATCTTAGGTCATCAGATTTCTCATCCTGTCATGTGCCAGCTTTAATAGGCATATCACTGCTGTTGCCCTAAAGGCTCAATATGTGCTGTCATTTAAAGCACAGAACAAGTCAGGTAAACATCTACATAGTTTGACCATTTGCTAATGCTGCTTGTCAGAAGAGGTGGTTCAAGCAATAATAGGTGTTTTTTTTCTCTGCATCCAGTATGTTTATGAGATTTTAGTCACATCATTTACTGACTTGTTTCATACAAAGGGTCCCACAGCTCGTGTTACAGGCCCATGAAATCCCACAGGTGCTGTTGTGTGTAAGTCTGGATTTGCATTTTTAAAAACTTGTTTTATACAAGGGGTCGCATGAAATCCCACAAGTAGTGAATGTGGGGATGTGGAGGAGAGCACTGGCCCAATACATTTTTGCTGCCTGAGGCAGAGCAGCAAATGATGTCCCTCCCAGTACAGTGGTACCTCGGGTTAAGTACTTAATTCGTTCTGGAGGTCCGTACTTAACCTGAAACTGTTCTTAACCTGAGGTACCACTTTAGCTAATGGGGCTTCCCGCTGCTGCTGCTGCGCCACCGCCGCACGATTTCTGTTCTCATCCTGAAGCAAAGTTCTTAACCTGAAGCACTATTTCTGGGTTAGTGGAGTCTGTAACCTGAAGCGTATGTAACCCGAGGTACCACTGTGCTGGAATTAGGGTGGTACAGGAAGTTCCCCTGCACACAGTGCCAAGCCGAGGGGGCACATAATAATACTAATACTACTAATAGTAACAATAATCATAACAGCAACAATAAAGCAATTTATATTTATATTTATATTTATATTTATATTTATATTTATATTTATATTTATATTTATATTTATATTTATATTTATATTTATATTTATTTATACAGGTGCCTACTGAGAAGATGCAGGAAAAAGCAGCTGTACCAAAAGGAATTATTGTGAAAAAAAATTGGGGGGGGGGAATGCACCAATTTTTGCCCTTGCTCAGGGCGCCATTTTGATGTCAGGGACTGGGCAGATGAGGGGGACTGGTGGAGACGGCCACCTCAAGAGCCTTCTAGAGAGGAGGTAGTGGGAGAGAGTATGGAGTGGTGGTTTGAGACAGGTCACACCCCAGAGAAAAAGGAGGAGCTGGGAAATAATGGGTGACGACAAACAGGAGCAAGGTAGTGGTGAACAGAGACAGGAGTTAGATGTGTTAGAAACAGTGCATCAGCCAAGTGACACATTGTCTCTGGAGAATTTGCCAGAGCCACCTCTTTCCCCCAGGACAAGACGTGTACTGTGTGTCTCAGAGCAGAAAGCCCCAAAGAGACTTGTCCTTAGCAGGCAGCAGGAGGGATCTGATTGCTAGTAAGTATTTGCTGGGGATTGGAGCGGCACTCTGAGCAATGTCGGCTCAAGTGAGAGGGTGTATTTTCCATGTCTTCCTGTGTACCTGTGGATTAAAATTAAAGAACCGAAAAGCTCTCTCTGCTTCTCTGATTTCACTAGGCAGATAGCCAGTGAACTGTTGACGGCACGCCTGACAATTACCAAAGTCCGTCTCTGCCCCTACCAAGTCATGGCACATAATACTCAAGGTCATGTTGGCACTTGAGGCAGAAAACCCCACAAGCACCTCTCCTCCTTCCAGGCAGTTATCTAACAAGAAATCAAGTAAGTAAAAATTTGCTGCCCTATCATGACACCCAAAATTTGCCACCTGAGGCATATGTCTCACTCTGCCTGCTGGTCTCTAGTCATGCCTATATGGGTCTCCAGGCAATAGTGGATAATTGTGCTTATAATGATGATGTAAATATGAAAGCTTATACCCAGAACAAACTTAGTTGGTCTCTAGGGTGCTACTGGACAATTTTGTATTTTTTTCCCATTTATTTCGACTGCATCAGACCAACATGGGTACCTACCTGAATCTTTATCTGCTTTTTGCTACATATCAATAGGATGCCAAAAGTATACAAGCAGGCTTTGATAATTCCCCTCCATCAGTTGGCAACCCCAATGTTTCAGTGGAAAGTTCCTTTGTGGGACTGGGAAGGAAGCAGAGGAAATATTTGTGGCATAATATTTGCTGTGATGGACAATTTAGTAGTAGTATACTGTATATTATAATCAGGATCATTCAGTCTCCACACAAAGTACTAAATTTATTCCCATGGAAACTGGTGTTTGGGTATGAATAAATAGACTGCCTCTTGACAGTTTCCTTTCCTTTCTTTTTTTGTTAGGATGTTTTGTGGCTCCCATTGAGGAAACCAAACACACGCGCGCGCACACACACACACACACACACACACACACACAGAGAGAGAGAGGGAGCTCTTTACCTCAAAGCAGCTGCTAACACTTTTCCTAGTCATAAGTTTGCAATTAATAGAACATCGAGTATTTGCCATTTTGCCAAGTTGAATCTGTTTAAATAAGAGAGTGATCAAAACATTAGATGGAATTATGTAGTGTGTGTATGTGTGTTAAGCATAAGATGTTTTCTCTTACCAGCATAATATATTTATTTTTAAATGATTCTTATCCTAGGATTATGAGTGTCTTTTTGCAAGGGGGAAAATATGTTTGGCATGTGAGGAAGGGAGAAGGGCAAGGAAACAGATTTAGACTACAATCCTAGGCATTACAACTGAGAAGCAAGTCTCATTTTGTTCTTTCCTCTGCAAAATACACGGATGGGGAATCTGTGGCCTTCCAGAAGTTGCTTGACTGCAAATCCAGTCATCCCCGACTACTGACCATATTGCCTGGGGCAGATGTGTAATGAAGTCCAGCCAGACCTGGAGGGCCACTGATTCCTTCCCATTGCCCTAAGGAGCCCTTCTGGTTTTAAAATCTGGCTGAACCCATGAAGCATGTATTGTTTTCCTTTTATTTTATTTTAAAAGCAAACATACTGAGGGAGAAAAAACTGATTTGGGAGGGGGATATTATTAGTTTATTGTTCTTATTTTTACTATGAATTTTGTGGTTATTATATTGTCATTTTATATTGTGAACCACCCTGAGATCTGAAGATGAAGTGTGGCTAACTACTACTACTGAAAATGTAACATGCCATGTAAAATTTACAAACTGGCAAACTTTATGGTATTGCTTGCACAACTCTTCAAAGTCTCCTATTCCCATTTGGATTGAGGGCCTGATCCTGAAGGGTACAGAGCAATAGCTGCACCTGCTGTATTAGTTAGATATGGCAAGCATCCAGCATCTTTCAGCTTCTGTTCCTTTATCGGCTACTAGCAGGTCACAGAAGGGTTTTTCTTCCTTCCTTTTTTGAACTGCAGTTAGTGGAATGGTTTCTCCTGAAGAAAAGTGAAAAACTGCAGTTCTCTTTCTGAAGAAAAGGAAGAGAGGAGCATTCATCTCACCAGACTCTCCCTAATCAGCTATCCTCAACATATGCAATGAAGTGTGGTGTAGTCATCTATTAATAAATAAAATAAAAATAATGTTTTCTCGGTGGCCTACCAGTCATTCAAGTCTGTTCAGTCACAGAGCCGTATCCTTTAGATCCTAACTTGCTTCATGTTCTGAAGGACAGACAGCTGGTTTTGCATTTGGAATATTAGACGACACTGCAATGCATCCATTTTGCTCTGGGCTGACTCACCAAACTTTCAGCTTTCTCCGTGAGGAAAGAATACATTCCCTGTTTTTTACTGCTCCGTCATGAACTTGTATGTTGCTGGATTCTCTAAAAGAAAGTTGGTGCCATTTGGCAGTCTCAGTTGACATTGATTACTTACTAATTTTAGGTGGGGTGAACATTTCTCATCATCAAGCCATAAAAGGAATTAAATACTGATTACTATTTAATCTTTTCTCAAGGGCTGTTTGTTGGCTTTAGATCAAACCAAAACACAATAGGAGCCATGCTTGTGACCTGTGTACAAAAATGTGTTGTTGTTTTTCAAAGGTCAGTAAAATGAAAAGAGAGTAACTCATTGAAGCAGCTTTCCTTTAGCAACAAATCACACTGCACTCAAAATATTGAGTGTGTGACAAATGTATTTATTTATTGTATCATTTTGTGAGGTGCTGATATGACCTTAAACTTGAGAGACCTTTTTCTTACAGTGGGAAATGCAGTGGTGCCCCGCAAGACAAATGCCTTGCACGACGGAAAACCCGCTAGACGAAAGGGTTTTCTGTTTTTGAGCTGCTTCGCAAGACGAATTTCCCTATGGGCTTGCTTCGCAAGACGAAAACGTCTTGCGAGTGTTCCGATTTTTCCCCGCTCCCCCCCTTTTCTAAGCCGCTAATAGCCTTTTAGCCGCTAAGCCGCTAAGCCTTTAATAGCCGCTAAGCCGCTAATAGGGTTGCTTCGCAAGACGAAAAAACCGCTAGACGAAGAGACTCGCGGAACGGATTATTTTCGTCTTGCAAGGCACCACTGTGTATTCATTCTAACAGTTTTCCTTCATGTGGTGTTGGGGAGGGGCACTGAAATGTCACCTTAAGTTAAGCTTGCTATCTTTTTTCTTCTTCTGTCAGGACTACTGTGCTTTTCAGAGCTGTGTGACTTGCTGAAATTTCTACCCCATTACTGCATCTGCATGCCAGGATAAGATTCAGCTGTTGAATTTCCACTTGCCATGTAGCTATTAAAGTCACACAAACCTTATTCTCCCTACCCCTTGCATTTAAAAACTGACAAACCCTTAATTTAATGATCTTTAGTATACATTAACTTTTGAATTTTCCAGCTTTCCTGCTCTGGTTATTTTGGCTTCAATCCTGCACTCAATTATCTGCACTCATTTACCTGAACAAGACTAATAAATGTTCAGATATGCTCTATGATATATACAAAGTTGGAAGGGCTGCAAGCATATGGACTAGACTTCTGGACTGGCTAGAGATGCACCTGTCCTGGAAGTGGCATATTCAACATGGGAAGTAAACTTTGCCCTTCAAATCATAAACACATTTCAAAAAGAAGCATTAGTTCAATAGTTCAATACTCCTTTCCCAGGCAGATGTACACAGAAATACCGTCCTAGCAAATTCATTTTATTTCCAACAGTCAGGCTGAGTGTCACTGCCTACCTAGCCAAAAGGTACCACCCACACAGAATGTTAAAGGCATTAGCAGATTTGGAGGAATGCCAAATTAGCAGAAGTGTGAAAAACTTTAGGGGGAAAACAGACCAATGAGGACTGAGCATGCTTGGAGGGCACGAAATGCTGACTGACAGGGCTGAGGTGAGAAAACTAAGTGGGAAGAGAAACTACTGCACTCCACGCCGCAATGTTTTGTTGCTGGCCCTGCTTGTCGCAGAATTAACTTTGAAGGAATGGATGTGGAAATGATGGTTGCTAAATGTTGCTGCTGGATGCTCCACTACAAAGTTGGTGCCATAGTCGCTGCTGAAGCTGCTTGTTCTTATTCACAGATGAGAAAGATAAATAAAATGCAAAAGGTGTGACTGTGACAGGTCAAAGTCTTTTAAGTATCCTTGAGCCACATGCTGAGGTTTGTCCCTGTGAAATGAATTATGACTGCAAGCAGTGGGACACTGAAACTATAAATAAGTGAAATTGATATGCATTTTTAGTTCCCAAATAGGAGCTCTCTGGTGGGTAGGAGGTAGACCATACAAGAATGAAGTCAGTCCATCTCTCCATGGACACATATCTGCCCCCAAGGGAAAGGTCTGGCATATTCTGGGGTGTCAAAGATGAGAGAGATGCCAAAACACTATCAATGATCAAAAGGGGAAAGTGTACTCCTGTCAATTGGCTGAAGATGAAAACATGGTGTTGATTTGCACTAACAACTCTTATTACAGGTTACTGAAGCCGTGGGCTAGTGCCCTTCACACATTCAGAATAACCACTTTAAGAATGTAGTGCCAAGTGGTGACTTATGTGAATGAACCAGGACAAATAAAGGGCCACAAACAGAAATTTCATACCCACTCACCTTCCATCAAACACAACAATGTTCTACAGATTCACAAAGGTATCTGAGGGTCCTCAGGCATGGGCATGATCAAATGATAAGAAATTGTGGTCCTCGTGCACCAGCTCTGTATGTTCACACAGACCAAGGACTCGGTGTATAGCTGCAAATAAAACATTTTAAGTGTGTTTTAAGTCCAATATACAATGTGACACTAGATGGCGATTGCGAGCCTTATGGAAAATTCAATGTATTTTTTTAAAAAAACACACACTAAAAAAAGCATTTTCAGAACGGTTTTTTATATGTGTGTAGATTCCATCCAAGTCATTGCATGGATGTAGTACTGTGCTGAAAACTTCTCCCTGCTCTACACTGATTGGAAGTGCCTAAGTAAAATTTTATTGGCAGAAAAGCCTTGCAGAATTCACAATACATGAAATGCAATTCAGATGTTCTGGGTGTGTGACAAAAACAGTAGCAAGAATAGCACAACATAGTCCACTCATATTGTGTCTTCACCACCGATTCTGAAACTGCAGTCACCATGCATAAAAGCCATGTGGGAGGAGGAAGCGAAGGAACTTCTATTTTCTGTCCTAAAGCTTAATGTTTTACAATTTCCTGTTTTCCTTGCTCGAGAACTAAACAAAACTGCTTGCTGTTTTGCCCTGAAATAAAAGGGATCTGCTTGGCTAGAAATACCATGATTCATAAGCCTCTTGCACCTGTCACACTCCCTGTTTTGCACCCAGTGGGAATACATTCTTTTCCTAAGCTGGCTTCTTCCTCTATAACCAGAGCAGAAGATAAAGTTACATGTGTCAATTAAGTCTTCAGTACTGCTTTGATCTTTGCTGGTTATTTTTATTACAATGATCTTTTCAAAATGTTTTAGCTGTGTGATGTAGCCTTAAATCGAAGCAACTTAGTGGGTGGGTGGGTGGGTGAATGAAGAGTTTTTCTTTTCTTAAATCCATAAGGAATTGAGAAACAAAACACCATTAAAATGAAAGATGGACTAAAATCTATGCATAATGTGGAAGTCAGGTGTGTTTTGTGCCAAACCAGGCAACTTAAATTACCTTAAAATAAAAATATAGGATTGATTTGTTTGATTTATTTACATATGAAGAATTTATTCAGTTGAAAATTAATGTATTAATGTGCTAAAATACTTTCCCCCCCATTTTTATGGAGCACAATTCCAAATGCTAAGGCAATCTAAGTCCCCTTGATTCCAATAGAAGAGATTTATGCATGTGCGCTTAACTCTGCCATAGAAATCAATGGGGGATAAAAGTAATTAACTTTTGCTGGATTGTGGCCATTGAAATATTTTTTTTTGAAAATTTAGTTGGTATATTTGCTCCGAGTTCTGGTATTTGTGTAGAAAGATAGCCATGCTTGAAAATCGCTAGTGTTGATTTCAGTAAGAATCTATGGTCCTTTCAGCTACTGATTATGCCATCTGTCAAAAAGGCTATTGTGTTCTGAATTTCCACACAGCAAGGAAATATTTTAAAAATTAACAATACTTTTTGAAAAAAAACGAGTAGCTGTTTAATACACATATATTTTATTCTAAAGTTATATCACATTAAATCTGCAATCCTATATCTAGCACAAAATCCAATTGAATAATGGGACCTACATCTGCCTAGATTGGTCTGCTAATATTTTGGGATTTGTGTGCAATACATTAAAATAAACAGATTTTGTTAATGAACTTCTTTCATTATGTGAACGTTTAATGTTGTAGTTTTGAGATTTCAATGTACGGATAGCAATCTCAAAGCAGTGGGAGGTGTTCATTAGTTTCACTATCATGCAGAACATGTATGGAAGTACAACCCCCATCACTCCTGACCATCAGCCAGGCTGGCTGGGGCAATGAAAGTTGGGGTCCCATAATATCTGGAGAGTTCCCCACTCCTGCTGTAAAACCCTATGCACAAATTTGGTTTTGTACGTAGAATTGAAACTCTTCATTTTGGAGGTCTACAGCCCTTTGGATTAAGACATCTCTGTCTCTTTCTTGAGTATGTAATGTGATGTAGTTCTCACTGGTAATCAAGTTACAAAATATTGATGCTAAAACCTCAGTTGATAAGGGCACTAAACCCATTAATCATGGGTTTCCCTTTGCAAGCTTATTTGGAACATATCACTTCATGGTGACTGATCTATGCCCCATATCTTCATTGAGGCAATCACTCCAATGCAATATTTTCTTACTGTTATAACAAGCAGTGATATCTGCTGGTGCAGCTAACAATAGTTGCTCCATTTTGGATTTGTTAGTGAACACCCCCACCCCCATGCTAATTAATGACTATTCTATCATCTATCTATCTATCTATCTATCTATCTATCTATCTATCTATTGTGGCTGGGGCAACCCAGCCAGATGGGTGGGGTAGAAATAATAAAACAACAACAACAATCGTCGTCATCATCTCCATAGCATTGACAGAAGTTGGCAACTGCCAAACAGCTCCCTGCATATCAGGGCTTCTTTGGCCTCACCTGATGAAATGTATGGATAATTTCACACTCCTTCCCCCCCCCCCCTGCCACGGTTCCTGTTATGTCAGCACTAGGATGACACCATAGTTTTTACAGTGTATAATGGAGGGGAAGAGAAAAGACGGACATTTCTGATGACATGACTATTCCCTCACTGTTCCCTTCTTTCTCACACTAGCAGCAATTACAAATGTGAGCTCTTTCGGCCTAGAGACGGGCCATCTGCTAAGTCTAGTTTGGAGGCAATCCGTTGTGAGTCAGAGCCACCCATATGATGGCAGTCAGGAGGAATCCTGACAATTAAAAATACTGAGAAACAGAGTAGGTGGGATGAGAGTTACAGAAAAAGGCATAAAAACCAGGGGATCTGTGTCTTTGTCCTATGGTACATTTTGGAACATGTCCCATGTAAGAGAATTTCTGCTTCGCATCAGGAGACACCTTCCCTTCCATGTACTTTGAGGATGCTATTTAAAATTAGCACGAGATAAGATTGGTGGGGCTATGTTAAACCTGTCATATTTGTAAAGGCTGGTCAAATACTGTGGTGTGTTCTCTTTCTGATAAATGCCTAGATCAGCCTTCAACGACCTGGTGCCCTTCTGATGTTTTAGGACCTCAACTCCCATCAGCATCAGCCAACAAGACTTGTCAAGGCTTTGCTAGATAGATACAGGTCTAGGGATACACAATCAGGGTTTGTGAAGAAGCTTTGAAGAATGTTTAATTGTTGTTTGGATAACATTGTCAAGTGACATTGTTGGATTGCATTAGCATTCTCCACCACGCAGCCGAAGAGGGAAGAAGTGATGTAACGCGATACGCCTGCCAAAAATCTAACACGCTTCTTTAAAAGTCAGAAGGCATTAATGCACTTACTGAATAATTGACCCACGGAATTTATGTCAAACAGCACTAAATTATTCACTGGCCCCAAACGTGCAGGCAGTGCCCTTAAAATGTACGGGGAAATGTCAAAGAAGCACTTGCAATTATGTACAAATGACTTTATTTATTCAGCCTGCCTGGAATTTGTCTGCTGGGGAACAAAAGTGGGCTTGGGATAGTTAAATAAAAGTCCTAGCTGTATTCCAGTCTCCTGTCCCAAACATACGTAGGAAGTGAGAAAGCCAGAGGTAATTTCAGTTTGGATGTCATGAAACTTAATTTTACATGTTTAGTTTGTCCAGGTTCTCCTCCCCCAGTGTTTAATGAACTCGTGCTTAGATATTTGTTTTTCTTTTTCATGTTAATTCCATATCAGCATCAAGTGGCTCAAGATTGGGGTATGGCATCCCATAATGCACTGCCAAAGTTGTTAAGGGCCCTGATATTCTATACCCCGAGGCCTCCAAGCATCTCTCTCTACGTGTGCATTATAAGATAACAACCTTGCAGGATCAATTTTGGTGTGGAAAATAGGTTTCCTGAAGAGCGGGGCACCCCAGTAGAAGGAGTCCAGACCTCCCAATTACTGCATCTGGCTCCTTTCTCCTTGAAGGGCAGCACGCTGAACAGCCACACCATGTGTGTATTTTTAGATGGTTTAAAAAGGATGAGGACAGGTTTGAGATAGCTTACCTTAATTAGTCCCATTCCTTCCCCCCTTCATGTATTTCTATCCCCTAATTATACTGCATGCAACCCCAGGAGAATAAGCCAGAGCCCAGAGATTAATACAAAGCCACAGGAGGAAGGCAAAGACCTTTGCGAGCTTAGACACATTGGCAAACCTACTCCGATAGGCTTTGGATGCTAATATTTTGATACATTCATCAACTCCTCAGCATCTGTGGCAAGCAATATTTACACTTTTCAGGCTCTACCAGGAGCAAGTGCTCCTATTACTCCTATTAGTCCACTCAATTTTCCACCTGAAGTACCACATTAGTTTAGCTGTGGGTTTGACATCTATTTTTCAGGGGGTTCTGCCTTTTAATCACGAGTTTTATTTAATTGTATGTTCTCATTCTCTCAAAGAATATGCTAGGCAATCTGTTATGCATTGTCAATCAGGTCCGATTCACTTGGCTGCCCTCCTCGTGTTTATTATCTCGGGCCTGATAAGAAAGCATTTCTGAGTGTGCATCTGGGTGTGTTGAAGTGTAATTGTTTATCTGTTCCACGGCAACTTTATTTAGACTGGAACATGCTGTGATGCCCTCACAAGTACAGGAATGTTGTACAGATTGTATGCAAGCACATGCTTTCAGGGAAATGATTAGCATTTTTCACAAGGGTGTGCTATTCAGAGCTCTCCGTCTTGCCACTGTTGCAATAGACAGAGACAGTGGGGTTTTTTTACACACAGCAGCTGAAAACATCTTTAAATCTCTTCTGCACACTTCGTATGCCTGAATGTGATCATTTTGGGATAGAAAGTTTCATATTTTTTTTGGTAGAAATGCTTTATTGAAATTTTCATATGACATATATAACATATACTGTACATCATCTTACATATACAAAAATCCCAACCATATAAACAAAAAACTTATACCATTAAGATATTTACAGAAATTAAATTAAAGTTGTATTTTGATATCTCTTATATTCTTGTCTATTTGTTTACATAAATTAAACAGAAAGAATAAAGTTATACTTCCTGTCATTTCCCGATGCTTCTTCTCTTTCTAATTGCGAATGTACATATCGTTATTAGCTTGCTCTTTGTATTTTTATTAATACATTCTTACAACCATTTGTGCCTTTTATCCTTTTTCTCATATATATATCTTTAAACAAGGGTCCACCGAATGCTGCCATAGACATTATACTGCTGTTGTGGTTTTGTAGATATCTCCTATACTTATCCCACTTCTGAACAAATATTTGCCTTGAACTGCCCCTCAGGCTGTTAGTCAATTGTGCCATTTCTATATATTCCTGAAGCTTGCTTTGCCAGTCCAATATAGTTGGAACATTTCCCCCTTTCCAATTCATTGCCACCAATGTTTGGGTTGCAGTCGTGGCATATATATATATATATAAATTCTCTAAGGTTTATGTCATTGGCTAAAATGCTTAACAGAACTGAATGTGATCAGTTTGGGATAGAAAGTTTCCTATGTGGTATAGCTGACATAAGGACAGCCTTCCAGATTTTGTGGGACAGCAACCTGCCCTGACACATGGCATAAGTTTTTGAATCCGTGTATTGTATACACCTACATAGCCATTGCCAACATCAAAACGAACACTCAAAAACCTCTAAAATGTGAGGAAAACCTGCTTCCAGATCCATGCGGTTTTCTTCCACTCCCTCAAAGAAAATCAAGTTCACTTTTCGTTATCAAAATTACCTTTCCCCCTCTAAATTAAATGAATAAAGTATTCCTACCAACAGACAAAAAAATAAAAAAAATAAAAGATTGTTTCATTTGAGTCAGGGCACATCAGAGCACAGCAGAACATATTTGTAGTGCATACCTTTGTCCTAAAAATGTGAAGTAATAATCTCTGTATCGCACCAGTCTAATCATAACCAGTCTCTGTTATGTTGCCTGAGATTAGAGCGAGTATCTTTCCAGGTTTGGGGAAGGATCAGAAGTCATAACCAGACAGGCACAGAGCCCAAACTTTTCATTTTAGAAATTCACTGACAAACTCACAGGAAAGCTTGAGCTGAGATTCCTGCCTTGCAGGGCGCTGAAATAGAGAATGCTTGGAGTCCCTTCTAAGTCTAAGATTTTATGATTCTAAGTAAGCTAGAAATAATAGTGATAGCATTTTTCTCTGTATTTGAGGTATTCTCTGAGTTTAAGCTCGGGAACAGCTTGTTGGAAGCAAATCTGCACACCTTTCCTGGAAATACTCTGGAAAATAGTCTGGAATTGCATGTGGCTCAGATCCACCTGCTCTGCCCCCACCCAGTAGCTGCTGCAGCTTTTAACGAGTGAATGTCGGGAAATGGTTAATACAGGTTGTTGCAACACACACACAAGCCACCCACTATTTCTCCTCCAAATAAATGAATGAATGCAAAGCATAACAAAACAAGGCCCCTCAAAGTAGGAAATGCTCCCTTCTGCTACCTATGGGGAATCCCAGCCTTCAAGGAAACGCCTCTGAGCATGCTATAGTTTAAAGCAACATGGGTCTATTCTTGAAGCAGTCCTAATTTCTCCCATATCTGCTCTAGTGGCTGTGCTGGATAGGCCTCATAACATCAGATGGAGTAGGAGCCTTCCTAACAGGGCTACAATTCAGGTAGCCCATTTAATCCCATGCCTTTTTCTGCTTCGAGGTGCATAGGAGAGACCTCTTTCACATACCTCTACTTCAAGATTGGGATTGGCTGAGAGGGGCAGAGAGCTGATTGGCAAGAGAAGAGGAGATTAACAGAAATACCTCTGTAACTTTGAGTAAATATAAAATATATGTGGGACAGGAAAGAGAATGTCACTTTGAGAGTTTAGGGAAAATTTGACATTTTCTGTGGGACGGTTGTGCCCCATTAGCCCCAGTGAACCAGTCTCCACTATCTGATGGGCCACAGGTTAACTACCCCTTGTCTAACTGAAAGGCTGTCTGGCCAAGTCTGGTTTAAAGAGTCATAAGGAAGACCAGAAGTATCAGGTTACCTGGTTACAGTCTTTCCTACTATGATGAGATATAATGCGTTTCTATTTAAATTATAGTAATTATTTCTAAATGTGCATCATTGCGTATCATGTGATATGGAAATTACATGGAATTTGATATGAAATTATATACATTATCATAAGGAAGTTTTATGGAAATTTGTGCCCTCTTTTTTACGATGAATTTCCTCTTTTTGATGTTGCATAATTGGCCATCTTTTCCACTGGTCTCTGGAACCTTTAGAATCCTCTTGGGGCTATGGGTTCTTTGCTATGGGCCCAAACAATGACTTGGACTAAAAATAAGCATGACTGAGAACTAGATCTGTGCACTGGATCTGGCTGCATTCCAGATCCTGAACCAAATCAAGGCTGATTTGGCTGGATCATGTTGAGACGGCTGCGAATAGTCCTGGGTCACCCAGAACTATCCAGTCTGTCAAAAGAGTGAGGCAGTGTGGCAGCAAGGAAGTGGGAGGGTGAGATGTGCAGGCTGCATGCATTTCTTTATTCTTTATTCACACAGGGGGTGATGGACATGTTCATTTGGGGACCCTGTGTGAAGCTGTCACAAAATGGTCACCCCCAAAAGGATCTTTAGCTGGAATTAAAACAAGCACTGTTCTGTGTGCTTGTTCCATATGTGAACCCATGCAAAGACAGAAGTGATGGGCCCAGGAGTACTCACCTGGTGCTTCTCTCTGAATATGGCCCTGAAGGTAAGACTGGAAACACCATAATATGGTGACTTGATACCCATTCCACTGAATCAGTCCTGAAAGACAGTCTATGGTATCAAAAGTAGCTGAGAAATTAAGCAGAAGTGACAGGGTCACCCTTCCCCTGTCTCTCTATCATGATAAAAACCACCCATCACGGCAACCAAGGTCGATTCAGTTCTGAAACCAGATCTGAACTTGTTAAGCAAGAGATGCCTGCTTAGGGTCAGTCAGACATTAGGAGATATAATATTTGGGCCAACCCGAGACACACTGGCACCCAAGATGAACCACAAAATGGTCGCCCTCCCCACTGGGGAAGAAGGGGAGGAGTGAAGATTAACATCAGGAACTAAGGGAGAATAAAGATCTACATCAGGATCTGCTGCCTGAGGTGGTCACTACATCTTGCCTCCTGAATGGACCAGCCTGTCTTATATTACTATTCTTCTCCATGTGCCCTTCTGTTTACTGAAGAAAGTTTATACCTGGCCTTTCAATATGAATTCAGAGATGTGTTCATGAAGCCTCTTACCACCCTAAGAGCAAAAATTACGAGGGGTTGATTAATGATCTGAGCTCCTGAAAAACTGTAGTATTTTTCCTTTGCTCTTTCTTATGTTTGCCAAACAGTCAGTAGTAGCCTGTGGCCAGAATTGTGTAATACCTGCTCAGGTTTTTTTATTTAACAGAAAGGGCTACAAAGCAAACTGGAATCTAGTGGGAAAGCTCTGGAAACAGAGCAGTTAATATAGAAACAAGCCAATAAATCATGCAACATGCATGGAGTTAAACAGAGAAAGCCAAGTAGCTTTTAAAAAAATAAACAAATCGTAGCAATTTGTGAGCATGCAGCTAATTCCTCCTTGGCGTCTTACTGACACCTCATAAAATGTTCAAAAAGTACCAGCTTCACCTTCAAAAGCCACGGCCCCAATTGTGTCTTGGTCATGACCAACACAACCCAAAGAACCTCCATAAGAGCTGGCTGGCTCATCTAGTCCAGCTTCCTGTTCTCACAGCAACCAGCCAGGTGCCTATGGGAAACCTACAAGCAGGAGCTGACTTCAGCACCACTCCCCCCAAATGCGATTCCCAGGAACTGGTATCCAGATGCATATCAGCTCCCATACTGGAGGTAGAACATAGCCATTATGGGCAGCCACTGATAGCTTTTCCCTCCCTTGACTCCCTTAACTTTACCTTGACTTGGGACTGTCTGAGTTCTTTGCTGCATTCTCATTATGATATTCATATGTTGGTCGACAAGTTCCATTTGATATAATGGAAGATATTTGACACGGTTTACCCAAGCACAAGGCAAAAATCAAGGAAGGAGCACTAGAAGATTCACACCACAAGTAGATGAATGCATTGTTGTGTCCATTTTTATTTTTTTTTACAATAATATTGATGGAAGATACAATGCAGTGGACTGGCTGGCAGTTGGATTGGAAGGAGGTGTACCTTCACCAATCCCTGCCAACTTCTGCCTGCAGATGGATGGAGCATCGCTCTTCCAGCATGGCGCTCCCTCTTCTGTTTGCCAAACATACAGGCATTTGGCAGTGATACCTGCAGGTTGTCCATTAGAAAGCCCCCAAATAGATCATTCTGGGGGTAGCAGTGGCCTGAAGTGGCCTAAGATCCATTGGGCCCTGAGCCAGTTCCACTACCATCATGCGATTCCATCAGGCCCAATCTGGGTCCAATTGCTGTACCAGCTCCAGGCTTACAGAACAATTTGCATCTTCCTCCCCACATCTTTGACCCTGGCCAGTGGGTGCAGCAGGTCTGCAGATGCAGTGGTAGTCTCATTGCCCTATTAAGCCCTACTAGGCAGCAACCAGGGTTAGGATTGCACCATTAAAGCAGGAGTTTCTTACTATCTCTTGATAGATTCTTTGTATTCCGTGATCACATTCTTCCTTGCAGATCAGAAAAACAGTAACAAGAATACATTAGCTTCATTGGGGGGGGGGTTGTTTAAAAAGCTAATATTTAAATGGATATTGCATTGGTTTTGAAGAATTACAGAGGATATTGTATTTTTAATGGCGGGCCATTCAGAACACTAGTCATTGGTTCTTGTGCAATAATTTATTTATTTTATTACTCCTTCAAGATATTGTAATGCCAGGTATTAGCAAATCTTTTCCACCCAAAAATGAGTTGCAGGTGTGGAATTTACTAAGATGTAATACCAAACATCAAGTATGGCGACTTTTAAAAATGAATTTGTTGCATTCTATCACATCTTGCTTTGTTAAAGGCCAAAACCGGTTGTTCGAGTTCAAGCTGATCTTCTGCATGAAAGCATTCTTACAGAACACTAAGTACTGTAGACCTTTTCATTGGTGATGGAAGTTCCTGGAAGGTAAGAGTCATCGAAGATTTTGAAATAGCAGTTACTTTGAATACCTGCAGGACAGAGTTCAGGGAGCACACCCATCTTTCTAAAGCCCCCAGATGCAGGACCAGAGACCATGAAAGGTAGGAGAAGGAGGTGGAGGAGGATTGAGCAAAGGGGGGAGTCACTGGGCAATTGGCAGTTTTGGCAGGTCAGTGGCCTGCTCCATAGGTTGGTTTCTGTTGATTCTGAGCGAGAACTCCTCACAAGTCATATGCTACTCAAAACTAAAGTCCTACTGTTGAGCAAGGCAAAGGAAGCAGGAAATGAGTGTGCCTGATCCACCACTGAGCAGAGGGTTGGACTAGATCCCTCACAGCTCTAAAATTCAATGAAAACAATACATACACATTCAGAACGAGAAAAGGGCTGAGTTGTGGACAGATCCATGCAAGTCTCCTTTCCAGTCTCTGGGCATTTTCGATTTGCCAGTTGGATTTGCTATATTTTTCTATCAGACTCGAGGATGGCAGCATGTCAAAAAAAGGCAGTTTGGTGTCCATCACCACATATAAAATGAAGCCTGAACTTCAGATTTCAGATGCCACTTTGCATGAGCATTACTAGGGAGGGAATGAAAGGCGGCAAAATGGAGGCTGTAACGAAATGTTACTGACAGATGTCATCACTGCAGTAAGAGCACGTGATCAGCTCTCCTCAAGTAGATGAATGGTCCATCTAGTTCATTATCTTGTCTGTGACAATGATCAATGTCAGTTGTTTCAGGGGGTGGAAAGCATAAATACCAAAAGGCCTTAGCTATACAGAAGGGCCATCAGAGAGATGGATTCCTGACCCTAGGCTAATGATCAGCAAATGCCAAGCAACAGAAGGGGAAGAACAGCACAATTGTATGTCTGATGCTGAAAATAAGAGAACAAAGGTGTACAATCAATCTCTGTTGTTATCTTGCCTTCTTCCCATCCAGCCCCAGTATTGTTTCAAAGTACTGGGGTATAGTATGAGTTCACAAGATGGAACCTGAAGGTTTAGACACAGATCCCTTACTGCTCAATTCATAAACCACTTATCCAAGCATTTTGACTTATTGACCTTAATAATTGGACATCTTAATAAGAGGACATCTGGGTGAGCGAAGGGCTGCTTTTCTTTTGGGGAAAAGTTGTCCTCTTTGCATCACTTTGCTGTTCTGTTTGAACTCCAATGAGTTTGAAGACAAAGCTGGAGGAATTGCAAAAGTAAACCAAAACCTGCTGCATGAATGCAATTCTTTCTGGTGATATTAATACGGCTGACTCATTGAGTGGGAGAGCACTGTTGACCTGCTGGCCAGTGTCTGCACAGCTCCTATGAGATAGCTGTTCTAGGTATTGTGATTTATCGAGCCAAATGCTACTACGCTACTAGGGAGGGTGGAGAAATTTGGTTCAGTTTTGATTTTAATGTGAACTGGCCTAGTTCACACCTTCTGAAAGAATATGGGAACTGAAAAACAGTTATCCTTTAAAATTTACACTTCTTGGAAATTTGTGATGCAGTTCCCTAACCAAATAATGTGTACAACAATGTGTATGCAAGGTGTGCATAAAAGTCTTACATTAGTGAAAATATAATACAAGATGCATTATATTAGGGGGAAACACCAAGATGCGCATACAAATAAAATGAAATTTGCATTAAAGGCTGACAAATTTTCATGAAGACTTAAAAAAAAAGTAAAATGATGCAGACATGTGGAGAACTGAATTTAAGACTGGGGGGAAATGAGAAACTGAAACTGACAGATCCATCCATCCTTAGTGGTTAGCCTACAAACAGTGTTGTGATGCTTCCTGGTTATGCCACTTGCCTGGGACAAGCATTGTGTTTCCCAGTATGTAACTCATGCACTGTGTTTGCATCAGTGTGCTGTGCAGGCCTAAATTAGATTATACTCTACCTTTACACTGGTATAAACAGATAATTCACAGTGTAACTTCACCTTTGAGTGTGAATGCATAACATTTGAAAACAAACAGAAAGGGGAATGCTTGTTATATGCCAATGGCGGAAGTTTATTTCCTCATTTGTGTTTACAAGCTTGTGTTCAGCTTGTGGTATGGGGCACTCTGGTGAGTTGTGGCCTGATCAGAGGTAGGTCACAACAGGTGCACTGAAGGTAAAGGTAAAGGGACCCCTGACCACTAGGTCCAGTCGTGACCGACTCTGGGGTTGCGGCGCTTATCTCACTTTATTGGCCGAGGGAGCTGGCGTTTGTCTGCAGACAGCTTCCGGGTCATGTGGCCAGCATGACTAAGCCATTTCTGGCGAACCAGAGCAACACACGGAAATGCCGTTTACCTTCCCGCTGGAGCGGTACCTATTTATCTACTTGCACTTTGTGCTTTCGAACTGCTAGGTTGGCAGGAGCAGGGACCGAGCAACGGGAGCTCACCTTGTTGCGGGGATTCGAATCGCTGACCTTCTGATCAGCAAGTCCTAGGCTCTGTGGTTTAACCCACAGTGCCACCCGCGTCCCTTAACAGGAGCATTACTACCATGCAAACAAAGGATTAAGAAATGGATCCCCAAATTCCTGTTTGGATTAAATGTAGATCCTGGCTCTGACTTATGATAGTTTTGGCTTTTGGTCTTCATTTCACACCCATTGTGGAATCCAGACCTTCTAGATAAAGAATGGACAGTGTTGTTATCTGTACTACCAGTACAGAGGAATTATTAGAAATGAATAAAGTCCAGTTTTCCTATCAACTCTCACCTGACAAGAGGCTTCTTTTAAGCAAGGCTCCCAAAGGAGTATACCATAAAAATCCACTAAAGAAATAATGTAATAAGAATTAGAACAACAACAACAACAACAATAATAACAATGACATCAAATGTTAGCTGTGCATATAGGTTTTTCCAGTGATTTGTTCTTGCGTCTTCATTTTTAATTGTACTGGAAGCATTTGGCCCAAGTGAAATTATAACTGTGAGGTGTCTCTCACATGGCTTCCAAATAGCACAGGGTCACACATGGAAGTGATGCCTATCTTTAAAGATCTAATGTTGTTTGCCATTTCTAAAGCACTTTTTGGCTTCGTAGCTGAGCAACAGCTTGAATGTGAGCTTCTTGCACCATTGGAATTATTTAAAAAATGTGACCCCTAGCTGAACTCTGAAGTGGTGCAGTCCATTCTTTAACCAAGGTTAGGGGGCTACTATCTTATTCTACTGCAGGAGCAGTCTGAACCAAAACCTTTCTCCCAGTATTATCAGAAGGTGGGCTGCTTCACATTTCCTTTCCATATAAACAAAATGTTGAATCCTTTCAAGGAATGGTAATATACTTTAACCAATTTTGGGGAAAAAACCCCTGAATTTTCCGCATTTAAAATCAGTGGATAGACTCCAATTGCTCAAGCAAAGGTGCAGGCTTAACAAGAAGTTGGGTGATTTTTGCTAACCTGCCACCCTGTTGAAGACCCCAGTGACCCCAGAAAATCTATTATGGTGGGTCCCACAACCCTCAATCATAGATTTTAAGAGGGGTGGGGTCACTGAGGTGGGAAGGGGAATGAGCAAAAAATTATCTCCACTATTCTTCCATTAGTGGTCTACTGGATCAAATGTTATTGTACTAAGACAAGGACACCAACTGGATACAGCCCAGCATAATATGCAACAAATACACTTGTTAAAGTCACTTTGTATGGTTATGCATTTGTTTTGGCTACAAGTTCTTCTTGAAAAGCATCAGGGACATGGAATTATCAGACTTCAACAGAAATACATTGTGTGGCCTTAATTATTCAGCGACTGCTGCCATTTTTCATAATCTGTTAGTCTTTATGGTGTTATTAAATGTGTATTATTGATGAAATGTTTAATTGAAACAGTGGAACTATGCAAGTTGTTCCCTCAGCAATTACTCTTAAGTAAATTCTCCCTATGTTGGCTAAAATCTTAGGGGAACAAATTGTGCCATCCAATTATCAAGAGAAGAAATACTTGCAATTTTAAAACTTGTTTTTGGTCTTACTTTGGTGCACCCTCTATAGTTTTAATAAGAAGACTCTTTTTTATTTTGATTTTAAATGTCTTGTTAACAGTGTGGGAGTTATAAACACTATAATAATTTCCCCACTTTCATATTTAAAAATAATATGCCCTCTAAACATTTACATTCAAGATTTGTTTTTCTTCAGATGTGTAAATAACACATAGTAATTTGCATCTCATGCATAAATCTCACTCCTGTTGAATGCAGATTCCCCACCCTCCCACCACCTCATATTTATGGCAATTTAGCGGGCTAATTTTTCCAAGGAGAATTTGAGGGAGGGGGCTGTTATTTGTGGCTGAAAACATAATCTCTTCCTGCAGTTTTCTTCCACTGAGTATTAAGCAGCTCAGAGCTGATTACCAGATCTTTCATTTGCAGTTTCACTGCAAGTGTTTTACACTTTAATTTTTCCCAGATAAGACCACCCGAAATATTTCTTATTTATACACATGTGTAGTTCAGTTCAGGCAAATTTTCCCCATTCATAGGGACTACTCATATTCACAGAACGTCTGCCTCGCTGTTCGTATCCCACTACAAATCGCTTGCGGTCACTGTCCTTAAAAAGGGTGGTGCTGACATCAACAATTGGCTGTCAGTTCATTTCTGGGCACAATTCTAATTGCTCCTGTTAGTGCCCCTAAAAGACCAAGACTCTAAATATCTGAAAGACCACCTCCTTCCCTACAGAACCTCCTGGGTTTTAAGACAAGCAGAGGGTGCCCTTTTGGTAGTCCCATCTCTCTTAGAAGTTCTGGGTGGTAGTGGCCTGGGAGATCACATCCTCTGTATCCGCCACTAAATTGTGGAATTCCTTCCTGATCTGTTTTCTTCACCACACAACTTTCAATGAATGCTTTAGATGCACCTCGTTACCCTGACCTCAGGACCCACCCTATTCCTGCAACTGTGATTTAACTGGTTTTTTGATCCTGGATTTTAAATTATTGTAACTCTGCCTGGGATTTGCAGATGAAGGGAAGGTAATAAATTTACTACTGCTGCTGCTGCTACTAAGTCATGCAATATCCACATGGCTGTCTCAACATCCAGGCAGTGACATTTTCTTTTTCACTGAATATAACATTGCCTTTAAGCTAGCATAGTCTATGTGACTGATACAATCCTGATGTTTACTTGGGAGTAAACTTGTAAAACACCCACAATTAAAAAGGTGCCCAACTAACTAGGGTATTTTTTCCTTGAATTTAAAAACAAACAAAAAGAAGTCATTAAAAAAAACCTACAGGTGACATGCCACATCTCAGAAGAGACATTTCCATTTTCACACAGTTGGCGATGCATCTTTTAAGCAAGTGTGTTCATCATCTAGAAGTAAAGAAAATACACTTTTTTGCTTCAGCAATATTGTTCTTACATGCATCCAAATTTAATCAATTAAGAGTGCAAACATTTACACGTCCCCTCAGAAGTAAATCCCAGTTTAAACAAGCAAGTAGTTCATAGAATCATAGAATCATAGAGTTGGAAGAGACCACAAGGGCCATTGAGTCCAACCCCCTGCCAAGCAGGAAAGAGTCAATCCTATACATATTTAACTGGGAGCAAGTCCCACTCAACTCAATGAGACTAATTTCTGAGTGGTTGTGCAGAAGATTACACTGCATGATTTCTTTAATGTGGTATCAACGCTGCTACTTGGAAATTAGTACTACCGCTGTATTCAATGGCACATACTCTTTGGTAAGCACAGGACTGCAGGACAAATGTCTTAAAAAGCAATTGTGAAAGTGGGAACAAGACCAGCATTGATATGAGTGGTTAACTGCAATGCATATCTGCTTCAAATTGTGACGATAGTTGTGTTTTATCTATAAGGTTTTTGTCTATGATGATTATTGTGCTCAAATAATTCTTTTCTTTTGCAAACAGTTGACTTTAAAATAGGGCAAGATTTTGTATAGGTGGCATTGATTGTAAGACTTTTCTTTTCTGCTGTTAGAAATCTCCAAGACAAAGAACTGAAATAGCCATAGACAATTGCTATAATTTTCTATAGACTGATTCTCACTGAAGTCATTCTGAAAATCACCGTTTCTGAATACGGTAATTTCTAAACAGTATTCCACCCTTGATCCCTCTGCCATAATGATTCATTTGCCTCTGACTATATGCATGATTGAAATTCCCAAAGGTCTTAAAACTTTCTGTTCAGTCACTGGTGTTTTGTGACAGTTGCCTGGTTAAACTAGAGGCATGATTCCAGGAGATTGAATTTCACTTCTAAGAATGTTCTAGAGTGGAAAGAGAACTTTGCACACATTTTAAAAATTGAAACATGTTCAGAATGTTTAAATTCTGAACCTTTTGATTTTGCTTTTAAAAGGATGGACAGGTTCTTTGAAGGGGAAACAAGTCATAAAGATTCTTTATTTTAAAGTTTAAATATTTTTTCTTTTTTTGTAAATTACAAAATTATCATTGTGTACTGAAAATAAAAGAATAACCACTTGAACAATACCATCCTTCAGAATATATTTTTAATACATTTTTGAAGTAAGAGTATTTAGAATCAACAATACTTTTCCATCTTACAACTTACATTACCATCAACTTCTCTAATTGGGAAAGCTGATTTTAAAAAAGAAAAAGAAAAAAAGGAACATATATACTTTATTTTGGGTAGCACAATTAAGTTTGGTTCACTGATAAATTCACTAGATGCTAACTGCAAGGTAAGAACAAATGGGAAGAATAAAATTCCCCCTTCCATCTGCAACACCCCCTTCAACCATAATAAAGAATTACAGGTCCCACTTCTACCTCAGTTTATCAGACTATGGGGACAAAGGACAGGAGATGCCCTTCTCTATCATGGGACCATGTGTGAAGTCTTGGGCATTTGGGTGACCATCATTTGAGACATAATACTGAATTAAATGGATCTCTCTGATCTGATCCAGCATGACAATACCTGTTTTCTTCTTTAACACTTGCCATTAGGAACAGTTTTGAATGATCTTCATTTCCAGTGCAGCATCCTTTGATTTCAAAGGGTCACTTCTACCTTTGATTTACAGACCTTCTCAAAGCAAAATGGATTAAAGTTGAACCAAATCTGGACAAAAACATTTCCTCAGGCGTATTCTCAGAACTCTTTTTTTAAAAAAGACCTTTGAAAGCTTCCTCCCATCACATTTTGATATTGCATAATATTCACCATTGTGGATGCTGTTGGAACTAAGGATGTTTAGGCGAGAAGGTACAAAGTTCGAAACCACACATTAACACTTGCTGCTGAAGCCTTGGAAATGATCTGGACTTTAAAATAAGCGTATGTGAAGATGCTGACATTGCAGATGAAGTTTTTTGTTTTTTTTTTAAAAAACTCCATTGCATTTCAGATTTGCATACTACAGTGGTACCTTGGGTTACATACGCTTCAGGTTACATACACTTCAGGTTACAAACTCTGCTAACCCAGAAATAGTGCTTCAGGTTAAGTACTTTGCTGCAGGATGAGAACAGAAATCGGGCTCTGGCGGCACGGCAGCAGCAGGAAGCCCCATTAGCTAAAGTGGTGCTTCAGGTTAAGAACAGTTTCAGGTTAAGTACGGACCTCCGGAACGAATTAAGTACTTAACCTGAGGTACCACTGTATTTTGTTCTGGAACTAGCACTAGAATTGCATGGAATGACATTAATTTGCTCCTAGCCTGACCATCCATGGGGTGAGATGGATTGGATTGGATTGGGAGCTGGTGCCCAGCAGGAGGGAATCACGGCATCACATTCAGGTTCTAAAATCAATGTTAGAATGAACAGAATGGATGCAGGATTGTCACAAGCCTGATATTGTGGGCCACACTGACTCTGCTGGCCTGGCTCAGGCTGTTAATCATTAATGTCACTGCTGTTTGTCAGCTGACCTTAACCACCCTTTGTATATCGCAGCTCATTATTCTGGGTATCCCCTGTTTAAATCCTTCTGGACGTCCTTTGCAAATATGCTGCTACAAAGAATTGCCTTTCTTTCTATTCAAGGTGGTCTTTTATTGTACAGATATTTTATGTCATGCTACCAGGTGTCTGGGCAGCATTGGCTTGAAATATATATCTTCCAGTTAAAAGTCTATTAAAAATGTGTGTGTGCTTTTTCAAAAGCTATACTGGGCATCTTCACCGCATTCCCCTGTTGACTGTTTTACTTTCTGCAGATAAAAATGCAGGCGGCTTTTCTTTTCAATCCAATTTCATCCGAAGAAGCAAAGAACCTCACATATGGCCACAGAGGTTTTCATTCCCCCCTCTGTTTGCTGCAGTTTCTGCTAGTAGATCACGTCCCCATTATACATGTGCTTGTCAGCCACCAACTCTGCAGGCAGAGGTGAAACTGGGCACGGAGTAGAACACAATTTTCTTTTGCTCAGACAGGAGGAGATGACGGATAACATGATCCTGACCTCTGAAAGTCATGGACAGCTTGCAGGGATGGTAACATGAGCTGGGGCTTCTGGCGATCATATCATAATAACACATGCTGGTTTTGTAGCAAAGGCATAGTTTAAGTGGTGGTGGCAAGGGAGGGGAGGGGGAATTGATGCTAAATTAAACTGGCTTTGAACTTTTTCAGACCTAGAAATGTATTATTCAGCAGGAATGTGTGTGATGCATTGAGAGCGTGGGAGGGTCATATTCTCATTAATCATCCAGAGGACCAAAAAAAAGGTGGGGGACGGAAATTATTTTGAGACAGGATTTGAGAGCTAAGGACTTGTGGGAGGAAAGGAAGAACTCAGAATAGATTGGTGGGGTGTTGTTGTTTTTTTGGTGAATTATGCTATGCCACAAAATCTGAGATGGCCTCCAGGTTGTTTGGTCACGCTGACGTGGTACTGGCATGGGTATGATTCCTGGTATCAGCTCTTAATTAGAAACTAAGTAAGTTAGCATGGGGCCCAAATAATAGGTTGCTGATCAATCCTTCAAAGGTAAGGGACACTCTGGACCGATGATGGGAAATGAAATTAGAGAGGGGACAGGGGCTGGAAAAATATGCAGGGCAGAAGCAGAGCTCATTGCTCTGTAGAACTGAAAGTATTGGAATAAGCAACATATTTTCCAAACAAGTGATGACTCTTACAATAAAAATAAAAATATGGGGATAAGGTGCCTGATGTACATATATCCATGCCCCCCCCCGAAAAAAGCACTGTGTATATCCATCTCTGAAGCTCAGCAGATTTGGACATAGGAGATGGAAACTATGTATGTATAACTTTGCATGATGCCTAGAGAACTTGTTTTATGAGGTGCCTAAAAATATAACAAAGCTTCTTTCATATTCAAAACCATTATGTGTGTGTGTGTGTGTGTGAGAGAGAGAGAGAGAGAGAGAGAGAGAGAGAGAGAGAGAGCATTTTTACAGACAGAGAACTAATTTTAACACAAGAGTTCTTACATATATATATCATTGTGCCCCCAACAAGAACCATGATCTGGTTCTGTAATCACAGTCTTTTTTTCTGGACTGAGTGGCTGCTGTCAACCTAAAAACACATTGCAAAAATTTTACTACTGGCAAGAATTTTACTACTGCAAGAATTTTACTACTGGCAAACTAAGACCAGTACTTCACTACCTCATTTCATATCCTCCATAAGCCATCTATGTTGGTGGCCATTGCTACTTTTTGAGGGAGCAAATTCAAGTAAGTATAAATATCTGTCAACTAAATCAATAAATCACTGTGTTTCATATATAGATTGCTATCTCTGTTGAATTCTGAAAAGGCGAAAGATGGCTAATGTACCAATCTGCCTTTTGAGGGGATCCTTCAGGAAACACCCTCATTCCTCACTCCCCCTCCTTTTGCCATTGTTCACTTTATCCTCTCTCGGTCCATATATCTCAAAGTTGTAAGGGAAATCTGTAATAATTCTAATTCATCTTCAAGCCTTCTTTTAAAAGGATTGCTATAGATGTCCGAAATGGGCACAGAGTATGGTAAATGGAAGAAATTAATTAGCAACTCTAGAAATAGGGGTAAGAGAATAGACTCTGTGCACGCTGTATACTTTAAAATTGTTCCACCCTAAGAGTGCCTTCAGAAAACGCTGCCCACATTTATGCATTCAGAATCTTATGGTGATCCAGGATTTATTGACATAGCAAATCTTCCCTGTGAATTTATACGTGCTCATTTTGAAGGAAGGCTTATATGCTTCTATTTACTTAAGGGCCTTTCCCCTACAAAGATGTAGTACATTCTGTCTGAAACCTTTCCATGACACCATCTCTAGAGGCACGTGCTGTACTTATAATATATTGCACTTTATCAATGGATTCTCGCAATGCATGTGACAGATGCTATATATAACTCTAGGTTATGCTTACAAGTTGACCTATCTGCTAATAGATAGCAAGAAAGGGCTGGATTGGTATGGAAGAATGGAACGCTTGGGGATTCATTTAGACCCACTTTGTATTTTGATCCCATTTTTTTATAATAGTAGACAGGCATTTCCATTTTCTCCAACATGCAGTATAATATTTCCCATGCATATAATGCTAGGAAAGCTGTACCTGTTGAAATCCTCAGTGACTTGTAGCTATTAAAGGAGTAGAGCCTCAGCCAGTGGTGGCGGGGAGGAGGTAGCTGGCGTGTTATGCTCTGCTGAAAATATTGATGGATCAGAGGCTTCAAGAACTCATTCCTTTTGACACACGCTGATTTATTTAGGTGTGACCGCATCACAGAATTGATGCTGAGTAGCCATGTTTGTCTCTCGTAAGGGAGGGGGAAAGAGAGGAACAGTCTTGTGGCACCTCAAAGACTAGTAAGGATATTATGATGTCAACTTTTGTGGACTGAAGGCCACATACGTTGCATTCTGGGATAGCATGGAATATTCCAGCCATTACCAGTAACGTACACTGATGCTGTACAAGCTATATTACGGACACCAGTCTCTGGGCATAAAATTTGGTGATTTGATGTTTCAGATCTTCTGCAACTCTGCACAGCCACCACCCACAGAAGTTGTCCTTTGAATGATCCTTTAGAGCCAGCTGTTGCATTCGGGAGAACTTTGCTTATGTCATATGCTCAGGCTAAATGAATGGGCACATAGCATGGATGTGCATGTAGCTGCGAGACAACTGCAGGAGAAAGGAAGCAGCTCCAGTAAGGCCTGTCATTCTCAGGGATGACCAAGTGTTTGGACACTTTAAAGAGGGCAGGCAATATAAGCTCCTCTTCAGTCGTTATTGAGAAACGAGCTGGATTAGCTGGGAAGCATGCACTTGCCACTGACACCGGGGAGCAGGCTGTCATGTTGACACAAAGCTACCTGACTCTGCATTGCACATCAAATTAGGAGAACACATACAAAGCACTGTAATCCCCACTCTCTGTTCCTGTGCACTGATTGGTAATAATTACCCTTTGCAGTTGGGGGTGGACGAAGATAACCCAAGAACTCTCAGGTTAATTATTTTTCTTCAGCGCTCTGTAACAGTGCTGATGTTTTAATAGCAGGCAACCTTTTCGTGTTGGGAACCTTGGAGATTTGAAATTGGCAAGAGCAAAATACCATTTATCTCTTTGGACAATAAGTAATTGTCCTGCAAGGCCTAAAGTGAAGTAAAAAAGGGGTTTGTTGGCAAGCTAACGCATATTCGTTTTGCTGCTTCAGTCTCCCGTACTAAATAACTGCAGTTTTGCACTGGGAGTTTCTGTCACTCCCATCAGTTGGAGAGTTTATAAAGTTGAAATGGAGAGTACCTAATTGTCAGGAAGCCAGAATAATTTCATTTTGTGTCATTATTCATACGTGATATATTCCCAGCATGCATTCTCTTTAATTACTTACACACATAATGCAAGTATGCATATGGGCCAATACATTTCTGATCACTCCTCATGGCAACTCCTTAATGATTTTGGTGTCAGAGCTAATAGCAACATCTGATAGGAGATCTGAGGGCACTGATAATCTTTCTAACATTTAATGCATTCATGCAAAACAAAGAGACATAAGCCTATTTGAGAAAATAAAGTATGTAGCAGGGGAAATGTCAACTGTACAATTCGTGATTAAACCAGCAAACGCAGCCTAAACTTTGCCGGGACATAATGTATTCCAAAGATCCATGTCATAAGAAGATATGTAGTTATGTGGCTCAAATTAAGCACTCATTTCACTGTGACATCAAGAGCCACGCTGAGCTATAAATGTGCATTCATGCTTTCAAAATCTATTTATGAAGGACAAAATAAAATCAGTGGAAACATAACATATATTTAAACCAGAATAATGGAGCAGCAGAGGTTGTCAGGATACTTCTTGTCATTGTGTTGTTGATTACAATAATTTGTATTTCACCTCTCTGCAAAAAAACTGTTCAGTTTCTGTTAATTGGTTCTCGTGGGAAACTTGCAGATTCTAGCTTCGCACAATTAACTCAGGCTGGTGTCAATTTACTCTTGGCAGAAAGCCCAGGTCTGCTTGACCTAGAAACTACTCACTCTGATTGGTTAACGAGCAGCACTCTGCTCTGTTATCTAGGATTGCTAGCACAGTTTGGGGTGAGGTGTGTTAGGAGTTAGAAGTGCTGTGTATGGTTTTGAGAGAGAGAAAGAGAGGATTTATTTTGCTTTTATTTGTATGCAGAAACTCTGCTGGTTTTATTTTTCCTTTTAATAAATCCTGTAAATAGTTATTCTGAGTCTAGCTGACTAGTCATTACTGCCGCAACTAGCTTCCTCGCTGTGCAGGAAAACTCTGCTACGTTTGGGCTAAAGCCAATAGGGCTATGCCTGACACTCCAAAGTTCCATGAGGTTATGGGCATTGTGCTGCCAGCCTGAGTTGCGGTGGTGTCAGCATCAACGGCGTTGGTTCCAGTAGTTCCAGAAGTTGTTGTTCCTGTTGGTGCAGCAGATGGACTCTGGCTGGTTCCTGACTGTGGTGAGCTGGTGATGCAGCGGACACAAGGACAACAGCTGCAGCGTGTGAGTGCTGGGTGCTGTGGTTCCTGTTTTCTCTCTCGGTGGTCGTGAGTAGCTGGTTCCGGGTTCCAGGGACATCGCTCTCAAGATGGCCTCACAACCAGTTCAGATGGCTTTTGAGCGTCTGAATGACTCCAATTACTTGCTGTGGTCGGAACGCATGCAGGCAGTGCTGCAGAGGGATCGTCTCTGGCAAGTGGTGAGTAAGTTTCCTACGAAGCCTGATGATGAAGACCTCGATAAAGACCAAAGAGCAAGGGCCACAATTGTCTTGGGGCTGGAAGATTCCCAGTTGCCGTATGTGAGGGGAATCAAGACAGCTAGAGGTGTGTGGCAAGCACTTAAAGAACTCCATGTGCGTGAGACAGCGGTTTCCAAGCTGTTCATTCGCAAGGCATTGTACAAGGCAATGTTACAGCCTGGGGTTACAATGCAGGAACACCTACACAGTTTACAGTTAAAGTTTTCTGCGCTACAGGAAAGAGACTGTGCATTAGACCAGCAGGAGAAGGTGGCTATTATTTTGAGTTCTCTCCCGGAAAGCTGGGATAATTTAGTTTTGTCTCTAGAAGGCATACAGGAGTGTGATTTATCAGTCAGTTACGTTACTGGGCGTTTGATTGAAGAATGGCAGAAGAGGCAAGAAAGGTCGTTGGCTGCAGAGGCTTCTACAGGCGGGCGGTTTGGAAGGAGTTCTCATGCCGTGCCAGAGGTAAAGCAAAAGCAGCGTCCTGGTGAGGAGTCAGCGTTTGCTGTTAGGCGTTGTTTCCGATGTGGGTCTTCAGCGCATCTAAAACGACAATGTCCGGAGTTGGTCAAGTCTCAGTTGCCGGTGCAGGAGCAGAGACGAGATCAGCAGCAGCAGCAGCAGCGTAAAAAGAAATTCTTCAAACGAAAACAGTCGGCTCAGCTGGTGACCGGCGAGGTCAAGATTGCTGATGAGAAACAAGCGGTCTGGGTGGTCGATTCGGGAGCATCTCGCCACATCGTGAATTCAGATGAATTGTTTGTTTCCAAGAACTCAGCACAGCGCAGCCAGGTGGCTCTAGCAGACGGAAGTACTTCCGAAGTGATTTCGGGGGGTGCAGTTTTTGTTCCTTGTCTTCGTGAATGCCTGCAAAATGTACTCTGTGTGCCGTCATTAAGGAGCAATCTGATGTCTGTAGATTGTTTGCTAAAAGCTGGGTTTAAAGTGTATTTTGAAGGAGACAGTTGCATTATTAAGAAGGCTGGTGAGATTTTAGGCACTGCTAAGTCAGAGGGAGGCTTGTTTTGGCTTAAAGCAGGATCTCAAGTTGCAGCAGTAGTCAGTAAATCTCAGCCTGCAGTGAATAACAAAGCTATACATGACAACTGTGTGCACTTATTGCATAGGAAAATGGGGCATGCTTGCTGGAAAAGTGTACTAAAAATGTCTGAATTGGCTGATGGGGGTAATTTAAAGAGTTGTAACAAGTACCTTGATTGTAATGTCTGTAAAAAGGTTAAAACCCACAGAGTCTCTTACCCCAGAAGTGACAGAGTTAGTGAGTCACCGCTACAGCTGGTTCACATGGACGTAATTGGTCCATTTGCTGTAAGCAGGGGTGGATCGCGTTTTTCACTAATAATTGTGGATGACGCCACGCGTTACTCTTGGGTTTTTCCCATGAAGAATAAGGGTGACGTGTTCACTAAGTTTAAAGGCTGGGTGGCATCTGTGGAAAGATTTCTGTCCATTAAACTCAAAAGGATTCAGACGGACAGAGGTGGCGAATTTATGTCAAATGCCTTTAAAGATTGGTTACAAAAGCGTGGCATTGGGCATAGAAAAACGAACGTTTTTTCCCCAGAGGAGAATGGCGTTGCAGAGCGAAAAAACAGATCTTTACAAAATATGATGTTTGCCATGCTTGATGATGCTGATTTGCCCATGTCTTATTGGGGGGAGAGCATGCTCACCGCGTGTTATCTCCAAAATAGGCTCTTTCACCAAACAATAGGTACAACCCCATACTTTAAACTGTTTCAGAAAAAACCTAAAATTGACCATTTGCATGTGTTTGGATCAAAAGCCTGGGTATTAATTCCGAAACAAATGAGGAAGAAGGGAGATCCTAAGACCAAACAGTTACTGTTTGTGGGTTACCAGGAGCTGGGAAAAGGTTTCCGCTTTGCTGAAGGGACAAATGGCATTGTGATCTCCAGGAATGCCAGTTTTTGTGAACATAGTGGCTGGGAGAGACTACATGCCAATACTGAGGTTTGGTTTGAACCTTCCCAGGAGCTTCATGACTCTGAAGGTAGACACAGAGAATCAGAGTCTGAGGGGGAGGAAAGTTCAGATAAGAGCTCTCAAGGAAGTGGAGTTAGCCAAAGACCAGTTGCTAAGCAACAAAAGAGAGGTCGTAGTTCTGAGGAGGAAAGTGGGTCCGAAGAAAAATTTTCTCCCAGAAGATCTAAAAGACAAAACAAAGGAGTGCCTCCGGTGCGTTTTTCTCCAGATACTGCAAATGTGTTTAGTGTAATTGCAGAGCCCAAGAGTTTTCAGGAGGTGTTAAAGTTACCAAAAGAGGAGGCAGAGCTCTGGAAACAGGCAATGGAGGAAGAGATGTCCTCTCTGAATGAGCATAAGGTTTTTACACCAGTAGCAGCGCCTGAGGGGGCAAAGATTGTAGGCTGCAGGTGGGTGTACAAACTTAAACATCTGGTGACAGGAGAGTACAAATACAAAGCTCGTTTAGTGGCTCAAGGATATTCTCAGAGGCCTGGAAAAGATTATGACGAAACTTTTTCCCCTACTGCAAAGGGGGACAGTGTAAGGCTGATTTTAACGCTTGGAGCAAAGAGAAAACTCCTGTTAAACCATTTTGACATTCAGACTGCATATTTACATGCATCAATATCAGAAGACCTGTATCTAGCCGAACCGCCTGGTTATGAGACAGGTTCCAATAGAGTGTTAAAATTAAACAAAGCTCTATATGGTCTCAAACAGGCTGCAAGATCTTGGAACAAATGTTTCCATGAGGCCTTAGTGTCATTTGGTTTCAAGCAGAGTACAGCTGACAATTGTGTTTATGTACGTGGTACAGGCAGTGATCAAGAGTTTTGTCTGATTTATGTAGATGATGTATTGTATGCCTGTAAAACAGATAAACAAACTAAAAGGTTTGCCAAGCAATTGTCCAGTAAGTTCAAAGTGAAAGACTTAGGCCCGGTTAGGACATATCTAGGGTTGGAAGTGTGCTGGGCCCAAGATGGCAGCTGCCTAATTAGTCAGCAGAACAAAGTTAAACAACTACTGACTACATACAGGATGCAGGATTGCAAAGGGGCAGCGGTGCCTATGGATCCAGGTTTCATAAAAACACTTCATATAGATGAGAGTCCTGAATTTGAACATCCTGATGTATATCACTCTGTAATTGGAAGTTTATTGTATCTAGCACAGTGGTCCAGACCTGATATTAGCTACGCAGTAGGCATATTAAGTAGATTGGTCTCAAAACCCACACTAAATGCCTGGAAAGGGGTAAAACAAGTTCTGAGATATCTCAAACAGACAATTGGCTATATGTTACAATTAAATTCTTCCGAGGATGAAATGTTGAGTTGCTACTGTGATAGTGACTGGGGAAATTTGCCAGATAGAAAATCTGTCACAGGACTAGTCATAATGGTCGGTGGAGCTTTAATCAGCTGGCGGTCACGCAAGCAAGACGTTGTAAGTGTGTCATCAACGGAATCAGAGTACGCCGCATTGAGTGAATTGTGCAACGAGGTGATTTATTTCAAGCATTTGTTAGCAGATTTAAATGTGAATTGTGGAGAACCAGTACAAGTTTACATTGATAATCAAGCTTGTATAACCTTAAGTAAAACAGAGGGTTTCAAATCACGTTCGAAACATATCTCTGTAAAATACCAAAATGTACGTTGCTGTGTACAAGACAATGTAATCACCTGTACTTATGTATCAAGTGAAGAAAATGTAGCAGATGTGTTAACTAAACCATTGGCAAAGGTAAAGAACAAGCGAATGTGCAAGGGTTTAGGTTTGCTGGAAAAATGATCTCCTACATAGGTGTATTTGATGTTAATTGTTCAGCAGAATCTGTGAGGGGGTGTTCAGTTTCTGTTAATTGGTTCTCGTGGGAAACTTGCAGATTCTAGCTTCGCACAATTAACTCAGGCTGGTGTCAATTTACTCTTGGCAGAAAGCCCAGGTCTGCTTGACCTAGAAACTACTCACTCTGATTGGTTAACGAGCAGCACTCTGCTCTGTTATCTAGGATTGCTAGCACAGTTTGGGGTGAGGTGTGTTAGGAGTTAGAAGTGCTGTGTATGGTTTTGAGAGAGAGAAAGAGAGGATTTATTTTGCTTTTATTTGTATGCAGAAACTCTGCTGGTTTTATTTTTCCTTTTAATAAATCCTGTAAATAGTTATTCTGAGTCTAGCTGACTAGTCATTACTGCCGCAACTAGCTTCCTCGCTGTGCAGGAAAACTCTGCTACGTTTGGGCTAAAGCCAATAGGGCTATGCCTGACACTCCAAAGTTCCATGAAAAACTTGAGAAGAGTCCCATATTCTGTTCTCTAAGTGGCCAAGCAGATGTCCATTTATAGCTTTCTAAACTGATTGGGTGAAATGCAGTGCATATTTAGGGAAGTTTTTAATGTTTAATGTTTAACAGGCCGTTGTATTTTAATATTTTGTTGGGAGCCGCCCAGAGTGGCTGGGGAAACCCAGCCAGATGGGCAGGGTATAAATTATTATTATTATTATTATTATTATTATTATTATTATTATTATTATTATTCTGTTCATATACTTTAGGGGCTGCAATGTAATGCTTGTGCATGCCAGTGTTCCTGCCAGTACATCCTTTGGCTCTTGTGAAGATCTCCATAAACACTCCCATAAATACCCACAACCCATGAGAGATGGTTTGCTTTTCCTGCTCAGTTCCTTGTTGCAGTGCCTTAGCCTCTGCTAAATTGAATATGCCCCCTTCAACATCCCCACATTTCAGAGCAAGCTAGGATTGGACATTCTGTTCTGAACGGAGGTAGTGGCTCCTATCAGATGTCAAACAGATAAACAACTATATGACTTTTAGAAGACATCTGAAGGCAGCCCTATATAGGGAAGCTTTTAATGTTTAATGTGGTATTGCCTTTTTGTATTTTGCTGGAAGCCTCCCAGAGTGGCTGGGGTGGCTGCTGCTGCTGCTGCTGCTGCTTCTTCTTCTTCTTCTTCTTCTTCTTCTTCTTCTTCTTCTTCTTCTTCTTCTTCAGGGTAGTCTGAAACTACCCTATTTGTTTCCCTTTGCATCTATTCATTATGCTAGGGTCAGGGTTGAATGATATCCATTCAATATGTTTTGTGAATTTTCTGTGGACAAATAGCAATGGATTCTCCCTTCCCTGGAAATTTTCCATTTTGGAAAAATATTCCCCCCTGATCATTGCCTAGCACAGTATAAGTACTATATAAATGATTAGTTGTTATATTGCTTAAAGGTGAAGGTACCCCTGACCATTAGGTCCAGTCGCGGATGACTCTGGGGTTGCGGTGCTCATCTTGCTTTACAGGCCAAGGGAGCCGGTGTTTGTCTGCAGACAGCTTCCGGGTCATGTGGCCAGCATGACTAAGCCGCTTCTGGCAAACCAGAGCAGTGCACGGAAATGCCGTTCACCTTCCCATTGGAGCGGTACCTATTTATCTACTTGCACTTTTTGGCGTGCTTTCAAACTGCTAGGTTGGCAGGAGCAGGGACCGAGCAACGGGAGCTCACCCCGTCACGGGGATTCAAACCATCTGATTGGCAAGTCCTAGGCTCTGTGGTTTAACCCACAGCGCCACCCGCGTACCTGTTGTATTGCTTAGAGATGTACAAAACTATTTTTGGTATGTTTCACTTTCTCATGTAAACTATAATTCCATTCTGTTCTGTACCATTTTGGCATAACTGCAATTTTAAAAATAAAATGAAATAAAGCAGACGTATTCTTTAAACATGTATTTAAATGCCTATTTCCTTCTAAGACATATATTTACTGGCACATTTTCTCTCAAAATATATATTTATCTACATGTTTTCTCTCAAAATATCTGTTATGTTTCAGTACTGAGAACTGTCTTCCAACATGAGAGAAGTGAAAAATCTGTTGAAGATCTCAGTTTGGAACTACACATTTGTCTGAGAAGTTCAGATCAGGATATTTTATATAGGAAGATTGAATTCTTCAAACATCTTTATTATAATGATGCTACTGTTATTACTCATAGAACGCCGCAAACCCGGAAGTGAGTGTTCCGGTTTGCAAATGTTCTTTAGAACCCAAACATCCGTTTTGACTTCTGCGGCTTCCAATTGGCCACAGGAGCTTCCTTCAGCCAATTGGAAGCCACACCTTGGTTTCCGGACATTTTGCAAGTCAAACGGACTTCCAGAACAGATTCCATTTGACTTCCAAGGTATGACTGTTTTGAGGTAGCATTCCCATGGCAGCTTAATTTTCACATTGTAGCTGAGCTATTGTGGCATATTAGCACAAGTTTATCCCTCGTTTCCATATTATTTGATGTTTTATTCTGTTTAATATTCTGTTGGGAGCCATCCAGAGTGGCTGGGGAAACCCAGCAGGATGGGTGGGGTATAAATAATAATAAATTATTATTGTTGTTGTTATTTGCAAATGGATATTATTATTATTATTATTTTGCTCCCAGGTAGACAGAAACTTTCAAGATGGTTATAAAGGCTTCTGATCCCCTTAATGAAATATTTATTTTCACACATTCCTGCCATTAACATTACTTTAAATATATCATGGCTGTCATAAAATATTTGGGTGTAAAGATCTTAAACTGAGAAGACCAAAAACAGTCACCACCACAATCCATGACATAGAACACAGCACCTGACATGGCGTTCATTGCCATCTGCTTCTATCATTAAAAATATATGGAAGAAATGTTAAAAAGCTATTAAAAATAAATTTGATCTGTCTGCACATTTCAGCCTTTCCCCACATGCCTTTCCATCAACAGCCTCCTCTGAGTAAACACACTTTTCGCCTTATACAGTGAGGAGATAATTATACAGTCTCAATTAGACCCTCAATCACTGAACTATAAACAGCTAGTGGTGCAGAACTGTATCATCTACTTTATAACTGCACAGCCCTTTCCTCCGAATTTAATTTCCACAGGGGTATTGTACATTCATCTGAAATACATCATCTTCCTGAAGGCTGCATTGATGGGACAATTCTTCCGATGCGTTCATCTTTATCTTCAAAATCATACTTGGCTAAGCATTGCCAAAGAAGCAAACTATGTTCTTGCAAATACAAGGTTGACCCTATTGTGCACCTGTTGACTTAGATCTGCTTGCCATCCTACCAAGGAAGACAAAGCAACATTTTGGCCATATAACAAGAACGTCATTTCTCTTGTGCTTGATCTGGAAGCAGCAGTTAGTGCAGAATGCTGCAGTACAATTGCTGACAGGAGTAAGATATGGCCAGCATATAATTCAGAGAGCTGCACCGGTGGCTGATTAGCTACTGGGCCAGGCTTGTATTGTTATTTTTAGTATATACAGTGCTTAACAACAACTGTTTGCAAGCCTAGATTAAGTGGCTTTCAGACCTTTGAGCTATACTGTATAACCTATCATTTTAACAATGAGAAATTCATTTGATGTTTGTACTCGATAATAGTACTGATTCCACAGAATTCTTTTCCTGTGCATTTCAATGGCAGAATTCAATAGGAATTTCATTTGTCATGGAAGAGTAACTAATTCTCATTTATTACAACCCTGCTTTTTGTTTCAGCTCAATGACATTAGTTGCTAATTTTTCCTAGATAATGTATGATTGTCTGAAATGCAACATGTATTTAGAAACTGTAGTTCCCGAAGACAAGAAAATTTTTGTAATGTGTGCTGTGGTTAACCCCCTAAATCACACGTGTGCTTTTTCCCAAGGAATTGTGGGTATGGTTTTATATATTGATGCTTCCTTTAGCCTCGCAGATAAACAGTTTTTCCAATTGTTTACATATCTTAGAAACTCTTGCATTTAAATAGCTCATTATGCAAATATTTATAAAATATGTGGATATTTATTTATTTATTGTAACCTCCATTCAGTCACTGAGCTGAGATTTTAACGTCAAAACATTGTCTGCAATGTTAAATGTGCTGTAATGACGTATGAGTGAATATTGCCTGCAATGCGAAAATTGTAGACAGCATGCTGATACTGTACCGAGTTGCAAGAGATGGGACAGCTCAGAGTGGCCTTCGGTTTTTTTGAAGCTGCACACCGAATATTTATAACATTCAGTTTTGATGAGAAATTATTCAAATGTCCTTCTTTTCAAAACGAATGCAAGGGTTAGGTTAGAAGAGGATTGGCTTCCTAGCGATTTTAGAATATCAGGAGCTGCTTTATACTGAGTCAGATTACTAATTCATCCAGCCTAGAACTAAGGTCCGTATAGTTAAAGCTATGGTTTTTCCAGTAGTGATGTATGGAAGTGAGAGCTGGACCATAAAGAAGGCTGATCGCCGAAAAATTGATGCTTTTGAATTCTGGTGCTGGAGGAGACTCTTGAGAGTCCCATGGACTGCAAGAAGATCAAACCTATCTATTCTTAAGGAAATCAGCCCTGAGTGCTCACTGGAAGGACAGATCCTGAAGCTGAGACTCCAATACTTTGGCCACCTCATGAGAAGAGAAGACTCCCCGGAAAAGACCCTGATGTTGGGAAAGATGGAGGGCACAAGGAGAAGGGGATGACAGAGGACGAGATGGTTGGACAGTGCTCTCGAAGCTACCAGCATGAGTTTGACAGGGGTGCCTGGCGTGCTCTGGTCCATGGGGTCACAAAGAGTCGGACACAACTAAATGACTAAACAACAACAACAGAACTATCTCCTCTGATGTGCTCTTCACACTTTACATCTCTGAGTGCACACTCAGGAGGTACACTTCAAAATACGCAGCGGGAATATGAAAAACGGGTGATTTGAAAACATGTGTGGCTGTGTATGCACCACCCGTTTAAAACACACACCCGGTTCCTGGGAAGCATAATTTACTAAGAGTGCTGGGAATTGTAGTTCTGTGAGAAGGTAGGTGCTTCGATTGTGCTTTAAATGTATGGTGCGTACACAGCTGATATCGTATAAGAGATGGGAGAGAAATGTTGGCTGGAATTCAATACCACACTACCATCAGTACAAGCATTTCTGCTGGCCAAATGGAACCATCTCCCCTCTCTTCCCTCTGTACAGTTTTCTGGGGGATTTTACCACCCCCCAGAGTGGCTTTGAGGAAGTCCCTGGCAGCACACAGGAGAAGAAGAAGGGGATTGCCCTATTGCACTTGTGGGAGTCCTTGTACTGGCTTAGTTGAATGTTGGTTCACATTTCAATGCAAATGCACCAATTATCCTTTTCCAAAACAAGAAACACAGTTATCCTTCAAAATGTATACCTCTTAAAGTTTTGCAATGCAGTTCTCAAACCACAAAAAGTGCGAAAAATGCATGTATTGCAGACACCATGAGAGAGCTGGGGCTGCGGCTATTTCTTGTTGAATGCACACTTGCACCTGGTTCATGCTATCAATTTCTGACTTAGTAAGCCAGGATGTGCACATGCTGGGTGGGTGGGTGGTGGGGCATAGAGTTTTGCTTCTGCTTCCATATAGGCGGCTGAAGAAAACAGGACGCATCTCTTAGTCAGAGTTTCCTGTTACATGCAAACCCCCAAACTGTGGATAATCAACCATACACATGCCAGTTCTCAAGTATCTTAATATCCTGGCTTGTTTGTTCCCCATTAACCATAGTTTCCAGGTTTGCACACAATAGGAAGCTGAACCCTGGCTTCTTTTATGCTGTTCATTGTATATTATTTGATTTGTTGGTTTTCAGCATTGTTGGGTCTTTCTTATTAAGGGTTGGTGGAAGGAAAGGATCTAAATCTATCAACTAAATAAAAAAAAAGTCAAGAACTATACAGATTCCATGATCATACTGCACAGTGACAAGACAGGGGCGAATGGCTGCAGGTTGGTGTTCCCCAAATATCTTGCTGGAAATGTACCATATGCATGCACTTAGCAATCACTGAAGAGGGGGTGCCTGAAGATCCTTATCTGTAGAAATGCCTTTCTTTCTGAATTTAGAAAATGCATCTGTCAATCCTCATACTTAGCTTAGCCACCTGTCCTTCAAAACAATGTGTGTTTCTACATCTGACATCTCCCCACAGATGTCCCATAAGGCTTCCCTTAGATGCTATTTCCATTGATAGCCCAGCTGCTGCTGCTTCCAAATCACCTTGCAATTGCAGGACTCTCCTCCCCCTCCCCTCCAGTACCCAGCCTAGTTCCAGGATGTTGTGAGTCTCAGACAATATTTATTTATTTATTTATCAGGAGAAAATAGACCCCATCTTTCCACATATAGAGGTAAAGAGGAACAATACAGTATTAAAGTCAGATATTCATCCCCAAAAGGACAAAAGAGGACACATATCTGTATAAAATCTGTGTATGCTAATTTATATGCATAGATGCAAATGTGGAAATAATTACTATTATTTAAATAGAATCTCTCCAGGTGTGAATTGTGGATGTGAAATTTCAAAGCTCCTGCTCTCTCTTTTTATGGTCCATAACTGGACTGGAGCCCCATCTGCACAATACATTTAAAGCACTACTATGATGCCACTTTCAGTCATGGATTTCCCCAAAGCATTCTGAGGATTGTAGTCTCAGTGCTGAAAGCTGTTAGGAGACCCCTACTGTTGAACCATCTTGGAGCCTATGATCAGCAGGGGAGGTTCTGTTGGTGGTGCCAAAACTGGGTGCTGCCCGGTTGGGGCTGATCAACTGCAGGGCCTTCTTGATAGTGGCTCCTCGTGTATGGAACACTTTCCTTGCTGTAGTGCACCTGTCTCCTTCATTCTTAATATTCAAGAAGAATCCAAAACATTTCCATTCACTGAGGAATTTGATGGCTGAAATACAGTGTTCCTGTGAGACTATGTGCTTGTTTTCAGATTGCTTTTAGATGCTTTAAAAGGTTTGATTTTTTTAAAAAAAAGTATCATTTGATCATGCTTTGCTATTTGCTGCCCTGGACTGGGAGGAAGGGTGAGACTGAAATGTAATAAACAGTAAATAAATAGTAAATGCTTGTATGCATTTATTAAAGTATTCATGCTCTATCAGTGGAACCACTGCCAAGGGTGCTCACATCGATGGTTAAAACAGAGAAATGAAAGGACAGCTGAAAACTTATAGAAACAATAGCACAAAACAACAGCAGGCATGGTGGGGGTGGGGCACCTTAACACAGAGAACGAAACACCAACATTTCTCAATGTATAAACTAGTGCTGGGCTGCCATATTTCATTTAGTTATTTTCCTTTCTCAGATTTTGTTGGAGGGCAAAACACCCAGATTTCTTCTCTTTGTATTGTAAGGAGGCTATAGTCCATCCATCCAAAAGTGAGAGGTTTTTGCACATGCATCACACACATTTCACCATCCTCTATCGAGGCCAGCAAGGTGGAAGACGATCATAGTTCAAAGCACTTGAGAAGTGGGAAGGAGCAGGGCTGGGGAAGAGCCTGACCTAGAGAGAGAGCCAGATTCAGGAGCCCATGGACCACATTTGGCCTCTGAGCCTCAGGTTCCTACCTCTGGTCCACACAGAGTGGCATCTTTTTCAGCCCTGCCTTGAGATACCAGGGCTTGAATCTGGGACACACTGCATTCAACACAGGTGCTTTAAACCCCTGCATGCGACGCTTCCCTGATTGCAGCAGATAAATCACTCACAAACCACACAGTTTTGGTGGCTTAGCAGTCTCCAGTCCTCACCCATCGTCACCTCCCTGTTTTGCAGCACATGTTAAAATGTCAAGGTCTTCTCTCCATGCAGTAGCATGGATGAGGTGTGCTAAGCAGTTGAATCGAGGGAGAACTCCAGCAGTGTGCTTAGAACTTTACCAATCCTGTTCACCGGCCAAGCAGTTTACTAACTGCCTTCAAGGCCGTAGCGCTGCACCTCCTGCTTGCAAAAGCACCAACTTGCCACATGTACTGTGTTCAGAGTGGTGAGTTTCTAGGCAAAGAAGCACAGGGGGGTAGATCTATCTGGAAGCCTCTGCCGCTAATCCCAGATGTGTGTATGGCAGCTGCAATGGGAAATTCTGAACATGCTTCGGGTCATCATTTTCCATTAGTCATTCACGTGCATTGCATTCAGCGCAACATGGCTAAGCCATGGCTCAAATTAAGCTCCGAGCAACTGCTAAAGCATCTCTGGAATGGGATCACCTCGTTTTCCTAATATTCATTGACCCAGCATATTTTTATATTTGCTATTTTTGCTTATCCCAAAATGTAATGTCTCTCCTTTTCCAACACACAGAGAGTGCTTCCAGATGGGTGTTTATTATGGTGATCAGTGCTTTTGGGACATGCAAGTTTCTTGCAGCATCCATGGGACATCACTGGCATCAGAATGCCACCCTGCACCACTCCTCCTCTTTAATCTGAATTTACACTTTCTGGGGGAAAGCCAATACATTAAAAAAAAGAACTGTTGCCAGCAACCCATAGCTTGCCTGGGAAGAAGGACAGGGTAGGCATTAAATCAGTAAAATAATAAATATCGTTATGCCCATTTACGATATGAGGCCCCCATCTGGAAACACCCACATTTTATGTATCTATGTCTCTTCCTCCCCTGCCCTTTCGCCACACAGAACCACACATCATGTACATGCAGACAACACACGTCTCTGCAGCTTGTAAATAGGAAATGAAGTTACAACCCTCAGAAATTATAATGGCAGGCACACAAAGACGTCGTTGCTGGCACAGAATTCAATTAACAGATAGCAATCACCCTTGGGTGACTGTGTGAGGTAGAAATATACAGGCATGCTAATAAGTAATATCTTAAAGCGAAGGCGTTTATCAGCTAGCAGCCAGACTTAGGCAGGAGAGCGGGCAAACAACATTGCTCTGGGATATTTAATAAAACCTGCTCTCTTCATTTAAGGATTTTGTGTTTAATCATTTGGTAACATTTTAGAAAACGTTGAGGCTGCAAACATCTCAAACAGAACTGCTTAGGTCAGAAAACCTATAGTTATTTACTGATATGAAAATAGCCACAGGAACAGAGTGGATTCTGGGTTGATTTCTTAAAAAGAAAAATAACAATTCTTCGTTGCCACCTTTCTGCCCCGCTGAGCCTCTGAGTCACATGTACTACATGAATCACAGCCTTATCTGGGGAAACATGCCGAAGGTGTTCATTAATACTGGCTAAGCAAATGACCGAACGGCTGTTAAAATAAAACTAATATGTTAACTCCTGATTTGGTCGAGCGTCTGAAATTAAAACATTCTTGCCTTCCAGTTCTTTCAGCTTTATTTTGTATCGAATCCTGGGTAGAATTTAGGGAACTGCTGAGGAGAGGGAGCCCCCCAGATCAATCTTATGAAATGCAAACTGTTTTTTAGATTGTTGGGGCACGGCTATGGTTAGGGAGAGAAGATACAGCCCAACCCCATACTCCCAAAAAAAAAGTCTGACAGGCTTCAGTTGGGTGTCTTTGATTGGATGCTTTGCCTTGCCTCCCCTATGCAGAAATTAATCTAGTTTAAATTAGTCTTGTTTTTTGTTTTTTTTTAAATCCATTGGTTCCTAATTGCCACATGAGTAATGATTTACAGTGGGGGAGGGGTCACAGCAGAGGAAAGAGAGGTTAAGTCTCTAATCGCTCATTGCTACCCCCCCCACCACTTCAATGAATTAGGCATGAAAGAGCACCTCATTTACTCCAATGGGATGCTATTTTAAGTCCTAACATGTTTAGGGATGGGCATTGAGGGGTGGGCATAGCTAGAAAGGGAAGGGTTAACTGTTCCCTTCTCAATGAATGTCTTCTTCTCACTGAATATATTCTTGAAAAAAGGATTAACACATTCATTCTTAAAAAAAAATATCTCACTTTCTCCTTGTTGATGAATCAACAGCCAAGGGACAGTGCTTACATTGCACAAGATAAGTCAAAACATGTGAATCAGCCCCTTCTTTACTCAATGATGAAAGGGGGGGGGTGAAGAAGAGGATTGGCTTGCCTTGTTTTGCTGAGGATTGGGCATTTTACAGAGATTTTCAGTTTCAGCAGCTCAGGCTTTCTAAATTCATGAAATGTATGATAAAAGTAAACGACCCAGCAAATCTGAACAGCCTCCCCTTGGGAATGGAGGACAAGTGCCAAAGCCATTCCAGAGACAGGCTACTAACTGAATAACCTCTGACCTTTGTGGGGCTGTAAAATGGTCCCAAGAGATCTGTTCGGAAGGCAGCATGAAAATGTTCAGATCAGGCTTCAGCCTCAATTTTTGTTTTCCACTGAGGGCTGCTTATGCTGTTAATTTCATTTTTAAATTTCATTTTTTAAAAAAAAATCACTGTGGACATATGTCTGTGAGCTGCCCTCCTGCTCTCTCCACACATCAGTCTTCCCTTCACTTGGAAGCTAGTTAACTCGTCCAAAGTTCCTTCCCCTCCACCCCCAGCTCCAAAGCCAGTGCTGACTGCTTACACTTTCTCAAGCCTTTTACAATTAGCTGGATTTATTCCCTTTTTTCCCTTCCCCTGGTGATGTTCCTCCCACCCTCTCCTTTTTGGCAGCCCAAACATAGGCTTCCACAGAAAGCCACAGTGTCCTTGGATAATTGAAAGTGGCCCATTCTCAAAGATACCCATCATCTCATTGTTCTTTCCCCCTTTTTCCCCCCATCACTCCTTTCCCAAACAAACAAACTGAAACAAAAAGCAAATGCTCATATCTGTTGTGGGTGGTGACTCACACACTGACTGATTTCAGAAGTCCATTGAATTTTTTTCATATGCAAGATTTCACCGGGGAAAAATTATTCAGCAAGGAGAAATGGGGAGAGAGGAAGTAGCTGTCTGTTCTATTTTTGTTCAGCCCTGGAGAGCTGTGTGGTGTTCCCCCCCTTTCTTAAAGAAAGGCACAATGCCTCCACTTTTTCACCAAGCATCACTGCTCTGCCGCTGCCCAGCTCCTCATTTGCATTCTATTATATGCTCTGAGCTGCAGATCCCCTCTGTCAAGTTTTTGTGGGTGTACAAAGCTTCCTTGGGAACATGTTGTAGCTTCCCAGTTCCTGCATTTGTAATTCTGCAGTGTGTTTACCCTACACACTCCCTTCTCTGCGAAGCAATGAATGAGCCTGTTGTGCAGGCAGCTGGATACGTCAGTTTCTAAGAAGGTCATGCTACCAAAGTAACTGTAACAAGAAAATTTAAATGGCCAGGATGACATCTTTTCAAGTTGCTACTGTGCTATTTCCCGTTTCCTTTGAGGAACGCTGATTGTGGTTGGAGCTAACTTCCCAAGGTCTGGCAGGATCACTCAGAGTTTTCTGGATGTCTTTGTTGTTGTTTTCCTTCCTTCATCCCAGTACTTAGGACTGAAATCTAAGTACAAATTGATGAAGCTGCTTTTAAGTCCAGGGAGAGAGGCTCAAATAAACCACAACTGTGGCTCCTCGGTCCCCCTGGGATGTCTGATTCACAGTCAGCCAATGAAGAACCTCTGCCTGGAATTACTCAATTTGGGAATGGGATGTGAATTACACTATCTGATTTGTAGATCAGCAGTAAAGGGGGAGGCAGGTAAACAACAGGTTTTCTCAGTGCTGTTTTTCTAGAAAAAGAGGTGCCAGAATGCACCACAAATGCCTCTTTTGTTCTCTTATAATGGCAATGGCACTCACTTGAGAGGTGCCGGAACTGAGTTCTGGTGAGTTCTGGCTGAAAAAAGCCCTGCTTTTAAAAAAATAAAAGCAGCAGCAGCAAGCCTAATTTTAGCTATCATTATCCATATTTTCAAGCCTTAATAAAATTAACCCCAAACAAGAGACCAACTTGTGGAAACAGTGTGGGGAACTTGGGGGATGGCTGGCAAACTGATCTGCATAAATTTACCCATTTTTATTGGTTTGCATCAATATTATGTGGACTGCCTAATTTCTCTCCATCTTCATTCGTTCTCTCTTTCCAAGAAAGGAAACCACATCTTGCTATTCACTTCTCCTTGATAGAAATGATCACATTCAAACTAATTGCTCTGCATTACTTAATTTTTAGACTGCAAAATAAAAAAAAACTGATAGTAACGAGAGGGAGATTTTTCAAGAAAGAAGGAGATGCAGAGTCACCATGAAGCTGGAAAACATATTAAGAATGTATGAATTAATCTTCCAAAATGACAGATTAATTTAGAGTTCAGTCCTATACCTACTTACCTGGGAGTATGTCCCATTGAATTCAGTGGGTCTTGGTTTTGTGTGAACATCTAGACAGTTGTGCACACTTACTTGGTGTAAGCCCTACTGATCTAAGTGGGACTCGCTACTGAGCAGACATGCAAAGGAGTGTGCTCAGGAATGCCTTTGGGCTGGTAGATTTTAGATATTATAATACACATCTTAAGTATGGACCCTAGAATATTATGCAGGAGTGGATGAAAAGCAAGTCTTGAAAGCCCGAGTTCTTTTTGAAGACACTTTAAGAAGAGCTTCCTCTTTGAGCTTACCTTCAGAGCTTTGAGACAGATTCAGCTAACCTGGTACACTAGCAGAAGCCAGCGCAAGGATTCTTGCTAATGCAATGGAATTTTCCTCCTCCTTCATGTCCCCATGCCTCATTCAAATCCATTCTGGGGTGTGTGTGTGTCATGAGTACCCCCCAGAATGGTGTTGGGCGATCATTCTATTAGGTATGCAGGAATACTTCGACTGGTGGAGCAATCACCTTAATGCAATGTTGAATTCCATATTCAGGGCTTAGTTGCAGAAGGTAGCCATGCTAGAAGCAGGGCGGAAAGGTTCCTACATCTTCAAAAATTGTGTTGAATTGGGAATTTCACACTGAATTGTAAGCAACCCCTGCAGAAATTCCATTTTGTACACAGCTATTTAAGGTGACCTCTTCTTCACCAGGCTATACTGTTGCATCAGAAACAACTTGCAAGCATCTTGCGTGGCACCTTAAAAACTATGCCATAATAGGATTGTAGCCTCAGAACCTTCATTTCTAAAGCTTTATGATGTTTATATAAAGGTTTTCCCAGTGCCGTTTTTGTGTCAGTTTTAAAATAATTGAATCAAAAGTAATTGTTGAACATTTCTGCAACTCTGTTGAGCAAAACCATGGCCCTTGAGGACACTGCAGCAAGTAACCTCTGAAAAACATCCACCTTTCTATTTTTAGAAAGGCGTATTTGTACCAACAGCTGTTGCTTCCGTTTCACATGATCTATGCTAACTGCTGCAAAGTTTCAATATTATCTGAGAAAAATGCGTGGCGTGTGAAAAACGTCATGTTGCTCTGTAAACTCCATTCAGATGAAGGACAGAAGATTGTGGCAAAACAACTGGGCACAATGATTTAAAGAAGCATATAAAAAAAAGAAATAGCTTTTTTTAAAAAATGATATTTATTAAAGTTTAACAATTACAAGAAAGAAAGCAAACAATAAGAGAGTTACAATACTTCAAAAATAAAAGAAAATACAATAAAAAGACAGTACAACAAAGCAATAAAAAACAAAAAACAAAAACATTTAAAAACAAAAACATTTAAGAGGGGGAAAACCCCCCACACATCCGGTATTTTCATATCTTTATCTTTGATTTACTTATTTCCTCGACTTCCTCACACGTCCCTTTTTTGTATTCTAATTCAATTAGCTGTTTCAGCAAATCCTTTCCCTCTTTCTCAGATTTTGTTCTATAATTTATCTTAACGCAATTTGACCTTAAATTTTACACTTTGACCCATTAACAATCCATTTTTACTTAATTCTTTGTAACCTTTCTGCTAAAACCATGTAAGTTCATTCCAGCATCCTTCTAACATTCATTAATTTTACAATATTTCTGTAAATATACTTTAAATTTTTTCCAATCTTCTTCCACCGACTCTTCTCCCTGGTCTCGGATTCTGCCAGTCATTTCCGCCAGTTCCATGTAGTCCATCAGCTTCATCTGCCATTCTTCCCGGGTAGGTAGATCTTGTGTCTTCCAGTGCTTTGCGATAAGTATTCTTGCTGCTGTCGTAGCATACATAAAAAAAGTTCTATCCTTCTTTGGCACCAATTGGCCGACCATGCTCAGGAGAAAGGCCTCTGGTTTCTTCAGGAAGGTATATTTAAATACCTTTTTTCATTTCATTATAGATCATCTCCCAGAAGTTCTTAATCTTTGGGCAAGTCCACCAAAGGTGAAAGAATGTACCTTCAGTCTCCTTACATTTCCAACATTTATTATCAGGCAAGTGGTAAATTTTTGCAAGCTTGACTGGTGTTATGTACCACCTATAGATCATTTTCATTATATTCTCTCTTAAGGCATTACATGCCGTAAACTTCATACCTGTGGTCCATAACTGTTCCCAGTCAGCCATCATAATGTTATGTCCAACATCTTGTGCCCATTTAATCATAGCAGACTTCACCGTTTCATCCTGAGTATTCCATTTCAACAGCAAGTTATACATTCTTGACAAATTCTTGACTTTAGGATCTAACAGTTGTGTTTCCAATTTTGATTTTTCTACCTGGAAGCCTATTTTTTTGTCCAAATTATATGCCTCCATTATTTGATAATAGTGAAGCCAGTCTCACACTCTATTTTTTAATTTTTCAAAACTCTGCAGTTTTAATCTATCTCCCTCTTGCTCCAGAATTTCCCAATACTTCGGCCATTTGACCTCCATATTGAGTTTTTTCTGAGCCTTTGCTTCCATTGGTGACAGCCATCTAAAGAAGCATATATTCTATAGTCAGTCAGTTCTTGCAACAGAAATAGAAAGCGACTGGATTTTCTTGCCATCACAAGTACATAAGGATTGCTCTGCTGGAGCTGACCAAGAACCTATGTAGCTCAGCATCCTGTGTTCAACCAGAAGCCTATGGGAAACCTACCAGCAGGACCTGAGGGCAATTGCACTCTCCCATCGCTGTTCCCCAAGTACTGGTATTTTGAGACATGGGACTTTTGACCCCTGAGGTAGCATGTAGCCATCAAAAATAGTATTCATTATCCTTATCCTCCCAAAATCTACATAATGCCCTTTTAGAGCTGTCTAAGTTGTTGGCCATCACCACATCTCATGGAAGCAATTTCCATAGTGTAACGATCCATTTTCATGCAGGTGTGCCCGCCTTTCTGTCAAAGATAGAATGATGCCTCTGTATGGAAATGGATTGTTGCCTGCAACTTGTTTTTTATTTTTCTCCCTCACTCTAAGAAATATTGCTGTCCTGCAACTACAGTGGTACCTTGGTTTACAACCATAATCCATTCTGGAGGTCCAAAACAGGTTGTAACCCAAGGTGCACTTTCGCCAATGGGGCCTTCCCCCCATTGGTTGTAATTTAAAGAAAAGGGACACGCTCTTCCGGGTTTGACGTGGCTGTAATCCAAAATGGTTGTAATCCAAAGTGGTTGCAAACCAAGGTACCACTGTACTTGAGAGGACTTAAAATTCCAATTAAAACAGCAAAACAACAATCAAAGCAACAATAAATTACAACATCTAAGCATTTAACTAAAAATCCCCAGAATCCTGAAATATTAAGCGTGGCTATTTCATGCAATGGAATGCTCACAAACATTCTCATAATTGCTAAGAAGCAGGGCTTTCAATGTAGCTGCCTCTGTGCTGTGCATTCCTGTTTAAATATAGCAGGTGTACACTGTCTGCACTTTCTGGAACCAACTAAATATATGCTTGTTTTGATGGGCTTCTGCAATTGGATGAGTGGTTCTCTGCCATCATGTCTATTTTGTGTATTGCTAGATACACACATGCATAATCTGTTGTTTATACTGTTTTTGCTATTTTTATTGTATATAATCATGAAACATTTGTGTAGAAGATGACTATATAATTATTACATAATCAAATAATAAAATATTAAATAAAATCATCATCATCAGGCGTTGAAATATGTTAGCAATAAAGTAGTTGCACTGTGGCCTGTATTCCCCACAACTAATATATTTATTGAAATATTTTTATTCCACATTTTCATTGTAAAAGAGCTCGCATCATATTAAACCAAACAAACAAAATATGCATTTCAATGGTAAATTTTCTTGGAAAGTATGGCACTGGTAGGATTGATGAGGGCAGGGGGCAAGCTCCCCAATGCTTGTCTTTTCCAAGCTTTACTGTGAAAGCTTAGGAAAAACCATATTAATTACAAGACATGTTAGGACGTGTTCACCCATCATTAAATGGGACTCAAAGGTGCACTTAAATGCTTAAGTAGCATTAACTTCAATGGGATGCTGCAATTAAATATTGATGGGACCATGCAACCATTTTTTCACCTGAGCATTTGAAGAAAATGAGAGGGACATTTCTCTGAAGGATGCTAGTGACTCCCACAGGCTGAAATGGATCATTTGTGATGTTTGTTCCTGACCTATAATTTTTACAAATAAAATGCTCTCCTACCTTGGTATTTGGCGGATGGGGGGTGGAGATACTTTGTGAGATGCTGCCACACCCAAAGGGAAATGATATATTGGGTTTGCAGGAAAGGGAAGGGAGCCCATGTTGAACAAGAAGACTGTTGTGTATTTCAGAGCTTTGTGGGCAGGAAAAGTTCATCAGGTGTGGCTCTTTCTAATTGCAGTGCCGCAGTGAGTCACAAGTCACGCTGACAGATCTTTTGCTGCCATTGAGCCACAGGAAACACGGTGGAATGGGATAGGTTTGGCAGCCCTACTGTACTGCAGACTTGATAAAGTATCAAAGAATCTTGTGGCAACTTAGATAGACAGCGCAAGTTATTTGGTCTAAAATCTACCCCATTAGATGCTCAAAATGGTATTTACTGGTATGGGGAGGGTTGTAAACAGTGAGGTCACAGGGAAATGAAATGCAGGCAGTAAGGACAGTGACAATTGCATTCTTAGCAGATACTTTGATTATATTAAGTGTTCTAGAGCACATGCACATCTCTGGATCACATCATATAAGTGCAAGAATGTGCTTTTGTGGGTAAGTGGGGGGAAATTGAAGAGAGAGAGAATGCTATGCAGTTTCTATGTTTACATTCTCCATAAATGATTTTTGAAATTCATTGAGCAAAAGCACACTTCAGGAAACCTAAATAATAACAGTGAATTCATCTTCCTTCTAAGTTTATGCAAAACTATTGACCTTGATCTGAAGATAGACCTCTTAACATAATCAATACAGGTGCAATCAGATAAGAACATTCTACTGTTTTATTAAAGTGTATCTAATTCAAAACTCAATAACTCTTGCAAACCCTTAATCAGAGAAGACACCCTGGGAGGCATTTAGGTGAATGATCTTATAACACTTGCTCTTTCTTCTTGTTAGGGTGGCATTTAACACAGTGACATGTCCCTTACTTTCTGTTTACCATTCCAGCCATAACTCTTTCTCTCTCTAGCTATGCTTTTCTAGATTCTGATGCATTTATTAAGACTTTTATTTAACAAAATGAATGTCCAGCTTCTGAATCTGGTTGTTTTTTTAAAGGAGGAACATTGGAAGAGCCTTGCCAGGTTAGACCAAAGGTGCATTAATCCAGAATTCTGTTTCCACCAGTCACCAGTCATGTGCCTCTAAGGATGCCAAAATCAGATGCCAAAGAAGACACATCTTATTCAATCTAGGTGTATCATGATTGGATTATGAGTCTACATCAGAACCCACAGTCCTGTGGATACCTTTACAAGGCTGTCTGGCTTTCAGGGCTGCCTCTGCCCTTGTCAAAGCTATTTATTGCCTTTCAAAAAGTTGGTCAGATACCCACAGCCAGGAGTAGCTGGCATGTATGTGTGTCTCCCTCCCATTACATACTTTGATTATAATACAGTCCTGGAAGTGTCTATGCCTTGATCAGGCATAGGCAAACTCGGCCCTACAACTCCCATCACCCCTAGCTAACAGGATCAGTGGTCAGGGATGATGGGAGTTGTGGTCCCAAACCATCTGGAGGGCTGAGTTTGCCTATGCCTGGGCTTGGTGATATTTTGTCACTTTCAGCGGGCAGTGTATGGGGATAGCAGGCCTACCACCATGTTTTACATGGGGACAGTCCTGTTTTTTGAGCCTTTGAGACTCAAATAGAACTGATGGGACTGTTTTAAAGCTCTGTGCAAAAGGGCTCTTTGAAGCAGCTCCAGTATACTCCTTTAAATGGAAGGGCAGGTGGTGATGCGGGGGGGGGGGGGGGAGAGAAGAAGAGTAGAAAGAAGCCGGCATTGCACAGTCTTCATCATCCACTTGGTTAAGCAGAAGAGTGGAGCAGCTTCAAAGAACACTTTTGAAAAGGGTTTTAAACTATGGTTACCAGACGTCCCTGTTTCCCGGGGACAGTCCCTGGATTTACAGATTTGTCCCTGGACAAAATCTGTCACAGGAATGTCCCCGGATTTCATTTAATGTCCCCGGATTTATATTTTAAGTGTTGTAGATTTATTAGTAGGGAATGAATGTTGCATGAGTGGTTCAGCGGCACAAGACACATCATATAGGGACTTCCGGCAAGGCAAAATGGCGGGTGTCACAGCAGAGAGCAGCTCCTGAAGCCAGCCAGAGCCAACTGCGCTACCAGGCTGGCTCCGGGCTGCTGAAACTACTGCCTCCACTGCCAAGGGGGAACCAGGTATGCCCGGTGTGTCAACTGGGGGAACCACTGACACACACACACCCTGCGACCCAAATCAAGCAGGGAGCGAGAGTGCCTGGGCACCCGGCCGACTGCCCAGCGGCACTCTGGGGCCAGGAAAACCCCGGAGCCAATGAAGGGAAAAGGAGGAGAGGAGAAGGAGGAGATAGAAAGAGGAAGGAGAAAAAAGAGGGGAGCCCCAACCTTGCCGCACCGCTGCTGGTGCTGCCGCTGAGGAGCGGTAGGAGAGCATTTGGATTGCAAGGACACATGGCTGAGCCCAGGCCCGACCTGAGCCACTCTACGGCAGATAGCGCTCAAAGGAGTAGACTGGGGCCAAGAGGAAGGCCACGCGACATAGGAGACAACAGAAGAGAATATATATCTTCTTAATTTTTTTTGTTTAAAAATAACTTTTTAAAATATTTTTTTCTTTTTAAAAAGTGTCCCCAGATTCTTTGAAAAAAATCTGGTAACCTTATTTTAACCCCTTCCTATCAGCTGATGAGAGGGGATTAAATAATGCTGCCTTGGCTGTGTGAACCTGTTTGCTGCTAACATGCGAAGCTCCTTGCCACTCTGAACACATTTTTACATTAGGGCAGCCATACAATTTCCCCTGAGAGCAACATATCCTGCCAGAGGAACTTGTTATATTCAAAGCACAAGGTAGCTCCTGGCTGTGGCTGTGAAACCTACTAGCCATTCCAGACTGTGGGCAGCTGGATGATCTGTTTTTTGATCTTTTTATAAAAGCAGCAAATAGCTTTTTCAAGAACAGAGGCAGTGAGTACTCTGTGTATCCTCCCCATGTGTAACTGGGACAGACTGGGATTTAATGGGTCAATTCCTCCGTATCTCCCCTGAGCTATAATACTTGTTTCAGAGTATAGGGGACCACTTTCCACTTCCTTAATTAATGAGTCAAAGAATATGCGTTTTCAGTCATTATGAATTATTTCCATTGATTAGGTCTTGGGTCTCTTTGATGCCTCACCTTTACACCTAATGCCTTGTATTGAGAACTGGTTACACTGATACTTTCTGCTTTCGCCTGAGGTTTGAGCCATCTTTGATTGGAAAACATTATCCCATACATCAAGCCAACCTGGTCTTAATCATCTGAGGGGAGCATCAGACATAATATTTTAAAGGTTTTAGCTGCATTCCCACATCTAGTCAGATTGCTCAAATCCCATTAAAAGAATGTATTGCTGCCGGGGGCTCATCTCATTCTCACGTCCACAAAAACAAGACAACCTCTTGTCTCAACAACAGATGTGCATGTCTGGCTCTTGCACGTAGCCGTAAGCTGTAATACCCTGGAAACATCTTCATATTTCATGGGTCTGATGGAAATTCAGTTCCATTTATTATTGATTTAGAGCAAGATGCATGTCATTCTTTGAGGCTGCATGAATTGCTCATGACAGTCTTCACATGAATGTAAAATTTAACATGAGAAACAGACTGGTGTTCCTTTGCCCTTCCTAATTCAACATGTATGGTTCATGAATTATGAAATGTCTGTGCTGGGATTTCAGGCCAGAGTCTAACCTTTTCCTAAATGAGCATAAAATGTGTCCAGAAGGAGAGATGGATCTGTTCTGCGCTGTGTTGAAAAGCAGAGAGGAAAATGTGTTTGAGGCTGAATCCTGACAAGGCAGAAGTACTGTTTTGGGGGGGACAGGCGGCACGCTGGTGTGGAGGACTCCCTAATCCTGAATGGGGTAACTGCGCCCCTGAAGGACCAGGTGCGCAGCCTGGGAGTCATTTTGGACTCACAGCTGTCCATGGAGGCGCAGGTCAATTCTGTGTCCAGGGCAGCTGTTTACCAGCTCCATCTGGTACGCAGGCTGAGACCCTATCTGCCTGCGGACTGTCTTGCCAGAGTGGTGCATGCTCTGGTTATCTCCCACTTGGACTACTGCAGTGCACTCTATGTGGGGCTACTTTTGAAGGTGACCTGGAAACTACAACTAATCCAGAATGCGGCAGCTAGACTGGTGACTGGGAGTAGCGGCCAAGACCATAGAACACCTGTCCTGAAAGACCTACATTTGCTCCCAGTATGTTTCTGAGCACAATTCAAAGAGTTGGTGCTGACCTTTACAGCCCTAAACAGCCTCGGCCCAGTATACCTGAAAGAGCATCTCCACCCCCATAATTCAGCCCGGACATTGAGATCCAACTCCAAGGGCTTTCTGGCAGTTCCCACACTGTGAGAAGTGAAGTTACAGTGAACCAGACAGAGGGCCTTCTCGGTAGTGGCGCCCTCCCTGTGGAATGCCTTCCTGTCAGATGTCAAGGAAATAAACAACTATCTGACTTTTAGAAGACATCTGAAGGCAGCCCTCTTTAGGGAAGTTTTTAATGTTTTAATTGTGTTTTAAATATTCTGTTGAGAGCTGCCTAATCATCATCATCATCATCATCATCTGAGGGGGAAAATGCAGGTCCCATTGCAGGAGCAACATCATGGGAGGGGTGTTTCTAAGACTAAGGTGAAACTGGGAGGCTCCCTTGTTATTTTTGGTATTTGCTATTCCCCAGTTTTCTGCAGTTCAACATAGCAATGAAAGTTGTGAAGCAAAATCCTTCTCCCCTGTGGGTGATCTCCATGCACTTTTGAAATGTGTGCCATTCTTTTCCGGGAATGAAAAAGCTGTTCCCTTCAGGGTGGAATAAGGAAGCCATTGTGGCGGCCGCGCAGATATTTGGCTAGGGCAGGAATAGGAGAGTGTGCAATGCATATTCATGCTGCAGCGGAATGAACAATTGATGGGGGAGGGCAGAGCCACATTCCTGATGCATTATTTTCTGCACAGTGACATTCAACAGTTCTGCATTAATCTAATAAGGCCATGGTCTATGAGCAAGCACTGTGCTTATGCCTTGCTGGTTTGGCTCTAAATGATTCCCACACCCCCTGGAAAAAAATAAGGATACTGGAGAACTAATTAGAAGTGGGAGCTTGAGCTGCACAACAAGACTTTAAACTCTTCTGGCATTTAACAGAATTTTCCGTAGTGCTAAAATAGCATTTCCCCCCGCCCTGTCATTTTGACATGAAAAATATTAGTGAATATTTGATTTTACCGTGGAACAAATTAGGGTAATAATAAGCCTTTGAAAGGGGAAGAAATGTGCACCAACCAGTTTAATCTCATTTAAAATGTGCATGTTAAAAATAGTGTGTGTACAGGAAATGCTGCCTGCTACTTAATCAACAGATGGTTATTATACGAGAGGCATGTTTGGTAGGTGTAACGTTTGACACTCCTTAGCATTTGTTTAGCTCAACACACTTTTAATGCAGGTATCATAATCACGCCGTATGTAATTCAGGGATTTGGAATGGCATGAATAATCTTGTTCTGCAAGACCTGCTAGGTGACCAAAAGTTCAATGGGCAGTGCTAGTTCTTTGCAAAGTCACCTTGAGAGTCTCTTGACAGACAGAACCATTGATTTCTATAGAATCACTCCTTTCAAGTAAGGAGAGACAAACCAGTCTATTTTCAGCCTGTGTCACTCATGTTCCATCCCATTTCAACATTAAACTGCTGTTGATATGTATATTTTAAAACCTGCATGAAAATTTGTATTTTAAATGTCTTTTTAATGCATTTTTTTCCTGTCAATATGTGCATTACTAAACACATTTCCCCTTAAACGATGAATCTTTTAAATCAGATTTTAATCTGTTCGTTTTTTTTAGCTGAGAACAAAACATTCAAGAAGTACAGAAGCAAGTGGATAAACATTTGCTATGTTCTACCTCCAGTGCTGGGTACGACAGACCTCTAAATACAGTTGCTGAGAATCCTATGCAGGGACAGCACTGTTGGACTCTAGTTTGTGGGCTCCCCATGGGCATCTTATTGACCACTGTTAAAACCAGGATGCTGAACTACATCATTTATTGATCTTCCTTCCTTCCATCCATCCAAAGGAGCCCAGGGCAGGAAACCACAAAGTAGTAAAAATAGTACAATTAAAATAAAATAAAAACAAATTTAGAACAATTAAAAACAATTAAGAACTTCTAAAAGCATTTTAAAGATGGCCTTCACAGCTAATAATAGATGCAATCTTCTTGTGTTCAAAGTCTAAGAAGTGCAGATCAGGTCTGTTTGTTTTAGGATCCACAAAGATCAAGGTCTGTTTGTTTTAGGATCCACAAAGATCCGTTCTTATCCTGGGGCAAAGTTCTTAACCACTTCCTGGTTAGCGGAGTTTGTAACCTGAAGCATCTGTAACCGAGGCACCACTGTACCTTGAAGTGGCCACCAATGGGATGTTTTGTTCTGGTGGCAACAGCCACTGGGTGTTTCATATAAACACAGTTCCGTTTATTACTAATCATCACATATAAGGGAGGAATATTTAAAAGGGGAATCATACAGTTGAAAGATTCCCCAAGGGACATATAGTCCATCCGCCCGCAATGCAGAAACATCAGCTAAAGCATCAGTGGCAGATGGCTATCCAACCTCTGCTTAAAAACCTCCATTGAAGGGGTGTCCACTACCTCCTGAGTCCGTTCCACTGCTGAACAGCTCTTACAGTCAAAATGTTCTTCCTGATGTTTAGTCGGAATCTCCTTTCTTGTAACTCGAAGCCATTGGTTTGAGTCGTACCCTCCAGAGCAGGAGAAAAAAAATCTTCCATGCAGCAGCTCTTAAGATATTTGAAGATGAGAGAATGGAGAATCAGGGGCATAGGAAAGAGGGATGTGGTTTGACCAGGGTGTCATCTCTAAGGAGGTGACAAAATGGCACCCCACGGGGGGCAGCACTTACCACAGGGCCTGGACTGCAGCGTAGCCAAGCCACGCGTCTCTCCTGGGAGTGACACGGTGAATCAGGGCTCCGCACTGCCTGAAACAGCAGTGTGGGGCTCGCGTCCGCCAGGCAGACTCCATGGGCAGCTCACAGCAGGGCTCCCCTGGGCGGATTGCCACCCCACCCCTGTGGGTGGATCAGCCTGCCCCCACCGCTCTGGGTGCCGGAGCAGCTAGCTATGCCCCCGTGGAGAATCACATTGTGGGGGTGAGGGTGGGGTGGGGGGAGTCAATCAGGAAGAATTAATCCATACTGAGGTTGTGTTCACACCCCATCCATTGTGAACCTGTGTGAACAATCTGAACATGGACATGAGCTTCTGCAAAGAGAGAGCTCTGTGGCGGCAGGGGATGTAGCAGACTGGTGCACAGAGGGAAATTGACTTCAGTCAAATTTGCTTTCAAGCAAGTGTTTTTAAGGCTCTAGATTTAGATGAAATATTTGTCTTTTAAAAAAGATGCTACACCCACTTCTCCTTATCAAGAATTCATCCTGTTTCGTTTGCACAAAATTTGTGAGGAGGTTAGAGGAAGCCTGCTACTCATTCTCATTTGTTTGCATCTAAAGTTAGATGGCATTGCATCAAGCAAACACTTTATAGTGGATTTCTCCATCGCTTGCCTTATCACAAAAAGCCAGGGTTTGTTTGCTTTTTGAGAAAGCAAGTTTGCAGCGCAAGAAGAGTCCCCAAACCAGCTCTAACTGAACAAGCCAAATTTGCTGGTATATGAGTGGATCTCATTTGGAAACTAGAGGTTTTTGGGAAGTGCCCTATTACAGCAAAGACAAAAAAGTACTAAGCAAAATGCTCCAAGTGGGAAGGGCTGTGCCCTTAACTTTCACATGCAGGGCCTGAAAGTGACAGCCTTCCCTTGTTGCTTGTCCATGGAATCTGTATTCTGAGGTAGTTTGCCTCTGTATGTGGAAGTTTCATTTTGCTACCTGGTTCACTGATTCTGGGGCATTGCTGGAAGCAGAACACTGTGTTAGTTAGATTATCAGCTGATCCAGGAGTATGTCACAAAAGTGGCTCCAAGGAAAATGGGCTACATGTGCAAGGGCTTTTGTTTGTTTGCTTACAGAATAGGGAATAGAGTTTTGCTAGTCAGTGTGGCTATCCGAAGGTGGCTACTAATAACCATGAGTTAAGTGCCAACTCTTAGGCGCTTACACACCAAGGAAGCGTTTCTCACTTCTAGCAGATCTCACTTTGTGGGGTTAGAGGATGATTTTTAGAAATAAATCAAAGGATGCAGGTGTGTACATTGTCCAGGGATGCTTCTATATTAATTTGACTAATTAGGCACAAAAATTCAGGCTGTGAACATCTGACATGAATTAACTCAGCAAAACAAGTCCTTTCTTTCAGGGCCCTATATGGAATGGGGAAGAATGGCACAGCCAGCGGCCTTGTGTTTAAAAGGTTTTGGTTGAGAATGTGGGTCACCGTGGGGTGGGCTTATGTGGCACGCAAAAGAACACAGTCAAAAGGAGGCTGTCAGAAAAGCTCAATGACTTTGCACAAGTCTGGGCTCATGAATAGACGAAGGAAGGGAAATACCTCATCATCAAAGATTCCACTGTCTCCATGGTTAGCGGCTCTTCCAGACAAAAAATGTATGACGCATTTCATATAATCTCTCTGTACAATATAATGAGACTGTCACAGGAATGTCTAATGTGACTCTGGTAGTCAGCAATCAAGTGTGGTCAAGGACTGTCAGATTGCTTTATCGCACATGTAACTTCATGAGAATTTCATAATTCTCATGAAAATATTGCTGGAAATTTTATTTACTGTGTTGCCCAACAGGTGATTTAGGAAAATAACGCACTTCCCTTGCCTTCAAATGCAATGTGAAAAGGTGGTCTTAAAACATTTGATTGGGAGAGTGCCTTTCTACACTTACTATTTATAGTGGAATAGCTGCTGGTTTGGGAGGTTGGGGGTTGGCATGGTGCCACATGAAGTTGGTGCCATTCAGCTCGTATTCCAGAAAAAAACCTACTCAAAAGCTCGCTTTTTCGTCTCCTGGGGAAAAATAAATCTTATTTTTGCAAAAGCTCTGGAATCGATCCTCAATATTTTCAGTTGTGCGGCATCATCCCACTTTTTGTGTAGAGAAGGCAGTGGTTGTTGGGGGTGATTTGGGAGACGTCCATTTCATGCCAGTTCCCTCTGACTGCTGCGAGCTGTCACTTTGCTAGCTATGTTCAGAGGACAGATGTGACAGATAGAGATGATGGTACTGAGTCAAAGTATTGCCCATGACAGCAATCAGGAAAAAAGTCATGACAAGACTGCGGTTGTTGAGGTTCACCATAACTCAGGCAGACATGTAGTCCCTCTTTTAATCTCCTACACACCTACAAGAGTAGTATCCTATTGCATTAAATACAGTTTTTTAAAGCCCTAGTAGGGTTGTCCCCATGTCCATACTCATAACTCTGACATTCATTGGCTGGAGGAACATGTGGACTCATTAGGCTTGTGAATGCAGTCATGGAGCTTTTCTCAATTTGGGAACGACATGTCATTAGTGTGGAAAGGAAAACCGCACACTCACTCACTAATAAAAGCAACGTGTGAGTAAAGATTCAGAAGATTAGCTACAAATTCTTATCAGCCCTAGGAAAAAGATGATGATGATTAGCCACCATGGAGCCCACAGGCACCTCCATCTCGTTGACATCAGCAGGCCTGATGTCAACCCAGGAGTGCCACAAAACCATGTGGCCTGGGCACCTAAGGTTGTTTAAAGGTAAAGGTAAAGGGACCCCTGACCATTAGGTCCAGTTGTGGCCGACTCTGGGGTTGCGGCGCTCATCTCGCTTTATTGGCCGAGGGAGCCGGCGTACAGCTTCCGGGTCATGTGGCCAGCATGACTAAGCCGCTTTTGGCGAACCAGAGCAGCGCATGGAAACACTGTTTTCCTTCCCGCTGGAGCAGTACCTAGTTATCTACTTACACTTTGACGTGCTTTCGAACTGCTAGGTTGGCAGGAGCAGGGACCGAGCAACGGGAGCTCACCCCATCACGGGGATTTGAACCGCCGACCTTCTGATCGGCAAGTCCTAGACTCTGTGGTTTAACCCACAGCGCCGCCCACGTCCCTAAGGTTGGTTACGTACCTCCCAAATGAAAGAGGTTGTATACAGTGCTTTGATTTCCACATAGCTGAGAAGTCAGTATTTTTCTAGCCTGTATCCTGGGATCTGTGCAATGCAAAGGTGTCCATATGCTTTTATCATAAGAATGGCTCCCAATAAGGAAATGCTATATGCAGTGAAAGCTCTTTGTATACAATTGTGCAGGAATGTGACATTTAAGCACAGGATCTGGTTGAACAAAAGCAGGTTTAATATTTTTAATAACAGGTTAATCTTTTTAGTAAGAGTTGGGTAGGCTTGGATTTGTTCCTATGGAATTTGTTCCTTTTCTAACCACCCCCAATTTTCAATGAGCACTTTCCCAGAAATTTCCTAAAGTAGCCTTGCCGAATTTAGTTCCCTCCAGAAGTTTTGGACTAGAGCAGGCATAGGCATTATATCCATTCTTAAGGAAATCAGCCCTGAGTGCTCACTGGAAGGACAGATCCTGAAGCTGAGGCTCCAATACTTTGGCCACCTCATGAGAAGAGAAGACTCCCTGGAAAAGACCCTGATGTTGGGAAAGATTGAGGGCACAAGGAGAAGGGGACGATAGAAAACGAGATGGATGGACAGTGTTCTCGAAGCTACCAGCATGAGTTTGACCAAGCTGCGGGAGGCAGTGGAAGACAGAAGTGCCTGGCGGGCTCTGGTCCATGGGGTCATGAAGAGTCGGACACGACTAAATGACTAAACAACAACAAGGCATAGGCAAACTTGGCCCTCCAGATGTTTTTGCCCTACAACTCCCATGATCCCTAGTTAACAGGACCAGTGGTCAGGGATGATGGGAATTGTAGTCCCAAAACATCTGGAGGGCCGAGTTTGCCTATGCCTGGACTAGAGTTTTCATTGACACTAGTCAGCACAGTAGCAGACAGCTGGTCGAAACATCTCACTGGCTCATCTGCTAGCTGTGCGGATTTGCAGTGCCCATCCATTTGCATGAGTCTGTTCTAGTGAGCTCAATGGCTACTTGAACAGTGTAGTGGTGCCTGAGGCAGCGGTGATTAGATTAGTCAGCTTGACAGGAAATCCAGCATCAAACAAGGCTCAGGGGTGGTGTACTTGAGAAACAACAGACCATGTATTGGACTTGGCCTGCCAACAGCCACTTCTATGGATAACAATCCATAATCCTGGGTTGCAAAGCCAACCATTTTCTCAGGACAAATTATTCAGACTCAAATGGGCTGTTTTAAAATTTTACTTCACATATTTGTCATGTTTTATATTTATTTCATATAACATGTACAGGGAAGCAAGCCCAGTATTTGAAACTGTCAACCATGAGAATATATACGATAAAATCCAGAAAATTCAAACATCCTTACCATTAGAGCTGGATGAGTGGGATCTGCAAAGGAATGATATGGAGTTGACATCCAGGTTTTGATACGAGTTTTGAACAGTTTCTCTCTCTCTCTCTCTCTCTCTCTCTCTCTCTCTCTCTCTCTCTCTCTGTGTGTGTGTGTGTGTTCCCTGTCTGGACAGTCTTAATACATATTAAATGAAGGAGTTTGTGGTAAAGGAAATACATGGCATAAGGAAAACACACTTGATCTAATAAATATCACAGTCCTGACTAATTTTGGATTTGGGCAAATGGATTCCAAAAGTAGTTTATTAAAATAAGCACTTGTAATTAGAAAAGCAAGAGTACAGTTATTGTTTTCCTAACCTCTAATTGCTAACAGACATCTATTTAGGGTACAGTAGTACCTCAGGTTAAGAACTTAATTCATTCTGGAGGTCCATTCTTAAACCTGAAACTGTTCTTAACCTGAAGCACCACTTTAGCTAATGGGGCCTCCCGCTGCCATTCTGTCAGAGCACAATTTCTGTTCTCATCCTGAAGCAAAGTTCTTAACACGAGGTACTATTTCTGGGTTAGCAGAGTCTGTAACCTGAAGCGTCTGTAACTTGAGGTACCACTGTATTTATATGATTCCTCTCCCCCCCCCTCTCCTTTTCTACGCACAGTTTTTCACATTTTTCTAGTTTTTCACATCTAGTCGCTAAGGGTAACTGCACATGATCATTTTTAAACTCTAATGATTGCAGCTCTCATGGTCTGCTGGCTCTCATAGGGTGCCTTCAAACCAACAGTGGATTCACAGCAGCTCACCATTTTCTGGCTTGGTCAACATTTCCACTCAGTCACCGCTTTGCTGGTTCACCAGCTCCATCAGCAATTCAGCTTAGGGTGGCCAAAGAAGAGGAAACGCTTTGCAAAAAACAAAAGCAAAAGCAAGTTACTCCCATGGAGTTCAATAAGGCTTGCTCCCAGTATGTAAATATAGGAGTGCAGCCTCAAGCAATTTGATTCTAGTCCTGTTAATGTGCAAACACATTCTTTCATTGCAAAGTGAGGCATGGATAATGATGATGGCTAATTCGTGTGGTGAGATTATTTCCACCTGTATACAGCCGTACCTTGGTTCTCAAACACCTTGGTACTCAAACAACTTGGAACCCAAACACTGCAAACCCGGAAGTAAGTGTTCCGGTTGGCGAACTTTTTTCAGAAGCCGAACGTGCTCTGCTTTGAGTGTTACACTTCTGTTTCAAGTGTTACGCTGAGGTCTGTCTGTTTTTGCTATTTATTTTGCGTTTTTGTTTTTGTGGCTCTTTTTGTTTTGTTTTTGTGCCTGTGTGGAACCCAGTTCAGCTACTGATTGGTTGATTGTGTGACTGCGGTACATCATTTATTGCTTTCATTTTATGGATCAGTGGTCTCGTTAGATAGTAAAATTCATGTTAAATTGCTGTTTTAGGGCTTGCTTTTAAAAGTCTGGAACGGATCAATCCGTTTTGCCTTACTTTCTATGGGAAAGCACGCCTTGGTTTTGGAACGCTTTGGTTTTGGAACAGACTTCCAGAACGGATTAAGTTTGAGAGCCAAGGTACCACTGTAATGCTAGCATTTCCATTTGAATTCCCTTACGGTTGTGGCTTTGTATTTCACAGTTGACCTCAGAACTGTGGGACTGAGCAAAGGTGGGGACCTAGACCAGGAAGCATCTCTAGGAAGGCCACCATTTGTTGGAGAAAGAGATCAGTGGCACAGAACCTCAGGGAGGCACCCAAAGCAGAAACAGAAGTGACAGGGAAGCGAATTAAAGTAGCTTAAATCTGAGGCTTACATGCAGATCAGACTCATTAATAATGCAATGGAAATATTTCAGTCACTTCAAGTAGATAAAAGCTTGTTGTTAAGGCATTATCTACCTGAAGTGACTGAAATATTTTGCATGCTTAATTAACGTAACTGGTACAGATTCAGGCACTGTTTCTTCTGCTTTCTGTTCTTTCTTAAACTGAAGAATCACTTATTTTGTTTTTGCAAATGTTTGTTGCAAACGGATATATCTCTTTTAAAGCTGCATAAGCTTGTGGCTGTCACCACAGGCTTGTTCACATGTTACATTAAACATACTGTCTCTACATGTACATGGTTGTGTGTCAGAGGGTCCGCTTGTTGTTTTGTACAGTGCAGCTATTGCATACACAGGAACACGGACTCTACATTTGGTGAAGATTGCGTGTAAATTACTGTGAGAGTGCACAGCTCAATTGTACATAAGTGCACAGATGGTACACTCATTGAGTGTGAAGTTCTGCTCTCTCCAGTGTGGTGTAATGGTTAGAGTGTTGGACTAGGACCTGGGAGATCGGGGTTCAAATCCCCACTAAGCCATGAAGCTCACTGGGTGAGCTTGGGCCAGTCGCCATCTCTTAGTCTGACCTACCTCACAGGGTGGTTGTGAGGATGAAATAGGAAGGACGAGAACCATGTACTCTGCCTTGAGATTATTGGAAGATAAAGGTGGTTATAGAAAATGTAATAAATAAATAAATAAATAAATAAATAAATAAATAAATAGTATAAATACTAGGCTGTGAGTAGGTGGGCGGAGACTGTCTTACCTTTTAATTTCTGTATAGCACTTGGAAAAATACAAACTATTATTATTATTACTGCAAACAACAATAATAGTAATAATAATAATAATAATAATAATAATAATAATAATGCCATAAGTCAAAGCCAATTCCAATTAATGGCAAGTCCTGGAAAATGTGGTGGACTTCATCCCAACTATTCAGACCTAAAGTCATCTCTGAAGATGACTCAATATATTTCCCCGTTATAATATATAGCTGTGGGTCATATGGGTTTATATATTAAATCCCTAGTGCAATCCTACCTGGTTTACAACATAATGTTCTCTGGAATTGGTTTAGAAGGCACGTGGAATGGGGAATGATTATCTGGAGAAACTCTGCTTGAAGTTGTAATCAAATTTTCAGCTACATTATACTGCTTGCTTTACGAAAACATTTAGAAGTTGATTTGCAAGTAAAATATTTTATTATACTAATATTAGGGCAGTTTATGCTACTAGTAAAAAATTTGCATTGTTTTAGAGACCACTCTTGGGTTGTAAAATTAACCATGTAAATTGTAAATCAAGTGAGAGAAGAAAGCACAGTGGCTGGCAGAAACATTTGAAGCATACTGATTTTAATAATACTGTGTGTTCCTGTTTAAATTTTAATTTGCTTAACCACAGCATTTATTCTAATTTAAGGCAATAGCTTGCCTGCAACATGCAAGAATATGAATCTTACTCCCATGTAATGATATGAATATTTCCCACATAATACAACTTGCCTTATGACATCTTATGTCACCCCCCCCCCCAAGCTATTCAGATTAGGGCTGAATCTGATCATCTGTTTGAGGACTGTAAAGAGGAAGTAAGAGACTTGATTCTTGCTAGATCAGATGAGTCACACAATTGCTGGCCATTTGCTGGTGATACATATGGATGGCTTCATCTATCCATTCAGGATAAAGATAGCTGCCATCCATTACAGTGGTACCTTGGTTCTCAACTGCCTTGGTTTTCAAACACCAAAATCCTAGAAATAAGTGTTCCGGTTTTCAAACATTTTTTCAGAAGCCAAATGTCTGATGTGGCTGTCACAGGGCACCTGCACTAATCAGAAGCTGTGCCATGGTTTTCGAACATTTTGGAAGTCAAACGGACTTCCGGAATGGATTAAGTTTGGCGCTTTTGTTTTTGCTATTTATTTTGCGTTTTTGTTTTTGAGGCTTTTTCAGTTAATTTGTTTTTGTGACTGTGTGGAACCCAGTTCAGCTACTGATTGATTGCTTGTGTGACTGCAGAAATGGATAAAAGCCCCTCATCCAAACAATGACTATTATCAGTGCAGGTAAGAAAAAAATGTAAATTTTAATTTTTATCATCTACAATACTGTCTTATTTATTTTATCGTACAGTACATTGATTATTGTTTTCATTTTATGTATGGATCAATGGTCTCACTAGATAGTGAAATTCACATTAAATTGCTGTTTTAGGAGTTGTTTTTAAAAGTTTGGAAGAGATTAATCCATTTTGCATTACTTTCTATGGGAAAGTATGCTTTGGTTTTGAAACACTTTGGTTTTGGAATGGACTTCCGGAACGGATTAAGTTTGAGAACCAAGGTAACACTGTATATATATATATATTCCCTCCATTGTCAGTACTGAATACTAATCACTTGAAATCACAATTGGGGAGAGTGCTGTTCCCCTCAGGACCTACTTTTGGATTCATAGAATCATAGAATCATAGAGTTGGAATAGACCACAAGGGCCATCGAGTCCAACCCCCTGCCAAGCAGGAAACACCATCAGAGCACTCCTGACATATGGTTGTCAAGCCTCTGCTTAAAGACCTCCAAAAGAGGAGACTCCACCACACTCCTTGGCAGCAAATTCCACTGTCAAACAGCTCTTACTGTCAGGAAGTTCTTCCTAATGTTTAGGTGGAATCTTCTTTCTTGTAGTTTGGATCCATTGCTCCGTGTCCGCTTCTCTGGAGCAGCAGAAAACAACCTTTCTCCCTCCTCTATGTGACATCCTTTTATATATTTGAACATGGCTATCATATCACCCCTTAACCTCCTCTTCTCCAGGCTAAACATGCCCAGCTCCCTTAGCCGTTCCTCATAAGGCATCATTTCCAGACATAAGGCATCGTTTCCAGATTGTTTCCAGGATTGCCCATAGCCGTCTGGTTGAACCTGGAATAGATGAGCTTTTGGCCCATTTCAACGGGGATGTTATTGTGAGCTTTTCAGCACTTCACACTACATGTGTGCAGCTATCCACTGCATGCACACATATAGTTGGAACAGGTTCCATACACACCCTCCAACATTTCTCTGATGAAAATAGTGGCGTCCTATTCCATAATAATAATTTTACCATTTAGGCCCCACCCAACAGGGTTGCCAGGTAAGCCCCGCCCCACGTAATTGATCACATGACGCACTGCACTCACACAATTTGAATGGGAATGCCCATAAACTTTGTGGGGGCCCAGCCCCTTCAAATATTTTATTGTTGGGGCCAAAGCCCCCACAGCTCCTAGGAGTTGGCTCCTATGTCACCCATCCGATTGGGTTGCCCTAGCCACTCTGGGCGGCTTCCAACATATATAAAAACATAATAAAACATGATACATGAAAAAAACCTCCCCTATACAGGATTGTCTTCAGACGGCTTGGGGGCTGGAGAACTCCATACCCTCCAACATTTCTCCAATGAAAATAGGGGTGTCCTAAGGAAAAGCTGGACATTCTAGGATCAAATCAGAAACTGGGTTGGCTTCTGTAAATATGGGACTGTCCCTGGAAAATAGGGACAATTGGAGGGTCTGCCCATACATAAATTTATCCATACACATGGTGATCTCCGCTACTGAACCAGGAGACTTTGGAAAGGGCTCTTCACTAGCTGTGAATCAAATCTGAGGTACAGCAATGACAGCTTCTGAGCACCCTGACTGCACTGGACTGCTCTGGAAAAAAATGGATTTGCATATGAATTGCCTTAATAAAGGCAACCTAAAGTTCAGGCTTCAACCACTCCCTGCCCCTGAAAAGGAGGATATACATTCCGAATGGTGAACTAGTGTCTGGGAATGTCTGTAGACAGCAGCTTCATGCAGTCTGACTCCTCTATAGTGAAGGCAGTCTGATTTAAATGTAATAAACTCACTAATCAATTAATAGATTTGAAGGAAAATGGTTATTCAAGTAAAATTTGTTTGAATCAGCTGGCAGCCCTGATGAAAATTCAAGGCGATTCATTAAAGCCAGCAATTAACAATACTGAAAGATGAGATTCAAATGGGCAGAAATGCATTTATATTTTTACAGAAATTGAGCAGAAATATATAAAAGTAGAATTTGTTCTGCAGGTTTTGCATGTGGCTACTGTGGGTTAAAAATGTACTTTATTTGCTGTTGCTGTATAGGTATTGTTACTGAGCCCAAAAACCATGCAGCGAGGCAGAAATCTCAACCCACCATATGTCTACAGATCAACGGATGTCGTCAGAACTTGGTCAAGTAGGCAAAATCAACTTCCTGGATGAAAAATAGAGAAAAATAAGGGGAGGGTTGTAAAATGAATTATTCCAACAACATTTTAAAACATTATAAACCAACATGGACCCTGCATTCGTCATCTGAGGTCCTTCTCCATGGGTCCCTTCTAAGGGAGGGTGACCAAACAAAGACAGGCCTTTTCAGTGGTGGCTCCCTGTTTCAGGAATGCTCTCCTCAGGGAAGTGCGCCTGGCACCATCACCAGCTTCTTTTGTTATCAGGCAAAACATGTTTCGGCCTGGCTTTTGGCCTTCAGCTTGGAAAGTGTTAGATAATGTGGTGTTTTTTAGTGGGCGGTGTGCGTGAGACTGCTTTTTATGTATCTCAGTGTTTTAAGTTTTTATTCTGTTCTAGCCTTATATTGTTCCTAATTTTTGGATTATGTTTTAAGTTTCTTTCTTTCTTTCTTTCTTTCTTTCTTTCTTTCTTTCTTTCTTTCTTTCTTTCTTTCTTAAAAAAGACCAATAAATCCAGTAATTAATAGTACTTGACTGGTCAAGACATAGTCAGATGAGCACAGGGTTCAGAGCTATCCCATAATTGAAGGGGGGGGGAAATACTAGACCACAGGCAATGAATATGTACTGCCTTAAGAACAGTTTATTCACCTAGATGTATTACAGGGACCCATACCTAATGCCTGGCTTTCTTTAAGCCTTCTTTATTGAACAAATGGATACTGTTAAAACATAATTTAAAGCTAACAGTCCCACACTGATACAACCAGTTATTGAAAGACATTAAGCCAAGACATCTAGGCTGGAAATCAGAGTCGATGACCTCAATCCCCTTTCATAGATTATAGGATTATTCAAGCGCTTACAGGATAGAAGCCTGTCAATAACTGCTCTGCCTGAACATCAATGGCTTTGTCATTGCTTGATTGTTTCTTGTTCTCAAAATAATCTGTCTAAAGTGGATCTCCCACATTTGATCTGAAGAGCAAGAGTGTCTAGGACAGCAATAGATGGTGGCATGCATTATTCTCACGCTCCTAGAGAGAGTAACACTGTTCAAAAAAAATGGTGGGAGTTTTGTTAGAAGATTGTCAATCATTTATATCGCATATCTATTCCATAAAGTGCTTTATAATAGGGATGTGTAACTCCTTCCATAAACTTACACTCATCTTATCAAAACTCTTCTTGAAATTCTTTTAATGCCTCTCAAAATTATTTGAAAGGATTCTCCAAATTCATTTTGAATGCTCACTTTAGGTGAATCCGTTTGATAACATAGGGATAACTATGGTTATATTTTATCTAGTCTGATCTTTCAGGTTCCTCAGATGTTTTTAACTTAATAAGAACATACGAGAAACCCTGCTGGATGAGACCAGAGGCCCATCTAATCCAGTATCCTATTCTCAGAATGAATATCTTTGGGGATGCCTTTGGGAAACTCAAATGTGTTGGATTTTTCCTTTGCTTGAAATGCAATGGCAATCCATTGCCAAGGGAGAGATGTGCAGAATCTCGTTGATAATATTTGCTAGTCCTTTCAAATCATTTTGCCTTTGCTTGGAATTCCTCAGGCTGAACCCAAGCGCCACTTGTATTTGTAGCTCTGCTTTTTTATATATACAGTGGTACCTCAGGTTAAGAACTTAATTCATTCTGGAGGTCCGTTCTTAACCTGAGGTACCACTTTAGCTAATGGGGCCTCCCACTGCCGCTGCGCCACCGCCGTACGATTTCTGTTCTCATCCTGAAGCAAACTTCTTAACCCGAGGTACTATTTCTAGGTTAGCGGAGTCTGTAACCTGAAGCGCCTGTAACCTGAAGCGTCTGTCACCCGAGGTACCACTGTAACCTGATCTGTTTCTGGGTCACTCTGCATTTTGTCATCTTCAACCTGTGATTTCAGGTCTAACCCACTCTTTGTAAAACAAAGCTCTGCATTCTCCATTCATTCTTATGAGAAAGCAATATGATGGCTATAACCTTTTCCCCTTTCGGCAAAAGCAGATGAAATTTGCAGGCACAAGAGTTCCTCCAGAGTTGATTAGTTCTGCCAGATTGCAAGTCAGGAAGCTTTTCTGGGGGATTAAAAAAGAATTCACTTTCCTCCATAATCAGTATTAGGGTTGGTTCTTGAGTTGGTGGCTGCAGACCAAATCCAGGCACTCTTGGAAGAAACTGATTTTCTAGATTTCAGGTGTGGCTTAGGCCCGGTTTTATTACAGAAACTGCTTTGGTCACTCTGTATAATGACCTCTGTTGGTAGAGAAACAAGGAAAATATATCCTTGTTATTTCTCCTTGAACTCTCAGTGACTTTTGATACCACTGGGCATGGTATCCTTCTGAAGTGAGTTAGGGGGGAGTGGCACTGCTTTGAGGTGGTCCCAGTCCTATTTGTATATGGATGATTCCAGAGAGGGAAACCTATACCCTTTTATGTGTGTTTGTGGCTAGGGGTGGGGTGGGGAGAACGTTATTGCTTTGTGTATATGTGGGGTGGGGTGTTGTTCTTGTTTTTAATTGTTTATTTCGTGTTTTTAGCTTGTATTTTTATGTTGTGAACTGCCCTGAGATCTACAGATGAAGGGCGGTATACAAATTTAATAAAATAAATAAACAATCAGCATAGATGTTACTTTTATATTTTGAAGGATGGGAGAGCAAGGTTTGTCTCTTGCTCTTTCTTACCTTAAAATAATTGTTGTGAGTATTCTTGTTTCTACACTTTTTATAACATTAGCAACTTCACACCAGCCAGCTCAGCTTTCTGGTTGTTTGCATAGAGAAGGGTCATTGCAATAGGCATTAGAAGGCAAGGCTGTCCTTAATGATGCCTGAAGAATGCTGAGGTCAGGATCACTCCCCCCCCCCCCCAAGCAGAGCAGCAGGTTTGGGGTTTTTTAAAAAGTTAAAAATGAAGCTCCTCTGGGTGTCTCCTGCTGCTGTTTAGCAAAATAAAAACAATAACCCAGAGCTCTTAGTGTTTCACAGGGAACATAAAGAGTTTTTACAAAAACCTATGGACTGAAAGTGGAAAAAAACATACAGACACAGAAAAACATAGATACAGTGGCAGAAAAGTTGAGAGTACAGCAAAGCAGACTGACGGAGCTGTTTTTGACAGACTGACAGAGCAATATGAGGCTTTGTGGTGAGAGTTAGGCTGATTTTATTCAAGATGCTTTGCTGATGCTGCAGTTTGACTCAAGAGATAGGTAAATTCACCCCCAAATCACCCCAGTTTGCCTCATGTAGAGTTCCTTGGCACCCCCCAGTTTTTGCTCCTCTTTGTTTATGTATTGTGCCTAGATTTCCCAGGGCTTCTGGCCAAAAGTGTCCACAGTTGAGCAAGGTAATTTTAGAACAGGCATGTTTGAGGGTCACATTGGAGATTATTGCTGCCACCCTGTCCCACCTGTTCTGATAAACAGCAGCAATAACCAGTGACGGGCAGCCAGCTGCACAGGGACACCACACCATGCCATCTACTTCAGCCAAGAAGCTGTAATCTGGAGTGGAAGACACTTGGGTATGAGAGGAAAGGCTTCTTAGCACGTTTCCCCTTGGAGGCTTAAAAACAACAACCAACCAGCTGCTTTTCCCTTGTGGGAGAGGAGGAATATCAGCATGTGTGTGTATTTTTAGGAGAAAAACACAATGGAAGGGTAAGAAGCCCTGTACAGACATACTGTGGCATATCTCATAATGTAAACGTATTGCTGTGCAAACAACACTTGTTGCTACAATTCATTTTATGGAATGCACAAAGTGGAATACGATCCTTTTATCATTCATCTGCACTACAATCTTGCAAGATAGCTCGCTGTATTCCCACATTTACAGCTTCAGATCAGTGCGAGCAATGAATTATATACCTAATTAAAAGAGAAACTCATTGAGACGAATAATATTAGAGGAAGCAATAATGCTATTATCTATACCAGTGCTTGATTGCCAGGATTATCTAATTGGGCATGCCTAGATCCTAGAGTTAGGAGGATTATCTGATTGGAAGCTTTTTAGTAGATCCTAGATTTGGGGTAGAAGTTAAAGCTGATGAGGCTTAGCTTTAATTCATTAGTGCTGCCTTGCCAATGGACTTGCTTTTCTCAGGAGAATTTTCTGTAACTTGTTCCTTTTTAGCAAATGGAAAAATTATCGCTGGTTTCAGCAGACACAGAACTTGACTTCCACCTTTCCCAGAATGAATCACACCTGTTCTCTGACACAGAATTACCCTAGAATAATTTGGTTCAGAAATAATCATGTTGAGTTGTGGACTATTATTTGGAGACTTGCACTGTACAATTCAGTCACAGAAGACTCCCCTCTGGATTCCATGACCTAGCGGACATCAAGCCCGAACTTCAGATAAACAGTCACAGCCAATGTCCACACATTCCCAGAAACTGCTCTGGAGGTTCTCCCTGGAACTGATTTTGAAGACAAATGGGTGGCTGGAAGGGGCAGGAAAGTAAGATACATCCATTGTGTCAGAGGATATGTAATGTTGGATACCACTCAGAAATAATACAAAAAGGTAAATAAAATGGACACTGTACTATGTACAGTTTACTGAGTTTGCCTGCAAGCTGCATAGAGGAAAATGCAAATTACAAAAGAAAAGATATATGGAACTATACAGTGGTACCTCGGGTTAAGAACTTAATTTTTCTGGAGGTCTGTTCTTAACCTGAGGTACCACTTTAGCTAATGGGGCCTCCCGCTGCCGCCGCGCCGCCAGAGCACAATTTCTGTTCTCATCCTGAAGCAAAGTTCTTAACCCGAGGTACTATTTCTGGGTTAGCAGAGTCTGGAAGAAGAAGAAGAAGAAGAAGAAGAAGAAGAAGAAGAAGAAGAAGAAGAAGAAGAAGAAGAAGAAGAAACACTTCCTAAACACACTCATATAGTAAATTATGGAACTCGCCCCTACAGGAGGCAGTGATGGTCACCAACTGGTATGTCTTTAAAAGAGGATTAGACCAGCTCTCAGGTTAGCACTTCTCTCATACAAGACACGACACGCTGGCAGTTTAACTAGTTGAGGTTTATTAGCAATAACAGGCTTCCAGCAATCCAAGCTTCCCACAGCTCACTCCTCACTGTCGGAGTCAGTTGACTCGACTGGCTTCCTGCCCTTCCCAAGGCCAGCTATACCCCAGGCCCGCCCTCGCTTCCTGCTGGTCCTCCTTGGTTCTAATCGCTTGCTCCGCCTCCTACTTCTTGGAGACTCAGGTGCAGCCAATTCCTCCTCCTCTGGAGTTGAATCCAACCTGCATCCTACTCCTTCATCTCTGTGCTGCTGCAGCATTCCAGAGTGAGAAGGGCTTACCTCACTTTCGTTGTGTGAAAGAATCAAGTTTCTATTTCCCTCTGCCTCTTCCTCCCCCTTTGCAGATTCTTCTCTGCCGGCCATGTCTCTGACATCAATTCATGCAGGAGAGGGCTATAAATGACAACTATCTAGGATGGCTAAGCTCTCCCTTCACAGTTGGAGGCAGTAATTCATCCAAATCAGTTGCTGGAAATGACAGGAGGGGAGTGTGCTCTTGTGCTCAGCCCTTGCTTACAGGTTTCCCACAGGCAGCAGGTTGGCCACTGTGAGAACAGGATGCTGGTCAAGATGGGCTATTGGTCTGCTCCAGCAGGCTCTCATGTTCTTAAATTGGGTTATAAAGGAAGGGATGTCACTACTTTAAATTAAAACACAAATATTGGTATTTATGGAGCCTTTTAGGTGTATAGGATGGAGCTTATATAACATATCTAAAACAATTAGTAGGAAAAATACAAATGAAATGCAATTGCCTTTTGAAAATGAGTTGAACTCTTTCCCCAGCAAATCCTTTAGAACAGCCTTCCTCAACCTGTTGGTCCCCAGATGTTGTTGAACTACAACTCCCATCACCCCTAGCTAGCAAGGCCAGAGCTCAGGGATGATGGGAGTTGTAGTCCAACAACATCTGAGGACCCACAAGTTGAGAACAATTTCTACTAATTTTACTGGAGGAAATTGTTTTGGTGGTACAGAAATGCTCTGGAATGTGTGTCTTGGTGCCACTCCACACTCTAAGCTTTCTCAGGGATCTCTTCTTCTCCTAACTGCACAAGCAATATTTTCAGGAACATGTCAAAGCAGCCGTGATGGGGAGGCAGGAGACCAGCCTTGTGAAAGCAGGAGCTGTTGCGAGAGGGTTAGAAGAAGATGAGGTGATGGCAGGTGGCAGACAGGAAGTGGAGACGATTCAAGTACAGAAGATGACTCGGCAGGAGCGACAAAGCTGAGTCCAACAGATGGTGATAAAAAAGAGATTGTTTGAGGTGAGAACCGGGAAAGGCAGAAAGAAGTGGAAGAAAAGCAACATTAGGTGCTGGCAGGGAATTCACAGCATTGTGAAGCTAGAAAGAAGCATGTAGAAAAAAAATAAAGAGAGAAATGTGCCAGCACAGGTCTTAAGTTTCTTTGTACCTGGAACTGGGCCCCAAAGCAATTAAAATATCCCTACAAGATATCCCACCACTAATCCTTTTGTAGCCCACACTATAATTTTAATAACAATTAGCAAAGACCCCTGACAAAAAAGAAAGCACGTTTCAAGGAGATGCTTCATTGGATGGGTTTCCAAAAGGCAGAATTATTAATTCTAAGAGCAGCCACCAGTCATTATATATGAGTTCTGGGTGGAATAGATAGGTGCAGGGATATATGAAAAATGCCTTGAGAAATCGGAATAATCAAAACTCCTGGCTTTCGAGTACTGTGGTGCCCCAGGGGAACCCCTGTATTTAAAAACCTATGACGATTCACTAGTGCAAGCCTATACATGTTTACTCAAATGTGAATACCACTGAATTCAAAGGGACCTACTCCCACGTAAGTGTGTATATGATTACAACCTAAGTAAACAGTGGTTTTCGACTTTCTGCTTTCTTGAAGCCAAGGATGCCTATTGTACGATTTCCTATGTCATGAAGGCTGAAATTTCAGTTCAGTGGAGCACTTACTGTTCTCAACCCTAACCCTGTGGAAAGTGATCTAATTAGACTTTAAATTGATTTTGACATGTTTTTAGGAGGTAATTTAATTATTGTTTGATTTTATACCAATGTTATGTATCTGATGTTAGCTGCCCTGAACCCGACTTCGGCCAGGAGGGTGAGATATAAATAAAAGTTTATTATTATTATTATTATTATTATTATTATTATTATTATTATTATTATTATTATCATCATCATCATCATTATTAATTCCTGACCTTCCTCCGCTTCCGACTACAGGCTGTGTGTGTGTGTGTGTGTGTGTGAGAGAGAGAGAGAGAGAGAGAGAGAAATATCAATGACTGGAGTCCTAAACAGGAGCACTTCACAGAGCAATATTTTGTCTCAGGTCTCATTGAACACATGAGCTGCTTTGTTTGAAGATTGCCTGGTCCATCTAAGCCAGTTCTGTGCTTCCTTACTGCAAGCAGCTCACTAGCTTCAGATATTTTTGATTACTTGCATCAATACTATAGCCTTCTGCATGGTCTACCAGGGCAGGGGGGTCTTTTGCACTGGATGCTAGACCTCCTACCTCTTTTCCCTCCTTAAAATAACCCCTTTGTTTACTTTTGCTCTTTCCTTAGAGGGGAGCTGGGAGCACTGCCAATTGCAGTGCTAGGGAGACCTGAGTCACCTGCCATCTTACTTGACCCAGGGGCCATTATGAATATAAATCCACAAATCCAAATGTTATGCAAATATGTATCCAATGCCCTTTAAATACTTAGTAATGCCCCTGAGTACTCCCAAAATATAAACCCTTCTCTTTAGAGGACCATAGAGTGGCTGGATGAAATGATGCTGACCAAGGAGCCAAAATCTAATATCTTCTCTGTGACATAAGACTGGGGCTGACAAGGTGTGCAGCTTCATATTCCCTTGTTGCAAGCAAAATCAGACTCCATTTACCCTCGGACTATGATTCAATGTATCTATTGCATTAATCTTGGTTGCTCTTGTATTATGGTATCTGTATTTTGAGTGAATTGTTATCTTGTTTCTCAGATGTTATCGCCTTTGACTTGGGCAATAAAAAATAAACATGACCTCTGATTTTGTATTAGAAATGTGTATTTCATTCTGAAACGCACAAATACCGTGCTTCAGAGCTATTGTATTATTATTTTCTTGCTAGGCATGCTTTGTTGGACTGAAGAACAAAACATTCATGGAAAACACAAATAGTTCACTCCGTGTATTTTTAGATTTTCCCAGGCTTCACAGGAAAAATGTAGTTTACACAGCTATTAATAAAGACCAGCTAAAATCCTTGTTGATTGCTCAAATTAAAATCAAGTAAAGAATCATTCCGTTTTCTCCCACCAGCAGCACTTTTTAATTTCAAGTTCTCTCCATGGCTGACTGTATTAAAATTAGATTTTGAGCCAGAAGCATATTTATACTTGTAGCTGCTTTTCTTAGCACTGCTTTTTTCCAGACTCTCGCTTCTAATTGATGCAGACCCAAAACCCCGCTTTATTTCTGTTTGGGGTGGATATGACGAACATGTCATTGTTGTTTTTAACCCACGGAGAGGAAGTTTTGCTTTTGTTTACCCAATCAGCAACACAGGGAGAAAGAATGCTGCTTTATATGAGTCAGACCATTGTCTCAGACGACCTCAGTATCCCTTACAAGAACTGGCAGGGTTTCAGGTGGAGGTCTCACACAGCCCTACCTGGAGAGCCAGAACTTTCTGTATGCAAAGCAGATGCTCTCCTCCTGAACTGCAGGGAGCTAGATCACATTAAGGCCCTTTGACCACTTTTGCCCTTCTTCATCGTCTGAATAAATGTCTCTTCCAATATAGACCCTGGATACTGATATCTGCAGGGGAGGCACTGCAGATGTTTCACCACCATGTGATGGCCATCTGTCATTTCATTTCATTTTTCACTTATTGAATTTATATACCGCCCTATACCCGGAGGTCTCAGGGCAGTTCACACAAAAAGATAACAATATACAGTGATACCTCGGGTTACATACGCTTCAGGTTACAGACTCCGCTAACCCAGAAATAGTGCTTCAGGTTAAGAACTTTGCTTCAGGATGAGAACAGAAATTGTACTCCGGTGGCACGGCGGCAGCAGGAGGCCCCATTAGCTAAAGTGGTGCTTCAGGTTAAGAACAGTTTCAGGTTAAGTACGGACCTCAGGAACGAATTAAGTACTTAACCCAAGGTACCACTGTATAAAATCAAAATTGAAACAATAATCCAATAACACCCCCCCCCAAAAAGAGCCACATTTTAAAGGGTATAGGATACTGATTAGGTCAGCCAAAGGCCTGGTTAAAAAGGAAGGTTTTCGCCTGGCGCCTAAAGGTGTACAATGAAAGTGCCAGGTGAACTTCCCTTGGGAGAGCATTCCACAGATGGGGAGCCACTGCAGAGAAGGCCCATTCTCATGTTGCCACCCTCCAGACCTCTCGAGGAGGAGGCACATGAAGAAGGGCCTCAGAAGATGATCTCAGGGTCCAGGTAGGTTCATATGGAAAGACGTGGTCCTTGAGGTATGTCATGGATGCTGTAGCTGAGATTCCTGCATTGCAGGGGGTTGGACTAGATGACCCTTGGATCCCTGGTCCAACTCTAAGATTCTATGATTCTGTGATTCTATGTGTCCTTGCTTCTCACCCCCTGCTATATATAACATATTAAGAATAACTTTGATGCTTTGCTCATTAGACAAACCTGTAGTATTTTCTGCCAGGAAAACCACTCTGCAAGAATTTTTTTTTTAAATAAATGCTATAAATGTTCATATTCATATTCCAAATCCACATCATCCTTAAAAAGGGTCTCCTGTAACAACAGCCACCCACCCCATGTTCCATATGAAAAGCAACAACCAAAAGAAGGCGCATTGTTCGAGTGACATTATGTTGTTATTCAAGGAAAGGCTGGTTTGGTTAGAGGTTAGATTGGACGGCTTTCAAATGTCAATCGTCAGGGCTCCTTTAGTTGAACTTGATATCCTCTTTAAGTCAGAATAGGTCTCTCAAAGTGCAGCAGGACCAAAAAAGGACTTGAGATTAAGGCGACCTTGCATCCTTGGTATACTGGAAAAGTTCCAGAGTATGAGATGATATTTCAGTCAGTCCTTTGCATTTTCCAGGATGTCCCTTTGTCCCGTGAAAGGCTGACATCTTCCTGTGTCTTATAGCAAAGACAAGCCGTATGACGAGCTGCTTAGTAATTGCCTTCCCACTTAAGCCACAAATGCATGCCTGTGAAATGGAGGCATACAAGACTCACACTCTTCATTCTCACCATCAGATTGCTCACTCTTGACTGAAAATATTTATGGGCTGGTCTCTAGTGGTTTTGAACAGACAGACCATTAAGTAGAATGACTAATCTGGAAGGCTGACAAGTTCCAAGTTATCTCAATGAATTTAAGATTAATTAATAGAATCACAATACCTTGCTTTATTAGTTATCACGGATTAGCCTGAAACACTATTGCTTATTTTTTGTATGCATTTATGCCAAGATAAATTGTTTAATCTGAACTGAAAAATTAAAAGTGCAAGGCTGAAGCAGTGTCTTGTGATGCAGTATTAATTAAATTAGGAGCAGCTTCTTTGTCTAGTTTGGATTTCCTGTCAGAATCTCTCATGATCCCAAAATTGTTACTGAGATTTAAATTAAACTAACAAAAGCCACACAATTCTGTTATTAAGGCCATGCAGTTTCATCTAATTCTGTTATTTAGTCTGTATCAGCAATGCTGGAAGATAAGAAATGATTAGTACAAATCAAATGTGTGAAAGGAATAAGGCTCAGAAACTTGTAAACGGAGGGTTTAATTTTCCATGTGAAGGAAATAATAACATTGAAATAGCTGTTGACAATTTAATTGAGAAGGAAACTGGAGTTTGGGAATGCATTCAGCAAAAGGTGTGTCTGTAACTTCCTGATGGGAGTAGTTTACTCTTCTGCATTAATTTAGCAACAAGACACTTCACTTCTGTATTGTTCACATTTCCTCTGGAATTCAAATCCTTCCTAGCCATGCACATGGATCTCTGCATGGTAGGAATATAGTTTTATCCCCTTCTTTGAATATGATACACCATCATGGCTGATGGACATAGACACCACTTAGTTGTCCTATATGTTGGGTCATCACTTGATGTTGCTGAAGCAAATGCCCGACTCATCTCCATTGTGTTGTGTTATGAACATTCTCTCCAAGTCATCCTATAATGCTAGTCAATGAGCAATGGATATGCATGTGTGAACTGGTTTTCATGATCCAGTCACAGGTAAAAAGAGCCATTGATTCTAATGGAGATACTTAAATCTCTCATTGACTTCAGTGAGACTTAGAAGTGCTTGACCGGCTTTATTGCACTTTTCCTCTCATTTAAGAAGTGGGAAAGTGTTGGACATCAGACAGGAATGCAAAGTTGGTAATGAACTAAAACGCTGGACTTGAAATGAAAACTAAGAAGGCTCACGCAATGACATAAGGGATCTCCTTCTCCCCAACTGCCAGCCAGCTGTGTGGGGCGAATCACCTCTTCCTCCACCACATTCCTACCCATCACGGTGTCTTATCAGCAACCACTGAATAAAGACTTCCTGAGGTTTCAAACTCTGTGGTTATTAAAAGCACAGAAGTCTAAAACTAAATCAGAGTAAAAGGAAGCAGGGAGTCAAATTAGCTCCTGAGCAGAGAATTTTTTTTACAGTAGGAAGCAAGAACTGATAACAGAGGTGTGGAGAAAAGAGACAAAAGCTTCACATCTGCACCCGCCCTTGATAATCTAATGAATTCCTTGCACCCTTTTAATGTATGCAGAGGCTTCTCTCACCAATATGTGCCAGTATGTGATATTCACAGATGGTGTATCAAGGGAGCACCGATGGCCAGTTCCAGCAATTCCTGCACTAATGCACTAATATGAAGAGAGCTTTTGATTTCACGGTTTAAAACAAAATGACCCAGATATAATTACTGAAGCTTATTAATTTATTTGTTCTGGGTCGGTAACCCTTCACAGACTATAGTGCTTGTTACAGGCAGAACCGAGAGGATTAAAGCTTTAGTTTAGCACAGTTTGATTCCTGTATGAAAATTGGAAGAAACGAAGCACTAAATTGCATGTTTTACGATTGTATCTTATTAAGGAACAATTAATACCCAACTTCAACAGTGTCAGTTTTGGGCCAAGGAAAAGGGGAAAACCCAGAAGCTTTGCAAATGCTTCTGTTCCACAACACAGTTGCGGATTTAACCAGTTTGAAGGGAATGAAGGTTTTTATCAAAGGTGTGGTGTAAGGAGCACAATAAGCTGCTTTCTTGGTTCATCTTTGAAGTCTTCCCATCCCCCGCTTGAGAAAATGGCTAATATTTCTCTTTCCCAGTCTCAAAAAGAAAGCCACTTTGCTGAACTTTCTCCGAAGATTCTTCCTCTATTTAATACCCAAGTTGCATGCTGTTTTAAACTGTTTCTAATATTGCACTTTAATGTTATAAAATGGCATGGGACCTTAGGGTGAAGGGTGAGTAAATAACAAGAATAGCAATATTTGTGGGTGTGTGGATCTCTCTGCCTGTCACTAACTCACTCACATACACACCCTCCATTGTGGGAAGGAAGGAAGGAAGGAAGGAAGGAAGGAAGGAAGGACACATGCTGGCATCAATGGGACCTTTTGAGAGTTTTCTGAATTTAGCATCACATCAACGTTGCCCCAAATATTAAGGGCCCAAATAGAAGTTCAGCAAACAACCATAGTAGTGTATAGTGTTGGTCTCACAACACTTGAGATTGTGGACACCCAATGAAGCTGAATGTTGGAAGATTTGGGACAGATAAAGTACTTTGTCAGGCTTCAGGGAATTGGCTTCCTCCCCCCATGGCAGTAGATAAGCAGAAAAAAGGAAAAGGAGTCTTCTTACCAGAAACTTTAATAATCACAGCGAGGAAACAAAGAACACATCTCCTAGAAATGGCGGTGCTCCCAATTAAGCATTCCACCCCCTTACATTCATATTAATCTACGTCACTTCTATGTTTTGTAATCTGAGTTTGTACCCTCTGTGCTTTCTGTTCTGTCACTTCTGAGCTCTTATTGACCTTGGGCTGAGCGGAGGAATGCTTTCCAGAGGCTGTGAATTTGTTAACCCTCTCTCTTCCAGTATTTCTTCTCCTAGCTGTTCCCCATCCAGTGTGCTGGTCCTGAGGGTTAAACGTGCGGCAAGGTCCGAGTCCAGTCCAAGGTCGAGGGTGCAATATGGAGGCTGTCCATCAAAGCTGAAGCGGGGTCCAAGGCAGGGAGTCAGGTGAGGTCAGGCACTCTGGCAGGACAGGGTGCAGGCAGGAACAGGCTACCAACAATGTTGCTCCCGCAACCTGGGACTGGGGCTGGCTGGCTTTTATCTGCCCCAAGGCATAGGGCGGCCCCGGTCCACAGGTGACTTGCCTCTCCTGGCCTGGAGGCGAGCACTCCTCCTGTGGGAACTTAGTTCCCTCCGCCTCTCTGCCCTGAGCCTCTGCAGCTCAGGAGAGGCTGGAGGGTTACCGGACCCAGAGGCAACCTCTTCTTCCCCTGACGGGGCTGAGAGTGGAGCACATGCAGGCAATGGGTCCTCCATCACCACAGGGGCCAGAGCAGACTCAGCTGGTGCCTGCACCTGAGGATCCAGCACAGGTGATGACCCTTCAGGCTCAAGCCCCAGCCCCGGCTCAGCTGGTTCTGGAGGCGGGGACTCCTGTGCAGGCTGGGACTCCTCAGGTTCAGCCTCCGAGTCCGAATCCTAGGCCATCACATCCAGTATTTCCCAGCTTCTGTCTTCTGAACTATGTCCCTCTGCAAACCGCTGTTCCAAATCTATACTGGCCTCCTGCTCCTGGGAAGATTCAGGATCCGGAGCAGGAGAAGGGGGAGGGGGAGGCTCCCACCACTCCTCCTCAGTGCAGCCCTCCTCAGCACAGTCCGTGACATACTACTTCACACAGCGCATAGTCAAACTACGGAACTTGCTAACCAAGGAGGCAGTGATGGCCACCAACTTGAATGGCTTTAAAAGGGGATTGGGCAAATAGTTGGAGGAGAGTGGCGACCAGCCACAGTGGCTATGCTGTACTTCCAGTGTCAAAGGTATTAGGCCTCTGAATACCAGTGTCTGGAAATCACAGGTGGGGAGAGTGCTGTTGCACTCATGCTTAGCTTGCAGACGTCCCACAGGTAATTGGTCGGCGAGTGTGAGAACAGGATGCTGGACTAGATAGGACATCGATCTTTGATCCAGCAAGCTTGTCTTATGCTCTTATATTAGGGAGCTCTGCCCAAGTTCTAATTTTGATACTTCATTCCCATAACGCTGCACTATAAAATAGTGTATGCAGTGCAGTATTATTGCATTCAGCTGAGGCTTTTGGCAGTAGCAGCAAGGGCTCAAATAAATAGCTTGGTACTTGTGTTTTCATTGTTCCCTCAGACTTTGGGGGAATAAACTCTTGAGTTTCCTTTCATGGATACGTTTCACCCGAAAATCTGAGCCACACCGGTTATTTGTGGACTGGTAGCTTTAATCTGTGTTAGCAAGGAGAGGAGGAAGAGAGTGCTAGGAATGATAATCGTTCCAAATTAATTACTCTGGAGTGAAACAGTGTTATTTTGTGAAAGTGCTCTTTATCAGAGCCCCATAGCTTCTTCTCTTCCATATCTCTCAGTTGTTTTTGTCTTAACAGAGGTATCCCTGATGCTTCCATTTCTCATGTGTCTAATGGGAATAATTACGATGTACTTCTAGGCTGGTTCTCGGGATGAATGTAACACCACCGAAAGCCCTTTGTGAATAAACACGTGCTATATGAATGGATGTCTTTAATTTTTAAAGTGTTTTAATTGGGTGGTAAAAGTGGATCTATGAGCAGAAGAAGAAAGTGAGCATGTGAAATTAAAATGAAAAGCTTTATTATACTTACAAAGTATTTCAAACTGCTGCCACAAATGCTGAAACAGCCAGCCGTTTTGTTTTTGCATGGCATTTAAAAGCCTTTGGGGGGGGGGTGAAACAGTTACTTGGGAATAACACAGCAGGACTTGCTTTTTGGTAAACATGCCCAGGATTGGTCTGCGAGGATGCAATCCAAATTTGAGTTCTGCCAGCTGAAGGGCCATAGGATTTTGTGGAAGTCCCACTGTGTTGACAGAACATGAGACACTACCGCCATAATAGATAATACTGGCAGAACCCCTTAGATATGCTGGTGGAACACTCTTAAGAGTGCAGTCATCTCGGCTAGGGGACATTGATGGAACGTCTTTATCAAAATGGACTCCCTGGGCAGGACAGGGGTGTAGCATGCTTATGTTATATCCAATACCCTGATAGATCCTGGTGACTTTCGTGCCAATGGCATAATTTTACAAGAATCCTAGACATAATAATTTCGCTATCGCTGATTTTAAAGGGAGAAAAAGAATAATATAGAACATAGCTGCCCCCATGCCAACTTCTGCCCCACCTACATCAAACCTACAGGACATGGTGTAACTCAATACTCAGTTGCAGCGCACCATAAGGAAATAATAACTCAAATGATATAGTACCTAGTATGAGGCTGTATTTCTACCCCAGTGACAGTTTTATAGAGACATGCAGTACTAGGGTCCTATGTGGCTGAGAGGCCTTCTCTGGCTCCTTTAACACATCCCCATGACAGAGAGTGAGTGAGTAGTAGTAAAACGAGCCCCAGCATCCACTAATGTGCAACAAAGTCCTCAGAAACCTCCCACAGCATTACAATGCAGAGCTCCCTAAAGGCAAAGAACTACCAGCACAGGCAAAATCAATCAATCAATCAATCAATCAATCCTCAAAGCCTTCTTGCAGAACCTGTGGAACTGGTGGCTGCTGCTTATAGCGGACTCCCACAGAGGGGCAAATTTTTGGGATACGCTTTCTGTACCTGGTTGCCATGAAAATGACAGTGGGCGTCAAGGCCTTCCAAAAGTGTAAAAATCTAAGGGAGGAACCCCTCTGCCACTTTGTCAAAGTCAACTCTTCAGTGCATTAGAAATTCACATACCCTGTCAGTGAGCACTAACAAATGGACATCAAAGGTGGGTTCTGGGAATCCTTATGGTGGCTGAGAGACTTATACCGCAAGGCTGAAAGTACAAACACCCACCATCCACAGCTCAGTGGTCTGAAGATCTCGCTGCCCTTTCTACATTTCAGTGCATGGCTTAGAATGGTCAAACCTTCTTAGATACCTGCTTGGAAGGCATATATTAATCTATAGATTTAAATTTGCATTGATGGAATATTCTTGTTGTTAATGCCAATAGCTGGTGATATTTTTATCTCCCCCCCCTCCCCTTTTATTTTTACTAGAGAAGAAAGAAGAAATTCACGAGCACCAAAATCAGCTGAAAATCTACCCGCTTTTGTACAGAGCTGAATGGTCCCAAGATAAGGCACCCAGGTGTTCCACTCTCTCTTCCCTCTCTCACTCCCTCATGAACACCAACTCTGCATCCATGTTCTGGAACTATGTGCTTCAGTTGCTCACTGTTGTTCTATCTACGTCTTCCTTTGGTCTCCCCAGGCCACTGTTCAACAGGTTCAGGTAAATTCAGGGGGAGGCTGCTTCATTAACCTCAGCCAGCTCTCACTTCCTGCCTTCTTATTTAGATCCAGACGAGAGGGTGGTACCAGCTGTCAGCTTCTTCTTCTTCTTCCTCCTCCTCCTCCTCCTCCTTCTCCAATCAGCAGGGAAGAGGATAGAGAGGGGAAAAGAACTAGAGTTAGTTGGCTCTGTCTGTCAGGTGTTCTGGCGCCATCTACTGTTGGACTTCCTGCCTTCTGCCCTATCCGTGGGCACCAGCCACCACCAGGTACATAATGCACAGAGGCAGTGGGCATTCCAGAGCTGTTCAGAGCTATGAATGAATGAATCCAGACCAAACTCAGCCTGCCTGACCAGTGCTTTAATGAACCAAGATTTCAGCTTTTCACTCTGACGCAACACCCCACCCTCCTCTCTCACACACCGTGATACAAATGTAAATTTCTGTTCACAAGGATTCTTGTGTGCACACTGGAAGGCTCTGGCTAGGGGTGTTTAATTTCAAAAGGAAATACACAGAGAGGCCACCCTACAAGCTGTACTGAAGAGCAAGGACATTAACTCTCTAGAATCTAGATCGTATAAATGTAATGTTTGGTGGATGTTAACCTTCAGTCTATATGAAGATGCAGATTACTTATTGAATCTTTCTGCTGTATGATACACTGTAGTTAACAAAGACCTGGGCAAAGCTGATGCCTAATATAAGATTTTGATGGAGAAAAGCCGTTCTGTTAAATTAAATGACTGCTCCATTTTTTACAGGATCTGGGCTATTACACACGGCTGTAATGCTTTCTCCAAATTGGAATAAAGATGATGCATTTGTCTGGGGCAATAAAATTGAACCCTGCAGGTGATTATTTTACTGAAACGAATAGAGGCTTATTACAGGATTGTAACTAAAGATGAAGAAACTAGTTTCGGAGAAAGAAGAAACAAATCTATCTCAGGCTTTGCTTCTCTCCTCAAAAAGAACTCAAATTTACTTCAGATTATACCCAGGAAAGTATTATCTTTTCATTCTCTCTCCCAAATGCTAACATTTCAATTCCTCCCTGTGTTCATGGCTACCTTACATTCTCCATACCAGCCCTCTTTTCCCACATCTCCCCTGACAACCCAATCCTATGTATATTTACTCAGAAGTAAGACCTTTTCTTTTCCTCCCCCTCCCCCATTTTATTTCAATGAGACACTTTCAGCCATGTATACTTAGGTTCATAGGCATTGGCCCACAGATACAGCAGGTCGTGTGGGGTAAAATTATTCTTGGTGTGTACCATGTCAGGCAGCAGGCGGGGGGGGGGGTGTTACAATCATGCTCCCCTCACAAATTCCTCTAAATTGTTCATCCTGTCGATAAGTCACAATTTTGTACCAGATCAGTAACTCCTGTTAGGAACTGAATTGTAGCATATAATTGATACTGGATAACAGTTTTCATTTTCATGGTGTTATGCAACCTAAGGGAAAGTGTGTGTGCGGGTGGGGGGGGGGGAGGTGGAAGTGTGGGGCCAGCCAGCCAGCCAGCCAGCCAGCCAGCCTTCTGAGAATCCTTATACAACTACCAGGGCCAATTTCAATTTATGCATTTCAGGTCTGATACTTAAAAGTTTCCTGCTTTGAGAATGGGTTTTCCCTTCTCTAGAAGCAGCATCACTTGTTTCTCGAGGATCCACAACTTTGATTGCTAATGGTGTCTCTGAGACTTTTGAATGTTGAAATCTGCTACCCTAAGTATTGCTATGTGCTACTCCAATCTCTGAGGGGGGAGAGATCCAGGATTCAGTTTCCTTGGAATGAAGGATAGTGGAGACTGTGGTGTCTTTAGGATATATGGTTTTATCTATACATACCTGCAACCTGAGCATAGGATGGAGGATGCCATAGTATTAATATCCCAACAGATCTTGCTTCCCCATTGGTTTCCAAAGAAGTCCCAGAGTCTTACTTAGGTTCAGTGCCGAGCTAGACATGTCTATCTGCCTGCAGCTTCCAGGGTTCAGCATTTTTCTGCCCCACACAACAACTCTGGCTATTGTTCCCCTATGTGGCAGCCAGATGAGGGTGTTAGGGAAAGGACCACCCATAGGTTCTATGGCACAGAGCAAATTCTTTGGCCAGGCTAAATCATGATGCTTACCTTGACAAGGGAACTCACTTGGCAAGCTTCATTCTACCCTCACAGATACAGGATCCCAAGGACTGGAAGGGACCTAGGGCACCATCCAGATTGGCCCCCCAAGTCATAACAATATAACACATCACAAAGAAAATGCAGATAGGATCAAGATAAATATATATGAAGTAACTGATATGCCCGTAAAGGCATCCTTCCCCAACTGGGCAAAATCTGAATGACATAGAGTAAAGCTCTTGGCATTCCTGACCATCAGGAAAGCTGGCAGATAGGGGTTGTATTCCAAAGATTTGGAGGGCACCAGGTTGGAGAAGGCTGATGAAAGATAAAGAGCAAGCATGCAGTCTACAGCAGGGTTTCCCAAAGTTGGGTATCCAGTTGTTGTTGGACTACAATTCCCATCATCCATAACTAGGAGGACCAGTGGTCAGGGATGATGGGAATTGTAGTCCAAAGCCAGTTAGCAACCCAAGTTTGGGAAAGCCTTTTTTTAGAGCATATAATCTGAAGTGAGAGGGCAGACACAGCAGGCTGTGATGGTTGGCCTGAGTCATTGTCTGATGGTGGGCCAGAGCCATCAAAATGGTCTATCAAATGAATATGAAACATTAACACAGCGCCTTACATTTGCAAAGCATTCCCCCACTTTTATTACATTTGCTCTCCCAGGGCACCAGAGATAGAAAACTGCTATTCCTATTTTACAGATGCATATGACATTGTCTGTCTCTCCTGCTTCTAGGAAAAGATCTCAAATAAATTTCTTTTAATGGAGAGGGAGCATGGAGGAGAGAGGGGAGGGAAATACCTGCAGGGAACCTTTAAAAGAAAAAATAACCATGAGAAATTTGAAGGGGGAGAACTGTAAAAAAAAGGGGGGAAAGGAGGCTGGTCACTATGAAGGATGACATAAAGCAGCACAAGCCCTGTAGGCTCAGTTGGGACTATGCAAATCCCTTTTCCAGGGCTGTGTCATCTTCCCAGGAAGCTGTTTTGAACATGAGTAACATAATGAATGGTTGGTTGTTGTGTGACTAAGGCTCAGTTAGACGTTTGCAGTGGTAGAGAAGGTCAGATGCTTGAAAGTAATTACCAGCTGGGTTCAGGGGAGTTTGTCAGCTATTTTGTGTGCTTTGCAAAAATGCCCCGATTTTCTGCCATAATAGAGGAATGGAATAGGAGTTTCTCTCATACATCTCTGCCCTGGTGTCTTTCTTTGGAGGTATGTGTGTGTGTATATGTCTGTGTGTGTGTGTGCGCGTGTGCACGCACGTGCATGTGTACATACACTTGCCTCTGCTGTCTCACTGCACAGCTGTCAAACTTCTTTCTGAAATGTCTGTCTTTAACAGTTGCTTCATGCCTTGATTCCTATATATTTGAAGACACACCTGTTGCACAGGCAACCTTTTCCTCTCGGTCTCCTGTTTCAATGGCTGCATTGTTTTAACAGGGTTGTTTCTTCTGTATTTCATTATGGATGTTTGCATTGAATGACGGCGTGACAAGTTTTTATACTTTTATACAGCGATAAGAAGACTATTTTGGCATTAAGTTGTATACAAATTGTGTGTGTGTGTGTGTGTATCTGTATGTGTGTCTACATATAACCTGTATTTACACACACACACACACACACACACACACACACACACACATATACAATCAACATTTTAGAGTATTCAATAGCGACAAAGAATAAACAAAAGGAACAAAGAAGAGAAGAGGAAAGGAATGTTTGAGTTATAAGGAAATTAAAATGGGAAATTCATAAGGGTGCAATGAAAAGAGGAATAAATGCTTTGGGGGAATGAAGAAAAAAAGAGAAGAGGAAGTTGGTTGAGAATCTGAAGACAGATCTGCATTGTTATGCTCTCATTCATAATGTCCTTGATTGCTTAAACTCAAAACAAGTCTTGATTATTTAAATGCAAAAGTACTTCTACATCAGGTGTGGTGAACCTGTGGCCCTCTAGATGCTGCTGAACTAGGAATCCCATCAGCCCCAGCAAGCATGGCCCATGGCCAGATAAGATGCAAACTGTAGTTCGGCAAGATCTGGAGGGGGAAAGGTTCCCTCCACCTGTTCTACAGGGTACCATTAAAATATCCAGAATGAGAGTTAAAGAGTGTGACTTGAGAAAACGGGAATTGTCCTCAAAAACGCCAGGTATTTTTTATCCCAGGATGCCATTGTGCAGGAAATGAGCCATGTAGCATCATAATGAACACTAGTTCCCATCAGCTACGTTGGCTGGAAGGAGATATGGGTGGGAACAAGCTTGTCCCACCCAATTCTCACCATATGCATTGGAGTGTTGAAACAGCACATACACAGTTTGAGCTGCCTATGTCATTGGATAAGCCGTTGGGTCTCGTAGAAATTCCTCAGTGAGCTTCAACATAATGCTGTCAAGGTCAAGGTGTCATTTTGTCATGAATTGTTTTCCCGAATGTTGACACTGGAGCCAAAAATAATTGTGCTGACTTTTAGAGATTTGGCCATGGGAGTATTCCCTGTTTCTCTTTACCTCTTTATCTTTTAAGGCCACATTCCCTCATGCTTTGTATGTGGCGTGATTAAATTATAGGCCTGCTTAATAGGCAAAGATAATTGCGTTACCATTGAGGTAGGGTGTATTTTATCACTTCAGGTTTCTACACATCCGTGCATTGTGGACTCTCCAAGTGGAAGCTATTTTACCTTAATATTTGCTTGAATGAAAGGAAAGTCTACCCTGTGAGGCAGACTTTTTAAAATCACACACACAGAGTTAATGCACTTCTTTTTTTTAACCCACATTCTTACATAGCTCTTGACCAATATTGATAAATTGAATTTATTCATTTTTTAAAAATTTTTTAACAGAGCAATGAGGTGCTAGTATTTTTTTTATTTTAAGGGAGGTGTTTTTTAATACATTGGGAGCTTTGTAAATGTCCCACTACTCACCTGCAAGGTACAGCCCATTATCAGCAAGCTAATCCCATCAGACTTCTGCTCATCAGTTCATGTGATCAGCTATATCCAAAGAGGAAAGGGTGAGGAAAGAGGCTTGGAATGACTTGTGGCTCTTTTCCATGCTTCTTCTTTGGCCATAGATCAATCCAGCAGCTCCAATGGAGTGCAACTGTTCATGCAAGAGAGCAATGGATCTGAAGCAGATTTCGTGAGTCTCCGGTCACAACCAATACCTTTGTATTGCACCACTTTAACAGTCTTGGAAACTGTTGTTTCTGAAGGGTGCTGGGAATTGTAGCACCTTAAGGGGCAAAAACTACAGTTCCCAGAACTCTTTGGAGGAAGCCATGACTGTTAAAGTGGAATAAATGTATGGCGTAGATGTGACTTCTAATGGGAGTCTTTCCACTACAACTCAGACTTGGGATGGCTTTTGTCCTCTTAGAGGGGGACAGGGAGATTTGGCAAAGTTTATTTCTAGTCCATAGATGCCAGTGTCTGCAGGGGACCTTTGGTCACACACGTTGCAATACATGTTAAACTGCTGCAAGCTGCCAGCTCACACAGCCATGCCACGTTCAGTAACACACTGCTTGCATGCTGCTGTTGCACACTGTGGGGTATACACCGAGTGATGCCTTCGTGTTGGATTGCCTTGTGGGTCAGAATATCCGTTTGGTGTCCACTTCATAACCTGAATATAGCTTTGCATAGTGTATTGCCATGTTTCAGTTTTGCCTCAGGATAGGCTTCGCCAGAGCCACTAACGTTTATTGGCATGAACAGTTAGCGTTTCATAAAAAGGCAGGAAGAAAACATTAGGGTTATTCTGGGTGGGTGGGAAGGCTGGTGATCATGGCTGAAAGGCCCATTGTATCATTTACATGAGGTAAGGAGGATGTAATGAATGCTCCTTTCACTTCGCCATTGGCAGTGTCAAGCTAGTGTTGCACAGAGGCTTCTTAACATGCTACAGATGCCCTGAAAATGTGATAAAATCAGAGACAGTATGTGTCACATTAATATATATTGCACATTTTCTCTTTCTATATGTTTGTGTATATATACACCATGTTCCTGAGGATGTATAGCAGTCCCAACTTCTTGTGTCATCATCATCATCATCATCATCATCATCTATGTATTATTTTAATCACCAGTACATTTGTTAGCATTATTCAAACACAGAACAAGCTTTAAATGCTTTTAATAAACTCTTAATTGATTATGTTTCCCAAAGCGACATTCTGTGGTTCCTGAAAAAAAATATGCATTATTCCTGATTCCTCGGTGGGCCTTCAGAAGTGCAGAGCTTTTCAAGAGAGTGAAGGATTACACATTTGTGTTTCAAAAGATGCCATCCCTCTGCCCCCCTCCCTTTTGCCTGCCAAAAAATAAAAATAAAAATAAAAAAATCCCTGCTGCCAGTTTCATTCCTCATGCTCTTCACTTTGCTCAGCTCCAGTTCCAACTCACTGTGCCAAACTCTCTCCTTTTCTTTCAGGCTTTCTTTTTCTTCGGCTTTTCCCTTTAAAAAAGAAGTAAAAACAAGTGTGTGTTGCCATGGCAATAATGTGAAAATGAGCCATTGGTGTTGATTTGAGTCTGTCCAAACTTTTTTTTTTTAAAGGCCTTTAAAGAACAGGAAGGAGCACAGAGAGGGAGATAGGAGAGAGAGAGGGAGAGGGAGAGATGAAAAGTGGGGCAAAATCGCTGGAAATGCATTTGAGCTGACATAATTCCTCTTTCCCACAGTGGTCATTCACTTGGGAGGCTCCAATGTCCATTCACTGTCTTAAAGCTAGCTTTTCAGAGCCTGGGGAGGTCATCTTTCGCTGCCTGAATGCCTTTTTTGTTGCTAAACAGTGAACTGTTTCTGAAGCCCAGCATAAAGGAGGTGAGTAATTCATTGCAGTTGCCAGGAAGTCTGAGCCACTTGTGAGCTAACAATAGTAAACTTTATCTCCCACCCTGAGCCGAAGGTTCCAGCTGAAGATCCAGAATTCTAATAAGGGCCTTTTACTCTCTCATGCCTCCGAGGTTATGGTAATAGTTTAGACATCTTTTTTCATTAGGACGCAGCCATAGCTACAACCACGGCAGTCGAGGCAAGCAACTGCGTGGAGTGAAGCTGGGGAGAGGTGGGATTAAAAGGGAAACACAGAAAAATAACTTTAAACCAATTCATAAACTAAGAATGTATACACTGACCACTAATAATGAAACATATGTTTTTCATATTTGTTATGCTATTTTTGTGATATACAAATGACGTGAGAAAACCTGGTATACTTCTTTGTATAACAATATTCTTGTTTATAAAACCCAATTTTTAAAAATTGCCTGTTTCATATGAAATAGAAAACCTGTGTTGAAAGGAATGCGTTCTAAGCCTCTGAGACAATGGAGATCTACCCCACCCACAGTGTTTGAAAAAAGAGCAACTCATGTGAAGCTTGCCTTTCTTCCCACCTCCCCTGGCTTTGAACAGGAAGGACAACTTGGTGCTGAAGAACACAGAGTGACTCATGAGCAACAACGATGAATCTGTTTGGGCTTCCCTTTGAAACCGAATTTGGGTGTCAACAGCAGAAGGGCTGAGAAGACTTCTGCACGATGACAGCCGCTCTGAATGTATGTAGGAATGACACACAGGCATGTGATTCATGCATCAGGACACCAAATGCAGAAAACGATGAGTGCTTTGAAAGAAGACACAGAACAGAACACCACTTTTCCCTAGCATATTAGGAGTCTGCTCAGGAATGAAGAGCGCTAGACTCATGGCAGGGACAGAGCCACAGGAGCTACTTTGTGGGCTCATGTGTGGCATGTTGAAAACAACCACCTATTTATCCTTTTTGAAATTCGCCAGCCAGCAAGATGGGTGGGTGGGTGTGCGTGTGGGTGTTTTGGTGTGTCTGCTGAAATTTTCTTGCTGGGTCGGAAAGGCAGACCTATTCAGAGAGCTCTTCCATGCCTTTGGCTAGGGCTCCATCCATCCCCATGGTGCCTTGAGAGAAAGCTTCAAAAATGCCTGGATGGATACAAAGCCGGGCAGCTCTGCAACATCCACTTAGCGTGCTATAAACTAAAGGGGGAGGGAAGGGGAAAAAATGGATTCAAATGTGAATACAAATAACAAATGAGTTTTGATCTGAAAACTGAGACAAAGACATTTGTGCTCTGTTGGCATTCCTTGTACAAGGCAACAGTGTGCCCTTGAGCTACGGAGGATTTTTGCTGATGCCGGTGATGTGAATCAGATCACTGTGTGGCCTGTCCATTTGTATGTATGTTCAAGCACTGGAGGGTATCAAGGAGAAGAGGCACCTCACTTCCTGGAAAAGGACCCCCTCTGCCCACTCTAGTAGGGAACAACTGAGGTCACCCTATCCCTAGATGTCATAAAATGCTGTTTGCTAGCTGCTAGAAATTTGGTCAACTTGCCCCCACAGCACTTCCTCCCTCACTTAATTTCCCTCATGCAACTCTAGAGGACAAGTCAGCGTGGTCTATTAACCTCTCTTTGAGTGGGCTGTCCATGTGGTTTAACGTCAAATTCCTGTCGGATGCTTTTATGGGAATGCTGTTCTCCTATCCAACATTCTCCCCTGGTTTTGGGGTTCCATTAGTGCAAATCTATATGAAAAAGTAAGCCCTATTGAGTTCAATGGGACTTTCTTCAAGAAAACTGTGCATCTGATTGCAGCTCAGATTTTCTAGTCTTGTTCATGGAGTGCACCTAAAAATTTACCAATCTGCTATGCTTCCATTTTTTAACCCCCCCCAACTATGCAGACATCATTGTGCATAAACATTTTGTCATTGGTTTTGGTTTTTCCCATTCATTGGTCCCTACTCACCATTGCATCAAGATGCCTTTGTGCAAAATATTGCATGTATGTACAGAGATTCATGTGCACATTGGCAACCTAGATGGATAGTTGAGGCAAACTGCACATGCTTGTACTACTCCCAGAATCTTTAAAATAATTTTAGAGGAGATGGTTCTGTCAGGCAAGCAGAAATACTTCTGCTGATGGAGCCATTGCCTTAGTGCTGTGTTGAATATAACACCATAACTTTACATAAGGCAACAAAGCAGGAAGCAGATCTTAGGGTCATGATGGACAGTGTAAGGGAAACTCAGGTATGCAGCCCCCTTGGGTGGTGGGAATCCACACTATGGATCATTACAAAAGGAACTGGAAATAAAACTACTGGTATCATTACAGAAGGAACTGGAAATAAAACTACTAGTATCATAATGCTCATAAATAAAATTAAGCTTGGGTTTGCAAAACCCTGTGAATGGATCTGTCTGAAATTTGGCAGGCTTCACCCACTCTGGAGGGCTCCTTTGCCTGCAAATTTCATCCAGTTATGTGAAAAGCAGAAATATTTTTAGATTTCCCATTATAGACCAAAAAAAAAGAGAGCTTTGGATTAACATATCAGAGTTGGACCAAACTGAAATGACACAGACAGGATCCAAAAATGTTTGGGCTGCTTCCAAATGCTACAGATGCAAGGCAAATGTGGTTGCTGTGCCCCCCCTCCATAGAATGTACTACAGAAGACAAGACAAAGTCTGGGGTCTGTGGGAGACTCTTTCCATGATGTAGTATTTGTTTATTAATCATGAAACGACTCTAAAGCCTATCTATTTCATGAGAACTAAATGGAAATATTGATTGGATCAATATGGTCTATACTGGTATTCAGAAGCATTATGCTTGTAGGTTTCCCATAGGCATCTGGTTGGCCACTGTGAGAACAGGATGCTGGTCTAGATATGCTATTGGCCTGATCCAGGAGACTCTTCTTGCATTCTTAGCTGAGTGCAAGATCCTCAGGCCTAGCTGTTGGGTTTTGAGTTTTTGGTTTTTGAACGTTTCAGAACTCAAATGGTCTTCCAGAATGGATTACGTTAAAAAACTGAGGTACCACTGTAGTTTTTTTGAGCAAGAACTGGGAGGAACTGCCTTCTCTTCCCTATAATAAAATTAAATAATCATATATATTTTTTTGTCTGTGGCAGCTGAAATGGATATACACCCAATGCCTGAGCCCCAAATCCACCTATACCTGCAATCAATAAAGTTGTGACCATTTCTAATCCAGATCATTGTCTGCTTGAGTTTATTAATCACATCTTACATTTATCTGCTGCCCGGGGCGGGGGCAGCACTGTGACTGGGCCTGCAACAAACCAACAAACTTCATGGTGAGTTTCCTCATCCCCCCCCCCCGAAAAAAGCATTATAATATATAGGGCTCTGCTGAAAATCCAAAATGCTGGAATCTTCCAATTAATAATGTAGATCAGTGCAGAATTTCAAACCATCAGTTTAATTATTTGATATATGCATTTTCAATATAGGTATGCATACCAAAGACCAAAAATGCCTATAAGAAGCAGCCCATAATGAAGCTTAATGATGACGAGGGAACATATGCTGTGCTGGGGGTTGAGCTCAGTTTGAGGATGCTGGCCTTTTAAGATCTTTAAAACAGTGGATGATTGATTTGGTCTAAAAAAAAATAAATAAATCCAGAAGTAAATGAGTAATGTTCTACCTCCGGCTACAGCAAAGAAAATTCGGAACTGTACTAAAGTCAATAGCTAGAACCTTCCCTTTCAATTTTGCCTGCTGGCAGGGGGTGATTCAAAGCTCACACCAATTTGAGGCTAGTGTAAATCTTTCTGAGTCACACTTTGCAAGCAGGATGCTGAAAAGAGTGAAATGATTCTTTCAGCTGAATATCCAAGCAAACGTGCTAGCGGGTGAAAGGAATAAAAAAGAGAGATTTGTGAGATTTCTTAGAAGCACACTGGAAATACTGTCAGAAATCTGAAGACTAGAGTGATGAGGGGGAATTGGCTGAGGTGGGCGCAAAACAATTAGAAAGAGAAAACCAAGGAGAGACCTCCTCTCATCCTATGATTTGGGAATAGGTATGGTTGCAAAGCACAGCAGGCATTTTGTGTGTGTGTGTGTGTGTGTGTGTGTGTGTGTGTGTGTGTAAAGAGAGAGTCTATCAATGTAACATAAACAGAAATCTTCATCTCAGCATTGGGAGATGTTACTCAGGATCAAGCTATTTGTCCCTTATTTTGCAATACAGTGTGTGTATGTATTTTGTGTGAGTGTGCTGTCTATCCTGGATGTATTCCCTTGCTGTCTGTGGCGGTAGTCTAATTTTAACTCACTCTGTGTGCTTGTGTGTGTGTGTGTCTTTATCCTTTTCGAAGCAGGAAATATTAAATTCTAAATCTGATTGGTCTCACTGTTGCTTACCCCAGGGCAGCTTTTTTAGGCTTATGAAAACTGGCGTCAGTTGACATTGTCATCCCTGTCATCAAGTGAGTGAGAGCAAAATCCTCGCCATTTCCATTCTAACGAGACAATAAGGCAGAGGAACTGATAAATGCTGAGGTAGGGCAGATTTCTGTAGGGAGGTTTTAGAGAATAAAGCTCTTCGCTCCCCACCTCCCCCCGCCGGCTTCATGCTCGGCTGTGTTGCTGCTGATGCTACTGACTCTGTCAGGGTATTTTTGTTTTCATTAACAGATCCCTTCAAAAGAAATGGGTGGGAAATTGTGCAAGCCCTGTGGCCAATGAAGATAATTGAGGAGCTGAGGATTATGTATATCCTCCTGTTTGCCACACTGCTTTCTTTTATTTTCAGTTGTCATTTTGGGGGTAAAGCTGTCATTCGGCTGAGTCCTCCAGAAATGTATGTTTGCGCCAGCCATCTTCTAGATACAATACAGAAACCTTTGCCAGCCTAGGGCCCTTCAGCTGTTTTGTATGACCACTCCCATCAGCTCCAGCCAACATGATGAAGTTGTCGTCTAAAACACCTGGAGGGCACTAGGTTGGCAAGACTTCTCTTACTGGAAAATGATCATCAAAGTGAACTGAGTAAAAATGGCTTCTTGAAATTCTTCACCTTATTTGCAGATGATGGAATTGTGAATTTTCCCCTGAATTCCCCGTGAAAATTCCCCTGAATTTTCTCACTGGTTTCTTTGGGGGGGGGGGTAGACCCTTGGACAGTTTTGGAGAAAAGTCTCAGAATATTATTGTTATTGTTATTGTTATAATTTATATAACACCCTATACCTGGGGGTTTCAGGGTGGTTCACAAAATAAAATCAAGATATAAAAAACCACAAAATACGAAATTAAAATAAAAACAACAACCCAATAGCTCCCTCCCACACACAAAAAAAACACATTTAAAAGGGCATAGGATGTAAATCAGATCAACCAAAGGCCTGGTTAAAAAGGAACGTGTTTGTCTGGCACGTAAAGGTGTATAATGAAGGCGCCAAATGAACTTCCCTGGGGAGAGCTTTCCATGGATAGGGAGCTACTGCAGAGAAGGCCTGTTCTCGTGTTGCCACTCTCCGAACCTCTTGAGTGCCTCTTCCATTTTATTTTATTTTTTACATATAGTTTGTAAATGAACACAGATTAGAACCTAACAACCAGAGGACAGAAAATGTGTGTGGTGTGTACACAGCACCAGCAACTTCTTGTTACACGAATGTTGCTCAGCAACAAGAGCAGGATGGAGGGAACAAGGGGGGAAATGTAAGGAGTAGCCATCAAAATCTTGACTTCCTTCAACACTACTAAAATATATTGGATTGAATCCACAATTGCACCAGAAATTCTCTACTCTGCTTTCAGGCAGTGGAATAGGGAGCAAAACAGGAGCGTGTCAGCATCATGCAGGTTACATCTAATAATCTCTGGTAGATGAAATTCACCAGCAGTATGTGGAACCCCACCCAAGATAATTCTCCGAATATGTTGCCCCCCCCCATTATTTTCCCATGCAATAAAATAAATTGCACACCAATTTTGTGCGTATGTGCATTTTTCTGTGGAAGGTGTCCATGGCTTTCACCGGATGCTCAAAGGGGATCATGACCCACCAAAAATTTAAGAACCACTGCTTTATGGTACAGTGGTGCCTCGCAAGACGAAATTAATTCGTTCCGCAAGTCTCTTCGTCTTGCGGTTTTTTCGTCTTGCGATGCACGGTTTCCCATAGGAATGCATTGAAAATCAATTAATGCGTTCCTAGGGAAACCGCCTTCAGACCAGGTCCGGGGACAGTCTGTCCCCGGACCTCTTCTGAAGGCTGGGGGGGGGGACAAGGGCTTTTCTTCCCACCCCCAGCATTTTAAAAAACCCTGGGACAGCGGAGGACTTCTCCGCTGTCCGGGGCGATCTTAAAATGCTGGCGGGCGGCATTTTAAAATCGCCCCGGACAGCGGAGGCAGGCAGGGGGGACAAAGACTTTCGCCCCCTGCCCGCCTTCAGAAGGTGTCCCCGCCCCCCCTCCCCACTTCGGAACAGCTTTCCGAAGTGGGGCGGCTGGGGCAGGTGTCCCCGGCCCCCCGCCCCACTTCGGAACAGCTTTCCGAAGTGGGGCGGCTGGGGCAGGTGTCCCCGCCCCCCCCGCCCCACTTCGGAACAGCTTTCCGAAGTGGGGCGGCTGGGGCAGCTGTCCCCGCCCCCCCTCCCCACTTCGGAACAGCTTTCCGAAGTGGGGCGGCTGGGGCAGCTGTCCCCGCCCCCCCCGCCCCACTTCGGAACAGCTTTCCGAAGTGGGGCGGCTGGGGCAGCTGTCCCCGCCCCCCGCCCCACTTCGGAACAGCTTTCCGAAGTGGGGCGGCTGGGGCAGCTGTCCCCGCCCCCCCTCCCCACTTCGGAACAGCTTTCCGAAGTGGGGCGGCTGGGGCAGGTGTCCCCGCCCCCCCGCCCCACTTCGGAACAGCTTTCCGAAGTGGGGCGGCTGGGGCAGGTGTCCCCGCCCCCCTCCCCACTTCGGAACAGCTGCAAAAGACATCCGGGGGAAGCGGGGAAGCGAAGCGCTTCGCTTCCCCGCTTCCCCCGACGTCTTTTGCAGCAAGGGGCTGCAGGGAGATCGCTATCTCCCCGCAGCCCCTTGCTTCAAAAGAGAAGACCCGCTGTCCCCGGGCAAGCTTCGTTTTGCGAAGCAAGCCCATAGGGAAATTCGTCTTGCGAGGCAACTCGAAAACGAAAAAACCTTTCGTTTTGCGAGTTTTTCGTCTCGCGAGGCGTTCGTCTTGCGGGGTACCACTGTATTCTGAATGGGGGGGGGGATTAGGCACTGGAGAAACATAAAAGCAAAGAATGAGTTCTTATAGATTTAATCTGTTTTGAAATTAGTTTGCTCTTTACTTTCAAGGAGACTAGCCACTCTTTCCCCACATCTGAGTATTTTAGAGAAAACAGCATCAAAAGGTCAGAGTAGCCAGATCATAGGAGGGATCATAGGAAGGATGTGTTAGATATGGGATTTAAACTATCATTTTTTATTTGTCTTTCATGCCATATACCTTCTGAAGGAGAAGAAATTGTGATAAGACCAAAAAGAAAAAAGAAAGAAAGAAAGAAAGAAACACAACTCCCACAAGAAGAGGCAGGAGAAAGATGGCTGTGAGAGAGCCAGCTCTGTTTAGTAAAAATTAGTATATTGAAGTGTGCACAGCACACCATATATACACACCACTTTGGTTCTGTAAACAAAACCCTTTACAACCTAGCCCATACTGGAATTAGCGGTTGTAACTTCATTCTACACTCTTGTCATGTTAGGCCCCATGAGTAGTATACATTTAAAGCATTATCATGCCACTTTAAACAGTCATGGCTTCCCTCAAAGAACCACGGAGACTGTAGTTAAGGGTGCTGGGAGCTGATAGAAGACCTCTGTTCCTTTCACACAACTACAGTTCACAGAGTGTTTTAACAGTCAGTCCCTCTTCCTAAGGAACTCTGAAACTATCATCTATGAGGGGAATAGGGGTCTCCTAACAACACTTTTAAAACTACAATTCCCAGGATTTTTTGGGGGGAAGCCCTGACTGTTAAAAGTAATCTGATACTGCTGTAAATGTATAGTGCAGATTGTGCTCTCTCTGTGTGTATGTGTGTACATACATCTGTTTGAGGGGAAATGGCCAATTATTAACCACCACTTTCAGTTTTTTAGACTTAACATTTTTAGGTTGCTTGCCCTGCACTATTTCTGATCCCACGTTTGGGTAACCTAGTATGCTTCTGGATATTGTTGGATGCTTAACTCTCTCCAGCTCCTGCCAAGGATGGTCAATGTTGGGGGTTGTGGTCAATATGTGGAGGGCACCAGGTTGGGGAAGACTGGCAGAAGCCCCGTTCCGTGGCCATTAAGCACTGGACACCTTTGCCTAGCGGCTCTGTGGCCCATAGATTGCAGCAAAAAACTGGGCAAGGTTTTGCCCAGTATCTTCTCTGTGTGATGGGCTCATGGGAAAAAGCTGCCCCATGAGCCCTTGCTGCAGAGGGGAGGGGAAGCCCATATAAGGCTGCTTCCCCTGGAGCTCACAGCTGTTTTGCTTTGAGAGCTTCCTGCTCACACAACCTTGTGTTAGAGCCTTCACAGAGCAATTTTTGGGTGCTGGTGGACAAGGCTGGAAATGAATTCCTCCCACCCTTCTCAACCTGATTGGCATTTGGTTTTTTGTTGCCTTTCCCTCAGTGAAATTATGACTTTCATTTTTTGGCAGAAGAACATTGTTTGTATGAGGGCGGAAATGACATGGGTCAGGATCAACATAGTATAGGGGCCCCCCATAAGTGGCCTGAGGGGAGGATGGGACATGATGATGTGATGGGAGGATGAGTCTGGTATTTGCCTGCTTGGAATCTGCACCCTGGTCCCCCAGTGAGAACTTGCTTGCTTTAATAATAATAATAATAATAATAATAATAATAATAATAATAATAATTTATTTATATCCCGCCCATCTGGCTGGGTTTCCTTAGCCACTCTGGGTAGCTTCCAACCAAATATTAAAAACCATACAGTGTCAGACATTAAAAACCTCCCTAAAACATGGTGCTTTGCTTGTACCATGGCCAGGTTCAACATTGGCCGACTCCCTACATACGGGTTTGGAGTGATCCAAACCCAGCAGATCCATTCCATCAACATAGGGCCTGTGGAATGATGACTTGATCATAGGGCCCAATGCCATGCCTACCCTTTGCCCTGCCTGCTGCTGTCAATAACAATTTGGCCTGATTTTATCCCATCACCATTGTACAGTCTGGTTATTTTGCTGCTCTCATGGGTCACATAATGCATCTGCCTGGGCAAATAATCAAGCCATAGTGGTGATGCATTCATTTTGCTTCATGAAGAATTAAGTGTGCTTCATTTCTCTGGCAAGTGGAATTTTGACCCCTTGGCATCTTTAGTAGCTTCTCCTTACCTAGGGCCTTTGCAATGGACTTAAAGACAATTGTTCACATTTCTGTCAGGAGACCAGAGGTTCATTGACAAGCTTATCAATTGACAAGCAAAATGACACTGGTGCGGCGGAATTAATGCACCCTTCCTCTGCATTTCCTAGCACTGAATATTCCTGTGGTTCTGTCTTAGCTGTTGACATTCATATCCTTACTTGTTTGTTTGTTTAAGTACAGGTTTCAACTGTGTGACTACAGTGGGAGAATTTCCAGAGGGGAAGCCATGTTAGTCCCTCACAGCAAAGAGTCTTGTGGCACCTTAGGGACAAACACATTTATTACAGCATAAGCTTTTGTGGACTGTAGCCTACTCCCTCAGATGGTGGGACTGCCCCTGTATATTTCTGTTGCTGCTGACGGTCCTTCTCCCATAAGCATCCATGAGAGATATTGATTTTTTCTTC